>NW_026694339.1:1590000-3990000 GCF_021218885.2 Marmota monax
GGCTAACTTTGTATTTTAGAGCTAAGATAAATTTCCCCACCCCCATGATTGATCCATCAAGTTGCCTGGAATTTCCTGTTAATAAAGAACAGGAAATTCCTTCCTGACCTTGCAAATGATCATTTTCTTTCTTGAAGCATAAGATTTGATTGCCCTTGCAATCTTGGCTCACACTTACTGCCTGCATTGTGAATAACAGTTCCTTTTTCAGTCATAGTGTTTGACTCTATGACCTCCCACAGAAATGAATTCCAAACAGACCATGCATTGGAAAATGGAGATGGGACTTATTCGATACTAGATACTAGTAGTATTGAGCTAGGAACATCCTGCTCTGATTTCTCTATAAATGCAAATCTACCTGGGTCAGAGAGTATATATCCAAATACTTTCAGGAAGCATTTGCCTTATCAAATTGTACTTAAAAATCATGGAGTGGATAACAGTGTAGCTTTTTATCCTTACATGGAAAAGGGGAAGTAGAAAACATTTTCCACTAAGTTTGGCTTGAGGAAAACAGCCATTTTGGTAAATTATCAATTCTGAAATTTTTCTTTGTGTAATATTTTGTAAGGAACAAGGTCAAAAGCTAAGCTTGTTAATTCTATCATAATAAAAATATTTGCACTGTGCCTTTTAGTTTATATGAGAAATTTTGAGTTTAACTAAAGTTAAATAATTTGATTTTCTTAATAGTTCCTGAAATAGGTGAGTATTATTGTTATTGGTAGAAGTCTCCATTAATTATGAAAATAATATTGGGTTGGAATATATAACATACTTAAGAAAGCAATTTTTTTTAGTATCTTGACACTGTAATGAATATTCCAATAGAAACATTTGAAAGGGCTTATTAACATATAAGCAGAGCCAGGCATAGTGGTGCATACCTGTTATTCCAGCAACTGGGGAGCCTGAGGCAGGAGGTTCAAAAGTTTGGAGCCAACTTAGCAAGACTCTATCTCAAAATGAAATAAATAGATACATAGATAAATTGGACTGGGAGTGTAGCTCAGTGGTAGAGCACTGTTTTAGTCAGTTTTTTTTTTTTTCCTATTGTGACTGAAAGATCTGACAAGAATGATTGTAAAGAAAGAAAAATGTATTTTGGGCTCCTGGTTTCAGAGGTCTCTGTCCATAGTCAGCCAACTCCATTCTTTGAGGCCCAAGATGAGGCGACACATTATGACAGAAGAGTGTGATGGAGGAAAACAGCTGGGAACATGGCACCAGGAAGCTTAGAGAGACACAGAGAGCTCTGCTCACCACAGACAAAATATAAACCCCAAAGGCAAGCCCGCACTGACCCTGCTCCTCCAGCCACAACCTACCTGCACACAGTTACCACCCAGTTAATCCTTATTAGGGGATTAATACACTAATTGGGTTAAAACTCTCATAACCCAATCATTTTACCTCTAAATTGGTAGCATTGCTTACATATGAGCTTTTGGGGGACTCCTATCATCTAAACTATAAAAGTGTCCTTGGGTTCAATCCCCAGTACTAAAACAAAACAAAACAAAACATTGTTACTATAGTTAATAACAATGTACTATATATGTAAAAATACTAAGAGAATAGATTTTAAGTGTTTTCATCACAAAAAGATGGGAAGTATGTGAGGCTAGGCATGGGTCAATAGCCATTCCACAATGTGTACACATTTCAAAACATCATGTTGTATATCACAAATATTTATGCATTTTACCAATTAAAGTGTTTTTTTAATTAAAATATGTTATAGTTACTTTTTTATTATGGTAAAATACTGTAACAAAATTTCTATTTTAATTTTTTTTTTCACCCTGATGCTAGGATTGAGCACAGGGCCTCACACATGCTAAGTATGTGTTCTATCACTGTACTATAGCCATAGCCCATATTTTAAACATTTTAAACTCTATAGTTCTGTGGAATTAAGTAGCATTTTCATTCTGCAGCTCTCACCCCTAAGCTTCTCAGATATTTTTCATCCTCCTAAACTGAAACTGAACCCATTAACCATTAACTCTCCATTCATCCCTGCCCTCAGCCCTGGGAAACTCTATTTTTCTGTCTCATGAATTTGATTACTCTAGGTAATGCATATAAATGGAATCACTGTATTGTCATTTTGTGTCATTTTATGACTGGCTTATTTCACTTGGCATAGTATCTTCAAGGTAAAAGTTTATTCTTCCTTTTGGTGCTGAATAATATTCCATTGTATGTATGTACCACATTTTTTTTAACCCATTCATTCATTGAAAGATATTTGGGTTGCTTCTGCCTTTTGGCTATTATGGTTGTTATGATTACTTTCAGCTGCAGAATTTTATTCTTTGAAATACTATTCTTTGAATAATGTCAGGATGTAACCTTATATTTTATAAGACAGTTGGAAATGTGTATGTGCTTGTTTTTATTATCATCCATTATCATTCCTTTGACATTATTAAAATAAAGTAAATATTTTATTTGAAAATATTTATTGTCTTTACTTGAAAGTCTTCAAATTTATTGAGCCACTTACGTACAATATAGTTCAGATGCTAAAAAGAAAGGCATGAATTGGCATAAATTTGGAGGTCAGGATCATATTTAGTTTGCAGATTTAAATTGTTTGACTATAGACTGTGTATACATTTTTTTTAAAAAAATTAGTTGTTTACCTCTAGAGGTCAGGAGATTTTACACTAAATTCCTAGATTTCTTATTTCTGAGAAAATGTTGATCATCTGAGAAAATGTTGATCATCACCATTTTTCATGCAAACGCATTTTCTGGAACAGAGTAGCATTTGCCATCTTTAGAGACAGATTCAAAGTCTTCAGTGTAACACAGATTCTGTATGATGTACTTGTTTCACTTATATATAACATGCTTAACCCCTGACACAGACCTGTCCTCTAGAGCTATGCTGTACTTGACATGTGACTAGTCCAAATTCAAGCATATTGCAGATATAAAATTTATACTAGACTTCAAATATTTGTTTTGAAAAGAGACAACAAAATAATCCATTAATAATTTTTGTATCGATTACATTTTAAATGCTAATATTTTAATTAAATACAATACAAATAACACAAACTTCATTTTAAAAAAAAATTGTTTTTCCACAGTGCTGAGAACTGAACCCAGGGCCTTACTTTTGCTGTTGAGTTACAAACCCAGTCCTTTTAATCTATTTTATGTGTCCACTAGAAAATTTAACATGACATATGTACTCACATTCAAGTTCTGCTAGACCATGCTGCTCTTAATGAATGAAGCATAGTACAGAGTTGCTACGCCTGTGGGCCAAATCTGACTTTCCACTTGTTTGATGTGATCACAAACTTGAGAATGTTTTTCACAGTTGAATATTTATAAAATTTAATATTTATAAAAATTTTGATGAGAAAGAACACTGGTTTTGAAATTCAATAAAGAATTTCATTCTTCTCATTGTTGGAACTGCATTTGAAAGTATTATAATCCATTATTATACTTTGAACTTTGATAGTCAGTTATGGAAATTGCTTTTTTCCATTGTTATTTCTGTTTCTACTTTTTGTCCTTGTTTTTTTTTTCTCTTGGTTTGCAAAGTCTGTTTACTATCTGTTTCTTTTCAGATGCAGTTTGTCAACTGCTATTCCAAAAGGGAGCAGACAAGGCAGCTTTGGGAGGGATCTAGATATACTGGGCATACTTTGGATTCCAATAGGCAAGGGTTCCAATTATATTAACTGATCTAATCTATAAGTCTTAGTTTTCTCATCTGTAAAATGGCAATAATGATGCCTGTTAGAGTTATTTTGAAGATTGAATAAGTTATTGTTTAAGCAGCAACTCTAATGCTTCTTTTGCCTAGAATGGTTTTTCTTGTCAATCTTGACTTGGTCATCCTAGCCCATCTTAAGCTTAGTAACTCATGTAGCTCAGAGAATCATTCCCTGTTCTGGTCCCCAGTTTAGATAGTGTCTTTTTTTTTTTTTTTGTACCGGAGATTGAACCCAGGGGCACTTAACCACTGATTCACATCCCACATTCCCAGCTCCCCCCACCCTCTTTTTTTTAGACAGGATCATGCTACGTCACTGAGGATGGCTTTGAACTTGCAATCCTCCTGCCTCAGCCTCCCGAGTCTCTGGGATTATAGGCATGCACCACTGTGCCCTGCTTAGGGTAGTTCTCCCTGAAAATTCTTCACTTTTCATTGTTATCTTGTCCTACTACTGGTGCTAACTTGTCCTGTCTGTCCTCCTAGGCAGGATTTTTGACTCCATGAGGGAAGTGTGGCTTGGTAACCAGTATTTTGTAGGACTGACATAAGTATTCGATAAATATTTTTGAGTGATGTTGATGATACAAAATGCCAGTCATATTACACAAAGCACCACAAATATTCAGAGGAAGGAGAATGATTTTGTTCTGCAGAGATTTCAAAGTTTATATCTGGGATTGTGGGCCATTTCACACTTTGCTTTTTTCTATTATAATACTTCCTTAATGATAAGTGAGAAAATTCGAGTATCATAAAGCACAATATAAGCCTTTAATGAATTCTCTCTCTTCTAATGATAGATGGTGCTGATGAATCAGAATATAGGATATCAAAATGACGAAGTTAACTAGGTTCTAAGTAAAATTGAGAGGTCAAAGATGAGAGTAAGTAAATTAGTCCCTTTTAGCATCCAAATTCAAACCACTCCCACACACAAAAAATAGCTCTTTTTTTTCTTAATGAGCAGAATTTGAAATTGAGAAAAATAGAAACTTAGTATCCAGACAAAATTCTGAAAACCTAGTAAGGAAAAATTTTTCTGAGATTATATGTTAGTGAAAAGTTCATACAATAAATGTCTTTTGCTTACAAATGTTTCTGGTGGAATGGCCACTGGAAGTTGTAGCACAGGTACTCTCAGAACATGAAACTAAATCATGTTGGGAATAAGCACATGTGAGGGCATAATAAGATGTACACAGTAGCCTTTTGACAGCAGGAGTTGACACTTGGCTCCAGAGTGGGTGAGGACAATAGTAAAATTTAGTGCCAGGGCTGTCTCTTATATCCTAACTTTGTAGCGATTTGCATGTTGAAGATGGCTTCAGAAGATGAACTTATTATCCTCCTTTATTTGCTGTGTATTTGTCTTAGTCATTTTTCTTTTTCTATAGCAACCAGATAATTTGTAAAGAACAGAGTTTTCTTTAACTCATGGTACTGGGAACTGGGAAGTCTAAGAGCATGTTGCTGGCATCTGCTGAGCATCTGGAAGGACCTTCTTGCTGCATGATAACATGGTGGAGGGCATCACATGGTGAGACAGAGCAAGCTTGATGGAGAGATCTCACTTTTATAGATAATCACTCCATTGATCAACCATTAACCCATTAACCCATGAGAGCAGATTCCTCATGACAGTCATCTCCCAAAGGCTCATCTTCAAATACCATTGGCATATGACTTTCGGGACTAAATTTCCAATTCACGAAATTTGGGGGGATATACTTAAATCATGGCTATATTGTGCCAAACTTCAGGGCTTTCTATAATTTGTTTTAAAAGTCTATACATCTCAGCTATAGTTTTCCAGGTCATCAATACAGTTCTGTTCAGTTTAATTAGTATTTGTTAAGTATCTTTTCGATGTGAGGCACCAGGGATTTAGAGATGAATATAGACACTTCAGTCTAGTGGTCTACTTTAGAGGAATTCACAGTCTGTTGGAAGTAATCTGCATACAAGAGACACAAATTAACTTTGCTGAGTGCTGTGCCAGTGTCCTGCATAGTTCAAATTAGGAACAGGATCACAGTGGAAGGTGTTGTAAAAGATGGGCCTCTATACTAGCACTGAGAATGAGTCAGAGAAGGCTTCCCCGAGGAAGTAAATCAGAGCAGAGTCTGAGTATTTGTGTGTACAGGTATGTGTATGTGAGAGAAAGAGAACATGTGAGAGACTGAGTCAGGAAAGAACATTATAGGGAAAATAACAGTTTGAAGGATGGCAAGAGTGGTGTGTGTGTGTGTGTGTGTGTGTGTGTGAGGGGTGTCTATATGTATGTGTGTGACTGTTACAGTGATACAACCTAGGGTTATGGTAATCTATATTCTTGTATCCACACCAAACTTCAACAGAATTTAGGACTATAACCAGTAACTATGGAAGAAAATCCCAGAGGTGGAGCAGAAGTCTCTGGGATGGGGAATGTGAAGGATGGATCTTGAGATTCTCTCACAATTTCAGGATGTAGGAGTACTGGTGGCTAGTTGTATAACATGAGAATTACTGTAGCATATAGCCAAAGGGTGAGTCAGAGATTTAGAAGGAGATGGGAGATGAGGTAAGTGAGGAGCCAGAAGCCAGATAATAATGCCATTATAAGGAGCTTGGGTTTTTATTCTGTAGGCAGTGTGGATCAACTGAAAATTTTTGAGTAGAGAGTGACATGGTTAGACTTTTCTCTTAAATTAGATCTTTAAAACTATCTAGAAGCAAAATGCAGATGTTCATGATTTTATAAGCTCAAGATTTAATTTTTTTGATCCAGTATTAAGAAAATATCCAGATTTTAGAGTCTGAATTCTCAAATGGCAACAATATATTGGTGATTAGTAACATCTAATGTATTGAATGGGGCATAGACCATGTTTCCTTCAATTAAAACTCATGAAGGAATTCTCCAGTTTACAGTTAAACAGTTCTGTGATTTGTCAGGGTTGAGCCAATTTCCCCATCCCATAGTGGCAGGGTTTTCCATAATTGTTATCTTTCAACCAAGACCAAATGGAAGGGGAACATGATCAGTAAACACAAAAATGGCCAAGAGAGCAGAATGAAATGTACAGGCATACCCTGGTACAGTGGAAAGATAATAAATAAATAATTTCAACAATTGTGTGAGCTGATGTTAAAGTGATGAATACACCATTCCGATAATACAAAGGAGATGACAGATTGTCTCACAAAAGGCAACCCGAAGGAAAATTATAGAGGACTTTATTAAAAAATAGAAATAGAGGAAGAGAATTTTCCCAGAACAGTCTTAGAGTTCACTTGTTACATCAGTCTGATTCACTCAAGCATGTCCTGGTTAAGAGTGGATCACATGGTCACTTCTCTATAAGTCCTCCATTAGAATCAGTCTTCTCCGTCTTCTAGCCAGATTAAATTCTCTCCAATGGAATGGAGCAAAAATTGTATGTCTCCAACAGCAAAAGAGCTGAAGAAGTATGAAAATGAACAATGTGTTTCTATCTCTATCCTAAATTTATTGTCACAAAATCTAGTTTGTACTCTGATTATAGAAAACTTTAAATCAGTAATGAAACTAAAATTTTGAGCTAGTCTGAATGAAATTTTTTAAAAACTTCTTTTACTTTTAATTGACTAATTTTATATATATATATATATATATATATATATCACAATGAATATTGTGATATATGAATACATTATTTAATGATTAAATAAAGCTAATTAATAATCTATCACCTCACATATTTATCATTGCTTTATGATGAAAACATTTTAAATCTATTCTTATCAATTTTGAAATACACATTATTATTAAAAAGTCACCATGTTATACAATAGATCACTAAAACTTATTCCTCCAAATTGAAACTTTGTACCCGTTGACCAATAATTGTGACTAGATAGTTATGATATGCTTAAGACATTTAAAAGGAACGTTTGAAGACATTGCTATGCAATAAAAGCAAGTTGTCAAATAATATGGCAATGTGATATTTCTATAATATAAAGTTAATATATTTTACCTATACTTTTATTTCTACATATGTGCATAGAAAAAAATCTCTGAATACTCATGAATGTATTGATTATATTAGAATACATTAATAGATGTTTTTAAATGAAAAAATGACATTGATGTTATTTTTTTAAATCTTAGAGACTAAGTGGAGGCTAGGTAAATTATTTTAATGAGTTTCAGCAATAATTACTGAAAGTCATTGGATCTTAATCTGGTTCCTTTTCGTGTAAAACACTCAAAAATAAATTCTAGACTAGTGGCTCCAAATGAAATTAGTTTTCTCATTAATTTTATAAAAATAAGTTCATATTAATGAAATTGTGATTTTGACTCTGCGCTTTCATATCTCAAATAATAAGTTAATAGTAAGGAATTATCCTTCAATATGGAAGAAAAATTACCAATTTTTCTGTTGCTGTCTAGTTATTTCCTTCCTTTATTTATCCTGGGTTTTTTTTTATGTACCCAAGACATAAGTAAAAATCATGAATGCTGAAGTCAGACATGCCTGGATTTGAATCCCAGTTCTTCAATTTTCTTTGCCTTGCATTCATGAGCAAATTACTTAACCTCTTTTAAGCATCGCTTACACAACTGAGATTTTTTTAAGATTGAATAATGCACTATATCTGAGCACTCAGAACCATGTGACAGGGAGTCCATCCTTATCTCTGCTTTAATTTGTCTTCTCTCAGTTCACTCTTAAGAAGCAGTAAATATAATTTAATTCAATTTTAAATAATAATTCAAAGGCCTTCTATTGTGCTGCATTAATTGATACTATTTTCTTTTTTTATTCTCAAAGAAATTTAATAAGCTGTTGGTAACTTTGAAAGCAAAGGTGATAATGTTTTTTTTTAAAAAAAATATTTTTGTCTATTTTCCAAAATTGTAGGTTTTCCTTTGAGTTATAGTTTGTTTTAAAGATTGAGATAAATTAGTAAAAAAATCCATTATAGTAGGGCAAATATGGACAGAGAATGGAAAATGAAAAAATGTACTCATCACCTTATTATTTTCTTATTAAGTTAGACGTACTGACTTAATAAGGAAATAATAAGATAAGGTGGTAATAATAATAATAATAATAAGAAGAAGAAGAAGAAGAAGAATATAATAGTAAGGTAATAAGAAAAGCTGAAATATTGCAATAATAATGCATATGTGAATAAATAGATAGATATGGTAGAAAATTTAGTAAGTAGAGATAAGTTGATGTGAATAAGAAAACAGAGTGTTACACCACCCATAATCTCATGCTTTGAGCAATTGATACCATTATTTTGACATATATTCTTCTTATATATTGATGTATATATTTTAAATGTTATTTATTCTTGAGACCTAATTTTTTAATTTTTATTATTGAGTAATTCATAGGATTGTTTTAAATAAATTATGATATTCTAATCTACAGGTTTATTTAAATTTTGAACACTTACATATTATGCAGTCTTTTTTAATATATTTTTTTGGTACTGGTGTTCTAAACCAGGGCCCTTAACCATTGAGCTATATCCCTGACCCCTTTTAACATTTTATTTTGACACAGGGTCTCACTAAGTTGTTGAGGGTTTTACTTAAGTTTCTGAGACTGATATTGAACTTGCCAATTCTCCTGTCCTCAGCCTCTCAAATATCTCAGGGATTACAGGTGTGTACCACCATGCCCAGTCCCTGTTGTTTTTCTTAAGGCAGTATATGAAATAAGGAGTTGTATGGCTTTCATATTCTCAAGACATTGGAAGAAAGGAACCCCAGACCCCATGCTGGCCTATTGGAATGTATGTATTGGCATGGCAGCTGCTGATCGTTGGAAAGATGTCCCATACTCATCTTGTTGCTGGATGCTCTAGCATATTCCTTTGGCTCTGACATTTTCTTTGGTGATAGTTCTTGGATGATCTAACCTAAACTTGACTTCCTTTGATATTGGTGACTTTAGTGACTTCTTCAAAGGTCTGGCTAAATCACATTTGACCTTCACTTGAGTGGTCTCTGGTGCTTCCCTTGCTATAGAGCCACTTGCCCTCACTGTGCTAATAACTTAGGCAGACTTCCCAGTTTAACTCTTATCTATTTCCATGACTTAAGACACACAGAAACCAAAGACTGTCTGGGAAATCTAAAGCTCAGGCCTCACTGTGCCTGCCCATGCCATGCCATCTTGTTGATGTGGCTATATCCTAGTTGCTACAGGACAATTCTTTCTGTGCCCCAGATTGAGGGGAGGGGAGCAGAAGACTCTCTCCTTTAGGAACCGTTTTTACTTCCAGACACTTGTCTCCCTCCTCTAGCCACATCCTATGGAAAGGATATAAGATTTACTCTTCTTATTATTTTTATTTTAAAATTTTATTGGCACATTATAATTATACACAATAGTAGGATATGTTACAATATATTTATACATGAACATAATAAAACAGTATAATTTGATCAATTTTATTCCTCAGTACCTCTCCTCCCTTCCCCATCACCTTCTTCTGTTCTACTGGTTTCTCTTCTATTTTTTTAAATTTATTCTAATTAGTTAAACATGACAGTTGAATGCATTTCTACACATTGTACATAAATGGAGCACGACTCCTCATTCCTCTGGATGTACATGTTGCAGAGTCACACCAATAGTGTAATTATACATACATACATACATATATATATTTTATATATATATGTATATATTTTATATATATTGCAATATATATATATATATATATATATATATATATATATATATATATATGGTAATAATGTCTGACTCGTTCTACTGTCCTTCCCATCCCTACAGCCTTACCCCTCCCCTTGCTCCCCTCTTCACAATCCAAAGTTCCTTCATTCTCCCCCCATACCACAACTATGGATCAGCATCCTCTTATCAGAGAAAACATTTGGCCTTTGATTTTTTGGGATTGGCTTAATTCACTTAGAATGATGTTCTTTAGTTCCATCAATTTACCTACAAATGCCATAATTTCATTTTTCTTTAAGTCTGAATAATATTTCATTGTGTATATGTATCACATTTTTAATCCATTCTTCTGTTAAAAGGTATGTAGGTTGATTCCAGAGTTTAGTTATTGTGAATTGAGCTGCTATAAACATTAATGTGGCTGCGTCACTATAGTATGCTAATTTTTAAGTCCTTTGGGTATAAACTGAGGAGTGGGATAGCTGGGTTAAATTGTGGTTCCATTTCAAGTTTTCTGAGGAATCCCCATACTGCTTTCAAAGTGGTTGCACTAATTTGCAGCCCCACCAGCAGTGTGTGATTGTATCTTTCCCCCCACATCCTTACCAAAACTTATTATTGCTTATATTCTTGATAATTGCCATTCTGACAGGAGTGAGATGAAATCTTAGAGTTGTTTGGATATGCATTTCTCTAATTTCTAGAGATGATGAACATTTTCCCATATGTTTACTGATTGATTGTGTTTCTTCTTATGTGAAGTGCCTGTTCAGTTCCTTAGCCTGTTTATTGATTGGGTTATTTGTTTTTGTGTGTGTGTTAAGTTTTTTGGGGTTCTCTATACATCCTGGAGATTGGTGCTGTATCTGAGGTGCTTGTGGTAAAGATTTTTTCTGTAGGCTCTCTTTTCATGTTATTGTTTCTTTTGCTGAGAATAAATTTTTTAGTTTGAATCTATCCCATTTATTGATTTTTAATTTTACTTCTTGTGCTTTAAGAGTCTTGTTAAAGAAGTCAGGTCCTAAGCTGACATGATGAAAATTTGGGCCTACTTTTTCTTCTGTTAGGTGCAGGGTCGCTATTCTAGTGCCTACATCTTTGATCCACTTTGAGTTGATTTTTGTGCAGGGTGAGAGATAGAGGTTTAATTTCATTTTGCTACATGTGGATTTCCAGTTTTCCCACCACCATTTGTTGAAGAGGCTATCTTTTCTCCAATGTATGCTTTTTAGTGCCTTTTTCTGGTATGAGATAACTGTATTTATCTGAGTTTGTCTCTGTGTATTCTGTTTTGCACATTGGTCTACATGTCTGTTTTGGTGTCAAAACCATCCTGTTTTTGTTACTGTTGCTCTGTTGTATAGTTCAAGGTCTGACATTGTGATACCTCCTGCTTCACTCTTCTTGCTAAGGATTGCTTTGCCTATTCTGGGTCTCTTATTTTTCCAAATGAATTTTACAACTGTTTTTTTCTAGTTCTATGAAGAATGTCATTAGGATTTTAATAAGAATTGCAATTACTCTTCTATCTTCATTTCCTGCCTCCCTCTCTGGGACTTCTTGTATTTCCTCTAGGACAGAAGGAAATGGGATTTTACTTTCTATTTTTCTTTATCTTCCTTATTCCTGATGGCAGCAAAGGCTTCACAGTCAACTTGAAGAGTGGATTTATGGGGTATCTTCTAAGTTTAGCTGTTTTTATGCTAATTGTGAGAAGTGAAGGGTGTTCTTGAAAAGCAAATTCTCTCTCAAGGTAACAGCCTTGTTTGCAATAGTTACAGTTTCTTGTTATACAATTTCATTGTACATAGCAGAAACAATATTATTGTCATAAATCCTAGGGATGTCTGGATTTGTTTCAGCAGTCTTGCATTTGAAAAGGCCTAAAAGAAAACCATGTTGATGACTTTTAAACAATTATTCCTGTTATTTTACTCATTGTAATATATGAAGGAAGGCATTAAACTTGTGATGTGATTAATATATTTGAGTTGAATACTTAGAGTATTCAAGGAATAGAAACTCATTCAGGTATACTAAAGTAACAATGTGTAATTTGTTAGGGTTTATTGCTTGTTATCAATGGGACCTGTTTCAGGATAACCTAGGCAAAACTAGACTTTAATAGGATGGTACATGGTAGGTAGCACATGGGATTCAAGAGAAGGGGCTAAAGAAAGAGTAGGGACAGCTGGATCTAAGGAACAATTTCTTTAAGGTGCTGCTAATGGGACAGATTATTTCTAAACTTTTATGTCTCAGATGGCATAAAACTGCTTCTCCTAAGAGAAGTTGTTTGGTCTGACTGAGCTCAGAGGCTCACCCTTTGGCCAGGGAAGCACAGTTCCTCAAAACTGCCTAGTGGGAGAAATGGAGTAGAGAGTTTGGCAGGGAAAGATGAATTCAGTTTAGAGGATGTGGCTTTCCTCACTATGATAGAATATCTAGGCAGAAAGTTATCATCTGACTACTGAGTCAGGACTAACTTGGCACTTTTGTCCCTAGAGAATGTGGAAGAGCTAGAATTTATGATTAGTTAAAAAAAAGAAAAGAGCAATTTATGCATCTTTGATTGTCGAATCATTTCCATTTAAAGTATTATGGAGAATTCTCTTTTGCCTCCTTTTAGACAAATTATAACAATTTAAAAATATTAATCTCAAAATGATTATTATGCATCAGTTTACCAGTTATTAAATATTTTAATAACTTCTTTTATAAATTCTCTCTTAAACTGTCCACAAGAAGCCACAGACATTGAAAAAGTAGCTTTTTTCAAAGGCATAGCAAGGATGGAAGAGGGATTCTTGCTTTGGAAGCCTGGGCCATATTAGCCATCATTACTGCCCTGTTGTCTCAGAACTATCATGGAAGAGCCAGAGTTCATAGTCAATTTTGAATTGGAGGAATTTCAGCTCCCACTCCATGACTAGAAGGAACACTCTTGAATTTCTTTATAAAGGAACTTAAGTGAGACTTGCTGAGAGCCATAGCCAAGTTGGAAATGACGCATGGCATTTTTGGGTTGAAATTGTTCAGAAAGGTGACCCTGCTCAGGGATTAGGGTGGCTCCAGGTTTAGGGTGGATCCTGCTGGATTAGGGTGGCTCCAGGTTTAGGATGGATCCTGTTGGATTAGGGTGGCTCCAGGTATAGGGTGGATCCTGCTGGGAATAGGGCGTATCCTGCTGCCTCAGGCGCCTGCTCCTTGAGTTCTCGCGGGGTTCTGAGAGAATTGGTAAGCAGAGCCCGGTGGAGAGAGTGTATTTTTCCTAGAACGTGCGTGTAGAGTGTTGGTGAGAGTTCGGGAATAAAGAGTCGCTTTTGGAATCTACAAGTTTTTGTGGTGGCTCGGTTATTTTGTGCCCAGACAGACTGCGGCAGAGACTACCTTGTTGAAAGTGGGAACTAGGTCTGGACTTCTTAGGCATCTGTAAGACTGGAGTTAAAATATGTGTAGCTTGAGAGGATGGAGCTGAGGCATTGTAGAGCTAAGAACTGAGTCCTTGACTCTGTCCTCATTATAGTACAAGGTACTTGACATGTAACCTTCCCTATTGTATTTGAATTCAGAAATAGATTAAGTATGGGTTCACACTGTCTAGCCTCTATGCTTCTGTATGAAACATTCCTTCTAATCAGACCATTGATTTGCTGATTGAATCAGCTATGCCTTTTTTCCTCTGCTTATCCCTAAAGGCTCAGCTGGTCTTTTCTCCTCCCCATCTCAATGCCATGTAAAGACACTTCACTAATTCTACTTAGAACTAAATTAATCATGTAATTAATAATCATATTTATACTAAAAACAATAGCAATAAAAAACTTTTTATTACCACTTCTTTCTTCTTTTCCTACCCAGATACTACTTAACATTCATACCTCTTCATCTCCAATCACTACAACCCTTAATATTTTTGTCATTAATACTTGTAGACTGTATTATTATACATCCATTTAGCAGTTATGATCTACCTCATGCCAAATAGTGTTTCTCATTTTTCATTAGTTTTTTAAAAAAATCATCTTCTCAACCTTATGGTAATTTGCTATTGACCTATTTGTATCTAGGATGATATCTAGTATAGCTTGTTGCATGTGAAAGCATGTCATATTACTTAATGCTGTGATTTTTCTAAATAGTGAGGGGAACTGGGATCAATTGAATGTAGCTAAAGTTCTTAATGTCCTCTTTGCCTACTGCTACAACTTTATCTAATTGAGAACTTAGATTTCACTTGCAGATTTCAGATTTCATTTAATAAACAGATTCACTTATGTTTATTATTTGCTCAACCTAATTGTGAACCTTAAAACCTGCTCTGTGCTTCTTCACATTTCTTGGTCTGATCCTGAATAAATGGAAACTACTTATCAAATAGTAGGATAAAATAAATTAAATTATGATAATGTTTGTCTTATGAATTTAGGAACACTTTGAATTATAAAGAATATTTTAATTAACTTTTAAGTCAGAGATAGTTGGAATTTTCTTAGCTTACCACAAATATTGGGTACATGAAATCTTTCCTTAAAGAAGTTCTATTAACCTTTCTAAAATATAATACTTTCTTTATGGATTCATATTTATTTTTAATAAACATGAGTAAAAGAAGTATATAAATATATGGGCTCACACACTCACCTTTTGAAAACCCATTAAGGGTCTCAAGAATCAACCTATTTATAGCAAAAACAGATAGTATTTATTTGGCATGTTGACCTGTGCATCATTAGATTTTATATATTCAAACTTTTCAATTCATAGTCTGAATTTTGACAGGTAGGGATCCAAAAATTTTAGCCTTATCCAATTTAAAAGGGTAGAGTCTCTATCATTTAATAATTTGCCAATTTTTTTGTGTGTGGCCACTCCTTATCAATTTTAATATGCATTTCCAGATACAAATATTTAAGCTGATGAAATTCAGGGTTTTTCTTGGATATCTATGATAGGAAATAGTAGCTTCCCCTGCTCTCCCAGCAGCTACCTCCAGTTCCCATACATAAATGGCAGCCAGCAATGGTGAGAAACAAAAGACTCTCCCAGTCTCTGAATACAGTGACATTCATTCTGAGAGAAGCAGGGGCAGCTTTTTGAAAGCCGACTTCTTCAGCTGGACAATAACACACAATGAGTTATTGACTTGTTTATATACGGAGCTCTTTTCAGTAACTAACTCTGACTCCCACAGTCTGGACAAATGATTGATTTTGTGGTTAGAAAAAGAGAAAGCTCTTGCGCTAAACTCTGTAGTGCAAACTACTTCTTCCCCATTTGTTCTGTAACTGAATAGGACCTTATTAAAATGCACTTTCCAAAAAAATACCTGCAGCTGGCCTTTATAACCATGTTTTGTATATATAAATAAGTAATTTGTCCCAGTCTTTTGTATATTAACAGGCTATTGGGAAACTTGTCAATATGTATGAAGGCTGATTATCCCATTGCTTATGCTGAACTGTATTGCCTGTATTGATCTGTATGTAAAATATGGATCAAATATTTTACTAATAGATCAATAGTTACTGGTGAAAAGCTTAGATTTCTGATATGTAGATTCATTTTTCTTGTCAGATCATGTTGATTTATCAAGGGCATGATACATAACATGTACTTCACAATTGAATCAGTAATTGTTCTGACCACAGGAAAAAATGACTCAGAGAACCACAATTCAGAGCCACAGGCGTTTGGTTGGGCTAATAGGCTTTTCTCCTTCTGCTAGTACCTATGTGAAATGTTGATATGCATTATATGGACAGAACATACCTCCTAGTTTAAATTATTGTACTTTTTCTAAAGATATTAGTAAGTATACTCTAGAGTCAACAGTTTGAGTTATTTTCTGTAAAATATATTTTATCTGAAATTATATACAAATTATTATACAATCTATATGATTTTTGTAAACAA
This sequence comes from Marmota monax, assembly GCF_021218885.2. Lineage (NCBI taxonomy): Eukaryota > Metazoa > Chordata > Mammalia > Rodentia > Sciuridae > Marmota > Marmota monax. The sequence goes on from NW_026694339.1 coordinate 1,606,357, forward strand.
ACTTCAAAATATTTTGGAGGGAGGTAAAAAGGAAAGTCATTAGCTGTTAATGATGCACATAACACAAGTTCACTGCAATTTTAATTGTACTTCTCCAACAGGAGGATTTTAACATGTTTTCCTCTTTAGGGTATCCATGGGAAAGCTTCCTGAGTCAATAAGTGTTCAAGAATTCCTCAAGATTAAGATTACTTTCAATTACATCACAAGGGATCACATGTTTTATATATATTTGTATAATATTCAACTTTGATCTTTTCGTATTTTAGAGAAGGAACAATGCCTGAAATCTTTGTGTTAATAGTTTTAAATAAAATAGATATAGTCTGAAAGGTCATAACCAATGCAAGTCATTTCATTAGAATCTGTTGATAACACTTTTGTAGAGGTATATTCTTGATTCTTAAACTGTTTGAGGTGAATTTAATCATTTTATCTTCTGTTTATCTAACCATACTATTTCCCAGAAGCATTTTTGTTCAGTTTTCTTTGACAAATTCATTATGTTTTTTATTTCTTCCCTTTCTGCTATCATTCGTGACTAGTCTATTTCTTGTTCTATCTGTTTTGGTTCCCATTAATACTGAATAGGCCCAACTTTAACTTAATTGTAGATGGCTAATGTTTGTTACAGGTTTTAAAATCTTACCAGCAAGGCCTGGAAAAAGTGGTGAATTAAACCTTGCCATTTAGCTTCTTAGATTTTGATGTGAACAATGAATATTTGGGATCATTTGCTCATATTTAAAAGGGGGCAAGATACATTTAGGACAAAGTAGGTTTCTCCTCCCTCAACTTGATGGGTATTTGCTTTTTCACAGTCGTATACAAACTATAGCTATCTTTCTGTTTGCTTTTGATTTTTAGTTTTTGAACATTTTGTGCTCTTCAACACATGAAAAATCAACCTTAGAAATCTCAACTTAATCAACAAAATTTCATTTAATATATTTGAGATAAAGACAGCAAATCAAAGGCAACTAGTTTTGTCTTAATGAGAAAACAGGACATTATCATCAAAAATGACAGGAGAGAAGAATCCTACCATTGTTATCATGTCGTGGATTTTGAGGGAAAGAGATGCTATTAGCACTGCATATTATTAATACCTTGGGTGAAAATGCACTCTTAATTTGACTTTTGCTCTCAATAATTTTCTTTAAATGATTACATTAAAATATTTCTCTTGGAGTGGCTTGTCTATTTCCAGAAGAGGCCCCATATATTTATCTTTATTTTTGTTGATGATTTCTTACTCTTACTGCATGCCTTTCCTATACAACTCTATGTACATCATGTTTTTCCCTCTACTTCTGTAGACTAGTGTAATGTTTCTTTGGAATTTGGATGTTAGAGTGGAGATGACTTTTTCCAACTGTGGTGCTTTCAAAGGTAAAGAATTTTTACCTTTTAAATAGTTACTTGGAAGCAGTTCTAAATGTCATAACCCTGGGAAACCTCATTAGAATCTGACTTACCTGCTGTGGAAACAAAAGAATTTCATGCCTCTGTTTTTGTTTTGTTTTGTTTTCTCTTTTTAAAAATATCTACTCTGAAATTTTTGCTCTTGGAAATTAATTTTGAGCATGGTAAGGTAATGAATGTTCTCCAATTGCTGTCTTCTTTACCCTTCTCCTCCTGAGAAGAAAACTCCCCTGATAAATAACCAGACTTGAGACCAGTATGTTGTACCAGGGTTCACACATAGGTTTCCACATGTGGAATTGAGCACCATATTTAAGTTTTTGTTTCTTGTATCACTTTATCAAAGGAACAAATATTTCTTGGAGAAAATCATCCTGAAACCAGTCTTACATAGTGATATAAAACAAAACAAAACTATAGTGGTTCTCAACCTAAGGCAGGGTTTGGCCAACCACTGCCTGTAGGCTAAATTTAACCTGTCACCTGTTTTTGTTTGTTTGTTTGTTTGTTGTTTAAGTTTTACTGAAGTATAGCCATGTTCATTCATTTATACATTGTCTATTTCATGGTACAATGGCAGAGTTGAGTAATTAGACAGAGACTGTATGCTGCTGGGAGCCATTAGCCAAGTAAGTATGACAATTTCCTTGCCAGCGTACCCCATGTTGCAGTGACATTATATGTAGGTGACCTTGCTCAAGGACCAAGGCAGATTAGGGTGTTCCCGGTTTTAAGATAATCTTGTTTAGGGCGTTCCCAGTTTAGGTTCCAGGTTTAAGGTTTAAGATTATTCCTGCTGGGAATAGGGCGTATCCTGCTGCCTGAGTTCCCCTTGAGTTCTCACGGGATTCAGACAGTATATTTTGGGAGACAGAAGCCCAGTGGAGGTGGATTTGGGCAGAGAACGTGGATTTGGGCAGAGAACGTGGATTTCCCCAGAACGTGATTGTAGACGGCTGGTGTGAGTTTGGGAATAAAGAGTTGCTGTTTGAATCTACAAGCTGTGTGGTGGCTCGTGATTGTGTGCCCAGCCAGACTGCGGCATTTGTGCCCAGCCAGACTGTGGCATTTGGCGGCTCGTACGGGGAACTTCTGAAGCTTAGAGGTAAGTGAAATTGCTCGCCCCTGAGGAAGAGCGAAAGAATGGGTGACCAACTCAAAAAACAATGTGTTATTGTTTTGATTTATCTTGTTTTTGTTTCAAGCTGCCTATCCCTAGAAATTTCTCAGGCAAACTGGAAAAAATGGTTGACTAAAGGTTTGAAGTTTGTCGGCCCTGAGGAAGAGAAAATTGATACAACGATTTTTTATTCCATTTTTGTTTCATTCAGTTTCGGCTTTGTTTTGTGCTATCTTATTGGGTTGCGTTATCTTTATAGTAGATTAGAAATTAGTAAAAAACAAACCGAAAAGATGTTAAGTAAATTGTTAGAGGTTCAGACCATGGAGAAAGACATTTTAGATCAAGCAAAAGAGAAGGTCTCTCGAGCTAGTCAGACAGAGGAAGAAAATTTAAAGGAAAAGGGGTTGTTAGGAAAAAGGCCACAACAGGAGGCTGTTACTAACTCCATTTTATCACAAGAGGGCGTAATTCAACCAACAGCCCCACCGATGGAGACAGCTGAGTGGCCCTCAAACCCCGTAGTTGATAAATGGGATCCTGAGACAGGACCTCAAAGATTAGCATGCCCTGTACTTGAACAGGCAGGAGGGCAGCGAATTCACCGTGCTTTAGATTTTAAAACAGTGAAGCAGTTGAAGGAGGCTGTAACAACCTACGGGCCACAAGCTCCCTTCACGGTAAGCATGGTTGAGTCCATTACTAACTTGGACATGACGCCAGCAGATTGGGCTAGCATGTGTAAATCTGTACTAAATGGAGGACAATATTTGTTATGGAAGGTTGCCAATGAGGAATTTTGCACGGAGACAGCTAGGCGAAATGCAGCAGCCGGTTACCCTCAAAGAAATCTAGATATGTTGTTAGGAAAAGGACCTTATGAGGGTCAACGGCAACAAATTGAATATGATCCTGCTATATATGCACAAATTGCTGCAGACGCAGTTAGGGCATGGAAGACTTTACAAGGACATGGAGATTTACAAGGTCAGCTATCTAAGGTAATACAGAGAGCTAATGAACCTTACGCTGACTTTGTAGATAGGTTAATTCAAACGGCTGCCAAAATTTTTGGGGATACAGAACAAGCAATGCCATTAATAAAACAACTGGCTTATGACCAAGCAAATCGTTGCTGCAGAGAGGTTATTAGACCATGGAGACATGAAGATTTAAACACATATATTAAATTATGTAGAGATATTAATGAACAAGGGCAAGTCTTGGCAGCTGCAGTACAACAGGCTTTAGATGCCAGGCCAAAAACATGCTATGATTGTGAACAAACAGGACATTTTAAAAGGAATTGCCCCATAGGAGGAGGGTTTAACAAAAGTAGGTATCAAAGGAATAGAATACCAGGTATTTGCCCACGATGCCGTAGAGGGAGACATTGGGCTAATGAATGCCGTTCTCAAACCACCATAGAAGGTACTCCCTTATCAAAAAACGGACAAAGACCAGGTATTTATCCAAGATATCGTGGAGAAAGGCATCAGGCTCCATTGCCAAAAAACGGACAGGGGGGCCCAATGCTCCGGGGCCCACAACCACAAATATACGGGGCAGTGGAGGATCCCAGCAACACCATCAGGGTAGTGCCCAGGACACATTGTCCATTAAATCCCTCATCAGACAAACCCGAGGGAGCGCAGGGTTGGACATCTGTGCCTCTGCCAGAGCAGTATTAACTCCAGAGATGGGAGTTCAAATCATTCCCACAGGAGTAAAAGGACCTCTTCCCCAAGGAACAGTAGGCTTATTACTGGGACGTAGTTCATCTACATTAAAAGGACTTATGATAAGTCCTGGGGTAATTGATCCCGATTATGTAGGTGAAATAAAAATTATAGCTAGTTCTCCAAGAGGTATATCAGTAATTTCACCTGGAGATAGAATAGCACAGTTGTTAATAATACCCAGCCTACATAATAAATTTCCTAGTCATAGTGTAGAAAGAGGTTCCAGGGGATTAGGCTCCACAGGTGTAGATTGGGCTATGTTGTCTTTAAATTTAGATTCTCGCCCAATGCTAAAACTAAATATTCAAGGTCATGAGTTTAATGGGCTACTGGACACAGGAGCTGACCTTAGCATCATATCTCGTCAAGAATGGCCAAAACATTGGCCATTACAACAAGCCACTCAAACGCTTCGAGGCCTAGGAGTGGCGACTAATCCCCATAGAAGTTCTATGATATTAGATTGGAAGGATCCTGAAGGATGTGAAGGAACTATACAGCCATATGTATTGGATCATCTTCCTATAAATTTATGGGGACGAGATGTCCTAGATCAATTAGGTTTGACGTTAACAAATAATATCAATCCTAATGTGCCCACTACTAGAGCTAGACAAGGCTTTAGGAAAGAAAAAAGATTAGGAAAACAAGGGCAAGGTATAGCAGCACCAGTACAAATAGATCAAGGAACAGACAGACATGGGTTGGATTTTCAGAAAGGGCCACTGAGACAATCAAAATTACTTGGAAATCAGAAAGACCAGTGTGGGTTCCTCAGTGGCCCCTGACTAAAGAAAAGATACAAGTAGCCCATGATCTGGTCAAACAACAATTAACGGAAGGACATATACAACCTTCCATATCTCCCCATAATACTCCCATTTTTGTCATCAAAAAGAAATCTGGTAAATGGAGATTATTGCAAGATTTAAGAGCCATTAATAATGAGATGGTTGTTATGGGACCTGCTCAATCAGGGATTCCTCAATTGTCTGCTTTGCCAAAAACCTGGCATGTTTTAGCTATAGATATTAAAGATTGTTTTTTTTCAATTCCAATTCATCCCGAGGATAGTCCACGTTTTGCATTTACTATCCCTGCATTAAATCATGAAGGTCCTGATCAGAGATATGAATGGAAAGTACTCCCTCAAGGGATGGCTAACAGTCCAACTATGTGTCAAATATATGTTAACAAAGCAATCCAGCCACTTAGAAATCAAAATCCTGAACTACAAATATTTCACTATATGGATGATGTATTATTGGCACATAAAGATAAAAACATATTGCTGGAATGTTATGCCACACTTACAAACTTATTAAAAAATTATAATCTAGAGATAGCAATAGATAAAGTACAATTAAATTTTCCAATTAATTATTTAGGAGTTCTATTATCCTCAACCATGGTCCGTCCACCAAAAATTCAAATACGAGTAGATCAACTCAAATCACTTAACGACTTTCAAAAGTTATTGGGAGACATAAATTGGATAAGGCCTTATCTAGGTATACCAACAGGAGAATTGGGACCTTTATTTGATATTCTAAAAGGTCCATCAGATCCAAATTCACCCCGCATGTTAACTCCTAAAGCAAGAAAGGCATTAAAAATTATTGAAACATATATGGAAAACATACATTTGGATAGAATTGATATAAGTTTGCCTTTATTATTTATTGTACTACCAACAAAAAATATTCCTACAGGAGTATTTTGGCAAGAAGGTCCATTATTGTGGATACATTTATCTTATTCTCCTAACACTATTCTTACTAGGTATCCTGAGGCTATAGGACAATTAATACTCAAAGGAATAAAAGCAGCGAAGGGAGTGTTTGGAATTTCTCCCAATAAAATTATTACTCCATATACTATGGATCAAATTGATGAGTTAGCTAATGAGTTAAATACTTGGGCAATAATCATGTGTAAATCTAATGTTTCATTTGATAATCATTTACCATCTAATCCTTTGTTGTCTTTTTGGTCTAAGCATCCTGTAGTTTTTCCTAAAATGACAAGAAAAACACCTATCATGAATGCTCCAAATATATTCACTGATGGGTCAAATAATGGTACAGCAGCAGTAGTTACCCCTGATCAAACTTTTACATTTTTAGTACCCAAACAATCAGCTCAAAAGGTAGAGCTTAATGCAGTTTTACAAGCTTTTTTGATGTTTAAAGATTCTGTATTTAATTTATTTTCTGATAGTCAGTATGTAGTTAATGCTATAGTATCTCTTGAAGATGCTGGTAGGATTTCCCCTTCTTCGACTGTTTTCTCTTTGTTTTCCACTATACAAAGTCTAATCTGGGACAGAAAAGATCCATTCTTCATAGGACATATTAGGGCACATACAGGATTGCCTGGAGCCCTTAGTTTAGGCAATGATTTAGCAGATAAAACTACACATGACATACATATTTTCTCTACATTTGAAGAAGCTACAAATTTTCATAAAAGGTTTCATGTTAATGCTAATACTTTACAAAAGCGTTTTAAAATAACTAAGGAACAAGCCAGACATATAATAAAACAATGTCAAAATTGTGTGACATTTTTACCACAAGTTAATCTTGGAGTCAATCCTAGAGGACTGATACCTAACCATATTTGGCAGATGGACGTCACACACTTGCCAGAATTTGGAAAATTAAAATATTTACACGTTACAGTCGATACTTCTTCTGGATTTTTGATGGGCTCCCTTCATGCCGGAGAAAAAACTAAAGATGTTATAGCTCATTGCTTACAAAATTTTGCCACTGTGGGCGTTCCTAAACAGTTAAAAACCGATAATGGTCCTGGCTATACCTCTACCTCTTTTAAACAATTTTGCTCATCATTTGGTGTTACTCATATAACAGGAATCCCATACAATCCACAGGGACAAGGCATAGTTGAAAGAGCTCATCAAACTATTAAAACATACTTATTAAAGCAAAAAGAGGGAATTGGAAGGGGGTATATATCCCCCAAAGATAAACTTAAAATAACGCTTTTTACTCTAAACTTTTTAAATTTGGATTCATCAGGACTTAGTGCTGCGGAAAGGCATATGTATCCAAAAAATGTACATAAGCCTAAAGTACTTTGGAAAGATATTCTAACAGGACAATGGAAAGGTCCTGACCCAGTGATTGTCTGGAGTCGGGGGTCTGTTTGTGTTTTTCCACAGGGAGAACAGCAGCCCATTTGGATTCCAGAGAGATTAACTAAAACAGTTTCTACAGATCGAAAAGAAGATGATTTGACTCAAATCCATAACAGCTGATATCCAGAGCTCCAGCTTGGCCATTCTTACATCTGCGACAGTGATTAACCAGGATGCTTTTTTCAATAGCTATTTTATTATTGCATTTTTCCACATCATAAGGTTCTATTTTTATTTTTTGAGCTCATACAAACCTAGGTTAATGTTTTTCTGATCAGTTTTATTTTTTGACTGTGGAGTTTTTAAACATTGCAATGGAGATTTCACCTAGGTAAAGCTACAAGGCCTTTACTATTTTCTTATGTGTTGTACGTTTGTGTACACTCTTGTGTTTTGTGTTGTATGTCTGTATGTGCGTATGTCCATATTTCTTATATGAGGAGCGCTCATGAAAAAATGGATCCGAATTATTATTATTTTTTTATTCACGTGATTTAAATCGTTTAATTTAAATTATGTAAACAGCTGTTAAGGATTGTTTTTAAAGGTGGTTAACAGATCTGTTTGTTTACTAATTTAAATTAGGTAAAAAGCTGTTAAGCATTGTTTTTAAAGTAGGTTAACAGATCTGTTTGTTTACTTTCACCTTTCCTTTTCATTATATTTAATAATTCTTTTCAGGATAATGTCTTTTTAGCATCATTGCCAGAATTCCTATCTCCATCCCAGTGCCGGTGAAGAACTCAACAAGTAATGCTCAATCAAAGAGTCAACTTACTTTGGGAGGAGACAGATTTTGGGGAGGAAATGGACATATTGATAGATTCCTCTGCTTTGAACTGCTTGCAGAACTTGCCTGGACTATGTAACTATCATTTGGTGCAGCGAATTGTGGTAATGCTGGCATATCTTTGCTGATGGTGTCACTAGTGATGCAATTTTTATTTCCTTGCCAGCGCACCCCATGTTAATTGTGGTAGTGCTGACATATCTTTGCTGATGGTGTCACCAGTGATGCAATTTTTCCCAAGGAGCCGTCAATTGGCTTGGTGTCGTGGCATTTCTGTATCCTCCTCCCTTCTGCTAGTGATGGTCTAAAATTTGGGGGCCAATGGCTTATGCTGGACCGGTAGTCAGTGACGGGTATGATCCAATTGCAGTGGTATCAACCTAAGACAGGAGGCTGACGCCTAAAGGTCAGTTTTCCGATGACGGGTAAGAACCATATGTTGAATTGGACAACCTACCAGGCACGGTCCATAAGCCACATTAACCTCACTCCCCCACTGGCACCAAGGCCAAATTTGGGGGCCAACAGAGGTGAGGCAAAGAACCTCACCCCCCCACTGGTGCATAGACCTATCCACAAGTATGGCTGTATGCTGGACCGGTAGTCAGTGACGGGTATGATTCAATTGCAGTGGTATCAACCTAAGACAGGAGGCTGACGCCTAAAGGTCAGTTTTCCGATGACGGGTAAGAACCATATGTTGAATTGGACAACCTACCAGGCACGGTCCTTAAGCCACATTGCTTGTTGTTTAATTAATCAGAAGGGGGGAGATGCTGGGAGCCATTAGCCAAGTAAGTATGACAATTTCCTTGCCAGCGTACCCCATGTTGCAGTGACATTATATGTAGGTGACCTTGCTCAAGGACCAAGGCAGATTAGGGTGTTCCCGGTTTTAAGATAATCTTGTTTAGGGCGTTCCCAGTTTAGGTTCCAGGTTTAAGGTTTAAGATTATTCCTGCTGGGAATAGGGCGTATCCTGCTGCCTGAGTTCCCCTTGAGTTCTCACGGGATTCAGACAGTATATTTTGGGAGACAGAAGCCCAGTGGAGGTGGATTTGGGCAGAGAACGTGGATTTGGGCAGAGAACGTGGATTTCCCCAGAACGTGATTGTAGACGGCTGGTGTGAGTTTGGGAATAAAGAGTTGCTGTTTGAATCTACAAGCTGTGTGGTGGCTCGTGATTGTGTGCCCAGCCAGACTGCGGCATTTGTGCCCAGCCAGACTGTGGCAGTATGCCACTTCCCATACCCCATAGACTGAAATATTGAATGACTGACCCTTTACAGAAATATGTGTCAATTCCTTACCTGCAGTAATCATCAGATCATCTAAAGATTTCTGGACCCCACCCTTTTACCAAATCAGAATGTCTGATGATATACTGAGCTATATCACATATAATTGATAGGATGTTTACAGGTTTGACACTATTTTTCTAGCTTCTATGCACAGCTAGATTAAGGAAGACATATTGCTGAATCTACATCTCCCACTTTATCCCAAATACAAGGAGGCACAGTTCTTCGGGTTGGGTATGAATTAAAGATTCATGTTAATTCAAACATGATTTTCCAGAAATACAATAGATAAATCTTACTTATAACATCAACATTAACAAAACTTTAGAACATGGTATTTTTAGCCCAATTCTCAATAAAGACATGTGGTATGTCAAGGCCTTTGCTTAAGAGTTGTTAATATTCCTATTCATGAGGTCTCTATCAGGTTTTTGTTCTTTCTTTCTATTAATCTCAATCTATTGAGTAAATATTATTGAGTTTAGCTTTTATATTTTCTTGAAAATCACATTTTGTTTCCATAAGAATTATTTATAAAGAAATAGAGCAATACTAGACTACCTTTATCTGACTTTGTAAATGGAGTAGGTTGGAGGTAATGGATATTTAGATACATGATACTTTGTTATGAAATAGTATCATTTGGCACATTCTAGAGTGACACTTTTATGTCTTTGGCTTCTTATACTGATGTAATAGCAGCCAATTTTCCCCCTACTTCCAATGAAAGGTTTTACTAGAGAATATCAGTCTAAATTTTTAAAAGTGAAGTGAGTTCATTTTTAAAATGCTTTAAAAAACAATCAGTGTCAAATGTCTGCAATTAGGGACTTACCCTCCCAAATTCATGTTTGGTAATCTTAAAAACAATAAAAAAGAAGTGAAAATTCAGTTTGCCACATGTTTTAAATATAAAAATAAACTTCCTATTCAATCTAAGCAAGTTCATTTTCATATATGTACAGGCAAAATTAATATAAATTGCCTTCAAGATTATGCTAAATTAGTTGTTTGAATAAAATATTGCTATTAGGAGTCAGTAAAAAGTGCCTGTTTTCATGTCATTTATTTATTTCTTTTAGTTGAACCTGGCCTTCAATGACAAGAAGGAGAAAATTACAGAAAAAGTTATCCTTTCAATGACAGCAAAGGAGCACCATAAAGCAGAAGAAGAAGTAAGGGAATTATTTTGTAACTATATTAAAACAACAATGACTTAATTTTAAAATTAAGATAAATTTTACTTTGGGTATTAATCAATTATTATTAATTGACAGTAACATATAATAGAAAAAAAACCCTTAAATTTATTTTACTGATATGGACAGTCTGAAAAATAGTTGTGTGCTTGAAACAATGAATCAAATTAGGATTTTCTGAAAAATGTCTTATGACTATTTTCTCATAAATTTCTTCAATTAGCAAATTATTACATGTAACTTGAAACTGAAAATTGTAAAACATGCCAACACAGGGAAAACATAAATTGTTTTTGAATTTTAATAAATCTAAATCTGATTTTTTGTTATCTAAAAATAGAATTATTGTTCTGAATTTTAGGTACGCTAACAAAGTTATCTTTTACCAAGGGAAAACTGTTGTTTGCAATGTCAATAGTAAGGAAGCTAATCATAAGATTCTGTAGGCAATATTGTAATGAAGAACTATTAAATCAAACCTTCTTCTCTCCAAAGCTCATGCTGTGACATTGACAGCATATTCCATAAATGAAAGAATAATACAAAATAAGCATTAGACAAAAAGGGAAAATTATCTTCAAGTAGTTTTCTAGAATGAAAAAGCATTTAATCTTTCTGAGGAATAAACATAAATTTCCTAATTTCCACATACTAATGTCAGTAAATAAACTCTATAAGCAACTTAAGGAACATGATAATGTGAAAATAACAAAATAAGCTTCTCATGCAATTTTATTTTGACATTTGGGCAAATAAGTCTACCCAAGCTTTAGGATTTTAATAGTTTGTTATCATTGTGATTGCATCTTCTTCATTAACTGTATATTTCATAACAAATGAACACATACAATGCACCAAATTGTTCTGTGTGAATTCATCTTTACACAAAACTATATTAATATTTGGGACATATATGTCTGTTATTAAATATGATAGTGTAAACATTGATTGGCATTGTCAATAGAGAATATTTCATATGAAAAATTAAACTTGAATCATTTCTAAAATGTAATAAATAATAGTTACATAGATTTAAGTTATGGTTCTGTCTCATTCTACTGAATATTAACAAGTTATAAGACTAAGTTACTAGTTATAAATTTTAAAAATATCATTCTCTATGTGTTTGAAAAAGGTGTTACCAGAGCTAGAGTTTTACTCCATTTTACAGTAAGTTTCAAATAAATATAGCATGAATCATAAATTTTGAGAAGTGCAAATGTCTTTCTAGATTCATCAGTATAATTAAAATTATCTTTAACAAAACCAGTTAGTATTAGAGATTAAATAGAAAATTATCAAAAAGAATAACAGATTAAATATTTTTCTCCTTTAAAACATTATAATTATTTTGCTCTTTGATATTTATGCAAAATCACAATTTCATCGAAATTAAAAAGTTTAGTGGATCAGGAAAATGATAATTATGTTAAATATATAATTTTTAATGCCACCTTGTTAGCAACATTAGAAATAAAAATTGTCTCATCCTCCAAATATAATAATATCTATACTTCTTTGGTATTTCTTCTTTATCATTATTATCTGCTTGTTTATTTAACTCTTCTGAGTTCTTTCTGTACAGTACTTTATGTGGCTCAAAGTTTCTTTGTTTTCTTCAAAAATCAAATATCTACAAAAGGAATGTGTATGCATGTGCATGTGTGTATAATAATCTCTAAATATATTTGGCAATCTATGAAAATAGTTTCTTTTTAAAAATGGCAGTGCCCCCAAAGAGACTATGAGAATAATTTCTAAGAGATTACTTGGAAAACATCTATATTAATTTGGATACATAAGTTCTAGTGTTTTGGTTTAGAAAAAGTCTGTGGCATCAAGTTTTAGCTCTAATTCACATACAAAAGTGTCAAATCCTGATGGAAAGAAAAATGAGAAATTTGAGGGAAAATTATGTTTTTACATAAATATAACATTCTGTACATATCTCAAACCAAATTAAACATCATACACATACAGATTTAGTTCCTTTTCTGCTGCCTATAATTTTATTTTAAAATTTTGTTTTATTTCATAAAATTTTCCACATAAAACTGGGAGTAATAATGTACACATCATACAGCCACTTTGAGATGATGATACATGTTTTTGGAAATTTGTATGTAATATATTATTGCCCTTTTAAAAGTGTGCTATTTTAAATTCTCTGAAAAGAAGAAACCAAGGTGGAATTAAATGTCTGAGGATCTTATTAGAAGAAATGTCTATGGGAGTGCATGATAAAGTTAGAGATCTATGAGACAAAAATGCAGACCTAACCCCAAGTAAGGGAGAGAAGAAAGAAAGATTGGGTGGAAGCATCCTAGACCATTGTGCAGTCAAGAAAGGTTTGGCAAAGCTGTTGGTATAGCCTTGAGCCAAAGTTGGCCATTAGAGGAATTCTGTAACTCTCAAGGACGCATCTGACTTAGTATTCCCATTGGTGCCAATCTGGTGGTGGATATCCAAGCAGAATAATTGGGACTCTTGGTCTATTGTACACCTGTAGTTAGAGGTCAGTAACGCACGGTCACATGTCAAAAGGTACAGTTGACATTGTCCTTGTTGCCTTCACCAAATCCCTATTGCCAGGTAAGTTATGAAGACACTTAAAATGTCTCTATTTTTATTTTTATTTTTTTAAATTTTTATTGTTGGTTTTTCAAAACATTACATAGTTCTTGACATAATATTTCACACTTTGATTCAAGTGGGTTATGAACTCCTATTTTTACCCCGTATACAGATTGCAGGATCACATCGGTTACACATCCACTGATTAATAGTCCCTCCCTTCACCTGTGAGGGGAATGAGAATGGGGTTGTTGAGTAGGCCTAAAGACAGCACGTAAAGGACCTCTGCCTGCAAACAGGTTAAATCTGTGTTGGAAAGCTTCAAGGAAACTATTAAAAGTTGGCAGTAGTTAAAGTGCTAGGAATAAGAGGTGCCACACACTTTGGGGTCCCTGATAGTTATGCTGCACCGCAGCTTCCAAATGAAGAGATACTTAACTTTGCTCACAGGCTCTCAGTCTTTGTTTATCAATTCTAGATTATGTTTACTTTTTAACTTAAAATCAAAACAAAACAAAACAAACAAACACCCCACCAAAAAAAATAAAAATTAAAAATTAAAAAACTGTGTTATTGGGCCTGAGATAAAGAAGAGATTTAGGAAGCTTTAAAATAACATTTTAATCTCTCTGCCCACTCCTTTGACTCATCTTAAATATGTTGTTAATTAAAAAGTTTCTTGGTCTTAAGTTCAAGTGCTAATCTGACTTTGAGATCATCCTGTATGTTATATGCCACGATGATGTTCCTAGCATAGAGGCTGCCACCCTTTGTGATGATTTCAAGTGACAGTTCTGTGCAAAGTGCTCTGGAATTCTCTTTAATAATATGGGTGGATTCAAAACCACAGAGAATTCAGGCTGACAGCTGAAGCCATCACTGAAAAAGCCAGAAGATCCTCAAAGCATCATTAATAATAGCCAGTATACAGTATTCACAATATATGGCTCAGACATGCACAACCTCATTAAGTATACTCTTTAGAATGATTATAAACTGAACAATATTTTGTGTTGACTATAAATCATCTTGAAAATTTAATTGAATTCAAGAGTTGCATGCATGTGTCATATAAATATGGTCAAACTTCCCTATGTGTTAGGTAAAAACCTATGTGTATGTCTATAAACATGTGCACATTTGCATTCTGTCAGAAGTTTGGCTTCTTTCCTCACCAGAATATTCATTTTTTTTTTTGCTACCTTCTGCTCATTTGTCACTCTCCCAAATTCTGTACAAGTGTCACTTCCGCGATGCATTTCCATGGAGAATGAGTAGGCTTTCTGTTGCACAATGAGATGGTGCATTTTTTCAGCATATGCATACGTAAGCCTTCTTTTGTGAATGGGACTGATAGGGTCAGATAATGTTTAAAGGGAAAGGCTTTATGTCTCTCAGGCTTCTATGTTTCCACATGGATGCTCCCACACACACATAGATTGAATTATGAACAGACCCATTAATGCTGGGATCACAAAAGGTCAAGTTTTGTCTTCTTTTACCTCTATTCATGTTGCCTTTGTGAGGAAAAAAAAAGGATTTGCAGAAAAAAAAAGATTTATGATAAAGAATTTTAAAGAACATTTTTCTCTTTTAGCAACATCTGTGATTTGAAAAAAAAATCATATTATGTGAAATAAATCAGGAATATTGTCATTACCTACCTGATTTTAGTATTGAGTTATTTCATGAGTAGGATTGTTTTTAAGGGTGATATGTTACCATAATAACTGAGAATAAAACATAACACTTTGAGGATAAAAGTCTTTATGAATATGTAAAGCAACAAAATTTGAGTAAAATTGAAGGGAAACATTATCAAAATGTCATTGGTAGTATTCTTGATACATTTTCCCCTATGTTTAAGTTATCTTTGCTAGGACATTCAATTTGATAATTTTCAATTTAAAGAAATAAGTGATAACTTATTTAATTATGGTTCATGTAATCTGGGGGCCAAGGAAAAGAGCAAAAAAGATTGAAATATTCTTGAAGCAAGACAGAATTTATCCAGATGAAAATTCAAATCTTTAACCAGTAGCCCTTTAGAGTGCAAATGACATCATGACATCATCAATTGTATGGTTGGTTGATTTCTGATGTCACATGAAATCCCCTATCAGTTAAAGTGTATGGATTGTGACAGTAAAACCAGTCATGTATAAAAATGCTCTCAAATCAAAGTCTGAAATTCTTCCTTTTTGTGTGTGTGGCTTAATATAGTACAAGGTAAAGTACATAAAATCAGAGAGCATTATTGACTATCAGAATACATTGCATGATACTTGGTAGACTTTAAAGGCTGCATAAAATTACATCTTCCTGAATTGCATGGTGCTGGAAATGAATTCAAAGAGAACCAAGGCTTTCCACAAAAGGAATCCTCCCATTTAAGTCTTTTGCTTATTGAGTTTTAATATCATCAAATAACCATAACAGCAAGCCACCTGGCCTGCTGGTGTTTTGCTTTGATATATAACATACTGTTATCCATCATTCGAGGACAATTGCTGCTATAGGATAGTATGATCTGAAGGGGAAGATGAGGCTGAAAGCATTGACAAATATTTAATCATCTATCATTTCTATTTTTAAATTTACAACATTTTATAGAGTTAACAGTACTATGGAAAGTGTATAAATTCATTCCTTCCTTTAGAAAATCAAAGAACATCATGAAAGAAATCTGCTATAGAATTTTATAGTCTATGAATAATATTGTTTTTTCGTTTTCCCACAGCTTTGTCTAATTTAATAGATCTGCTGTTTGGATTTGCTGCTTCTATTCCATTTTAATTATAAGTGCATACTAATTATACCAGAATAATGGGTTTCATTGTGACAATATTATACATGTATATAATATATGAATAATATTGTCTCTTTTAACATTTTTTCTTCTCTTTCTTCCCTGCTCATTTCCTCCATCTCCATCTCCTTTTAATTTCTCTCCTTGTCTTCTTTCTTTTTCATATTATTTTTCTTTCTATGTCTCTTATGACCCCCCATACACACATATCATATACTTTCTACTACCTTACATGCCCATGATTTCCAAAGTTTTGTTCCAGGTTAACTGACCATGAAGGAAGGGCTTCTGTATGAATGACTAATAGAAATTGCTGTTCACTTTCTATGTACCCTTAAGGGCTGCCTATTAGTATCCTATTGGATGAGTTATATAGGGTTGCAAAGACTTAGCAGAAATCAGTGTATCAATCAGGTTTTGCTAGATTATGCTGCATTGGTTAACAAGCCCCAAATCTTAGTTAACTTAAAACAAAATATTATGTTGGCTACAGGTTGTTTGTCTCTCTCCCATATGTCTTTTTCAGTATGGGATAGAGGTTGAAGGAACAGTTTCTACTGGGACATTGCTGTTTTCATGGCAGAGCAAAAGAGCAATGCTAGAACTGATGACTTGTAAAGCTTCTGTTGAGAAGTGGTATACGTTCATTTTGCTCACATTTCATTGGCCAAAGCAAGTCACCTTGGGACATTGCTGTCAGTTATATGTCTGTTAACTTTTCTGGACCTGATTTTCCTTGTTTATTAGATAAGAGTGTTGATCATAATAGATAAATAAATATTTTCTAATTTATTATGACACTTGAGTAATAGAAGGAATCTGTATATGTGTGTGTGGTGGGGGATGGGAACAGTGAGAAGGGACATCTTGTTAGAGAGGAAGGGTCTAGTGGGAATATGAGCCATAAAACCAGGTAGGGATCAGATTATAAAAGGTCTTGAATCTTGAATATCAAGCCGTAAAATCTCAGAGAGTCACTAGAGGGTTTCATTTACTGTTCAATTTGGATTAATTCTGTGAAGGTGGCAGGATGGATGACAGGGGAGAGTCTAGGGACTGGGAATCCATTCACTAGGTATTTTGGTAATCCACATTGGGATAGGGATGAGGAAAAAAATGATGACTTGGACCAAAGTATTACTTATAAAAAAGGAAAGGAGGATAGAAAATTTATATTTAGATGAGGGCCAAATTCAGTCCGTTGTTTATTTTTATAAATAAAGTTTTATTTGATCACATTCATGCCCATTCATTTGCATATGATCTGTGACTGCCTTACAACTACAACTGTAGGTTTAAATTCTTTGACAGAAACATTATGAACCATAAGGGTAAAAATATTTACAAACTAGCCTGTTATTGAAAATATCTGCCAACCCTTTGTTTAGAAGAAAGGATTGTTTAAAGGAAGGTAGAAGATGATCACATAGGAACAAACAAGAGTTACAGGAGACCAAAGATAAATAGGAATTATATTGAAGTAAGTTGTTTACATGCACTTATAAAGTTCTTGGTAAAAGTCTAATGAAGCTAGGTGTGGTGGCACATGCCTCTAATCTCAGCGCTCAGGAGGCTGAGGCAGGAGAATCACGAGTTCAAAGCCAGTCTCAGTAACTAGTTAGGCACTAACCAACTTAGTGAGACCTGTCCCTAAATAAAATACTAAATTGGGCTGAGGATGTGACTCAGTGGTCGAGTGCCCCTGAGCTCAATCCCTGATACAAAAAAAAAAAAAAGAAGTCAAATGTAATCAAAGTTTTACATGTATAAAAACTTCAACTATGTTTAGCTTTTACCAAATATATGTGTGCACACACACACTCACAAACATCATTAGGGTAAAGTGAAAAATAAATATTTAAGCCACATAATTAATAATATAAGCTTGTTCTTCAGCAAATTTCAGCAAATTCAAATACCATATTTTTAGCTGAGAGAGAAAGAAGGAGGATGAAGTGTCAGGACATGAAAGAATCTTAGAGGAGTTTTCATTTTATTTGTGGATATTGAAATGAGGTATAAAATCTATACAGCAGATAGTTGAGAATTTCTATCTGCCTCATATGAAATAAAGGTAAGAATAGGAATGATGGACCAAGAAAAATATAATTAAAACTCGATATGCAGAAAACACAGATTTAAAAAACAAAACACTATAATAATATACTGATGCACTGGGCACCTACCAGCTTTAGGCTAGACATCATGCTGTCTCTTCTTTTATCTCATTAATTCTCAGTGTGTTGGACCAATATTATTCTTCATTTATGCAAGAGGGTTTTATTGCTTGTTCAAAGTCTCCTAGTCAGTGTGTGGGAGAGCCAGAATTTTAATGCAAGCTTTCAAAGTTGATCACTTTAAAGAATTGCTGATAAAGTGGATTTCTGTTCTTCATCTCTTTTGATTATGACCATGTATTGACCAATAAAAATCCAGTCGATTACCCATTATCCTATGTCATTTAGTATTCTTTTATTAATGATTTTGGGACATTAAATGATTTTATGCCATACAGCTGAATAACTAACATGAATTTCCTTTAATAATAAAGCCTGTGAAAAGCAATAAAAAAAATTCAGTCTTTAGAATTACATAGAATATAAGTTTATATAAAACAATGAAAGTCAAAGAAATGGCAGTGATTTTTAATTTGTAAACTGTAAAACAGTAGTTTGCTGACTCCTCACCATGTTTTATTAATAATCCATAAGTAAATTTCATATGCCCATCCTAAATACACTGATTAGAAGTCCAATTTTTTTTTTAAATCCCAAGTATGTGTTCATGAGTCTATTTTGTTTCTGGAAAAATTCTATGCTTTATTTTGTCATTGATATATATATATTTAAAATGGTGTTTAGAACAGAGCATTGTCTTTAAAGTATGGATATTTTGAAAAATTACATTTATGAAATTTGGAAAAAATGTATTCTAGAATATTTGGAAGAAGATAACAGTTATTTATTTATTATTTTCGGGGGGTACTGGGGATTGAACTGAGGGGCACTTGACCACTGAGACATATCCCCAGCCCTATTTTGTATTTTATTTTGAGACAGGGTCTCACTGAATTGCTTGTGCCTCACTTTTGCTGAGGCTGGCTTTGAACTCTCCATGCTCCTGCCTCAGCTTCCCAGGCTGTTGGAATTACTAGTGAGGGCCAGAGCGCCCTTATTTATTTTCAAGTTCAAAAAAGTCTTAGTGAATTTAATATATGTATTAAAAATTTTAATGTAGCCATGTTGAAATAAAATATTCTAAAAAGGTACATGTAGGAAAATAAAATGTGATAGTAGTTTATGGATTCAAGTCCTAGGAAGTTTTTATTGTAATAAGCAGTTTAAAAGTCCTTTGCAAACTTGTCAGATGTGTATGTTCCTTTTTATACCCAGAGATGTTTTTCATTTAGCCATTGTATGGCCACCTATTCCATATTACTGAAGTAAAAAGGTTAGACATTTTTCATAAATGAAATTTGTTGATGAAGGAATGTATGTATGTCTCTAATCTTCACTCGAGGCTATATCTGTACTCAAATTCTTGTATTGAAGTCATTTTCCCCCATCATGCTGGATACTCAAAAATCTAATAGGTGTGACATCAACAATTACTTCTTGCTAACAACTCTTGTAATTTAACCCCTTCAGGTAAGCAGGCTGATTGATGAATTGCAGACAGCTATCAAAAGCAACAGAGGTCATCTCTCTAAACTTGGCCCCCAATTACAGGCTGAGCAGGAGCAATTCTCCTCTTATGTCTACCAACACATTAAAAGCCTTCCAGCAAACACTCTAGTCCCAGGAGGCCTGCAGCTCAAGGTGGGTGTTATTCTATGACTCTCATTGGATTCAGGTGGAGACAAAAACTCCCTTCTGCATTTGAAGACCCTTGTAACATTGCCACTCAGCTAGAATTTCCTTTTATCTTGTTGTCCTCTACACTGGAGGTAATATTACAATATTACAATGGTAATATTGCTATTCAGGAAATAGGTTTTAAAAGCAAATACCTACTAAACTTTGAAATATGGATTTATAAACAAGTTTTCAAACCAATAATTTTAATTAAGAAATTTAATCAGCTGAACATTTATATGCTTTTCCAAGAAACATATTTTTCATAGGAGTCACTATGTATTTCAGTTTCTAAAAATAACATTTGTAGAAATGGCCAGACTTTAATAGTTGACAGACAGTGGCAACAGGAATTGGAGGTGAAAGGCCAGGTGACTGATTGATGTTCAAACTACATTTCCAAGGAAAAGGATCTGTATTGGATAAGTGTGACACATGTCTGAGTTCACTTGGTAAAATCAATACTTAAGAATATACTGGGAAAAAAGGTGAATTGGTTATTTGTCAGGACAAGATGGCTAAATGTCCTAGACTATACTCTTCTATTGCAGTTTTAGAATGGAAAAAGAACAGCATACTTGGTTGAAGTGATTTAGGTAGGTGCTTAAAGCTTAGGGAATGTTAACATTTTTGTTTGCATTATAGAATATCCTTGCTATGTAAACTCTGTCAAGTTAATGTAGTTCTATAACTTTACACCTTATATTTTAAAAGCATATAATTATTAAAATTTGAATTACTGAAAGTATGACCCTTTTCCATCGAAAGCATAGCATTATTGCAACTCTTCATTTCCTTTTGATTATTTTTAGAGGGACGCAATAATTTTCAAAGTTAATTATAATTTTATTATCCTTCATTTCTATAATTCTTCTTATTATTCAGTTTTATTCTATAAATAACATTATAAACTTCATGTTTTCTGTCCTTAATTTTTTTCTTAGGATGATATTTCCATGTGTGCAGTTTGAATGAGAATGTTACCATTAAAAATTGACTTTTTGGGAAATAAAATTCAACATTAAACATGATAACTTATTTCTCACAGTTCAGTCTGTTCTAGGCAGGTAAGGGATTAGGAAGTGTTGCTCAAGACATAGAGGTCAGGTTGGGCATGGTGGCGCACACTTGTTATCCCAGCAAGTGGATTACTTAAGATCATGGGAAACTGAGGCAGGAGAATCACAAGTTCAAAGCCAGCCTCAACAATTTAGCAAAGCCCTAAGCAACTTAGCAAGACCCTGTCTCAAAATTAAAATAAATAAAAAGGTCTGAGGATGTGGCTCAGTGTTTAAGCACTCCTGAGTTCAATTCCCATACTAAAAAAGAAAAGAAGACGTTTAGGTCAAGGATTCTTATAGTTCAGTAACATTGTTCTTTTCAAATTTCTGACCTGACAGCCCCATCCTGCCATTTTGCAAATGTTCTGAGAAAAACCAGGTGATAGAGTGCAGTTGTTTTAATGCCATTCATTCCCACCCATTTGTATCAGCAACTATCATATTAACTATAGTATGACCTGGAAAATTCTTTTTTCCCCAACTCACAAATTCACTGATTATTTCTAAAGAATTTCTATCACTTATTCACATTAGCACATTAGCCTAATAGCAAATATTTCAGTTTAGAATCTGAATTGTTACTTTCATGTGTTCCTCTATTAGAAGGCTTCAAAATCGTTTTTTATACCAGCAAATAAATAGAAAGTTTATACTTGCAAAGGAGTCACGTTGTAATTGTATCTAATTTATCTAATACAAAAATCACTAGGTATATGTGGCTATTTAAATAAAAATTGGTTAAAATCCAATGCTGCTAGTGCTTTGCCTGACACTTCTCTGGTTTTAGCACTGAAAATTTTGCATCTGGCACCCTGAAATGGTTGATTATGCTAGTCTTATCTCCAGAATTCCCTCTCTTCATTCTCAGGAATTCTCCTGCTTTATGATTGTTGGCTCAATAAGATAATCAGCAATGTTAACTTCTGCCTTCTCTATCCTTGCTACCCTTTGAAACATCCAGTTTCTGTCAGAGAATAAATTTCTATTTCAATTCCCAAACTGGACATCAGCCCCACTCTCAGGCCTTAGAGCAGTGGTTTTCATTCCTGGATGCATATTTGAATCACCTGGAGACCTTTTAAAAAATACCAATGTCTCTGCTGGTCATGGTGGCACACATCTGTAATCCCAGTGACTCCAGGAAGATCACAAGTTTGAGGCCAGCCTTAGCAACTTAGTGAGACTTTGTTTCAAAATAAAAATTTATAAAGGCTGGGGATGTAACTCAGTGGTAGAGTGTCACTGGGTTCAATCCCTAGTACCAATAAACAAAAAAGCAAAAGTACCAATGTCCCGAATCCTAGAGATTTGGAGTTAATTGGTTTCGTATGCTAAGATTGACTTCCACTGGCTTTCGAACACTGATTGTTAAATTCTGAGATTTTATGAGCCAGTTGTTAAATATAGCCATTATTAAAATCTTGTATAAACTTAAAAATAAAGGTAATAAATACCTTTCACTTCCCAATCATTTTACTACATTTTACCATTACCTATCTATTCTTTTGAAGTTATTAATGTTTATTATGTTTGTTTAGTGAAAATAGTATATAACAAAGTGATACTGTGCATTTCTTTCCAAATTTATTTTCAGGGCTGACTTGTAACTTGAAAGTGGCCACAATAAGAATATCTATATAACAGAAATTGGCAAATGCTAAAAACAAGGGCTTGCTTTAAAGTTTTGTTGATTGTTTAGGCCAAGCCATGGACCAAAGATGCCTGTTTTTCTTTTTTTTTAATAAGTTTTTACTGGAACACAGTCATGCCCACTGATTTGTCCTTTGTCTATGACTGCTTTCACAGAACAATAGCAGAGTTGAGTGGTTAGGCAGAGACCATCTAACTTGAAAACACTAAAATATTTACTACTTGATCCTTTACAGAAAAATTTTACCTCTGGTTTAGATGTAATTATATGATAGAAAAAGTTCATAATGCAATTTCTTAATTTAAAAGTGAAAAATTTTTGTATCTGTTACATTGTTAATAGCACAAAAAATTGCAGTATTCTTCCAGCATATAAAAACTATTATCTGAGTAGAAAATAGAAAAAATACTGCTTAAATCATTAATTAACAAAGAAAGTCCTACATACATCTTTCTTGTTTTAGTTCTATCTTATTAACATGGATGAAAATATCAATCAACATTCAGATTAGAACTGCACTTGTTTCTCAATTTCAACCATAGTTTGGCTGTGTTCACAGACTTGGCATAAATCAATGAAAGCATTATGTGAGAATCTGTTAGTTATGTGGAATTTACAATAAGAGTATTATGTGTTGTGCTATTATTTGCAATTTATGTGTTATATGTTTTTATATAAACATATAACCTCCATGTTAAGCATCCACTGGAACATCTTTAGGTGTGGACCAGGCATCAGTATTTTTTAAAAGCTTCCATATGATACTATTGTCAGGCAGAGTTGAGTATCATAGTGAGATTTTTACAGCAATGCTAAAAAAAGCTAACAAAACCCTGCAAAGAAATTCTCATTTAAGATTACTAATCAACTAAAACTTTTCTCCATATTTTTTTTCATTGGTAAAGTAGGAAAGGCTAGCAATGAAATCCTTTAACCTCAAATTATGGAAAGGGAAAATTCCCTCTTTTCAACAATAGCTACAAAGGGAGCAATTTTATATTTAAATTTTTTCTTCTTCAATATGTATTTTCATAGGGAAAATTAGAGAAGAAAGAAAAAGAAAAGACTTTTAGTTGTTGGAATGGCTAGTCTTGAATAGGTATAATAAATGAAGTCAGCTAGTCTAATGTGCCTAGATCCACAGCTAGTTAAAAGTCCTTCTGATGATTAGATAAGTATGTAGGCTAAAATATGGCTGATTAAAAATATTTGCTACTTTCAAATATTTGAGACAATAGTATCTGAAGATAAAGTAAGTAGGGAATACAACCAAGTTAAGAGCAAATAAAGAAATATATTTGTGAGGTACAGGAACACCTGTGTCTTTGTGTGAACTGTAATTTCTTTAAATCTTCACATCATAGTTTTCTTGTTTTTTTTCGGAAATTTTGTGGTTGTCAATAATATTTTATATTTTCTAAAAATAAAACTTTCTGGCTTATGACTATTTTTTCACTTAAGAAAATTATTAAATAAAAGAAGACTTAATCACTGGTCTCCACTTATAATTGCTCAATATCACTCCTTACTGGTGACCACCCTGAATTGTAGTATTAAGTCCCAGGCATAGAAAGAGATACTTGGCATTTTCAGAGATCCATTCCAAAGATTTCTGCAAACAGTACTGCTTTGGGATCAGAGTCATACATTTTCCTTCCTCTGTCAGAAATGGGATAGGCATGGGATAAAGGAAATTTTCAATTTATCTTTCCCCTGTTGTGCTTCCCCTTTTTCCAGTCAACTCTAATAATATTAATCCCAGGTTTACTTGCACTGTAAACTTTCTTGAACTAACTTAAATAAAAACAATTTCTTGAAAACCTAAGGGAATCTTACAGAGAAGCAGACCAGGAGATAAAGCAACGTCTCACATGAAAGTTACCGCTTTTCCATATTTTTTCTCTTAAAGCCCTGTGATCTTTCATCTTTACTTTTCTCTGTGAGGTTTTATTATTTTTTTCTTTTTTCAATTCTGCTTCTTTCTGCAAGCTAGGTATCTTTTTACCTCTTCAAATGTACATGGAGGGAAAATTATGGCCTTGGCCTTGGTCTTTAGTTTTAAATGATCATCATTATCTAAATAGAGCTGTATTTCTTGGTTCAAACCATTTAGGGAGTGGATCTACTTGAGTTAGTCTGGTCTTGATTAAGTACTCAACACAAATTCAGCTACCTGTGTCCAGTTACTGGGGATAGTTAAAGTCATTTGCTACATCAGACTGCTCTTCACAGAAGTTAGTTTAAGGAGGAAAGTTGGTCATGGAAAGTCAAGTTTACTGACATGTTTCTCATATAAAATTAAGTAGACTATTATAAAAAAATTATGCAGTATTTGTGGTAATGAATTCCCCTCCAGCCAGCCATCCCATCCCATTTTTGGGATGTGGACATTTGTTCCAAAGGGAAAAAAAACCCTGAAGTATGTACTTTTTAAAACTAGCTTTTATATCTGAAATAGCTATAAAGAGTAAACTAGGTTCACAAAGTGTACCCTAGCATTCAGAATTACAAATCTCTTAGAATGGGTTTTGGTGGTAGGTTCTATACTTCCTCTCAGGTAGGGAGAACTTGCTAATTCCAACTGAAAAGATATGGAGCAAATGCCACATTGTATCACCTTACATTAATTAATTCCATAAACTGTTCATATCCATGGCTTGGACAAAGGCTGTAATTCCTTATGGGTGCATATGACAGACCTCCCTTTGGCACTATCTAACTCAGTTACCTCTAGCTCATAGTTACCACTATGGAGAAGGGCCATATCTTTTTTGGCTATGAACAACTTCATCTTACCTCATGGCATGTATTTTTCAGGGTGTTAGATGACATATCAGTAAGTAAATACATTTTCCATGTATAACTGAAAGGCAAGGCTATAGTAGAACTTTTTTTTTTCTATTTTCCATTCATTTTTATTTTAGAAAAGTGATCTAAAATGAATGGGGATGATTATCTTTCTAATCTGATCTTTGCTGATTTATATCATTCTGTGGCATGTGTGTATAAGCCACAGCTCAACTTTGAGAACAAAAACAATCTCTTGTAGCCCTAGTTTTCAACTAGGGGCTGGAAGCAGGGTGTGATTCAAAGTCTGCTTGGGTACTTTGCATATTGTATATAATAGATTTCACCAGTCCACTGTATTTTCACCCCACCCGATCATTCATTGATCATTTTAAAATAGCAACTTTTAGTTAGGTGTTACCATTAGAAGGCCAGCACCTAAAAGGACACATTATTTCCATGGTTCATATTGCCTTGATCTCATTTTGCAACCAGAGGGCATCATAAAGTGCCAAGTTTAAATGGACACACAGAACAGTAGACTGATAGTAGCATAACTGTGGGAAAATTCCTAAAAAGGTATTGAAAATTCAGCATAACAAAGTTTAAGGAATTTTAGGAAAAAGTTATATCGACTCTGTTTTGTTCCTGCATGATGATTCTCACCCTTGTACATCAATTCCATAGGCACTCAACCACACAATCACAGGGTGTATTTTTTAAAAATTATTATTCTGGTACATTCTCTTGCTGCCACATCATATAAACCTTTAGAGTGATGAGATTTCCTACTGTTTTTACCTTCTATGCTTATACTCAATGTGCACCATAATCTATGTAGCCCTGCAGGCAACAAGTTTTGTGGAACAATTTCTATTCCAAACCTTCTCTTACTCCTTATCCCCTGTTGTTGCTACCACCCCCAGCTACTATGAGAACATCTGCTGTAGCCATGGCTCAGTGATGTCTGCCTTCCTAGTTCTGTTCTTTCTTCCTCCTCCTCTTCATTCCCATGGAGATGCTGTCAGAAATGTGGAAGATTCCCTGGGAAAGCAGGGGAAAAGGATTGATAGAAAAGGGTATTAGCAAATCTGTAGGGGATGGTGGGTGGAAAAACTAGTCATAAAGTGGGTGATTATGAAAGAGGATTGATGAGCAAGGAAATCTAATGTGTGAGTAGGTAGGAGAATACATGGGGGGAACAAGTGGAAGGTGGGTACAGGGACAGCCTTTCACTGGAATTAGTGCTTTTCACATACAATTGGTCAGTGATGCTTGGTGGGTTGTCTTCATTTTCTGCCAGTACATGCAGATCTAATTTCTCTGGGGCCTAGGGCTTGTAAAAATTGAGAGTGGGGACAGGGAAGGGGGCAGAAGAAGCTCTCCTTAGAAGCAGGTCTGAAAGTGGATATTTACATAGAATGAGAAAGTAAATCACAGAAAATTAAGTGAGCCTAATAGATTGAGGTTCTTTTCTCTGAGATCTTTTTTTTATGGAGCTTATCAGAAATGCTTGTTTTTAGCATGTATTACTATACTTGCAAATAAATACTGAAATATTTTGGTAATCTTTCTTATTAAAGATGAGACTTTTTAATGTACCTTCTCAGTTTCTACACTGTAGCCCAATAGGAATTCAGTAATGACACAGTCATGTCAAACTGTGAACATAAGTTTATACTGTAGGGTCCTCATATACCATATCAGCATGCAATGTATGTATTATGTACTTGTTAATAAAACCATCAAAATATTAAGAAAAAGAAATGCTTACATGGAAATAATTCCTGATTAATATCTACCTTCTCTTTCACTATGATAATTTCCCAGATTCTCAGGACCTAGAGCAAATAGAGGGACTTAAGCTTCATCTTCATTAACTTTACATAAATTCACTGTGGCTGTGAGCAAGGGAGGAATGACAGAATTTAGTAACCTCAGTAAAAACAAGATTCAGAAGATTGTGAATTTTTTTATCCTTTCTACTTTTATATTGTTTTTTTTTGTAGTGTAGTCTTACAACATAAATTTAATCAACAACTTAGTGAGACTTTTTACTATAATTCCACTTTTTTTTTTGTACCGAGAATTGAATTCAGGGGCACTCGATCACTGAGCCACATCCCTAGCCCTATATTATATTTTATTTAGAGTCAGAGTCTCACTGAGTTGCTTAGCACCTCACTAGTTGCTGAGGTTGGCTTTGAACTTGCGATCCTTCTTTCTCAACCTCCAAAGCTGCTGGGATTACAGGCATGTGCCACTGCGCCTGGCAAATTCCATCATTTTATCTCTATAGGACTTATTATAAAATAGGCTAATTTGGTTGATAGCAGAAAAGATGCTGACTTTTATCTATAATACCCTCCTGGCCTTTCTTATGGTTTGAATACTTGAATGGGTTGTATGCTATGTCATTGAAATTATTTGAGATTTGTATTCTTTTTTATTGTCATTTTAATAGGTTTTTTTTTTTTTTTTTTTTGATGGTGCTGGAGATTGAACCTAAGGGTTTGTGGTCATTTTAAAAAGTTTAAAGTTCCTCAAGTACTCATTTGTATTAGTAAAAAATCTACTTAAAAATCTATAGAACAGTTAAATGACCAGAAGGAGATACCTGAGTCAATTATCCATGGAATGGTGGCAGGATGTTTTATTTTTGCCTCTTCATTGTTCTGCATATTTATTATGTCCTTACTTCCATTGTGTATTTCTTGATTCTTTCCTTTCCTATGTCATTACTTTCCCCAAATGTGTATTCACAAGCTCCGAGCTGCTCCATTTCATCTAAGTTATTTGAGTTAACAATGGGAAAACAAATTGAAAGTATTTGCAAAGAACAAGTGGTAAGACATGCCAACCTGATCTTCATTTGAAAATGAATTGTGATGAGAGTAGAAAAATATTCAAGGTTATGAGTTTAAGAGCATTCATTAACTTTTGAGCAAAATGTGATGGAGATAATCAATTTTCATATGTGGATTTTACCATAGTAGGCACATGTTGGGACACCCATTTTAAAGGTAAAGAATCATGAATGCTTTTCAACAACTCATGGAATAGCTAATTAGCAGTAGGCACTGAAACCTCTCACCTATGTTTCTTTCCAGTGCTTCCCCCCGCCCCTAACAGGCATCTGTAACCAGGTGTAAATCTCCATGTGCAGGAAGATACAATCTTCCTTTCTTAGCTCTGCTGAAGAGAAAAACAGCATCTGTATCAAAATCAGGGAAGAGCAATTGGTCCAGGCATTAGCTTCCATGCAGTGCTTGTTGTAATGAGACAGGCTTTCCCTGTGCAGTCCTGACATCCTAGAAGGTGCCCAGAGAATTGCCAGGTGGGCAGTCAGCGGGGAAAGTCCACAGGCCAGAACTATATTACTGTCCCAGCAGTTATTCAGACTAAATGCAACCACTGAACCTTACTGTTGCAGGCACACACTCTCTCTCAGGGAGATTGTCCTTCTCCATAGCAGTTAATTTGTTTTTACCTCTCAATTAGCTTTTTCACAGTGTTTGATATGCTCAAGTTGCTGAGTATTTCCTTCCTACATATGTTCCCATTCCTTGGATTACCCACTGACATCTATGTTAGTCTGACTCACCATGAGTATTTTCAAGCATGAAATATTTTTTGAACATAAATAAATGCAGATTTTCCAGTAAGCACAAATGAAATGATACATTATACCTACTTAATATTTTCCCTACAATTTTGATGATTTTTATGATTAAAAAAATGGACTATTTCTAGCCAGGCATAGTGGCACATACCTGTAATGCCAGTGGCTCAGGAGCCTGAGACAGGGGAATCCCAAGTTCAAGATCAACCTCAGCAACTTAGTGAGATCCTGTCTCAAACTAAAAACAAAATGGGGCTGGGAATGTAGCTCAGTGGTAAAGCACTTCTGGGTTTGATACCTAGTATCCCCTGCAAAAGGATTATTTCTTAAGATAAAAATGTTTTACTACATAAAATAGTTAATTTTTGTGTAAGTTTTAGTTACCAGAGTACCCATTCATATTAATAGAAAAATTATGTTTATAAGCATATTTGATATAAAAAACTAAATAGCATTAAAAACATAAACTCTATCCAAGGGTGAAAATGTGATCTCTAAGGCTGAGGATTTGAGAAAAGCTGATGATTTGGTTCATATTTAATCCTGTAGTGTTCATTTCTCTTGGAAAATAGCATTTGGGGATACGTGATTATATTTTTCTCATCAAATCCCTTGTCTTTTTATTAGAAGAAATAGATTAAGCCCAGGAATCTTTATTTATCAAGCCACTATATTATATATAATACAAATATTATACTCAACTACTGACAGAATGCATATATCTGATATTTTAATCCAAGTTAAATATAATTTCAGGTACTTGATTAATTTAATAGAAGTGAAATTCTGTTTTTCATTGAGGTATTAAAAAGGGCTCATTGAAATAACTTGGCTTAGGACATGACCACTAAGCAAATTAACCTTGCCACTACCTTCTAGATAATTTTGAACACTTTCATATATTGAACTTATAAAGAATTGTAATTGTATACAAAGAGAATATTTTTGTGGAGCTGTATAACATATTGTAGAAATTTTACTTTGTTAATAGACAATAAAATATGGGGTAGGAGAAAAGTATTTTTAAAAAGTACTTCAACAAAATAGGATGTGGTGGCACATATCTGTAATCCCAGTGGCTCAGGACGCTGAGGCAGAAAGATCACAAATGCAAAGTCAGCCTTAGCAACTTAGCAAGGCCCTAAGAAACTTAGCAAGACTCTGTCTCAAAAAAAAAAAAATGGCCAGGGATGTTTGGCTCAGTGGTTAAGCACCCCTGGATTCAATCCCCAGAACCAAAATCAAAACAATAACAACAAAAACTACAACATACATAATGAAAACAAATACATAATAAAACATGACTGTAGATACTTAAGAAGCAGGTTGCAGGCCCACTCCTGTACAGTAATTGTGAAGATGATGAAAGCCATCCTATAGGATTCAACATTCCCCACCTCACTTAGCATTTCCTTATCTCCCACACCCAACTCAGCCTCTCAGGTACCCCAGGAGCTTACTAGTGCCCTTTCTTCAAAAGTTGCTCTTAGGAAAGTCATACAACAAGACCTTTCAAGTAAGATAGTCATTTTCAAATTTCATTCTTACATCAAAATTTTTTATTGGAATATACTCCTACTATAGAAAATAGATAAAGGTAGGATCTACATTTGAAGCCAGAATGATGGCTGCTTCCACAGACTCACCCATCAGATTGGCTCTCCCACCACTCCCTCACCACTTATATATCAGCCCTACCCAAGGCCCTCTGGGGATTTCAAGACACTGAGATTAAAAATTGCAGCCTTAAAGATTCAATAACCAATAATTCTGGCTCTGATTTCCTCTGCTATGCCTATAGCATTCTAATTATGTCAGAAGTGTGAATCTTCAAATGGAATTTCAAGTACTGGCAAGTTGATGGGAGAGATATTTTTTGATCCACCCATAAAATCCTACCCCATAGGCAGTCACCTGTTTTTCATATTTGTAAACGTTGGGCTGTATTGTAACTTACACTGGAAATTTAAAATGTCTCCTTCAAGATAAAATTTTAAGTATACCATTTCTGGGACTTATAATATTATTTGTCTTTTAGTAAGGTGTTCTTTAGATGTATGAAGCTTAACAAATAATTTATTTTCACTTCAGTACATTTTCATATACTGGGACAAAATGTGTTGGTCTCTTACCTGTTAAATACTGTTTAAAGATATTTGTGTTGGTTAATAGAATACTTTTTCACATATGTAATATAAATACACTAATTCATTATTGACTTTTAGTTATCTGAATCTCATAATTTTAATATTTGCTTTGGATGTATCACTAACTGAATATTAAGTTTAGACATGCTTACTGTTTGATTTATGCTATATAGACAGTGTGGACATTCTAAAAACCACTCTGCAAGTCTATAAAAACAGAAAACCAGCAGTATTTGTGTTTGATTTACTGTCCACATGATATTAATTCAGTTAGAGTTGATTTTCTATCTTCAAAGTTGACTTTGAATTAGGATTGTATCAAGATTTTTTTTCATAGTTAACTAGATTCTTCATAAGAAAAATATTTAGGATTTTTTATGTCCTTTGACTTAGGTAATAAAAACCTTTTACTATAAAATATTTTTCTATGCTTTTAGTTTTCATGCCAAATTTCTCATATAGAGTCTCTAATACTAAATTTAAGAGTAAATTTTGATATCATTAATTAAAAACACCATAAGACTTGATTTCTCAAGATCTCTCTGCCCCTTTTGAGTAGTTCCCCCTTAAAGAAAGCATTTAGCCGTTGTGAGACCTCATCCTTAAAACCTGGCTGCTGTAGGTACTGCATGAGCTTATGTATGTGACAGTGTGTCCTAGACTCTGAACTATCTTACCTGTGTGTGCTGGCTGCTGTACCACACTGCTTGGATCTCCTCTTTGTGACTGATACACCCATCCCCCCACTGTAACAGCTATCATGTCACTTGGGCAGTTGCTCTTAGTGTAAAAAAGCTTTTTCTCTTAAAATTGGACTTCCACTTTCAGGATAGCCTGCATCTGACTTTAGGCAGCTACCTCGCCTCCATTTGGACAAATCTAAAGGGTAACTCCAGCTATAGAGCTCCCTTTAAAGACCTCTGTTCCAAAACATTTCACCTCCCCCTGCCCACTCAGCTTCTCTCCCTTACCAGTATTGCCCCTGAATGCTCTCCAGTAAACTTCCTGAAGAAAAATCTTGGTTTCAGTGTCTGCTTCCAGGGGACCCCAGTCCAATACAAGATGTAAGTTAACGTTATTTCAACATGTGTAATTATATTCACCTGAAATATGACAGATAACTTTGTAAGGCTATTTTATATTTCTTTTTTGTACCAGACCTCTAGTAGTAAATCCTGTTACTATATGGCCTCTCAACTTTTGACAGCACACTGTGGTGTCATTTTTCTATTATTGCCTCTTGACAGCATTACATCCTGAGGCATTTTGAAGCTTAGGTGTTTGGCCTTCTGCTCACGCACTACAGAGCTTCCTGGGTGGTCTTCCAGTTTGTAGAGAGTTTGGGAACCTGCTGTTCTTCCACAGCTAGCTCTTAACCAGACTTATAGCATTAAAGGTCAGATAATGGTGTGGAACAAGAACTTACACAGCTCTTGGATAGATGTCACAAGTGATGCCAGGCAAACTCATCAAAGAACTATATTGGCTCATAATTCCCCATTCAAGAGAGCTTTTCCTATAGTTTAAGTTTTGGTAACTGTCTCTACAAAATGTTGGCAGTAAATAAAATTCTTTTGGAACTCTGTTGACATTTTTATGACTTTACAAATACTATATATGAACAGTTATATTTATGTTGGTTAATTTATTTTTGTAGATGCAGAAATCATGTTTTACCCAATGTTAGTCTAGCTACAGATTTTATTTCCCAGTCCTACTAATAAGCAAATGCAAAAAATTATTCTGGAATGAACAACAGAAGTGGACCATTTATTACCATGTGCGTTGTTACTACTCTGGTGTGAGCCAATGTCATGGACCCTTCAGATTCCTTTTGTTGTCTGTAGCTATTCACAACCTAGCAGCCATAATGACTTTAAAAAAAATGTAAATCTGATCCTGTTACTACTCGGCTCCAAACCCTCCAATGATTCCTCATTCCACTCTCTGTGCTTATCACTCTGATTTCATGTTTACTTCCTTTTCTTCTGTGTCACTCTGCATTAGTCACACTAACTTCCTTATGGTCCTGGAACATACTAGACACAGGAATGCCCAATTTAGTTACTGTAGTGGTTCCCTTTGCCTACAATGCTCTTCTCTAAGCTTTGTGCTTGGCTAGCCCTCTTCTAAATCTTTGTTCAAATAGTTAACTCCACTTTAGGTCTATCCTGAGCATTCACTTCATATGGTGCCTATCATACCCATGCCACTCCTTGATCTCAGGCCTGTTCTGACCTATTATGTTTTTTTCTTCTTTATATAACACTTACTACCTTATAAGTTACAGAGCTGCATTTACCATAAAAAGAAAAAGTAAAAGAATCTTAAGCTTCAGGATTCCTTCTCTGCCTAAGTCCCTTCCCAAAAGCCCAGAATAGGCCCTAGTCCTCACATGGATGTTCAAAAGGACACATATTCCTGTAAAATTTGCAAACCTCTTTATCTTTTAACTATAACTAGTTTAGATCATTATTCAGTCCAGATTCCTCTCCTTCATGTTCTCCCTGTACCAGGTAATGTTGCAGTGGGTGCAGACATTTTTTTTTTTTTTGAGGTATGGCAAAGGGGAAATTGATTTAGAATCTGTTAGCTCACACTCCATCATTATAACAAAATGCCTAAGACAATTAACTTATAATGATAAAATGTTTATATTGGCTCACAGATTTTGAGGTTCCAGTCTATGATCAGTTAGCTCCATTGTTTTAAGCCTCTGTCAGGAGAGCATGTAATGGCATGAGTACATAGTGGAGGAAACATGTTCACATAATGAACCAGGAAGCAAAGAGAATTAGGAAGGGGTTGGGGTTCCACAATCTCCTTCAGGGGCATAACCCAAGTGACCTGAGAACTTCTTATTAGGCCCTATCTCTTAAAGGTTCTATGAGTTTTCAGTAGAACCACCTTGGGAACCAAGTCTTTAACACATAGGTCTTTGGGGGACATTCAGGGTTGAAACTATCACTGGGATGTAGCTCAGTGGTAAAGTACTTGCCTAGCATGCATGAAGTCCTTTGTTCAATCTCCAGTACCACAAAAAGAAAGAAAGAAAAAAGATTCAAACTATATAACTACATTTAGTTTGGGTGTAGGTGAATGTAATTAGTAGTTTCAGTAACTAATCTGTATGGTTTTGCTAGTACTAGCCTTTTTGGTGTGGGAAAAGCTTCCAGGGAGAAGGCTATTGCCTGTTGGCCATATAGGATCTTGCTTTCTTTCTGTGTACGAGAGTGCCTGACGATGAAGGTATGTGGATAGATGGTGAAGGATAAACATAACATGAAATTTGTAGGGCCAACTAATTTGCAGAAAAATCTTCCACATTTTATAGCTTATATTTTAAAGAAACTTGATGAAGATTTTCCCAAATTTGAGATCAATAGTCTTCTCCCTGGTGCCTACCATGTATCCACTACTGTTCAGGTACTTAAATGTTTATTTAAACATTCACTGAATGAATTAATGAATTCACAACATTATAAATAAATGTTTGGTGTCAATCTAATTTAATCCTGCTCAAGAAAAGTCAATATCTACATGAAGGAAAGTGAAAAGACTGTGGTGCATGGAAAACATTCCTCTTAGAACTCTGTACTTTGTGTAACTAGAGCCATAGAAGTAAATTCCTTTTCCTAGGTGTTTCTTCAGCAGTTATCAACTACCATGTTTGTCAAGAGGATCTGGATCAATATTTTTTAGGTTCTATTTTCTTACTTCTTGATCCCAGGGCTAGCCCCAGCTGCTTTTTGCGTCATCCTACACCAAGGGATTAGGATTTAGTTTTAGGAAGGTGGAGGCATCAGCAAGCCATGGGGAAGCAAATACAGTAGCCAGTTGTTCTTAAGCCAATGATGATAAAATAGGAAAACAAAGGTAAACAATTTTTAAAATATTTTTGTATATTTAGTTAACCTTAGAAATTCTATTTAGAGCATTATCTTTGTTTAAACATTGGGCATTAGAAATAAAGATACTCCTCATTGCAAAGGAAGGACAAATATATACATATAGGACTTACATATTTCTTAAAACGGGCATATTACCATAGAGCTTTAGAGCAAAGCCACATCTTAAGAACGGAATCTCATAGAATATCTATTTGGAGAATTTTTATTTTTGTAGACATACATTCATTACATGAATGACTCACAGAGGGCAGCCTTCTTTGACTTAAACATCTAAATGTTTGATTTACCATTAAAACACCTCTTTTTTTAAATGCCCTTATTGCTATTTTGGCAGTCATAGCCAATTTTTTGTTGTTGTTCATTTGTTTTTTCCTCTGGAGAGCACATTTTTAGACATCCTAGGGAAGTCTTATAATCGGTAGTGAACAAAGCAGTGAGCTAATGAAGGTGTTAGGTGTTGACCAAATCCTCTCTGCTTTCTCAGTTTGGCACTTAGCACTCACACTGCTATTTCCTAGAATATAATTCGCTGCACTCTGACTCCTCGTCTAGCAAGTCTCAACAAAGGAACATCAATAAGTTCTTCAAACTGAGCTTTTGTCAACACTAATCTTGCAGAATGTATGCCACCAGAGTGTGACCTTCATTGTGAATTTCTCTCTTAAGAGTTTTGTGCTAGATTAGAGCCCTGAAGAGATTATTGGGACAGTAAATTTCCCGCCGTCCCCCCTTTATTTCCCATAAGTTTGCAGGCAGCAATTGGGTTCCGAAGGTTCTTTGCAAAAGTAGATTTCTTGCTCAGAATTGTATCTTTATTCAGAAAAGTACTTTTTAAAATTTCCATTTGGAAAAGACAGTGAAGGGAGTGGAATGTCAATGCACCAAGTCTTGGAGCTGCAGTGTCTCCCCTGCACAATCAGTAGCTCAAGGGAAAGCACTGAGTGGAATGGAGCCTACAGTCTTAACATTATTACTCTTTTTGTTTTTATTTTATTTTATGAAATAAAGGCTGAGGAAGTGCTATTGAAACACATTCTTCCCTAAACAGGGTTAAAGCTAATGAAATACATTTTGAACGGTTGCAACAGCATTAAAGACAGTTTTGTTTTTAAATGAGTTATTCTCCCAAATTGCCTTCTCTGGAAATAGCTCTAGAAATACATAAAATGGCTACACTGATGTGATGGGCATATCAGAAAGGGAAAAAAAAAAGAACTTTTGAGGGAAAAAAAATAAAAAGCAAGGATTTAAATTATTCATCAGGCCTCCCTCTGGCCTGCTTCCTTTCTTGCCTAGTGAATGGCACACCCTGCATGGATCCTCAGTATGGTCAGAGGGGTAGTGTTCACTCTGGTGGAGCTGTCCTGTCGGGACTGGTTTATTCGGATCCTTTTGACCAGAACATTTGCCGGTATTTTTTTCCCCCAGTGAGTGTTGCATAATGCAATGTTATGAATTTTATCTCTGTTCTCAACAACTTGTTGGATATATGCACTTAAAATGAATGACTTTCATCGTACTGTTATGCAATAAATCTGTCAAGTTGAATTTTAGTAAGCCAAAAGATGAGCTGAACACTGATCTATTTTAAATATAAATCAAACATTCCTCATGTAATTTGTGGTTTTATGTTTTTCAAGAAGAACGAAATGAGCTAGTTAATTGGTTTGCAAGCTGACCTTTCGTTGATGCTTCCTCCATTTAAGAGTTTTTTTGTGGCCAGTGATTTTTCCTTCAGTGTCCAAGTTTTCTTCTATTTTAAGATTATAGGGAATGTGAATCAGATTGGACACTGAAACCAAAGGGAGAAGCAGGGTCTTTACTTTATACTATTCTTTTGATTACTATTGATTTCCATTGCCAATTATTCACTTGCACATGTTCATATAGTTGGTTCTTGCTTTGCACATCTCCCACAAAGTTCAGTTGACACAGTTCTGTGCAAAGACTACCAGCATTTATGTATGTATGTACAAATAAATGTATCTGTGTGCATGTGTTTATTGTAATTTTTCACTGTGTTTATTTTTCAGGTGTTTGAAAATGGTAAAGACACTGCAGAAACCTCTGTTTATATCAGTAAAAAAGATTTAGGCTCTAATAGAACAACTCAGACTGACAATATGTTGGAAAGAGTGAGTTTATTATTTATTAATGACTCTAAGTGTTTCCAAGTTACTTACAATTAATTTAGACAATTACATCTTAAAGTTGGGTACAAAAGATCAATCATTTGCCCCTCTATGAGCTGAGCTTCAGTAGTGTATTAACTCCTGAACCTTTACCTAAACACCATCTTAACCTTCATCATGTTTATATTTGAAAAATCTGTTCACAGCAGGACATGGTTTTGATACACCAGGATTGCTCTCTGTTTTTACACTTTAACAAGAAAGGCATGATATTGAGTGGAAGGTATGCTCTGAGCCTAGGATGTTGCTGAGCCCTAAACCTGAGTGACTAACATACAACTCTGATCTTCTCCCATGCTCCAGCTGGTTTATCTTAGGCACTTTTACCTTTGCTTATTTTCCAGGCAATTGGGATGTTTCTCAGGCAGAACCAACATGTTCAGGGTCATTATTTTAGGTCTTTGTCTTGCATAAAAGGACACGGAACTCCCTGTTGTTTACAAATTGGGGTTATGCGCCCGAGTGCACACCAGTGTTTTGGGCTGTATTGCCTGGCCTTTGTTTAGAAGCTTGTTCCTTTCTCCCCATTTCAGTTTAGCACTTCCAGACTTACCTCTCCCTGGTGGAATCCATTACCTGTCCTTTACAGCCAATCACAAAAGTTGCATATGAATTGGGAGTCTGTCATTGGATCATTAGCTAGACCCAGAAGAAATAGGGAAATGCTACCTTGATTGATTAGAGAAAGATCTGGAGCCTTGATGTTTCTTTTTACCATCACACCACTGAATATGCAAATCATCATGATAAAAAAAGCCTTCCCAGAATTTTTCACTTGACTCCCTGACTTTTCACATTAGAATATTTTATTTTTTCATTCATGCTAAAATTGAAAATGATATTTTATCATAGAAGGAAGATTTATTGTATATAAATTTCTTGTATTGACTTATAGCACATTGAGATTATGCTTTGCTTGTATATGCAAGTAAATTTGGGGGAAAATTTTAATTAGAGGCATTATAAATCTCTTTGTTAGAGACAGCCCTTGCATGAGACACCCAAGCATGACTGTTCCCTTGTATGGACACTCTTCTCAATCACTAGCCTAAGATGTTCCACACTCTTCTCAGATCCCTGAACAAATTCTTATCCTATAAAGGCCAGGTGATGATAGCTTTAAAGATAAATGGGTGAAGATTATCACAATTTTTGGTTTCCACAGCCCAGCCCTAACCAATGATCTATAGATGAAAGGCACTGAGGCTCTTACCTCCTGTAGGCTGACGAATGCTCATCTTTGAACACCTAAAGTGCAGTCTGTCACCAAGTTGAGAAAATAGAGATTGCAATGCAACTCCTGTGAAAGTGAATTTGGTTAAGTGGTCAGGTGCTCGCATCCCATGTCTACCATATACCCCTGTCCTTTGTGCTCATTTTTTTCTTTGCTGGATCAGGTATTAAATCTTTTGTATCTTCTCCCTTTACAAAAAGGTGATGCCCAAGAAGCAAAATCTCTGTGATTTAAAGAATGATCAGCATTATATGTTTTGTGAAATAATAGCAAAGCAACAAAACTAAGATTCAGGGTTGAGATCACACAGAAATAAATGCAGGGCTTTGGAAATACAACCCATAGATTTCAAAACACATTTGTGGTTCCAGCGACAAAAACAAAACAAGGCAAGTTTTTATTAATGCCTTTGCATCACCATTTTTAATCAAAAATTTCGTCTCTGCTGGATCAGAAACGTTAACTTTAATGAAATGAAAAAAAAATGTGTCATAATTTTCAGCCTTTCTGATGCTTAAGACTAAAAAATGTGGTCAGTATAGAGCTGATAAAACACTGAAATTAGAGATACTATTATTTATCTTGAGGGCAAAGCCTAATTCTTAGACATTACATATTTGATGACAAAATAAATTTGTTTAGTAAGTCAAGAGTTTATAGAAAATTAGTGAGACACCTGAGGTGTACAGGGGGACAGCAATTTTCCCTTCTTTTCCTCTGAACCTTAGCATTTAGCATTTCTTAATATATTTCAATGGAAATTAATAGAAGGATTTAAAAAAAAAAAGGACTCTAAATTGCAGCTAGACAAGCAAAGACCACAACTATATCCATATCGCTGCAGGAATTATAGAGTAACAAGAAATTGAGAGACACAAGAACTGACAAGGAAAAGAAGTAAAGGAAGCCTGTGACAGAAGGCTGGGGGGAGAACAGAGTGATGGATAGTGTGGGGTGCAGAGCAGAAAGAGCAGAAGCCGGAACACTGAAACAAAGGTGATGGATGATAATGAAAAGATGTCTTTTAAAACACCATATGCAACACAGTTCAGTTAGGTTTATTTTATGTTTGAAATGTGCCTTCAATTAGAAATATCTTGATAATTTAGAGTCTCTAAATGT
This sequence comes from Marmota monax, assembly GCF_021218885.2. Classification (NCBI taxonomy): domain Eukaryota; kingdom Metazoa; phylum Chordata; class Mammalia; order Rodentia; family Sciuridae; genus Marmota; species Marmota monax. The sequence continues at coordinate 1,646,061 of NW_026694339.1, forward strand.
AAGATAGAAGCAAACACTGGCAATGCTATGATTTCAAATATTAAATGACAGCATTTCATACTTTACACTTCAGTGATATCTTATTCACAACTTGAAAACATCCATTATTGAAGATGTTCATAAGCATTTGCAGGGCTCATAATTAAAATGCTTCCAGAAAGAGTTCTCAGTGAATCAACTTAGACTGAAAATCATATTTATTTTTGCAATCCTCTAAGTGGCGAATTTTTCTACCATTAGTTACCTGAGGTTAGTTGGGGACAGGGAGATTGCCTATTGTAAAACTTGACCCTGGTCTTTGAAGGCCCCTAACAAAATGCATAGCTCAGACAAGAAAAGCATCACCCTTATCAAAGAGGACCGTTGCCTCCTGTAGAAGCTAAATGCTCTTTCTGCGAGACTGTCACATCTGCTTTCATTCCCTGTGCCAAAGGGTCAGAGCTCAATCACAAGCCTGTGGCACCCCCTGCTGGTTAAAAGCCCATGCTCATTTTGTTACTTTACACTGAGCTAAACATTGCCGTCATTTCACACTTCTTTTAACATTCTATATGCATTTAATTATCATTTGTTTGGACTTCATTTGTTACAGAGTGGAGACAGTTTATTACAGATGTTCACATTTTAGGTTATGTCTTCATCCCCCTTCCCCACCCTCTACCAGTTACTTCTCAAGATTCATCAGAGGCTTCGAGGTTCTTCCATCAACACACCAGGCCTCAATTTTTCTTCAGCCCGGCTTTTCGATGAGCATGGTCAAGAAATTAAGAATCCACTTTTGCTGAAGAATGAGCAAAAAATTTGGGTCTCTTATGGTAAAGCATTCAGGTAGGAATGAGGTGTTTGTTCTGTCTGTCCTCAGTCTTTCCAGGGGTGAGCTAATTAAGAGGAGTCGAGAAGCCAAGTGGCACATTTTATAAAATTAAAAAAAAAAATTGAATTCCAATAAAATTTCAGGGACATTTTTGTGAGACAGCATTGTTTATGGAATATGACCCCTTTCTCTCTCTCTCTCTCTCTCTCTCTGACTTTCTGTCTTAATGCCTTGTCATAGTTCTTGAAGTCTGCCTGTCAGCACAGCAAGAGGGATTTGTTCATGTCTGAGTAGTCACCTTAATGATAGCAGATGGAAACGCCACGGGGGGCCCAAGCCCATCACACTGTCATTGTCGCACACTGCCCTGACCTGCTTCCACTCCTCTATTTTTTTGTCCCTTTTTAAAGGAGAAATGGATGGTAATTGAAAAGGATCTTAAGCAAGATTTATGAAGCTGTAGACAACATGATTCCCCACTATCTCTCTATGTTTTCACAAATAAAGTCTTAACCTTTTAAGCACCAATGACAGGACATTGGTAAAGCTTGTAAGCCCTAGCCTATCAAAGTCATATTTCTCAAAAGCTCCTTATATTATCCCACAATAATTACTGGTTATTGCTAAGCATTGTGTAAATTTATATAGATTGGTAAATTCCTGCATAAAATTATCTGTGTTTCCAAAGAAAATGACTATAGTATACAGGCACCGATGAGCTGGGCTGTTGTGTTGAATATCTTGGAAATTTATGCATATTTTGACAGGACACATCCAGATGAACTCCGAAACTGCTTGTCAGAAAACTTAAACACACTTTTCTGCCTATTTTTAATTTTCTGAGCTCATTATTTAGCTGTAAAACAGAAAAGGGTAGTATAGTTTTGTATATGTGGTATAATTGATCATGTTAATTATAAAGAAAATCAGAGACAGGCTTAATTCTTAGAAGACAAGGGACTGATTGAATTTTCTATCTTTTCAAATAGTCAAAATTTCAAATATTGAAACAAAACTCCAGTCGGAAATTGTTGACAGTATTAGAAGAGTTGATAGAATAAGTCATGGTATCATTTTAACAAAATTTTGTTCCATCTGTCCCAGAAGAATAAAATAAAAATATTTTATGATTTCTTACTCTGTGAAGTTTATAGAATTAAAAATATCAATAAAAATGTTAAGTTTTTTCTCACAAGCAAATAATATAATGAAATTTTGAAAATAAGTGTTTTTTAAAAATGATGAAAATAGTAATGAATTTTAAAGTGGCAAGAATTCTTGAATAATTTAGTAAGCCTTTCCAATTACAAGGAAAGGCTTTAATAAAGTGTGTCATCATTATTTCTTCTGAATGTCATTGTCAAAGTGAATGATTTTGATGTTTTTAATGATGTTTGCTATATTATTTTTCAAATATCAAACACTGTTCTTGATGGATCGGATTGTATTTGTGGAATAACTAATAAAATGTCTATAATCTGGAATATCCAAAAATTAATTAAGGAGGAGTGTAACTCCAGAAATTTAAAAATGCATATATTTATTTGTATTTATTATTATTTTAATAGGATAATGCATTTTTTTCTAGTTTGGAAAATAAAGCACTAGTCTGCTGAACATACCAGGTAACCTTAGCATTTTGCCACCCTTGGAAATTTAAAAATTTGTATGTCTAAAAAGTTATTGCCATCTGTTTTAAAATATATTGAGAAAATGTGCAATATGTACTGCCTAAATAGTACTCATATTTAAAAAGTAATTCTAATGTGTCTGAATTATGTTGATAATGGGGGGTACCAAACTACTCATTTGTAGAAGATGATTTTGTCCAATATTTGAGTCTTTTAATTATTACCTCCCCCCCCCCCCAATTTTTATTTTGAAAAATTTGAAATCTACAGAGAGGTTGAAAGAATAGTATAATGAATATATATTCTTCACATAAATTCACCAATTGACAAAATATTCCATATTTGTTTTGCCTTTCTTATATCTCTTTTTTTCTCTTGATTAGTTTGAAAGTAATTCCAGGCAACTAAGACAATTTCTCTCCTAAACTCTTCAGTTATCTGAAGCATTTAGGAGTAAAATTTTCACATTATAATATTTCACACAGTCAATAATAATGTGTCATCTTCTGACATGCGATCTATATTTTAAGCTACTCAAAATATGCTTTATAGATTTTTATAATCTGGTATCCATGTAGGCTTCCTGTATTACATTTAGTTGTTTTCTGTAGTTCTTTTTAATCTAAAAATATTCCTTCATCTTTGTTTTGCTTTCCATAATTTTTTTTTCAAGAATCAGGTACTTTTCTAGTAGGCTATACACAACCTATATTTGTCTCAGTGTCTTTTCATGTATATTCAGTTTCAATATTTCTGGCAATAAGACTGCACAGGTGAAGTGCTTGAGTGCTTTAATTCTAGAGTTAAATAACAAATCTTTGTTACCAATTTAAAGAAAAATGGTTCAATGGACATAGTGATCATTCTTTTTATGTAAGATGTTTTCATTTTAATTTTTATTCCCAAATTCACTTGAGACAGAATGTCTTAAACAATGTAATATGATAATCAAATCAGTAAAATACCTAGTAAGTCTGCAAAAAATAGTGGTCAGATATTAAGGATTCATTTACTAACAGTTGCAGATATCACTATGGATGCATTGCAGTTATATGTGAAAAAGGAATAACATATAAATAAGTGTTTTCTCAGCTAAATGCTTTTATTATTGCAATTATTTTAAAAATTATATATGTCATAACTATTCTTGGCATATTATAAATGAGCTAAATAAACTAAAAGTACATTTCAGGTGTCAGGATACCAACAATAATGCTATATAATGGGAAATTTCATTTATATCTAGATTTTCTTAGACACTGATATTGTATACTTTTATTATTTATTTGTGCTCAAATTTCAGTGAATGTATAATTAGCAGATAGCTTTGACAGATTTTTCATTTTTCAGATCTCCACTAAACCCTGTTTTGGGTTTGACCTTTGACCGAGTGACTGCATTTGCCAGAGGTGGCATCACAGTTGCCTATAAGACCTTTTTGGATCCTAATGCTGTTCTGCTACCTGGATGTGACAAGTAAATTAACATATATTTGATTAAAGTAATCTATCACCTAATTCACGTTTTCCCTGAGTGAGAAATTTGAAACACTAGAAGGTGTTCTTTGAATTATCTTAGCAATTATTTATTTTATTGAGTTACTCCATGGCATAATGAGGTTGTGCCAAAAGACATATTAACTTTCCTTAGTTTTTAAAAAATCATACAGGGCAATGAGCAGGCTATACTTTCTGTTTTACATAAGTAACAATTTTGATTGAAATGTAAAATCTATTTTTAATGCTTATTTCTAAAATTTTAAGTGGGGTCATTAAAATAAAAAAAATTATAAGTTCTCCATATGAGTGTTCATATTTAAGCATTTCATATGATGATGATAAATTTAAAACAAAAGTAACATGCTGGAGGACTGGTGAGACAGTGAAGAGGACAGAAGAAGTTCGAGGGTCTGGGAGCCTAGCCTCATCTCTGTTTGATTGTCCATGAACATGATTGTCTGTTTCTTTCCTGTAAATAATAAAAGCTGGTGTTTACTGAGTGTTGACTATAGGACAGGCATAGTTATAAATGAATTGGGTAAGAATGTATTTAATCTTCAAAACAATGATTTAAATCCCATGATCCCCCATAACCCTACTATTACTACATTCTTCAGAGACAGAAACCAAGGCAAAAAGAAGTAATTTGCCAAAAGTCATACAGCCTATACATGGTAGTTCCAGGATTCTGATCTAGGTCAACTGTTTTTCAGGAACTGAGTGCCTAACTACTACCCAGCCCTGTCCAGTAGAATTTTCTATGGTGATGGAAACACACACAATGACTATTGAACACTTGAAATGTGACTCAAGTGATCAAGGAACTGAACTTTAAATTTTATTTAAATTAAATTTAATATGAATATATAACTAATGACTAGTATACTGGATATAGTGACATGATACTGATACTAGGTTTAGATTAGGTGATTTATCTATAAGGCCTCCATCTAGCTTTAACATTGCCTAATTTAACAAACTACACTTCTCCTTAATATATGCTTGAAAAGGCTGAATAGAGGGTATACCCAGAGAAGTAAAGCACTGATGTGGTTCACTCAGCCTAGCTAGTGACAACGTATTGCTAAATACATGTTGAAGGCTGTACTCACTGGTCTTCCGTGCAGTTATTTAAACAAAGCTATATTACCCAATGACTCCTTGTACTTTCCAGGCAAGAATGACTCTGTTTCTTTTGATTCTTTTTCTTTATAGATAGAAAATAATTCATTGGCAATCTTTTTTATAGACATTTTTTCATTGATAAGAAAATTTATTTTGTGTGCAATAATCTTTACCCAAGTTGTTAAGTCTGCCTAGATACTTTACCTTAAAGTTTTAGCTAGGAGTTTATATTTTTATTTCATGCAGTCCTTTTTAAAAATTTACTTGCCCAGGTTCTTTGAATACTGCTTTGCTGAATTGCTGAGTTGACTCAAATTAGGTCTAAGTCTCTAAGTATAATGTAAGCTGCCTTTATGGAATCTAAAATAATTTGTTAGACAATATCATTTTTACATTTCATTTGAATTTTCTTTCTATGCTCAATAATGAGTCACTTGAAATCAGAATTTTTTTGGGGGGTGGAGTACCAGGGATTGAACCCAGGAGCACTTAACCACTGAACCACATCCCCGGCTGCTTTTTTATATTTTATTTAGAGACAGGGTCTCAATGAGTTTCTTAGGGCTTTGCTAAGTTTCTGAGGCTGGTTTGAACTCATGATTCTTCTGCTTCAGCCTCCAAATCTGCTGGGATTACAAGGATCACTTGAAATATTAATAACCAAGTTCTTCTCATATTTCTCAGAGAATTGATAAAAATTGCTATTACCAGTCGCAGGACTGTTTTCTGTTGAATAGCATGCTCTATGTTGTATCCTAACACATCAGTGTTGAGCCAGTGATTTGTTGTTGCTGTTAGGATAACAATTGGGGGACTTTTAAGATAAGTTATTTAGCTAAATTAAGAATGACATTCAACCTCTCTAGTTTGTGGTTTTTCCATATACCCACTAGATTGCAATGTCTCCTATGGCTCTCTTGAAAATACCAAACTAGTATTTTTGGAACAACCATTGTAAGCATAAAATATCCTTTATTATTCATAGTCTGTGTATTTGGAATATAAATGTAACAATGAAGATGTTCTCCACAAGTGATTCTATAAGATTAAAAATCCTTTTTTTATTAATAATTAATTAGTCAATATCATAAACATTTGCAAGATAAAATTTTAAGGCCTCTCTTTTTTAATTATAAATACCAATATACTTTATAAATTTCTGTTTAAAAAGACTATGAACTGTACATTGTTTTTTTCTCTTACTAGTAGAGAATAAGATGTATAAATTATACTAGAAAAGAATAAAACAGTTTAGTGCTTTTTATTCTGACAAAAATAATTAAATATTTTACTTTTGTTAGTTGGGACATTTGTGAGGGATTTCCAATTAATTTCGACTGCACCAGTCAACAGATACCTGATCAATTTGAAAAGATGGACTTGGAGAGCCATTTCCTACAGAATAAGGTCAGATTTTATTTGTTATACTTAATAGCTACATTCTACGGTGAGGGTACTCAGTCAATATACTATGGTGACTGAGTGAATACTTCTGAACATGCATTAATATAAATTATTTTTATAAGTGTTGGGACAAGTTTTGTTTTTCTTCTTGTTAATCAAGTCGTTCAAAACTGAAACAATATATAGCATTCTTACTTGAAAAAAAATCTACTAGAATTATGTCATTTAAGTCCTATTGCTTGGCATATTTTCTTTGTACTAATTTTATTAATTAAGTTGGAGTTGTTGAAGAAAGTCTTTAAGATGGCTGTTATCTCTTTGTACTTTAGGATCTGATCTATTTGTTCTATAGGTCAATGAATTCTTTAAAGGAATATTTAGTTCACTGGCAATCCAATCCAGAATGTCTGTTTAAAAATTTAGAAATTTATCCTTTGGCTAAGATTTTTTTTTCAAAAGAAACTATAAAAGACATTTTAAATATGTCTACAAAGAAGGAATGAATAATTGTTTTGTTTTTCTTGGCTGAAAAACTCTGCTTGAGATTGTTGTTCATTTAGGCTGCATAAGCTTTAGTTTTTAAATACATGAAATCAAAGCAAAAGGGCACCCACACCCACAGACATAGAGATGCCCAGAGAAAGGGGGACTTCTGTCAACCCGTCTGGTTCTTTATTTCCAAAATAAAATGCAAGATTCATTGTGTCCACCTGATTTTTAAAAATTTCTCCATGCTACCCATTATATTCTCTCTATTATGTCAAAATTTATTCAGAAAACATTGGTTGTTTCAGAAGAGTATGTATCTAAATAATAAAATTATAAAAATGGAATAAAATCACTATTTCTAATCATGTCTGGTTTTAAGCAAATTTAGTCAATGAAAGTAGATAGAATGATGTACTACTGCCATTTGTATTTTATATTTATTTGACATTAAGATTTATTTACCACAGTTCTAATCCCCTTAGAGTTTCTTGTTTTTGCTGCAGCATTATTTTCCTGCTCAAAAAAATGTCATCTGCCTGACTGTTGCCTGATGGTGTTCCAAATTCTCATCTGTCCTTAATTGATCACAGTGATGCTATATTCTACCCTACTCTACTTAACCTTTCCAATCTCCTTGTCTTTTTGATTCATCCTGTGCTGTACGTTATAGTCAGAGCTAATTAATTGTATATCATAATGTTCTGCTGCTTCTATGTCTTTGTGTGGGGGGGTGGGGAGGTGGGGTACTGGGGATTGAACTCAGGGCCTCACACATTCTAACCAAGCACTCTACCACTGAGCTATATCCCTCCAGACCTTTTAATTTTATTTGGAGATAGGGTCTCTGTAAGTTGTCCAGGTTGGCCTCAAACTTGCAATCCTCCTGCCTCAGCCTCCAGAATATCTGGGATTCCAGGTGTGTGTCATCTTGCCTGGCTCCATAACATGCTTTTGATACACTGGTGCCATGACTTGTGTTGTTCTATACCTGGGATATACTCCCAACCATTATAATTTATTGCCTCTATGACTTTATGCAAGTTCTCCTTCCATGCAGCCTTTTCATACCCACCAGAGAGAATTGATCTTCTATTTTATATTCTCTGCCCACCATTCTAGCCCTACCCGATTTCATGAATGCTTCACAAAATATCTCTTTACCTCATCTTTATCCTCAAACCATATATAATATTTCTGGTCTTGATATTCCCATTGCATACATGCTTTGAAGACTGATTTTAGAGTTTGTGTTTGTGTATACTCATTTCTTTTAGTCTCTTTGTCCACTGCTAAATTGAGAACCCTTTGGACACAGACATTATGACTTACTCATCTCTGTATTCCTAAGTGCCAGCACAGAATCTTGAATGTAGGGCAAGTGCATAATACATTTTTGATGAATGGATTTTTTTTGTTGTTGTTTAGCCATAACCTATCTTTCAAGGCTGACTATCCTCTAATATGTTCTTTGTGAGTTAGCCAAGCCAAATTGTTCATTTGTTGTTTTCTGAAAGCACTCCATGATTTCTGTTATTATGCTCATGTGGATCCCTCTGCATAGTATTCAGCCTCCTTTTTTTTTCTTTGTCACCACTCCCTGGCTTTCTCTGTCACCTTGTGCCATATGATAGCATGGAGTCTGGCAGTAGTTGGCATTCAATAAATGCTGTTGAAATTCTGCCCACCATTCTAGCCCTACCTGATTTCATGAATGCTTCACGAAATATTTCTTTACCCCATCTTCATCCTCAAACCATATATAATATTTCTGGTCTTGATACTCTCATTGCATTCCTTCTGTGCCCTTTACAATGGCATTGAACTAGATGTTACTCTTACCACTTTTTTTTTTTTTTTTTTGCACGAACCAAAGTTAACCAGACTCCAAGTTTAGGCAAATTTCAGATTCTTTTGGGCTCAGTGGTGTAGAGGTAGATTGAGGATCAGTGGTGAAAATCTTGGGATCAGATCATAATCCAGATCATAACAGAATGCTAGGGAAACTGGTTCTTGTTCTGTAAAAATAAAGGAACCATTAAAAATATTTAGCAGAGGTGAGATCTGATCTGAGCCTCGTGTCAGGAAGATAATTCAAGAGTTCCTTGTCTTCTCTGCTACATTGAAAATCTTTCAAGGGCAAAGAGTGCCCTAACCATCCTTGTGTCTGCTGCAGTATCTTCATGCTCAGAGTTTGCTAAACTGAATTGAGTTCATGAGTTAATTAACTTATTAATTAACTAACTCAACAGAAATTAGCTCAAACTTGAAAATATTAGATATCTAAAAGCTCTCGGGAAAAGGAACCTAAAGGAAATTTTCCCTCTCTCTCTCTCTCCCTGCCAAAGTAGAACTTCATAAGATCACTTAAATGTTCTAATTTTGAAAAATGAGAGTATAGCAGTCTACAGTTATTTTTGTCATTAATTGGTGCTAATGATTTAGTGGAAATGAGAAACCATTCCATCTTAAATGTTTTTACACTTTTGTATTTTGGGGAAAAGAATTGATTGAAATAAAATTTAAGTCCAACCAAAATAGTTGTGTAAGAATGTAAAAACTTGATAAATTGGCTAGTAAAGAGAAGCTTTCAGGAAAAAAATGGCTCTCCCTTAGCTAGGACACCTTGAAAATCCTTTCAGAAAAATGTCTCAAATTATTTACTGAGAGGTGATCAGTGAATTGGGAATAGTAATTTAATAACCTGAAAAAGAGCACTTTTAAAGATGGAATTCAGGTAGAGGTGACAGATATCTACAGGGCATTTTATTGTAGAATCTTGCCTGCTCATTGAGGTAAGAAGACACTAAGAGGATTACAAGAGGGGCTGAGGGAAGGGAGGCAAAAACCGATATTCTTGATGCATAGGTTTTAAAATTGGCTGGAGATAGAGGTATCAGTGCCCAACCCCTGACTGTTCTTTTAAATCTCTTATTGACAAGTAAAACCTTTCCTACAGAGAAAAATTTGGAACATATAATCCCCATTTGTAATGTTGGAGACAGATATAACCCTGACAATTACAACCTGTTGCTCTTTTATCCATTTCACAAACAGATTTGGAAACTACTACAAATTGACGATTTGGCGCATACATCTTTCAACAGCTCTCTATTATTACTTAAATTGACAACACTTTTAGATTGACTCAGTTTAAGGGCAACAAAATTATATGTTTCCACAAAATGGATGAGACTTAAACTTCATAATAGTTAATATAAAAGAAAAAACATATCATGAAACAAATACCTGAAGGAATGCCTGGTTATGGGAAAATATGGCAGACAACATAGACTCAAGTGTTTGGAAGGTCTTCTAATTTGCCAGAATGAGAAAAAACTTACTTTGATCATATTCTTTCAGTACATTACTTAATAGACATTAGAAGGACATTAGTGATAACTTTCTGTATAGAAATAGCAAGAAAATCACCAAGTCATGATTTTAAAATTATGGTATAATTGATACAAGTTAACTTGTAAGTTCAGAATTTAAGGATACTAGCAAAATACATTTATAACTTCAAATTCAAGTATTAATATGGAATTAGTCTTTTGTCAAAAACGAAGCTGAGAAAAGGCAAATGATTCTGCATTTTCCAATATCTTTGAAGACCATATCCTTTAGAAGTAATATTTTCTATAAGTTGTTTATATACTAGAGCAAATATAATATTTTAGTTTGAAATTTTAATTGATTGCCATTAGCAAAGAACACAGGACTTTAAATAAATTTCCAAGTCCCTTTTTATTTTAATATCAATAACTGGAAATTATTTGAAGACTATACACTGAGACCTTAAGCAGGTTTTTTTTTTTTTGCCTTGTTTGGTTGTATAAATATGTCTTTGACAATATTTTCTGCTTTCAAACTTTTCCAATTCTTTGCTATAGAGTTGAAAAGAATTATGAGGAAATAGCAAAGACATGAGCAAAGAGATTTTAGTAACTCTTCTTACAGTTACGTATAAAATTATTTAGGTTGGCCCTAAATACATGATCAAAAGTAAAATTTTTATAAAATTTCCATGTAGTAAAGTAAGTAATTTATTCAGAGTGAAGGCTATGATCTCTGAACTTTTCCTTTTAGAACGATTTTCATTATCTTGTACTCTGTTCCTTAGTAGATCTGCAAGAGAAAACAGTAAGTGGTCCTTTGATTATTTTGAATTTGCACAAGAATATTGAAGGCTACCCCCCCCCCCATCATTTCAGAAAAAAAGTTAAAGAAGAAGTTCTAACTTGTGGGATGTGAATGCATCATTGCTGTCATTGACTGTTTCTATATCAGTACAATTTAATTAGATAAGCGAAGTTATAATGATTGTTTAAAAAGCGCTATATAGGTATCCAAAATGCTATGCAAGAATTTCTTTTTTGATTCACAAACGAACTTTTAAAGGTTTTCCCAGTTGCAGATATGATCATATATGTTTAGGTCAGACTCAACATAAGTGCTTTTGTACACATGTGCCCATACATGAATGCTTTAATTTGCTTGCACATATACACACACATACACACATTATGTTGCAAATTATCAGAAAACTTTTTCCCTTGAATTCTAATTTTCATATTTTTTAACCTCTTGTCTCTTATAAATATTTAGTGTGCAGCTAAGTTATCAGATTAAAGTAAACAGAAAGTGAAGTCTTTGCCCAAACCAAGATTTGGAAGGAAATGTCCATCTTAATTGCCAGGGCCCAGGATGTGGGGGTTGCCTTTTTCTATTTTTGTGTGGTTCAGAGGATTTTGCAGCATCTCAGCCTTGGAATGACTTCCATTTCCTTCTTCATAACCAGATTTTGAAAAATCATTTTCACTGGGCTCAGATCCACAATAGTCTTTTGCTCTGTGCCTTCTGAGAAATTTGTCTCTTTTTATATATATACAAGGCACTGAAAATGAATTTCTTGAAATGAATGTTTTAGATGCAAAAAGAGAAGAAAATACAATCACAGAAAAAAAAATCAAAGGCCATCGTCAGCTTTCAATGTGCTAGAATCCCAGAAGGAACCATCTTTTTCTTCCTCTTTTCTTTTTTTAATAATGCAAAATGAAGCGGCATTAGTGGGCCTGGCTGTGTCTGCCCTATGTAGAATCACTTGGGAACTGTCCAGCAAAATATCTCTTGAAGAACAGCATGGTGTTAATACTGGGTGCCAGCCCAAGGCAGAGACAAAGGACCCCTTCGCTCTTCACCAATAAGCCAACTGTTAAAAGATTAAACCATGTTGTGGAGATAACAAGAATTTAGGCACTGGCAGCAGGTGCTGTACAAAGAAGCAGTTGGCAGTACGGTTCTTCTGTCTGACTAATTCCAGTCAAAACAATCTTCTGCCCAGTTGCAGAGGGGAGTTGTGAGTGTGATGGAAACTTGGAGTAGGAGGTTGAGTAAGAGTGCTACTTTAAATGCTGAATCCTGCAGCGGATGGATTAGTAGAATATAGTTTATCATTGTTCAGAGACTGTGGGGGATTCCCCTGCACAATCCAGCCACTACTGGCTGACTGGAGAATATATAATCAAAGAGCTGTAAGTCAAATCTGCTTATGTGGTGGGGGTTGCTGTATCTTTCAAGTTATCATTTTCATATAGAAGAGATATTTGAGACTTTTCTCTCTTGAGTAATATCCATCTACCATTATAGAACAATTACCAAATATATTAATTGTACCCTTATATTTTTGCTTCATCACATTTGTAAAATATTCTTTTAAATTATTATTTTTAATAATAATTTAAATTTTTAAAATAATTTGTGTATTTTTAAAATAATTATTACTCAACAGATATCTAATGTTATCACAAATATAGAAAGGACTTTTAGTATTGGAATATAATTTTAACTGTTATTGAAGCAATGTCATTTATTGGGTTTAAGACATAAATTGGTATGGTCCTATAACCTACACAAAGAAATATTGGTGCTTAGAAAGTGATTACTCAGGATAAGTAATCATGTAATTTAGGATATAAAGTTCATTAAGCATAAAGTAGTAGAATTCCTATAGGTGACATGAGTGGCTGATAATTTGACAATTAAGTCTAAGTGAGAAACACCAGAAAGGACACAATACCTTTGACATTTGTAATCTGATAAGCAGCATGGGTTGTGTGATCTGACAATGAACATAGGAGATATGTATGTGATGTCTCCCCCACTAGTTCCCTCCCGTTTATTCCCACTACTATCTCTGAAGTTTCAGCTTATATCTTTTTATCTCAGGAGATATGTATGGACTTCCAATTGTTTTCTTTGCCTTAGATGTCTCTCTTCTATCCTTGTCAGATGGTTTTACCTAATTTGTTGTAATCTAGTCCCCCTGCTTCCTATTATTGACCCACTCCATATCCTTATACTTGGCATTTTCTACAGTTTGGCCATATTTACCTTTTAAGCCTGCCCAAAGCTTTCTAAAACATATTGATTAAACTTCCTTGCCTTTACTTGTAATTCTGGTTGTTATTCATTATTCCTGTCATTTTCTCTCCTTTCTTCAAGGCCTATTTCACATCTTACCTCTTTCAAGATGCTCCACTATTTGGTTCTTCCAGAAGAAATGAACCTACTGTTTTTTTACATGATAAAAACACTATTCAATGATTTGTATGGAGTTTAACATGAACTTGTATGTGCATGTGAGGAAAAGAGAGAGTAAAGAGAGAGAGAGGAAGAGAAAGAAATAATTTGTTTCTGTTATAAGTTTCTTTAGGGCAAGAAAAATGCTTTATAGTATCCTATGCCATATAGTCCAGTGTCTTGCATGTTAGAATTGGTGCTCAATGAATATTGATTGACTTGAATTAAAAAGACTGATCACTACTTTTTAGAAAAAGAACTTCTCATTCAGCATACATATTGTTCTAGAATAACTTATTTTTGATAATGTGTTGAGGAGGGTTGAGTTTTAGACTGTGGGTTTAAAATTCATGCTGTTCTCATGATGCAGGTGGATCCCAATATTGTCCTTCATGCATCTGTTTCCATTGGAAAGCGGAGTTTCTCAAGTAGTGAAGTGAGCAGCAGGAGTCAGATAGCTCCATCAACCCTGTGGCCTGCAGCCAGTGTGTGGCTGATCACCAAGGTGCCTAAGAATGTCTGCTCTTGCTAAGTGACTTTCCCTTGCTTGCTGGCTCCTTGTGCTGCTTCAGTTCACAGTACCCTGTTGCACATGAATGTGTAAATGAAAACGTGGTAAACTGTTGACTGTTAAGATTGCTTTCTCTGCTCTTGGTCTTATCTAGCTCAAAAGACTTTTGTGGATCCCCAAGAGAGCATTCAATTCAGTGTTAGATATGCTGAGTAACTCACACCTCAGAATATACTTAAAACAAGCATAGAACTTATTTATAGTCTGCAGACTTGCCCTTTTCATGAAATTTGCAAGTCATTTGCTTCCACTTCTTAGTCTTCTCAAGCTTTACCTTCTCAGTATCATTGGATCTGATGGATTAACACCGCATTATGACTTTGCATATAGTCTTAGCAAGGGCATAATTTAAAAAAACCCAGAGTATCAAATGTGAAAAATACCCATCATACTTTAACCTGTATATTGGCAATGCTTAATTTTAAAATTTTATTATTGCATAATTGAATCTGACTTACATGACAACATATAATTGCCATCACCTACCTTCTTAATATTGATATATGTTTTGTAAACATGCATTTCTGGCTGGAAAGAGATGGTGCAGTTTATATCTGTCCTTCTCCTACTCCCTTTGCCAACCCCGATAGACTGTGTTGGTGCTCAATGCTGCTTAAACACTTCTGTGAATGCAAAATCACCCAGTCAAGTTTGCTGCTAGTTAGTTTTGAGGGGAGGAAGGGTTGAAACGATTTTATCAAATGAAATCTTATATTTACCCTTACTTATTGTTCTTTGATTCTCTGAGAGTTAAAAATGAACACATAGAATAATAAAGCTACTAATGTACTAATACATGTTATTTATTTCATATACTAAAGAAGAGCAAGGCTAGATGAGGTATTCCTAACATCTGCTTCTGAACTGGAGACTGTCTTTATTATTAGTCCTTTTTACACTGTATTTTGTTTCTAATTTAATAATAAGGGCTACCATTTTGTTGAACATCTCCCATATGTCAGGCATTGTTAGGCACCTTATATACATTTATCACATCATCTTACAAGAACTGTGTAGATTTTCACTACCAGCTGAAGAAGCAGAAGTTAGTAAGTAGCAAAGGAAGGTTTTCTGTGTCTGCCTGACTTCAGCTCTCAGGCCTTCTCACCATCATAGAAACACTGCTCTATATTCCACCAATCTATGAATGCCATGGTGTCTTAGCCTCAGCACTGCCACTGAATGAATAGCTGTACAACAGCAGGCAAATCACACACAGTATCAGGGCCTTAGCCAGCTCATCAGAAAAGAGCTATACCAGAGGACATAGGAGATTTTTTTTTAAATTCTCATATTTACTATAATTTTATGGTATCACTTTGTAGAATTTTATGACATAATAAACCCATGCTATCTAAAATTTCCCCCCAAAATAACTAAAATGCCTACTAAAGAGTATGGTTTTAGAGTAAGAAAGGTTGGAATTGGAATCCCTTTGTGATCTTGGGAAAGTTACTTAGCTGCACTGAACCATCGTTTCTTTATTTATAAAATGGAATTAGTCATAACTGCCTCCACAGTTGCTATGAAGTTGAAATTAGAAAGCAGGTGTGAAGTTCAAGTATAATATCTAGCACATAGGAGGTGCTTAATAAATAGTGACTTTCTTTTCTCACCTCAGTCTTTTTATTTTATATATATATATATATATATATATATATATATATATATATATATATATGTATATATACATATATATTATAAAAATGTGTACTAGAACCAAACTGTTTTAGAAATATATTTCTCTGGTTTTCATGTGTTTTATATACAGCTAAAACATAAGAAATAAAAGTTTCACTTTTAAGAGAACACTTTTTAAATCCTTTCAGTCAGAACTTCCCCTTCCTCTTTCAAAAACAAATCCTTTCACCTGGTTAGACAGATAATTTTGTATACCGTAAATCCCTAGTAGGTGTGGATAGATTTTCTAGTGGTTGTTACTTTTTTAAAATGTGCTGATTCACTAAGTAGGAAGATGATTAAATGACCACTTAAACAATGCTCCTAATTAATTTCCTTGGCAGAGGATCCTAACATTTAAAACAAAAGAAGTTCATGAACCACCTTAAAATGTTTAACCCATGGTATTTAAACCCAGAGTAAAACTTTAAATTGGTGCGAAGGTTAAGGATTTGTTCAGTCTTTTCAGTTCACTGCGTTTTTTTCCATGCATACATATTTCAAGTAAGCTCTGTAGTTATAACTCCAGCAAGTGACACGTGATAGACCCCAAATCGCTGCACTGTGAAATATGCACAGTAGAAAAGGACAAATGAAGATATCAAGGTCTGTTTTATTTTGCGCTGAACTGTAAAATGCCACCCTTGTCGGACAGAAGATCACTGGTTCTGAGCAGGGCTCACTGACTGCTAAGTTGTGGGTAGTGTTTCACTTTCGGCAACTGTTAATATCCGGAGCTATCCAGGCATAATGACCTCACTATTTGTGACACATTGTTGAATTTTCTGGTTCTTTTAACTTATTTAGACCTTTGTCCCCCCTCTCTATTCATTGGAAGGCTGGAATGATCCTGAGCCGAGCGATAACTCAGGGCTGCCTAGCTATTGGTCATCCAATCAGAGTCAAGGCCGCTGAGGGAGCATCACTAGAAGGATATAAATTAATCCTACAGAAAAGGTAACGCTTATGAGCTATTTAGCTCAAGACAATAAATGTTAATTTCAAGAATTCTGAGCAGGCAAATTGTAATGATCCCTGACTTAGAATATTCATTAGGTGTTTCATTTGGTGTTCAAAGTATCAATGTTAGTTTTTTTCTTTTTAATCTAAAATAAGCTTGAAAATGTATGCTGCTTAGTTTGGTGGTAGTGTTTTAAAAATATTTTGAAAAGTGAAATGTTGACCTTCAACATGTATCTGTACCGTCGACAAGATACTGCTTTACTCTATAATTATCAGAACTCATTTCTTGAGATCTATCTTGATTGCTAATTAAAAAACTTAAATTTATGTGTGTGTTCTTAACTTTTTCTCCATCTTCTGAATGTGGAATACTGAACTGTAAAAGTAAAACCACAGAGACAAAACAGTTGCTGACTTTCGATATACCACCAATGTCCTCTGCTTACTTTTGTTTTTTTGGTGGGGGTATGGGGGGAGATACAATTAAAACATATAAAAGTTGATTTAAAAATTAGCAATGAGGAATAAAGTTGGTTTATCTCTAACAGCCTGGAAATATTACTTCCTAAAAGCTTTCTTTTTTCTTGTTCATTTATTTTTTAATTTCATCAAATATTGTAAAAAATAATTCCTATGATACTTTTAGGACTTAAAAAGCTGTTCCCCAAATGCTTCTGTCTAAATAGGCAGTTAGGATGTTACCACTTAAGATGAAACCAGGACTAGTTTACTTGGGCATCAGAGAAGCTGGCCCAGCCATAAATACAGAAGGAAATTTTTTCTAACATAAAAAGCAGACTGTCCATCAGGTTTAAAAATACCACACAGTGACTATGACTGACACAGGCAGATTCCCAGGTATAAATCTTGGTAGTACTTCTTATTCCAACAACAACAACAACAACAAAATTCGGAGTCAGACACTATTCTAATTTTCTTATATTGTCACATTTAATCATCACAATTACCTGGGAAGGTAGGTATTATTTTTATTAAAGATGAGGTAATTGAAGTTCAGAGAAGTTAATACCTTACTCCAGATCATGCCTGCCAGGTGGTTGGGCAGGAATGCAAACCAAGATAGTCAGATTCTGCACTCTATGTGAGTAGACTCTTAGCTAGGAAATTACACTGTCTGTAAGTTAAAGTCCAGCCAAACACTAATGTGTGCCAAGTGTGGTAGCAGATACCTCAGTGGATGAGTACAATATATCAATTGAGAAACCCAAGCAGAAGGGAAAGGCCTCATGTGAACTGTCCAGGGCTAATAGGGCTTTAGTTATATAGTTCCTGAGGAGGGGCAGACAAACCCAAAGCAAGAATCAATTTGATGTGGGGCTGTATATTTGAGAAGCTAGAGGAAAGAACAAGTTTAGTAAAGATAGGGAATACTCAAAACACATTTCTAGAGAAGAAAATTATGATACATGAGGTAAAAAAAGTATACTGAATATGACTAATGGCAGATTAGACAATGGGGAAGAAAATATTAGTGAACTTGAAAAGATAAAAACTATTCATGGTAAAATCCAGAGAGGAAAAAAGTTATTTTATAAAAGAATGGCTTATCAGTGAGATGTCAGGAAAATATATTGTCGAATTTCTGAGTATTTAGAGTCTTTGAAGGAATGAAGCAAGGAAAAGAAAATCATTTGAAGAAATACTATCTGAAAAATCGCCAAATTCTGTGAGAACTGTAAACCACATAGCCAAGAGCACACCAAAGCCCAAGCACAAATAAATAAATAAGAAGAAACAAGGACAAGGCAAATCATAATAGAATTGATTACAACTGGTGATAAAGAGAAAATCACAAAGGCAGATAGAATGAAAGACATTATAGACAAGAGGAGTAAAGATAAAGGAGATTGCAGATTATTAATGGCAAAAGTGCAAGTGAGGAGACAGTGGAAGAAATCTTTAAAGTACTAAAAGGGGGAAAACCCATTATTATAGAAACCTCTTCTAGTGAAAATACCTTTAAAAAACTAAGGCAAAAGAAAAACCTCAGATACTCGCAAACTGAAAGAATTCATCACCAGTAGATCTTTACTACATCTAAGCAATGTAAAAGGAATCCTTTCAAGTAGAAGAAAAATGATGCCAAAGAGAAATAAAGAACACTGGAAAGAGTAACTACATGGGAGATACAGCAATATTATTATTATCTAAGCCTCTTTAAAACATAATTGTTTAAAGTAAATATTAATAATAATATATTGTGGAAATAATAATATGTGTAAAATGTGAAATGTGTAATGGAAATAGCACAAACGCCAATAGGAGAGAACTGAAAGAAAGATTCTTATATCCTTTGTCCACTGAAAGTAAATGTACATTTGAAGATGTATAATTACTGAAGCAACCACTAACATAGCTAATAAAGTGTTTGGCTAAGAGGCCAAAAAAGTAGATAAAAATGAAATAATAAAAATAAATCTAGAAATAGACATATGAAAATGGGAACAAACTCAGAAAGAAATTAAATAACAAAACAGTAGATTTAAACCACATTGGCATTGTAAATAAAAAATTAAATTAGATGAAAAAAGAAGACCCATCTGTTTGTACTTAGGAGAATCCCTCTTTAAATATAAAGATATAAATTGGTTAAAAGTAAATGTATAGAAAGATCTGTATAATTGTAAAACTTATCCAAAGAAAGCTAGAGCGGGTATCTTAATATCAGAAAAGCAAACTTAAGTGAATATTATCAGTGATAAATGTTCATCTTATAATGAGTAAGGTGCTAATTTATGAGGAGAACATAACAATTCAAGTATTTGCTCACCTAATGATATGTCTTCAAAATACATGAAGTGAAAGCTGATAGAACTATAAGGAAAGGAGAAAAAGATTGAGCTTTTGTGAGCAATAACATTATCTTGTTTCAATAATTAATAGAACAAGTAGAAAAAATCTGTAAGGATCTAGAAGATTGGCACAATATCAATCAACTTGACTTAACTATTATTTATGAAATAATGAAAAAACAATTGCAGAAGACATTCAAGTGGACAGACTGCATGTGAACCCAAAGTAGGTCATATTCTGACTCTGAAAAAAGTCTCAGTAAATTTAACATAATTCAAGTACTACAAAGTGTGTTTTTTGTCTATAATGGATAAATTTTAAAATTTTAAATTAAAAATCAATAGCAGAATCTTTTTGAAAAAAACCAAGTATTTGACCATGAAGTAACACATTTCTAAATAAAAAAATGAATCAAAGAAGATGTCAGAGTATTTTGAACTGAATGAAAATGAAAATATAACATATTAAAATTTGTAAGATGCTACTAAAGAAGTTTTCAGAGGGAAATTTATATGAATACATTTATATGAAATTTATAAGAAAAATGGGAGGTGTTGCTTAGTAATAGAATGCATTCTTAGCATACTCAGAACCTTGGTTCTATTCTCAGCACCAAAGGAGAGGCAGCCAGACATCCAAAAAAAAAAAAAATCAATGAAATTAAGATCAAAGAAATTAATAAACTTCTAGCTAGACTGTTGAGGAAGGAAAGAGGATACAAATTACCATTGTCGGGAATGAGAAAGATGATAATCAGACAGTTAAAGGTAAACCAAAGAATATTTTGAACAAGTATTTGCCAATTAATTTCTCAACTTATATGGTAAAGATCAATTTATTAAGGGGTACATTAAATAATGCCCGCTCAAGAAGAAATAGATAACCTGAATAGTTCTAACTCTTAAAGAAATTGAATGCTTAGTTGAAAACTTTTCCACAAAGAAAATTTCAGGCCCAGATGGCTTTACTATCTTCATTCTGAAATTCTACTCCAAATTTTAGGACAAATGATACTAATTCTACACAGCCTTATCCAGAAAACAGAAGATTCTAGGAGGCCAGTATTACTCAGATAATAAAAACTAGACAAAGACATTATAGTAAAAGAAAAACACGGTTTGTGAAAATAAATGTTAAAAAGAAACCTTCACAAAATTTTAGAAAATTAAGTTCAACAATATATAACAACATATATG
The DNA here is from genome assembly GCF_021218885.2 of Marmota monax. NCBI lineage: Eukaryota > Metazoa > Chordata > Mammalia > Rodentia > Sciuridae > Marmota > Marmota monax. The sequence goes on from NW_026694339.1 coordinate 1,666,826, forward strand.
AGGTGGGTTTACACCAGGAATGCAAGAGTGGTTTACTAATAATTAACTCAAAACTTAACTGTAAGCATTTTTTCAAAAGTATTTCGTTTTAGTTGTAGCTGGACACAGTACCTTTATTTTATTTTTATGTGGTGCTGAGGATCGAACCCAGCGCCCCGCAGGTGCTAGGCGAGCGCTCTACTGCTGAGCCCAACTCCAGCCCACTGTAAGCATTTTAGATGACAACATAGGAAATGATATTATGGCTTTGTATTAGGCAAAACTCACTTCAATAAAACACCAAATATCAATTGGTAAATTGGATTTTATCAAAATTAGAATTTCTTTTCTTTAAAAGACAGTGTTAAAAAATGAAAACATAAGCCACAGACAAATTAAAGATACTTTCAAAGCATGCAAAAGCCTCAGGAATATATGGGCAGATGAATTATTTCAACAAGTACTTCTTTTAGTTTTTTGTTAAACTGGTGCATATTAAATAAACAGCACATTAATAAGGCTGATATACAGTTGCCATATAAAAAGATGATCAACATCATTAATATTTAGAGGAATGCAAAATAAACCTACAATGTAGTATTATTATAATCTAGTAGAATATCTAATACTTAAAAGATTGCCCATACTAAGTACTGGTGAGAATGTGGAACAAGTGGAGCTCTCATTGTGCATAGTTGGTAAAACTATGGAAAACAGTTCATATTTTCCTAAAATATGAAACATTTATCTACTTTATGACCCAACCATTCTACTCCTGGAAATTTACCCAACAAAAATGAAAATATATATTCATTCAAAGTTGTAAATATAAATGTTCATAGAAACTTTATTTCCAAAAGCTGAAAGAACTAGAAACAACCCAAATGTCCATTCATAGGTGAATAACTAAACAAATTTTGTTCTATGAATACACTAGAATACTATCCAGCAAGTAAAAAAGGAATATGTTCTTGATACATTCAATGATAGGAGTGAATCTCAAAGTAACTATGCTGAAGAAGAAAAGAAAAACCAAAAAAGTCCATGTTGTTTGATTCCTAGAAAATGTGAACTAATTTAGAGTAATAAAATAAAGATCTCTAGTTGCCTGGAGATAGAAAGGTGGGGAAAGGACCAGAAGAAGAGATTAAATAGAGGCACAAGGAAACTTTGGTAGTGATAGTTTTGGGTGATGAATAAGTATATGTTTATTATCCTGATAATTTTACAGGTATGAAAGTATTTTAAAACACCAATGTTATTCTTTAAATATATCTCAATTGTACAACTGACAAATTCTACATCAATTATTTTCCAATAAAGCTGTTATAAAAAGACTAAGAAACAAACCAAGAAAGAAACAAAAACTGAAAATTATGAGTAGGGAATGACTGAGTGGTTGCTTTAGAGGAAGATGCTGAAAGAAAGCCTTTCTCAGTGGGAGAATTGATCAATGGCCAAGGTCAAAATGGTAGGTGCTAGGAAGATTATAGCTTGATGGACATGTTTATCATGCCCAGGGTCCTCACTAGACATAATGCATATTAAAAGTAGTGCAATGTTACTTTTCTTTTCTTTTGGTACCAGGGATTGAACCAAAGGGCACTTAACCACTGAGGCACAACCCAGCCGTTTAAAAAAATTTTAAAAGTTGCTGAGGCTGGCTTCAAACTCGCAATCCTCCAGCCTCAGTCGGTTGAGCTGCTGGGATTACAGGCAGGTGCCACTGTGCCCGGCTGTGCAACATTTCTTTAGCTGACTTAGTCTTAGCCTATTGAACTCTCTTTCCCACTCTGATCAGGATGGTCAGAGAACTGAGTGGGCCTGAATTTCAAGATTTTAATGTCATTGTTGCTTATAGGAGAGAGAACTTGGGCAAGAAAGAGATGACAGTTTTTTTAAAAAAATGTATTAAGTTTGAAAATTTCTATTTTCAATAAATGATTTTGTTTAATCTAGAAAAGAAGAAGTAAAGGTTGGAGAGAGGTGGAATAGGTAAAGGGGGGGGAGAATCTCTATGTAAATGAAGATTATTTGCTTTTGTATTAATGTAGATTGCCTTTAACCGAGAAACAAAATCTATTGCAGGGTATAGGTAAAGTAGCAGAACATTTGGAAATATAGAGTATCTTATCATAAAGCTGTTTTTCATTTCTTTAAAAAGCAGTAAGGATCAAGATTTTTAAAGCTTGTCTCACTTTTGGTTGTACACTCTCAAATGCATTTATCTTTTCTAGAGGATCTAAAGTATCTGACTTATTTTTTAAGGTGACCATATTTCACTATAAATAACAATAAATATTCTTATGTGACAGCAGCTTCCAGAGACAAAAAATTTTCCTCTTTTCCTAAGTAGTATAATGATTTTAACAAAAGCTATGAATCAATACATAGCCTTTTATATGCAAAAAAATAATAGAACTAGCACTTAAAGTAGCAACCTGACAACTCACAAAAAGTATTGTAAACATATCATGCCTCATTAGTTCAGTTATGTCTCATTTGATGTCAGTCATCTTATTCAATATAGCAAGTATGTGCACATATTTTCCCTTTAAATTTTTTTTTCTGTTCTGTGTATCTGACCATCAGTGGAGGAAGGGAAGCCTCCAATGTCATTACCAAGTAACCAGAACAATGATAAAAATTATTTTAAAATAATAAATAACTCAACTTTATCTTGATATTGCTTAAATTTAAGGACTGAGAACAGGGTACAGTTGCATGTCTGTAATCCCAGTGCGGCTGCTGAGGCAAGAGGACAGACTCAGTAATTCAGTAAGATCCTCAGCAACTCAGTGAGACCCTTTTCCAAATAAAAAGTGAAAAGAACTGGGGCTGTAGCTCAGTGTAAAGCACCTCTGGGTTCAATAGCCACTACAAAAAAAAAAAAAAAAAGAGTTCCCCATTTTCCCAGACAGCTTCAAATGGCTTCCCAGGACAGGGAAGCTTACCAAAACCCTCACATGTAAAATGACAGCATGAGATGAAATAGTCTTCGAAATCATATGCTTTCAGAAAGAGGACCCTGAAGAGCATCTACTATAGACCTCTCCTTAATAGTAATAGTAGCCACATGTGATGGTATACATCAGAAATTCCAGCTACTCTAGAGACTAAGGCAGGTAGATTGCAAGTTCAAGGCCAGCCTGGGCGTTTTTTGAGACCCTGTCTCAAAAAAATAAAAAAAGACTAGGGATATAGCTCACTGGTAGAGTGCCCCTGGGTTCAATCCCCAGACACCCCCCCACACACACATACATACACAAAATGGTGGTGATGATGGTGATAATATCATCGATATCACTCATTATCATTATGAGAAATTCCAAGGCCAGTAGAGACTACACTTAGTCTCTATATATACTATTAAAGGTATATCTAATTAATGTCAGATCCAGATCCAGGGCTCGAACTTAGGTCTGTTGACCTTAGTTCAGCTTATGTCAGTTACGATATTTATAACTGATTTGGGGGTAGAATATTACTCCTTCATTTTTTATTCTTCTCATTATTGATGTTGTTATTGTTATTTTTAATTTTGTTTTAATTAAAAAAAATCTTTCTAGCTCACTACTTATTGGCCAAAAAGAAAATCCCTGACATTATTTTAAAATCAGTATCATCAGTGTATCTTGAATAAAATTTGATTTTAAACATATAAAAATATCTTAAAAATAAGCAGATGTAGTTTTGTGTGTTGGAATTTTATTTTTAAGGAAGTTATTATAGATTAGAATGATAACTTCTCATCCTGCCTAATGTGGCATTACTGGACAGATTTGAAAAAAAAAACAGTAAAATTCAAAGGTAATGTTCATTAATATAAATAAAATTCCCAAAGGAATACTACTATTAAGCTCACAGGGCTAATCAATGATATAAAACTGCATATTTTTAGAAAGATTTCCTGGGCAAATATTTGCTAGAAAAGAATTGAAGCTATGATAAAATTTGACAAATAATTGGAAACTTATATTTCTTCCAGAATTATTTCTTACATTCTTAAAAGGTGTAACATGTTCTTTAGCACCATAAGTCCCCTAGCCAACTGTATTTTAAAACACTTTTCATAATGACCTTATTATTAATTTTTAGGATAGTAACATTCTGACATTTAAAGATGTCCTTAATCTCATGTGCTAGGCACTGTGATTGGCTCTGAGAATACACATTGGTCTCTGCCCTCACATCAATTGTCTATTCGTATACATCTTTTCTGTTGTATTTATTATTATTGGGAAAAGATGGTATAAATTTAGAAAGTTGGGGCTGGGGACATGGCTCAAGCGGTAGCGCGCTCGCCTGGCATGCACGGGGCACTGGGTTCGATCCTCAGCACCACATAAAAATAAAAAATAAAGATATTGTATCCACTGAAAACGAAAAACTAAATATTAAAAAAACTCTCTCTCTGTCTCTCTCTCTCTTTAAAAAAATTTTTAAAAAAAGAAAGTCAAAATTGAAATCAATATAATTTATTTTTAAGCCAACACTATAATTCAACTAAAAGACAAAATTTTTGGATTTTGGATGTCTTATAGCTTGAAAAATCTATCATTTTTCATTTGATCTTGAACAAATATACTAATGATAATTTATGCAACAGGAGGGACTGCCTGTGGGAAATAAAGTTGCAATGAGCTATACCCCTTACACATTACAAGGATTAAATTTTATTACAACCCAACACATTTTCATTAAAGATGTATAACAATCACTCTTTTAATTTATTTAATAAAGTATAGTTCTAAGCTTGAGATTGACAGCCTTAAAAGATCAGCGGTACTGTTTTTGCTATTCTTCATTTAGTGGTTGAAATATTAACATTCTCAGTACCTCTGGAGAAATTGTTATAGTATGAAACTATGTGGTGACAATTTTACACAATTGTATTAAAACATTTATGGTCATATAAATGTGTAGTAAGTCTCTGAGATTATACGTCAAGTTATAATCAGTGAGACTAAAATGTTGATACCATTTTCAATCTTCAAGTTAAACACAAAAATCTTGTGTTAAACTTTTCCAATCCATTTGAGATGGTGGCGTGCTGATAATCAGACACTCTGGCTTCTAGTACCTATTTGGATAATTCCTATTGCTCTGCCTTGTCCAGTTCATTGTACCTCTCCATATCTCACCTTATTCACCTATGAAAGGAGTACTAGGCCAGGATATCCCCAGGATCTATGTATTATTTCTGAACTTTAAATATCTGGACCTTTCTTTTCTTGCTGCTTTTATCATTCTAGTTCAGTGGTTTCTCTAGTCTGATCCACAGACCACATGAATCCCCCAAGCTTCCATAATGAGGATCACTTGCAACATCTGTTAACATATGTTTTTGGGTATCCAGACCTTCAGAATCAAACCTCTGAGGATAGGTAGGGGTCTGGAGACCTACATTGTTATTAAGCACCCATTTCAATATGTCCATGAACTCTTCACATTCCCTTATGTAGACTGAATGTGGGTGAAGAATGATAGGCACTGAACCAGTTTTGGATTGCTGCTTTTATATGTTGTGCCCAGATCAAATAGCATCTTCTTTTAGAATTGAACATTACCTGACACCGCTTATTCTCAACCTTTGATGTTTCTGTCAAAACTCAGAGGCAGTAGTAAAAGTCTTGTTTAACATCCTGTTACAGTTAATTTAATTCATTTTGTCCTACCTTTGTAAAGTTTCTAAATATTAATGAATACATGATTAGTTAATTTTAGCATGATTGACTTCATCGCATTATAGATTTCTTTCCCTTACTGAGGTTTAGCTCAGGGAATATGATATTTCTTAATAAGATTCTCTAGTCATTTCAGAAGTAGATGCTTGAGGTTCCTAATTTTTCATGGTATCCTTTTCTATACCACTTTAAAATCTTATACCTAATTAAGCTCTTCTCTTTTTGTCTCACAAAGGATCTTTAGGGTAGGGGGAGAATTTCCTATAATATTCTTATTGATTATATTTATTCTCTAAAACTTTTCATCACTGTTATTGGTAACACACATACATGTGCACATGCACACACACAAACACACACACACACACCACATTTTTGGATACCACAGCATTGCACTACAGCAGAGAAATTGGTTGTCTTATGGAGTGGCTTTAGATGCTGAAATAGCAGTGAAGATTAGTAGAGTGTGGACTGTTCTCTTGCTAGGCAATATGGAAATGATAATTTTATTTGAAACCTACAAGTGTTCCTGTGTGGAAAAAGAGTGTCAATCTCTAAATTACATTCTCATTACAGACATAAAGAAGATGAATCTCAGAAGTGGGTGTTTGGAACGGATGGCTGTATTTATTCTAAGGTAAAGACTTTATATGTCACAACTTTTATTCTAAAGCTTTTCTGTTTCCATATTTCTATAATATGCACTATTTTTTTAATTTTATTTTTTGTTGGTAAATTATAATTATACATAATAGTGGGATTCATTATGCCATATTTGTTCATGCACATGGTATAATTTGGTCAATCTTATTCCCCAGTACTTCCCTTTTCTTCTTTGCCCCAATACACTTACTATACTTTACCATCTCTCTTCTATTATTATTATTATTGTTATTTTTATTATTTTAGTTATTATATTTTAATTATATATGTAAGTGGCATTCATTGTATTATGTTCATACATGGACATATCATGATTTGGTAGATTATGTTCCCCAATATAATAGAATGAGAAAACATTAAACCTTTCACTTCCTAAGGCTAGTTTATTCCATTTACCATGATGTTCTCCATTTTCATCCATTTACTAGCAAATGACACAATCACATTCTTCTTTATGGCTGAATAAAACTCCACATTTTCTTTGTACATTCATTTCTTGATGGAGACCTAAACTGGTTCCATCACTTGGCTAAATATTGGTATACATGTATTATTATAATATGTTGATTTTAGTTATTTTGGATAAATATCAAGGAATGGGGTAGCTTGATCTTATAGAAGTTCCTTTCCTGGTCTTTTGAGGAATATCCATACTGCTTCCCAAAGTGGTTGTACCCATTTGCATTTGCACCAACAATGTATAAGTGTACCTTTTACCCCATGTCCTCACCAGCAATTATTGTTATTTGTATTTAAAAAATGTTTTTAGTTAGAGATGGACACAATAACATTACTTATTTATTTTTATATGGTCCTGAGGCTCAAACCCAGTGCCTCACCCTCTATGCTATGCAAGCACCCTACCAGTGAGCTATAACCCCAGCTATTATTTGTATTTTTTTTTGCAGGGTGTGGGGTAGTACTGAGGGTTGAATTCAGGGGCACTTGACCACTGAGCCACATCCCTGCCCTATTTTGTATTTTACTTAGAGACAGGGTCTCACAGAGTTGCTTAGTGCCTCACTTTTGCTGAAGTTAGCCTTGAACTTGTGATCCTTCTGCCTCAGCCTAGCTGCTGGGATTACAGGTATTTGCCACAGAGCCTGACCCTTATTTGTATGTTTGATGACTGCCATTGTAACTGGAGTGAGATAAAATCTCACTATAGTTTTGATTTGTACTTCTCTGACTGCTAAGGATATTGAATGTTTTTTCATGTATTTGTAGCCATTTTTATTTCTTCTTTTGAGAAATATCTGTTTAAAACTTTTTGCCCATTTATTTATTGGGTTATTTGTGTTTTTTATGTTAGGATTTTTGAGTTCTTTATATATTCTGGATATTTTTTTCTTTTCTTTTATTAGTTGCTCAAGACAATACAATGATCTTGACATATCATACATTTGATTCAAATAGGGTATGAATTCTCATTTTTCCATGTGTACAGATTGCAGGATCACATTGGTTATACATCCATGTGTATACATACAGCAGAATATTCTGGATATTAATCCCTTGTTGGATGAGTACCTGAAGAAGATTTCCTTTTGTTCTGTAGGCTCTCTTAAACATTCTTATTTGTTTGTTGTTCAGAAACCTTTTAATTATATGCCTTCCCTTTTGTTGATTTTCAGTTTTATTTCTTGAGCTTTAGGGGTCTTATTAAGGAAGTAGGTCCTTAAGTCAATTTGTTGGAGAGTTGATCCTATGTCTTCTAACAGGTTCAGTGTTTCTGGTCTAATTCCTAGGTCTTTGATCCACAATCTATTGATTTTGTGCAGGATAAAATAGATGGGAGTTTTATTCTTCTATGTAGGAATATCCAGTTGTCCCAGAACCATTTGTTAAAAAGGCTATCTTTTCTCCAAAGTAAGCTTTGTGCACCTTTGTCAAGGATCACATGACTGTACGCTATTTCCAAATAAGGTCACATTCACAGATTCCAGGCTGTGTTCAACTTATCATTTTTTAAGATGTAATTCAACATATAACACATAGTGTGTCAGTTATTGATTTATTGCCTCTCAGTTCCAATCCTACCCTTTACCTGCTTGGGGACAACTTTGCAGCAGAGTGCTGCCAGTGGGGCATACTCCCATGAATACTTTATCCAAGCATAACTCATTTGGGTGGTACTTTAATTCTGTTTGTTCTACTATAAGAAAATACCAGTAATGGGTAATTTATAAACTTTATAAATTTATTTCTCACAGTTAAGTCCAAGATCAGGATGCCAGCAGACTCTGTGTCTGCTGAGGGCTGCTCTCTACTTCCAAGATGGCACCTTGTTTCTACATCTTCTGGAAAGGACAAGAATGCTTTGTCCTCATGTGGTATTTGGAATGGAAGAGAACAAACCCACTTCAGTCCTCTAATAAGAGTGTAATTCTCATCCATGAAGATTTTGACCTCATAATGTAATCACCTTTTAAATGTCCCATCTCTTAATACTATCACACTGGTGATTAAGTTTCAGCATAAGGATTTTGGGAGAGACATTCAGACCATAGCAAGTTGCTTTTTAGTAGAGTTATGTTAGCAGCTATGCACCTTCCATTAGATGACTTTTACTGGCATTCCATGGGCATATGGAATGTGCCATTCACATGGTGAATCCACTGGTGTGACACCTCAGCGACTTCTTTGACATTGAGTGAGTCAAGGATGTGCCTTCTATGATGTGAATTGGATCTCAGCCTTGGGTCAGGCCTCTTTCTTGGGTGTTTTTTTCTCAGATCTAGCAGCAGTAGCTTCTCATAACATTTGCTATTTATATATTCTTGAGTATTCTCTTTAACTCTTAATAGCCACTCCAATCACTTGTCACTCCATTGTCTTGATGCTTATCATTTATAGTAAACTTAAATTGCTATATAGTAAACTGTTATGTAGTTTCTGTCTCCTTACTGAACTCTGTCTGATAAACATGGAAGCAGTTTTCTCTACTATTTTAGAAATACATGGCTGAGCTGTCATTTTGTGACATCCTACATCATTTTAGAAATTTAGAGAGTTTGATAACAACTAAATGTAAAAATTTATCATAACAGCATTTTCCCTGAAAAAATTATTTATTATAGTACTGGCAAATATCCTGACTCGATTCACTAGCTTAATCATGACTCTAAATCTTTAACTTTTGCTCATAAGCAAGGAATTTGACACAATCTTAAAATGTCAAGGTATTTAAAAAATTAACTCTATAGAATTTCACTCAAAGATTCATTCCTACTTTCCCCTTATCCATCCCTCATCACATTTCTGATAACCATCATATTTTTGAGGTGGAGTAAGATTCTAGGTAGTTGGAGAGAACTCACAGGAAGAATGAAGCTTGTACATCTTGGTAAAAATATAATGTGCCAAAATGTCTCTTCAGCTGTGTGGCTTGGACCTGCACCTGAGAACTTAATTGGGACACATCTGAATACAGTAGACTCCCATTACTGGGAGTTGTAATTCTGTCTTGTGCCTTGCTTTTCCTACCAACAGACATCAAAGAATGGAACCAAGGTTTAAGTATATTTTTTTCTTTTCTTTTCCCAAATGTAGGAGCTTAAATATATACTTATCTTCTGTCCTTTTAATCTCTTCTCTCAATTTAAAAATTTCTAATTTCTTAACCATATATGGCTAACTAGCAATGATACACATTTTCATGTTTCAAATATTAATTTGGAGCAGGTATTAATTAAAAAACTCCTGCTCAAACACAATCACTAATAATTTTGTTGCAGTTATTCTAGATTCAAAGAGAAAATTATGTACTAATGAGAAACTTCATTCTTTCAGAGGTTTAGAAATTTTGATTAACTCTAAACTTAGCCATATGTATCACTACTTCCATTTTGTTAAGGATAGAATGAAGAACAATCTTATAATTATTTGAAGCTGGATTATGAATGAAGCTTATGTCATTTTTTTTGAAAGACAGGATTACTGCTATTAACAAACTTTGTCTCCACTACTTATGTGGCTATATGATATTAGGCAAATCATCTAACCTTTCTAAGCTTCCCATTCTTCACTTGCAAAATGGAGAAATTAATACTAGCATTTTGAGCATTTGGTACAGATCCTGGCCTAAAACCAATAGATAATTTGTAGCCAATAATAATAATGATAATGAAGAAATTTAAATATATGTATTTTCTTTGAATGAGGCTTTTTCTTTTGTTCTGAGTGTTTTCTACTTCATTCTTCTACTCATTTGCAAAGATTAAATTACATTATTTCCTGAATACAATTCATCAGTTTCAGCTAAATTAAAGATTTAAATTAAACATGAGAATAGAAGAAAACATGGATTAAAGCATCTAACTAGCTGAGTAGTAAGTACATATTTTTAGAAGCATGCAAAGACAGACTACATTAAGGAAAAGACCTCATTGGGTATATAAGAATTTTTAAAAACCTTCTAAATCTAAAGTAGTTTGAGCAAAAGTAAATAGGGAAATATGATAAATAAGGGAAATCATTACAAAGTAATATTACAGAGGGATCAAAACATATAATAAGCCTGATATAGCAATAGAAAAAAATAAACACTTCAACAGAAAAATGGGCAAGGGGCGTGAAAAGGAAATACACAAGAAAAATTAAAAGAGCTAAGTAAATAAAAGAAGTCCAGCTTCACTTGAGATTAATAATTATAAAATAATTAGATAGTATTTTCTCCCTTTTGCATGTAGAAATATATAATATTAGGAATATTCAATGTTGATAAAGACATTAGAGAACAAACATAATTATTTCCTGTTAGTATTAGTTTTCTCTTGCTATGTAACAAATTATCTCCAAAGCACAGTGATTTAAAGCAGCAAACACTTAGTACCTCACAATTTCTGTGGATCAGGAATCTGGAGCGGCTTAGCTAGGTAGTCTCCCATGAGACTGCAGTCAAGATGTAAAGCAGGTCTGCAATCATCTAAGGTTTGATCAAAGTTGGAAGACAATTGACCTTTAAATACACTAACACATTGCTATTGACCAGAGGTGTTAATTCCTTGCTGTGTGGGCCTCTCCAGAATGCTGTTCAAAACATAAGCTAGTGAACCAAGGGAGGGAGAGGAAGGAAGCAAGACAACACAGTGGAAACTGCAGTGTCTTTTGTAACATAATCTTAAAAGTGGCATCCACCACTTCTGCCAAATTCTTTGGGTCACATAGGTCAACCCCCATGTAATGTGGGAGGGGACTATACAAAGATATGAACACTTAGAAGCAGGGAACATTGAGGACAATCTAAGAGACTGGTACAATATTCTTGAGCATCTGTTTAGCAACATTTATCAAAATCATTTAAAAAATTGTATTCTTTTGAATTAAAAATCCCACTTACAGCAACTTACCCCAAGGAATTAATCATATTAATATATTAATATTAATTATAATATATCTTCAAGGATGGTTATTCTAACATTGTTTAGAATAGTGAAAACTGAAAGCAAGTTAAGTAAGCTAGTTAGATTGTGTAAAGATATCTTCATTATGGATATTATGGATAGTAAATGTTGGCATTGCTAATAATGTAGGATAACTTATAATTAGAGATGAAAATGCAAATGTTGTTAATTGGGAAAAATGAGGTAAGAAAACAATAGTATTTATATTGATTTATTTCACACCAAGTAAAGATTTATAAGCACAGAAACAACTGGAAGTTTAAAAGTGAAAAAGACGGTGGGAGGATGGATAATTCTTTTCCTTTATTTACTAAGTTTTCTGTGATAAACATTATAATTACCATGGTGGGAAAGGGACACTCTTTACAAACATGGGTAACCATTGTACTGACTAAAAGGAGATATAGAATCTAGAGTTTAAAATTTCCAGGTAGATCCTGCTACCTGCCTACTGCACTTTTCTAAAGGACATAAACACTCAGCCCAAGAGTTAGGTCAACTATGTGGCCTCTCTACTGTACATGGAGGGAATATCCTGGGGATGTTAAAAATGATTCCTAAGCCCCAGTAACTGGATCACAAAAACTACCCCCCAAAACTACTGGATCACAAAAACTTCCTTGTGATCCAGTTACTGTTGTATTCATAAGTGCATGGGGTAGTTTTTGTGACCCAGTTACTGTTGTGTTCTGGGATGAATTTTGATAAATATGAAATTTTATATATATATATATATATATATATATATATATATATATATATATATTTTTTTTTTTTTTTTCAGTTGTCAACAGAAAATCTTCTCTCATGGTAGTAGAACTTACCCAAGGTCACAAAGTCAGTAAATAGAATAGCTGTAATTTGAAATCAGGGTAGGACAGCAGTATGTTAATCAGTATGTACTGGTACTATTTAAAGTTTTTGAAGTGGTAATGATGTGATCAAAATGTGTTTTGTTAAAGTTTATCTTCTGGTAGTGAAAAGTGGATTAGAATGATAAGAATGCAGTGAATCCAAAGGACTGATGGACTTTGAATGGAATAAAGGATTAAGACATTGGAGGTCAATTTAGGGTGATGTATGCTGCAGTAGAAAGGAGGAAAAGTTGAAATATTAGGCTATTGACTCTCTATGAGAAAAGATTAGAGTTCCAGCTTTAGGAGAAGGGAGTCTTTTATATTGGTCCTCTGATGACCAAAACAGTGGGTGCCTGGTTACAGAGCAAGCTCACTTGGTCTTAGAGACCACTGAAGAGCTGTGTTATCACATGTTCAGAATAATCGTCACCTGGGGAAGGAATGGTTTAGAGTGATCCCAAAGGGAAAGTGCCTAGACAATTTGTATATGCCTCCAAATGCATGGTGGGGGGATGGATTACAACTCATCACTTTGTTTTTGATATGTGTCTGCCACCTTTGCTAGTCTGTCAACTCCAAGAAACAAAGCCCATGACATTTTGTTGCTACAGAATTTTTGGTCTTTGCTTCTGCAATGCCTAACAGAATGTTCACCCACATCATGACCCTACCATCTCATTGTATATATATTACAGTTTCCCATGTTCCAGGTATCCTCAATTTCAAATATTAAGAAAGTATATCTTAGAAGTGAATTTATATAAAATGCCTTTACCTGTATGAGAGGACACTAATATGTAACCAGCATTAGAATATAGGAATTGGTTTGTGATTGCCACCATCAGAGCCATGCCATTGGGCACTTATTGTCTTAGAAAGTAGATATTGTTTATTTTGCTTTTTATAAGTTGATCCTTTTAATGTTCTAATATTTTGGAACATATTTGGTATTATGTCTTTCACTCATTCATATGAGTTGGAGGTAACCATAGAACTGACTAAAAGGGAATACAGAATCTAGAGTTTAAAAATTCAGTTGTCTGGTGCGGCCAATCTGGAAAACAGTATGGAGACTCCTGGGAAAGCTGGGAATGGAACCACCATTTGACCCAGCTATTGCCCTTCTTGGACTTTTCCCTGAAGACCTTAAAAGAGCATACTACAGGGATACTGCTACATCGATGTTCATAGCAGCACAATTCACAATTGCTAGACTGTGGAACCAACCCAGATGCCCTTCAATAGATGAATGGATAAAAAAAATGTGGCATTTATACACCATGGAGTATTACGCAGCACTAAAAAATGACAAAATCATAGAATTTGCAGGGAAATGGATGGCACTAGAGCAGATTATGCTTAGTGAAGCTAGCCAATCCCTAAAAAACAAATACCAAATGTCTTCTTTGATATAATGAGAGCAACTAAGAACAGAGCAGGGAGGAAGAGCAGGAAGAAAAGATTAACATTAAACAGATACATGAGGTGGGATGGAAAGGGAGAGAAAAGGGAAATTGTATGGTAATGGAGGGAGACCCTCATTGTTATACAAAATTACATATAAGAGGTTGTGAGGGGAATGGGAAAATAAACAAGGAGAGATATGAATTACAGTGGATGGGGTAGAGAGAGAAGATGGGAGGGGAGGGAGGGGGGATGGTAGAGGATAGGAAAGGTAGCAGAATACAACAGTTACTAATAGGGCATTATGTAAAAATGTGGATGTGTAACCGATGTGATTCTGCAATCTGTATTTGGGGTAAAATTGGGAGTTCATAACCAACTTGAATCTAATGTATGAAATATGATATGTGAAGAGCTTTATAATGTTTTGAACAACCAATAAAAAAAAGTAAAAAAAAAAAAAAAAATAAAAATTCAGTTGTCTTTTGAAAATACAGTTGTCTTTTGTTGCTCAATTTGATCTTTGATATTTTGCTGTAGAACCAGTGTAAAATAGTCTTTCTACATCATCTATCATTTTTTTCATCAGTTGCATTTTCTTGAACATATTTAAGACAATAAGGGCTGACATAAGAAAAAATAGCAATGCAATAGAAACTTCAAGGTAAAATGAAAATCCTATTTTTTCTTGTATTAAAGTTCTTTTTACTAATATTTCGGGTTAACTTAGTAATTCAAAAATCTTTTCCCAAGGCTATGTGCAATAAAGAAACTATTTTGAGGCTGGAGCTGTGGCTTGGTGGTAGAGTATTTGCCTGGTTCTGGGTTTTATCCTCAGCACTTAAAAAAAGAAAATAAAGAAACTATTTTAATTGTTTTTAAAATACTGTTATAAAAGCAATATATGCATGATAAGTTAGTATCAGAAAAGATATATTAATGAGAAGTAAAGTCCTTTCTTCTCAAACTTCATCTCTATTTCCCTGTTATTCACTAATAGCAGGTTTATATATATTTTCACAGAAGTTATTAGGTGTTATGTACATAAATTTCATAGTTCTCATTTAAATAATAAAAGTAACATATGTTAGTTTTTAAAAGGCTCTAATAAATAAGAACTTTTTGCAATAATAAGCAACAGTACCTCTTATCCATCTTCCTCAAATATTATCATTGATGGTATATCATTCCTGGTTAATTAGATACAAATACATACACACAAACACACACACTTGCACATAGCCACACATAAGACTTTGTGACCAATTTTTTCCCCTTTATAACATGTTGTGATCATATTCCCCTATTGACATCTATATCTAAGCTACTTTCTTTTTAAATAATTTCTCTGGTGATGCACATTTAAGTAAATGTAAACAATGCTGCAATGAACATTCTTATGCATGTATGTTTGTTAAGGCAAAGGGAATACACATTTAAAATTTTGATAGTCACTCATTGATTGATTCAACAAAAAATTATGTTTACCATGCTTTTAATTTGCATCATTTTTCTCCATGTTTTCCTGTATATCTTTAGTTTATTTTTTCTGGTTTAAATCTTGAAATACCTTGCCCTTTAATTTTTTATATTGAATTCCTTACACAAAATAGATTTATTGAAATAGAATTTAAATACCATACAATCCACCATTTTAACTGTACCCATCACTATTCTTCAATATATTCATAGTTATCCCTCCATTACCACAATTTAATTTTAAACCATCTGGTCTTCCTTAAAAGACACCTGTACTTAACACATATTTCTCCAATTCTGACTGCTGCACTATTCCTACCTTCTTTATAGCTTTGCCTATTCTGGACATTTTATAAAAAAGAATCATAGAATATGTGGTCTGGTATGATTGATTTTTTTTTCACTTAGCATAATTTTTTCCAAGTTCATTCATGTTATAGCATGTGTTAATAATTTATTTCTTTTTGCTGTTGAATATATTGCATTGTATGAAAATGTCAGATTTATCTATCCACTTTTTAGTTGATGGGCATTTTATTTGCTTTCACTATTTGGCTTATCATGAATAATGATGCTATGAACATTGGTACAGAAGTTTGTGGATATATGCTTTCATTTCTTACGGGTTTATAACTAACAGTACATTTCTGGATCATATAATAACTGTACTTTTAACATATAAAAATTGTTTTCTAAACAAATGGCTACATAATTTTACATTCTTACCATCAGCCTATAAGAGTTCTAACTTTTCCACATCCTTGCCAACTCTTCTTATTCTCTGTCATTTTGATTATAGACATTCTGGTGGGTATGAAGTGTGATCTCATTAAGGTTTTGATTTGCATTTCCCTAATGACTAGTGATGTTGAACATATTTTCATGTGCTTATTTGCTATTTGTATATCATTTTTGGAGAAATGTCTGTTCAATTTTTTTGGTCATGTTTTCATTGGGTTGTCTTTTTATTATTTAGTATAAGGGTTCTTTATAGATTCTAGATATACATCCCTTATCAAACAAATGATTTGTGAACATTTTTATCATTTTGTAGATTGTCTTTTTCCCTTTTTAGGTGGCATTGTTTGTAGCACAAACATTTTGATATAGTATGATTTATCTATTTTTCTCTTACATTTTTCAAAAAACAGTCCATTTTAGAGCATTTTTAGTGATTCAAGTGTAAGATAGAGATGGTTCCTATATCCTTTGTACCCCTAAACACTCACAGCCTTCTCTGCTATGTACATCCTGCACTAGAATGGCTTTATTGTTGCAATCAATGAATTTACACTGTCACGTCATTATCACCCAAAGACTGTAGTTTGCATTCCAGTTCACTTTTAGTATTGTAGGTTCTGTAAGTTTGGACAAATATCTAATGACATGTATCCACCATTTATTATAGTATTTTAGAGAACAGCTTAATTGCCCCCTCTAATTTTCTGTGCTCCACTTATTCATCCCTTGATTCTCTCTAATGTCTAGCAGCCACAGATATTTCTACTGTCTCCTTAGTTTTGTCCTTTCCAGAATGTCCAACAATTGGAATCAAACAGTATGTAGAACTTTAAGATTGACTTCTGACCCTTATGAACATGCATTTATGGTTCTGGAATGCCTTGCATTTGTAGTGTGTATATTTGCTTATACATTTCTAATAAAATTCAATTTAATATCTCTTTTTCCAGAATAGTAAGAGCCTTAGTGTCTTGAATTGTACACTGAACATCTCCTTGTATTTTTTTATTAATTTTTATATATGACAGTGGACTGCGTTATAATTCATACTATACATATAGAGCACACTTTTTCATATCTCTGGTTGTATACAAAGTATATTCACACCAATTCGTGTCTTCATACATGTACTTTGGATAATAATGTCCATCTTATTCCACCATCATTTCTAACCCCATCCCCCTCTTTCCCCCCTCCACCCCTCTGCCCTATCTAGAGTTTGTCTATTCCTCCCATGCTCCCGCTCCCTATCCCACTATGAATCAGCCTCCTTATATCAGAGAAAACATTCGGCATTTGGCATTTGCTTTTTTTGGGATTTGGCTAACTTCACTTAGCATTATCTTATCTAACTCCATCCATTTACCTGCAAATGCCATGATTTTACTCTCTTTTATTGCTGAGTAATATTGCATTGTGTATATACGCCACATTGTATTATCCATTCATCCACTGAAGGGCATCTGGTTTAGCTATTGTGAATTGTGCTGCTATGAACTTTGATGTGGCTGTGTCCCTGTAGTATGTTGTTTTTAAGTCCTTTGGATATAGACCAAGGAGAGAGATTCCTTGTATTTTTGTTCAAACTTTAGTTGCACACTTTCAAAAACATGGCAAGGACTTTATATCATAGTTGAGGCAGCATATTTAGGCTTTCTAGACTAGTTAATAAGCTAGATGACAATGACACTGAACAAATTGATTACCTTCTTGTGTCTGTTTCCTCTTCTTTAAAATAGTAATAATAGTAATAGCTATTTCAGAGGGCTGTTTTAAGGATTCAGATATAAACGTATTATCATGTAAGAAATTACTTTGATGCAATTTTAGCTTGTGAGTATACTGCTTAGGTACCCTGTCCTAGAGCTCATGAAACAGAAAGGTGCACAGACCAAATTAAAATGCTCAGATCATAATTTATTGGGTCAATTCAAAACACAAAGCAAAATATATGGAAAGAGAGATGGTCAGACTAACACATTTAAAAATAAGGTACCAGTGAGTCAAAGAGCCATATTACTGAATCTTATTCTTTTGTATTTACATATTCTTTCTCTGTGCTGCATCACTTTTCCCATTTGATGTGGATACAAAAACCAGTATTGATATTTGAGCAAGGGGCCTAATAGACAAAAAGTGTCTGGTCAGTGACATACTCTTGCTTCATGTAAGCTGGTAAATGCTTGTCCAATAGCAGTGCCACATAGCCTGATGAACAGAGATGGATTATTTGGCAGAGGATCCCAGGTGAGAGTCAACAATGGGGTGGCTAATTAAACATCTCATGATCATTATGTGCCTCATAAGCTTTGTTTAGTGTATCAAAAACATTTGTTTCTTTAGTTATTATTTTAAAAATACTAAATGTCTATTTTGTCCATCTCTTTCTATCTCTGTTCACAGACACATGCTATGCTTACTCTGTCTGATGCTTCTCAGCTTACTAAGTTATCTATGCTTAACCCAGATAAGTTTCATCCATTCCATTTTGTTTTTGTTTTATAGAGCAGAACAGAGTACTCCCAAACAATACAGGAATTACATACTGTATATGTAATGATTAATAGTAACATATCAATATCTTTTTACTACTAATGAAATTTATATTCTATCTTTCTAATAGAACAGATTTTTGGTTTCAACTTACAAAACTGGTACTCATTCTTTCATTTCTTACAGGCTTATCCTCAATTTGTTCTGACCTATCTGGAGGAGCTAAATGTACAAGTGGATGTGACTCAAACAGAGTATCACATTCACCATGGTGCTTGGACCACAGCTCATCAAGAATGTGGCAGAAACTTAACAGAAGAAGTGAGTGTAGTAAGCCAGAGGCAAGACAGAAATAGATCTCTAAAATGTGTTTTGAAAAGAGAAAATATGTTCAAGTTGTTTTCAAGAACCAAACATAAATTCACAACTTAATGTTACAGATTGTTTAAGATATAACCTCAATACCCATATGCACATTTATATTTATATAAAAGTCATATATAAACATTTTATTAAATAAATGGTGATATACTAGCTTTATCTTTGGATTGCCTTCTTTTCTTTTGTTCTGGCTCTGCACAAGTTATTTCATGCTCTATGAAAACTGAAGAAAGCATGAAAAGTGCATATTATGTTTTTGGCAAACATAGTTTAGATATTTCCAATCAATGAAGTTAGCTCCATTATTCCTATATTTCGTGTTTTAGGTTCTGCAAAAATGTGCCAGCAACCCTGATCTGAAGCAACTGCCAGAACCGTCAGACACCCATTTAATGCCAGAAGGTTCTCCTGAGGAGACAGGGCAGCTGACAGTGGCACTGGTGAGGAAACTGGAGGAGAAACATCCTAAGGCTTCCGCTCAGAGGTAGGGCACTGACAGACTGAGCTTTATTGCTCAATGACATTCGATGTTTTCCTTCAGTTTCATGTAAGATTGATTTCTTGATGATTGTTGAAATACCTCAACAGCCCTTTGGCTTTCAATCAGTGTAGTTTTAGGGTCACATTTGATGAAGAGAGGTGACATGTATATTTTGTTAAAGATTGATACATGTAATTTTTCAAAAGCATAATGAGGATGGATTGCTTCCCTTGAATCTCACTAAAATACAATAAAATAACATGATTAAGTGAAGGCAGTACTGAGCATATACCCAATTATGAAAATGCCAAAGGTCTTTAAGAAGACCACACCCATGAACATTCCTTTTTATTTTCCACCAGGAGAATATTATATTTGTATCTGAGGTTAAGTGCACAGTAGATGAACTCAAGTAGTGATGGCTTACAAATTAACACCATTTCTACTGCCAGGATACGAGCAATATCAGTGATCTGCTAACCAACTGAAAATTATCCTTGATTGAAAAATGGAAATGATTTCTCCAATTCTCTTTACTTAATTGGAAGCTGAATTTTATTATTATTATTATATTGTTAGATTTGATGTTGTAAATCACAAAATGACTTTATAAAATGTAATTTTAATCTATAATTGCTTGAATTACTTTTGACTGAAATATTCTCAAAGAACTAGTACAATTCTTATCATAGTCAATAAAGTTTAAAGGAACTCCTAAATGTAAATATACTACTTGAAGAGAAAAATGTCTCTTGCATAAAAAAAGAAAAAAAATGATAGTATTTATTTAAATTAAGCTACTTTTTATTCTTAAGTTACATATTTCCACCTGGATTTTGATAGGAGGGGAATTTCCCCCCTATCTTATAGCAAAAATGACTCTTCATTTTACTCAGTCTTTATTATTTGGTTTTGTTATTTTGATCAGGCACAGAAGTACATTTAGTATCTTATGATATCATATCATGATGTTGTCTTGGATAGCATGAAAATTTAGACTCCAGGTCTTCTTTTCCCTGTTACTTATCTTTAAATCACATACAAGATTCTCATCCCTCTGATGCTCTACAATGTGACCACAAGTCTGTAGCCACACATCCAGGCCACTCTGGTTATTCACACCACTAGAATATAAGTCCCTTGGGAACAGTCTTTGTCTGATGTTTCTCATTTAAAGTAGGAACTCAAGGAACCCTGGGGTACTTGGGAACTGATAATACTGCTCTTTGAGTCCGTTTTTGATCTTTTTGGACAATCATTTATTCTCTATCCTCTTTGACAGAATGTTTAAGGTTGTTATTATTCATGGCTTTTGTCTTTATAAATACTAAGTTCTGCTGAGGAAAGAGGAATGGGTTACTTCTTCTTTCAGCTTCTAGAACACTTGCCCCATTGTGAATAGGACCCTTCTGTTAACTCACCTGATTCCTTATGATTTCCCTGTTCCCCAACTTGGAGATATTTTTTCTGAGAGCATTGGGTAGTTGAGAGATTTGGCTTTTGCATTCTGTGGTTGTGTTTTCCCTGAGGCACAATCTGATGACTGAACATTGTGAAAAAGGCATATAGTATTAGAAAAAGTGACCTCCCCCCCCAAAAAATGTGATTAGTGGCAGCTAATATATTGTAATACCTGAGTTAGAATTAAAGAAAGAATCTTTCAATTTCTAATAAAGTAGTAAGTATTCAATAAGTGGTAGTTGTGAAAATATTCTAAAAACAAGTAGAGATAGAAAAGAATTTTTTAATAAGGTTGTTCAGTAGTTCTCCCTTGCCTATAATTCCAATATCAGTTACCTAACATCAACTCTGAGCCAGAAATATTCAATGGAAAATTCTAGAAATAGACAATTTATAAGTCTTAAATAACCTTTACTACAGTATATTTGTACAGCATCCTATTTTATTAGTATTGTTCTTATTCTTTTTTATGCCAATTTATAAAATAAACTTTATCATAAGTATTAATTTATAGGAGAAACATATGAGATTCAGTACTATATGCAGCTTCAGAAACACTGGGTTTCTTAGACTGTATCTACTATGGATAATAGGGACTATTACATTTTGATTTATAGTTTTTAGTCAATAGGAATTGACTAGTAAACATATTTGGAGTTTTCTTTCTTTAGAAATTGCCCAGGGGACTCTTCTTAGTGAGATTTTTCTCAGGATTTGTGTTTTAGGCTCCATACATTCTTCCTGCTTTCTATCCCCGCCCCCTCCTTAAAGCCATAGGGATTTATCTACTTTCTTTCCCCTCTACCCTCATAATTTACCTCAGTAGATGCTATTTCAGTTTCTTTTCCTCTTTTTATTAAAGTTGTTTTGAGTTAAAAATAAAATACTTAGAGTAATCACTTTCCTCTTATTTTGGCGGACTGTAGGGGGCAAAATTAGAAGGCAATGCAGAATTTGGCGAGCTGGTTACTTTGAACCTTAGGTTGTCTTGTTAGGTTGTGTACTTTCCAAATGTAAGAAAATCTGTGTTATACTATTGCAGTTTTGAGAGAGAGCTTTACATTTTCTTGCTTTTCTCAATGATAATTCAGTTAAAGAAAAAATTCATAGCACATCATAAAGAAATTATGTGAAATGATCTGAGCTGTGGAAATTGGATTTTAGCACATCAAGAAAAATATTCATGAGAAAATCTGAATAAAGAATATATAATTGAAAATAATTAAAAGAGAGAGATAAAATTTAAGTGCTTCCTTAGAAGTAGCCAAAGAAAGAGTAAACTACAATAGCCAAATTTGGGAGAAGACAGAGATTGTTAAGTAGTGGCAGGTAATCTGTGAAAATAAATGATAACAGTAGGTTATAAATGATAACAGCTCAAATTTACTGACTTTGCTCAAGTGCTTTAAGTATATCAATTCCTGAAAACCTATGAGGTAAGTGAAACAGAGGAATCATCATCTGAGACATGGAGAGATTCAATTACTTGATGAAGGCCTCTGAGTTCCCCTAGCTCCGTTTTATTCTGAACCACTACTTTATACTGCTTGACTACTCATGCTCATATCTTAGTATTTATTCAAAATCTTCAGCTTTTCAAATAGAGACTATTATTTTAACTTGATATCTTGGAAATGGAACTTTTAGATAAGAACAAATTTAAAAAGGAAAACTAAAAGTTATAGCAATATATTCAGTATTCAGTGAAAATTAAATAAGAGGTAGGACATATTAAGGGAAGCTATGAACTCCTGATTTCCTGTTGCATTCAACTATCTAGATCTGCAGTCTAGACTGACTTGCAGAGGACTGCCTTTGAATAAGAGATTTTTAAAAGTCTTTTTCTAATAATATGACTATAACTTGTCATGATTATCCAGGGTATTTCATACTTTGGTGATTCAGTTCAGCTTCACGACAGGACTAATAGTTGTCATTTGTTGGATACTTACCATGTGACTACTGCTTTTCTAAGTATTTATTCTCATAATATCATGAGAGGTTGATTTGGTATTAATATCATAACCTGGGCTGGGGTTGTGGCTCAGTGGTAGAGTGCTCGCAAAGCATTCACAAGGCACTTGGTTCAATCCTCAGCACCACATAAATGTAAAATAAAAATATTCTACCTAAAACTAAAAAACACCAAAAACCAAAAACCCCATCATAACCTGATGATAGAGGTACTCTTTTATTTGTTTGTTTGTTTGTTTGTTTGTTTATTGTACTGGGGCACTGGGATTGAACCTGGGAATGCTTTATCACTGAGCTACATCCCCAGATCTTTTTATGAAATTTTAATTTTGAGACAGGGTTTTGATAAATTGCTGAGGTTCTTAGCTAAGTTGCTGAGAGTGTGGCTTCAAACTTGTGATACTCCTGTCTCAGCCTTCTAAGTCTCTGGAATAACTTGGCATGCACCACTGCACCTGGCATAGGTGCATATCAATTAAGATACAGAAACTGAAGCTCTGAGTAGCAACCTCATGTGCCCAGTCATACAGCTGGTTAATGGGGGAGTGAGGATTTGAATTGAGGCCTAGGTGGATCTCTTGACTACCCTCATTCCTATTAGTTTTTATTTACTGATTTTTATAAGAGAATGGTATCATACACATAGTTATATTAAATAACTACTAAAATGTCATGTGTGTTACATCATGAGAGTTGATCAGGCTTACCATTTAACTTGTGTATTTTGAGTTATATTCTTAAACACAACACACACACACACACACACACACAGTCTAAAACAATAACCCCAAATTAGGCTTAATTACCTATGGATTCATTTTGTTTAATGTACATTTCAAACATTTCAGAAAACCATCTGGTGTTGACCTTTTTCTTTTTCTTTTTTCTTTCTTTTTTAACTTTTATTTTTTATTTTCACATGGAAAAATTAATTCTTCCATGGGAGAAAAGGGAAATGTCTTACTATATGAAGTCTTAAATATAAGGTTCTTAGTTCACAATAGGTCATATTTTCTTGTTTCCTTTAGCCACACTTTAATGTTTTTGCTCTCTTCTTGAATAAAGAAAGTTGTGTGTACGTTTAATTCCAAGTTTGGTCCAAAATGAAATAAATGCCATATTCTGGCATCTTTAAGTATCTGGAATGTGTTTGTTTACATTAGTTTATCCAAAGGAGCCCTTTAACCATATTTAAATTGAATAGGGGGTGGGGAAGGACTGGGACAGCCAACAAAGCATGCTGACCCAGCTTGTCACCCAGTGACCTGTGAGAAGGAAATAATGAACTGTGAGTAGCTGTCATCTTAACTGTTTCTGACAGTTCGCCTTTGGGCACATCTGTGTTAGTTGCTTTGGAAAGCCCTTTGTTCTTTTCCCACTAGTGACTTTGTGGGGCGCTGAGGGGTTTGCTAGCTACTGTACTGCAAACCAGCCCCTTCCTTCCCAGGGAAGCGAGCAGCTGCCGCGAATCGCACTGACATTTCTCTTCATGACTCAACTTGGCATGTACTTCACTCTTTGAAAAAAGAGCAGATATTTGAAAGTGCTTTGATTTTTTTCAATTAAAATATACTTTAATGTCTCATAAATTTTGATACTAATAAAAAAGCAAGTTACAAAATATACTTAGTATTATCCTAATTTCACATATATAAAAAATTAACCAGATGGATAAGTGATTTGAAGGAAATATATCAACATATCCACAGCTGTTTCTGAGCCTTTAAATTTTAGTTATCAATTATTTTCCAAATTTAAATAATTAAATATTGTAATTGAGATAGGAAAAAAATTCAGATAAGTTGTGAAAAGCATTTTTAATAAAGATGCTTGATACCTGATTTACTAGAAAGTTTATTTGGGCTAAAACAGGTAACATTTTATTTCAGCTTTCCACTGACAATTTTTTGAAGAACTTTTATCTGATGATCTAAACTTTCAAATATTACAGTATTTATAATTTAAATTTAATCTAGTGCTTAAGATTATTATAATCATTAGGAGATGTAATTTGATAAGAAACAGGTGTTTTCGTCCCTGGTTTCCTGAAGTATATGTACTATTTCAGTAATAATGAAAGCAGAACAGTTTGAATAATGCATATCCTAAGAGAATTGTTTAAATTAAAATCAAAGCTTTGCTTATAAAATATAATTCCTGAGTTCATTTTAAAGCCTTATTTACATTTTTACAATTGCTGTACAATCAGTCCTTCTACTATAATTAAGTCAGGATATGATTGGCATGAAATAAACATTGAGCATTTGGTTCTCACTTTATTATATTTACCATTCCAAGAGAATATGAATTCAGAGTATATTGCATTGGTCAATTTTTAAGAGGACTTTATTCCCCCTGATAAAATAGAAGAAATGAAACTTGAAAGAAATAACAAGCTTTTTTCTGTTATTCAAGGTTTTGCTCATGGTTACAGATTTGAGATGCACTAGATAAAAGAAATATAGCCTCTTGCTTTTCAAAGAAAGATAAATTAATAGTAATGAGAAGTTCTCTAAGCAGACTGATAATCATAATGTCTATATAATTATAAATTGTAAAAAAAACACATAAAAATTAAAAATTCTGATTTTCTTATTTTTTAATAGCATAACATTTATTACTCTAATAAGCCTTTTATATAGTCTTACTTACAGTTAATGATAATCTGTAACTGTGTTATTTTCTTTGAACCTTCTCCTTATTTTTTTCAGCAAATATCAATAAAATTTTTATCAAGTTAGTGAATGAGCAGGTCAGTTTTGAATATAGTTAGTCAGACTTTGCCTTTTTAAGGAAAGTGAACTGTTTAAATCTCATAGCTCCAATTCTTATTTCTAGAACTTATACTAGTACAGTAAATGTTTACATTATTTCTTGCAATATTTACTAATTCCGATTATACTTTCTAGGAATAAAATCCCATGTTAGATTACACTACTGTTCTTAAATACTGAAAATACTCAATTTTAAGAATTTGCCTTTAGCTCTTTGATACCTTTTGTAAGACTATGGCATTATATTTAAGAACCTAAAATTATTGTGTATTCTGGAGATGTAAAGATATAATTTAGTTTTCTGATTAGAAAAGTCAAATATATGGTTATTGGCTGATATTGTTGCCTGTTTGGGTTTTGGTATATTTTAAAAAATTAATCCCCATATGTTCTCTGTGAATTAAAATAACATGAACAAATAATATAATTGCACCTGCTTCTTTGAAACAAAGTCAAGATCAAGCATTCCAAAGATTAGATTTATATCTGTTGATGTGCATTAATTCCACAATTATCAAAGACTTTCAAAATAAGCATTTATGATCATTTTTTTATTCTCATTTGCAGCCACAAGTTACCCAAACCTTCAACTAAACTGCTTAATTTCTGTTTTAAAAAACGTACTATTTATCTTTCTGTTCTATTCAACATTATGAATAGAACCATTAAGGGAGAATGGGAAGATTTAACTCCTGTCTTCTTCAGTCTTACAGCCCCCAAATGAGTGTGCCTAGTGTTATAATTTTGAAAGTAGAAGATAATGAGTTTGGAAAGGAGGAGACAGGTGGTAGAGGTATTATTAAGTTACCATATATGGAATTGGGTAAGAGAGGAGTACAGACAGTCAAAATGACCCATAGATTAACTCCTTAACTTGTCTGTCTCTTTCTACCCCTGTTCCCTTACAATCTGTCCTCCACTTAATGTCAGAGTGATCCTTTTTTGTTCAGAAGTCAGATGATGGAGTCCTCAGCTCCAAATCCTCCAGTGGCTTTTTATTTCCTTTAGAGTGAAAGCAGACTTTACTACATGCTACATCCCTACTTTTCCAGGACCATCTTATCTCTTTGAATACTGTTCTCCCCTCCCTTTCTGTCACTCTTTCTCTGTTTTATTTTTCTCCAAGTTAGTTATACCATATGCATATTTATTCACTGTCTGAGTTGCCCAATTGGAAGATGTGCTCCACTTCATAGGAACTTTGTTTTGTTTACTTCTGTACCTCCAGGTCCAGAATATACCTGGGAAGTACTCAATATGAAGTTATTGAATGAAGAAACAAATTAATGATTTGTGACTAATGGAAATAAAATGGAGAAGGGCACTAGTCTAAGCATTCATATGTATATTTCAAGACTCCCATCTCTGTACAACTACTATAGTCCTGTGTCCTACTCATTAATCTCAAAATGAGTTCAGCCACTACAATGGCTTTCTAACTGATCTCTACATTTTCTGTTATTTTTTTTCCATTTTTTAAATTAATGAACAAATATATTGGGGACATTTTCTATCTTTGAAGCGCTACCCTAAGGTATCCTAGGCACTGAGGATATAATAGATACACTTGCTGGCCTTATAAAACTGTCCTCACAGAATCTTACAGGAAAGAAAAATATTAAGTCATTATAGTAAGGAGAGTGACATGTGTTGTTGTAGGGAGAAGGTAGTTCATCCAAACACTCCACCCTGGTGATAAGCTTTTGAAGTACAATTCTGAGTGTTTTACTTATTGATACACAATTCTTTAGTGTTTACCCATTCTTTAATAAGGCAAATGAAACATTAGCTGTCAGCCCCTCCATATGATAATCTTGTGTCTCATAATCTCCAGGCTAACTGTACTTGGCCTTCATGGGTTTCCTTGACCAAAATGCCTTTATTTCTTCTTTTTCTTTTTTTTTTCCTACCTAAAACCTTACCCTCTGCACAACCTATTCTTATTTATTTATTTTTTTCACCCTTACTTTTTTCCTGATATGTACATTTAAGGGAATAAATGTACTTCTGAGCATGGCTTTAATTTTATGTCCCAGATTTTAACAAGCTATATTTTTATTTTTATATATCATTTTCATTTTATTATAGTTTACTCTATATGATTTATGAATTATTTAGAAGTATATTTCTTCATTTCTACATATATCGTTTGAGCCAGGTGCTGTATGCACACCTGTGATCCTAAAGCTTGGGAGGCTGAGGCAGGAGGATCACAAATTCAAAGCCAGCCTCAGCAAAAGCAGAGTGACTTGCTTTTGTGAGACCCTGTCTCTAAATAAAATACAAAATAGGGCTGAGAATGCGGCTCAGTGGTCAAGTGCCCTTGAATTCAATCCCTGGTAAGCCCCCTCCAAAAAAAAAGTCTAAATATATGATTTGTATATATATATTGGCTTCTAGATTAATTTCACTGTGACTGGAATATATGAATATAAAATATATAATTTATTTATTTATTTGGTACTGGGGATTATCCCAAGGGCTCTTAACACTGAGCCACATCCCTGACCTTTTTATATTTTATTTTAAGACTTTTGAAACAGGGTCTCACTAAGTTGCTTAAGGCCTCACTAAGTTCTGAGGTTGGCTTTGAACTCGTGATCCTCCTGTCTCAGCCTCCCGAGCTGCTGGGATTACAGGCAAGCACTACCACACCTGGGATGGACGGCTCTATGGTCAACTTAGTCCATGGACAAATTTTCTAAACAATTCAAATGAATGACAAAGAATATGCATTCTTAAGTTTGGAGGTGCAGTGTTCTGTACATATCAATTAGATTAAGTTTGACAATTGTGTTTTCATATCTTGTGTGTATTTGCTGATATTTTATCTGCCTGGTACATAATTTACTAAAAGAAGTATAGTTAAATATCCTGCTATAATTGTGTATTTGTCCACTTCTCCTTTTAGTTTATGAATTTTTATTTTCTATAATTTGGTTATAAAGTACATAAAATTTTAGAATTGTTATCTTATAAATTAAACCTTATGCTTTTATTAAATGTTTTTCCTTTTTTTAATTTAAAGTTTATTTTGCCTTATATATTAAATGCAGTGACTCCAACTTTTTGGTCAGTGTTTGAATGATATATTTTCATATACTTTACTTTCAAACTTTATACTAAAGGAGTAGTTCATATGAAAGCATATTGGTATTTTAATGCATTTTGACAATTTTTGTCTTTTAGGTGAATATTTAGTTCATAATCAATTTAATTACTAATGTTTGGGAGCTTAACATATTTCTGTTTGTTTTCTATGCATTCCATCTATTATTCTCTCTCTCTCTCTCTCTCTCTCTCTCTGCCTTCTCTTGGATTCATTGACTATTTTTGTTATTCTATTCCCTCCAATTATAGTTCCTTTAGAGATCATAATGCTTCCTTAACTTATCAAAACCTAAATAAATGATTTTGCCATTTTCAGACAGTTTAACTCTTAATTAACACATACACACTTTATTTCTAAATGGTGGTGTATATTTTAATTCTATATGTATTTTCACCCCTGTAAAACATAATAATTATTTTGTATAGTCAATGTTCATTTAAACTTATCCATATTTTTCTTTTTAGTTGATCTTTATTTCTTTCTTATCTCTGGGTTTTCATCAATAATGATTTTCTTTTATTTTTAAATATATTTTTTGTAGATGGACAGAATACCTTTATTTTATTTGTTTATTTTTATGTGGTGCTAAGGATCAAACCCAGTGCCTCACACAGGCTAGGCAAGCACTCTACCACTGAATCACAGCCCTGACCCAAGAATGATTTTCCTTCTGCTTAAAATACATCATTTAATATTCCCATAAGTGTGGTCCATTGGTCATGAATTATTTCAGTTTTTATTTGTCTTAAAATGCCTGTTTGTGTTAGTTTTTTTGTTGCTGTGACCAAAACACATAATAAGAAAATCTTAGAGGAGGAAAAGTTTATTTTGTGCTCTGTGTTTCAGAGGTCCAGTCCTTGGTTGGCTAACTACATTGCTCTGGGCCTGAGATAAGGCAGAACGTCATGATGGAAGGGCATGGCAGAGGAGTGTTTTTTAGCTCATGGCAGCTGGGATACAGAGAGGAGGGAGAGGGGGAGGGGGGGAGGAAAGAAGGGAGAGGGACAAAGGAGGAGGAGGAGGAGGAAGAGGAAGAGGAGGAGGAAGAGGAAAAGGGGAAGAGGAAGAGGAAGAGGAGGAGCCACCACCAGGAACAAGATATAATCCCCAAGGGAATATACCCAGTGACCTACTTATTCCAGCCATGCCCAGCCTGCCTACAGTTACCACCCAGTAGTCCATTAAAGTTATTAATCCATCAAGTGGATTAATCCCATGATAAGGTTACATCTCTCATTATTGCCTAGAAGTCCCACCTCTAAACCTTCCTATATTGAAGATTATGCTTTCAAAACATGATCTTTTGGGAGGACATTTCTAGATCCAAACCATAAATATATTTTCCTTTCATATTTTCACAAATAGAAATTCTAGTTTGTCACCACCTATAACACATTGAGGATATTATCCAATTACTTTTTAATTCCCTTTTTTTCCCTTTGAGGAGTCAGATGTCAAGTCTTATTATTACTTCCTTGAAGACAACATACTGTTTTTCTCTGTCTCACATGAAGATTTTTCTTTGTGTTTGGTGTTTACTATGATTTTCCCTGGTATTTTTGTCAGTGTTATAGTTTTGTTTTATATTTATAATAATTGGTATTTTAGAACTTGGATCTGTTGCTTCCTGTGTTTCATTAGTTTTGGAAATTTCTCTGCTATTCTTTCTTTATTTTTAACTTTTTTAAAATTTTTAAATTTTAATTTGTTATAATGACAGCAGAATGTATTACAATTCATATTACACTTATAGAGCACAATTTTTCATATCTAGTTGTATAAAAAGTAGGGTCACATCATTCGAGTCTTCATACATGTACTTAGGGTAATGATGTCCATCTCATTCCATGTCTTTACTACCCCCATCCCCCTCCTTTCCGCTCCCTCCCCTTTGCCCTATCTAAAGTTCATCTAATCGTCCCCCTCCCACCCTAACCACATTATGAATCAATATACTTAAATCAGAGAAAATATTGTGTATCTTTTTCTGAGAAGTGTCTGTTCAGTTCCTTGAAAAAAGAGGTGAAAGACCTCTACAATGAAAACTACAGAATGCTAAAGAAAGAAATTAAAGAAGCCTTAGAATATGAAAAGATCTACCTTGTTTTTGGATAGGCAGAATTAATATTGTCAAAATGACCAAACTACCAAAAGCACTACGCAGATTTAATGCAATTCCAATCAAAATCCCAATGACATTCCTCATAGAAATAGAAAAAGCAGCCATGAAATTCATCTGGAAAAATAAGAGACACAGAATAGCTAAAGCAATCTTTAGCAAGAAGAGTGAAGCAGGTGGCATCACTATACCAGACCTTAAACTATACTACAGAGCAAAAGTAACAAAAACAGCATGGTATTGATACCAAAATAGACTGGTAGACCAATGGTACAGAATAAAGGACACAGAAATTACAGTTATTTTATATTAGAAAAAGGTGCCAAAAATGTTCATTGGAGAAAAGATAGCCTTTTCAACAAACGGTGCTGGGAAAACAGGAAATCCATATGCAACAAAATGAAATTAAACCCCTGTCTCTCACCATGCACAAAACTCAACTCAAAGTGAATCAAAGACCTGGGGATTAAACCAGAGACAGCACACCTATTAGAAGAAAAAATAGGCCCAAATCTCTGTCATGTTGGATAAGGCACTGGCTTCCTTAATAAGACTCCTATAGCATAAGAATTAAATTAAAATATAAATAAATGGGATGGATTCAAACTAAAAAAAACTTCTTCTCAGCAAAAGAAACAATCAGTGAGGTGAATAGAGAGCCTACATTTTGGGGATAGATTTTTACCACATGCACATCAGATAAGGCAATATCTCTAGGATATTTTTGATATATATATATCTCAAAAATCTTAACACCAACCCCCACCACCACCACATAACCCAATCAATAAATGGGCCAAGGAACTGAACAGACACTTCTCAGAAGAAGATATTGTTTCTTTAAATATTGCTTGAGCCCCCTTTTTTTCCTAATCTTGAAGGAACATTAATGACATATACAGTAAAAATTTTTCTTTTTATATAAATCCTAGGTCTCATTCTATGTTTGGTATTCTCTACGTTTTGCTTCTTATACTTTAGGATCTTTGAACTTATTATTTTTCCCTTTAGCTTTTTGGGATTTGCTACTAAATTCCTACATTGAGTTCTTAATATCTGTTATTGTACTTTTCAGTTACAAAGTTTCCATTTGATTTTAAAATCAACTTTGCTTTTATATATTTTAATTTACACAAAATAATTTTACATGTTTAAGGGACTCAGTGTGGTATATTGATGTACCTGCACAGTGCATGATAATCAAATCAGGATCATTAGTATTTCTATCTCCTCATACATTTATCTTTTTTGTTGTTGTTGTTTGTTTGGCACCTGGTATTGAACCCATGCTAGGCAAGCTCTCTACCACTGAGCTACATCCCCAGATATTTTATTTTTATTTTGAGACGGAGTCTCTCTAGGTTGCCAGGGCTGGCTTAAAAGTTGAGATTCTCCTGCCTCAGCCTTCCAAATAGCTGGGATTACAGGTATGTGCCACTGTACCACATCTACTATTTCTTTTTATTGCTAATAATATTGCTACAATTTACTTCACCATTCCTCTATTATTTTGATCAATTAGGATGTTTCCAATATTTGAAATTTATAAGTGGCATTATAACAGACATTTTGATTATTAACCAGAATGCATTCATTCAATATATGAATATTTACCAAGCACCTTTATTTCTGACAAAAATTTTGACACTAGGATATAAAAATATGTACAAAGCCCCCAGATTTTCTTGAGTTCATAGTGTCATGAAGTCTCATCATGCCAGGTGACTAATAAAAATATGACTTGGGTTGTAGAAAGTTTACTTCGTCAAATGGTTGATTTCATGGTCTAAATTACTGCTTTTATTCTTTTGTAGTCTGTAAAGTTTATAACTAAAATAATCAAGCAAGGGGCATGGATTTGTTCTTTATAAGATTTGATTTTCTTTCTTTAAACTTAAGTCATATATTCACATTTCTTTTTCTTTTTCTTTTTTTACTGGGAATTCAGCCCAGGGATGGTTTTTCAATCGGTTACATCCCCAAACCTTTTTATTTTGAGACAGGTCTTGCTAAGTTGCTTAGGGACACTCTAAATTGCTTAGGCTGGCCTTAAACTTGTGATCCTCCTGTTTCAGCCTCCCAAGTTGCTAGAATTACAGGCATGCATCATGGTGCCTGGCTTATATTTTTTTTATGTTTTTAAATTGGAACATAGTTAAGCAAACTATGAACATATGCTATGTTTTAGAATTATTTTACATTAAAAAAGAAATATAAAATATTATCCTTTGATAATGAATGCTTTCCATAAATATTTCTGCAAAATAAATAACTTTGACTTCAAATAAGTTATTTAAAAATAATTATGTTTTAGCACAGATAGTCATTTATCTGTTTGAACACAACAAATCAATAGTCCTTTTGATTGGTTTGTTATCATCTGTATATTTATCATAGGTTCATTCTCTTTTAGCCAAAAGTCTCTACTTGGGCCATTCTAGTGACAGGAGATGAACTGAGCAGACTAAACAATACTTCAATATTCAGAGGCCTAGAAGCAAAATAGGCTGTATTTTCTACATTTTAATTTTGTGAATTTAGAATCAGGATATATATCTAGCAAGTGTTGATTTTCATTGAATTCTCTCCTGTTTTATTATTTGCTAATACTTGAGAGTCAGTTTATAGTAATAAGCATTAATTTATCATTTTCATATTCATTCATTTAATAAATTCTCCTTGAAAGTTTGTTAAAGAGAGGTGGTATAATTTCCTAACTGATATTTCAGAACTGAAGTCAGGTAGGCCTGACATTCGGTCCCAGCTCTCCTAAGTACTTGCTGTGTGATCTTGGGAAAGATATTTATTATCCTGGATACTCAATTTTATTATATACAAAAGAGAGATAATGATTGTTATGACATTTAAATGAGACCATGTATATCAAAGTTTAGCTTAATTCTTTGTATACATAGTAAATGTTCAGTAAATGGTAGCTTTTAAGAACTTCAGAATGTGTGTTGGTATTAAGTATAAAACATCATAATGATGGAAAAAATATTTGCCTTTAAAGAATCTGAAGTTTAACTGGAGAGAGACTAGGTACACACACACACACACACACAAGTACAATGGAATCACTTTGAGGTTACAAACTATAGTCATGCTATAAACATGCCCTCAGTCCTTGTGAGCAAAAGAAGTTGGGTGCATCAATCACCTCTATTGCCATGTTGGAGGATATAAACAACAATGATAGCTGTTCTTTGCCTTTTGCTAAAAATTTCTGTAGAGAGAGTTTCAAACAATTTGAAGAAAAAAGGTAAAAATTTTTAAGCTTTAATGACTTTTATTGATTCTTATTGCTCATTTTTATCATTGAACTTCTGAGAACAGAAAGCAAAATAAAGGGAAAGAGAAATATACATATTCCTGGATTGTTAATTTTTTCTCCATGCATATATTTTGCTTTTGTCATAATTACATTTACAAATATGGGGAGATAATTTTTTGTGTTTGACAATGACACTACAATAAGACAAGAATTAATAATATGTTAATGTTTCCCTTGCATTAAATAGATGCTATGTTATTGTTGTTTAGTGTGAACCTTAATTTGGGCAACCAGTTGCACATTATAGAATTTTTAGATGTTTCCAGTTTCTTTGCTTTTGTAAGAAAGGTGGCAATAAGCAACAGACAATCTTTTAATATGGAGCTGGAAGTATATCTGGGTGTGCTCAGCAGGCCATATTATTATTTTTAATGTTTTTCACTGTGAAGCTTTTCAAGTTCTTTATCTGGATTGTATCCTTTCAAGAGTTAAATAAATTTAAAATTGACAATTAAAAAAAACAACAACAGAAACGTGGAGCACAATGTTAAGTAATGTGAATTTCAAATGGAATTTCCACTTAGCAGTACATGGAGACATGTGACCTCACAAATGTCAGGAGTTGGAAACAGAAGAGGGCTGTGTGTAGAAGACATTGTGGAGGAGAATGGTCTGGGGGCAAGAGAAGTAGCATATTTGGGTTTTTTGTTTGTTTGTTTGTTTGTTTGATAGGAAAGTGAAGGGTATTTCCAGAAGGGGGAGTAGTGTGATTATTTATTTATAAAGCAGCCACTCCCCTCACAATGATCCATGACCATGTAAACTTTACCTTGTGAAAATTGCCATCTAGTTCTTAAGTGTGTCATATTTTACCAGAAACCTGGGACTTTTTCTAATTCTTATTTAAGTGAAATCATATATCAATCAGAAAACTCTCATCGTAAGGCAGATCATAATTTTCTAGCAGATATTAGTTTTCTGAAAGGAACCAAAGAGTTTTTTCTCTTTTTATACCTTTACTTTTACAGATAGAAACTTTTTACTTGTTTTTCTTAGATAATGATGATGATGATGATGAGTGGTGGTGGTGCTAGAGATTGAAATGCATGCTAAGCACATACCCAATCACTTTCCACATTCCCAGCCCACATTTTTATTTCCGGGGCTGGTGAATGCTTTAAGACTAATAGTACTCTTAATTTTGAAAGGTTTAGCTTTCTAAAAAGAATAAACTAGTTGTGACATAATTAAACCCATTTTTGCTACTGTGGGAACTTGACAGTTCAAATAATTCCAGTGCTAAGATAGAAGTTGGAAAGTTTTAAGATCCTTTGTATTTATTTGTTACATGTCATATGTGACTATTAAGATGCAGATATTCCCTGAATATGACTGAGACCATTGCATGGTGCTTCATATTAAAACATAAAAATCATTTTCCTGTGAATGATTAAACTTAGAATAAGCTTCAAGAAGCATCAAGAAGGAATAAATTACTGATAAATGATTTACAAAAACCTTAACAATACTATGGTGAGTGAAAAGGGTAATCACAAAAGGATACATAGTTTATAATTCCATTTATATAATGTTGGTGAAAACCATAATTATATAGCTAGGAAATTCACTAGTGGTTTCCAGGGGGTTGGGTTATCAGAAAGGGGATGGGTGTAGATATAAGGGGAGTCTAGTGGTGATTGAACAGTAAAGAATCTTGATTGTGGTTATGATAAAATAGAATATGTGATAAAATGGCATAGACCTACACATGCACACACACACACACACACACAAGTGTGTACATAACTAGTGACATCTAAATAAACACTATGGATTGTACCAAAGTCAATTTCCTGGTTTTTATATTACACCATAGTTGTGTAGTGTAGTACCATTGAGAAAGGATAGGAAAGGGTTTATGAGACTTCCCTGTGCAATTCTTTGCAATTTCCTCTGCATTTATACTTACTTCAAAAAAAAATTTTTTTTAAAGAAAAGCAAGGCTGTGGTGTAACAGTGATAGACCACGTGCCTAGCATATGGTAGGCCCTGAGTTTGATCCTCATTACTGTTTTTAAAAAAGAAAGAAAAACAAATACTTCCCAAGTGGAAATACACAGCACTTGACAGGAGAGACTATGTGTTTGCAAAGCTCTTCAGTAAGGTAATTACTTCACTGCTCTTGTGTGCTAATCCAGGCAGCCTGAATATACTTCAGACAGAAAAGCTCCTTTGTAAAAATAAAAACAAAAATAGTTATATGGAGTTTCTGAAAGAATGGTACTATTACAGCTAGACATCAGCTATGTCCTAAGTTTATGATGGTGCATGTTATCATCTTTAAAAGTAGGCTGCAAAGTTGTACAAAACTAGTTCCAGGTTCTAACAGCAGATGGAGGCATTTAGCATGTTTCCATAGGGAATTTTGATCAAAGCTATTTAGAAACCTACAATGGAAGTCTGTTTCCCCATAAAAATAACAAAATAGGGTCAAATTTAATAAAGTTAGGGAAGAGGAGGAAACTTTGCCTTATACCTTTTGCAAGAAGTGGACCAGATAAGCAGAAACGTATCTGACTAGGAAGAGTAAAAATTAAATTTCTTAAATTTGACATTATTCTTTTACTTGTTTTATTCATAGGAAATATGTGTAGAAAAAATTAAATATGTCTCTATGTGTGTTGTTGACATGAGAGTATTGCTTTTTTTGTATAGATGTCTATACACACACGTGAATGCATTTATTAAACTACAAGTAGATTTGTTTGAGTCATAAAGTTTCATATTTTTATACTTAAATGTCTTTTCAAATAAGCATAGTATACTGGTATGCTATAGATTTTATTATTTCAAGGTTAAACAAGTATATCTAACATCTGTCTAGATCATAAGTGCCCACATAGTTAGGTTATTGTTGTCCTAAAACATTAGCACCTCATGCTGCTGCAACAATAACTGACTGTATTAGTTATCTATTGATGTGTAACAAAATTTCCCAAACTGAGCAGTTTAAAACAACATCCATCTATCCTTTCACATTTATATAGACCAGAAAGCCAAATGGACTGAATTGGATTCTCTTCTCAGGGACTTATAAGGGTGAAATTAAAGTGTGCTAAGCTAAACTTGTATCCAAAGACTCTAAGGAAGAATTGTCTTCTTCTAAATTATTCCAGAATGTTAATCATATTCAATTCCCTGTGGTTGTAAGACAGAGATCTCCCTTTTCTCACTGGTTATAACTCAGGGTCATTCTCAGTTCTTAAAAAGTGTCCACATTGCTTGCACATATCCCCTTCTATCATGGTGTGTCAGATCTCCCCTGTGCTTGGAATCTCTTTTGACTTTTTCTTCTGCCTGATTCTGATGAAAACTTTGTCTTTATAGTTTGCATGTATTTTAGTCAACTTTTTCACTGCTGTGATCAAATGACCTGGTAAGAATAATTAGAAGAGGTAAAGTATATTGGGGGGCTCATGTTTTCAGGGGTCTTAGTCCATACACAGCTGACTGACTCCATCCCTTGGGGCTGAGGCAAGGCAAAATATCATGGCAAAA
Source organism: Marmota monax (assembly GCF_021218885.2). NCBI lineage: Eukaryota > Metazoa > Chordata > Mammalia > Rodentia > Sciuridae > Marmota > Marmota monax. Next base: position 1,704,668 of record NW_026694339.1, read on the forward strand.
GAGTGTGGTAGAGGAATGTGGCTCAGGACATCATCAGGAAGCAGAGAAAGAGCTCTCCTCACCACAAAATATAAACCCTAAAGGCATGCCTCCAATGACCCACCTCCTCCAGCCACACTCCACATTCTTTCAGTTACTACTCAGTAAATTCCTATCAGGGAATTAATTCACTGATTGGTGAGTCATTTAGAGTCATTTCACCTCTAAAACCTTGCATTGTCTCACACATGAGCTTTTGGGGGATCTCACATATCCAAACCATAACAGCATGTGAGTAGGATATGCTTACCCAGCTAATTTCCTGATCTTACAGTTGTACCATATGACATAATACAATCATGGAAATGATATTTGTATATACAGGTTCCACTAAGGCAGGATATTTTTTGGGGGGGGCATTTTTTACATTCCTGCATACAATACTGCTTCTATCTGTAAATAACTAGATAATTTTTCAATTTATCTTCTAAGGGAAGAAGTCCTTTCCTAGTCAACATTAGCACAGAAAGTAAAAAAATAGAAGATAACATTTGTAGTAAACACACACACACATGCGCGCGCGTGAGAGAGAGAGAGAGAGAGAGAGAGAGAGAGAGAGAGAGAGAGAGAGAGAGATCACATGCCTAACTACCTAACAGTGATATCCTCGTTGTCTTAGACTCAGATCAAATGCTCCAACCTTCGATTACTGGGGCTGAAATCAACTTTGCTGGAACCATATAGATTGTGACTAATGAAGGACTAGTTCTCAGAAGGAAATTAAGATCAGGTTGCCAGAAGATGGTGAAAGATACTAAGCAATGTCCATACAATGTTGTTCCCATTCCACAGATAGTTTTGTAAATATGTTTGATACCTATGGGTTGTATACAAATTTTTCAACTCATTTGCTCATTATAATAAAGTCAGTTAGAGTGAGCTGAAAAGAAATTTGAATAGATATTTTAGGGATATTCAGAATATGCTTTGGGGAGCCTCAGGGTTTTGTTGCTAGAAATGAAGGAGAGGAAAGCTCTGTCCAAAAGAAACTCTAAGTAAACTTTCCTTCTCTTTTCACAAAAACAACTTTAAAATAATTTTGGCATTTGTCAGCATCTGTTTATTCCAGAACCTAGTATGAGATGGTGAGATAGTAAGATGGTATCTAATTTAGCATATAAGTAAACATGTGGTCATTATAAATTATGTGTATTAATGTTTTACTCCATCTGTGTGCTCTATTACATAAATAACTTTGCAAACCATTAATATTGTCTTTTGGGGAGGTATTGGGGATTGAACTCAGGGGCACTTGACCACTGAGCCACATCCCCAGCCTTATTTCGTATTTTATTTAGAAACAAGGTCTCACTGAGTTGCTTAGTGCCTCACCATTGCTGAGGCTGGTTTTCAACTCATGATTCTCCTGCCTCAGCCTCCTGAGCCATTGGCATTACAGGCATGTGCTATGGCTCTCAGCTAATATTGTCTTATCTCCTTTCAAAATGTTGTGAACAATTAAGGGCCCAGCAAAACTAATTAATTTGTCCAAGGTCAGATCATTAAGTAAGTATCCCAAGTTTGTATCTCGTTCTAATACTTCCTCATCCTCCATGTTATGATATTACATGTTATCTGAAATGCTTGAGGCCAGATAATATTTTGCATCTAAATTTTTTTTTTGGATTTTGGAATCTTTGCATATGCATAATAAGATATCTCAGGGATTACCCAAATCTAAACATGAAATTCATTTATATTTCATATATATTTAGCCTGAAGTTAATATTATATACTATTTTAGTGCACCTGTGTTTTGACTATGAGTCATCCCATGAGGTTAGGTGGGAAGTTTTCCACTTGTGATATCATGATGGTGCTCAAAAGCTTTTATATTTAGGGGCATTTCAGATTTCAGATTTTCAGATTAGAGACATTCAAACTGTATTGTCTTAATTTTATTTTACTTTAAGTTTAGTTTCGGAGAGCTTGATTATTGGAAGGAAGGATGATGAATATAGAGCATTTGATCAGTATGTAGTTTCTAATACTGAATATTAAAATTGTATTAATATATAAGCTGTGTTTGTGGTCTTTGCTAAAATAACTAATCAAAGTGGTGACAAAATTTATAAAAGAGATTTACTTCTGTATACTATTTTATGTGACATGTAAACATAAAGTCTCTTGTTTTGATGTTTTTACTTCTTTCATCTATCATACCCTGCTGAGTCTGTAAGAGACAATAAGATGAAGTGGTCAAGGAAAGGCTAGTGCCAAAAATATGTGGGTGCTAATTCTGCCCTTGAAAAAGTTTCTTTTAATCTTTGTGTTTCAGTTATACCTTCTGTAGTACGAAGTATAATTCCTTAGGTGGTAGTGGAAAGGATTAAGTGAGACAATCCATGAAATCAATTGACAACATAATATAGAAGTTAGGGCATGAACTTGGAGCCAAATTCCCTGGGTCCAGATTTTTATTAGCTATGTGACCTTGGCATAGTTACTTTACCCCCTCCTTTCATTTGTTCATCTGTAAATTGCAAATTACAATTTCATTCCCAATTATAAATATTATTCCCACTAATAACATAAACTTTATGGGGTTATTATAGGAATAAGTGAATTACTGCTTTTAAAGCATTTGAAATTATATTAGCATAAAGTCAGTGCAACATAAATTACTTGGTATTTTAGTCAGCTTTACATTGCTGTGACCAAAAGACCTGACAAGAACAACTTAGAAGAGAAAAATGTTTATTTTGGCTCATGGTTTCCAAGATTCATTCCATTGTCAACTGACTCCATAGCTCTGGGCCTGAGGTGAGACCGATTATTTTGGTGGGAGGATGTGACAGAGGAAGGCAGCTCAGGACATGGAAACCAGGAAGCAAAGAAAGAGCTCTGTCCCCAGAGACAAACTATAAACCCCAAAGGCATGCCCCGAGTGACGTACTTCATTCAGCTGTAACTAGTCTGCCTACAGTTACCACCCAGTTAATCAATTCGAGTGGATTAATCCACTGGTTAGGTCACTACTCTCATATCTAATCATTACATCTCTAAACAGTCTTGCATTGTTGTACAATGAGCTTTTGTGGACACTTTCTATCTAAATCATAATACTTGGTAAATTAACTAGTGCTTAGAAGCAGTGCTTTGGACAGAACAAGTGCTCAGCATGACAATTTTTTAAAGTAGTTCCCAGTCACACTTTTGTAACTTTGTTTTATTTCTTTCATAGCACTTAGCACTGTCTACAATCTTGTTGACTTACTTTTTCTTTTTTTTTTTTTTTTTACATCTGTCAACTACTTGAGAATATAAACTGCATGAGTACAGGACCTATCCTCACTCTTTTCCCCTGTAGGGCCAGCTCAAAGCCTAGAATATTGACCAAAAAAACCACTACAAACCCAAGACTTAATATTGAATGAATTAATCCATTAAAACTAAAAATATAAGCATAAATCTCCCTATATATATTATTGCTATACTTTAATATCATGGTGGTCTGGGGTGAGCTCAGTGGTAGAGCACTTGCCTAGCATGTGGGAAGTCCTGAATTTGATCCCTACTACCTCTGAAAAGCAAAATAACAAAAAGGTAATTCTGCTACATGAGAATGCTTTGGGGTGGGAAGTCTTAAATGTTCTTTAGTGTTTATCTGTATTTCTAAATGAAATGCTTATAAATACCCTTGATTAGCTATGCTAAGTTGGCATTTATGACATTCATTAAAATATGTAGTTTTTGTTCTGGATCTCAAATATACTATAAATACCATGAGCAAAGTATAATTGAGATCTTTTCTTTGTACCCATGTGAATGCCTATGATGCCTTGTTGTGTTACCACGTTATCCCCAGAGGAGTTGCAATTTCTTGATGCTTATGACCTAGCTTTTCTAGCTCACAGCTGTTTCCTGATATAGTGTCTGACCTCTGGGATAAAATAGGATTTAGGATGCTTTCTCATTTGTTCAGTGTTTTTATTTTTATTTTTCCTTCTAAGGGATAGCTAACTGATAAAATCAGCTATGAGATTATCTTGTATTTTAGCATCAGGACCCCTTGGTTTGAGGTCCAAAAGAGTTAAGCCCTTAATTAGGGATGATTTCATAAATAACAGCAATTTATTGATGTAAAACTCTTGTTTGTTTTTCAGTAGAAAATACATGAGCTTCATATTGCTATCAGTTTAAATACATTGGAAATTAGTAGCACACATAAATTCAGCAAGTGCATGAGTTTCTTTTTTGTGTCAGTTCAGTGCTTAGGCACTTTCCTTATGTTCTCTTATTTAGTCCTATAAAATTCTTTGAAATAATTATTATGTTTACTATTTATTTTAATATGAGAGAAATTATTCTCAAAGAATTTAACTCATGTTCTAGTTAGTGTCAACAAGTAACTAGAAGAGCTGTGGTTTCAACCCTGGCCAGGCGAGTTAAGTGATTTTTATTTTTGGAAGACTTATAGGATTTATACAATTTTCATTGCATCTTTTCTCCACATTAGAGCTTGTTATATCTATTTTTGCAATCCTTTATTTAAAAATTTTCAGTTCTGACTCCCCCTTTATTTATTAATTTATTTATTTGCATAATCATGTCTCCATTTTCAAGTACACAATATTATTTTTGACACATTTCTGAAACACTTTATTACTATGGTTTGATCTATCTTTATTTGATGTCTGATAATCTTAAGTTTTCCTCTGTATGGCTTTATTATTAGTCTTCATACTTTGGGGCTAGGTTTCAATGATTGAAGCCCTATCTTTACCACTTCAGTAAATATAAATGATTACATTAATTTCTTTTGTTCCTTTTCCCAGAAAGCATGGAACTAAATCACCTCTCGTTTTATTGATTTAACAAATGTTTATAATACAATTACCATGATAAGGTACTGTTTTTTTTTTTTTTAAAGAGAGAGAGGGAGGAGAGAGAGAGAGAATTTTTTAATATTTATTTTTTAGTTTTCGGCGGACATAACATCTTTGTTTGTATGTGGTGCTGAGGATTGAACCCAGGCCCCACGCATGCCAGGCGAGTGCGCCACTGCTTGAGCCACATCCCCAGCCCCCAATAAGGCACTGTTTTTAAGAAATAATTGTCAATCATCTTCTGTAACTATTCTGTGGCATTCTATCCATTATCTTCATTAATGTTGTATACTTTCTTGAACATTTCTCATTTTTTGGTTATAGTTCTATAGGGTTTTTACCTAATTTTTAAAAACTATACCTCTGGAATTCTTGACTTCTTTCCCTTGTCTCTTTAAAAGTAGTACTAAGCTTTATTAAATGCTTACCATGTCTCAGACCAGGACTTTATTTTGCATCTATTACCATATAAATTTAGGTATTAAAATTATAATTAATTTACAAATTAGGTAACTGAGAGATAGCAGAGTGCAACTGGCTCAAGGTCAAAGAGCTAGTAAATGGGAGTCAAGATCTGAAACCAAATCAAAGTAACTTTGGAGTATGGCCTCTTCAACATCGTACTGTTTATTATGTTATGAAGTGTTACATTTTCATAATATTATCTATTACATTTAAGTCATTTTTATATGTATGTCCTCTTAAAAGAAAATATTTGATGGATTTTCCTTTTTTTATTTCAAATCTTGAACTTAAAAACAAAACAAAATAAAAATATCTTAAGAGTAAAGTTTGGCAAAACCAAGGATCATAGCCTATAATAACCATTTAGTACACATTGCCTATCACAGAATAGGAATTTAATAAGAGATGAATAGATTAATAATTTTGAAAATAGTTTTTATTCAGAATTTTATTATATTCATTACATATCCATATCAAAATCTTGATTAAATAGCAACATTTGAAAGTTTCCTCTTCAAATTATGCAATTAGAACATATGAAAACATTTGAAATGACAGCATTTGAAAATATTTTTGTCTCATTTTTTGTTCACTTTTAGCTGCTAAATTGCATTTCTTCCCTCCTTCTCTTCTTCCATCCTTTCTTCTTTCTTTTCTTTATCTCGTTCTTTTCTTTCTTTCTTCTCTTTCTCTCTCCCTCTTCCTTTCTTCCCCTTCCCTTTCCTTTCCTCTTTCTTCACAAAATCTCATTTTAGGTATACCCAAAGGAAATGCTTCCAACAATCAAATTATTCCCCAGGAGAACGGTCCCATTGTTAGGGTACAGGATTTGAGTCAAAATCCTTATTTGGGTCTTCAACTATGCTCCATGCCAACAGTGCTATTAACCACAGAGATGCATTGACAAAAGGTAGTGAGCCTGCAGAGAGGCCAGAAAGTGAAACAGGTCAAACAAAATAATTGTTGGATACCTTTCTCTTCCAAAAATCTGTTATGAAATCTAGAATCGACCTCTAGTGTATTTTATTTGTCAGTTGACCCGGAGAATCAGCTTTTCATCTTTGTAACAACCAAAACACAAAACAAATTATTTTAATCTCAGACTCTCCTTGAATCTTATTGTTTTCCAAGGATTTGGCAGAAATTAGTAAACATAGAATCATGCACAAAAATTTGAAATTATGCCAAGGAGTCAGACATATTTTTCAGTTGATTTAAAGTACATAGTAAGTAATCAAAACAAAGTAATATGGTACTAAAAAGAATGAAAACACTTAAAAATATTCTTTATGTGTCTAAATGCTGAGTTCTGATGTGAGCACTTACATTCATTAACTGATTATCTTCTATTTTCTGTTGTTTTAAGACACTAAATAAAAGATTAATACTTGCCTGCATCACCTTTAAAACCATGATGAATGGTGAGAAACGCTTAGCATCTGGAAAGATAAGTCAGAATTAAGGTAATCTTGATAAGGGGAAGAAATATTCAGACACTGGCCAATTCCATTCATTAGTCAGAGCCTGGTAGTTAACTAAGGGAAAACAAACAAATGTTAAGTCGATAATGAGCACATGGGGCAAGGTAAGTTCTGGGATGTCACAGGGATAAGATGTCTCTTGGAAAGAACAAACTTTAGAAAGCCAGTGGACTCTAGTACCCTGTCAAAGGCCTTCACATATGCATGATTATGAACCTATCAAATAATCAATACAACTCTGCTGCACTCTGAGTAGAATCAAGCTCTGAACACAAAAAGTGAAAACCTTAGAACTAATAAAAAGTTTAGAACTTGGGCTTTCAATCTCTGTTCCTTAGCGCCTCAGGGTTCAGGAACATTGGATAGAGTCTTTTTCCTATTTCCACAAGGGCTTTAAGTGTTAAATTCCTGCAGAGACACTGGAGTGTAATGGTTAAGAATGTACGATCTATGGTCAGGCTGCTTCAATCTGAATACTGGCTCACCACTTATCAATTATATGATTTTGTGCAGGTTACTTACCTCTCATTCTTTTAGTTTTCCATATGTATATACTGGTTATAATCATAATACCAACTCTTAGCATAAGATTTGTGTCTGCCCACATAATTAACACACAGTAAATAGCTATTTGAACAAAGAGTTCTGCTAAAATAAAAAAGCAAAAAGCAAACCCTTTGAACCATTTATTTTACGATATAAGAACTAAAGGTTAAGGAATAAACTTCATAGAACCCCCTGTCCTACTTTTGTTGTTTCTTGCATTAAAGTATTTCACACCATGCTTTGTAGTAATGTACACTGATTTTATTTTAGATTCCTTATTTTACTAAATGTTTGTAAAGCGTATATTTTATGTTTGTGGATTATATTAAATTTTTTTTCCAGCAAGACATGTGGGAACATACTCCTATATTTCACTTTTTAAGTTATCTGTCACAGACACATAGGTAGGTGAAAGCTTGCTGATGACTTTTCCAGAATGACAATGATAATATTGATGACTAACTACCTGTAAGTAATGGGCAGAAAAACTGGGATTATTCTATATGAAAAGAGAAAAATGAGCAGAAATTTAATAGTGAACATAAATTTAAGGACATATACAGAATCCAGTGAATAGTTTTTGCCATTGTCAAGTGTAAAATTAATAAAGGGAATAAATAAGCATTCAATTGAAGCCTATTGAACAAAAGCTTGTCAGCTACTCTGTTAGGTTCAGGGAGATAAAAGATCAGTCTCAAAGGAATATACAGTGTGTCAGATGAAATTTTCAATTTCTACAGAGTATAGCTACTTCAAAATGATTACTTAAAATACAATTGATTGGTGCCAGGACATAAGGAATTGCTTTAAGAATAAAATGAGGGGTGTGCTGAAAGGACACAGAAAATAAAAGCTCTCAATGGCCAAAGGTGGAAAAATTTAAGCAAAAAATAAGACAAAAATTAAAATAAATATTCATGATTTATACTGATATAGATGCACATCTAATAAATAAATAAATGGGGGGCATTATAAATGGAGAAGGAATGAAGAAAATAGGAAGATCATCACCAGAACAGCATAACAGTAACTTCTATAGGCAAGACCCATCGATGCAGGCTAAAATTGATGAAAGTAAAACTTTAAAGATATTCTAAATAAATTCCCCAAATATTTATTAATGACAAAAGAAATATACTAGTTTTACAGTTGATAAAACTTGACAGATATCATCCTAACCAAGTGTTTAAAGTTAGCATAGCAAGGAATGAAACATACACATTAATTCTGAAATGATTTGATGAGATACACACTGGCCTTGGTGGTATTCTTTCCCCAAATTTACTTATTTTTTGGTACCAGGGATAGAACCCAGTGGTGCTCAACCACTGAGCCACATCCCCAGTCCTTTTCATATTTTTATTTAGAGACAGGGTCTCGCTAAGTTGCTAAGGCTGGCATTATATTTGTGATCCTCCTGCCTTAGCCTCCTGAGCCACTGGGATTATAGGTATGTGCCACCACACATGGCTGTTTCCTTCAATTTATAATCTTTCTAATGAGAAAGCATCAGACAAATACAAATCAAAGGATTTTATTTGTTCATTTGTTAATTTATTTATTTTTGGTGGTTTGGGGGATTGAACCCAGGACCTTTCATATGCTAGGCAAGCACCCTAGCACTAAGCTACATCTCCAGCCCTTTCTAATTTTTTATTTGCCCAGGATGGCCTCAAATTTGTGACCCTCCTGCCTCAACTTCCTGAATAGTTGGGATTATAGGTGTGCACCACTGTGTTGGCAGATTGTTTTACTGGGTAGTTTTCTTCAAAAGTGTTAAGGTAATGAAAGACAAGGAAATACTGATGAACTTTCAGATTCCAGGAGATTAAGGAGATGTGATAACTAATTGCAGTGTGGTATCCTGGGTTGGATTCTGGAAGACAGAAGGCATTAGCAGAACACCTGTGAAATCTAAAAAGAGCTTATAGTTTCGCTAATTGTATTGCCTCAATGCTAATTTCCTACAACTGTACAATGATTATGTAAGATGTTGATATAAAGGGATACTGGATGAAGGGCACATAGGAACTCTATTCGGTTTTCACACTCTTTTGTAAGTTTAGAAATACCTTAAAATAAAGAGTTAAAAATAAAACTGATGGGCTGTGAATATAGCTCAGTGGTAGGACACTTGTCTAGTATGTGCAAGGTCCTAGGTTCAGTCCCCAGTACCACCAAAAGAAAAAACAAAAAACAAGTTATTTTTATACTTCTGAGATTATTTAGACATGATTCCTAAACAAAGCAATGCAGAAACTAGAAACTACCCAAACAATTCTAACTTTGCAATTTCATGGAACTTTCTGGGCACTTTTGTATGCTACTAAAACATCTATACAAATATTTCTTTCATATCACTCCCATCACTAAACAATGCCATGTAGTTTTGCATCAGTTGTAGTTTTGCAACTGTATATGTTGTATGTATGAGAGCTGGACAAGGAAACTTTTTGAAGCATATAATGGCATTTAAAAAATTCCATTCAGAATATATTTTATGGACAAAATAACTTTCTACTTTTATTTAGTGTATTAGGCAACCTGAAATATTTGAAATTTCCCAAGTAATTAATGGCCATTCCTAATTTAGAGATAGAATTCCTCAGAATTTGAATGTGGAATAATTTTATATGCATGAAAATAGAAACAAAAATAAACATTTGTAAATCACAGAATATGTGAATACACACACGTGTATATATATTTTTACACACCCAGTAAGTTGTCTAGAATTTCCTTATGAAAAAGGTTTAAGTTCTACCTCTCTGCACTTGAAAGAGATCTCTTTGGGCCAGCTTTTGTAGTGTGGGCAATTTTTGTGCCTGTAATTATCAGACAATATACAATCTTGTGCATAAATCATTGCTGCTACAATTAGCTCATTTACCACTTGTGCCCTGGAGACAGAGGAAGCACTCTCTCCCTAAACAGCTGGTATGGAATTGCTGGAAGGGCTGTCTGTCCCTTTTGATAAACAGTGGAGGCCTCCCACCTCTGCCAGGTGTGTCTTCTTTTACAAGGATTAGGGGAGGGGCAGGACCTGCTACCTGTAAAAATAGAAGATCCACTAAATTGCAGGAATTGATTGTGTTGGATCTAAAGAATAAGATAATCACTCTGCAAGCAGTTTAGGTTTATTTTATTCTCCTATAAGCTCTTTAAACTCCACTTTGTTAAACTACTTAAAGAAAAAGGACACTTGTCCCCACAACTTCAAACCAACTCTCCTCTTTCAATGGGATCAAGAAAGCTCTTTTCTAATTATAGCAAAGGAATTATAACAAATCTATTTAATCCATTTGTTGTTTTATGCCTATTACTTGTTGACTCAATTACACCTTAGGTTTTATTTTTATTGACACTGTCTCAGTATTTTTCCCTACAAAATTTTTTATTCCTCTATCAGAGGCATAATTTTATTGTAGCAGTATGAAATGTTTATGTTCATTTTTTCTTGATAATAAAACTGTGCTTCCTTTCATAGCCTTATTAATTTTTTAAGTGAAATTGAATAGAAAAACATTAGTGTGTATAGTATCCCTACAAGGCATGAGCCAGTGAATTAAAATAAAAATATAGCATATCACATGATATTTGTGCATAAAATGTTGATGGAAACTAATTGTTATGACCTATATCCTTTTGAAATACATAGTTTCTGAGTCATTAATCTGAAGCAATATTTCTTGGGAGTCCATTCAGATTCCTGCTCTACATGAACTTAGTGAGCCTCTCATTTATTTGATAGACATATAAATTGCAGGTGATGGACTCAGCAAGCCAAATTTCATATAGATTTGGCTCCACCTGCCAGATTCCAGGCACAAAGGAGGTTGACTAGGGGAAGTCTGTTCCATCATAGTATTATTATTTACAGAACTGAGTTTCTATACAGTGGTATCATTGTGTCAATTGATTTAGGCAAACATCTCCTACTTATAAAAATACCATTTACAGAATATGAAACATTTAAAAATGTCTCAATACATTTGTAGCATTAGACCCCATAATTAATTTTGTCTATAATGACATAAAAATATAATAGCAATATTTTAGAGTTAAAGGCTCTACAATATGAGTTTTATAGGTTTTCTACATTCGGTATATTCAGCAAACGTTGAGGTTAAATGATTAACTATTTCATTTTATAAGAATCTAATAAAAATGTGATGATTAGTGAAATTAATTTCACAGTATTGCTTACTTACTTTGTGATGATCAAATATAACATAGAGATTTAAGTATGATATCTGGGAATGGTATTATATAAGAAATAGAGGTTTGTACTCTAAAATTTTCCTTTTCCACAAAAAGTTGTAAGTGACATTTGTAGTATACATTTCAAGCATTTTGCTTTTTAAAATTCTAGTAAAATTACAGTAATATAATAAAATTATGTTAATAAAAACTTAAAAAAAATTGGAGTCGTTACAATAAGTCTCTTTGTAAAAGTATAATAAATAAAATTAGACAGCATTAATTCTTTATGAATTGTATATGACTCTTGACATCAGATAATGTAACACTGCAAAGTGAGGGGATTTTTTTTTACATAAGCATAATAATATGAAATTGAAACATCATTAATGAGAATAAAGTTTTAATTATCTATTCCTTTAAAAGAAAACATTAGTTTCTACTATTTACCAGGTCTTCTAAAATTAAAAAATTACAGCCTGTTATTTTCTATTATACTCGTAAGCCTTTCATGTAATCCTTACATGTTCATGATTCAAAATTATTTCATGAAGAATTATCCACCAATCTGCTATATTTTTAAGGTTGCCTAAAAGATAAGTGAATCTGCAAACAAGTCATCAAAAATTATAATGTGTAATATTAACACCTTTTTAGAAGGTACACAACCTTCACTCATACCCTGAGGGTCAATAGGTGTTATAATTTTGTTTTACTTAAGCTTATAAGAACTCAGATAAAAATAACTGGGTATAAGTGTGGTTTCCTCTGTTTCCTAGTGTCAGAAGGGGGAATTTCTAGATTAGTTGTTTTTTTTTCTCCTTTCCCTGGGAAATATACAACTCTCTATGTTATGTCCATTAATGTTCAGTAATAACTTAGTTCTCAAATACCAATCAGACGATGTGGGCTTGATGAAAGTTAAATGTTCCTAAATCCTATGAATTGATCTGCAGGAGCTGTTTTCCGCATGAGTGGTGGCTTCACCCAGGCAGACATCCGCAGTGCCGTGGAGGTCAGGGTGATGGAGGAGGAGTGGGTTTGGCGGCACATATGCACTCTATTCCTGACAGTGTCTTGCCTCGGCAAAGGGAAGTGAAGCGCGTATACCATGCTCAGTGGCATTTCCAAATGCAGCTCAGCTGGGGGCCCAGGCTTATTGCATCAATGGCATATACCGGGCAAAAAAGAAAATACATAATTTTGTCAAAGTAGTAGATCACAATCTACCAATCTGTCCCTCCCCCTTCAAAATCATCACCCCCACACACTAATAGCTCTAATAGATACAGACTTTATGCATATTTCAGTCACAGCAGTATTTCTAATGCATATGTGAAAGGGCCCTTAATTTATGTCTACCAACTGTGTGGTGCCCTTCTTTTGGGTAATGTCATCATCCTAATGGTGTTTCTATTATACTCAAAGGTAGTAAATGAGGCTTATTGCAAGAAGGTAATTGATTTTCACTGAGTGAAAATGTAAATAGCCATAAGAAATCCTATGAAAGATAAGCAGTTCAAAATTGCCAGAAAAAAAATGATTTGTATACATGACTTATTGGTCCAAGTATATAAAATGTTTCTTCTTTCAAGTCAATAACCACAATAACTATATTTCACATCATTTTATTTCAAATTGAAGTAAAAATTGAAGAATTTTGATGATCTTGCTTTTACCAGTTTAACTGTGTATATTATGAAAATTATCATCTTCTATGGAAGGGGGCTTCCTTTTGTCAGTGTGTCTCTGCAGTGGAAAACATGTAAATAAAATCCCTATTGTGGATAGAGAAATAATTTTTTAGTGGCTTTTCTTTGGTTGGAAAAATATAACTTTTATGGTGATAATGTATTTCTTAAAAACATGGCAAAATCTTGTTGAAATTTAATGTAAATTTTAGCCTCATATTTTTAACAATCAAAGTTCAAAGTGCATTTATTATTATAAAGGAGGATTAGGTAGAATCATGGGGCTTAGGGATAGATTTGATATAGATTTAGTGTTGACTGATATTTTCTCAAGTAATATAATTCTTAAAGTTTATGTAAGAATTGAGACAACAGAGAGTATCTGAAACAAAGGATCTGTTTCCTAAAATGTCCTTGCCAATTATTTTAAAGATATAGTTAAGAGCTCATAAAATTATACTTGTCCCCTCCACAGTGAAATATAGGCATCTGTTCATAGCTACTTTAGCCAATACTACCTACAACATCACTTAGCTTCTCTGAATCTAAAACATCTTTTCTAGAAAGAGTCACTAACAGAAAAGTAATATTTTAAGCATAAGAGTCTCTCTTTCTACTTGAAAATTTTCGTAATGCTAATTAAAAAATAGAGTATACATTTTTCCCACTCCCTCTATCCCATTTTGCTTATTATCTGAAAAGAACTTTTATTTTAGGAATTATAAAATATACAAGAGAAGGTGTTTTGAGTTCTTGCCTTTGAAGGTCACTTGTTTTAAAAAGAAAGATATCATTTGTGTTGACCTTTGGGTTGGCAGATGGAGAGATTTGATAAATTTTATTTCTGCAGGATAATAGGAAATGGAACAGCAAAAGAATCCAAATTCCTTCTCACTGAAGGAAGTTTCAAGGCAGCAATTCTTTCTTTTCACTTTCAGTATGGTCAGATGCAAAATCTGTAATATCTGCTTTATTCTTCATAACGTAATATTGGCTAGAGACAGGCCAATTTAGCTTAGTTCAAACAGGGTAAACTGAAAGCATGCTACTTATTACACAGTGCCATGAACAAAATATACTCTTTAATATTAATTAGTCTCCAACCAAGCCCTTTAGTTTGCCATAGTTTCAGATTCAGATGAGCAGAACTCCCTAATGATACAGAGATATCATTAATCATGTCCCAACCATATTAAAAATTTTCATTTAATAGAAAACTCATGCTTAAAATAAGAAATTCAGCTTTATGAGGAAAACAAAGCCTTATATGTTTATTTCATTAGGAGAAAACATCACATAGGTTTATCACAGTGTGACTGCAGTTTCCACATTCCATATTTGCTAGTTCGTTTTAAAACCCAGGTCTTTATTTTGTTCTGACTGAATTTATCATGCTGTGAGTAAATAATGAAAACAAGAATGGTTTAAAGGCTACTAAATAATTACTACATTCAGATATGAAATTGCAGTAAAAATGGTGGACAGGGCATCAGTCACTCTATTTAGTGTATCTGATATGGAGAGTGTAATGAGTGTAGTGAGGAGAATTAAAAATCATACTGGCAAATATGGAGCTGCACATTTTAAGACGTTTGTTCTTGTTGCTGATCACCTTGAAATTTTTGAGAGCTATGGGAGTAAGGTAAAACTGGACCACCAGAAAAAGTGTTTGGACAATGTACAAAAGTGTTTGTATTATGAAGACAATCTTCTAATTTTATGTTTCACCTTAAGAAAGTTTATTTTGATTTTATTTTGAAAATGTTTTAGGAACTAAAAGTAATTTTAAGAAGTTTTATCAAGTTTTAACAAGTTTTATCCAAAATCTGAGGTAACAAATATCTTACCTTACAGAAAATTTATCATTACATCATTAATCTTTATACTAATTCCCTGCTTTGGATTATAAGAAAATAAACAATGGTGTGTCCCAGATATGACTTAACAAATCTCAGATATAGTCATGGTTGCAATTTTCTTTACGATTGAGATGAAATATTGGTGGCAGTATGTAACTATGGTTTAGTCCCAAGTCCTGGAAACTTTAATTCAGGTGCATTGTGGGCATATAAAATTTGAGTTCAAATGCTTTTAAGAAGTCATGCCATTTTGTCGTTTGACACTAATTTCCAACCCAGCATGCTTTAGCAATGACTAAAATTAGTTCTGAGTGAATTACAGCTAAACTATTTTCTATCATCTATAAGAAATGTTTATGCCAACTGAGTCATGAGAGGTTTTACAAATTTCCTTAGCATATATTATGTTATGGGAATCATCAGTGCAGACAATCAAGTCTTAATTGTGCACACACAATTAAGATGCCATTGAATTACTTTTTGCTAATATTGTTCAACCCCAATTATATTCTTTTTGGCCAGAGAAAAACATTATTTTCAAGTCTTTGCTTTCTAAGTCATCAACAAGTGTTATTTCTGTGGGATTGATGACCCACTAGAAACTGGACTAAAATCGTTACCCTCATGACAATAAAGAGTTAATCATTAAATACATTTATCAGCCAAATTAGAAATAGTGTTCTATAAGGATGTGTATCACAACTCAACCTTTGTGCCATTAACAAGACAGAGACCTAGATTTTTATGAAAGTTGAAAGCAGAGTATTTAAGCAACATGGTTATGAAGAGATATTTGACCATAAGGAAATAGAAGTTTCTAGACTTTAAAAATAAACCTTGAACATATAAAGAGTAACTTCTATGGATGAATTTAAATATTTTGAATCCTCAAGTGATTTATCTTAGTCTAAAAAGATTCATGATAAAGATTGAATTTGGCCTCCATATTTCATAAACAATATAAATGATGTTAGTTTAGTTAGCATGCATATAAAAGTAATTACATAATGACGGGAAATTAAGAAGTATATAATTGACTTGAAGGTACTGAATTTCACATGTGAGGAAGGATCCAAACAATAGCTAAATCTATAGAACTGTATTAGTATAGGAAAAAAATCAAGGGTAATTTTATAGACAGGGTGTCTGTGCTTTAAGGATTGAACATAATAAAAATTACAGGAAATAAATTAAGAAACTTTCTAAATATAACTTTTTCTTGAGTAGTCTTTTCCATCAGAAATGTTAGAGTCTCATAATTTTGTGAAAAGTTCAGCATTTATATATGAAGATTGTCTTCTTTAACATTAAAACCTTCTATTGTGATAATTTACATAGTTAAAACTGTAAGGATAAAGTGGTTGAAGTAAATAAATAAGTAATAAAAAACACATCAAAGTAGTTATGACGAGACAGCCAGATGGCAGAGAATTGCAGTACTTGCTATAATTTTATCAAAATTACTATTGTCATGGCATGTTAGTTTTCATAAGAATTTGTACAGTCACTGATCTCATACAGACAAATTAATTTCAGGTTCTCTCATGTGTAGTCACATAACAGCTATTCTTGAGCACGCACAAAAGAAAATTAAATAATCATAGTCACATAAACTTGAAAAGGAGCACAATATCTTAAGTTTACTATTCCATAACGTCTTGGGATCAGTGATCATTTCTGTTATGTTAGACTCAAATTGATCTACAGTGGAACAGCCATTGTGTAGTTTCTGCTATGTTTAGTTTTTATTATATAAAGGTACTGTGTCATGTATTCTATTAGTGAAGGATTGTTATTAAGGCAGTAATGTTGTAATTCTTACATTTATGGTCTTTCTTCGGGTCTCATTCTTTTATCTCTTTTATGTCTAAAGAATAACAGAGCTTTTTATGCTTCCCTTTAAAGATAAATACAGATATGAATTTTCAATGATTAGTGAGTTTAAATGATATTTGTATTAAGAATGTTTATTACAGGTTTCAAATGTTCTCCTTCCTTTCTTTGTCAAGAATTATGAAAAGAAAACCTGGTACTTTGTTCATTTTCCATAATTCTGCCATTGGTATCTAGACAACAAACTTCAATTTTGAATACTTTTTTTAAAAGTCATTTATTTCCCTGTTGCATTCCATAGCCCAGATTCTTTCAGGCTTGTTGTCTCACCATGCATCAGATTTAGCTGTAACATTCATACATGTGAGGCCTCAGTTTCCCCATCTAAGATGTGGATGTCTACATCTGCTTAGGCTCGGGAGATTATGATGAGATCACAATGTTCATTAAAGTCAGTTTGAGGGTTTTGTCTTGTTTTGTTTTGCTTGTTTTGAGACAGGGTCTCACATGCTTCAGCCTCAGCTTCCTGAGTAGCTGGGATTATAGGTGTGAGCCATTATACCCAGCTAAGGATGAGGTTTTATGACCTGAAAATATTTACTTTTTAGTATCTATTCCAATCACAAATGGCCTATTCAAGAAAATATAAAATATATTATTTAGCAAAATGGTAACTCATGAAATATTTTAATTTTTTCTTTCACTGAAAAATTGCTGTTTTCAAGTTTATACTTCTGCCTCTAAAGAGAGAGTTACTTAGCTTATTGGATTTTACTTATCATGCTTAAAGGCTTTGTGGTCTTAAATGTATATATATATATAGTATTTATTTCATTATAATATTGTTTCATTGTAGTGTTTTCATTTTAATAATAATGAATTTTATGAATTCCAAATATAAAATTGAATTCTTGAAATATATAAACAACAGGTATGGTTTTCATATAGAAAAATGTTTATAATATTTTGGTTTTTTTTAATTTCAGTCTTTTTTTTTTTCAGGAGATGAGTTAGGAACTTTAACATCTTTCTCTCTTTTAGGAAAAAAATGTATGTACCAAGAGTGCCCATGGAAGAAAACCTCTGTACTAGTTCTGTGATAATTCTAAATGCTACTTTTTTTTTTTCACTTAAAGATACTGAACATGTAATTCTTAAATGCTTTGGTTGAAATTACTATAGAGAGCACAGGTAATAATCAGAATCATGAAGCCTTACATATAGTAAAATGCCTCTGACATACATTACTAAGTTGTAGCTTCAAAAATTAACATACTTTGTTTATAACAAAGAAATTAATGGAAACAGAGAAAAATATTCATTGCACATACAAGGAATTTATAACAAAGAAATTAATGGAAATGGAGACAGAAATATTCATTGCATCATTATTAAAGCTAATAAAGATTTGGAATTGAGGTATCTGGCCATGAGAGCATTGCTAAGTATTCTTATGTTTCATCTACGCAATGGAAAATTATGAAATATTAAACAACATTTTCCAAAGAGCTTTTTAATAGCATAGGAACATGCTTATGCTACAATTTGAAATTATTTTAGAAAAAAATGTATATACCTCATCCAAATACAGAATGAAAATGGGCCATTCAGTTAAAGTGATTGTTTGTGGGTGCTGGGACTATGGTGATTTCTTCACTGCTTCCTTACATGTTTTCTGTGTTTTCCTACAATTTTATAATAAATATGTGATTTTTTATAATTTAAAGAATAAGTAGAAAGGACAACACATAAAATTTAAAATATCACAAAATTCCAACTCATTTTTATTTCTAAATGTCATTATAATTTTTTTTATTGCAATATTGACTTTGATATATTTTTACTCTTGAGAACTGAGAGAGTGAGTTTAAGAACTATTCCCTATTAACTGGGTGCATTGTATTCCATTAGAATATATAATTTTTACTTAGTTTTAATTCATATGCCTTCTACTTCTGTGTTTTCTACTTACTATTGCTATATGCTTTTATATGACTTTATATAAACTTCATAATGATAATTTTAATATTTTATAGCATTCTCCAGGATTAAAGAGCATATTAAATCATTATTATAGATATATGTATTTAAGTCATTTCCTACTCTAACTCTTATGGATGGAATTTCAGTGACAGTCTCACTCATGTATCTTCATGCTTCTTTTAATTCCATTTCTTAGTATAAATTCATAGGACTTTGCTCACTTTTCAAAAGGTATGACTGTCTGTAATACTTGCCATATTATTTTGAATAAGATTTTACCCATTGGTAATACAAGTAACTAAGAATAAGAGTACATAATAATTTAATTTCCTCCCCAAATTAATCTGAAATTAGGGTTTTTTTTTTTTTTTTTTTTTTTTTTTTTTTTTAGATCTTTTTCTTTCCTGCCTCCCACCCTCCTTCCCTCTTTCTTTCTTTCATTTTTTTTTCTTTTTGGTAGTGAGAATGAAACCCAGGGGCACTTTACCTCTGAGTTAAGTCCCCAGCCCTTTTATTTTTTTATTTTGAGATAGGCTCTCAGTAAATTACTTAGAGCCTTTCTAAGTTGCTAAAGCTAACCTTGAACTTGCAATCCTCCTGCCTCAGCCTCCCAAGTCACTGGGATTACAGGCATGTTCTACCAAGCCCAGCTAAGTTTAGATCTTTTTGTTACCTTTGGTGGATATTAAAATAGGTGGATATTAAAAAAACACACACACTAGGACCTGGGTGCAGTATTAAACACCTGTAATTCTAGCTACTAGGGAGACTGAGACAGAAGGATCCCAAATTTGAGGCCAGCCTCATTAATTTAGCAAGACCCTCAGCAAACAAGTTAGACCTAGTCTCAAAAAAGAAGAAGAAAAGAGTAAAAGAAAAAAAAAGACTATGGATATAGCTCATTGATAGAGCATCCCTGTGCTAAAACCCCAGTATTCTCCCCTCAAAACAAAACAACACATTAGGTTGCCTTGATTTGCATTTATTTGATTATAACTTCACAGGGATCTGTTTTCTAATCCTGTTTTCCTTTATATGAATTGTCTGTTTATGTCCTGTTCCCATTAGTGATTCTTGAAATTAAAAAAAAAATTAGAATATGCTAATTACACCTTAGAGATAAACCCTTTGCATATTATAGTTCATGCAAGTAATTTTTTAATATGTCTGTCCTTTGATTTTGCTGTTTTTCAGTATACAAGAGTTTAAAATTTATATATTCTAACGCACTGAGATCTCCTCATGTGACTGTTTTGCTACTGAAAATAAGCAACCTTTGTCAATATAACACAATGACATTCATGTCAACCTTGTACAAATATGAGTCATTTGTATACAATTCATTATTATAAAGTATGTAATTATATGTTCCTAGATTAGGTATTTAGGCTAATTGCTTTGCTCTTTGAATTTTCTCCTTTGGTGTCTCTCCTCCTCTTTCCTCCCTGCTCTTCCTTTCTGTTTTTACTTTTTTTGTTCTTACTAAGTGTCTTCCTCATTGTTCCTTGTTCCACCATGAGCCTTTGATTGCCCATGATGGAACTGAGACAGCAGTCAATTACCATATTGTACTGCTGTTCATATCCTACTGTGATTTATTGTTTTAAATAGCTGAAAAACCTTAAGCTTTTGTTTTAATCAGAAATCAATTCATGTATTATACATATATGCATATGCATGGATATATGCATGCATTTTATTTTGGGGGAAAACAATGGAATTCTAATGATAACTTCTTTGTCCATAATTATAAACTAAGGCAGGGGCTTGCCGTGCTTCTGGACAGCTGGACACAAAGCTGAAGACTAGATTGCCTCCCTGTCATGCAATTACCTCCATTCTTGGACCAAGTCTATTGTTTATTGCTCTTGATCCTTCCTTAAAATGGAGACTTTGCTGTGTGGTACAGATAAGCTAATGCTACTTTTGGCCTGTCACACTTTGAGTTACTCAAAGAACCACCTCTTATTTCATTGAAAGATTGTTTTGATAGATGTATGCTTGTTAAAACCTGTAGGTCACAGTGTCCACCTTCTAGGACATCCAGTCATTCATGAAGTCATTTTGGAGACCCTATCGCATGTTTAGTACCAGCCCAAATAGAGTTTGAAGGAAATGTGTTTCCTGCCCTGAAGTACTTAAATCTAATTGGGGAGGAAAAATATGTATGTGGGGTTATGGGGAGAGTTCAAAAGAACATTAGATAAACTAGTTGCTAGTAAACCAGAGAGACTGGAAAGGTATAGATCTATACGCCACAGAATATTGCATCGGGAATAAAAACAAGGTGACATCAACTAAGAGAGAGAGAGAGAGAGAGAGAGAGAGAGAGAGAGAGAGAGATTTTAATTGTATCCCCAAAATGTGTGTTAAAGTCTAAACTTTCAGTATCTGTGAACATGACCTTATTTGGGAATAGAATCTTTGCAGATATAATCAATTTAAGATATGGTTATGCTGAATTAAGGTGAACCCTTTTCTTGTATGGCTTGTCCTTCTAAGAAAGGGATAAGAGACAGATACACAAGTGGAGCCCACTGTGTCAATGGGGGCAGAGGCTGAGGTGCTGTAGCTACAAGCCAAAGAATACCAAGAATTATTGTCAGACAACCAGAAGCTAGAAAGATGCAAGGAAGAATACTCTTTCAGGTTTCAGAAGGAATATGGTTTTGCTGACACTTTAATTTCCAACTTACCCACTGTCATGTATATCTCAAAAGAACGTATAAAAAGAGAATCTGAAAAAAATAATTCCTGATTTATAGTTTCTGGAAATGTTAGATATTAAATTTTTGTTGTTTTAAGCCACCCAGAAGATGGACATAAGACCATATTCTGAAGGAAATATGGGATTAAGTATAACCACAAAAGGGGGCTCCACGATAAGGAAACCTCATTAGCAAGGGTAAGAATGAGTATATTGGGAATAAGAAAATTGGAGTGATTATCTCTGAGAGTAGTGCAAGATAAACTGAAGTGGACAAAGTTGATCCTACTGATGGAAGGCCTTTACTAACAGATTCATTTTATTCCCTCATTCATAAATAAATGTTTACTAATTATTTATTATACCTCTAATGAGTAAAAGGTAGCCGTTTAGATTTCAGAGTTATTAGAAAGGAAGTTAGGTTGTTGGGTTACACTTTCTATCCTTTTATTTTTCTTATCCTCACCACCAAATGTTTAAAGTAGTTATTTTAAAAAATAATTTTAATTGGTCCTTCTTAGTTATACATGACAGTAGAATCCATTCTGATAAAATTATACAAGTGTGGGATATATCTTATTCTAACCCCAGGGTCTTGCTAAATTTCTGGGGCTAACCTTGAATTTGCATCCTCCTGCTTCAGCTTCCCAGAGTTGCTAGGATTACAGGCATGTGCCACCATGCCTGAAAAATTATAAAATAATCCTAACATATATTTTCCTATCTCAAAATAAAAAATACAATGGGCTGGGATATAGCTCAGTGGTAAAAGAAAGCCCCTGGGTTCAATCCCCAGCATCAAAAAGAAACAAAAAAAGAAATGAAAAGCAAACTATGAAGAAGAAAATTACCATTGGTGAAGGAAAAAGCCAAACAGGAGAAGTAGAAAAAGGTGATGTCAAAACGCAATTTGACAAGCCTTGTTGTTGATATGCTAATGCTATCAACAAAGTAGTTTTATATTTATCCTACTTGACCAGGTCTCTTAGGTCTTTTCCCTGAATACATATCTTCAAATAGTAAAGTGACTACAAATAAAAAAAGACCACTAAAGTCATAACTATTCTTAGGACTTTGAACCTTGAGATAAAGTAATAAGAGAAAAGGTTCAATGTGTAACACTGTCCCCAAACATATCATTACTAAGACCATAGCTCCACAAATCCTTCAGAAATAAGGAAGGCATACCATGAAGACACAATAGGAAGTGTACTATTAGATAAGTTAAGGTAGTTTAGTTTGGCTAGACTACCTTCTGGCAGAGCAAAACCCTATCTGACCCTTCCAAGAAAGATAAGAAACTGGCTCCATAAGCCATCTGAGTAAAAGCTGATAGGGGTGTGTCTTTGTCTTGACCAGGGCCAGTGGTAGAGAAATGGAGGGGATTAGTCTTGCTGGTTCGGATATAATGCTGACTTTAGGCCTTTGGGCAGGTAAGTGATGGTGCTGGTCACCTGCTTGCTTCTGCTGCTTCCTAAAGCTGCACAGGGATGTATGATACCATTGTGTCTCGCTTTTACACACTGGAAATGATGGGGAAAACTAAGGCTTTGGAAACAAAATTAAGAGGTTTTGCTGAAGAGGTGTCTTGAGAGAAACTGTGTCTATTCTCCTGTTGGCTCCTATTCTCAGTGTGAAAGATACTTTAGCATCTTGGAAGATGGTTTGAGAAAGCCTCTGGATGAGATGAAGCCTAGTGAATCCTATTAAGTCGTGTTCAGGAAGATGACAAGCAGTTCTATTTAATGTGTTTTTACAGCTAGGTGGAGAGGCTACATCAGACATATGTTGCTTTAAAATAAGGGGGCCTGGGAGTGTAGCTCAGTGATGGGAGGCCCTTGGGTTCACTTCCTGGCTTTTCCTTTGTCAAGTGGGGATATGGATAGCTGAGTTTCAAGAACCTCCAGTGGTTTTCTTAAAGTAGCTATTCATATAGTTCTTTTCTAGGATTTTCTAGAGCAGCAGAGGTAAGGAGGCTGTGTTTATGAGAATAAGAATTATACTGCATGGAAAATCATCACTGACATTTGGTTTAAAATAGTGTTGCAAATGGTCTGTGAAGTTGTCTGGCTTTGGGGGTTGGAGGAATAAGAACCCTTGTTAAACCAGAGGAGCAATTTTGTTTATTCATGATATAAATAAATATTTCATAATTTTTGTATTTTGATCATTCATTTATTCAACTGATGTTATGGTTTGGATGTGAGAAAATGCAAGAAGATTCAGAGAAGAAATGTGAGAAAATGCAAGAAGATTCAGAGAAGAAATGATTGGGTTACAAGAGCCTTAACCCAATTGGTGAATTAATCACCTGATGGGAGTAAGTGGTAACTGAAGGTAGGTGAGGTGTGGCTGGAGGAAGTGGTTCATTGGGGGTGTGGCTTTGGGGTCTATATTTGTATCTGGAGAGTGGAGAGTCTCTCTCTGTTTTCTGATCACCATGGGAGCTGCTTCCCTCTGTTACACTCTTCCTCCATGATGTTCTGCCTCATCTTGAGCCCCAAGGAATGGAGCCAGCCTCCTGTGGACTAAGATCTCTGAAACTGTGAGCCCTCAATTAAACCTTTTCTCCTCTACAGTTGTGCTGGTCAGGTCTTTAGGTCACAGCAGCAACAAAGATGACTAAAACAATTGACAACACCAATTGAGCACATGTTATCAGTGCCTTGGCTCTAGCAATAAACAACTGCTATAAGGTCCATATTCTTATGTAAAATGTAAGTCTGTAAAAATAGCATGCTCATAAATTGTGACATGCTCTATGAAGGAATTAAAATACAGATGGACTCAAGAATAACCAGAGGCCAGGCCTGTTTTAGACAGCACAGTCACGGAAGGTTTCTCTGAGAAGGTGAGATTTGAACCCAGAAATTGCTGTTAATGAAAAACACAGAAGGAGGGCATGGTCCAGAGGAGGATGATGAAGATGACAGTATATTCTGGACAGAGAGATTAGCAAAGAGACTGAGGATTATTCTACAAACAGGACAGAAGATTTAGCAAGAGTAGAAAGCATGAGGGAGAGCAGTAGAGCTGAGGATGATCTCAGCCTTGTAGGCAGTTTGGACTTGATTTTAATGGCAAAAGAAGCCCATAAAGTATTTAAATGGGAAATGACATGGTTTAATTTTAATTTAAAAAGATCACACCAGTTAGTATATTAGTGAAAGAATGATGTTAAAAAAAGATTTACCTGAAAATAATTCTGAAGGCTTTTCTTTTTCTGTTTTTGCTACCATCATTGGCAACTTAAACATGTCCCTCCACACATTAACACTGGTACTCTTTATTACATTACCTTGTTCACTTCTTTGTAGGATATATCTCAATCTACAAATATGATATATATTTTATATTCTTAGTTCTTTAAATTTCTCATCTCAAAGAACCTTTAGTTCCACAAACTTTGGCCAGTATTTGCCCTGTCAAACTTGACTATCATATTAAAATAGTTCTATCTCTGAGAACTTAATAATGATAGTACTAGTAGTATTGTTAACAGTGAATGTCCTGGGTCACATTGTATTTCTTGGCTTTTGTGTTCTTGCAGGAGAAAATTTCAGGCAAGACATACAAAAAGCAGTAAAAATATAGCAAAGTTTATTAGGAAAGAAAGTACTCTCAAGAAGGATAGAGAGAATGGGTCACCTTTAAGGGAGAGAGCTATATATACCCTCTTTATTTCAGTTTTATTGGGAGTCTTAGGCAAGTTCCTAGAGTCCCACCCAGGTACCATCTCTCAATTTTTGACTGACAGTAGGATTGCATCATATTTTAAGTTCCTACTATGTATGGTCTTAACCACAAACACCCAAGCAAAAAACATGGGAGAAACTTTTACTATTATAATGAGATTAAAATCATATGGCAAATATCTAAAGTCAACTCTCTGTCACCTTGGCTCACCCTGACTATTTCTTATTGCAACTTGCTTTTCATAGATTTTTATGGTTGGTGGACTTTGCTTTTAATTATCCTGTCTTCCAAAGTCTTGGAATCTTTGGTCTGTGTAAGGTTCACAAAAGTCCCTCCTTCCGAGTAATTTGTGTTCTTATTGGCAGGGAGGAGTCTTAAATTTCTAGGGCATGATAATAGCTCCACAGATAATACATAGGTTGTTTATAGAGGAATATATCCTATTGACTTAAGCCAGGGCAGGGTCAGAGTGGCCTTAGGTAAATTAATTAATTAACAGGGGATTTTAACCACTGAGCCACATCCCTGGCCCTTTTTATTTTTTTATTTTGAGATAGGGTCTTGATAAGTTGCTGAGGCTGGCCTTGAATTTATGATTCTTTTGCCTTAGGCTCCAAGTTACTGGTATTACAGGCATGTATCAACACAGTTTGGTAAATTGTTTTTAAATAAAGTACACAGGCAGGATGGGGGTCAGGCAGCATGGTAGTCCCACACTATAAAATTATCCCCTTAACATGAGTTCATACTGCTCATGTCTGCTATCTATCAGTAATACCTACCATTTATTGAGATCCTTCTTTATGTATGAGCTGTTATACCTACCAAGTTCTTTCTATAAAACTGTACAAATCAATAAATTACAATATATTATTATAACTCTCATTTTATAGGTGAGGAAACTGAGATTGAAGGAGGTTATTTCACTTTCTAAGGTCACAAAACAGCTGGCTAAGTAGGACTCAAACCAGGTTTATTACAGAGAGAAACCCCATAATTTTGCCCTAGAAAGTATTTCCTTTTAGAACCAGCTTGTAACAGGATACCTCCTTTGAGAAGTTGACCTTGCTGGATTTAGTTTTGCTTTTCTTCCCTAATCTTTTTGCAAGGATTATGACCTTTGCCCAGAATCCTAAGGAGAATTCTCACCTAAATGGTTAAACTGCTAAATAAACTTTCTTCAGATTTATAGAACTCAAGAATATCTGGTGACCTTTTTAATGCCCTTTGCTACTTTTCAGTTCTATGCATCAACTAACACAAAACATGTAAATTGGTGAAAAGTAATGTCTATCTCAAAAAAAAAAAAAATCACAGGAGCTAGCCCCAGGATGTTAAGGTCCATTGCCATGTTCCTAAGAAAGAAGCCTTGACACATGTCCTGGATGATGAAGACCCCACTCGGCATATAGCCTTTCTGCCCTTCTACTTTCCCTCCCATAAAAGCCCTTTGTACCTCTGAACCCCTCCAGATGGTGCTTTGAAGCCAATAACCCTTCTGTTTTCTCAAAATGTCAGTCAAAATGGGGGGAGGGGCTACTAAGGATTGAACCCAGGGCACTCTACCATTGAGCTACATCCCAGACCTTTTTATTTTTCATTTTGAGACAGAGTTTTGTTAAGTTGCTGAGGCTCACCTTGAACTTGCCATCCTCTTGCCTCAGCCTCCAGAGTTGCTGGGATTACAGGTGTGTGCCACCATACCCAGCAAATGTAAATAAACCCTTAAGTAAACCAGATTCCTTCCTACCAATTCTCATGTCCCAAATATTAACCACTGAGTGGTAAGCAGCCTGGAGTTTAACCCAGTAAAAGTTTCTCTCTCTCTCTCTCTCTTTTTTTTTTTTTGTATTTCTACTCACAATTGAATCTTCCCTGTAATTTCTGGTTTCCTAATTTTATTCTTACTCCATTTCAGTACAATCTTTCTTACTCCATTTTAATATAATCTTTCATATTCCTTCATCTACACAAAAGGAAAGCTATTACAAATGCCAAAATCCTAGAATTTTCTAGCCCCTTGATTTTTCTGTCTCTTCTGTCTAATTTCTAACTTCTGAATTTTCAGACTGTGGAAAAAAGTCATAAAACTGTGCTGTCTCCTATCATCTAATCTTATCAAAGCATGGCTCAGAAAAATAATCTTTATCAAAGTCTCCCTAACAAATTTCTCTTGTAGCCTTTGAAAAATTTTTCCTAGGTCCCAACTATCCAAAACAGTTCCAAACTTTCTGGTGTATTGTTACTACCATAGTTTTTACTGTTAAATAAAAATTATAAGAAGCCATTTTTTCAGAATAAACTCCTGAACCAGTCCCCAACAGATCAGACTAAAAGTTAAAATGGAGTCATTTATACTAAAAGTCAAACAAAAACTAAGTGTTACCGAATGCTTTGTCCTCATCCCTGATGCCAATCCAATAACAACTTTGAAAAAAGGAGAAACACAGGGGACTCCTATCCCAGAGTCTGTGATTCTGCCTATCAGGTGAACAGATGGTTTTTAAAGAGATGATTCAAAGGCTACAATCCAGGTGTTCTCTGTCCAGAGTTGTAATTCACTTGTTAACTTGTGAGATGGTCATTTCTTAGACTTATGGTGTCATTCCTGAAGTCTGAATTATTTCCTTCTTGTAGTGAGTGTGTGCTGAAGGTCAGATAACTCTTCCTAGGATGGGGAAGAAAGGTAATCCTGTTTCCCTTGAGATTAGGGAGGGGGAAGGAGGGAGGAAGAGAAAGAAACATGTTTGTTTTAAAAATAAATCTCAGTGCCAAAGCAATGAGGGCTATATACAAAGCATAAAGTGGACATTGTTACATAAGTTGTTATATGGCCTTCCAAGAAATCAAGAAAGGAAGATATAACTCTCCCCAAAGAGGCCAGTTTCAATTGGCAGGACAATGAAGTTGCCTGTGTACATTGCTTTCTTACAAAAATGTAACCTGCAGAGGCCTCGAGTTAACAAGTTATTTTTCTATTGTTCTCTATGTCCTGAAGGTAAGTTTGAGTGACCATTGTGGTTTTTGTTTTTTGTTATTGCTTTCTCAAACCCTTTCTCATCTATAAAACCAACCTCCTCTGCTTGGCTCATTGAAACAATCTATTTTATAGATTGAATTGCTGTTCAATTCTAGGCTGAAAAATAGAGTCAATTAAGATCTTTAAACTAAATTGTAGTAATTTTTGTCTGTGAGCCTCAGCTCACTTACTTCTATCGCAGAGATTGAGATGAATAATACATTGTTTTCCAAACAGAAAAGGAGGAAACTGTGAGGAACACAGGTGTCTGGCACTTTTGAGCTTAATAATTGTGTTAGTCAGCTTTTTGTTGCCATGACTCAAAACCTGGCATAAGTAATTAAAAGGAAGAAAAGTTCATTTTGACTCATGATTGCAGAGGTTTCAGTCCATGGTTTGCCAGCTCTATAACTTTGGACCTGAGGAGAAGTAGAACATCATGGCAGAAGGGCATGGTGGAAGAAAGTTGTTCAGACCATGAGCCAGAAAGGGGTGGGAGAGAGGGACAGGGAAGGAAAGGGAGGACAGGGCAAGAAATATTCTTCCAAGGGAGATCCTCAGTGACCTACTTGCTTCATTTCTTCAACCAGGTCCCACCTCCCACAGCCTTCACCCCTATCCAGTAGCCCATTCAGCTATTAATGGATTAATCCACTGATGAGATCAGAGCCCTTCTAAAAGCCACTTCCTAAAAGCCCCACCTCTGCACATTGCTCAGAGTATAAAAAGTATAAACATTGCTTGGAGTATAAAGTCCAGATTTTAATCACATGGCATTTCAAGGTCATCTCCCATTATTTCTCTCAATACTCAGCCAAACCAAATACTTTATATGGAAAATTAATAAGAAAATTAATTATGCCAGTGGTTCCTAAATTTGTATGTATATCAGAACAATGTGGGGTCCTTTAAATTTCATCAAGTTCAAGCCACAGTCCAGGCAATTAAATTGCAATTTCTGGGTTGGGACATAGGCATCCCTATTTTCGAAGCTCTCATAATAATTTCATTTGCAAGTAAATTGGGCACCATCGACATATAGCTTCTTGTTTCAAGCCTAGGGTCCTGTACACCTGGTATCCTATCTACTACCTTGTCCTCTGGGTAGCTTTATCTACTCTTCCTTAAAGACCCAGTTCAAACGCTAACATATTTGAAACTTCTTTGATGCCACATACCCCAATCCAGGTCATAGAGTCAATTAACCTATTTTCTGTAACTTTATATATGACTCACCTCTGTTACTTATGTATATGTCAGTCTCCTCCACATATATGACTTTATTGTGACAGTGCATTCAACTTCAAAAACATTATATAATGAAAGATAGGGAAGGAGAGTAATTTGAGAATTAATGGTATTGTGTTTAATATCTGAGCAAAATCTAATACTTATTTTCTTATTCATGCTAGTTTCCTTTCTACCACTAATTTGTGAAGTTTAAAGGAACTACCATTCATTGAGGACTTTCTACATACACATAATGTAATAACATATATATGTTTGTGTGTGTGTGTGTGTGTGTGTATAATTTAATCATTACTGTCACACTTTAAGGCAAAGAAATTAAGGCTCATAGAAACATAGATCAGCATAAGGTTTCTCAGCTAAAAAGTGACCCAGGTGGAATTAAAACCCAACCTTCCGCTTTCCACTGTGCTTCATTTTTTTTTTCCTTTAAAAAAAAAATCTCAAGGGGCTGGAGATGTGGCTCAAGTGGTAGCGCGCTTGCCTGGCATGCGTGTGGCCCAGGTTTGATCCTCAGCAACACATACAAAGATGTTGTGTCTGCCGAAAACTAAAAAATAAATATTTAAAAAATTCTCTCTCTCTCTCTCTTTTAAAAAAAAAAACTCAATATCTAAATGCATTTTTCCAGAATGTAAGATGATTAAGAAAATGGAGTATTTTTTGTTTTTGTTTTCATTTTTGTTTTTTAGTGATATCATTTGACTGCTGGATACAATATAGACATTTAACAACTCAGATTATTATTCGTTAGTGTTCTCAGGATCTCTCAGTGTGGTCTTGCTTTTTAAATTTCTGCCACTAGTGTCTACCAGCACCCTTTATATTGTGGCTGATAAACAGTTGGCTTAACCTACCTGGAACTCCACTTGTGCCCTAACTTTGACTGCAGCATTGATTAAAACCTCTTTCAGATTACCATTTTCCTTGAAAACTCAAATCACAAAGCATATTATTAAGCAAGTCTGTGTCCTTCTGTCATAACTGCTTTATCCATATCCTTGAAATAGCAATACTTTTACCCAAAAGTTCTACAGTTGTCTCTTAAGTAGAATTAAAGGTTACACTAGTCTTTTGAATTTCAGAAAACAATGATGGAATGACAAAACCCACGAATGAGGTAAGAGAAATATGGCTTTTTACATGCACCAGATGGGCTTAACACACTCAGGCAAACACCAAACAGAGAGAAGATCAACAAGAGAAAAGGAAAATTAAGCAAGTAATAACATAAGCAGCTGGAAAGAGGGAAACAGGAGAGCAGCTGATGAGCAGGAAAAAAGAAAAAGTGAAGCATTTCAGTGAAAACCTATTATTACCAAGAAGTAATTTTTAATATGGATAAAAGCCTGCTTAACAGCAATAAGAGGACTTAACATTATTTTTAAAAAGGAAATTTTGGCAAGTTAAATGGAGCTAAAATAGAATTAAGTAAAAGAGGATATAATATGCTTCTTAAACTTTAGAATAATGAATGAAATGTAATTGCTCAATTTAAATGGACTAATGAAATTTAAATCACAAGTGAGAACTAAATCATAGTTTTTATTGGGAATATTGGCATATCGATGGGTAGGTAGAAGATGAGTAAATATTAAAATGTTGAGTTCCTCTAAAAGTAGAACTTGCATCAAACTAGATATCACCAAAGCAATTTCTTATAGTTGTGCCTCCATCTGATAGGCTGGCAATCATGAAGGATTTAGTGAGGATAATGATTATTAAATACCATGGAATAAAAGTGGTTGATATTGTATCAAATAGATAAGTTTAGCAGTAGGTGTGTTCATCACCTTTTCGTTGTTGTGACTGAGTACCTGAGATAAATAACTTAAAGGAGGAAATATTTATTTTGACTCAGAGTTTCAGAGGTTTCAGTCCATGGTCACCTGGCTCCATGAATTCTGGGCTTGTGGTGAAAGGGAACATCATGGCGGGGAGCTTCTGGTGGAGCAAAGATGCTCACCTCATGGCAGATAGGAGGGAAGGAGGGAAGGAGAGAGAAAGAGAGAGAGAGAGAGAAAAGGGGCTAGGGACATGATATGCCTTTCAGTTAAATCAGTAAGGATAACTTACTTCCTCTAACTAGGTTTATCTCCTATGGTTGTGACCATCTCTCAATAATGCCTTCAAGTTATGAATCCATCAATGGGATCAGTGCACTGTGAGATTAGAGCCCTCATGATCTGATCACTTTTCAAAAGCCCCACCTCAGAACACCACTGCTTAGTGACTAAACCTTCAACATATGAGCATTTGGGGGACATTTCAGATGTGAGCATTATCAATAGTCTTTTAAACTAGTTTTAAATATGATGATGATGATGATGATGATGATGATGATGATGATACGATGCACTTGAGTTTGAACTCAGGGGTGCTCTACCACTGAGATACATCCCCAGTCCTTTTAAATTTTTTTTTTTTTTGAGACAAGTCTCACAAAGTTTGCTCAGCCTAGTCTTGAACTTAAAAATCCTCTTGCCTCAGCATCCCAAATCACTGGGATTATAGGCATGCACCCTGGTACTTGGCTAGCTAGTTTTTATATTGCTGAATAAAACTTACCCCAAACTTAGTAACTTAAAATAAAAAAAAAACAGCTATGATCTGTCATCATTTCTGAGGATCAGGAATACAGGAGCTTAGCTGGGTTGTTCTGTTTCAGGATCTTTCATGATGTCTGTCAAGCTGTCAGTCAGGGTTTTATCAGCTGAGGGTTTCAGTGAGGTTGGGAGATCTTCCAGGTTTACTCATGTGAGTGTGACTGTCAGAATGAGACTTGCTTGTTAGTCACTGGGCCTCTCCATAGGGCTATTTATAATAATTTAGCTGACTTCCCCCAGAAGTGAGAGAAGGGACAAGAAAGAGAGAGAAAAATAAACAAACAAACAACGACAAAACACATCCAAGACAGAAACTGGTGTCTTTTATAATCTTCCCATAGAGGTGAAATACTGTCACTTCTGCCATGCTCTATTGGCCACACGGATCAGCCTTGGTAGAGTGAGGGAGGTGTATCAGGCAGCTCAGGATGTCATAACAAAATACCACAAACTGGGTGACTTAGAAATTTATTTTCCCCCAGTTCTGAGACTACAAGTCCAAAAGCAAAGTGTTAGCAAACTTGGGTTTCTGGTGAGGACATTCTTTCTGGCTTGCAGATTGCTGCCTTCTTCTTGTAGCTTCACATAGCCTTTCCTCTGTGTTCTTCAAGAGAGAGGGAGAGTGAAGAGAGAGAGGCAGAGAGATCTGGTATCTTTTCTCCTTCTCTTCACCTTTTGTCCTCATTTAAACCTAAATGTTCCTTAAAGTCCCTATATCAAGTACATCACATTGAGGTTAAGACTTCAGCATATACATTTTGAGGTAACACAATTTGGTCCATGACCAAGGCTCATAAATGAGGAGGCAGGGCTCTTCAGGGCTGTGTTGGGTGCTGCCTAACATGGGTATATTGGTGGTGGTGTCTGCTGGACTGTCTCCTGCCCTAATGGCTTCTTTCAAACCAAACTCACCAAAAATATTTGGAATTATCTTTGGAGTTGGTTTATATCACTGTTTTTTTCCAGGCCACTTGTACAGAAAAATGAAAGCATCATTAATACTGTTCTATTAAAATATAAGAATTATAAGTATCTTATATAACTACGTGTGTATATACATTATATGCATACCTCCTTAAATAATTAACTAGTTTTATAAAAACTAGTTAAGAAATCACTGCCATATTTGTTTTAGATTTTTATTTTTTTGAAACTAAACATTACTGCTATATTTGGAGACCACAATTCTTGGGCCACTTCTCCCTTTCTAGCTCTCCAGAGGATACATACATTCTGAATTAGTTTATTATTTATTCATGATATTTTTATTTGTTATTGTTCTATCAATGACATGTTATATGGTATGTTTTCATTATTTATGTGAATTATCCCATGCTAAACATATGATTTTGGATTTTTTAAATATTATTTTAATATTTGTCTGTCGAGACCCCTTGCCCGCAAGGAAGACGCAACTCAGGAATCTTCTTTCAGCAGTTTATTCAGGCCCTTGATATTTCTTCTTCTTCTCGGATGCCCCTCCCAGCCTTAATAAAGCATCTCAAGCCCCAATGCGAAGCTGCCACGTGGAGCTTTCTCATAGGGTGGTGAAAAACCATGCGCCAACTTTCCCAAATAAGGAGTTGTTTGTCACAGACCACAGCGGAGCCAGCGCCATCTTGTAATGGCGACCATAGTCTGCAGAAACGGCAGAAGCGGCTCACCACATTTGTCCATAGTTGTATATTTCTAATTCAATTCCTATATGATTATTTATTTTGAGTGTAGCACAATTTATCCATTCTGCTATTAGCAGATATTTGCTATATTCAGTTTTTCAATATTATATTCATTATCTTTCTTTATTCACTTACGTTGTATTTTTAAACATTTTTATTTGTTCTAATTAGTTATATATGACAGTAGAATGCATTTTGACACATCATACATAAATGGAGTATAACTTCTCATTCTTCTGGTTGTACATGATGTAGAATCACACCATTTGTATAGTCATATATGTATATAGGGTAATCATATATGTACAATGTCTGATTCTTTCTTCCCCCATCCCCCTCTTCTTCCTTCCCTCCCCACTGCCTAATGCAAAGTACTTCTATTTTTCCTATCCCCACCCCCACCATTGTGAAATAGCATTCACATATCAGCATATCAGAGAAAACATTTGGCCTTCGGTCTTTTGGGATTGGCTTATTTTGCTTAGCATAATATTCTCCAGCTCTATCCGTTTACCTGCAAATGCCATAATTTCATTCTTCTTGAAGGCTGAGTAATATTGCATTATATATATATATATATATATATATATATATATATATATATATATATATACCATATTTTCTTTATTCATTCATCTATTGGAGGGCATCTAGGTTGGTTTCACAGTTTGCCTATTGTGAATTGAACTGCTATAAACATTAATGTGGCTGTGTCACTGTAGTATGCTGATTTTAAGTCTCTTGGCTATAAACTGAGGAGTGGGATAGCTGGGTCAAATGGTGATATATCTCTGATGATGAATATGAATCTTTCATCTACCACATAGATTTTCATTACTAGTTCTAATTATTGCATGATATTGCAAACAGTGCTGTAGTGGATATTCCTTGACATGTCTCATGGTGTGTGTGTAAGGATTTCTCTAGTGTGTATACATGAACAAAATACATGCAAAACTTTCAACTTTAATGAGTATTGTCAAAATAGCTTTCTCAGACAGTGGTGGTTCTATTTATGGCATAGGGGATAGGGCATTATCAGACTTGATTTTTCCAATGAATATAAAATGGTACCTCCTCATTATTGACATTAATACTATAAATGGCCCTTCTCAGACTATTAGTGAAGCAGAACATCTTTTCATATTTATTAGTCAGGTTGTATGTTGGCTTCCTTTTCTGTGATTTTTTTTATCAATATTTTTATTCACTTTCTTTTTTGAGGGGGAGCTGATACTGCAGATGGAATTCAGGACTTCCCAAATGCTAGGCAAGCATTCTATCACTGAGTTATATCCTCAGTTGCCTTCACCCACTTTCTGTTATTAAGTTGTTTGTATTTGGTTGGCAGTAATTATTTATATGTTTTAGATAGTCTAGTATGCTTTACAAATATTTTATTCCAATTTTTAAATTTTTCAATAAACTGTTTTTAACTTTAAATAAGATTTATTGTTGCATGACTATGCTGAATACCTTTTAAATATTTTAAAAATATTTTAAAGTTTGCCTTTGTGCATTTAGGTTCTAATCAAACTTTTCATTTTTAATAACAAAACATTTCAAATATATAGGAAAGTATGCAAGGGGTTTATTTTGACATGTATAATTAATAGTTATAGCACTGCTTATTGAATAATCTATTATTCTCTCACTAAATTCATAATATCACTTTGTTAATAAACCACATTTCCATACATACCTGAGTGTATTTCTGAGCTGTACTATCTTCCATTGATTCTTACTTGTTTAAGTAAGTTTTTTTAAAAAAGCCATACATATAAATTAGTATTTGTTTACATAATACAAATATCCATCCTGTAATTGGTGATGAAAACAAAAAATAGAACTAGTTTAAGGTTAAATAAAATTATATTCAAAAGAATAGCTTTCTGTTAGAGGTAATCCAAGGAATTATCTGGACATACAAATATTCATGTATTTATACATTTTATACTAATGAATTATTATAGATGACTTTAGAAAATTTGTTCACATCAAAATGTTTAAAACTTGGAAATGAAAATATTTCTTACTAAAAATATTTTTTTTCAGGCTGGGAACGATGGCCTGTAATGCCAGCAGCTCAGGAGGCTGAGGCAGAGGAATTGCAAGTTCAAAGCCAGCCTCAGCAATAGTGAGGTGTTAAGCAACTTAGTGAGACCTGTCTCTAAATAAAATACATAATAGGGCTGGGGATGTGGCTTAGTGGTCTAGTGCCCTGGTACTGCCCCCCTCCCACAGAAAAAATTTCCACACATTGTTAGATCAGTTTATCTTTTATAACAGAGACACTATAAAGTGACCTTAAATGAGCTGTGCCCTCCTTTCAGTGCAGGCAAAGCTTGCAACTTTCTCCTCCTCCTCCTCTTCCTCCTCCTCCTCTTCCTCCTCCTCCTCTTCCTCCTCCTCCTCCTCCTCCTCCTCCTCCTCCTCCTTCTCCTCCTCCTCCTCCTCCTTCTCCTCCTCCTCCTCCTCCTATCCTTTTTTTCCCTGTGACTTGTTTTTAACTGTAGAATACAGAAAAGATGATGGGATGTGGTTACATAACATTATTTGAGATTCTGAGTTGGCTTACTGCAGCAAGACACTCTCTTTCTGGCCTTGAAGAGGCAAACTGCTATAATGTGAACTGCCTCTTGTGAGGCCATGTGGCAGGAACTACAGGTACTATTCTGAAGCTGAAGGCCTTAGCCATATAGCTACAAGGTAACAAATTCTGCCACCAACCTGAGGGAGTATAAAACTGTATTCTTCCCCAGATGAACCTTCAAATGAAAACGCAGCCCAGATGATATCTCGATTGTAGCAATTTCGTGAGACATTGGGCAGAAAACCCAGACAAGCCATGCCTGGAGTCTGCAATTGTGATAGTTAACTTCAAGTGTTACTTTGATGAGACCATGAGAAGGAAAGATATCTGGAAAAATATTATTTCTGTGTGTGCCTATAGTGGTGTTTCCAGAGGATATTAGCATTTGAGTGGGAAGACCAAGTAGAATATTGGAGATTGCCCTCTTCAGTGTTTTTATTCAACTTGATGAGAGCTTGAATAATACAAAAAAAACCAAATAAAAGGGAATTTGTGTTTTGCCTGACTGTTCAAGCTGGGACACCAATTTCTAACTGTCCTCAGACTAGCATTGATACTATTAGTGTACCTGGTTTCTTAGGTCTTTGGACTTGGACTGAAACTATACCAACTTTCCTGGGCCTCTAGCTTGTGGACAACAGATCTTTTCTTGACTTCAGTAACCACATAAGCTAATACCTTATTTTATACACATACACACACTTGTATACACACACACACACACACACTTGTATACACACATACACACACAGAGAGTCTCTGTTTTATGATGGTTCAACTAATATTTTTTCAACTTTAAGATGTTATGTAAGAGAGTTACATTCAATAGAAATCATATTTTGGATTTTGAATTTGGATCTTTTCCTGAGCTAGTGATATTCTATGCAATACTCTCTTTTGTTGTAGAATCAGCATTCCTCCTAGTCTGTCATGTGATCACAAAGGTAAATAGCCAATACTCTATAGTAAACAGTACTGCCAGAATTTTGTGGATATGTCTTCAACACATTACATGAAATATTCAATACTTTATTATAAAATAGTATTTGTGTTAGATGATCTGGCCTATTTATAGGCTAATGTAAGTATTCTGAGTGCATTTCAAGTAGGGAAGGCTAAGCTATGATGTTTGGTAGGTTCAATATATTAAATGTGTTATGAATTAGAAATCAAGAAGGCAATCATATTTATAATAGCAATGAAAAATAAAGTACCTAGAAATAAATTTGACCAAATAGGTGAAAGATCTACACAATGAAAACTACAAAATATTAATGGAAGAAATTGATGAGTACACACACACAGCACAAATGGAAAGACATTCCATGTTTATGGTTTGGAAAAATCAATATTGTTAAAATATCCATACTACCCTAAGTGATTTAGGGATTCAGTGCAATCTCTAGGTACCCCAAATAACAATGACATTCTTTATAATAATCAGAAAAATAATCCTAAAATTTTTATGGAACCACAAAAATCCTGAGTAGCCAAGCCTCCTTGAGGAAAAAGAACAAAGCAAGAGATATTACACAACCTGAACTAAAAATGTATTACACAGCTGCATCTATTGAAACAGTATGGTAACATAAAAATAGAAACAGACCAGTAAAATACAGCCTAGAAGTAAACAAAAGAATATTTGACAAACTACATCTGTTCAATAGATGGCTCTGAGGAAATTGGTTATCCACATGGAAAAGAATGAAAGCAGATCCCTATCTTCACCAGTTACAAAAATCAACTCAAAATGGATTAAAGACTTAAATTTGAAATTTGAAACTAATAGAAGAAAACAGTAGAAATACTTTAGGATATTGGAATGAGAAAGGATCTTTTTTGTGCAAGACCCAAAGCATAAAATATAAAAACAAATAGAGATAATAAGATTACATCAAATCAAAGAGCGCCTGCTCAGCAAAGGAAATAATCAACATAGTAAAGAGACAATCTATAGAATGAAGAAAAGGTTTGCAAATTATACTTCTGAGTTCCAAAACTCAAAAGTTAAAAAAAAAAAAAAATGCAAATAACCCAATTTAAAAATGGATAATATACCTAAGTAGACATTTCTCAAAAACAGATATACATATGGCCAATAGGAATATGAAAAAATGCACAGTCTCACTATTCACTCAGGGAAAAGCAAATAAAAATATTCCTGCCTCCTACACGCAGGAATCACGTGCCCATCCAGGGCTCCAGGCCTCAGCTCCAGAGTAAGTCTCCCAACTACTCACCCATATTATCACCTTATTTCATTATGAATGGCTATTTTCAAAAAAGACTAGATAGCAAGCAGTGGCAATAATGTGGAGAAAAGAGAATCCTTACACATTGTTGATAGGAAGGTAAATTAGTACAGTCATTATGTAAAACAGTATGGTGTTGCCTAAAAAAATTAAAAAATAGAATTACCATGTGATCCAGCAATCTGACTACTGAGTAAATATCTGGAGGAAATGAAATCATTCTGTTAAAGAAATATCTGCACTCCCATGTCCATTGCAGCACTTTTCACAATAATCAAGAAATAGAAATGACTTAAGTGGCCGTCAACTGATGAACAGGTAAAGAAAATGTGGTATATACACACAATGAAATACTATTCAGCCATAAAAAGGATGAAACACTGTCATTCACAACATCATAGAAAGAACTAGAGATCATTATGCTAAGTGAAATAAGCAGGTGCAATTGACAAGTTTGCATGATCTCACTTGTGTATGCAATATTAAAAGATTGAACCAGGGGCATCCAAGATGGCAGGCCAGAGAGAGGCAGCATTCTGTGTTTGCTCTGTGACCTGGGATTCAAGTAGTGAGAATACTGCTTTTCTGCGGGTGATATTCCTGCCTCCTGCACACAGGAATCACGTGCCCATCCAGGGCTCCAGGCCTCAGCTCCAGAGTTAAGTCTCCCAACTACTCACCCACACAGGACTATCTACTGGGTACCCGAGCAAGATCATTGGTGGCAGCAGCACCTGTGAAGAACTTTTGGCCATCCACCTGAGCAGAAATCACAGATGCTGCTCTCATGGAGGACACCAGGCAGCTTCCCCTGAGTAGGAACTCTGACTGCCACCCCCATGTGGACCTCCACACACCAACGTGGGGCCCCTGGTCCCACTTGTACTCCAATAAAATAGAAAATGTCAAAGGCATCGACAAATTTCTAGAGTCATATGATTTGCCCAGATCGAAACAGAATAGTATATACAATTTAAACAGAGCAATTTCAAGTGATAAAATAGAAGACACCATCAGAAGCCTACCAACCAAGAAAAGCCCAGGACCAGATGGATACAAAGCTCAGTTCTATTAGACCTTTAAGAAGAACTACTACCAATACTCTTCAATTTATTTCAGAAAATAGAAAAAGAAGGAGCACTTACAAACTTATTCTATGAGGCCAATGTTTCCTTGATTCCAAAACCAGGCAAAGACACATCAAAGAAAGAAAATTTCAGACCAATATCTCTAATGAACATAGATGCAAAATTCTCAATAAAATTCTGACAAATCAAATACAAAAACAAAAAAGATAGTGCACCACAATCAAGTGGGGTTCATCCTTTGATGCAAGGTTGCTTCAACATATGGAATTCAATAAATATAATTCATCACACCAATAGACTTAAAGATAAGAACCATATGATTATCTCAACAGACTCAGAAAAAGCATGCAACAAAATACAGCACCCCTTCATGTTCAAAACACTAGAAAAACTAGGGAGAGTAGGAATATATCTCAACATTGCAAAAGCTATCTATGCTAAGCCTCAGGCAAACATCATTCTAAATGGAAAAAAATTGAAAGCA
Organism: Marmota monax; assembly: GCF_021218885.2. Lineage (NCBI taxonomy): Eukaryota > Metazoa > Chordata > Mammalia > Rodentia > Sciuridae > Marmota > Marmota monax. The sequence goes on from NW_026694339.1 coordinate 1,744,966, forward strand.
TTTCCTCTAAAAACTGGAATAAGAAAGGGATGCCCTCTTTTACCAATACTATTTAACCTAGTTCTTGAAACACTGGCCAGAGCAATTAGACGAAAAAAATTAAAGGCATACAGATAGGAAAAAAAGAACTCAAATTAGCACTATTTGCTGAAGATATGATTCTATACCTAGAAGACCCAAAAAATTCCACCAGAAAAATTCTAGAACTAGTAAATGAATTCAGCAAAGTAGCAGGATACAAAATTAACACCCACAAATCAAAGGCATTTCTATATATCATGACAAATCCTCAGAAAGGGAAATGAGGAAAACTACCCTATTTACAATAACTTAAAAAAATACTTGGGGATCAACCTAGCAAAAGAGGTGAAAGACTTCTATGACAAAAACTATAGAACGCTAAAGAAAGAAATTTCAAAAGACTTTAAAATATAGAAAGATCACCCTTGTTCTTGGAGAGGCAGAATTAATATTGTCAAAATGACCAAACTACCAAAAACACTATACAGATTTAATGTAATTCCAATCAAAATCCCAAAGACATTCCTCATAGAAATAGAAAAAGCAGTCATGAAATTCATCTGGAAAAATAAGAGACCAGAAGAGCTAAAGCAATCCTTAGCAAGAAGAGTGAAGCAGGTGGCATCACTATACCAGACCTTAAACTATACTATAGAACAATAGTAACAAATACAACATTGGCACAGAAATAAACTTGTAGATCAAGTCAGGATAGAGGACACAGAGACTAACCCACATAATTACAGTTATCTTATATTAGAAAAAGGCTCCAAAAATGTACATTAAAGAAAAGATAGCCTCCTTCAACAAATGGTGCTGGGAGAACTGGAAATCCATATGCGACAAAATGAAATTAAACTCCTATCTCTCACTATGCACAAAACTCAACTCAAAGTGGACCAAGGACCTAGGAATTAAACCAGAGACCCTATGTGTAATAGAAGAAAATGTAGGCCCCAATCTCTGTCATATCAGCTTAGGCCTCTTCTTCCTTAATAAGACTCCTATAGCTCAAGAATTAAAATCAAGATTTAATAAATGGAATGGATTCAAACTAAAACTCTTTTTCTCAGCAAAAGAAACAATCAGTGAAGTGAATAGAGAGCCTACAGCTTGGGAGCAAAATTTTTACCACTTGCATATTAGAGCACTAATCTCTAGGGCATATAAAGAACTCAAAAAACTAAACACCAAAATAACAAATAACCCAATCCATAAATGAGCCAAGGAACTGAATAGACACTTCTCAGAAGGTGATATAAATCAATCAACAAATATATGAAAAAATGTTCACATTCTCTAACTACTAGAGAAATGCAAATCAAAACTAAGATTTCATCTCACTCCAGTCAGAATGGCAGCTATTAAGAATACAAACAACAATAAGTGTTGGTGAGGATATGGGGAAAAAGCATACTCATACATTGCTGGTGGGACTGCAAAGTGGTGCAGCCAATATGGAAAGTAGTATGGAGATTCCTTGGAAAAGTTGAAATTGAACCATCATTGGACCCAGCTATTCCACTTCTCAGTCTATATCCAGAGGACTTAAAAACAGCATACTACAGGGACACAGCCACATCAATGTTTATAGCAGCACAATTCACAATAGCTAAGCTGTGGAACCAACTTAGATGCCCTTCAATAGATGAATGGATAAAGAAAATGTGGCACATATACACAATGGAATATTACTCAGCAATAAAAGAGAATAAAGGGCTGGGGATGTGGCTCAAGTGGTAGCGCGCTTGCCTGGCATGCGTGCGGCCCGGGTTCAATCCTCAGCACCACATACAAACAAAGATGTTGTGTCCGCCAAAAACTAAAAAATAAATATTAAAAAAAATTCTCTCTCTCTCTCTCTCTCTCTCTCTCTCTCTCTCTCTCTCTCCTCCTCCTCCTCCTCCTCCTCCTCCTCCTCCTCTCTCTCTTAAAAAAAAAAGAGAATAAAATCATGGCATTTGCAGGTAAATGGATGGAGTTAGAGAAGATAATGCTAAGTGAAGTTAGCCAATCCCAAAAAACCAAGTGCCGAATGTTTTCTCTGATGTAAGAAGGCTGATTCATAGTGGGGTAGGGAGGGGGAGCATGGGACTGGAATAGATGAATAGGGCAGAGGGGTGGCAGGGAAAGGGAGGGGGCAGGGGATTAGCAAGGATGGTGGAATGTGATAGACATCATCACCCAAAGTACATGTATGAAAACATGAATTGGTGTGAATATACTTTGTATACAACCAGAGATATGAAAAATTATGCTCTATATGTGTAATAAGAATCGTAATGCATTCCACTGTCATATATAAATATATAAATAAATTAATTTTTTAAAAGAAATATATATATAAATTATAAAGAGTGACATAATAGTTACATGCATTGCTTTAAGCTGCTTAATTTGTTCTATAGCAATAAAAGTCTAATATATTTTTTACATCATTGGTAGCTGGAACAGATTTTTAAGATTACGAATAAATTTGTAGGGTTACAGAAAGTGCAAAAGACCTAAGATACGAACCATTCTATTGCAAGTTTTCTTTGTCTCTTTTAAAATCAGAATAATAAGTCTTTTTTTGCAAGATAAAGTTAGACTTCTGATTTATTTGGGCTTGTAATACTTTTTAATAAAGCATTTTTTCTTGATGGAGAGGATGTGACTTGAAACAAACTAGACTTATTATGTGTGTATGAGCCTGGATATTACCTTAATCTCTGAAGTCTAATGTTATTGCAGTGGTAGTCTTTGTATTCCTGTATATTCTGTATCCCTATACTTTGATGTTTATACCTTCCTTTTTTCTGCCCTTATATTTTGAGCACTCATGAGTTAATAATCCCCCTTTCATTGCGATTATTTTTCCTGTAACACTGAAAATTTGCCATTTAAAACACTTTTAAGTATGACATTGTAATTTTTCTTATTGTATATATGAAATTATCCCCTTGTACTGGTCAGTTTCAAATATGCGTGCTCACTCAGTCTTGTCTATGAAGAAGCAATATATTGCATGGTCATTTCAGGCAATTCATTACTTTTCACTTGAAAGCACCCCAATCTCCTTGAATCTAAAATCATTATCTTTTTCAATTTGGTAGTTTTGTTTAATGCACTTTTTGTCTAGAGGTAAGTATTACACAACATAAGGTGCAATATCTGATCCCAAGAAACTGTCACACAAGAAAGATACAACAACAAAAAAAGAAGAAACATTGCAAATACCTACACAGGCCTGGAAACCAATGGAGCTCACCTGCTCCTATCTCTTCCACCTCTCAGTGTATTGTAAGAGGCTCCTATTCCCCTCCTTCCTTTTGGACTAAATGTTCTTGTTATATTGGATCAGGTATTGAAGACCTGATCTCCAATACAGTGGTGTTCAGAGATGGGACTCTTGGGAGGTGACTGGATCTTGTGGACTCTGATCTTATTAGTGGATTAACACATTAATGGATTCATGGCTGATGGCATCAATGGTGGTAGTGGAAACTGTAGGAGGTGGGGCAGAGTTGGAGGAATAGATCACAGCTGACATGCTCTGGAAGGGTATTCCATGCCCCCAGACCCTTCCTTGAACATGTGCATGCTCTCTCTCCTTCCCTCCCTCCCTCTTTCCCTTCCCACCCCACTTCCCTGCTCCATAAGATAGTGAGATGGGCAGCTTTGTTCTGCTGCACTGTCCCTGCCATACATGATGTTCTCCCCCATCACGGTCCTAGAATTGAAGGATTGAAATGACCAGGGACTAAAACGTGTAAAACTGTGAGGCAAAATAAATCTTTTGTCCTTTGAGTTGTTTTTCTCAGTATGTTGTTACAGTTACAAAAAGTTGACCAGAACACCATCCTATCTTTTATCTGTTTCTTTGTCAAAACGTAAGCTGCTAGGAGCATTCCTCTCAGACCTCTCGTCCCATTAGTTCTCTGCACTTCTTGACCCAAGCTCCCCTTCCACTCTTCCTGCCTAAAGCTTTATGTTTTGTCTTTTGAAACTCCTATTTCCTCTCCAACACAATGTCCTCTCTGTTTCCCTTGAATGTCTTTGCACTCCCCTTCAAGGAACTGTCACAACCTGAGGACTATCCTTTGCTTTTGGCCTTCATCCTTCTTAGGAAGGGAGAAGGGGACAGTACTGTCTGTACTGTTTCACCCACTGCTTCCATATCTACCTCCCTCCTTCACTGGCTTGTTAAAACCTCAGCATTCCAGTGAGACATGGCACTGTGTGGGCTGGGCTGCCCTCTACTCCTACTTTGCCACTGTCTGCTGATATGAAGTTAATCCCAGTTTGGCATATGGGTCACAGTTTTCTCTTAAATATTTTTGAGTCATTTTGCCATCCTGCAGCCTGTTGAGATCTAGGAACCAGTCATGTTAATACACAGGAGAATGTTAAAATCTCACTCACCATCTTCAGTGATTCCGTTTCAGGCAGTCTTACTTCCAAGTCTGCTTTTCTTTAGAACTAAGTTCCTTGTACTTGGGTAATAGATATCATTACCTCATAATCTCTCAGTGTGACAGTAAAATGAGATAACTTTTTTCCCCTAATTTCCTAGAAATTCTCTTTCTTGTCCCATTTCTCAATTCCTCTATATAGTGTTTGTTGTTTTATTCTTGCCTGTCTACATTTTATTTTTTTGGTACCTAAGATTGAACCCAGAGGTGCTTAACCACTGAGCCACATTCCCAGGACTTTTGTATTTTATTTTTGAGACAGGGTCTCACTAAGTTGCTTAGGTAATGCAATGTTGCTGAGACTGACTTTGAATTTACGATCCTTCTGCCTCAGCCTCCCAAACCACTGGGATTACAGGCATGCACCACTATGCCCAGCTGACACATGTATTTTTATTTATTTATTTATTTATTCTAAGAAATTTTAATATTTATTTTTAGTTTTCAGCGGACACAACATCTTTGTTTGTATGTGGTGCTGAGGATCGAACCCGGGCCGCACACATGCCAGGCGAGCGCGCTACAGCTTGAGCCACATCCCCAGCCCCAACACATGTATTTTTAGACAAGATGACTACAGCCTTTCAAAAACTTTCTGAATTTTAGAATTTGTTTAAAGATAACACATTCCAGCCTCCTAGGATTACCCATGAAAAACTGAGGCCTACAGAAGTTAAGAGATTTACCACTTTGTATAAGAAGTTAATTATAAAGCAAGATCTTTTTCCTGCATCAATTTAGGATATATTTGTCCCCTATTTTATGACCTTCAATATGGATGGGGAGAGGAAGAACTTGATGGGACTAAGAGTAGAAGTCAGAGAGCAGAGAGGAGAACTATTTAATAAGAAAAGCATCTGAATTGGTTTCTAGATGTGAACAATGGGGAGAATTGCATCAAAGGTAAGCCCTAGGAAAAGAAGAACAAACCAACACCAACAGCAGAAGACAGGAAATAATTAAAATCAAAGCTGAAATCAATGAAATTAAAATAACTCAAAAAATTGATAAAACAAAACGTTGGTTCTTTGATAAAACAAAATTGATAAATCCTTAGCCACACTGACAAAGAGAGAAAACTCAAATTACTAAAATTTGTGATGAAAAAGGAAATATCACAACAGACACTACTGAACTACAGAAGATAATTAGAAACTATTTTGAAAAATTATACTCCATTAAAATAGAAAATATCAAAGACATTGACATATTTCTAGAGACATATGAACTACCCATATTGAATCAGAAGGACGTATACAACTTAAACAGATCAATTTCAAGCAATGAAATATAAGATGCCATCAAAAGCCAACTAATCAAGAAAAGCTCAGGACCAGATGCATTCTCAGCCAAGTTCTACAGTAAGACCTTCAAAGAATAATTAACACCAATATTCCTCAATTTATTGCATGGAATAGAAAAGGAGGGAACCCATCCAAACTCATTCTATGAGCCTAATAACACCCTGATACCAAAACCAGACAAAGACATACCAAGGGAAGAAAACTTCAGACCAATGTCCCCGATTAACACAGATGCAGAAATTCTCAATAAAATTCTGGCAAATCACATACAAAAACATATTTTAAAGATATCTCACCACAGTCAAGTAGGGTTCATCCCAGGGATGAAAGGTTGGTTCAACATACAGAAATCAATAAATGTAATTCATCATATCAATAAACTTAAAAACAAGAATCGTATGATCATCTCAATAGATGCAGAAAAAGCTTTTGTCAAAATACAGTACCTCTTCATATTCAAAATACTAGAAAAACTAGGAATAGTATGAACTATCTCAGCATTGTAAAGGCAATTTTACAAGGGCAACATCATTATAAATGAAGAAAAATTTAAAACATTTCCTCTAAAAAACTGGAACAAAACAAGATTCTCTCTATCATCACTTCTGTTCTCTAGCCACAGCAATTAGACAGAGGGCTATTTTTTGATCATGAAAGATTTTTTAAATTATTTAATCATTTGGCTTTTGTTTGTGATCATAAATTTTGTTTTTAGATGTTGATGGACCTTTATTTTATTCATTTATTAATATGTAGTGCTGAGAATTGAACCCAATGCCTCACACATGCTAGGCAAGTGCTACACCACTGAGCCACAATCCCAGCCCTGTGATCATAAAGTTTTGAACATAAAATTTTATATTCATTATTGTTATTGTTAGAGCTAATATTTATTGAATACATACTATGATCCACACAAAGTATTGTCTGTTACATGGATTATCTCACTAATTTTCACCACTACTTTATGATGTAGATCTTATAGTTCTTTTCATTTTGAACACAAGGAAACTGAGGAATAGAAAGGTTTAACGTTTTTTTTTTTAAATTGCACACTGCTAGTAAGTGGTACAGAAGGAAGGTAGATTAAAGTAGTCTGATTTCAGAACCTATACTTCATTATGCCATTTATATTTTACACATATATGTGATTACCAGGGTAAATGCATCTTTTCTGAAACAATGCAGCAAGACATTTTCTTTCAATCAATATCTTTAGGAAACCCCTTCTGATAGATAGCAGGTATATATAACTTACTTTTATCAAACTACAATACTAAACCATGGTATTGATCCTCCACACTAATAATTTCATTTTTAGAAATGTTCTCCTTTCTTATCTCCATCAATTGGTGCATTAAACCTGCACCCATCACTGTTTCTCATTGTGAGTCCACCACCAACAATGAATGGACACCACTTGGACTATGTGTTCAACCTCAACACAACTCCATCAACAGCCAGACCGTCTATGTTGCTTGCTAGACCATTCTCTGCTTTCTCTGTTCCTTTGCTAGGGCCCAGGTCACCGGTGCAATAAAACACAAGAGTTCTTCCCACCTGTTACACCACATACTGACTTGCTACTTCTGTTTTTACACACATACACAGGTTCTTGTTAAAGTGCTCTTCCAACATACATAATATCAACTTCATATCACACAACACCACAGTGAGGGAGGTATTATTTTTTATTCCTTCTTCTAGATGAGAACCTGAACTGAGGCACAGAGAAGTTCTCACTGCCATCACACTCCTTAGTCATAGAGGATATTTTAACACAGACAATCTGGCATTAACTGTGTTCTTAACTTTTATAATATATTACTCCTGGAAATCCCTGAAAATACTACATTCCAGGGAAATGTGAAGGATAATAAATTAGTCTCTCTACTCAAATAGTGTAGGTTAGTTTCTTATAATGGAGACAAATTTAATATTCTGTATATTGGTCATAAACGGTCCAACAGTTGAAAATAGTTTGTATACTATTTGGCAATAAAATACTTTACATCACATTTTGTGCCCACTTGTGCATAAAATTAAATATGTTATTTTCCTTAACATTTACAAGAATAGTTATCAAATATACTCTTCCAAAATAATTTTGGGGGAAATATTCTTATTTAATAGTAACTGAATATCTCCTTTGGACCTCCCCAGAGACACAATTTTAGCATTTCAAACCTGATCTGATAATTATTTCTTCAAAAATTCCCTCTCTCAATAAATAGCATCACCAGCCACCAGTTGCAGAGCCAGAAACCTAGCCAGCATCTATACTAGCCTCTCAGTCCAGCACAGTAAATTTGTAGGACAGCCAAATTCATCTGCTGCTTGACAGTTTTTCCTCACTTTCTAATTGTTTACTCTTCTTTCAACCTTAACACATTTTTAACACTATTGTTGTTCTAAAATCTAAATCTTATCATCCTGCCCCTCCCCTGTTTAGTATCTGTGAATGGTGTCATCCTGCTTAACCTGGGCTGTCAGGTCCCATCATCCAATCTGTTCGTCTTTCCAAGTATACCTCTTTTCACTCTGCATTCTTCTCTCATTCCCTCTGACACAGTGTGCTGTGGGCCTTGCACATGGAGTTTAATAGAAATCCCTCTCTCTTTGTCGCTCTACTCTTATTCTTGAGGTCTTGCTTAGATGTCAGTTGTGGAGTCTCCCTGTCACAGCACTCATCACACTGTATTTGTATGTACTTTCCCTGACTATGGTACTCAGACTGTGAACTACAGGAATAATAGAGATAAAAAATATGAATGATAGAACTATTAAGTCAGCATTCATTTAGTAAAACGCTTTCTCCTTCTTTCCCAGTGGAAGGAGTTTACCAATCCCTTCAACCACTGAGGCAGCTTATGCACTTATGAACTCTGGAATAATTTGTGTGATTCAATTAATTATAAAAATTTATGGAGAAATAGGAGGGAATATATATATATATATAGATCTATATCTATATCTATATCTATATCTATATCTATATTTCACCACCCAAATTATGGAAAAAATGCCCATCTAAATTCTAAAAAGATGTTGTTGATGGATGAGATTGTTTATTTTTATTATGGTATATTAGTTTTAGATCAACTTGATTTCATAAAGTATAGAATGAGGGACTCTTTTAATATCTCTCATATACAGCAATTAATAATTGCTTAAGACAAGAGTATTATTTTACTGTTTTAAATTATATAGAAATTTATAGTTGTAATTGTTAAATATAATTTTGATGTCATCATTCAATTGATCAAATTTGGTCAAGAATACATGTTACAGCTATAATATAATTTTTATGAGAAAATGTAATCTCCCTTATAAAAACCTAGTTTGTAACTTTTGAGCTATAAGAATACTACAGTATGATTAAAATATGGAGACAGTCACAAGAAAATTGTAGGAATAATTAAAGATTATTTAAAGCAAAAGAAACTGTAATATAATTTAGACACCAGACTCTTGCTAATTACTTCCCTAAAGTAAACTGTTTATCTTCTCAACATAAAGCATATCCTGTGCTTTCTGGTCAAAAAAATGAAACTCCCTGAATATCTGTTTTGTGCCCATCCCCTTTATCCCTGGGGAATAGTCTTGTTGGTTTTTCATCCAACAGTTGGGCTCACAGCAGGTTGTACTGGGGTTCTTTCTTGACTTCTGAAAAGAACAGTTTGGTTAGGATTTACATATTAGTTTGATTTATTGTGTCTGTAACATAATATCTAAGTACCTTTTACAAACCCAATTAAATACAATGTTAAAAAAGAATGTATTAAGATAATTTAGTTAGGCTTTGGTAGGATTCATCCCAATTCACATTGATGACTAATGAGAAAATCATTGCCATAATTATTTCTATACTGCATAAAATATTATTTCCCTTCCAATTATACTATCTGAGAATAAAATTTTATCTTTATGTTCTTTCTGTATTCATTAATATGTGAGGGTAAATTATTAGGTGGCTTCTAAAAACAACATTCCAGTATGAGTATTTGAGAAACTAATTTTTCCAGCTGATATTGCTTAATAAGTTTTGGGAAAGTCTGATTTGTCTATTTTATTTCCTCCTGTGAGATAAAAACCATTCATGTCCTTAATTTTCTATTTGGATACAATACTCATTGGATAGGGGACTTCTGTTGCAGTATTTAGAAAACTGGAAATTTAGAAATTCATTAGAATCAAGAGGAATAGCTGTACTATCCAAATCGACGAACTGTTGCTGATTCTTTAATATCACCAAAGGGAAACCAAGCTTATAAAATCTTGCTAACCACCTTGCATTGAGCTGTCACCTTCAATGTACCTTTGATATACTTGCTTTCTGTTAAAGGGGAAGATGGGAAACAGAAAGTGTATCATTTCATTCACACGGACTTTGTCTGGAAGTGTGGCTGTGATATGATTTCTGTCAGAAACAATCTGCTTGATATTCCTCTGCCTTTGCTTGGGAACACAGAGTGGCTTGTCTGTTTTCTAACCCTGGGTGCTAGGATATGCTGCCTTGTCAAACAGCATTTGTCTTCACTCACTACCTGCCTGTTGAGTGGAGCTCAGCCTCGCTGTGGTGGCAGAGAAAGCCTTAAGGCTGCTCAGCATCTGTCTCTTCATGTAATTAACTGCAGCCCTGGATAGGGAGCAAAACAGAGATTTTGTGCTGTGAAAGAGTAATGTGTCTAGACAGGAGTTTCTAAGCAGAGAAAAGATTTGTTAGTGTTTCTGTTCCAAACAGAAGGACACTTTTTTTTTTTTTTTTGCCTCAAAATATATTGAAGGCAGAGTGACCGTTTGCTTCCAAAGCAAAGGTAACTTTGGAAAACTCACTTATTGTGCCTTAAAAGCTCCTTCAAAAAGCTTTAATTTGACAATTTTAGCATCAAAAGGAGTAATGATAGTAATGAGGTATAGTCCAATGAATAAAATAAGAATCCATGAGTCAGTAGACCCAATAAAAGATGGAAAATAGAACCCCATCTTTATAGAATGCCCACTAATAAAAGTTGAATGGAAGATGGAGTTAGAAATCACCATTTCACAATCATCCAGGAAATAACTGAATCAAGCAAGAATCATCACAGATGCTCATAACATATTAATAGATGAAAGTTTGCTGAGGATTAGGATACATACAGACTCAAATTATCTCCTCACAAATTTAATATATGTATATATAATCACATCTGGGTAAAGGATATATGGGAGCTTAGGGGTTTGGGGGGTAATTTTTCTAGAAGTTTGAAAGTATATTTAAAAAAAACTGTACCCAAGAGATAGAATTTGCATATTATTTTGGTTTTCTTCCTAAGTAATTGGAATATGGCTCAGTCCTGAGCAGGCTTGGCTCTTTTTAACATGGTATGAGGAAAAATATGTTATCCAGAAGGTTGACTCACCAGCTGCCACCAAGATTCATTAAATGTAACATGCTCCCCAATCAAAATCTGCTCTCTCCTAGGAAGAGTGACATCCTGAATGTTTACCTTTCACAAAGTCTCACTTAGAGACTTGTGATCCATGAGGACTTCAGAGTGAAATGTGAATATCTGCATGTGAGGCTCCATGACACATTTTTTAGTACCCTTTGACTTTACAGAAAAGGGCCCTGAAATTTAGAAAATGAAGGCTTGTGATTCTTTCTGTGTCATTCTTAATAAGGTTTCTTTCAAGAAGTAGTAGGAAAAGAGTCCTTCCCTCCTAAGACCCTATTATGTAGCCATAGCAGCCCTGATGACTGCTTAAATTAGAACAAAAGACTACATATAATAATAATGACTGCAAACAGTATTGAAAATAATTATATTAAACTCTTCCCTGGATATTTGGGTATTCATTTAATATGGAGCCTGTGATGATTCAATGAACAGATTTATAATTTAACTTAAAAATTAGAATGAAGCAATGCAATGTGTGTCTGAAGGAGGAGTCATTAGTAACCAGCTGATTAGGTCCCCTTCATGCAATAGCATCCTTGGTGCTTCATTTGCAGGTGGCAATGGGCCTTACTGCTCTTTTGCAGCTAGGGCAGACAGTCCCTCTTGTTTGGAGCCATTGACTTTGGCCAATTCTTTCTTTCTAGTTGGTGTCTAATAGATGTAGGTTGATTTCACTACCAAGAGAGGGAATGGATCATGCCTTAATTCTTAGTCCTCTTTGTGATTCAATCCAGCTTGTCAATGTTGTGTCTCTGGGTATTCCCCTAAGATTGCCAATATTATTTATTTTATTTGACATTTGAATTTCTATATTGAAAAATACATTGATTTTTTTTCTTAGATATATGTTATCCCTGTTCACTTTGTTTTTAAGGTGGAAGAGATGTGTAAGAATCATATTGTCCAAATTCTTTAGTACATAGGAAACCGAGTCCCAGGTATCCCCAAGTTGATGGAGATCATGCTTATTGGTGGACCAAAGGTGTCAGGTTCCCAGGCTCGTGTTGTATTAACATGGTGCCATTCTCGTAACAGTCAATAATTCATTAAACTTTTGGAAATTCTTGAAACACCAAGGAATAGTAATTTTAGGTAGGATATCTAAGAAAATGAAATTACACATAATGCTTTTTAAACATTTCATTTTGAAATATTTTAGATTTATAGGAGAAGCGTGAAGATAGTATAGAGTTCCTATATCCCTTTTACTCAACTTCCCCTAATGCTAACTAACATCTTACATAACATGTAAAACTAAGAAATTCGCCTGGGTGCAATAGTGTCAGCTAAACTATAGACTTTATATGGGTTTCCTCAGTTTTTCCACCAATTTTCTTTTTTCTGTTCCTGGATCCAGTGCAGACCACAGTGTTTTTGATAATCATGTTGTCTTAGTCTCTTCTAATGAGCATTTTCTCGACAATTCTCTCTTTCCTGTCCCCTCTGAACAGTGTTTAGATATTTTGTAGACTGACCCTCAGTTAGGGTTTGGGAATTTTTCATGATTAGGTTGAAATGATGGATTTGGGGGGTACTCCAGAAACCATGATATTTTTATTGTATTATATGAGAGGGTGAGATGTAATATTGTAATATTAATATTACATATCACTATAGATGTTTAACTTGATCACTTAGTTAAGACAGTGTTTGCTTGTGAGAAATCTGGCTTCTATTATGTATGATGCATTTCTTTATTGTGTTTTAGTATAGTATAAATATAATGAAGTGTCAGAATTGATTAACTATACTATTAGAAGAAGCCAGTTTAGCAAGAGGTCTGGGAAGTGAAAGTGACAACATTCCTAGAGTTTTTAGATTTAAAGTTACAGATTCTCTTTTCTGTTGTTCTCCTTTCTACTATCCTTAATTCTTCTGTCTTACCTCTTATTTTTGTGGGTCTATAGTCTGAGCTCTATACTCTGTTCCATTGATCTTCATTTCTGTCCTTTCATGCAATGCTTTGTTGATCATGTAGCTCTAAAGTAAGATTTCAAATAGAGTACTATGAGATCTTATGAACTGTTCTTTTTCAGAATTGGTTTTCTTGTTCTAGTTCCTTTGACTTTCCAAATACATTTTAGTATCAGTTTGTCAAAAATCTATAAAAAGGCTTGCTTGAATTTTAAATTGGATTACATTTAATGTGCATATCAAGTTGTAAAGAATTGATATCTAATATCAATGTTGAGTTTTCCAATTCACAAATATGATTCATCTTTCCATTTATTTGAACTTTGATTTTTCTATCAGTGTTTTGTAGCTTTCATTAAACACTGCACGTTTTTTAAAAAATATTTATTCCTAAGTATTTGATTGTAATATTTTGTGTAATTGCAAATGTGGTTTTTAAAATTTATTTTGAAATCCCAATTTCTCCTGGTGTTTAGGAATGCATCTGACTTTCATATATTGATCTTGTATCCTATAAACTTATTAAACTCTTCTGTTTTAGAAGCTTTGTTGTGGATTCTTTGGGATTTTCTACATAGACATTTATATTGTCAAAATCAAGAATGTTTCTCTCTTTCCAACATGTGTAAATTTTACTTCTTTTTTCCCTCTCCATAGTGTGTTGGAATAGGAATTCTAATACTCTATTGAATAGGAGTAGTAAGAGATGACATCTGTGTCTTTTTCTTAATTTTAGTCTTTGCCCATTGAGCATGATGGTAAGTGTGGGTTTTCTTTTTGAACAAATGTTCTTCATTAGGGTAAATAAGGTCCATTCTATTCCTAGTTTGTTGTAAGTTTCTATCATGAAAACATTTAGAATTTTATTAAATTGTTTTTCCATACTTATTGAAATTATTGTATATTTTTCCTTATGTAGTCTGTTAATATGGTGAATTAAACTGATTTTTCAAAAATTGAACCAATCTTGAATTCTTGGGATGACTCTCACTTGGCTATGTTATATTATTCTTTTTTTTATATTGCTGGATCTGATTTGATGTATTGCTGAGGAGTTTTTTGCATCTATGTCAATGAGGAATATTGGAATGTTGGTCTGTAATTTTCTTTATTCTTCTTCTTCTTTTATTTATTTATTGTTTTTTTTTGATACTGGAGATTAAACTGAAAGGTGCTTAACCATTGAGCAACACCTTCAGCCCTTTCTATTTTTAATTTTTTTTGAAATAGGGTCTAGCCAAGTTGGTTAGGACTTTACTATGTTGCTGAGGCTGGCCTCAAACTGAGACCCTCCTGCCTCAGCCCCCTGAGTTTCTATAATTATAGGCATGTGCCACCACACCTGGCTGCAGTTTTCTATTCTTGATAGATCTTTGTCCAGATTTGGTATTAGGTTAATGAAGGCCTCACAGATTAGTTGAGAAGTTTTCTTTAATCTTCTGTTTTCTGGAAAAGACTGAAATGTTAGTATTATTCTTTCTTAAATACTTGGTGGAATTTCATAGTGAAGTCATTTGAGCCATTTATATTTTGGAATGTTTGGATTATAAATTTAATGTCTCAAATATATATTAAAATTATTTCTCTTCTTGAGTGAGTTTTATAGTTTTTGTCTTTCAAATGGTGCAGTTCTTCTAAGTTGTTGATTTTATATGCATAAAATGTTGGTAGTATTTATTTGTTACACTTTCAGTGTTTGTGGAGTTCTTGGTGATGTCTGCATTTTCATTTTTTTATATTATTTATTTGCATCTTCTTTCTTTTTTTCTTTGTCTGGCTAGACTCTTACCAGTTTTAGAGCCAGTTTCTTTTTCTCTTTGATTTTCTCTATTGGTAGTTGATTATCAATTTCATTGATTTATGCTCTAACCCGTATTACCTCTTTCTGTGTGCTTAGGTTTAATTTGCTCTTCTTTCTCTAGTGCCTTAATATGGAATAATAGATTACTGATCTTAGATCTTTTTTCATCATTAATATAAACATTTAAAGTTATTAATTTCCTTCTAAGGACTACTTTATCATGTACATCCTCCAAATTTTGACATTTTCATTTCTACTTAATTCACTTTAAAAGATCTTCATTAGCTTAATTTAATATATTTTATTTAAAATTTTTAAAAAATTCCTTTGTCACTTTCTCTTTGATGTATACAACCAGGGCCTTGCATAATGCTAGGCAAGCACTCTGTCACTGAGTTACACTCCTAGCCTTTTTATTTTATTTTGAGGCTGGGTTTCTCTAATTTGCTAATTTGAGATTCTCCTGCCTCAGCCTCCCAAGCAGCTTGGATTACAATCATGTACCAACACACCTCGCTTACTTACTGTATTTTGAAGATACAGAATTTAATACAAATTTCTCATGTTTGATATATTTTTGAGAAGTTTATATAATTTCTTTACATGGAATGCCATCTCACACTTTTTAGTTATATAAAGCATAGTATTTAGGAGTACTCTATAACAAAAAAATAGAAATTAATTTAGCTGATCTAGAATCTATTATCAAATATGCAAACTGAGTTGAGTTTACATGAGCTGTGCATTATATTGTGGCATGAAATCCAGTACTCATTTCCTCCTTAGAATTAATCTACAAAAACAAATTTCCCTTATTTCATATATTATTTTTAGTGCATTATAGTTGTACATACTGTACTTATACATACATTACTCATTTTGACATATTCCTAAATGCATATGACATAATTTTCTCCATTTAAATCCCAAATGCTATCCCTTTCCCTTCAGTCCTTCCCTCCATCCCTTTCTTCTACCCTATTGGTCTTCCTTCTATTAATTTATTTATTTGTTTATTTATTTTTAATTGATGCATTATAATTATGTATAAAATTGGAGTGCATTATGACATATCCGTACATGATACAACATAATTTGGTCAACTTAATTCCCTTGTTCCCCCCTTACTCTCTCCTCCTCCCTTCCTCTTGGTCCCTGCTTCTACTCTATTGCTCTCCCTTCTGTTTGTATGAGACCCTCTTCATTTATTCCTTTATTCTCTCTAGCTTCTGTTTATGAGAGAAAACATTTGACCTTTTACTTTTTCAGAGTTTGGCTTGTTTCACTTAGTGTGGTGATTTACATTTCCATTCATTTACCAGCAAATGACATATTTCTTCTTTTTGTGACTGAGTAGAACTGTATTGTGCATATATGCCACATTTTCTTTACCCATTCATATATATATATATATATATATATATATATATATATATATATATATACACACATATATATCTCACACAGAGGAGGAGGTTTGCACACCTGGGTTAGTGTGACAGAGCCTGGTAGCCTCAGAGGATGTGGCATGTCCTGAATAAACATCTTGGTTAAAGCTTCCCTATACAGGCCATCCTGATTCAGATGCCAATAAATTTTCTTCATTTGAAGAATTGAACCCAGGGATGCTTAATCTTAGAGCCATATTGCCAGCTCTTTCAGCACTTTTAACTTTTTTTTTTTTTTTGAGACAGAGACTCACTGAGTTGCTTAGGACCTTGTTAACTTGCTGAGGTTGGCCTTGAACTTGTAATCCTCCTGCCTCAGCCTCCCAGTTGCTAGGTTTATAGGAGTGTGCCACTATGCCCAGCTATCCATTCATCTATTAATGGGCACCTAGGCAGATTCCATAACTTGGCTATTAGGATTGTGCTGCTATAAACATTGGTGTGTGGGTATTGCTATAGTATGCTGATTTTAGTTCTTTTGGATAAATGCCAAGTAGTAGGATAGCTGGATCATATAGAAGGCAGCTATGCTCACCACTACACCACCAACGCTGCCCTAGCTACTAGGTCATATGGTGGTTCCCTTCCTAGTGTTTTGAGGCATCTCCATACTGCTTTCCAAAATGGTTGTACTAACTACAGTCCCATCAACAATGTATAGGTGTACTTTCCCCCCTCGAATCCTCATCAGCAATAATCATTATTTGCATCCTTGATGATTGCCATTCTGACTGGGATGACTAATATTGACAATCAAGAAGTAGTAACTTTTCCCCAAACACTCCACATTGTCTTAGAAAATAGCCTGTACCAGATATCTAGCTTTTGGACTCTCTTGCATTTTTAGTCTTTTTGATGACTAAAAATTTTTCTTCTTTCAACTTTCATCTCTTAGTACCTTCATGATCTCTCTATGCACCCAAATTTACAGTGTATCTTCTGAGATCTGCTAAGAGATGACTCAGTGAATGAGCCTGTGGGCACATTTGTAATTGGCTGAGACTGAGGAAGAAGTTTCTTCCTCAGCTCCCTGCACTCTGGTTTGGAGACCTGTCTTGACAGCTTGAGTCTGAGAACCCAGGTGGGTATCTGTCTTTGGCAGTTTTCCTCATTGAATCTGAGATGAAAGGATCACTTGGAAGTCAGATCATTCACTCAGCTGCAGAGAGGTCACCATGTTTAAGTAGCCTATCTTGGTTTGTTGTCAGTCATTATTTGTGGATCACAAGGGATTAGCCTTTATTCAGATGGTCCCCATTTCAGGGTCTTGGTCTCCTGAAATTTGTGTTCAGGACTATATAGTTAACATGGAGATAAATGTAGTATTTCTTTTAAAATCATGTTTGACATTTTACAGTTAGGATATATTCAAATAAGATCTTACAGCAGTAAATATAATTTTATTTATGTCTTTCTAATGATATACCAAGAAGAGTACATTTATTTGTATAACATTTCTTTCTTAGGAAATATAAGACAGGGAACTCACCATTTTCATCTTACTTTTATCACTAATATGTATAATAATATGTATATATGTATGGCACATAATATATCCCTGGTTAGGGTTGTTGAATGAATAATAAATGCATAGATAAATATAGATAATAATAAATATTTTATTCTTGCCCTCCATTTCTATTAAGATTAGTTTTTCCTAAAAAGTTACAAAAAAACTTTTTTCTTTTTTCTAGTATGCTTGCTACTTCCATTTCACTTAGAAAAAAATTTATTTGAATTATTGGAAAAATATTTTCTTAATAAACCTCCTTCAGTATTGTGCCTTACAGATACCTACATAAGTGTGTGCATATCTATATCTATATGTAAATATATGCATATGTATATATTCAAGCTGATAAAGGCAAGGAAAATCAGAAGAGACACAGAGGAGGAGATTTGCACACCTAGGTTAGTATGACAGGTAGCCTAGTAGCCTCAGAGGATGTGGCATGTCCTGAATAAACATCTTGGTTAAGGCTTCCCTATGCAGGCCATCCTGATTCAGATGCCAATTAAATTTTCTTCATTTGATTTAAGAGCTTATCTGACTTTCACCACTGACACAACTCAGTCCTCAGAATCAGACAATTAGAATTTTGGCATTTTGCTTGAGAGTACCCACTGAAGCATGGTGACCGTGCACTGGACCCCTTGTCTGTGTTAATGAGTGCATTATAATGTTTGGATATACACATACCTTGCTAATGTCTTCTTGGTCCATTTCTGGAATTTTGCTGTGTCTCAGGTACCAGGCTCCCTCTGCCTTAAGGTACTGCTCTCATGGTGCCCCTCCTCTCTGCTCTGCTCTTAAGGACCCGGGTTCTCATTACAGCCAAGCACCTGCTGCTTCAGGCCAGCCTCCTCATGGTTGCCAGGGATGTCCCTTAGCCCTTCCTCAGCAAGCCCATTTGACAACTACCTCCCTCCTTGGCAGTACCTATTTTTATGCCAGCAATATTACAGCTTTCTCACATCAGCTTTTCTTTGTAACTCTCAGTTAAATGTGGCTGTATTATCCTAGGGAGCTTCCCACCCCAGAATTATTTTGGAATAGCATAATTTCAAGTCTACTGGTCTGGAAAATGTCACAAGATTGGGAAGTTCTCACCCATGTTACTTGTTGAACATGAGTTTGCTTCACTGCACTTGCATGATTAGCGTTAGCGAAACTGTCTATTTGTAGCATGTCTTTACTAGATAACTCTTTAAGTACAATTCCAATGTGTAAATAGCTTAATATAGTTAATAAGAAGAAAATAAACATAAAATTATATTACAAAAAAAAACACATTTGTTTTGCTATTAGTGTAACTCAACTGTTCACAGACCTCATTTGCTTAAGGTAAAAATAAGGTCACTCAACAACTGGCCACGGTTCCTGGCTAATTGCCTCACCTGCATAATCAGAGCACCTTACCCCTTTTAGATCTCTTCCCTATGTATGTCCCCTAGTTATTCCTGAGTGTCTCTGCAATGGTTCATATGTGTGTTTTTGGACACTCCTCTTGTCTCTCGTATTCTTTAGCTGTAGTTTTCTCATTGAGGGACACACATCTGTGAAGAAAGTGCTTACCTGTGTGGCAGGTGCTTCAATAACAACATCACCTCACTGCTCCTGGGAGAATTTTCTGGAGCATCCCTCTACTGCAAATGCCTCAACATGCCACAAAGTTCTGTGTCTCGTTTGGTCTACACAGCAATGATTCTAGATTTTGTTCTTTGGAAAGCAGATTTAAAAATGAGATCTATGGGAATAAGAATAATTCATTCATATTCATTCATATTCTCTCTCTCTCTCTCTCTCTCTCTCTCTCTCTCTCTCTCTCTCTCTCTCTCTCTCTCTCTCTCTCTCCAGGAATTGAAACCAGAGGCACTTAGTCACTGAGCCACACACACCCAGTCCCTTTTTATTTTTTATTTTGAGGCAGGGTCTCACCAAGTTGCTTGGGGCCTTGCTAAATTGCTAAGACTGGTTTTGAATTTGCAATCCTCCTGCCTCAGCCCCCTAAGCTGCTGGGATTATAGGCATGCTCCACTGTGCCCATGCTTGTGTCTCTCTTAAGTAACCAGTGCGCTTTATGTTGTATGCACATTTTCAGCTCCATACATATGTTCCATTGTAGCTGACACCCCAGCTCTGCACTGCCCTTTGTCATTTAGATTCTGAAGCAGCATTGATCATGTCTTATGTTTGCACAATGTCTTATGAAAAAACATCTCCTTCATGTCTGATGGTTTCTTTCTTAAAAAATTCTTGAGCAGAAATCATTTACTTTGCCTGGTGGTGTTTAGGAAGCACAAATATGTCAGTTTCTGATGGATAAAGCACAGAAGAGAGCACAAACCACTTAAGTGAATTTTAAATGTATGTATTTTGTTTTGATGTTCATTCATTTCTGTGCATTAGAGAGTGAGGATAAAGAAGACAACCGATTCTTGGGGTCATTTTCATTTTTCAAAATTCCCAAGGATGGCAATAGGGTGTTCAAATTGGACTTTGGAGGAGAGTGTTGGACATGGGGGAGCATGCCTGTAATTCCAATGACTCAGTAAGCTGAGGCAGGAGGCTTGAAAATTGAGCTAGCTTCAGAAACTTAGCAAGGCCCTGTCTCAAATTTTAAAAGAAACAATTTTTTAAAAAGGGGCTGGGAGGTGCTAGGATTGTAGCTCAGTGGTAGAGCACTCACCTAGCACATGTGAAACCCTGGGTTCAATCCTAAGCACCACATAAAAATAAATAAATAAAATAAAAGTATTGTGTCCAAGTATAACTAAAAAAAATTTATTTATTTTTTTTTTTAAAAAGGGCTGGGGGCCAAGTGCAGTGGTGCAAGCCTATTATCCCAGCAGCTCCCAGGCTGAGGCAAGAGGATCAAGAGTTCAAAGCCAGGCTTGGCAAAAGCAAGGCACTAAGCAACTCAGTGAGACCCTGTCTCTAAATAAAATATAAAATAGGGCTGGGGATGGGGCTCAGTGGTCAAATGCCCCTAAGTTAAATCCCCAGTACCAAAAAGAAGGAAAAAAAGGAAAAAAGGAGGTTTGGGGGTGTACCTCAGTGATGGAGAGTCCCCAGTACTTAGAAAAAAAAAGAACTTGGGAGGAGAGAGGGTGGTCTGTTCTGTTTTAGTTCAGATTGTATTGTCTCTCCAGTAATATGATCATTATTCTAGAATAGTGTCTCCTTCACATTAAACTAAATAGAGAAAAATATCTATTCTCTCTGCCTCACATGACACGGGCTTTCCAAGGGTTATTTCTCTGCTCTTATTGATCTTTCAAAGTGTTTGACTCATCTAACTACTTCTATTTGTGAAGGCTTTTTTTTTCCCCTTGATTTCTGTCTCACCTCACTGGACACTCTTTTTCTTCTCTTTTTCTGCCTCTTTTTTCTTTTCTGTCCTAACTCTAAAATGTCAGGTCTCCCAGGGCTCTGTTCTCTGCCCTCTGCCCTTCAACCCCTGCATTTCCTGGATGATCATCAGCTCTGTGACAAAATTCCACCCAGAGGCTGGTGATTACCAAATCCATAGCTCGGGTCCCAACCTCTGCACACTCTGGGATACAGTTTCATGCCAGACATTTCCACTGGGAGGTGTAACAGGGATCTTAAACTGGAATACTCCAAATACAATGATTATTTTCTTTCCCCAAATTTACTCCTTTTCTAGTGATTTCCATCTCCTATTTTCGCAAGCTGAATGGCTGGGCATTTCCTTGCTTTTCTTTTTCGTCACTAGCCTCATCCCAATACCTAATCCATCCTCAGATTCAATTGATGAATCTGTCCATTTATTTTGATTTTCACTAACTTCCAATCCCAGCCACTGCCATCTGTTCTGTAGCAGTTGATTCCTGACTGCTCTGTGTCTACTATTGCCACCCTACCGTCCATTCTCTGTCCAGGAGCCACCTATTAATTTTAAATGAAAATTTTATGTCACTCTCATCCTTAAAACTTTCCATCATGTTTAAAATAAATTCCCAACTTCTTACTTTGGCTTATGAAATACTACAGTCTGCCTCTTGCCAAACTCTCTGACCCCACCTAACATGCAACTGCTGCCCCCAGCCCTCTACTCCAGCCTCCCAGACCCCTGTTCTGCTCCTGAAACACATACTAAGCTTTTTTCCATCTAGATCTTTTGCACCAGCCGTGTCTCCAGCCTCATATGAACTTCACATTGCCTCTTTCTTTCTTGTCATTCAAATCTTAGCTTAAAATGCAACCTCCTAAGAGAGGTCTTCCCTGATGACACCACATACATCAGGCACACAGTTGTTCCTTATCATGTTGATTTGTCTTAATTCTCTGCATGCTACCATTTTCAGTTGATTTTATTTCTCCACTATCAGATCTGTAACAGCAGTGAAATTGTCTCTCTTACTCATGACTGTATCCTGAGTACACAGAACAATTCCTGGCATTGTAAACAGCCAAGAAGTATTCATTGAATGACCCCATCTTATTTGTGATTGCTCTCTCCCTTAAAACAAACTAATAGCATGCTGGGTCCCCCCCTTTCTTTCTTCCTCTTGAATAGTAAGAATTATTTTTGCTGGGTCATTTCAGGAAGAATCTTATTCTTTTTTATGCCCATTTTCAGTGTAATGAGTTCTGATTATTAGCAGAGCTTTTTCTTATACTCGGAGTTTCTTAGATTTGTACTACTCTAAGTACATAAAGGGATTCAATTTTGTTCAATTGTTTGAAAAGGCACTATGAATTGTTTACCAAATTTCCATTCTTCCCTCTTCTTTAAGAGTAGAATTAAGAATAGAATTTGGTCTAGCCTAAATACTAAATACTCCAGTCTCCATTGTGCATATAGATGGTCTCTGATATAAAATTAGAAGTCATCATGTGATATCCTTGGGAAAACTGTTAAAATTATTAGGCAGGTACTCTATAACACTTGCCTTTTTTCCTTCTTGTCTGGAAAGTGAACATGATAGCTGGACCCATAGCAACCACTTTGTGAACAAAAGGCAAGAGTAAGGAAAATAAGATGTAAGTGTAGTAGAGAGAAAAAAGACACAGTCTGTGTTCCCAATAATGAATAATTGTCATACCAATTTGGAACTCTCAGTCTTTTATTTATGTATATCAGAAAAGTAACCCTCCATCATATTTAATTCACCATTATTTGAGTTTTCTGCCCTACTGTAAGGGAAATATGGTATTCTCTTCAATGTTGAGAATCTAAGAATGTTAATATTAATTAATTATTTCATAAAATGTTCTTCCTAGTTATTTTTAATAAGTTCTTGGGCATCATTTAGTTTTGTGATTTTTCCATAAGTGTTGATTTCCATTGTTCTCTTTTTTGATAGAGACACTATTGCTTGGAAGAAGGATATAATCTTTTGAGTTAAATGATTATGGGTTTGAAATTTGGCCTCATCACTCATCTGAACTCTGGAAAATTTTTTAATTTATCTGGACCTCATTTTCTTCATTTCACCTCATATAATTTTATTACCTCATTTAGTTTTAATATCTCATATATTTTTGTGAGTGTAAAGTGAGGTGATAGAAACAGTCTATTTCTTGTTGAGATCACACATCTTCATAGGTAGCTACATGTACAAAAATGACATTGGATTACACATTTACACATTTTTAAAATCTTTTTTATAGCTTTCTTTTTTATTTTTAAAATTTCTATGCCTCAGTGTATACAACTGTACAAAACAAATGGTATCTTTTTTGTAAAAAATGATATTTTAAAATCATGTACATTTTTCTATTTTAGCAATGTGTTCACAATTTATATTGTGCATATGACTTTTCAAAACATTATGCTATATAGCTATATCATTTCACTCTATTTATACCAACCCTGTTTTCCACATTTATACACATTTATCTATGTAAATTATATCTTAAATTTAAAAAATATTAGGCATGCCATAAATGGGAATAAACCTGCACATATTCCAATATTTTAACATAGTTATCATCATTTCCAGAATAAGAAAGAGAGAGAATCATTCTGAGGAGAAATTTACAGATATTCTAATTTTAAAACTCAGAAATTGAGAATAATATATTCTCCTGGAAGTGCTCTCACATGAAAGTTATATCAGGCTATGATGGTTTAGAACGGATGTCCCCCAGTCTCGCATGTTGAAGGCTTGCTCCTATGCAGCAGTGTTCAGGGGTGGGGCTTTTAGGACCTCTGAGCTCATCGGTGGATTCATGGTTTGAATGGACTATTGGAAGAGGGTGGAAACTGGAGAAGGCGGGTCCTAGCAGGAGAAGAGGGTTTGTGGGGTGCTAGGGGATTGCTCTACCGCTGATTCCCAGCCCCAGCCCTAGGGGCTGTATCTTATTGCCAGTCTCTCTCTCCCTCTCTCTCTGTGCCTCATGACTGCCACAAGGTGAGCAATTCCACCCTGTCCTGTGTTCCCTGCCATGATGATCTGCCTGGCCACAAGCCCACAGTGATGGGGCCAGCCAACCATGGACTGAAACCTCTCCTTTCACAACAATGAAACACTGACTAACACACAAACTGAAGTTTTCTAATTTCTAGCCCTCCTTCTAGACTTCTCTTTTAGTCAGCTTTTCATCACTGTGACCAAAAGACCTGACAAGAACAGCATAGCAGGTAGGCATGGTGGTGCATACCTTCAATCCCAGGAGGGAGGCTGAGATAGGAGGATTCAAGTTTAAGGCCAGACTCAGAAATTTAGAGAGGCCCTAAGCAACTTAGTGAAACCCTATCTCAAAATAAAAAATACAAAAGGCTGGGGATACAGCTCAGTGGTAAAGTGCTCCTGGGTTCAATCTCCAGTACCAAAACAAAACAGCATAGAGGAGGAAAGGTTTATTTGGGGCTACTCAGCTGTTTCAGACATCTCAGTCTGAGATGATGATGGCCAACTCCATTGCTCTGGGCACAAGATAAGGCAAGACCATCATGGCAGAAGGGTGTGGAGGAGGGAAGAAGCTTAGCATATGGCCATCAGGAAGCAGAAAGAGACCTCTGCTTACCAGGGACAAAATATAAACCCTAAAGGTGTATCCCCAGTGACCCACCTCCTCCAGTCACACCCTATTTGCCCACAATTACCACCCAGTTAATCCATTCAAGCAGATTCAGGCACTGATTTGGTTAAACCTCTCATAACCCAGTCATTTCACCTCTAAACTTTCTTGCATTGTCTCACACGTGAGCTTTCGGGGGACACCTCATATCTAAATCATAACAAGTTCTTCCCCCCAAATCTCTGAGTCACACTTGTTTCTAGCAAGTAATGTTGTTTTGTTTCCTGTGCTAAGACGTGAAGTTTAGGATGCAGAATACAAAAGTTGTGTTCTTCACTTAATTAGGGAGTCAGTGTCTCCAACGTTGGGATGACTCACAAGGAAAAGGTTCTTCAGAAATGGAAGGAGGGTCATCTGATATCTGTGGAAAAGGCATGTGGGCTCTCAGGCCCTGGGACGCTCACCAAGGGCCCTGCATTCTTCATCCTTTTAGCACCCACAGTATTTCTTTTTTTTTTTTTTTTTTTTTTTGTGGTGCTGGGGATTGAACCCAGGGCCTTGTGCATGGGAGGCAGGCCCTCTACCCACAGTATTTCCTGCCTAGGTTTAGGAGTTGCCATCCCAGTGTCCCCAAATGTGCTCACTCAGCACATGTGGAAGCGGTTCCCCCTGTCATTTGGGAGGTGCCAATTTACTTCTGTGAGAGACAGGCTGGTTTTCGCATTACACTGGCAACTCTCCTGGACTTTAAAAAACAGCTGTGTGGCTGCCAGCTGACCTGCTTTCAACGAAACAGCTGCTGCTGCAAGTCCAGGGTAGAGTTTGTAAATCCTTGAGGATCCAGAGTCACATTACACCCACGTTTGTTTGAGAATGTGAAATGTCCAGGTTATGAGGGATATGAGCTGCTTCCTCTTCAGACTGGCTCACAGCGAATGCTGTTCTGGCCTGGCTGGTCTCAACCGACAATGATCAGACTAAATCTCGATGGAGCTAGCGTGTGCACACCGAATTGTATTAATTTGCTATTCTATTTCTCATAGGTGCTCACGAGACTAAACAGTGAATTTTTATGAGAGAAAAACCTGTCTTGCCCAGGTTATTTTTTAAATGATGCAGTGAGATTAAAAACAGTGATTTTTAAAAATACAATATACTGTTGAATGACATATTTATTGGGGAGGGAGAGAGAAGGCCCAGTGATCAAATTTGGTACATAAACATTCCCAAACACAAACGCACACGCACATACAGAGCCATGTCACATGGAGTGACTGTAACTATAGATTTAGGTATCTTTATTTCTGTCTTTGTGAAATAAACTCTAAAAACCATGGAATAAACTCCATTTATTTTTGCTCTTTTTACCTCCTCACCTGTACCCTGCACAGTAATTTTGCTCCCCAGGACAGCTTTTAAGATTCTAATCTTGTTCCTGTCCAGCACTTTTCTCACAGCAGTAAGGAAAGGCCTGGCATTCCTCCACTATTGTACATAAAGGAGAATCCGTTCTTGGAAATAAGAGCATTGTTTATGTTGAAATTCCCTTAGCTTAGCAGAACCTTCGATTATATCGCCCATTCAGATAACCAGATTTTTACCCCCTGTGGTCTGTTTCCATTCTCAGAGAATTGTCAACAATTTATTTCTGCTCTGCTGATTATTTGCATGAGTGAGAACAAGAGAGGTGTCTGGGAAATTTTTGATAACTGAGTCATGTATACAAAAACATAAGCACATTTTTAAAAGATGCAGTAGGAGAAAATATAGTTTTTCTGAAAAAATGGCAGATTGAACTTAGTTACTATTGAGGTGACAATTTGTAAACTGTGCCAATTTTTTAAAAATACAAATTCCACCATTAACTTGATTCCAGAGACCATGGAAAACACCTTTATCTGAGGTTCATAAATCTGAAGAATATTATTATTTGAAAAAAAATCCAGTATAGTTGTTTTATTGGATCGCAAAGGTGAACCAAACAATTCTATTATTTTGGTGGAAGTTATGAATTTAGAATTAGACTAGATGGACTTAAAAGTGCAACAGAATACTGACAATAGAAACCCCTTAACCACAAATGAAGATTTTTTTTTATTTAATGCTCAACATTTTCTTTCCTCTATATTTTTCTGTAATTAGATACTTTCATCTAGAAGCACTAGAAAGTTGACAAAAGCATGTAATGGTCAGTATATTTTGCCTAAGGAAACACTTCTGATTACGTGTTCAGAAATGGGGGAAATGTTGCTTCACACACTGTCATTCACATTGTTGAATATTTACAAGGAGCAGCGAATAGTCAAAGCACAGGCAATTTTGTCTTGGATTTTGTTAAGTTCCATGTTTATGGCATTGTGTACAAAATGCACATAAAAGGCATTTTTTTTTTATCTATTCCTGTTATATTAGAGAAGTTCATGCCCCGCTCTTAGCATTTTCCAACACAGCTGTAGAGTAGTTTAAAGCCTATTTTTTAAATAAGTGATGCTCAATTTGTCTTTGATGATCCGGATGATTCAGGTGAGATGGGAGCACGGTCGGGCCCTTATTTGCATAAAAATTAATCACAGAAAAATGTAAATTGATAAAATTTTGCCTGGCTTTTTCCCCCTATTTGAGAACCCGTGGATGGCTCCCAGAAGCAATCATCTCAGTATGGGGCCGCATTGGATGCTGTACAAATGATCACATTTGTGTTGAATACTCACTCATTTAAATGTCAGTACTGATGGGGTGGTACATCAGGAGAAAAAATGAAAAATAAATACACAGCAGCTGAAGACTATCAAATCCGTGGGCACTCTTTAGAGATATATGATCTAATGTGAAAAAATTGCAGATTAATTATCCTTTTTGCAAAATGGTAATTGTTTTAGTATCACACCAGAAAAAATCTGCAATTTATTTGGAATCAAACAAAAAACAGTAATGTTAAATACGTCATTACATCATTGTGTTTATTAGAAGCCTGCAATTAATTCCTAAGGCTCCTTTGGTCTTTAAAGCTGCATAATATGAAACAAAAGGATGTTGCTATTAATTTTCAAGCAAATGCTTATCTCTCCAATCAGTCTGACTGGTGTGAAGGAAGAGGCAGTGTTATGAAATCTGGGGACACTGCGTGTTAACGTAATTTCATTGTGCTACTGACACTTCTGATAATATATCCACAGATCCCGTTTGAAGTTTTTTGTTTTGTAGTGTGTAACTTTAACTCACCTGAGAAGAAGTTTTGGGAAAGTGTCTTCTAAACAAAAGATGCCTAAAAAAGAAACAATAGCAATGTAAATATCAGGGGAAATAGTCAGAAACTGTGAGACCTGAACAAGAGAAATTCCTTGGATCACTTTCAGTGCAGCATGAACATGAATGAATTTTAGACATGTCATTTATATTTATCTGAAATTAAGAATTTATCTTAGCTGTCGTAATGAAACAATTAAATCCCAAAATGTTATCACATAAAAACCAGTATAGGCAAGGCCTTTGTAACTGTAAAAAATGAGTGAAAGGCACTTATTATTGTTATTACTATTATTTTTATTTTTACAATTCATATGAGCCATGTATCTTTGTTTCTGGCTAGCTCTCTCTCCTTGACTCAATGTTTCCACTGCTTTGGGGGTTTTGGTGTTCAGTTTCTTTGCAGTATTCTAACCCAGACAGAGTATAGATTCTCTTTATTATTCCATAAGCTCAGCATAGATTTTAAATGATTGAAGCATTGACTGTATCTTCATTAGCCATGGATGACGATGTTAAAACACAGCCTTTCCACCTGACGACTTACAAAACCACTATGGAATTAATGTAACATTAACCAAAGTTGGTTGTGGCAACATACTAAAAAATTTTGAGATGGTTGGAATCTCCTGTTATTGCCACAGTTGCTTTGTAGTTAGCTTAGTGGCCAGACTTTAATATTTCAATTGACCAACACTTAAAGATGATGCCTACTTTTGAGATTAAATGTAAGTGGGTATATAATAATAGATAACACTATGGGGTACACACCATTTATGTTATTTAACAATAATATCACATTTAACTCTAGGAGTCAGACTTTTCAGATTGCTGAGTATGAGCCAGACATTGTTCTATTCCTTTATAAATAATGATGTGTTTAATCTTTATAGAAACTGTCTGAAGTAGTAGTTGGGTCGTCCCAAGAATGACATGCCCAAAGTGACCCAGTCAGTCAGAGGTGAAGCCGAGACTCAGTCCCAGGGGTCTGGCATCAGACTGCTTGTTTTCAGCCACTCTGCTCTGCTGACAAAGGCCCATTGGGTACCTCTAGGTGCCAGGTCAGGTGCCAGATGGAGTCTTGACAAGAGAAAGGATTTTATGTTTTTTAACTTAGAATTTCCATTTTATAACTGAAGCTTGAATCTTTTTGATTTCTAATAAGCATGTGTCAAGTAACACATTTAAAAATTTCATTTGATTTGGAACTTTAAGTAATTTACATTTTATGTCATTTTCAGACCAAAAGGTAAAGAACGAGCTTCTTTGTCCACTGTAAAATGTCTCATGAACAGACACCAATTTTCTGGGCAGTGTTGTCAGTTTTGAGATGGGTCATTAAAGGCACTAAAAGAGGCCTTTGTCTTATTTGACAGAGTTGGCTATTATCAAAATCTTTGGGAAAGTACGTATGTCTTCATTTCTTTCTATTTCCCTGATATATGTCATTGGTTCACATAAAGACATTATTTTCATTCATTGATAAAATCCATTCATTTATTCATCTATCCATCCATTTAATCAAGTCTTCTCCTAAAATTTGCAGAGTTAGGATAAAAACACAAATAGAGGCTCCCTCCTCATACCCACCCCTCTTCACAGCACCAGCTTTATCCAGCACCATAATGTGCTTCTAAAAGGCATGGGCAGGGAGCCGTGCCAGCTCTATGTCCAGTGTTTGCCCCTCCACACCTGACTACTTCTCACTCTGAGGGGCTGCATACCAGTACCATGAACTGCTTTCATGATGGATCTGGGGAAGAAGCGGTTCCAGTCTCTGAAGCAAGTTTGTGACTGTTTAGCTAGACAACCCAGAGGTCTTAGAGAATGGTCTAGAATTAGAAAGGAGGCACCTCCCCTTGTTTGGCTCTGTGGACTCTTTGCCCGTCAAGTGAAGCAAGACGCCCTAGGCAGGGTCCCTGGCTGCTCAGGTCTGCAGTTGATACTGCTTAGCATATTACAAATATTTAATCCATGTGGGTCTATGCCAGATTCTGTTCTAGGCACTATGTGTGCACTGAAAAGACAATTCTATTGAAATTTGCAGACTAGTAGAAATATACACCATTTCTCCTACTTTAAATTTTATGACAGTTACAGTATCAGGCTGTGGTAAAGGTAGAATTGTTTACATGTTTTTATTAAAGAGTTTCCTTTGTCTAACACACTGCCTTAGAAGAAAATAGAAAGAGCCCTTCTGAGAGGCTAAGAAATTGCCACGGCTTCTTGTTTCTCATAAAAGTTCTCAGTTTTGCTCTGATAGAACAGAGAGAGGATTGTTTCACATCCTGATTTTAAGTTGTCTCAACAAATATTTATTGGGCACCTTCTTTATAATAATCACACATGAACTGAACTGTTAAAATTACTGCACAAACTAGGTCACCTTCTGGGCATTTAAGTCTCTTTATGTCTAAATATGGTATATTTTGCCTTGAGAATTGTGGGATTTGCTGGGCTGTAGAGATCCAAGTTTGCCATAAACTCTTCTTGCAACCAGCTGAACAGGTCTCCCTGAAACTCGTTTTGAGAAATTGTAGGTTAAATAAATTAGCTAACCAATTCCTTCGCATCCAACAGAAGAACCATCTAGACCTGAAGGTTGGTAAACTAAAGTATTCCTTACCCACCTTTGATAATAGTAATGGAAAGAAAACACAGATAAAATGTGTTGGGCATTTCCTCAGTATGTGCTGCCTCAGGATTTCATCACACCTAAAGGGTAGTTCTGAAGTACAAGAGTTATGCAACTTCCTACAGATATTTAAGTATGTTGGTGGGGCAGCTAACTCTACTAATAAATACCCACCTGATTTTAAGACTTCCATTATGAGTTAATTAGAAAACAATTTGCCATTAAGACCCTCGAGACATAGGGGCTTTTCAACAGGGTAACTGCCAGCCTGGGATCAGGATATAAAAGCCACACCACAGCCTTGCACTAATCACAGTGCATGGGGTTGGAAGAAAAGAGGCACTGGAGGAGAGAAGGGATCAGTTGAGTTTATGCCTCTCATTGGCCCACAGATTCCCTTAACACAATTCTATTTGGAGAGCTACCATTTAAACATTTGCCACTTGGAAAACATATGTCATGGGAATGAGGAATCTTGAAAGCAGGCATTTCATGGTTTATTATACAACATTTTATATATACAGTAGTCAAATATAGATCCATAATAAGCAATCGTGGCCATTTATATAGACAGAGAAGTCTGTAATCTATTTGTTCCTTAAATCATGCTTTAAATTTCTAAGAAAATGTTTGTTTTTCTTCTTGGATCTATAAACTATTCTACTTATAGGGGTCTGTTCACATTCGTTATCCCTCATTGACCTCCTCCTGCTTCTCTTACTGTCCCTAAATTAGATAGACAAACTATCTGTTTCTCATATATTATTACTTACTCTTATGCCATGTTGCAGTACTCTGCTGTTGAGTACCTCAAATGTGGCTAGTGTGGCAGAGGAATACATTTTTATTCTTATTTAATTTTAGTTTATTCAATTTTTTGTAATTCCCAAACAGCCAAATTTGGATAGTGACCACCATATTGGACAGACTGACTTTAGACAAAGGATCCTTGTTACTTCATTGCATTTATGGGCTTCCTATTAATACTTATTATTTTCCCATACTTCAAAGATCCCCTACCTCATCATTTCTCTTCCCTAGGTGGCTGCTCTTGACCTTTTCATGGAATGTCTTCTTTCCTTTCCAGTTGCTCCTTGGTTTTATTCTCAGAAGCTTTCTGGGATCTTTGGTTGATAGAATTAAAATGTGATTCTCAGTAGACTATCTATAGACCTTAAGAGCTGTTTGGAGAAATATTTCAAAAATACTTCTGAGAAACTGTCATTAACTTACTCATGACTGCATGTTTCTTTGGATCCATCCTAAGTAGAGATGATTAAAGATCATCCCATAATTCCTGTGTATTCACACAGAACCACCTTTGTGTGAGCAGTAGATTCCTTACCGCAGACCTCAAACCTCAGGAGAGTCTACATTTTGAAATGCCTGTCTTAAAATTTTCTAAGACCCTTGTAGTTACTGGAACACAACTTTAGCCTGGGATCATGTGGGTTCCCTTCTCATTTCTACCCTTTAGGGCCCTCTCAGATCCTTTGCCCATTGTGTGAAGTTAGATTTCCTGAGAAGTTCTGGGTCCAAAGTGTTGCTTGGTGGATGGATCATACCTGCTGGTTATCACAGTATTTCTTTTGTAGAATAGTATGGAGACCAGGCCTCAATAATGGTACTGACATGATCATTCTGGGTGATTTTCATTCCTGTCAGATGCAGGACAAGTTCAGGGCTTTGTACCCAATCTTATTTTTGGATTCGAGCTGTGCATGTGACTGTGTGTTGTCTTTCAACTGTATGTGTTCTGAGTATGTACCATGTGTAGTCTATAGCACTCTACTTTATCATGTGTACTTCTCTACTCCCTTCCAAGGCAATATTAATACAAATGGGTTCCAATTAGCCATGGCACTGGTATTACATGGGGCAGGGGGAAGAAAAGGGTTATAAAATGTGTCAGAAATTGTACATTTTATGATAATAAACACAGTGATATGGTTCCTCAATCTAAGTGGTGTCTACACTCCATGAGGAGTATTCAAAAACATCAATTGAGCAATAAAACAATGCACAAATATCTCTTCCCTACCCATTATGTTAAATCTTCCATAATCACTATATCTCACATAAACCATAAATTTGGGGATGCATTTTGAAATTATACTGTTTACATGACAAGTGCCCCCACAAAAAATATTTTTTGCAAGACACTGAACACTGTAGGGATGTCCCTAAAACAAGAAAACAACTAACTCTGTCTTTAATTATAGTATTTCTGAAGACTTATCCTCATTGCCTATAAGAAAATTTCTTGAAAAACTTAAGGTGACCATTGGATAAACTGGTGGATGAACATCAGAGGAAAGAACAAACAGGAGATAAGTTAATGAAAGAAGCAGTGAGAATTAGTAAAGAGATATATGCACTGGCAATGGTGGCAGCAACATGTGACAGTTCCCTAGAGACAGATAGTAGAAAAGATAGTTAAAAGGCTCTGAAGAAGCACAGGAAAAGGTCAAAGACAGGACAATTGAAAAGAACCAAGATTAGAAAGTATAAAGGATAATGTGTTGTGACAAAGAGACTCTAAATCACTTAGGCTTATGCAGACACTCATTTCTCCCTGCATGATAGTTTATAGACAGGTGGTGCTACAGAGCTGCTAGGTGGAGCTTCCATTCTTACCATGTGACTTCCATCTGTGAGACTGAAGTAACTGGTCTACCTCTTGCCATCTCCCAGCTAATGGGATGGACAAAAGAGACCAGAGGAACACACATGTGATTGCGTTAAGGGTGAGGTATGTGAACAGTACACATCACATGCACTCACAGCTCATTTGGTCAAAACTTTGATATATGGTTACCCTTGAAAGCAGAGGATAGGAAAGGTAGCCGAATACAACAGTTACTAATATGGCATTATGTTAAAATGTGGATGTGTAATCGATGTGATTCTGCAATCTGTATTTGGGATAAAAATGGGAGTTCATAACCCACTTGAATCGAATGTATGAAATATGATATGTCTAGAGTTTTGTAATGTTTTGAATAACCAATAAAAAAAAAAGAAAGCAGAGGAATCTTGCCCCTAGGTGAATAACTAAAAATCTATCACTGCAGAAAGAAGGGAGAGTTGATTTGAGGGATAACTGTTATTTTCTGAGATGTATAAATAGAGACAATGCTTTAAGCAACATTAATTGTCTGGATATAAAAGGCTAGGAACAAAAGCTGTAGATATGAATCACTTTCTTCTAACTAGAACTCTGTGCTCAAAGAATCATGTTTTGGAGTTAGTATATAATATCAGGAGATTGTATTCTTCCTTGGATTCTTGAAATAGTCTTTCTCTTCTTCCTTTCACCATCTCAGAATCTTTATTCTCCATATATACAAAATTCATGCATCCTTTAAGGAGTCTGTCCCCCTCATGGTTTCTTTTTATAATACCAAGCTCCTATTATTTTTTTTTACTTCCAGAATGTTGAAATTACCATTTCTTTCTCATTGAATCAGTCATGTCTTGTATTTTTTTTTAAAAATTTTCTCAGGCATACAATCTTAGCTTTTTCATGATGTACTGTAACTTTTCTAAGGGCAGAAGCTCTTCCAAACTTCTGGATTTCCTGAAATGTCTATCATAGTAACAGGGGAAGAGAACAGGTGCTCAATAGACAGTATTCATTTCCCTTGCTTACACAAAAATAGATACAGGAACTTTGGGGAGTTTGTCCACTAAAGATCTGAGATGCCAAAGCTAACCCATATAGATGATAAAACAGATTCAAGAACTCAGAGATCATATGGGATTCTATCATAAGCCAACATGGTTGAAGAAAGGATTTGTTTTTTAAACAGTCTTCTTGTACTTGGTAGAGCCTTTACTATAGTTGCAAGGAGAGCTGTGCTTTTACACTAAGTATGAAACTCTCTGAGTATGAGAGATAATGATAGGTTTTTAGTGCTGAATATAGATTATTTCTATGTTTCCAGAATCTTAATAGCCTGGAAGCTGAACCAACTAGAAAAACAAAACAAAACAGAGCAGGTAAAAGACTTACTTTTTTTTTAAGAGAGAGAGAGACAGAGAGAGAGAGAGACAGAGAATTTTTTAATATTTATTTTTTAGTTTTCGGTGGACACAACGTCTTTATTTTATTTTTTATGTGGTGCTGAGGATCGAACCCAGCACCCCATGCATGCCAGGCGAGCACATTACCGCTTGAGCCACATCCCCAGCCCCAAAAGACTTACTTTAAGAGGGAAACTTTCAAGAGATGTTAAGAGTGGTATATTTATATTTTATATCTATATATTTTATATTTATATTTATATTTTATATTTATCTGTATATCCATTTACTTTCTAAACTTGATATATATATTTTTCTGGCAATTATCATTAACAGACCATAGTTTTCTCCCATATTTCATAATTTTTCCTCAAAAAATAACTTTAGATTGTGTTAAAGGGAATAATGATCTTTAATTGAGTAGAGTATAACATAAAATCATGGAAATTATGATGAAATAAATATTCGTTTCAATGTAGTTGTTTAAATGGTTCCTCATTCTTAGAAATTCCCAGTTATGCAAGACTGGATAGTGATCATAAAGCTCTCCCTCTTTGCCATCAAATTCCATTAAAATCTGGTTTCCATTTTAAGTAATTTGCTAATTATCAAAATAATGTAAAGAGATGGAACAAAGGGGTCTATATAATAAGATAATGAATAATTATATTTATATATATTAGTTTGTACAAAATGTGCCAAAAAGAAACTAGAATAATGTTTAATATGTAAAAATTACTTGATCTCTGTAAATTTTGGCTTGCAAATTAATAATGCTTCAGTGTTCAGTACCTTATTTCTATTGGGGTAAAGTTATTTAAAATAAGGTACAGTGTTCAGTACCTTATTTCTATTGGGGTAAAGTTATTTACATATGAACTATTAAATTTACTTTTAATATTCAGTGTAAAGTAAATGGTAGATTAAAGTATTTCCTAAGTGACACTGGTAAAAGACTAGAGAGTGAGTGTTTTCAGCTATTCATGTGTGTAGTTCCTGAATGATTTCTTCCCTATATACAGAATTAGAACCTTAGAAGTCTTTAAAACAATTCAAACCAGGGTGATTTTGTTGGGCTTTTATAAAATCTCATCAAAGTAGGCCATTATTAAATTTTTTACAATCTATTACTTTCTCTTATTGTTTTCTTTTTCCAGAAAAGGGGTACTTAAAGTCAGTCTTATAAAATGAATCCTACCAAAATCAATGTATAAAATATATCATTGTGTTACATGAATAACATGCGGTTCACTGTTTCTGAGGAACCATGCAATTTTAAATTAATTATAGATGAATTCTAAGTGGTATAATCTTGTGGCTCAGATAATCTTAGAAACTGAAAAGTAATCATTTAAATAAGTAAGCAGGTTTTAGTCTAAAGTTAAAAGTTAAAGAGTTTCATTGACAGTGGTGGGATGTGAATCTGATCATGTTTACATGCATGTTTGTCAGAGTGCTGAATTGGGTTGAAATTTGCCTGAGTAACTATTATTTACTGTATCAGGTCCAATTTCTATATTGTATCATTTCATTACTATGTTCATTACATTGTTGGAAACAGTATCATTGTGTCCTGATAGAATATGAAAAAGACTATTTCTTTTTAACTAGGAGACATTTAGGTTTGTTTTATTTTGCTGTTGGTTTCCAAGAATGTCAAATAATATCTTTCTGTCTCAATGAGTGCAGTCTGACACAAATATTCATAGCCCACTACAGTCTTGTAGTTCCATCAAAAGCTCTAGATTAATTTTATTTTATTTGCCACTACTTTATAAAATTAATTGAAAGATCTTTCTGGTGGAGCAGTGACTAAATTAAACAGATTGAAAATTAATATGATCAATTCTGGACTCAGTTTTTGAGAGAGAAGATGTTTGTCAGCCAAAATATTAAAGAATGACCCTAATTTTTGTTCTTTTTGTTTCAATAAACCTAGGAGGGCATCATAACTTTGGTCATATTTTTATCCATGAGTGTGCATTCTCATAAAGTATCATAAATAGAATTTTACTTTTATTGGAAAGGTAGAGTTAATAAAGGCACTATTTTAAATAAAACTGCTTTGGGACCTTATTTAGTTACCTTGTGGGATGTGTGCATATGATTATTTTCAGATAAGTCTTTCCAATACCTGAGATATTTTGTTTTATATATTTCTTTTAAAAATACCAATTAGGGCTGGAAGGTGTAATTCAGCAGTGGAGTGCTTGAATAGCATGTGTGAGGCTCTGGGTTCAATCTCCAATAGCACCATGGATAAAACCCAACAACGACTATCCAAGAACACCCCGTTTTTACTGAAGTGAAAAATGGAGAACATTAAATAGAAAGTTCTCCAGGGGCAAGAAAAAGCTTGCCTACAAACATTGCATGAATCACTGTCTCCACCTAGTGCTGGCTTTAAGAATTAGAATTTCAGAGACCTTACTGATGCTGTAAAGTTCTAATTTATGTTATGCACATGTACTATCATTATAGCTGGGCCTGCTAGTGCCATTACACTTAAGGGTCTGTCAGCTCTTCATTTATAACGCAGAATATTAAGAGGTCTATTGCTTTTACATAAAAGCTCATGCTGTGCCAGAACTCTGTATTCTAATGGCCTTTGCTCTATGTGAATGTTTATTAACAGTGTAAGTTGAACTTGACCAGCTCATTTTAAAGACACCCTGATGGGCTGAAGTTATATAGGCACTGCAACCAGAAGGATGATTTTTTTCTTTGATTTAAAAACTTTAGAAGTAAACTAAAAAGAGATTTTTGCACCCATACCTGTATGTTTATATAATTCAGAACCACATTATATACATAGTTAAGTTTCAGTTTTGCGCCTTTACACTTTAAGATCAAATCCTATTCCCAGCAAGAGATTATTTAAATTTAACCTATATTCTTTAGTGGCAACATAATTTTTTGAGAGTATGTTCAGCTAGAGATTACAGTTGCTCCTACCTCTGTCTTTTGGTGTTTTAATGGTAGTTTCCCAGTAAGCAGTAGCCTTGGGAAAGCTTCTATGCTGATGTTTTATTAGGAGCACAATCCTAGGTCAACAAAAGTGAAAGAAAGATGAAAGCAAGGAAATAATGGACTATGTGGTGTGTTATGGGTTTGACTATAGCCTTACAAGTGAACTCACTGGAACACCTTACATCTAGGCTTGTAGAACCTATGTATCTTGGTGAAGAAGATAAAGAAATTTACTCATTTGTTCCTTCTTGTTTCTGAGAGTTTACCCCAGGAGACATTAACTGGCACACTCCCTTGTTATGTTATATTACTGATCCTTTCAGGACCTTTAAGATAGTCACTGGAGAAGTCAGATCCCATGCTTCATAGGGAAGTGTTTCATTCATTCCCAGAATAAGTGGAAGGAATGGCCAGCCCTGGGAAATGGAGCCACTCTGGTTACTGATTCTGTGGATATGTTAAGTCTTAGCCCTGTCTCTGGAAACATATGAGAGAGTTGATACTGTTAGAAAATGAAGTTACCACTGTGGTAGCCTAGGATCTCTCTTCAGCATGTGGATAAGGCCAGGTGTATTTGGTGAGGCACATAAACTGGGCTCATTAAAATCCACCTTTTATGCCACTTGGATCCATTTGTACCTCTAATAATATCTAGATTTCATAGACAAGGACAAAAAAGATGTCTTCAGTTCTGCCTCAAGAGGGGAGGTGATAGTTTGGGACTTCAGTGTGGTCATCTGCTGGATTCTTCTAAAATGACTCAAAAAGGATTAGCAAGTCAAGCCGAGCCTCAATCCTATAGTTACAGTTGGTCTGAGACTAAATAGGCATCAGCTTCCTCCATCTATTCTAAATTTATTATTTGCCAACATTTTGGCTAGCCTGGTACTTTACCAAGTACATTATCCTTGAGAGGTCTTGCTCTTACCAGACTCTTGCTGCTGCAACTGTCCATTCATTCTTTTCACTGGGCATAGAAGTAATAAGAGATACCTTCAAGGTCTCCTGGGTTTTAGACTTTCACTTACATTATGTAGGAGCAAATTTTAGTCTTTGTAGCAATCAACATCGATTTTCTAATCAGTAGAGTGACTCTTATTGAGCCCAATAATCTACTGGCATGAGGAGCCCAAAGTGACTAGATAATACAAAAGCTTCCCCAGATCAGTGGAAAACTTACTGAATTCCTGAGCAGAAGTGTTCCCATAGTGAAAATCAGTACTCTAATCCAGCAAAGACTAAAGGTTTAGAAACAGGGAGTGGGTCACTAGAAATGATGGCAAAAAGGGCCAATCTGCCCATTAATAATGGTTTCTAAACCCACACATTTGAGTATTTGAGGACAGAACACCAGTTCTTGCTAAGATCACTGCATATATTGGTTCTGTAGGATGATACTATATACCTGCAAGTGATTTCCCAAGGTGGAGTCTTGGTTCCAACTTCAAGCATTGCTCCATTCTGTCAGGCCAGCTGCTGAGGGTGATAATGTATAATGTAAGAGAAGTGAATCCTGTGGCTCACTGGCAAACCTTCTTTGTTATAAAATATGTCTCTTATATGTATATGCTGTGGGCCAGTGGATAAACATTCTGGTGGAGGCACTATGGACATCCTGTCTACTTTGTTGTTAAGCATCTCTTCTGTGATAGATGTTCTCTGGTAGTATTAATATGAGAAATAAAAATTCACATGCTTGGTAACCTCCCCCTAAGTCCATTCACATACTTCTTCTTGGAATTTCATGTCCCTTACCCATGTTTTACAATTTTCTCTTCTTGAGGTTTCTTATCAACAGGTCAAACATTAGTCACTGCCTACAACTCTGGTTGCCTATTGTTTTCTACAAAGTGGATGACCAGGTATTCTATTCCCAGCTCAACTTATTTGGGACAAATTCTTTTTGCCACTGCCCTTTAGAGCCATACCAAGTGGGACTGTGATATAGCAGTAGTCCACAGTGACTACTAGCACTGGTACTAGTCACATGAACCAGTCTAGACTATTTCTGTTATTTATCAAATGCTGTAGAGAAACCACCTGAGGTCATAGTTGTGAGTTAAGGGAGAGGCATTAATGCAATAGACTCATGCCTTTTTCATTTGCTTGAACCTTATCTAAATGTATCACTTCTATTATACAATGAGGTGTATCTGTCTTACCTTATGTCATGGAGGATGTGACTATACCTGGTTCATGATGAATGGCTCAATTTTTATGGTCATTTTCCAGTTCATTTTCTAGTACTCAGTCTCACACACACAAAAAGCTTTTCAAAATTTGTTTTTCCAAAACAGGATTATTTTCTGATGCAGACAACATAGTCTTACTCAGAAACTTAGTGTCCATACTGTACTTCTCTTATTAGGTTCTCCAGAGACTTCAACAGCACCCATATCACCTCAAATTCCTTTAATGTCACAGAATGTGCTAGGTCATATCACAGAAAAGCTTATACCACAATATGGATCTATTTCTGATACCGCTCATGTCCTGGACTCCTGTTGAAATTGGCAGTCTTCAGGATTACCTGGTAAATGCATCAGAGCAATATTTTGAAGCATGACAGATGTTGACTAAAAAATCCAGAAGAACCTATATCAATGCTGTACCTTAGTCTTTGTCATATGAGGTACAAGATGGGGCTTGTACTTTATCATAGAGTAATATCCCTGAATGCATAGGCAATGGTACATCTCTGTTACTCTGTTGATGTGGCAGGCCCTGAATTTTCAAAGGTTTTATTTTCCAACTTCTGGCACACAAGAGGAGACTAACAATTTTTGGTTACTAACATGGGAGAAAACTTGGAGAATATTGTTTCCCAGGAGTCAAGTGAAGAAAGTATTTTAAGGAGGAGGGAAGCTGGGCATGGTGGTGCATGCCTGTAATTCCAGCTACTCAGGAACTATTCAGAAGGCTAAGATCCCAAGTTCAACCCAACCTTGGCAACATAGCTAGACCCCTAAAAAAAAAATGAAGGAATAAGGGCTGGGATGTAACTCACCTAGACTTCTTACCCATTATGTGTGAGGCCCTGGGTTTAAGCCTCAGTACTACACACAAATTAAACAAAAATAAAACAACAACAACAACAAAAAAAAAGAGTGAAGGGAATGAGAATTTGTCAGACACTGCTGTTGTTAATTTAGTTATGTTTTAAGAATTGATCTTTGGTCTTGGTAATGTAAAAACCTTATGAGGTTGGGGCTGGGGTTGTGGCTCAGTGGTAGCATGCTTGCCTTGCATGCGTGGGGCACTGGGTTCGATCCTCAGCACCACATAAATTAATAAAATAATAAAATAAAGGTATTGTGTCCTTCTACAACTAAAACAAAATTTTTAAAAACCTTATGAGGCAGTTTCACTGATGTTTCAAAGACAAAAATTTGAATTGGTTTATGAGAAAAGAGAAAGAGAGGAGAAAGAGACAAATTTTTTATTAAAGAATTTGCTGTAAAGGGACACAAAGAAATAAGGCAATGACTACAAGAGGATATAGGGTGCAGAGAGGATTCCTTTTTCATTTTTATTTTCTTTCAAAGATATTTGACTGTCAAACATTATACAGATGGAATGACCCAGAAGGGAAGGAAAATTAATGGTGCAGGGCAAGAACAAAGTCCTAGAGGAGAGAAGATAAGGATCTGGGGCACAAGGAAAAATGTTGGCTTAGATCAAGAGCACAGACAGCTCCATGGTGGCAGGAGGGCAACAGAGTATATGCAATCACAGCAACAAGGACTGGTAGATTTGCTGGTGAGAGGATGAGGAAAGTCTTTTCTGTCCACTTCTCTTTTCTCAGAAAAATAAGATTGCCAGCAGACATCAAGAAATGGGCAATGGAATCTGAGAGGTTTAATGAAAAGGAATTGATGTGCCCCTCTCACAATAGGGCTGGAGTCCACCTGAGGTTTATGTCATAAATTTAACATGGTAAATGTTAGCACAATCAGATATGATGCTTCCTTTTATAACAAACGTTTTATAATGACTTCTTTACTATTCCAAAATAAAATTCATAGTTAAGAGAACCTGATCATCAC
This sequence comes from Marmota monax, assembly GCF_021218885.2. Lineage (NCBI taxonomy): Eukaryota > Metazoa > Chordata > Mammalia > Rodentia > Sciuridae > Marmota > Marmota monax. Next base: position 1,786,769 of record NW_026694339.1, read on the forward strand.
GATAACTTTTGAAGAAATGCCTGTCCTATAATGACAATGGTAATCAAAGAAAAATAGCTTGGAAGTAAAAGTAATATATACTGTAATGTAAAATCTCAGCCCAGCTGTCTAGAAAACATTATGAAGTTTGTATATACTTGTTCCTCTATACAGAATCACCTGAATATGTGAACCACAAGTTTCAAAGTATACAACTATGTTATATTTGTTGCCAAGAATGGTGATGTCATTAGTGATATGATTTTTGCAAAAAAGTTAATGATATGAAAGAAACAGATCTATCCTTGAGGGAGATGAATTAGTAGAGAATTCAGTGTGCATTAAAATTGTGCAAAGAAACTTTGTGTTTTGTATAAAATATAGTTTGTTTTTAGAATCAGGCAAATAGATTTTTTTTTGCCTCCATGAATGCTCAGAGAAAAACTGTAAAATTTGTGGTATGCAGGTCTAACTTCTTATACTTTCACATACATTTGATATTTTTAGACTCCTACCAGTTAAATGAGAACAGTCCTCCAAGTCATTATGACAACCAAAACAGTCCTAATTCTCAAAGCATTTTCAAATAAGTTCCTAATACTTCCCACCATCACCAAGCTCTGTTTATAGTAATTCTGTTCATGATTATTTTTTCTCCAACCTTTGCTCAACTGTTGAGATATAGGTATTAAATTCAAAGCATAGAGAACTGGACTTAACAATACTTGGTTTATATTTTTTCAAGGTGAGTGCAAAGAAGGAAAAGAGGGATACTGGGTTGAAGGTGAAGACAAAAGAGTGGCTATAACGCTATACCATGAATCTTGGCTGAGAACGAAGGGAAGGGATACCCCCCTGGCTCTGGAGTATGAAAGGCAATAGAGGAAATGGATTGGAGCATCTGGTACAGTTGAGGAATTGTTGGCACAGGCTACTTAAATACATAAATTGGAGAAAAGGGAGGTGATGGGAAGGTGGCCTTGAAATTGGACTTGGAAGTGGTTTCAATTATATGTGATGCCTGGTTTGGGATTGTGTCCATGGGAAGGGTAGGTAGGTAAGAAATGAGGTTAAGTAAACAGGAGGCACTGAGAGGCCAGGGTAGATTGTCTACTTAGTATTGAAAAGATGTTGAATGATTTTAGGAGCAAAGGTGGAAAAAACAAAAAAGTAAGCCAGGGTGGTAAATTCTTTAATAAATGGGAAGGGAGGATACAGGAGAACTAATATGAATTCAATAAAAAGGGTAGTAGGTGCTATAGGTTACAGATATGTGTTTCAAAACACCGGGCATCTTTGGAGATGGATAGAGTAACAGTAACCTGAAAATGGCTCTGCAGGACAAGAAGAGAGCTTTCACATCTCCAGGTCTGGAATAACTTAATGTGTGATTGAGAAAACTACTACAAAAGAGGGTTTCAAAAGAAACAGGTCATGGAGATGGCCAGGTATTCAGAAAAATAAAACAAAAAAAATTGATGATTTAAATATGTGTGTTTTATCTACAATAACAAGAGTTTACCACCTTTGGAAATTGTTCAGCTTGAATATGTTTGATGAATGGATTTTTTATTTCTCTTTAGACTTGATTTCAGCTTATGGAATATGTATTGTCTTGTATATAGCTAACACTTTATGAGGTATTAAGAGAAAATAAGACATATAAAAATCATCATTCAGATAATAAGTGTATGAGTTCACTCTCAGTGAAGGGAAATATAACATGGGAGCTATATTCTACCATTGCATGTCTTCTGAGAACTATCAACTTTATTTTTTCTGGTTCCATGTTGTTTAGAAATAGGTCTTTCCTGTTCCCACTACCTCTTGGTGTCTGGGCCCCATGCATTTCCAGCAAGCTTGTGGGAAAACTGGGCCCTTCAACATAAGGTGGAGTACTGCAGATGGTTTGATAGGGCTGGTCAATCTTAGAAATTTTTTCAGGGTCTGATGACCATCATATGTGCTAGAAAATTATGGGTGATGTGTGGTTCCTATATTCTCCTTCACTAATCAGTGATGCATTTTATTAATAAATGTCCATCATTTCATTTTTAGGACCAGTTTTTTTTTTAGCTATGGTGATTTTGACATAACATTACATTTTATTGGTTAATATTGATTAAGGAGTTTTACATATATAATTATATGTATTATTGCTGTATCTTTCTTAAATTGCTAGTGATTGACTTTATTATGAAGCTTATCTTCCTTTCATGGAATGAATTAACTAGTTTTCTATATCTTTATGGTTTAGAATATATTATATAGCATAAAAAATGATATATTCCATGACCTATGAAATTATATATGTGGGGATGTTTTCTATTTGAAATCCATAACAATTTTTTTTCAGAAATTCATTTATTTTATCAGAATTATTGCATTTATTATTAAGCATGCATAATATACTCTCACTTTTGATCTTCTGTATTAATAATTTAGCTTAATTTTCCCATTTAGTTTGTGTTATTAATCTAGATTTGTTTGCAAAAGATTTGGTATTTTCTTTTTTTATTTCAAAAACATTTCTTCAAAACATTCCACTGAAGATTACTTTTACAAATTATTTAGTTATATTTAAATCTCAATTCCCCTTCACCTATTTTCCATGGGATAATTTTATGTTTTTAAAATAAGTTATTGAGTTGAAAGCTTCATTAATTTACCTTCTTGATGTAGCTGTTAATAAATAAACACTTCGAGTTTAATTTGAATATAAATCTAGATATATACTATAAGTTTTCACATAGATTATTTTTATTGATTAAGTAGCTATTGATCATGTTAATTTTTTCCTATCTGATAAATAATATTTGGGGAAAGAGATGTGCGGATTTTAAATTATTATATGATTCAAACTGTAAAATTTAAACTTCCACTTATATCTAAATATATTTTATTATTTGTCACAATGTGTGTGAATTTTATTTTACAATTGTGTTGAAGTTTACTTTGTGTATATTTAGCAAATATTACAGATGTTCAGAAAATGTTGAGAAAGACGGTTAGACCACAATTTGTATAAATAAATGATCATAATTACATTTATTTGTTAGAGTGGTCAGATATTTTATGTCTTTATTTATTGCTTTTTTTTAACATAAGCTATCATTTTAATAAGCCATTGTAGTTTGTAATTTGTTGATCTTGTAATAATTTCTCCCATAATAATTGTGTGTATATTAGTTTCTCTCTGAATATCTAAAAGCTTTGTTTGATGTCATTATTATTATAAAATGAGTCTTTCTTTTGTGTTAAATTCCTCAGTCTATTATAATATTGACAATTCTGTCTTAATTTAGCATGTTTTCTGATTTTTAAAATCTAGTGTTTTTAAATTAGTTTCATTTGTGTCTCTTGTAAGCAGCAAATGATCAGACTGGCGTTTTTATTTCAAACTAAGTCTTCGCCTAGTACATAGCAAGTACTCAATTAAAATATGTATTTTGAAATGGCATTTAGCCTTGCTACATCTCATTTTGTTTTTATTTCGCTTTAGGTGGGCCATAAAACATGAAGGGATCAGTAAGCCAGGCCAATGGAAGCATTCCAGAGTTGAAAATCCCCTATGGAACAAGCTTACTTACATGTGGCCGGTCCTTCCCAGTGGACAACTTAATGAGGTTGTATGGCTTAGTAGAAGAGGCAGTTGTTGGGACTTACTTTACGACCCCATATGTGATCATCCTGCTGAAAATTTCCATGCATCTTTTGAATTGTAGTTGTTCTATATCAAAGATAAAACTTACTCCTTCTGTAGATGTGTTCAAGTTTTTCATTATGATAACAAATTAATCTATTTCTTCTTGCCCATCAAATTTATTTACAAATATATTATTTATTATGTGTTTTGAAATTTAGTTCTTAAGCATACACATATTCAAAATATTGTATGTTTCTATTAAATTGAAATTTTATCATTATTTAGAAACTCTAGTCTAATTAAAGTTTCATTTATACAAAACTAATAGAAAATATCAATTTTTGTTGGTGTTTTTGGTTATTATTTGTTTAGTATAGATTCTTTTCATCCTTTTACTTTCTAGTTTTATATATTCTGTCTTTGGAGAGTTCTGGTAATCAGCATGTAGTTAATTTGAGAAATTTATCTAATGATCTCTATCTTTAAAATAAAGCATTTGGTCTTTTCTGATTTTTGTAATTATAGATATATTTGGATTGTTATTCATTTTCTATTTGTCCTAACTTTTCTGTACCCCACCCCAACTTTTTGTAGCTTGGAAGTTATACCCTCTGCACGCTCTGTTGTTATTGTTCTTCTCTTAATCTGAATATATTTCAGCCTACATACATAAGTCATCAAAATGCAAAGTTAAATATATTCACTCTTCTTTCAAATAATCAATAACAGAATATATAACTACAATCATATTATTTGTGATATAAGGTATTATTGTCATATACTTAAGTGGTATCTTTAAAAAAAATTCTCTTGGATATAAACATTGCTGTATGCAGTTAATGCGTATTTATGTTTACCCCCAGTTTCCATCTTTCTTGTTATAATTTTTTTTTACATCTCAGTCCCTCCACCTAGGGTTATTTTCCTTTGGCCTAGAACATCCTTCTTTTAGTTATTCGTAGAAAATGCTTTTGATATTTTTGTTGTTGCTGTTATTTGCTTTTTTGCATTACTGGAAATGGAACCCAGGACCTCACACATGCTAGGCAAATGCTCTACCACTGAGCTACATCTCCAGCCCTTTTTGTTTGTATTTTGAGACGGGGTCTTGTTATGTTGCTCATACTGGCCTCAAACTTGTGATCCTCCTAGGTTATCTACCACAAGGCTCAGCTTTCTGTTTTCTCCTTATCTGAAAGTGTCTTTATGTTGCCCTCATTCATGTTAGGTATTTTCACTTAGCAAACTGAAGATACCACCACTGACTTCTGCCTTCCTTGTTACTATGGAGAAGTCAGTGGTGGTTTCAAATGCTATGCCTTTTTCTATCTATTTGCTTTTAATATCTTTTCTTTGATATTCTACAGTTTTACCACCGCATATCTGAGAGAGGATTTCTTCCCCTTCTCCTCCTCCTATGGTACTGGTGATTGAACCCAGGATTACTCTACCACTGAGCTACATCCCAGACTTTTTTTCCTTTCTTTTGAGAAAAGGTCTTACTAAGTTGCTAAGGTTGGCCCAGAGCTTGTGATCTCCTGCCTCAGCCTCCCAAGACACGCAGGCACCATGCCTGGCTGAGGATTTCTTTTTATTTTATCCTGCTTCAGATTTACAGGTTCTTTGAGGTTCTTGAATCTGTGGGTTGATCTCTTGCATAATTTCCAGGAAATTATCACGTATCCCTTCAAACATTCTCTCTCTGGTATGTATTCACTCCATTAATAGTCCTGGCTATACACCAGGACTTCTCATTTGACCTTCAAGTATCTTGACACATATTTTCCATCTTTTGCCTCTTTTTGATGCATTTTATATCATATTTTTCAGTCTATGGTATGAATTCTCAATGAAGATTATTTTTCTTCTCCACACAATGAAAATGTTTGAGGCAGTATATTTTACTTGCAGCTTTCTGGAGAGACATTATTTCTAGTTTGCCTATTTAATGAAATTTAGTCTATTATGCTTCTTATTTTATGAGGAGAGAGGGTCTCCTATGAGACTTCCCACCTAGATTGGGTGCTGAGTTTGTTTCCTATGCCCTTCCTTGGGTCAATTATACATAATAAAATATTTAACAATTTTACACTAGGTTTTGAATTATTGAGTTGTTTGTAACAGGGAGTCATCAACTTACTGATTGTGTTGTATTTTCTGATCTAATCAAGTGTTTTTTTTCGTCCCCCTTAAATCATGCTTTCCTGTACTTCTTCACTGAGTAAACTGACCAGTCTCAGCACTTTAGTGAAAGGACACATGCTGTCTGAAAAGGAGAAGTCATTGCTTAAAGCCCCAAAGATGCCTTTTTACTTAGACTGCAGTGAAATAACAATCTAGAAAACTGAGATTTTCTTTTCTTTTTCTTTTTCATACCATGGATTGAACCCAGAAACACTTATCCACTGAGCCAAATCCCCAGCCCTTTTCATTTTTTATTTTGAATTAGGATCTTGCTAAGTTGCCTAGGGCCTCACTAATTTGCTGAGTCTCGCCTTAAATTTGTGATCCTCCTGCCTCAGCCTCATGCCCTGCAAAAGCTGTGTGCCACTATGCCTGGAAAAAGCTGAGTTTTATAAAAAAAAAAAAAACAAACAAAAGGAGAGCTTCTAAACAGCAGAGCCTGTGGGTGGGCAATGGATGGTCTGGGATTTGACAATTAAATGATCCTAGGAATTAATGTTGTAAGATATAGGGTTCATAGCACTAGTGAGAGCCAACATGGAGTCCAGGATAGAAGGTTGGCATGGAAAGACCAATAGGGCCACATATGCCAAGAAAAAACCACTTTGGCTTGCTCTGATTGTAGATTTTTCTCTAGAAGTCCAAGAAGGACAGAGGCTAAAATCTAGAAAACAGGCAGGATATTAGCTGGTGGTGACCAAATGCCAGCAGTTTGCCCCATAATCAAATAGGTCAAAAGCCATGACCTTTGAGGCCTCTGAGGATCCAGGACAGCTATTTATCTAAATGTTATTTATTGTATTCAAGTATCTATATAGGGAGACCATGGGCCTCTTTTACCAATGGTAAATGGTTTATTGAACTTTCATCTAAACTCAGAAACTATCTTGAGGAGAAGCTTGCCCTTGAAAGGAGACAAAAATTCTGGCAAGAAGTTTGACCTTCAAATATAATTGAATATGTATCAAAATGACAAAATTAAAAAACAAAAAAGAGTTTTTTTTCTTATATATATTGGCAAAACCGGGATACCTCTAATCCACCGAATGGATAGAGGGATGGACAGGGAAGCCTATAAGAAGGTACTTTTTGTAGAATGAGAGACAATTGTAATTTTCACAAATTTCACAAATATTGTGGTTATCTTTTATGTCAGTCAAAGTAAAAGTCATTCAATAAATTTATTTAAGTAATTAGGATATCTAAGCTAACCAGATTGAGAAAACTACCACAAAAGAGGGTTTCAAAAGAAACAGGTCATGGAGATGGCCAGGTATTCAGAAAAATAAAATAAAATTGATGATTTAAATATTTGTGTTCTATCTACATAACAAGAGTTTACCACCTTTGGAAGTTGTTCAATAATATTCTAACAGCTTTAATATGTTTGATGAATGGATTTTCTATTTCTCTTTAGATCATTTACCTTAAAAAATAACATTTTGCTTATGGTCTAAGATTTGACAACTGAATGATCTTAGGAATTAATACATATAACTTCAGTTTTTTTTTCTAGCCATTCAAATAGAACAGTAGCTTTTGTGTGGAATGGATAATTTACTATACTCCAACAAAACTCTGACCTTCACTTATAAACTGAAGGGAGAGATCTAAGGTATTAAATTAATTGAAGTCAGGCAAACTGACCGTGTATTTCAAATGACTCAGTCTGAGGGTCCTGCTATGTCTTGAAATGTTTGGGGAAGAGAAAAAAGTAAGTTACCAAGCCTGGAATTCAGATAGCTCTCAAATTTAAATATAATCAATTTTGCTTCAAGCCTGGATCCATCAGATTAGTAGGAACCATATTTTTTTCCAGTCTTATTTTCACACAGTTGATTTTTAGCAAAAAGATTATTTTATTTCAGCATATAATTAAGTGCAATTAATAATTTGGTTGTAAAGACTGTAATTAGGAAATGTAACATTTTTATTGTGGAATACAGAATACTTTGGGCACTGTAAGCATATGTATTAATTTTATTACAAACTTAATCTTTGAACTTCACCATTTTTCTAACTACTATTTGTTATATATTTAGGCAGTGCATAAAGAACAAGAAAGGATATAGACATAGTCCCTAACTGAAGCTTAAAGTTGTAAGTCAGAAAGGAAGAAACTAGAAAAAGAGGCATAGCTGATGAATAAAGGAGGAAGAAATTCAAATAAAAATTTGGGGTTCCAGAAATAAAAGGCTAATTGTTGACCAAGTTAATTCAGTCATACAATCAGAGTAAAGAAAGTGTAGCTGGGATGACTGCCTGAATCGGCCTAAAAATTAAGTCAAAATTCTGAACCTAAGAAAACCATTTAAAAGACACTATCTTGAGTGAGAGTCCAATTCTCCTGTTAATTCTTTAACAAGAACTTTCCAAAGTAGAATGATGACTAAGGGAAGATGTAAGGAAATATAAACAATATGTAAATATGGGATTATTTTTGTAGTTTCTCTGAATGCATTAATGCTCTAAACTGTTTACCTCTCAGTGGTGACAGCTGATCTGAGAACTGATTTCATGCTGTTATCGCTTTTAAATATTATTCATTCTAAAAAGAAATTGATAATTTTTTTTAATCAACAAACAGCATCTCATGTATTTGGGGATACCAATATTTTAAAAATATTTTTTAAATAAAGGCTTATAAAAAGCAGAATCATCATTAGTAACTATGATCATGGGAATAATTTATACAAACTCGGGTTATTTTCTCACACCTTGAGTAAAAAGTTATGAATTGAAAAATTGTATTTCTTAATACTTAAATGTAAGGAGCAATGGATTTTTCATATTCAAGAATGAAATCTTTGAAAAAAAAGTGATTTCAAAGAGACTTAAGATTTTGGAATGTATATTGGATAGTGACTTAAAAATTTCTAAATTACTAAATTAAATCATATCTCTTTGGATGGGCTCAGGCTAGACCAAAAGAAAAAAAAAAGGTAAAAGTACAAATTTTATTTATCTGTTAAGAGATGATATTTCTAGTAGCCAAAAGTGATAAGAGGCATGTCCTTGGAGGCCTCTGAGGATTCAGGACAATATAGGTTTTTACACATAAACCATGGACCCTTTCTATCAATAGCAAATGGTCTTTTGAAATAAACTAAGAAACCATCTTGAGGAGAGGAATGGGTAGACATGTATCCTTGAAAGCAAACAACAGATTACTTAAGGGAATATGGGAAGGTTCAAGAGAGAAAATTGAAGATTGATTTACTTATTAGTCTTTTAATAACAAATAGATGAAGTAGGGCCACACATGACTAAGAAATTGAGATCAACGAGCTGACTCTCAAAATGAAAACATGTTTTGTCCACTTAAGAGAGGTGAGAAAGAAAAAAGCATAATTATAATCCCTTCAAGGGAGCACCATGACAACTCAGGATCGCCTGACAGTGTAGCTGGGTCATGGAATATTGTGAACACAAGGAAAACCAGCAGAGAATGAATAGAGCCCTGGAAGACCTGAGAAAAAATAGAACTCTAGCCCTATTTAATTATCCATGTTTTTGTTACCTTTTATTATCTTGAAACCATGTTTCTTTATTTCCATGAAGGACAAAATAAAGGTGCCTTAAACATTAGAACAAAAATTAAAGTTTTTTTATTTTTATATTTATTTGTTCTTTTTAGTTGTACATGACAGTAGAATCTATTTTGATATATTTATACAAACATGGACTATCTTATTCTAATTAGTATCCCAGTCTGTACACAATGTTGAGATTCACTGCAGAGTATTCATACATGTACAAAATTAAAGTATTTTAGAGGAAGAATTGCCATTGGTAGTACCCAGCTTGGAAAATTTTGAAACCCAAGCTAATTTTTCATCTCTTTGATTGGGTTTCTGTGATATCTCCCGTTGAAAAGAGAGGACTGTTGTGCTTCCTTCCTCCACCTGGAAAGTAAAGGAAGCCTACCTGAGTCAGCAGTGCTTTGGTGGTGCTAAAGCCAATGTCCACACTGGCTACCTCTTATGATGAGTTGGAAGTGAGAAGATCCAAATAGCTGGTAGCTTATGTATTACATTTCCAGTATGTTCCTCAGAAATACAGGTTGTGTAGAATATTGAAAAATTCTTAGTTCATATCCTGGGTCTATAAATTGGCAGGTTCACTGACTAAGCATGAAGAAGTCTTTGTTTTTTTTTTTATCCTTGCCTTTCCTTCCGTATTTCAAAAAAGAAAAGAAGAAATATTAGCTATTTTACACTAGTCTTCAATATGAGAGTAATCTTAAATGAGGTTTTTCTCTCCCACTTCTCTCACCTATCCACCCTTTACTTTCTGATCTTTTTCTTTTGACTGAAACTAGTGTAAAAGTTGATTTGTTCTGAATTGCTTAGTATTTTTTCTGTAGAATAGTTACAGATTGATCCTAAACTTATTTCTTAAAGGTTATGTGCCCCCACACAACTACTGTCATATTAAATAAAACTCTATACAATAAAAGAATTTCAAATGAAAATATGATACATTTTTCATAGCCTTTAATTTTGTTTGGTCAAGAACCATAGTAAAGCCAGGTGCAGTGGTGCACGCCTGTAATCCCAGAGACTCAGGAGGCTGAGATAGGAGGATCGTGTGTTCAAAGCCAGCCTCAGCAATGGTGAGGCACTAAGCAACTCAGTGAGACCCTGTCTCTAAATAAAATACAAAAAAAATTAGGGCTGGGGATGTGGCTCAGTGGTTGAGTGCCCCTGAGTACCCAGTCACCAGCACCCACCTACCCCCTCCAAAATAAAAAGAATCAGAAAGGGAGAGCAAACTCATGTAGCTCTGTTGGTGGGTAACAGGCACTTATTTAAATAAACAGATTATAGTGTGCTTTTTGCAATTTAACCTCCATACAGGTGAAAGGTTCTCAGTGAAAGTAAGCAATAAAATAATACTTTTAAAATGCAAACTTTGCTTATTTAGAAGTGTGATAAATTAAGCTCATTGTATGTCACTGTATTAACATGTTTATCCAAATATAAAGGAAAAAGCATTAAACTAAAAAACGCTTCTCATCAAAATTTAAAACATTTGTTTATGTGGCTTTTCTCCTAATTAAAAGCAATTGTTGTTTACTCACTCATCTCACAAATTAGCACATCATAATTAGATGTCATTTCAGAATAAAATCTTCACAACTTTCAGATTTTATTTATAACTTATTTAAAACACTTTTTTCAGCATAATTGCAAAATTCTTAAAACTGTTTAGGAAATGTAAATTAGGTATAATTGTACTAATGTTATATTAGCTTTGAAAAGAAAAAAAAAAACATGTTCTCCTTGTCCATAAACTAAAGGCCTTGTGACTTGATCTGTGCTGGACTACCATGCCAGCACATTCCCCCAATCCATTTTTATCTTTGTCATGTTAGTTGGATACTCCCAGGACTCTAAGACCACCTTTATTGTGACCTTCTGAGGTTTTGCCTGCCAACATGACTTCCTTTTTCTTTGGGTAGGTACCTATGTCCCCTTTAGGAAATAGTTCCCACTTTTAGTTCATATGGATTATGATGTCTTTGGGTTCCCCAGAAACTGGTTATATGTTACAGTCTTATTAAGAAGTCCAGGGACTGGGTATGTGGCTCAAGTGGTAGCGCGCTCGCCTGGCATGCGTGCGGCCCGGGTTCGATTCTCAGCACCACATACAAAACAAAGATGTTGTGTCCGCAGAAAACTATTAAAAAATTCTCCCTCCCCCCCCTCTCTCTAAGAAAAAAAAAAAAAAAAAGAAGTCCAGTCGCAGGGAACAGGAGTAAGGGACAAGAGGGCAGAAAGGAGAGCCAGTGTGAGAATGTGCTATCAAGCTGTCATCCAAGAAGCCACTGAAAGAGTGTTCTTAGCAGATTTTCTCTTAGAGAATAAAGGGAAGAATTTATACTTCAGCTTCCATCTCTCTTTGGTTAAAGATTTTCTCAAGTTATGCAGAAAATGACAAGTCAAAGATTCAAATGCAGTCAGGCTTGTTCAAGAGCCCAAACCCTTAGCCATTCTATATTGCTCTTACAAATGTTAGTCAATAATGAGAGCTAAGAGTAAACTAGAAGCAATGATACAGAGTAGTTAGTATTCTAGGGTTACAGGAGGAATGCTTCTTTGAGGCGATATTTGAGTAAAGACCCAAAGGGGAAGGATATTCCAGACAATGCAAAGAAACTGAGATAATGTTTAAGGAACTATGAGGCACAAAATTACAGATGCAGTGTGAACTGTGGAGAGAACAACAGGAGGCAATATTGGAGAGAAAGAAGAGAACAAAGAGGTGTGGATCACACAAGGGCCTTGTAACCACTGACACTTTTTTGTTTGTTTTTGAGACAGAGTCTCACTAAGTAGCTCAGGCTGGCCTCAAACCTGAGATCCTTCTGCCTTAGCCTCATGAATAGCTGGAATAACAGGCATGTGCCACCATATCTGGCTAACCATGCTGGGCCATGTAGGCCATTATAAGACTTTTGACTCTTAATCTGAGACAGGAAACCATTGGAGGCTTTGAATCAGAGGAGGAATGTGCTCTGACTTCAGTCTTAATAGGATCTTGTGATAATAGAGGGAAAGAGACTAATGGAGGTAAGAATAAGTGGGTGGGAGCCTTTTGCAATCTCTGTTGGAGAGAAAATTATGCCTTTGACAAGGGTGATAGAGTAGGGGTAGATGAAAAGGAATGGAACCAGGTTTTGCTAATGGATGAAATTAGAAATTAGTACAAAAGGTCCTATGTTGGGAAATTTAGAGACACTTTAACTTGTGAACAAAAAATAAATCATAATGAAATTTTTAAAGACATATATTTAGAACCAAAGCAAAAAATGTGGGTTGAGAAGTATTCTTGAAGCAAAGTTCTAATTCTAAATGTTTGTATTAAAAAAGAAGGTCTCTCTCTCTCTCTCTCTCTTTAAAAAAAAGGAGGGAAGATAAAAATTAATGAGATAAGCATTCAATTTAAGGAATTAGAAAAATAATGGTAAAATGAGCTGTAAGAATTGGAAGAAGAAAGAAAATTATAAGAGCAGAGACTGATATAATAGATACTATCTATATAATAGAATCATTAAACAAAAAGTCAGTTATTTGAAAATATTAATAAAGTGAATTTATCCAGTGAAACTGATTAAAGAAAAAGAGTAAATAATATCAAAAATAAAAGAAAGATATATGTATGGATGCTGAGAGATTAAGAAGAGATTTATGATTATAAATAACTTTCTGCTAATAAACATAATAATGTAGGTAAGTGAAATAATCAATTCTTGGGCAAAAGTAATGTATTAAAAAGGAGCCAAGAAGAGTCAGGGAGCCTAAATAGTCCAATAACCATAGAAAAAAATAGAATCAGTAGTAGCTAAAATCTCCCAGAAAAGAACACTCTAACCTAACGATTTTATTGATCGATTCTACCAAACATGTTTTTAAAAATTCAGAATACAAAAAAAGAAGCAACATTGTCCTACTCATTCTGTAAGGCTAGAATAACACTGATACCAAACCTTGATGAGGATAGAATAAGAAAACTACATGTTAACTTTATTTATGAATGTATAAATGAAAATCCTGAAAACAAATATTGCAAATTGAATTCTGCAATCTATAAAAATGATAATACATCATTTGGATCCATCCAGGAATGTACCATTAGTTTAAACTTTGAAAACCAATTAATGTAATTAATACAAAGCTGATGAAAGTATAAGTAATCACATGAGCACAGTAAATTTAAGGAAAAAGAGCATTATATGATTCAATGCACAGTGTAGAAAAAACATTTTTGTAGTGCTGGGGATCAAACCCAGGGCTTAATATGTGCTGGGCCAGCACTCTGCCACTGACTGAGACCTCTAGCCCTGAAAGAAAACCCTTAAAAATATGCAATTTTCTTAACCTAATATACAGAATACATATTCCAAACAGACTTTTTAAAAAACAAAAGAAGCTGATTCATAAATATATATGGGAAAGAGCATGGGCTCCACAAGAGCCAATATCCAAAGGAGAATAACAAGGTAGAAGTACTTGACCTCCTAGACATGAAAACTTACTAGATCTAAAACTGTTGTAATCAAGGCATTTGATACTGCATAGGGGTCGATAAATAGACATACTAAAGAGATTGGAACACAGAAACAGACTTACTCTCTTATAGGAAGTTATGGTATTTCTCTACCATTCCCCATATTGCATCAACAGGAGATGCTACAGATAATTTTCTATGCAGGTAGAAGGAAGCTACGAATGAATTAACTTGGACTAGCCATGCCTAGCATCATCTCTGATCACTCTTTCCCTCATTTACTCTTCTTGTGGGAGTGTCTGTGAACAGCAATACTTTCTACAGTTGCTTATTAAACTATGCTCTGGGAGCCATCCTTGCTTTCTTTTATTGCCCAAGCATCATGTTCTATTAATTTTAAATTTGATAGATACACTTTTTCCCATCCTTTACTGAACTAGCTCCTACTGAGGCTTTAGGACTGTTCAAAAGCAGTATTTAGTTAGGGTCTTATATAGTTCTACAGCACAGAGTATGGAACTCTGTCACTATTATACTTACACAATTGTAATTGCCAGTTTATTTCTATGTAAGTTTCTATATTTCCCCAAAGTTCTGAAAGTATAACTTTAAGTAAATCCCTTAAGGGAGAGTATCCTACCTGGTTTGTAGTTTTATTGTCAGGGCCTAGTACTATCCCTGGAATGTAGTTAATAAACATTTGATAATATACTGATTCATAAATAAATGGATATATGGATGAAGAGATAGAAAGTAAGTGAATTCCAGAACAATTCATCTAAAATGTATTTAAGGTATTTCATCATATTATTCTGCTTTATAAAAAAATTATTTCTTTATAATCTTTTTGCCAAATCTGGTTTAAGATGATATTATTCCAGGCTATCATAATACCACTTTTTGCACATTCTTCTTTTCTTTACATTGATTAAAGATACTTCATGATGAGGGAAAAAAAACTCCAAGTTCTACTTTTCTAGAATGGTGTTTCTGTCAAATGGAATAAATCATCCACAAATCTTACATAAGTTTTTAAAATCATTAATTTTCATGTTTATGCAAATAAAATGTTAATTAGAATTATCTGGAATAGCCAAGGGGCCCAATAAATATTTGCTGAATAAATGAAAGTTTAAATATATAATTCTAGAAGTGACTCTTTTTATTTATTATCACATTTTTATAATTTCTTTCTAAAGGACTTTGATTGGCCAATAGAAGGACTGCTTATTCCCAACAGCCCTCCCATGAAGAAACCCATCCAGAAGACACCAGAGCAGTATGTCCCTATGAGACTCAGAGTTTTGAGGAACGGAGATAAGAATAAAAGCAGATCCCTTGTTACAATTTGTCCAGAAATATCATCTAAAACACAGTAAGAATGACTTGCTCATCATTATCATTAAATATACTTTCTAGTTTCTATAGATTTTTGTCTACTTTATTATGAGTGTTTTTCTGGGGGTAATTATGTATTTATTTAGAAAGAGTGCTCCTAGTTGATATTTAAAGGTGAAAACAGATACAAAAATTCATTTAGTTGCTATATCAGGAAATTAATTCGATCTCTGCTGATATAGGCTAGGCACAGGAGAAAATAATGAATTAGAAATAAGTATCTTTGATTTTAAAAAGGTTCTATGAGAAATGTCTGTTTGGAATTAGCACTTTTGCTTGAGTTTTATTAACATGTTGATATAACTGAACTCACAAATTGCTTCTTAATTATAACTTTGTAATTCTTCATTTAAGTTACTATTATACACAATTATTCATATTTATACCTTTGAAATACATAATGAACAAATACAGTTCTCAAAAGTATAGCTTTATATAACATATTCTTTCCTCTGGATATTTTAAAAGTTTATCTTCCTAGAAAAGCATTGATTTTACCTTATGATTGAAATAAAATCTTTCTAAACAGTCAGTGTTTTTCTAACATTGGTGAAAAATCACCTGTTATATTTTTATTACATTTTATGAAAAAGTAATCATAGGTCATTGAGAAGCTTTGATGTAAAGAATGAGTTAAACACATTGTTTCTCATATAATTACCAACAATATTACCTCTTGACCTTTCATTTGAAACATTTAGGATATTTGAAACTGCCGATAATGGTTTAATATTACTTTCTTCACATTGATTAAATATACTTCATACATCGCTGAACAATGAGTAACATTCATATTGGCTGTCCACTGAACTGCCTGTAAAGATGATAAAGTAAAAAATTAATCTTCAAAGTAAAGTCAAGCCTGAAATTGAAATCTTTGACGCATACATTTCATAATTAGCTCATTCTGCTACATGTAAAATGTGAGGTTAATGCCTTTAAAAAAGTGTCTGACCTTTTTCCTAAAAGCCCAAAGTTAATACATGATTTCTTATTTATTTATTTTTATTCTAATCTTTAACTGTGGCTCAAAATTATATGCAGGTAAGATCACATTAATGTTTTAAAATGCAGGTTCAGTCAGGGAATCCAAACATTTTGAGAGACTGGCAACTTTGGGCAATTATTCTGGCAAAGAGTATATGAAACTGTCCATTGTCTGACATTTATTTTTATGGAATAGTGTGTCCTGGTTCATCAAGCATTCGGACATTATTTACTTTTTCATGAATTATATATTCCTGAGAAATTAAAATACATTGGCATGTACTTGACACTAAAATTGTACTAAATATTATGTAATCTTTGTTGGCTCAAAAGTATTCTACAGGATCATCAATAGCATCCCTCCCCCCATCTCTGCTGTATGTAAACACTGGTTAACAAAAGGTTTACATGGAAAGAGTCTTGGCTAATACTGCAGAACGGCCATGTCACCCACCTGTTGAAGGGTCTGTTTATATTGTGTGAATGGCATCCCAGTGTCATCCAAGATAGAAGCCCAGCAATGCTGCTTTTAACAAATACAAGCTACATATCTTGCAGAAGAAATAAATTCTGTTGATATACATGGATACATTCCTTGAATTAACCTGAGAAAGAGGTTCCATTGGTTAGTGCCTTTACAAGTAAAATCATGAGAGAAAGATGAAATAGAAATCTAGTTTAATTAAACCCAGCTCTGGTTCTGCTATCCTTCGGTTATTTAATAGCTCCCTGTAGACAGTTTTGAGGGTTTCTCTTTGTTATTGTTTCCTCCATCTGCAAAACCAAATGAAGATCAAATGGTAGTATTTTTCACTTAATTGATATTATTCTTAGTGACACAATCTTCTCAATTAGTCTTGATAGTGGCTGCCAAGAATATATAACTTAAAAACTGATATTTTTTTGTCAGAGGAAAATTTCATTTTTTAGAATTGTATTTTAAGCAAAGAAAATTTTATAAGTGATACTTTAAGGAATAATAAGAAGAAAGGCTCAATATAAAGCTCTATAGTAAACTTTATATTTCAAATCATTTCAACGTACATATAATAATTGTTAATAAGTTGTGATCTCTGAACTTACTCAAGCTCCTTACTATAGCTTTTAAGGCCTTTTATAAACAATCCCTCTATATTTCTCTAGTTATAATTCTTACCAACACTTCCCCCAGTCCCACTTCAAAACCCCGCACTGCCCAACACCTCCCATCTCCGTAATAAGAAGCATATTCTGATGATAAGTTTGGACATTTCTAGATGTTAACCCTGAACTCCACATTGCATTGCTTCCCACTGAGATTTTTGTAGCTGGTTGTACACTCCGTTGCACCAGTTGTCCTGGCCTCCTCCCAGCCTCATAACTACCATTCTGTTTCACACTTACCTGCAATGCCTCAATCTGTGAGATGGAAATAGGAATGGTGTGTGTGCTGTCTGCTATGGAACAGTGTATTCTAGCTAATCGAGGTATTACAGATTCACTTTAATTGTATTATCAAAGGCCTACAGTACAGACTCTGTCTCTAAATAAAATACAAAAATAGAGATGGGGATGTGGTTCAGTAGTTGAGTGCCCCTGAGTTCAATCCCTAAACCAAAAAAAAAAAGGGGGGGGGGAGCTACAGTAAGCCTCAAGTCAGTGCTTATTGATTGAATGAATGAATCATTACATTTGATCACTATTATTTCATTTAATAAAGAGATTCTAAAAGTGCAAAGAATGTTTTTCTAACTTGAAAATTCGAATAATACCGTTTGTGATCATGAGTATTTTTCTTTTAAAAAAATGTTTCGGTTTGGGACTGGGGAGCATAGCTCAAAGGTAGAGCACTTGTCTAGCATGTATAAGACTCTGAGTTCAATCCACAATAGTGCAAAAAACACACAAAAGTTTAGGGTTGAATTAATAATAGAACCATATGTGAATAAAACAGACAAAATTAATGTAATCTCTGTGTTTTTTTCAAAGGTGACAAATTTACATCTCACAGTGTTCAATTTTATTGGATTTAAAAAATTTTTTATTTGTTTTAAGTAGTTATACTTGACAATAGAATGCATTTATGCACTTTGATATACCATACATAGATAGGATATAATCTCTCATTTTTCTGAGTGTGCATGTTGTGTAATCATATTGGTCATGCAGTCACATATATAAATACAGTAATAATGTCTGTTTCATCCTACTATCTTTCCTATCCCACATCCCCTTCTATCTCCTCCCATCACTTCCCTCTACCTAATCTAAGGTGACACTATTCTTCCCTAGTACCCCCTGCCTTATTGTGAATTAGCATTTGCATATTAGAGAAAACATTTGGCCTTTGGTTTTGTGGGATTGGCTTATTTTGCTTAGCATGATATTCTCTAACTCCAACCATTTACTGGCAAATGCCATAATTTCACTCTTCTTTAAAGCTGAGTAATATTCCATTGAGTATATATACCACATTTTCTTTATCTATTCATCCATTGAGGGACACCTAGGTTGTTCCATAGTCTAGCTATTGTGAATTGAGCTACTATAAACATTGTTGTGGCTGCGTCACTATAGTATGCTGATTTTAAGTCCTTTGATAGCTGGGTCAAATGGTCGAAGAGGACTAGAATATTGCAAATTAATTTTCTTATGTATAATACTCATAGTATACTTGTTTATAAAACAACATGTTATTATTTAATATGTAGTATGAAGTTTAGTATTTAATTGTATTAGTGGAAATTCTTTGTTTGAAATAAAGATAAGACTGTTTTAAGGTAAATCATGGTAAATTAAGACCTCCTAATTTTTCATATGAGAGATAATTAATAATTTAATGCTAATACAATCAAATCTTGAATAATTTGTTTCAGAAATGTTAATCCTGAAAGGAAAGAGAAAATCTGTGTTACTAAGAATTCTGTGACTGAAATAAATGAGACTGAATTTCATCATCTTTTGGAGAGGTAAATATTTAATATGCTAAATGTAAAGGCATTTTCCACTCAAATGCCTGAATTATTGTGTACAACATTAACAAAAAGTACATTTGTATCTACATAAGAAACAAATTGTTAATTATAAAGGTCTTGCTAAGCTGCCTGTACTGGTATTGAACTTGGGATCCTCCCACCTCAGTCACCCCAGTGGCTGGGATTATGGGGTATGCCATCTTCCTCACTGCATTACTTTTCACATGCCAGGTGCTTTATAGTGTTAGAATATTTATCTGTAAAACAGCCTCAGGAGATAGGTACTATAGTATCCATCTGTAGTGTAAAATGTCTCATATTAGAGTAACAGACGTAGAACTTTTTCTTGATGCCTTCTGCTTCTTGCACCCAACCTGTAGTATTAGAAAACCCACTGGGTCAAAGGACAAGGGGTTTAATATTAAGCCCTACTTTGCTATTAACTAGCTGGAAGCCTTCAGCAAAGCCTTGCCCTTCATTTACTACAAATGAAGCAAATGAAGCTCTAAGAAGTTAAGTAATTTTTTCAAGGTTACCCAGCCAGAATGTGAGAGGGATAGAATTTGAGCGCAGACAATCTGATTTCAGAGCCCACATTCCTTTTCAGGAACTTAAAATCCAGTTATTTTCTTTTCCTTTTCCCACTCATATTGGCTAGCTTGTGAAGTAGACAGAAGAGTTAAATACAGTGTGAAACTCTTTGTCCCAATCCTCTTTAACCCACCCACATATGCCAAACTCAACATTAATTAGGGTTACACAACAGAGAGAAGGAAACATCCACTAACCACCCATTCCTTCTATTCTCTCAAACATTGTCCTAAAACAAGATATCCCAGACTCTAAACAGTTCCCCTAGGAAAATATGAGTGGGAGCAGAAGTGATGTTGGTAGCTCTTCTTAGGCCATATTGTAACTGCTTGAACCTGCAAAGATGTTGATGTGGAGGAAATTAGAAGGAATTGGGTTGAGTCTCTGGCTGTCATCCAAACAGAAGAGTGGAGATTTGTGACCCTGACTTGATGCTCTTGTGGTCCCCTTCTGCTCCTTCTACCTCACCAACTCTTATGGATGAGGAACAAGGCCCAGTCTCCACTGGTCTATCAGCTTTCAGAATTAAGGCACAGGACATAAAGACTTAATTCTCACAGGTTTATTTCCTTCTGAGGCAGTCTCAAAAAAATAGAGGGCCTAGAATGTTTTCTCTAATATGCGGATGCTATTCACAATAAGGCAGGGGACACTAGGGAAGAATAGCATTACCTTAGATTAGGTAGAGGGAAGTGAAGAGAGGGGAGGGGATATGGGGATAGGAAGAATAGCAGAATGAAAGAGACATTATTACTGTATGTATATATGTGACTGTATGACCAATATGATTCTGCAACATGTACACTCAGAAAAATGAGAGATTATATCCCATCTATGTATGATATATCAAAGTGCATAAATGCATTCTACTGTCATGTATAACTTATTAAAACAAAATTTTTAAAAAGGGCCCAATTATGTACTTAATTGCTTCATCTCAATGAAGGTAATAAAATTTAAACATGTTCTTTATTCAGCCGAGTCTTACTGATGAGCATGAAGATACTGCTAACTCACTTGCTATAAACAGTACATTCTAACATCAAATATATTTAGCAAGAACCTTTCACTTTCCTCCTTCTAAAGGTAGGGTCACCACGGGAATATCCTTAGGAAATGCAGAATCACTCTCCTTAACTCTACTCCTTCCCCATAATTCCTACCTCTTTATCCCTAATATAAACTGGCTACCTAGGGTCCAGCCTCTCCCACTACCGGTCCATTTTCTAACTTTCTGGCCGTTAACCTTCTAAAAGGCAAATCTATAATAACATGCATTTTCTCTAATATCTCCTGTGGCCTCCTGTTTGAGATAGAAGCCAGGTTCTATCTGAAAGAATTCCCCATGCAAAGACACTTCGCCGGGAGAATTCCAATTTTATTGCAAAAAGCTGTGTGCTTATATAGAACTAAGGGGGAGATGGTAGGGCTTAGATAAATGGCAGGCAATCCGTTTATTGGCAAGTTCTTTCAGATATCAGCTCCGGAGCCCAGGAATTAGTTTTCATTGGGGCTAAGGTTCCCCGCCAGCGAGATTTGAAATTGGCGCCGGCGGGAGAGTTCACAAGGGCGGGAACTTTTCGCGCCACTGCAGAAAAGAAGAAGGTAGGAAGAAGAGGTGCTTAGGCGCCATGTTGGGGTTTTTTCTCTGGGGTATGGCTGCCGTTTATACTTTTCCCAACACTATCCAGGATCCTGAGTGTTTTAAATTAATTCCTGTTTTCTTTTTCAGTTTCATCTGGCCCCTCCTCCAGTCCATACACTCAGCTGTAGCTTAGCCGCTTATGAACTCCTATTCACCCTTTGAAGTCCTACTCAAATGTCACTTCCATAGATTCATTGTTTTCCCTCTGTGTTCTTTCAGTACACTGGCAGCTACAATGTCACACTATAAGTCTGTTGCTAACTAGGTAGGTAGCTCTTCAGGGAACTTGTGCCATTTATTTCAATACCCACAGGGCATACCCAGCTCTTGTTTGAGAGGGAAAGAAATCAATATTTAGTGTTTAGCCAAGTCAAAAATTTCTATTTTGAAGAGTGCTGAGAGCCATAGCCAAGTAGGAATGAAGCATGGCATTTTTGGTTGAAAGGTGACGCCAGCAAGCTATTGAGATGATAATGATTATGTTAAGATCTGCATTCAATTGGATATTAGACCCCTGCTGTCTGCCTTGGCCTGCTACTTTGGAGCTCTCGCAGGACTCCCAGAGAGTTCCCATTGGTTGGGGAAGTGCGGTAGGAGGGATTTCTGGAGGAGGGATTTCCCGTTGGAGTAGTGTGTCGGGGAGGAGCCGCGTGGTGTGGCATTTGGCATTTTTCCTGGGAGCGTGTGTGGAGTGTGCTGGTGGAGTTCAGAAATAAAGTTTGTTCCTGCTTCAGTGGCTCCTGATTTGTGCCCAGCCAGACTGCGGCAGAAGAGATCATTTCTAGTGAAGAAAGCTAAGGGATTGCTTGGTGACTGATGGTGCCTTTTGCAATCTTGGAGAAAGATCAAACTTTCAACAGTAAAAGTCAAGGAAGGTGTTTTAGAGAGAAGGAATAGCATGAACCAGAGGCGTAGATGAAAAGATGTAGGGCCCACTGAGGAATGAAGTCAGTAAGGATATGTCTACCTATTTGTTGGTCATGCCTGCCACTGTGCTGAGCACTTTTCAAATCAACTTTTAATCCTCACAACAATCCTGAAGATAAGAAATTTAGGCTGAGAAAGGTTAAAGACTTTCCCCCAAGCATCACAACTTGGATAGGGGAAATGAAGACTAAAAAGGATATGATGACTCTAGTGTAAGGGTCCCGCGAAACGTCGGAGAAAGAGACCACCAAGTGACCACTCATGCAATTGGCAGAAGGGGGATTTATTGAACCAGCATGCTGGGGCTCCGTGCCCACTCAAGAAGGGAAAGCAGCCCAGAGCCCCGAGCAGGGGCTGAGCATTGCTTAAGTATACTTTTTGGGGAGGGCAGAGGGCTTTGTATACATCAGAACAAATCATCATTAGGCGCAGGAAAATTGAACAACAACTCCTAAACATGATTGGTTCATTCATTGGCGGGAACAGGTCAGGCTGGAGTGATAGGTCATTCCTAAGGAGGGGGTTACATTTAAACTGATTGGTCCAGGCCCTGCAATGCCTGCATGCAACCACACAGACCCCTTCAGTTATTAAACAACCAGACAATCAGGGGAAATGTTTACTGGGCGGTTCTAAGCATTGTCTTAACAGCTAACTCAGACCTTGCAGCTTGGAAACTTTTACAACACCCGATCTTTTACCCTTTAACTTTTACGCTTTAACTTCAATTTCTTTTACCCTTACACTAGAACCTAGCTCTAAACTAGCTCAGCCCTGCAGACAGAGTTGTCAACACAACCCAGACCTTGATTTCTTTTATTTTCTCTCTCTATTGCTGGAAGCATTCTGTGTTCAAGGTCAGTTTTTATATTTTTTATTACAGGTGCACTGAAATTTTAAAATTACCTTCTGCAGCTCGGAGATTATTCAATGAAAAGGGCATGGAAATCTTTTCCCTAAAGGACCTACAAAGAGATGAACTGGTAAACAAGTGGATTTGAAACAAAGTGTTACTATATGAATGCCACCAAAGGAAAAGCAGCCTTCATTGGAAGACTTCAGATGCTTAGCATTGTTATTTTCTCTCAGGATTATCCTAACTCAGCAACCATCATAAAGTTATACTAATAATTAGCATCTTTGAGAACTTCCTGTGTGTTCATTTAGTGTTCATTACTACCCTTTGAGATGGAGGCTTCTGTTATCCCCACTAAAAACTGAAGAAACCAGAGAAGGCCATATTATCGACCACTTGTGATTTATCTCTCTGACTTTTAAGGAAATAGATCCTTTACTCTTTTTGAGGCATATGCAATATAGTTGTTTAATGATTTCTTAAAAATAATGTCAATTTTTCAGGAAAATATTATATCCAGTTTTTAATACACTCTATTTGGGAGGTTAGAGAAAGTTGAGAATCGGAAGGACTTTAGCAACCTAGTCTTTTCTCCCATTTTTGAATTCAAGGCATCAGCTCGGAATAAAACAAAAACAAAAATCTGCCCTAACTAATGCCTGAAATTCTTTACACTGAGAACAAAGATTGCATAATATTGTCAGAACTTGCCTCAGACTCTGAAGATAAGCAACCTTGAGAGACTCTTAAACCCAGTCACCAATGACCGATATCATAGGAAGCATATAGGGTGTTCTTGGAATTTAGTAGATCTTAATTTAAATGCTAATGCCATCACTTCAAAGAGTTTGTTTTTAATGTTTATGTGTGTATGCTGCCATGATTATTTACTGTGTTTTTTTTTTTTTTTTTGAGACAGAATTTAGGCAACTTGTATTAAAATATACTGTAACAAAAGATAAATTTAGTCTAAAGGTAAGTGTAGATGAGGTTACCAGGGCAAAGCGTGTATGGGTGTAAGGAAGATAAAATGGAGCCAGGATGATTGTATATTAACCTGCCACTCTCTGAGTAATCAACATAAAGATTGAAACATGAGTGGTTGTATGATTTAGTGTATTCATAATATTATCAAGAAACGTGATGTTCAAGAAGAGGAATTTTTAAAGTTTCCTTAGGTCCTCACACAAAGAGTCTTTGTACTGATGAGTGTGTAATAATCAGAAAAGGCAGCACTGGGTTTCCCTTACTTCATACTGAGTCTTTTCAATATATCATAATCTTTTTTCATTTTTAAAGATATATATATTCATTTAAGGACATTTAAGAAATATATGCAATAACAATAAAGAGGAAAAAGTCTCATCCATAATCTCTCTATCCAGAAATATCCATATTAACATTTTGGTGTTAATATTATAAATTCACTTATACCAGAAATTGTAAGAAATTTTCTGCCAAGGGCCAGAAAGTAAAAATCTTAAACTTTGTGGGCCATGTGGTCTCTACGGAAATATCACTTCTGTAGCTGTAGCATGAAAGCAGCCATGGACAACCTATAATGAATGGGCATAGCAGGATTCCAATAAAACTCTATTTACAACAACAAGCAGCAGGCCAGATTTATGCTGTAGCCCCAGTATGCCAACCCTTAATGGTGCCCACCTTTCACTTTTTACTTTTCCTCTGTTATTAAGAAATTGTATGTAAAACATTTTAATATTTAAATTATTGTAGACCCACAGAAGTTGCAGAGATAGTGTGAAGTACTTTTCTCACCCCATATAAAATTCTCGAAAATTATCAAAATTGTTTTTGTTGACAGTTTATACTTTCTAAATACTAAATAGTATTCCATGACACCACCATTTTTTGACCATTCAACTATTATATGGTATTTTGATTTCTGTGATTGTTTCCAGTTTGGGCTATTACAAATACTGGTACAGAATCAGCGAGTCTTTTCTTTGACAGGTATATGTTTCATGTGGAGAACATTGGATCAATCCTGACCTGTCTATTGCTCAGCAAAAGAAGCAAATCTTCCTCAGGAACCTAGCATCTGACATTTCCAAAATTCAAACCTTCTGCAGCACACGTAAGGAAGAAAGTAAGCATTGGAATTCCTCTTCTTTCTCTTATTGTTATTTTCTTTTGTTGGAGCTGAGGATCAAATCCATGGCTTTGTACATCCTAGGCAAGTACACCCCTAAACTATGAAATTATTTTATCTTTTTATATTCTGCCAAAATAAAATGTTTGATATTGTTTTATATTAAAATAAAAATTTTGCACAGATTATATTTCAACTGTTCATCTTGCTATTTAGCTCTTTAGACTAATTTTTATATTTAACAGGGTTGCATATTTTTTCATACTACAATTTGTATCTCAAAAAGCACATAATCTCTTTATATGTCTTTAACAGATCTGAGCCTCATACATTTCCATCAAGAAAAAATTAAATGTCCACTCCGGTGTAAATGTTGATCCATCAATTGATTTAATTAGTCTCTTTAGGGAGGGCTTTCTGGTTTCTCAGTCTCCATATCCTCACTTTAGTTCCTCTCCAGGATGACAGGAAAGAACTTGGCATGTAGATTGTCTTGCTCCCTGCTGAAGTCTATGGCTGGGGCAACTTGGGTTCCATTGTTTTGGCCCAGAGATGCTTTGGGTGGGTGGTACCTCTTTCCTGATGTAGGCTTTCCTTTGTTCATTCTGGCCCTCTGAAGCCTTGCAGTGACTCAGTAGTCATGTCTACAAACTGTTACAGAGACAGCTCATTCCTGTTTGGTGACTCCTTCTGGAAAGCTCCCCAGGAAGACTCTAAGCAAATACTATGTCTTAGGTACACCTCCCAGAAACTAGATCCAGGTTCATGTGACTGTGCCTCAGATTGGAGTGATAAGAATAGCTCAAGAGGTGACCCTGTCACAGTGTACTGAACAATGGGCAGTGTCCTCAATGTTTCCACAGACAACTAAGGTACTCAAAGTGAAGCCTATAAGGAGAGGCAGGATTCCCTGTGATTTTATGTTTTTTCTGTCTTTTGCCTCTAATTCTCTCAGGCCCATAAATGGTGTTTTTTTGTTGTTTTTTTTTTCTCTCCAGGTTAAATCCTTTACATGCTAAATAGGAGCAAAAGACTTTTGGAAAAATCACAAAAATCATGGTTGTATCATCCTGACTTACATGGCTATTGTCTTGTAGCAGTATGCTGTTTGAATGTCCAAAACTATCTTTGGACTTTTGCTTCCCCATTGTAGCATCTCTAATTCCCCTGCAATCCTTACTTTATATACAGAAAGAAAAAAGGGATAAGAAAATAATATAATTGAAGACATTAGCCCTATCACATGTATCAAAAATTATGAAGTAAAGCTTTGCATGTGTCTTTCAAGGCATTAGGATTTTCACTGATGAGTTTGAAACACAGAGAATGATCTAGAGACATGTATCTAAATACTGTAGCCAATTTTCGGAATTAGAATATAGAATAATTAACACATTTTTGAAAGACCTATTTTAGGTACTTTTGAATAGTAATATCTTGAGAGGGAAAAATCTACTAACATTGAATTAAATGAAATTCAAATTCATAGTTTAAAAGCAACCTATGATTAGAACAAATGGCTGGAATTTTTTTGTATTTGCATGTTAGTATGTGTTTTCAAATTCCTGGTGCTCTGTGATCATAACTAATGTGTCCTTGAAATTTGTGCATTTCTGCTCAGCTCTTGTTTTAGAAGTCCAAAGCGATATTGTGGCTGGAGGCAAGCTTGCTGTGCAAAAACCCATAGCAATTTTTGGAGAAGAGAAGCAAGTTGAAGAAACAGAAGAAAAGCAAATGCCAACTGACGCTTCAACAAGAGCTGATGCTTCCAAAGAAATCTTGTAAGTAATCAGTGTAGCCAGAAAAACTACCAGGCTGCTGTTTTGAACTCAGTTCATTAGCCTGATAAAAGCACAGAGCCCATGCAGGGAACCCATGCCAAGTTAGTGAAAGTGAGATCTGGTGAAGAGCTTGTATTTAATTCGTTTTCTGACAAAAGCATGGAGCGAGAATTTCATTGTTCAACCATCAGAATGATCTACTTTCAGTAATATTGTTACAATGTTACTATATTTTAAGGACTAGAATTTTAGCATTATGGACATTTATTTAAGGAATTCTTGTTTTATATCCATCAACTTTGACTTTAGGAACAATTAAGTTTCTTCCCTAACATATGTTCAAGTTACACTCATGTTAATATACATTTATCATTGGACTCATTGAAACATCTTTCTGATTGACCTCTATCTCCATAATGTCTCCTTCCAACTCACCCTTACATGCAATCTGTGGTCAATTATCTTTCTAATACATAATATTTTTCATAGTTTTTCAATGGCTACCTATTGCAGATAGACAAAAAAAAAAAAATTGATCTGGAATCCTAAGCTCTTCCTACCCTCGCCCATGCCTGTTATTGACCATCTTTTGCGACCCATGCATACTTCCTTCGCTTTTCTTCCTGCCACATGAACGCCAAGCTCTAGCTGCATAGCAAAAAGGTGTCGCCCGAATGTGGCACATTCCATTTATGTTCTGTTGCAGGTCTCTGAGCCATGTGTTAATTTCTTTTCACCCAAAGTGCATTTACTTGCCTCATATTCATCTGTAGAATGACCCTTAATCAATGAGATCAATCACAGCAATGATTATCTGTAGCAATGGGCTTATCAGTTCCTACCCTGTTGGTCACCCTCCCCCACCAACTAGGGAATTCATTGAAGGAAAGGATTCTGTCACATGTGCTCTGTGAAGAGCATAGTAATAGACTTTAATTATCATTTAACAAATGAACAAAGGAATGTCTGAGTCCAAATTATAAAACCAAAAATACTTCATCAATTACCATTGCAGTAATTGTGAAAATTAATTATCACTGTTACAAACTGTTTTTAAAAGACTATTCCTATGAATTGTAAGAGTATTACTTCCATTTTAGGAACAACATTTCCTGATTTTGATGAGTGATTCATTTGTTCCTATCATGACATTAACAAAAGCACCAGAAGGCATTTTTCAAAGAATAATTTGTCCTATAGAGCATCATCCACAATAGTTAGGGAATTGACCACAGACTTCCCTAACATTCCCTTTCATTTTTCTTCTAAAGAATGCATCCTCTGAATAGAAAATGAGGTGGAAGACCTGTTATTAACCATTGCAAAGGCCCTTAACAATGCAAACTGGTACATAAAAATTATATCCAATGGGGAAGACTGGGATCATGGCTGACATACCAGTGTGTCTTGGCATTCATCCTTCTCAGTGCCCTAAATCCTCAGTACTCCTAAAAAAAACTCCTCTCAGCTGAGAGGGTGACTGGAACCATTTTTGTGGCTACCATTGTCAGAACTGTTCAACCTGGGAGGCAGGTTGCTTAGTTCCTTCTAGACTGGCCCTACAGGGCAATGCCATTTAGATTCTAGAGATCATAGTGAACCACTGGGGTGCTAGCTTTGTGCGGATAACACATAACAATTTAAGTTCCCTGTGGCAAGTACAAAAGAAAAAAAAGAACGTTTTATCTAGCCTCTGATTTATTAATCTGCACTAAAAAAAATAAAGAAAAAACAAAGAAACATCTTTGACTAAAAGATTTTCAATGTTCAGAATCAAGATTTCATATACATGAAGTCTTTGCGGTGAAAAGTGATTGAGTCCATTCAGAACACAATGCTGACCTCTCCTGATCATTCCAAGCAGACTGTTTTGCTACAGCCTCTTCTTGAACACACGCAGTAGCAGGAAACTCACTATTCTAATGTTTAAATAATCAACTATTTAGGTCACCTCCATCCCATGGCTTCATCTCTTTCATGGTCTATGCTCTTCCATCTTCTGTTTGACAGCCTTTATGTTCTTATTCATCAGTTCACTGGATTATCTTTCTTCCAGGCTAACTTTCACTAGCTCTTTTAACTTACTTTAGTAAGTCATTGTGAGATTTCCCCCAGAATTCCTTAAATACGTTTGTTTGGAGATTTTTTTGCATATTTGAAAATTGGGATGATTTAAGGAGGTCTATCTATTAGGTGAGAGGAGAGAACATGATTCTACAAGGAACCTTTTTATTGTTGGTTTGTGTACAATGTCTGGTAAAAATAACAAGAAGTGCAATGGAAAAGAAACTCTGGGAACACTAACCTCTGCATTGATGCTTTGTGGGGTGGGGAAAAAAACCTTTTGGAACAGAACTTGGGGGAATAGTCTCAATTCTTCACCAAATTACAGGAATAGGCCTTGCCCTCCTCATCTGGTACTACCTTTCCAATCACTTACTTCCTGTCTGTAACACCTTTTGTCTTTCATTACACAAATGGACAGACTCATTCTTGATTCAAAACTTTCCATTTGTTCTTTTCTCTGCTTACAGTGCTCTCTCTAGATTAGTAGGTAGCTGGAGACTTTCCATTGTATAGGTCTCAACTTAAAACAACAGGGAATTTCCTTTGCAATATTTCATTTTATCCACTTATGGCACTTACTTTGTTTACTTAAGCATTTACCTATTGTCTCTCTTTTTTCCACTTGAATACAAGCACCATGAACTCGAGAACTTGGCTATTGTGTTCATCACTATATCTCCAACTCTTAGAATTATGTGCTTGAATATTATAAACATTTAACAAATATTGGTTAAAGGAATGAAGAATAAATGGCTAGCTTTATGAATGAATGAACAAATGAATTAATTAATTTTAAAAAGGTGAATATAAAAATGACTGTTCCTAAATTGATTTGACTATACTTCACTTTCAGAAGCTCAAGGTCTTGTATATAAATTCCAAATAAGAAAATTCAATATCTGGATGTAGAGGAAGAATCTTGTCTGCACCTTGCTAACTTTGTTAAAACTAAGAATGACTTTTTTCCCTTGCTCCAAGAAATGGAGTTGATGGGAAAGCTGTGTTTTTCCTTTCTAACGCAAGATGGCACTGTTGTTGTTCAACTGTTAGGAAGATTTTGCTTTGGGAAGCTTGCACTGCAGTTCTGAATGAGGCGGGCAGTCATTATTACCCTCCAGTTTCATATTTACATGCAGTGTTGCTGTTACAATTGAAAAGTGTACAGTCAGCTCTGCTAGCACAGGAATTGTCCCTGAAGATTTTGGTAACTTGATAATGCTTGTAGTTACATCAAATTATCACCAGCACCTTGGTGATCACAGTCTGCCCCAGAGAACTTTATTTACACATGTGCATATTTAGAGGGATGAAATATGTTTGCTGCTTTGCCTGTGTGTTTTCCCTGCTTTCAGCTGAGTATCCCTCTTATTGCTATGATCCTACTCAGAGCAAATGTGCTCTCAACAGCGGCCTGGAACTTAATATATATGGATCTGTACAGTGGCTACTGCTCCCATTCATATCGTTGTCTGAAGTTGGAAGTTTGGCTCAATTATTCAAAGTCTGACTATTTATTCTAGTGTTTCAGTGTATTAGTCTCTCTATTGTACAGATGCAATTTGAGTCTTTCTATATTTTTTCTTTGGGGAGAAAAATTTAATTAAAATTTCTTAACACAGTCTATTGAATAAACTTCATAGAACCCAGAAATCTAGACTCCACTGTTCCAGACAGAATTATGACCCACTTACAGGGCAGGCAGGAGATGTCCCATTATGAATTTCTCAAACTGCTGAGTAGTCTTATCTTCCTACATTTTGAAATATACACATGGTCCCACGTTTTCTTCATAAATATAAGAAAGATGAATGTTGTTTATTATGTGAATGAAGGATTTTATTTATTGCCTTATATTAAAAGATTTAAATTATAAATTAGTAAGATGCAAATTTCTAGCAGTAGGATGGAAATGTAATTTATAGATTCCCCCAATATCCTATGGTTGATCAACTATAGTGGATCAGGCTATGATTAATTACTCCTCAGAGAAAATTCTCTGATCACAAATCAGAATTCTTAGACTTGTTTTTACTTTTGAACCTTGATAGAGATTCACATGCAAGAGCCCACCTCCGAATGGAAGCTTGTCACACACTTCTCAGGTATGCCTGGCAGAATACTTCGCAGGACTTTGATGAGGATGTCAGTCTTCCAAAGAAAATGAAAGAACTCTTTGAAAATGTGGAACCACAAAAGAAACACAGGTAAAAAGTTGCAAAGGATTCTTGTTAGAGGATTCTTCCCAGTCTTGGGTTCTCTCACTTTGAGGCAAGTACATTCCTGAGTGTTTTCACTGCTGTTAGCCTCTCTTTCTACCAACATGCACATTTTTGTCTTACATTTTTTTATGAGACTACTCATATGAATGTTTGTGGAAAGTTTCTTTCCCCTTAAATTCATTTTGTGCAGTGTAATATATTTCTTGGTCATCATGGTGTCTTTTCTACTAAACATCCAACTTTGCCTCCAACATAGGGCCTATATATTTGTTGAATGAGTGAGGGGGTGAGTTTGTGAATAAGTGTGTAGTAAAATGCAGTTTCTTCTTTTTAAATTTTTTTTTCTGGTTACCACTCAATGAAATTACAGAAAACAATAGTACTTTTTATTATTCCATAATCCTTAGACATTTTTAACATTATAAGCAGTTACTGGAATATGCAACAGCTTGGGCACTTTTAACAGTACTTAATCATGCACATAGTAGGGGCTTCATAGATTTCTTTAGATTAATTTAATTGCCAGCATTTTGATATTTAACATGTTTAACAAGTCTGCTTAATGCTTTGAGATCCTTAAGAGACCCCTTTAGACTGATTTATTAATATATCATTATTTTCCATTATGATATCCTGTGAATTGTCAGGGAAAACTGAAAGGCATGGAGACTATAGATAGTGAATGGAAATGATCATAATTTGAACAGAACTCCTTTGTTTCACTGTTTTCATTCTACATGCTCCTCCTTCTCCTACCTCTTATCTGATTTTCAGTTTTTCCTCTTTAACTAAATTGCTTCTTCAACTGAACTTTTTTCTCTTTGTTGATGAATTTCTTATGTGTTTCCTTGGACAAATATTTATTTCTGTTACAAAATAAACTCAGAATTCTGTTTTTTTGCGTCTGCTTAGAAGTGCAGTGCTAACGTTGCTTTTGTTCTGTGGGATGTGCACCATGGTACAGTTAACACGACTCATAGTGGGGTTCTCACCAGTGCAACTTACCATCTCTGGTGCATCAAATGCTTGGGACATTTTCCTACACTGATGGGAGTTTTCTTTATCTCAGCCATTCTCCAAAGCAAGCCAAATTGCAGAAGGTTTCCCGTCAGCAGTTTGAATACAGAGATGGGCAAATTATAAGCCATGCTGCTCCTCAGCTTGTTTTGGGGTTACAAAGCTCCGACCTCCATTCAGGTACCGAAGTGGTTTTGGTGGAGAAGAAATCTGATGATAATCATCAACGCTGGATACACAAAGAGGACAGCAGGTAAACACATTATATTCAAGGGTTGATATATCAAAAGGTGAATGGGAGCCTAAGAGGTCAGGCATGGTCCCCACAGAGCAAGCAAGGATATTATTGAGGGCTTTGGATTTTCTATTTAATTTGATATTTTCTTATCCTAGCTAAAGAAGAGAGAGAAAAACAAATGCTAGGTAAGCTACATATAATTTATCTGCCATTAGATTCTGATAAGAAATGCTCAATCTGATCTACTGGGTACATAGTTTTACCTGGCCATTGGACTCAAGATTAGACTCTTATCTAAAGTATCTTTAAGATATAAAGCAATAAAATGAGAATTCTAGAAAGGTCCAAATTTTAAAATTTTTTGATACTTTAACTCAATCCCTGTCTTTGCTCAGACATATGTTTTCCTTACTTTATCTATATTTTCCTTCATAAAATAACCAACTGATGTGGCTTCTAATCACACAGTAAAAATTAATTCTTACCTTAGAAAATACATCAGTCTAATTAAATGTCTGGCCTTGGATCCAGATTCAAAAAACTGACAAAAACATATTTCTGAGGCAATTAGGAAAAACCTAAATCAGTTTGGCTATCTGATGATATTCAGAAAGTGTTGGGCTGGGGCTGGGGCTGGGGCTCAGTGGTAGAGTGCTCACCTCACCCGTATGAGGCACTGGGTTCGATCCTCAGCACCACATAAAAATAAATAAATAAAGGTATTGTGTCCAACTGCAACAAAAAAAGAAAAAAGAAATTGTTAATAATTTTTTGATATAATAATGGTTTAATGCTTATGCTAAAAAAAGTAAAGCAAAGTCTTGGTCAGTTGGTTAGCTATTATAGTATTTAGAGATAAAATTGCAAGTTATTGCAGATTTATTTTAAATATTCTAGTCAAAATTTAAATTTGAAAGTCGAGATGAATGATGAAACCAGCATAGCAGGGTGTTGTTAGTTTCTGGGTGCATGAGGCCATTAAACATTTCTCTTAGTTTTTGTGCACATTTGAACATTTCTTTAATAAGAAAGAAATTAACTCCCTGTTTTGTAGGTAGTTTTGTTTCAAATTTTACCATTAGTGTTAAATTGTGGGGCTTCAGGGGTCTCTTCAAATCACTTGAAATACTGTACAAAGTATATTGTTAGAAATACCAAGCTGCCGCCCAAAATCAAACACATGCTTGGAAGTGGATGAGCAAAGCAAACTTTACTTCTGCCAGAAGGGTGTGCCCTGGCTAGTAAGTGCACTTGGGTGGGCAGTCCACCTGCTTTTATCCCTGATGGGAGAAACCTGGGATTACAATCTGTGTGATTAACTAATTTTAAATTTGGGGCAGGCAAAGGGAAGAGCTATAATTAAAATGGCTACCATTGAATCTTCATCCCAATTAAGGCTAAATACTATATTCTGAAAACAGACCACTAAACTTTCTATTTCTCACAGTATTGGTCGTCTGTGCACACTTTTTCTTTCTGGGAGAGCTGTGACTTTCACTGGATTCTTGAAAGCTCTGCAATGTTCAAGGCTTATGAATCAGCACTTTGAGAGAAGTTGCACAAACCTCATTCAGCAGGAGGCAGTCTCCAGCCTGGCTCAGGCAGGGAAGGAGCCTGTTCACTTTCTGAAATGAACTAAAACCCTAGCAAGGAACCCTCCGTAGTCTTGCCTTCTTCTTAGAGAAGACTGGGAAGTCAACTATGTGGTCAGATCTTGCGCCTATGTTCCTTTGCCCCATATGCCTGGGTTAAATGGTTTTGCAGTGAGGAGCTAGAATAGCAGTATTTTTCCCACGAGTGGTTTGCTATACAGGAGCAGCACTCATTCTTTCATTTGCAAAGGAATATTAAGGGCAGTGCCTTAGGGGCTGGTGCTTCAGCAAAGAATAAAAGAGATAAAAATTCTTGGCCTTATGGAGTTGACCTCCTGGTGCTATCCCAAGTCTTTATTTTGCAATACATCTTACTACCTCATCTTTCTGTATTACAGTAGAGATAGAGTTGATTGCTGCCTATCCTAAATTGGAATTTGAGCATTGCTGGTGAATTCAGGTGGACATACATGGGGAATAAGCAATTGACTCTAAGATAAGAGAGAGCCAAACACAGTGAATTTTGGCCCAGAAATAATTGTTCATTGGAAGAGAGCTTGAGTTCCAAATTCTGTTCATTTTTGAGTGATGTAGAGAAAGCAGTGGAAGAAAAAACAGAAAGAAAACTTTGTCTGAGACTCTGAATTGTTGGTCCATAAGCAGCACTACTTTGGAAAAACTCTAACCATGGGTTAGACAAAAGTCCTTTCCAGTTGCTTTCACTTTCCAGAACATTGTATGACATTTCATCTTTAGGCCTTCCCATGTCAAGCCACAAAAGAGAGAGATAGTTGGTGGGAGGGAGATATTAATATTGATGGATTCCTCATCAGAAATTTTGGGTCTAGAGAGAGGACATGGAGCTGTAGGGTGTTGGCCATTGGAATAGGATTTGCTCATGAGTGCATGAATCACCTTCAAGAGACACACAGGGCAGAGGAGGTTTTGCATGATGAGTGTGGGAATGATTTAGGGTAATATGTGTCTTGTGGTAGAAGGCTGTCTGCATAGTGACATTAATTCTGAGCTTTCATCTACATTTTCCCTTGTTATATTGCATTTTTTTCTTTCATGTAATTGAGCATGGGAATCCATTTTTTTTCTGATAAGCTAGTGAGGACTATAATATCTTTGCTTATACTACAAGATAGAAACATGTAGAAAATTACATTTAAATTAATAATTTTTTTCTCCTCCATATTTTGCCCAAATAATAAGTCAGCGTCTGGGGAGAAAACTGCCCATCCGGAATTTGTATAAATAGAAGGTAAAGTAACACAGTACCAGCATAATGGAAGGTACCAGTGACTATCACTGTGCCAAGAATTTTGTGCCTTTAGACTTTCCATTCAGTCTTTCAGGTCTTGAATTACTTTATTTTTATTTTGGCCACCTATTTCAAAGAGAAAATATGTAGGAAGTCTGCTATCTTATGCAATTATCAGTAAAACCTCTTATGTGAGACTATGACTGAGAACCAAGCCTTGAGGGCATAACACACAATCTAGCCTGGCAGTGCCAGAAACCAGTGAGGAGACCCTGGAAGGTGATAGGGAGAGTGCTGAGACACACTCGTTTTGTTTCCAGCCACACAGAAGAATGGTCTGGTCAGCTTTGCAGATAATATGGCATCTTTCCTTCATTTTCAACTGTCACAAAATCTAAATCAATCATTTAGTCTCTAAAGGGAAATATGAGAAAATCCTCAGGGACAAAAGTCCCCTCAGTGGGACTTAAAATTACATAAGAGAAAATGCAGTGCTGTGGAATTTGGAGCTGAAAGAGATCTTTGAGTCTTGATTACAAAACAAGATAAACTAACTGATGGACAAAGAGATTAAGTGACCTGTCTGCACTCCTACCGTGGGTTAATGAAAGAGGCCTTCGAATCATGCTAGATATTGCTGAGCTATAGAGCGTTTCCTCCTTGCTGTCTAGCACACAGGAGGCTTTATGTGGAAATCTATAAGCTCGGCTTCCTGCAAAATAGTACTTCTCTGCTGTGGACAAGTGCCCGTCAACCGTACTGTTCAAAAAGGAAAAGAAAACCTAACATTATAACGGCTGAGCATGGCATCAAAGCATGAGAGAGACAGTGGCATTTACTCTAGGAAGCAAAAATATCAAGAGTGAGCTCATTAGTCTTGACACCTCAGTAGGTCATTAAAGGAAATAAACAATCACACATTTATTTGAATAATACTACTGAGTGCCAATAAAAATGCAAGATGCAAACTGCGCAACCTTTTGAGGCCCCAGAGATGAACAGTGTAAAATTCTAGCTCTCTAACAGTGTTCAGTCTTCACAGATGCTGAAAAGGTTTTTTATAAAATTGAATATCCATTTTGGATTTAAAATGATACCTCATCAACCAACATTGGAGGAACAAATATACTATTTGATTAATAGTGGTTGTCATTTAGGACTATGAGTGAATTTTAAAGCTCTATTATGGGTTTTACTGTATTTTCCAGTACTTTATAAATTCTTTGTGATGAAAATGTATTGTTTTATGTTAAGAAACTTAAATTTGATTTTGGAATTCTTTAAGTCTTTAAAGGAAGACTATATTACTCTTTTAATGGATCCTTTTGTACCTTATTCCCTTTATTCCCATATCATTACATTTTATATTCAGCATGAGTTATAATTTCCACAATAGGAATGACCATTTGTCTCTAATGTAACCATATTGGCAGCAATAAAGAATTGGCTTTCTATATACATAAAAGCCTTGAATGTTTCATTTATTTGTGTTTTAAGTGTTGTGAGGAAGTGAATTCAAAAATTTAATTCAATAATTTTCATTTTGCTTTACCATTAAACAGATTTTATGTTAGCTCCAATTAAGATCACTTTTAAAATTCAACATGTATTTTGGACTTTTAGGAAAAGTGCCTTTGGACAAAAGAACTTAAGGGAAAAATATAAAGGAGCCACAACCATTAATAATAATATCTAATATTTAGATGTTAAATACCTTGTAGTATTCTATGCATTTTTATTTGCATCAACTCATTTAATTTCCACCTTATGCACCATCATCCCATATTACAGATGAAGAAACTGAAGCAAATAATTGTTAAAGCTATACAGCTACCAAGAGGTTGGTACTCATGGTACTCATGATTCATACCTAGACAGTGTTGTTCCAGAACCCACTAAACTATTCTCACTGCATCTCAATAATTGAAAAATGGACAAGGAAGTGGGTGTATCCGTTTGGATATAATCTCAAGATAGAAATCACACAGTGATTTAAATAAGAAAAGTAGGATATAAAGGATTATTAAACTATGACAAAGCATTAACTATTATATATCACATACACAAATATTATGTTGGCTATTGAAATCTGTTTGCTCTGATAAGCTGGTAAGTTCTGGAGAACCTTGGATTATACTATGTAGCAGCAAAGTGTAGAAAATTCCATTATATTAATCATATTTTCCCAGGCATTAAGTTCAAATATATGTATATCTTATGGATAATACATATTGTAATATGTAATATTTTATATACTATTACTCTTTTAGCCCTAGAGTTTATATACATATGTGTATACATATATAGTAATACTATAGAAATTCTAGGAGATAAAGTATACATTACATTCTCCAACTCCCCCCCACCTTTTTTTTTGGTACTGGGGATTGAACTCAGAGGCACTCGGCCACCGAGCCACATCCCCAGCCCTATTTTGTATTTAATTTAGAGAAAGGGTCTCACTGAGTTGCTTAGCACGCGCTTTTGCTGAGGCTGGCTTTGAACTCGTGATCTTCCTGCTTCAACCTCCCAAGCCACTGGGATTACAGATGTACACCACAGCACCCAGCAAGGTGCCTCGTTAACACAGATCACAGTGAATAAAACCTCATAGAGATACAAATGTAATACCTTAATTGGTTTAACAAAATTTTAGATATAGATGTCTATATTATATAATATACACATTACGCTAGGCTGAGGGAGAATACACAAGAAAGAATAAGTTTGGGATTGGGACTCCCTCTAAGGTTGGGGTTTAGACTTCATTGTAAGAGGCATATAGTATAGCACTCCTCCATGGATGGCAGAGAAATTGTACTGTGTGCCTGGCTATAGTTGGTGTGTGGTTGCTAGGCAAACAGGAAGCAATCCTCTGAAACATATGTGGGAGTGTGACTAGTTGCTGGGCACACTGGCATGCGAAGGGGATAAGGATGCTGGTTAACAAGAGGCTCTGAAGCATGTGGCACCCATGTTGGGAGGGCAATGAGCAGGTTGTCACCAAGCAGGCCAGGGTCCTCAGAGTGTGGGCAGACTGTGATAGGGGCACCTGGTTGGAGCACAGCATCGCTGGATGCTTTCACTTCCATAAGCTGACCTCACGCAGCAGACATGAAGAGCGTCGGAGAGCCCCTTCTTCTTGCTGTGTTCTTCTAGCATTCTTTACCAAGAAAGTTTAATATCCTGCTAACCATAAGGGAGAAATGAAGCATTATCTGTTATCCCGGAGCATGTTTGGAGCTGAGGGTCAATACATTGATAAGTGGCACAGAAGGAACCTAATCTGGTCACACTGCTTGATAATGTGACTAATCCTATTTTCTTAAGGACTTTTCACCTGGCAAGTAACCCTGACCTTGTGCTGGCAGTGTCTATGACCAAGGCTAGAAATGAAGCCTGTGGCTATCCAGTTATTGTTCAGGTAAGATATGTATAGACTAACAAGTAATCATGGCCCTTTAATTAAATTGAAATAAATGTCTCCTTTTTGTGGAGCTAAAGAATGGCTGCCATAGAATGCTACCTTGAATGTCATTGTTAAAATATTTATAATAGTCTGCCTAGATTTCAAATTGAGCATGTTCATGTATCTCTTAATTTAGTTTAATCCAACAGATGGTGATTGTGAGCTGCCGCATGTCAGGAACTGTGCTAGTTACTGAAATCAAATCCAAAGGCAAGCATGAGAAATGGTCTCAACAAAATTCACAGAATTTACTGTTAAGTAAACACGGCAGTCAAGTGGTGGATGCAGTCAAGTGAATGGCTATTAGATGCACCCAAATTCAGTCATCAAGGACATATGCTAGGCCCCCTTTCGTGGTAACTGGAGAAAGACAACCCGTACAGGGAGGTCTTTTGGGGACCTGAGCTCATAGTGGTAGTCTACCAAGCAATCCATTTGCATTATACTTTTAATACAGTTTTGCAAATGCTTACAACAGCCAAACAATTTTTGGAGATACCAGAGAAGTCTGGCTTCATTTGAATTTTGGACAAAGATCTAGGAAGTGCTTTTTGCACGTTTTCCTGTCATTCCCACTTATAACCAAAAACATTTGTAAATGGATCTGTGTTTTCCATGCTAGGAGGAGAGAGAGTTTAGGAGCATTCCTGCTCTGCATTTTCTTTCTGTCATCTCCACAGTATTTTCCATCTTTTTGTTGGGCAGAATGTATTGTCTCCAAATAACATTTTATTCCATGTGTTTAAAAGCAGTGAAGCAACTTGTTTTGCAGGCCCTGAATCCAAAACTGGGACAGCAATCTGGACAAATACCAAAACTTAATTAAATCTTCTGTCCTGATGTTAAATAAAGACTAAAAATTTAGAGA
Organism: Marmota monax; assembly: GCF_021218885.2. Lineage (NCBI taxonomy): Eukaryota > Metazoa > Chordata > Mammalia > Rodentia > Sciuridae > Marmota > Marmota monax. The sequence continues at coordinate 1,826,580 of NW_026694339.1, forward strand.
CAGTATACATCATTTTACATTATTTTATGTCAGATGCCTATTTAGTACATATCAAAGATAAAATCTCATGCAGGTGCAAATTGAGTGCCTTCCTTAGTTTCATAAAATTGTAGGTATGGATGTCTTCCCCTGAGGTTCTCATTTTATATGAAAAAAACTTAATCCCAAGATAATTTGAGTCACCTTTCAAAACTTTTTTCTTTGTTAACATTTCATTTTTATTTATTGAAGCAATCAGTTTATGAAAAAATATTCAAGTTCAAATAAAGTAATAAAAATTAGGCACGTTAGATTAATGCTACTAGATCTTTTCTTGTTCCTTGAAAATATAGCCTTTGGTTTTCCAGATCTCTGGGAGAGGCTTTGTTTTCTGACCCATAAAATCAGTTCTTAAGACTCATTTATTTTCTTCTTTACTGTTAACCTGTTACTTGGTAATGTAAGTGTTACAAATCATAAAATTCCTTGAGGTGTCATGATATGATTAGTTATTAGCAATAATTCACTTTTTAAAATTCTGTTAAATTGAAACATGTTTTACTTATACTTGAGCCAACTTTTGTAATTAAAGTAAATATCTTGTTTCTATTATTATTTAACTTTACTTAGAAAAAGTCTCCTTTAATATCAATGAAATGTAAACTAAAATATCAATAAGGTACTATTTTTTCATTTATTAAGCTCATATTTAGGGAAGATATTGCCCTTTTGGGACAAGAATATGAGAAAAGTGGGTTATTTCATATACATATACAACTATTAGAAATATAAAGTAAAATGATCTCTCCAGAAAGAATTTCGATGTGATAGATCATAATCTTGAAAAATGATCAGAGTTTGGACTTGGGATGCAAGTCAGTGGTACAGTACTTACCTAGCATGTGTGAGATGTGCATTCAATCCCTAATACTGCAAAAAATAGAATCTTCTTTTATCAGCAACTCTTCCAGAAATTTGTCCTAGAGAAATTATCATAGGGGCTTGGGCTGGAGCTCAGTGGTAGAGTGCTTACCTAGCATGCATGAGGCACTGGGTTCAATTCTCAGCACCACATAAAATAAATAAATAAATAAACAATTAAAATAAAGGCATTCTGTCCATCAACAACTACAAAAAAAGAAATTATCATAGATTTATACAAAGATTTATTTACAGTACTGTGTGTTGTTCTCTGTGTATTGCAGGGAAATTTTAAGAAACAATATACATGTTTTAACTATTGGAGATTAGCAAAATAAAATATTCCTGAAATTAAATGATAATATCTTTTTAAAATGTTGAAAAAAGGTTCATGGAATATTGTTAATTGAAAAAAAATGCAATTCAAATTGTATGTATTGTGTGATTCTATTTTTGTAAATCAAAGAATGCATATTTATAAGTATAAAATCTATGCATATAATTGCCAAAAATCAACTATATTTATCACTGCATAATGTATTTATGAATAATTATCTGTACTTTTGGAATTTATGCAATGAAATATGACTGCTATAGCTATCTCATAAACTCACCTGTCTATTTGACAAAATATTTTCTCTCTTTTTTTTTCCAGAAATATAAGCCATACAACAATGGAACTGCCCATCAAAAGTGGCAGTACTTAGAAAATTTGAAAACATTTATGGCCTTTTATAGCACTACTTTGGATAAGGAAATCACATTGGCAAATTTTGCTGGTATTTGTACATCTTCTGTCATTAAAGGGGAAAACATTGATCAACCAGTAAGTGGTTCTGTCTTCCCAAAGAAAAAAAAAGATGGTAAAATAAGATAATTTAATGAAGTGATTTTTTTTCCCTTAGAAAAGCTATGTTCATAAAATTTGATCACTAATTTCCCACAGGACTGAGAACTGAACCCAGGGCCTCATGTGCTAGGCAAGTGTTCTACCCCTGAGCTACATCACCAGTTCTGATCTTGGTTAGAGACAATTTCTGATATTGCATTGAAGCCAGGGCTTATATATGCGAGGCAAGCACTCTAATTCTTAGCTACCTCTCCAGCCCCTTGAACACTGACTTTTTTTAAAAAAAAAATGGTTCTTTTTAGTTATTCATGATATCAGAATCCATTTTGATATAATTCTACAAGCATGGAATATATCTTATCCATTTTAGCATCCCATTCTTTTTTATTAATTAACTTATTCATTTAAATTAGGTATATATGACAGCAGAATGCATTATGATTCGTTGTATACAATTTCAGCACAACTTTTCATTTCTCTGGTTGTACACAATGTAGTGTCACACCATATGTGCGGTCAGACATGTACCTAGAGTAATGAAGTCCATCTCATTCTACCATCTTTCCGGCTCCCATGCCCCTTCCTCACCCCTCCCTCCCCTTTGCCCAGTCAAAGTTCTTCCATTTTCCCCCATGTCCACCTCACCCCATTATGGATCAGCATCCATTATCAGAGAGAACATCAGGCCTTTGGTTTTTTAGTATTGGCTTACTTTGCTTGGCATGATATTCTCCAGCTCCATCCATTTACTTGCAAATGACATAATTTTATTCTCTTTTAATGCTGAGTAATATTCCATTGTGTATATATACCACAGTGTCTTTATCCATACATCTATCGAAGGGCATCTAGGTTGCTTCCACAGTTTAGCTATTGTGAATTGAGCTGCTATAAACATTGATGCAGCTGTGTCACTATAATATGCTGATTTTAAGTCCTTTGGGTATAGACCAAAGACAGGGATAGCTGGGTCAAATGGTGGTTCCATTTCAAGTTTCCTAAGGAATCTCTATACTTCTTTCCAGATTGGTTGTACCAATTTGCAGTCCCACCAGCAATATATGAGTATGTCTTTTTTTCCATATCCTCATCAACATTTATTGTTGTCTGTATTCTTGATAACTCTCATTCTGACTGGCATGAGATGAAATCTTAGTTTTGATTTGCATTTCTGTAATTAATTGAGATGTTTAACATTTTTTCATATATTTGTTGATTGAATGTATATCTTCTTCTGAGAAGTTCTGAGAAGTGTCTGTTCAGCTCCTTAGCTCATTTATTAATTGTTGTTTTTTTTTTTTTGGTGTTAAGGTTTTTGAGTTCTGTATATATCCTGGAGATTACTGCTGTATCTGACATGTGTGTGACAAAAATTCGCTCCCAAAATGTAGACTCTCTCTTCACCTCATTGATTGTTTCTTTTACTGAGAAGAAGCTTTTTAGTTTATCCCATCCCATTTATTAATTATTGATTTTATTTCTTGTGTTTTAGGAGTCTTCTTAAGGAAGTCAGGGCGTAATCCAACATAATGAAGATTTGAGCCTAATTTTTCCTCTATTAGGTGCAGGGTCTCTGGTCTAATTCCTAGGTCTTCGATCCACTTTGAGTTGAGTTTTGTACATAGTTAGAGATAGGGGTTTATTTTCATTTTGTTGAGTATAGATTTCCAGTTCTCTCAGCACCTTTTGTTGAAGAGACTATCTTTTCTCCAATGTATGTTTTTGGCACCTTTGTCTAGTATGAGATAATTTCTCAAAAAAAATTCTGGCAAATCGCATACAAAATCATATTAAAAAAATAGTGTACCATAATCAAGTGAGGTTTATTCCAGGGATACAAGGTTGGTTCAATATATGAAAATCAATAAATATAATTCATCACATCAGTAGACTTAAAGAATTATATGATTATATCAATTGATGCAGAGAAAGAATTTGATAAAATGTAACACCCTTTCATGTTCATAACACTGAAAAAATGGAGATACTAGGAACATACCTCAACATTGTAAAAGCTATCTACTCTAAACACAAAGCCAACATCATTCTAAATGGTGAAAAATTGGAAACATTCCCTCTAAAAACTTGGACAAGACAGGGATGCCCTCTTTCACCACTTCTACTCAACATAGTCCTGGAAACACTAGCCAGAGCAATTAAACAGATAAAAGAAATTAAAGGGATACAAATAGGAAAAGAAGAATTCAAACTATCATTATTTGCTGATGACTTGATTCTGTACTTGGAGAATCCAAAAAAAACTTCACCTGAAAACTAGAATTAATTAATGAATTCAGCAAAGTAGCAGGATATAAAATCAATACCCATAAATCAAATATATTTCTACACATTAATGACAAATCCTCTGAAAGAGAAATTAGGAAAACTACCCATTCACAATAGCCTCCAAAAAAAATTTTTGAGAGTCAACTTAACAAAAGAGGTGAAAGACCTCTATGATGAAAACTACAGAATACTAAAGAAAGACATTGAAGAAGATTTTAGAAGATGGAAAGATCTCCCATGTTCTTGGAAAGGCAAAATTAATATTGTCAAAATGGCCATACCACCCAAAGCACTATACAAATTCAATGTGATTCCTATTAAAATCCCATCATCATTCCTTATAGAAATAGAAAAAACAAGCATGAAATTCATTTGGAGAAATAAGAGACCCAGAATAGCCAAAGCAATCCTTAGCAAGAAGAGTGAAGCAGAAGGCATCACAATACCAGACCTTAAACTATACCACAAAGTATAGTAACAAAAATGGTATGGTATTGGCACCAAAATAGACATGTAGACCAATGGTAGAGTTCCATTCTTATGGATGTACATGGTGGTGGGATTTTCTGTGTTGTTTTATATATGTACATGGGAAACTTCATATATGTACATGCCAGATTCATTCCACTGTCTTTCCTTTACTTATCCATGTCCTTTCCTTCCATTCCCATTGTCTAATCTACCGCATGTCTACTCTTCCCCTCACCACCTGCTTTATTGTGAATTAGCTTCCAAATATCAGAGATAACATTCTACCTTTGATTTTTTCTTACTTCACTTAGCATGATAGTCTTCAGATCCATCCATTTGCTGGCAAATGTTATAAAGTGATTCTTCTTTATGGCTGAGTAATACTCCATTGTGTATATATACCACATGTTCTTTATCCATTCATCTATTGAAGGACACCTAGGCTGCTTTCATAATTTAACTATTGTGAATTGAGCTTCAATAAACATTGATGTGGCTGTGTCACTGAAGTATGCTGATTTTAACTCCTTAAAAATGCAAATACTAGAATCCATGATGAAAATGGAAATATCATCACCAACACTAATGCAATACAGAAGATAATCAGAAGCTGTTTTGAAAATCTATACTTATTTAAGTTAGAAAATACTGAAGACATTGATAAATTCCTAAAAACATAACACTTACTCACACTGAACCAGGAGGATATAGAAAATGTGAATAGATCAATTTCAAATAACAAGATTGAAGAAGTAATCAAGAATTTACCAGCAAATAAAAGTTCAGGACTAGATGGATTCTCAGCCAAGTTCTACCAAACCTTTAAATAAGAACTAATACCAATCCTCCTCCAATTATTCCATGAAATAGAAAAGGAGGGAACCCTTCCAAACTCATTCAATGAAGTCAATATCACCCTTACACCAAAACCAGACAAAGACACGACAAGGAAAGAAAACTTCAAACCAATATCCCTGATGAACATAGATGCAAAAATTCTTAATAAAATGCTGGCAAAACACACTGAAAAGATTGTGCACCATAATCAAGTGAGTTTCATTCCAGGCATGTACGGTTGGTTCAACATACAGAAATCACTAAATATATGCACCACATCAATAGACTTAAAGACAAGAATCACATGATCATCTCAATGGATACAGAAAAAGCATTTGACAAAATACATCATCCATTCATGATTAACACTAGGAAAAAATAGGAATAAAATGACCATATCTTAATATTGTAAAAGCTGTATGACAAACCCAAGGCCAACATTGTTCTAAATAGAGAAAAACTAAAAGCATTCCTCTAAAAATAGAAACAAGACAGGGATACCCACTTTTACCACTTTTATTCTCAATAGTACTCAAATCTCAAGCCAGAGCAATTAGGCAAAAGAACACTTAACTTTTGATTGAAATAACTTAAACTCTGTGATTCCAGTTAGGAAAGATTTCAGGAAAAGTATGAAGAACAAATCTGTTGGTCTTGCCCAGGGTCACTAGTATGGCTGTAGTCATCTGGTGCTCCTTCAGTAGTTTGGTGGCTCTGTGAGGAGTAGATGATCACAGATGGCCTCCCTTACATGTCTGGTGGATGGTAGGCTCTTAGCTAGGGGCATTGATTCTTCAATCTCTGGATTTCTTGAAAAGGCTAGCTCAAGTTTGCTCACATTGTAGTCTTAGGGTTCCTACTGTAACCCAAAGAGAATAAGCACTAATGTGCAAGTACTACTTATACATCTGCTTGTCTTGCATTTGCTAGTGCTACAATGGGTGAAGCCAGTAGTACGCCCTTTCCCTTCTTCAACGAAAAGAAGTAAGGACAAAGAAACACTTCCTTTCTATTGAAGGAACAGTAAAGTCATACATCAAATGACCATGAACACAAGTTTGGAATGGTTTTATTGTGGCTGTCTTTGGAAATAATCTGCCATACTCTTTCATGGCCGGTTTTCAGAGTTATAAATAGGTGCAAGCTTATTGCCAATGTTGTCCAATAGGTTGTAGATTTGTTTTTATTTGTTTGGGTTTTTTGTTTGTTTTACTTCTATTAATAGAATCATTGTGAACTCATTGAATTTTGCATATTCAAAAACATGCAAAATGTTGCCATTATTGTTCTTTATGTTAGCCCCAAATTATTGCTTTTTGAGCAGTAGGGGCTCCCTCATATTGACTTCCATGTCTTTTTGACACAATTTGTTTACTCTGGGATAACTTTTTTCTTTCCCTTGCTTACATTGTATATTTTCTGACTCAAACTTGGAACTGACCATTTTTCATGAAATCTTGATTCTGGGCACAGGTTGTGTTCATTGGTGCTGAATTGTCATTACAAATTTGGAAATTATTTTCTTGAAAATGTAATTATTAGGGAGGAAAATAATGCATTAATGTTGTGATTTCAAATTTAGTATTTGGTGATGATAAAGGTGCTCTATTTATATTCTAAAGAGTTCTATGGAATGTTATCATAATTCAGATGTACCTATATAAAAGTGCCTTTATTTCCTGTTTAAGGGATACTATTATCTCTCAGCTGGTGGAAAGAGGAAAATGATGCTCTGCCTGGCTTGTGGACGATGCATGAGAGCAGAGAAGAGACTGAAACAGTTGCTTCCAGGGGTTCCATTCCTCTGTGTTTCAGGCTCCAAGACCCAGAAGCCCCTATCACAAGGGCCTTTCAAGGTCATCAGTGTGGTCAAGGTGTGTAATGATCTGAATTCTGCTAATGTACATGTGTCAACAGTTTGGAAACTTTGATGTATTTATTATCTGCCTTGCATTCAAGTTAATCTCCACTCATCCAATTCATCCTCCTCAGGTGCATCTCCACTCATCCAATTCATCCTCCCTTAACACATCCTGCTTGCATTGATTTCCTTTTCCCCACTGTAATTTAAAATACATTGTCTATTAATAGTTCCATCCACCCTGTGAAGTTAATTGGGCACTTCTGCAGCTTTAATTTGCTGACACTTTCCCTTGTTCTCTGTGTCACTTAGTTGAGGAAATAACTGCAAATCTTTACTTAGTGGAACAGCTTTTTTACCTGTATACACAGGGTAAACTTCTTTGATGAGCATGGAGCATTTCAGAGGGAATTTGACATGTTGTTGTTAACAATTCAGGTTGGGTGTCTGAATTCACACATCCATGTCTAATGCTATTTAGAGTTCTTGGAGATGAAAAAACAAAAACAAAAACCAAACAAACAAAATCCTCTGCTACTTTTGTGTGACCTTAATTTGAAATGGTACTATTTAAGAGATCCTCCCTTCAAGTTTAGAAGTGAAAAAAGCTGAGGGAACTTGCACACCTGAATATAAAGGAGCAAGTCCAAAAAGGTGGGCACCCTCCAGCCTGTCCTCTCAAGGCTGGCCTGCCCCATCTCCACATCTCGCTCATCTCCTAATTCCTAGCCACATTGTGCCACCTGTTACCATCCACTGAAACAATATCTAAAGGAAAAAGGAATCAGTCCTCTGGGAAGCCGGAGGGCATTTGGTTTGGAGGAGCTGATTACCAAGATCCTCAGAGTTACAGCATCTCAGACAGGTTTTCCCTCAGGGCAGCATCCTAGTTAGTATCCCTTCATTACCATGTGCTTGACACTGTTCTCATTCCCCTCCTTTCATCAGCATCTTCCACCATAGGATGGCATCATTCTAAAGTCAAAAATTGAGGGAATGTCGGTGGTGGTATTGTGTCCTCTTACTTTGATCTCAGGCTGTCTTTGGCCCTGCTGCCATCTCCTGTCACAGGTGAAAGCAAAAGAAACAAAAAATGTAACATTAACCTCAAATAAAATAAATACAGAAAGCCCCAAACAGACCAGATGCTCAGAAGTCACCTAGTAACTCCGTGTCAGGGACGGAAAAAGAACTTAAGATTTCTGTCCAGTGTCCTTCCTATTATAGCACTGGTATCTATAGTACATGAAGTGACCATAGCAAAATTTAAATGTCACACACACACACACACACTCATTGAAATGAGACTGAATGATGCTCAAATAAAAAACTAAAATTTAAAGGTTTGTATAAATGTACAATTTTTTAAAATGAATCAGGCTGACTTATCATCTTATGAGGCTGACAAAACTCTAAGTTATTATGAAGAACTCCTATTATCTTTACGGATGAAGACCTGCATGCAAGTTGTGTATCGCAGTGGTATAGCAGCAACACACCAGAAGGCAGTGAAAATAATCGCGTACAAAAACGGGGATGGATATCGTAATGGGAAGTTAATTGTGGCTGGAACATTCCCCATGGTAAGTGACTGTCACTTAAATGCTGCTTACATTCTCAGAGGTAATGATAATGGTGATTCTCCTGATAAGAAAAAAAAAATGAGATTGAGTGATAAATGTCCCTGGCCAGGTTTACCAATTTAAGCTGATGAGATTAAGATCCGTGTTTCCTTAAAGGCATTATTTTTTATTGTATTTCTTTGGATAGACTTAGAAAAAATTTTTAAAAATCAGAATGTGTTTTCTTAGATTGGCTCCAAAGCAAAGATATAAAAGGAGAAAAAATAAAACTACCCAATTTTCTTCATTCTTATCAAGAACAATGTCATTTTCTTCCCTCCTTCCCAAGCCAACTTCCAATTTTATGTCATCTGAGTGATCTAAGAGATGCCACCTTGTTTATCATCTGCAGCATTAGAGTGCTTATTTGTTGATAGGGTGCTTCATTTTCAAATTGGAGAAGAAGGGATTGTGTTAAGAGGAACTGTGTGGTCTGTCTTAAAGAACACATAGACACAGGAATGAAAGAGAGTCCAGAAGGCCCAAGCCCAGATTTGTCTTTCCAGGTTTAATGATCATCCTGTCTGTGCATTCAGATTAATACTTTAGTAACATATTTTACAGGCGATGTTAAATATGATATAAAGTTCTCATTGGAACTTCTTTACAAACGCTACTTATTTATCCACTCACCTCTTTGGTTGAAAAATAAATGGATTTTTAAATAAAATATTGTTGTTCAGTACACTAAACAAAGTACAGAAGTTAGTGACTTGAAGATTCACTCAGGGATCCATACTGTCTTTTATGGTCTTGGGAAAAAATATTAGCCTTTTCATTCTGTTTTCCCATCTACCAAATGGAGGTAATAATACATGTCATATCTTGGTTTAAAAGTTAACTACTCATTTATTTTAGAGCAGTTTATCAATATGAAATATTACAATAATTTTATACCTTATCAAGCAACAAAATTGAAAGTAGATTTCTCGATTGGACATTCCTTAGAAAGTATTCTGAGGCTACAATGTATTAATATACATCAGCTGCTATGTTACATTTTTAGAGCTAGGAATTTTCACAGTGGGATTAGACTAATATAAGATGGTATAGAACAATCTAATATTAGAAATCATTACTAATCAAAAATCAAGATCAGGGAAGGTGATGTAGCTCAGGAGTAGAATGGTTGCTTAGCATGTGTGAGTCCTTATTTTAATCCCTACTACTATTATTACACACACACACACACACACACAATTAAGATTAGTAGTTACTCAGATCTGTATTTTCTCAAGTTAAAAGATTTTCTCATCTGAAAGGTGAGCTCTTCTTTATTATTCCCAATTCTATCACTAGTTCGTGTCAGTCCTTCACAAACTGTGTTGTTTAGCTTCTTACAGAATGCACAGGACAGCTTGGGCTTTCCAGAGCAGCTTCCAAAGTATACACCAGAGATGGAACCACAGTCTTTACCTTGCGTGATTTGGTTTTATGGGCTCTAAATGAATCCTTTATGCAGAGAGACTCTGAAGAACAAAAAACAGGCTCCACTCCGGTTGGAACAGAAGAGATGACTGCTAAAAGTATGTGGACAATGCTTCTGCTTATGTTCAATCATGAAAAAGTTAAATGAGATTCTTTCAATCACCTCTTCTAGAATTTTAAAATCACAACCAGCTATGATTATAACTGATTTAAGAGTCTCAATGAGATTCTCTGAGGCATAACTTGGGTTATGAACTTGGGTTTTGGAGCCACAATACTAAGGTTCAAGTTCTAGCTCTGTCACTTGCTCAGTGGCTTTTGGGAAAGTTTTTAACACTATGTACCTCAGTTTTCTCATTTGTAAAATGAGGGTACTACTAGTCACTTCATGGAGTGTTTTTAAGGACTGTCTTGAAATAAAAACCATATATAAAATTTTCTCTTGAATGTTATCTTAGTTCATTTTATGCTACTATAACTGAGTACTATAGATCCAGTAACTGGTTGATTTATAAAGAATAAGTATTTACTTTTCACAGCTAAAATCAAGGCCCTGGCAGGTTTGGTTTTCTAATGAGGGTTGCATTCTCCAGAGGGGAGAAGTGCTATGTTCTCAGGAGGCTAAAGATAGAGGGCAGGAGAGCCAAACACTGCGTGAAGCCTCTTTAGTAAGGACCGTCATCCCATTCACAAGGAGAGGGACTCTTATGACCACCTTTGAAGGTCCCACCTTCAGAGACCATCACATTGACCATTAAGTTTCAATATCGGAATTTTTCTGGAGGGGACACATTCATACCACAGCACTCACACACCCATACCACAGAAATACACACATATACATATTCGCTTGAATATATATATTTAATATCTATATTAAATATATTTATTTGGCCTTCATAAATATATTAATAAAATTATTAATGAATATATTAATAAAAGTGTACATACACATATACACACATGTAGATACATATATATGTGTATGTATTTTTTTTACTTAGAACAATGCCTGGTTGATGTTTATCCAAACATTCAATGAATATTACTTATTATTATTCTGTATAGAATATTACTTATTTTTGTTGCTGTGCTTGCTGCTGATATGTACTATGTAGTTAGGTTTGCAGCAGTTGTGTTTGTATAGAATATGTAGATATTTTTTCTTTTTATTCATACATGTTAATTGTACAAATTGATGAGTTTCTTGTGACATTTCCATATGGGCATATATTGTGCATTCATATTTCCACCTTCCCTCTACATCTGTCAACATCCCTCTTTCCCCCTTTACTACCCTCTAAAAGTCCCTCTCTATTTTCAGGTTATATTTTATTTTAATTTTATTGTTTCCACATAAAAGAGAGAGTATGTGATATTGTCTGAATAATTTCACTTGACATGATGTCCTCCAGTTCCATCCATTTTCATGCAAATGACAGATTTTATTCTTCTTTATAGATGAATAAGAGTTCATTGTGTATATATCTCATCATTTCTTTATCCATTCATCTGTTAGATGTTGAGGAGCACCTAGGCTGATTTCATATTTTGGCTAATGTGAATAGTGCCACAATAAACATGGGTATGCAGGTGTCTCTTTTGTATACTGACCTTATTTCCCTCAGATTTATACCCAGGAGTGGTATAATCTGGTCATATGGTGGTTCTACTTTTAGTTTTTTTTTAAAAAAGAGACCTCCATACTGCTTTTTTATAGTGACTATACTAATTTACATTCCCCCAAACAGTATATAAGAATTTTTTCCTTACATCTTTGCTAGCAGTTGTTCTCTTTTGTTTTTTGTAGAAGTAGTTTTATTTATTTTATTTTTATTCTTACATCATTGATAAATTTGGAATGCATTTTTTTCATTTTATAATTTGTTCTAATTAGTTATACATGACAGCAGAATGCATTTTGACACTCTGTCCACAAATAGAGCACAACTTCTCCTTCCTCTGGCTGAACATGGTACAGAGTCACATCAGTAGTATAATCATACATGTATATAATGTTATAATGTCCATTCCACCATCCACCCAGTCCCCACACCTCCTCCCCTCCCCTCACTCCCTTTGCACAATCCAAAGTTTCTTCATTCTTTGCCCCACCCCATTATGGATCAACATCTGCTTATCAGAGAAAATAATCGGCCTTTGTTTTGGGGGGGGTTGGCTTATTTCACTTAACATGATATTCTCCAACTCCATCCATTTACCTGCAAATGCCATGATTTCATTCTTCTTCAAGACTGAGTAATATTCCGTTATATATATATAAATCTCATAGTTTCTTTATCCATTCATCTGTTGAAGGGCATTGAGGTTGGTTCCATCATTTAACTATTGTGAACTGAGCTGCTATAAACATTGAGATGGCTACATCACTATAGTATGCTGATTTTAAATATTTTGAGTATAAATTGAGGAGTGAGATAGCTGGGTCAAATAGTGGTTCCATTCTAACTTTTCTAAGGAATCTCCATACTGTTTTCCATAGTGGTTGCACTAATTTGCAGTGCCACCAGCAATATATTAGTGTACCTTTTCCCCACTTCCTTGTCAACACTTATTATTGCTTGTATTCTTGATAATTGCCATTCTGACTGGAATGAGATGAAATTTTAGAGTAGTTTTGATTTGCATTTCTCTAATTGCTAGAGATGATGAACATTTTCCCATATACTTGTTGATCAATTGTATTTCTTTTTCTGTAAAGTATCTGTTCAGCTCCTTAACCCATCTACTGATTGGGTATTTATTTTTTGGTGCTGAGTTTTTTAACTTCTTTATATATCCTGGAGATTAGTGCTCTGTCTGAGGTGCATGTAGTAAATAAAGATTTTCTGCCATTCTGTGGGCTCTCTCTTCATGTTATTGATTGTTTCCTTTGCTGAGAAGCCTTTTAGTTTGAATTCATCCTATTTATTGATTCTTTTTTTTTACGTATTACGCTATAGAGTCCTAGTTAAGGAAGTCAGTTCCTAAGCCGACATGGTAGAGATTTGGTCCTATTTTTTCTTCTATTAGCCACAGGGTCTCTGTTCTAGTTCCTAAGTCTCTGAACCACTTTGAGTTGATTTTTGTGCAGGATGAGAGATAGAGGTCTAATTTTATTTTTCTCCATATGGATTTCCAGTTTTCCCAGTGCCATTTGTTGAAGAGGTTATATTTTCTCCAATGTATGTTTTTGGAGCCTTTGTCTAATATGAGATAACTCTACTTATGTGAGCTTGTCTCTGTGTCTTCTATTCTGTACCATTGGTCTATATATCTACTTTGGTACCAATACCATGCTATTTGTGTTACTATTGCTCTGTAGTATACTTTAAGGTCTGATATTGTGATGCCTCTGCTTCACTTTTCTTGCTAAGGATTGCTTTGGCTATTCTGGGTCTCTTGTTTTTCCAAATGAATCTCATGATTGCGTTTTCTAGTTCTATGAAGAATGTTATTGGGATTTTAATTGTAATTGCCCAGAACATGGGATATATTTCCATCTTCTAAGGTCTTCAATTTCTTTTTTTAGTGTTCTGTAGTTTTCATTGTAGAGGTCTTTCACCTCTCTTGTTAGAATGATCTCCAAGTGTGTGTGTGTGTGTGTGTGTGTGTGTGTGTGTGTGTATGTGTGTTTAGGCTACTGGGAATGGGGTAGTTTTTCTAATTTCTCTGTTTCAGAGTATTCATCACTGATGTATATAAATGCCTTTGATTTATTCCTGCCACTTTTCTGACTTCATTTATTAGCTCTAGGTGTTTTCTGGTGGGATTTTTTGAATCTTCTAAATATAAAATCATGTAGTCATCATATAATGATAGTTTGAGTTCTTTGTTTCTTATTTGTATCCTTTTAATTTCTTTTATTTGTCTAATTTCTCTGGCTAGAGTTTCCAGGACTTTGTTGAATAGAAGTGGTGAAAGAGGGCAACCCTGTCTTGTTTCAGTTTTTAGAAGGAATGCTTTCAATTTTTCTCTACTTAGAATGATGTTGGCCCTAAGATTAGCATAGACAGCTTTTGCAATGTTGAGATACGTTCTTACTATCCCTAGTTTTTCTAGTGTTTTGAAAATGAAGACGTGTTATATTTTGTCAAATGCTTTTTCTGCATATATTGAAATAATTGATCATATGATTTTTGTCTTTAAGTCACTTGATGTGTCTTCTATTCTATACCATTGGTCTATATGTCTACTTTGGTACCAATACCATGCTATTTTTGTTATTTATATATATAAATTTCTGTATGTTGAACCAACCTTGCATCCCTAGAATGAACCCCACTTGATCATGGTGCACTATTTTTAAAATATATTTTGTATGCGATTTGTCAGAATGTTATTGAGAATTTTTGCATTAGGGACATTGGTCTAAAGTTTTCTTCCCTTGATGTGTCTTTGTCTGGTTTTGGTATCAGGGTGTTACTAGCCTCATAGAATGAGTTTGGAAGGGTTCCCTCCTTTTCTATTTCATGCAATAATTTGAGGAATATTAGTGCTAATTCTTTTGTGAAGATCATGTAGAACTTGGCTGATAATGCGTCTGGTCCTGGGCTTTTCTTGGTTGGTAGACTTTGGATGACATCTTCTATTTCATTGCTTAAAAATGATCTGTTTAAATTATGCATGTCCTCTTTTTTTTTTTTAATTTTTTATTGTTGGCTGTTCAAAACATTACATAGTTCTTGATATATCATATTTCACAATTTGATTCAAGTGGGTTATGAGCTCCCATTTTTACCCCATATACAGATTGCAGAATCACATCAGTTACACATCCATTGATTTACATATTGCCATACTAGTGTCTGTTGTATTCTGCTGCCTTTCCTATCCTCTACTGTCCCCCCTCCCCTCCCCTCCCCTCCCCTCTTCTCTCTCTGCTCCCTCTACTGACATTCATTTGTCCCCCTTATATTATTTTTCCCCTTCCCCTCACTTACTCTTGTATGTACTTTTGTATAACTCTGAGGGTCTCCTTCCATTTCCATGCATTTTCCCTTCTCTCTCCCTTTCCCTCCCATCTCTCATCCCTATTTAATGTTAATCTTCTTCTCATGCTCTTCGACCCTACTCTGTTCTTAGTTACTCTCCTTATATCAAAGAAGACATTTGGCATTTGTTTTTTAGGGATTGGCTAGCTTCACTTAGCATAATCTGCTCTAATGCCATCCATTTCCCTGTAAATTCTATGATTTTGTCATTTTTTAATGCAGAGTAATACTCCATTGTGTATAAATGCCACATTTTTTTTATCCATTCATCCATTGAAGGGCATCTAGGTTGGTTCCACAGTCTAGCTATTGTGAATTGTGCTGCTATGAACATCGATGTAGCAGTGTCCCTGTAGCATGCTCTTTTTAGGTCTTTAGGGAATAGACCGAGAAGGGGAATAGCTGGGTCAAATGGTGGCTCCATTCCCAGCTTTCCAAGAAATCTCCATACTGCTTTCCAAATTGGCTGCACCAATTTGCAGTCCCACCAGCAATGTACAAGTGTACCCTTTTCCCCACATCCTCGCCAGCACTTGTTGTTGTTTGACTTCATAATGGCTGCCAATCTAACTGGAGTGAGATGGTATCTTAGGGTGGTTTTGATTTGCATTTCTCTGACTGCTAGAGATGGTGAGCATTTTTTCATGTACTTGTTGATTGATTGTATGTCCTCCTCTGAGAAGTGTCTGTTCAGGTCCTTGGCCCACTTGTTGATTGGGTTGTTTGTTCTCTTATTGTCTAATTTTTTGAGTTCTTTGTATACTCTGGATATTAGGGCTCTATCTGAAGTGTGAGGAGTAAAGATTTGTTCCCAGGATGTAGGCTCTCTATTTACCTCTCTTATTGTATCTTTTGCTGAGAAAAAACTTTTTAGTTTGAGTAAGTCCCATTTGTTGATTCTAGTTATTAACTTTTGTGCTATGGGTGTCCTATTGAGGAATTTGGAGCCCGACCCCACAGTATGTAGATCGTAGCCAACTTTTTCTTCTATCAGACGGCGTGTCTCTGATTTGATATCAAGCTCCTTGATCCATTTTGAATTCACTTTTGTGCATGGTGAGAGAAAGGGATTCAGTTTCATTTTGTTGCATATGGATTTCCAGTTTTCCCAGCACCATTTGTTGAAGATGCTATCCTTCCTCCATTGCATGCTTTTAGCCCCTTTATCAAATATAAGGTAGTTGTAGTTTTGTGGATTGGTTTCTGTGTCCTCTATTCTGTACCATTGGTCCACCCGCCTGTTTTGGTACCAGTACCATGCTGTTTTTGTTACTATTGCTCTGTAGTATAGTTTGAAGTCTGGTATCGCTATACCGCCTGATTCACACTTCCTGCTTAGCATTGTTTTTGCTATTCTAGGTCTTTTATTTTTCCATATGAATTTCATGATTGCTTTCTCTATTTCTACCAGAAATGCCGTTGGGATTTTGATTGGCATTGCATTAAACCTATAGAGAACTTTTGGTAATATCGCCATTTTGATGATGTTAGTTCTGCCTATCCATGAACAGGGTATATTTTTCCATCTTCTAAGATCTTCTTCTATTTCTCTCTTTAGGGTTCTGTAGTTTTCATTGTATAAGTCTTTCACCTCTTTTGTTAGATTGATTCCCAAGTATTTTATTTTTTTTTGAAGATATTGTGAATGGAGTGGTTGTCCTCATTTCCATTTCAGAGGATTTGTCGCTGATATACAGGAATGCCTTTGATTTATGCGTGTTGATTTTATATCCTGCCACTTTGCTGAATTCATTTATTAGCTCTAATAGTTTCTTTGTAGACCCTTTTGGGTCTGCTAGGTATAGAATCATGTCATCTGCAAATAGTGATAATTTAAGTTCTTCTTTTCCTATTTTGATGCCTTTAATTTCTTTCGTCTGTCTAATTGCTCTGGCCAGTGTTTCGAGAACTATGTTGAACAGAAGTGGTGAGAGAGGGCATCCCTGTCTTGTTCCAGATTTTAGAGGGAATGCCTTCAATTTTTCTCCATTCAGAATGATGCTAGCCTGAGGCTTAGCATAGATTGCTTTTACAATATTGAGGTATGTTCCTGTTATCCCTAGTTTTTCTAGAGTTTTGAACATAAAGGGATGCTGTACTTTGTCGAATGCTTTTTCCACATCTATCGGGATGATCATATGATTCTTATTTTTAAGTCTATTGATGTGGTGAATAACATTTATTGATTTCCATATATTGAACCAGCCTTGCATCCCAGGGATGAATCCTACTTGATCATGGTGCACAATTTTTTTGATAAGTTTTTGTATCCGAGTGGCCAGAATTTTATTGAGGATTTTTGCATCTAGGTTCATTAGAGATATTGGTCTGTAGTTTTCTTTCTTTGAAGTGTCTTTGTCTGGTTTAGGTATCAGGGTGATGTTGGCCTCGTAGAATGAATTTGGAAGTTCTCCCTCTTTTTCTATTTCCTGAAGTAGCTTGAAAAGTATTGGTATTAGTTCCTCTTTAAAGGTTTTGTAAAACTCTGCTGTATACCCATCCAGTCCTGGGCTTTTCTTAGTTGGTAGTCTTTTGATGGTTTCTTCTATTTCCTCAATTGATATTGGTCTGTTTAGGTTGTCTATATCCTCCTGACTCAATCTGGGCAGATCATATGACTTAAGAAATTTATCTATACCTTCACTATCTTCTAATTTATTGGAGTATAAGGATTCAAAATAATTTTTGATTATCTTCTGTATTTCTGAAGTGTCTGTTGTGATATTGCCTCTTTCATCCCGTATGTTAGTAATTTGAGTTCTCTCTCTTCTTCTCTTCGCTAGCATGGCTAAGGGTCTGTCGATTTTGTTTATTTTTTCAAAGAACCAACTTTTAGTTTTGTCAATTTTTTCAATTGTTTCTTTTGTTTCAATTTCATTAATTTCAGCTCTGATTTTAATTATTTCTTGCCTTCTACTTCTTTTGCTGTTGTTTTGCTCTTCTTTTTCTAGGATTTTGAGATGAAGTATGAGATCATTTATTTGTTGGTTTTTTCTTTTTTTAAGGAATGAACTCCAAGCAATGAATTTTCCTCTTAGAACTGCTTTCAATGTGTCCCATAGATTCCGATATGTTGTGTCTGTGTTTTCATTAATCTCTAAGAATTTTTTAATTTCTTCCTTGATGTCTTCTATAACCCATTGATCATTCAGTAACCTATTGTTCATTCTCCAAGTGATGTATTCTTTTCCCTTCCTTCTTTTATCGTTGATTTTCAGTTCCATTCCATTATGATCAGATAGGATGCATGGTATTATCTCTACTCCTTTATATTGTCTAAGAGTTTCCCTGTGACATAATATATGATCTATTTTTGTGAAGGATCCATGTGCTGCTGAGAAAAAAGTGTAACTGCTTGATGTTGGGTGGTATATTCTATATATGTCAATTAAGTCTAGGTTATTAATTGTGTTATTGAGTTCTATAGTTTCCTTATTCAACTTTTGTTTGAAAGATCTGTCCAGTGGTGATAGAGGTGTGTTGAAGTCTCCCATGATTATTGTATGGTGGTCTATTAGACTCTTGAACTTGAGAAGAGTTTGTTTGATGAACATAGCTGCACCATTGTTTGGGGCATAAATATTTATGATTGTTATGTCTTGTTGGTGTATGGTTCCCTTGAGCAGTATGTAGTGTCCCTTTTTATCCCTTTTGATTAACTTTGGCTTGAAATCTATTTTATTTGATATGAGTATGGATACTCCTGCTTGTTTCCGAAGTCCATATGAGTGATATGATTTTTCCCAACCTTTCACCTTCAGCCTATGTATGTCTTTTCCTATCAAATGCGTCTCCTGTAGGCAGCATATTGTTGGGTCTTGTTTTGTGATCCATTCTACTAGCCTGTGTCTCTTGATTGGTGAGTTTAAGCCATTAACATTTAGGGTTATTATTGAGATATGGGTTGTTCTTCCAGCCATATTTGTTTATTTATGTTACTAAACATGGTTTGTTTTCCTCTTTGATTATTTTCCCCCCTTTAGTGTCCTACCTCCCACTGTTGGTTTTCATTGTTATTTTCCATTTCCTCTTCCTGTAATGTTTTGCCAAGGATGTTTTGAAGAGATGGTTTTCTAGCTGCAAATTCTTTTAACTTTTGTTTATCGTGGAAGGTTTTAATTTCATCTTCCATCCTGAAGCTTAATTTCGCTGGAAACACAATTCTTGGTTGGAACCCATTTTCTTTCAGTGTTTGAAATATGTTATTCCAGGATCTTCTAGCTTTCAGAGTCTGTGTTGAAAGATCAGCTGTTATCCTGATTGACTTACCCCTAAATGTGATCTGCTTCCTTTCTCTTGTAGCTTTTAAAATTCTCTCCTTATTTTGTATGTTGGGCATCTTCATTATAATGTGTCTAGGTGTGGGTCTCTTATGATTTTGCACATTCGGCGTCCTGTAGGCTTCTAGGATTTGGGGTTCTGTCTCAGTCTTCAAGTCTGGGAAGTTTTCTCGTATTATTTCATTGAATAGATTGCTCATTCCTTTGGTTTGAAACTCTGTCCCTTCCTGTATCCCAATGACTCTTAAATTTGGTCTCTTGATGTTATCCCATATTTCTTGGATGTTCTGCTCATGGTTTCTTAACAGTCTTGCTGAGCTGTCTATGTTCTTTTCAAGTTGAAATACTTTATCTTCATTGTCTGATGTTCTGTCTTCTAAGTATTCTACTCTGCTGGTAGTATTCTCCATTGAGTTTTTAAGTTGGTTTATTGCTTCCTGCATTTCTAGGATTTCTGTTTGTTTGTTTTTTATAACCTCTATTTCCCTGTATAGTTGATCTTTTGCTTCTTGGATTTGTTTATGTAATTCATTGTTGAAGTGATCTTTCATTGTCTGATTTTGCTGTCTGATGTCTTCCTTGAGACTCCAGATCATCTGAAGCATGTATATCCTGAATTCTTTATCTGACATTCCATCTGCTGCAGCTATTACCTCTTCTAACGTTGAGTTGACCTGCAATGCTTGTGGTCCTTTCTTTCCTTGTCTCTTCATACTGTTCGCGTTCCTTTCTACTTGGTGAAACTGTTGTGCTATTGAATTTTCCCCCTATATATTTATATTGGTCTTGTATAGTTGCAAAGTCTCCCTCACAGGCGCGGGCGGCGGCTCTGTCCCTCTGCGGGCCGCTAGGCTTGTTCTGTCGGTGGTCACAGTTCTGTCTACTTTGCAGGCGCAGGCAGCGGCACTGCCCCTCTGCAGGCCTCTGGGGCTGTACTGCCAGTGGGTCGCAGGTCCGCCTACCTTGCAGGCGTGGGGGGGGGGGCGGCTCTACCCTTCCTCAGGCCACTGGGCCTGTTCTGTCTTTCGGTTGCGGGTCTGGCCTGTTCTGATGGTGGTCACAGTTCCGTCTACCTTGCAGGCACGGGGGGGAGGGGGCGGCTCTGCCTCTCAGCAGGCCGCTGCTCCTCTTCTGCAGGTGGGTCGCAGGCCCGCCTACCTTGCAGGAGTGATTGGAAGCTCTGTTCCGCCGCGGGCCACTGGGCCTTTTCTGTCGGTGGTCACAGTTCCACCTACCTGGCAGGCGCGGGGGGGTGGGGGGTGGCTCTGCTCCCCAGCAGGCCACTGGGCCTTTTCTGTCCATGGTCACAGTTCCCCTACCTGGCAGGCGCGGGGGGTGTGGGGCGGCTCTGCCCCTCAGCAGGCCGCTGGGCCTGCTCTGTGCATGGTCACAGTTCCCTCTACTTTGCCGGCACAGGGGGAGGGGGCGGCTCAGCCTCTCAGCAGGCCGCTGCTCCTCTTCTGCCGGTGGGTCACAGGCCCGCCTACCTTGCAGGAGTGATTGGAAGCTCTGTCCCGCCGCGGGCCACTGGGCCTTTTCTGTCGGTGGTCACCGTTCCACCTACCTGGGAGGCGCGGGGGGTGGGGGGCGGCTCTGCCCCTCAGCAGGCCGCTGGGCCTGCTCTGTGCGTGGTCACAGTTCCCTCTACTTTGCCGGCGCAGGGGGAGGGGGCGGCTCTGCCTCTCAGCAGGCCGCTGCTCCTCTTCTGCCGGTGGGTCGCAGGCCCGCCTACCTTGCAGGAGTGATTGGAAGCTCTGTCCCGCCGCGGGCCACTGGGCCTTTTCTGTCCGTGGTCACAGTTCCGCCTACCTGGCAGGCGCGGGGGGTGTGGGGCGGCTCTGCCCCTCAGCAGGCCGCTGGGCCTGCTCTGTGCATGGTCACAGTTCCCTCTACTTTGCCGGCACAGGGGGAGGGGGCGGCTCAGCCTCTCAGCAGGCCGCTGCTCCTCTTCTGCCGGTGGGTCGCAGGCCCGCCTACCTTGCAGGAGTGATTGGAAGCTCTGTCCCACCGCGGGCCACTGGGCCTTTTCTGTCGGTGGTCACCTGGCAGGCGCGGGGGGTGTGGGGTGGCTCTGCCCCTCAGCAGGCCGCTGGGCCTGCTCTGTGCGTGGTCACAGTTCCCTCTACCTTGCCGGCGCAGGGGGAGGGGGCGGCTCTGCCTCTCAGCAGGTCGCTGCTCCTCTTCTGCCGGTGGGTCGCAGGCCCGCCTACCTTGCAGGAGTGATTGGAAGCTCTGTCCCACCACGGGCCACTGGGCCTTTTCTGTCGGTGGTCTCCTGGCAGGCGCGGGGGGTGGGGGGTGGCTCTGCCCCTCAGCAGGCCACTGGGCCTGCTCTGTGCGTGGTCACAGTTCCCTCTACTTGCCGGTGCAGGGGGAGGGGGCGGCTCTGCCTCTCAGCAGGTCTCTGCTCCTCTACTGCCGGTGGGTCGCAGGCCCGCCTACCTTGTAGGAGTGATTGGAAGCTCTGTCCCGCCGCGGGCCACTGGGCCTTTTCTGTCCGTGGTCACAGTTCCCCTACCTGGCAGGCGCGGGGGGTGGGGGGCGGCTCTGCCCCTCAGCAGGCCGCTGGGCCTGCTCTGTGCGTGGTCACAGTTCCCTCTACTTGCCGGCGCAGGGGGAGGGGGCGGCTCAGCCTCTCAGCAGGCCGCTGCTCCTCTTCTGCAGGTGGGTCGCAGTCCCGCCTACCTTGCAGGAGTGATTGGAAGCTCTGTCCCACCGCGGGGGGTTGGGGGCGGCTCTGCCCCTCAGCAGGCCGCTGGGCCTGCTCTGTGCGTGGTCACAGTTCCCTCTACCTTGCCGGTGCAGGGGGAGGGGGCGGCTCTTCCTCTCAGCAGGTCGCTGCTCCTCTACTGCCGGTGGGTCGCAGGCCCGCCTACCTTGTAGGAGTGATTGGAAGCTCTGTCCCGCCGCGGGCCACTGGGCCTTTTCTGTCTGTGGTCACAGTTCCCCTACCTGGCAGGCGCGGGGGGTGGGGGGCGGCTCTGCCCCTCAGCAGGCCGCTGGGCCTGCTCTGTGCGTGGTCACAGTTCCCTCTACCTTGCCGGCGCAGTATGCATGTCCTCTTGATTCTGTTTGGATAGTTCATGTGTCTCTAGAAATTTGTTGATGTCTTCAAGATTTTCTATGTTATTGGAGTATAAATTTTCAAAATAGTTTCTATTTATCTTCTGCATTTCAGTAGTGTATGTTGTGATATTTACCTTTTTAATCATGAATTTTAATAATTTGAGTTTTGTCTTCATTAGTGTAGCTAAGGGTTTATCAATTTTATTTATTTATTCAAAGAAACAACTTTTAATTTTGTCAATTTTTTGAATTTTTTCTTTTGTTTAAATTTCATTGATTTCAGCTCTGATTTTAATTATTTCCTGTCTTCTACTGCTTTTGTTGTTGATTTGTTCTTTTACTAGGGTTTTGAGATATAATATTTGGTCATTTATTTGTTGAATTTTTACTCTTTTATTGAATGAGCTCAATGCAATGAACTTTCCTCTTAGCACTGCCTTCATAATGTCCCAGGGATTTTGATATGCTGTATTGGTGTACTCACTTACCTCTAAGTGTTTTATTCATTTCCTCCATGATTTCTTCTGCTATCCATTTGTCATTCAATAGCATGTTATTTAGTCTCCAGGTTTTGGAGTAGCTTCTATTTTTTATTTTATCATTGATTTTAGTTTCATTCTGTTATGATCTGATGGAATGCAGGGTAGTATTTCTATTATTATTATTATTATTATTATTATATTTGCTACGAGTTGCTTTGTGGTATAACATCCAGTCTGTTTTAGAGGAGAGTCCATGGCTGGGCTAGCTGATAGCAAGATGTCCTCACACCCTCTTCTGGTTTTCCCACTTGCTATAGCCGGTCCCTCCTGTCCCCATGCACTTCAGGACTCACTGAGCTGGAGACAGTCCTGTTTTCTTCAGGGTCTCCAACCTATACTCGCCACCCCCATGTCCTATCCAGGGAACTGTCCCCGGTCTCCAGCTTTCCAGGCTTTTCAGGTCAAGACTGACCCACACAGACCCAGCTGTAATCTGATGGACCTGGACTTCAGATTCCCCAGGCTCTGCCTTGCTGTAGCCCCAAGATATCAATGCTGTTCCAACTTGCACAGAGACCACCATGGATGCGCTCACACAAAGGAGTGACCCTGCAAAGAGGTAGCCAGATGGAGGCCATTAGCACACCCAGCAGGAAGACCCCAGATGCAACCAGACCTGCACATACCCTGACAATACATCTCCAGGTCCTGGTTGGTGCCCCCAGGCTAAGGCAGCCACATCCAGAGATGGCAACAGTGGCAACAACAAACCTTCAGGCCTCTTAGCCCTGGATTCCCAGGCCCTGGCCAGTGTTCCATGATGGCAGCAGCTGCATGTGACCAAACCTGTGTGTACCCTGAAAATGGATTTCCAGGCAGCAACAGGCAGCAGGCACTCCTCCGGCAGTCTGTGGGCAGTTGGCAGTGTCAGCAAGACATCTGCATGCAAAAGGCGGGTGATATACTGGCAAAGGGCTAGTGATCACAGTGGACAAACAGAGGTCAAAGAGCAGGGGATCAGTGGGCAGTGAGAGCTCTTGCAGAGAACCAGTATTTCCTCTGCCTGAATCCCATGTCACAGAGCAACAAGGAATGCATCCTCCCTCTAGTATGCTATCTTAGATCTCCTTGTTTGGTTTTTGATAATAACCATGGTAACTATGGTGAAATGGGATCTCACTACAATTTTGATTTGCATTGCTCTGATGTCTAAAGTTATTGAGCATTGTTTTCATATATTTATTGACCATTTGTATATCTTTTTTAAAATACCTTTATTTCACTTATTTATTTTTATGTGGTGCTGAGGATCAAACCCAAGGTCTCACACATGTGAGGTGAGCACTCTACCGCTGAACCACAACACCAGCCCATTTGTATATCTTTTGAGACGTGTATATTCAGGTCATTTTTGTTTGTATTACTTTTTGTTCATTTGAGTTTTTCATGTATTCTGGATTTTAATACTCCATCAGATGCTGACAAAGATTTTTTCCCATTTTGGAGATTGTGTCTTAACTCTGTTGAATGTTTCATTTGCTATCAGAAGCTTTTTACTTGATGTAATCCCATGTGTTAATTCTTGTTTTTATTTTCTAAGCTCCTAGAGTTCCATCCAGGAAACCATTGCTTGTGCCAATGGCTTGAAATGTTTCTCCTGTTTTCTTCTAGTAGTTTCAGAGTTATAGTTGTAACATTAAGCTCTTTGATCTATTTTCAGTTGATTTTTTACAGGGTGAGAGATGAGGGTTAGTTCTAATCTTCTATATGTGAATATCCAGTCTTCCCAGCACCATTTGTTGAAGAGATGGTCCTTTCACAATGTGCGTTTTTGATAGCTTTGCCAAGAATTGGTTGACTGAAGATGTGTAGATTCATTTTTGTGTCCTCATTTTTGTCCTAGTCTGTTTACATATCTACTTTTATGGCAATATGCTGTTTTGTTATTATGGCTCTGTAGTATGTTTTAAAATTAGGTATTGTGATACCTCCAAATTGTTCTTTTTGATCAAGATCACTTTAGCTGTTCAGGGTTTTTGTGCTTCCATATAAATTTTACGATTTTTTTCTCTTGTTTTGAGAAAGAATATCATTGGTATTTTGATGAGAATTACATTGAATCTGTAGATTGCTTGGGTAGTGTGGCAATTTAAACAATTATTCCTTTCAATCCATGAACATGGTAAGTCTTTCCACCTTCTACTGTTTTTCTCAGGTTTTTTTTTTTTCTTTTAGTGTTTGGTAATTTTCATTGTAGATAACTTCCATCTTTTAGTTTTATTCCTAGGTATTTTGTGTATATTTTTGTGGCTATCATGAATTTCTTGATTTCTTTCTCAGCAACTTTATCATTGGTATTCAGAAGAGCTACTGATTTTAGTATATTGCTTTTGTATCCTGCTACTTTACTGAATTTGTCAATTCTAAAGGTCTTTTGGTAGAGTCTTTAGAACTTTCTCTGTATAGAATCATATCATCAACAAGCAGAGATAATTTGACATCCTCCTTTCCTATTAGTATCGCTTTTATTTTATTTCTCTTTCCTATGTGTGCTCTGATTGAAATTTTGAGCATTATATTGAATAAGAGTAGTGAGAGTGGACACTTGATCCTGATCTTGGAGGAAATACTGTCAGTTTTGTCCATTCAGTATGATGTTGGCTATGGTTTTGTCATAAAGAGTCTTTATTTTGTTAAGGTATGATTCTTCTATCCCCTGTTTATTCAGGACTTTCATCACAAAGGGATATTGAATTTGGTCAAAGACTTTTTCTGAAATTATCATGTATTTTTACCCTTGATTCTATTTTTGTGCTGTATTACATTTATTGATTTGTATATGTTGAACTATCCTTGCATCTCTGGAATGAAATCAACTTGATCATGGTGTATGACATTTTGAAATGTGCTGTAAAATTTGGCTTGCAAGTATTTTATTTAGACTTTTTGCATGTATATCCATCAGGGATATTGGTGTATAATTTTATTTATTTGATGTGTCCTTAGGTTTTGGTAGTAGGATAATATTGACTTCATTGAATGAGTGTAGAAGAGCCCACTCACTTTATAGTTTATGAAATCTCTTGAGGAGCATTGGGATTAGTTCTTCTTTAAAAGTCTGATGAAATTCAGCAGTGAATCCATGTGGGACTGGGCTTTTCTTTGTTGGGAGCCTTCTTATTACTGCTTCAATCTCAGTACTGTATATTGATTTATTTAGGTTTCTTATGTCCCCTTGGTTTGATTTTGGTAAATCTTATGTGTCTAGAAATTTGTCAATTTATTCTAGATTTACCAATTTGTTGGCAAGTAGTTTTTCAAAATATTCCCTAATGATCCTTTTTAATTTCAGTGGTGCCTACTTTAATGTCTCCTTATTAATGTCTAACTTAATTTGGGCCTTCTCTTTTAATTAGTTTAGCTTAGGGTTTGTCAATTTTACTTATCTTTTCAAGAACCAACTTTGTTTATTCAATTCTTTGTATTGTTTTTATCTTTATTGCATTGATTTATGCTCTAATCTTATTATTTCTTTCCTTCTACTGGTTTGGGGCCTTGTTTGTTCTTGTTTCTCTAAGACCTTTAGATGCATCATTAGGTAATTTATCTGAGATCTCTTTATTATTTTAATGACAACACTCCTTGCTATAAACTTCCCTTTCAGTGCTGCTTTTGTTATATTCCACAAGTTTCAGTATATGCGGTTGCATATACTGAATTTCCCTCTGATTTCTTCAGTGACCCAGTTCACCTAATAGTATGTTGGTCAATCTCCATGTTTTTGTCTAATTTCTGCAATTTCTCTTGCTGTTGATTTCTGGTTTCATTCCATTATGATAGATAAGGTGAAGAAATTATTTCTTTTTTAAAATTTGGTAATACTTACTTTGTAGCTTTCATATTTCTTGTGTTTCTGTGTTGAGATTTGCACATCTATTGAAATGGAAACTTCTTTCACTTTTATATGAGGCCTTCTGATGATACATATTGGAGTATCTGTTTTGTAATGTTGAATTTAATTCCATTAGACCTCATAGTTTAATCTCCCTGCAGCTTCTTTGCTGTGATTAGTGGGTTTTGACATAATGTATCAGAGCTTAAGGGACCTACTTTCTCTAATGGTCTTCCAAGAGTGGGGTCCCTTTGGTAATTTAGATAGGTGTGGTGTATGTAGATGGCAGATGATGTGGAATTCACTTTCTGTGGTTACTCCTGCAATGGAAGTGGTTGCCCTATCAGGTGGTGGGTGTTGCCATGTGCACTGTCGATTATGGCTCTGTTACTTGAAAAGTATTTCTGATACAGGATGTTCCAACTGAGGTGAAGGGCCTGAAGATTACCTGTTCAGACAATGGTGCAGTTTCTGACGTTTCATATGGAGAGGTAGGGACTGGGATCACAGCTCCTCCTCTGTGGCACTCACATCCAATCTTGTTAGCAATGTGTGATATGACAGGTATGATGACAGCCAATGCTGAGGACCCTCATAGATGCAGTGTCCATAGGAGTTGTTTTATTTCTATTGGTTATTTCTGTGATATGACTATCAAGGAGTGGGATGTCATAAGCCCCTAGCTGTGCCCCTTGGGGACTAGTCACCACCTGGAGACTTTTGTCCCCATTCTTTTAAGTTGAAACATCCACCAAGGTTTAACCAGGACTTGGTTGTATCTGGAACAAGGTACAATTCCACTCAGGTAGACTTCAGTG
Organism: Marmota monax; assembly: GCF_021218885.2. Lineage (NCBI taxonomy): Eukaryota > Metazoa > Chordata > Mammalia > Rodentia > Sciuridae > Marmota > Marmota monax. Next base: position 1,854,367 of record NW_026694339.1, read on the forward strand.
TAGCTAAGTGTCAGATCACCCAATGTATATGAATTCCCAGGCTTGATCCCCATCTCCACTAAATAAGTAAATACATAACTATATAAACCATATAAAAATAAGATAACAACAATAGCAGCAATCACCATAACAGAAAAGAAAGAGGAAAATATAGAATATTATAAAAAGATTCTTAAAAATTAAAATTAATAAAGAAGATAATAAAGTGAAAAGGGAAGATAAAAAATTAGAAAGAGTAGAATAAAATTTTTTAAAGGTCCAAAAATTTCTTCCCCTCTAAGATGCTCAAACAAAGGGAGGAGAGTGGATGATCACAACCTATGCCAATCAAAACTTTACTGTCTTCTTAGGCTGTGCACCCTATGTACTGAGTGAGGGAGGGGCTAGGGGTTTTTCTAACCCCAGTTCTTTCCATTGTGTTGCTTACCAGGTTATAGGCAGGTGTGATCTCTGGCTGACACTAGTTGGAATTCCTCTATTTCTTTGCATTCTGAAATATGCCAAGGTCAAATGCAAAGTCATCCAGGCAATCTGTAGCTTTTTGAACTGTGCACTCTGAAGGCAGGGAAAACACTCATTTGTTTTGTTCTCTAATGTTCAAGAAATAATTATGTGAACATTTAGTGCCTAACTAATTACTAAAACATATAATTCTGCCTTTATTTGGCATATGGAACATCTGGTCTTCAGGTTGTATAAGATTATAATTTCAAACACACATCTTTCAAATTCTTAATGCTAAGTGAATTTAGCCTATCCCCCCAAAAAAACAAATGTCGAATGTTTTCTTTGATATAAGGATGCTGACTCATAGTGAGAAAATATTTTGAAAAACAAATGAATTCAGAAAGCATATTTGTTCATTATTCATCAAACAATGATAAATGTTCTATTTGTTTCCAGAAAACTCTGTAATGAAATTGAGAACCAAATTATTTTCTGGATCTGTGAAATCTGATAGTTTGGATGGTATAGATAAGTCTTTGCTCACCCTCATCCTCAGAAATCCTATTGCTATCTGGGTATCTTGTGGTGAACCATTTATACCTCCAAATGGTAAGTGTTTTCATTTTCACTTTCTTTCAATTAACTATATGAAGGTGGAGAGAAGTAAATCTTATGTCATAACAAGAAAATGAATTAAATGTGTATAATGTCAACATAATAACATCACATTTATGCAAAGAACAGGAGGTCCATCAATTAATATGTGCACAAGGATAGTTATACTTACATATTTGCACAATTACCAGCTTTTTCTTACTGGAATGGAGTATTCTGTGTGGAAAAAATGTCTAATTTAGTTGATGAAGAGATCCTTGGTCTATAAGACGGAGAATAATGGTATACATTAGAAAATAACAAATGAGTTTAATTCGCACTGAGGACGACCTGTCTGCACATTTTCATTTTTAAGAATTGCACCCTTTAGGCAGTAGGTGAATGTTTAAAAAATGAATGGTTCCAAGCCAGGCTTTCATCACCTCCAAATAGTTTGTGGAAGTGGAAAATGAAATATGGCTATTGCATATGGTAAATCTGTATAATAAAACAGCACTGTTCTTCTTTTTTTCCATAAAGAAATGCCGTAAGCCCTGTCATCTTTCAAGTGAGGTTTCTTTTAATGACCCTTACCTTTTAATTACTTGTTTCTAATTGAATCTATTTCTTGAAACAGAAAGTTCTTTATAAATTATTAGTGTTCATGATAAATTACTGTTGATAAAAGACTGTAAGGTAAAATATCATGTATTTTTATTATTCTAGCATTGCAGAAAGCAGAAAAATTAGAGAAACAGAACTGGCTAAAAAAGGACAAAATTTTGGCTGATCTAGGTACCATGAAACACAAAATGAGGCAGTTAAAAGGTCAGTACGAACTAAACCAACATGATTGTGTTTAATTCTAAATGTAACCTCAATTTGCTGATAGTTATTTTCTACTATTAAATACCAAGAATTTAACATAAATATTTTGTTACACAGTCATTTGAGCAGAATCCAAAACCTAATAATACATTTTTATATTGATTTTATATTTGTAAATTTTATATTAACAGGAATACCATATAACATATACATACATTTAAAAAATTAGGAGAGTATCTGTGCCAGATAATCACCCTTTTGCTTTTGAAATGATTCCTAAATTAACATTTTATGGGCTTTGGAATTAGTTTTTGTTTAAACAAAACATTTCAGTGATTCCTTGGGTATTGTTTTATTTTTAATAATCAGAATAAGGAAGTACTAAAATCTTCAATGGTCATTGTCAATATCACAAGGACTCCTTTTTATACAACATAAGACATGCTATTTATGGTCAAAGTGATCAGTTGGCATAATTTGTCATCTTCCATTCTTTTTTTTTTTCATAGAATCTTGGGATCCTAGACTTATTCTATTTCTAGTACTTGAAATAGAAGTGGTTTTTTGGAAAGAAACAATGTTCTGGAGACTTTAGATGAGGAAGGTAGAATTTATTTCAAGCTTCATAATAGCAGAATTTTAACTCAAGTATCTTGCTTCAATAAGTAGCACAAATTACAGCACAAGACAGATTTCTGATTTGAAATGGCTACTGTCCATTTCTTACCAAAGCCATATTGATTGGCTATAAGTGAAAAATTTCTGTTACTACTCATAGCCTCTTCTGCTCCTACTTCTAGACATTTTAAAGTTCTATGGACATGTCCAAAACGAAATCTATTACATCCCTCCTATATCAGTGCATCTTTGTTTTCTCTAGCAACACATTCTACCACCATCTACCCAGTTATTATGTCACAGAAGCTGGGAAGTTATTCTTGGCATCTCCTTCTCCCTCATCTTTCCCAAGAAAATATTTAGCAAGCCTTCTTACTCTGAATCTGTTAAGTTGATCTCAAATGATTTTAACCCTTTTAGTCTACAATTATTATCCAAGTTCAAGCATGTAATATCCAGTCCTTAGATTACGGAGTTTTCAAACTGGTCTTCCTCCTTCTGATGACAGCAGTTACCTTTATATGAATAGGATGATGTTCTAGAGATGAAGGGATCATGCATAAATGCAAAGGAGTCATGGTTCTCCAGGTATAAAAACTTTCAAGGGTTCTATTATCTTTAGGATGTAGTTGAAGCTCCTTATATGGGTCTTCCTGATCTCATTTTCTGTGAGTTCCCACTCTCTCTGCTCACCATACTCCAAACATCTCAAATTTATTTTAGTGCCCCAGACAACACATGCTGTCTTCCTGAGGTTTGACACCCTCAGTTCCCTCTGCCTTGGTGTTTTCTTTCTTCTGAACTCTTGGATTGCTCCTACTCATTCTCATTCTCTATATATTTTAGATAACTCGTTACTTCTTCCTGGAATCCTCCTCCAACCTTCCAAGCCTGGGATCATGTGTTGATAACACTCTGAATTTCTCCTCTGATAGTTCTTATCGAATTATTTTAATTACCTATTCATTTAACTATCTTCCTTCTTGCCACAGTCCGGCTGCAGCAAACTAGCGGGGGGTGACGAATAACTTGTGTATGTTGATACAGCAGGAGTGGGAGCCGTTTATTGCAGGACAGGAGCAGTATTTATACATTCCACACAGCTTATCTAATTAGCATAAACTAGATACATCAGTCAACCAATAAGGAATCTCCACACTTAATGGCTGGCTTTTGTTACTTCTCAAACCACTCCCTCTGGCATTTTGCCAGGCACCATCCAGACTTGTTTATGAACTCTAACATTCCTCTGGCAAGATGCCAGGTGTTATTTTGACTTGTTTACAGACTCTAACACCTTCTATCAAATCATGAATTGTAGACCCATCTAATTTGTTATTTGAATAACTGTGGAATGATTGGCTTAACCGTGGTGACTTGCTACCATAATTCCAGGGATTCAGAAGGCTGAGACACGGTTGCAAGTTTGAGACCAGCCTCAGCAAATATTTGACCCCCCCCAATAACTTAGCATGTCCTTATCTCGAAATAAAAAATATAAAAATAAAAAGGACTGGGGATGTAGCTCAGTGGAAAGGTTCAAAATCCAGTACCAAAAATAAATAAATGAATGAATAAATAAAAGTAATTTCAACCATTTATTCTAGGCTCTAGGGAGTGATTCAAACTTTATTCTTAAATCAAGTTAAATCAATAGAAAGCAGCATACTGAAAAGTGCCCCTTGCAGAGCTGCCTGACTGAATTCTGATTTGATGCCACATCTTTAGCTTTTATTACAATTAAATATCAAAAAGGCATTTAAAGTAAACTTGGAGTCATCTACAATATTATTGTTGAATACAGTCTTTATTTGGTCAGTTGATTTCCATTATGGAGTGATCCATCGATGTAGTTTCTCTTCTAATTTAATGCTAAGATAAATCTTGCATCTACTTACAAACTTGTATATTTTCCGCTATTAAATATAAACTCAAAACATGTTCATAAAATACTCTGAATAAGGCCCTTTTCTAACTGTTAAGATTATGAGAATTAAAAAAAAAACCCCACAAATCTTATCTCTGGTAACTGCATTCCTATTAGATGGTGTGTCTCTAGAGGGTTGAATTAAAGGGGAAGTATGATAAGTATGAATAGTTGCTGAATTGACTACTTCTTCTTATTATTATAGCTGTTAGTAAATGCAACAAATACCATGTGCAAAAAACTGTGGTAAGTTGATTTTACATTGCATTTTTAAGCGTGATCATTGCCATTATCATTTATAGTATGAGTGATTACTTTATAGGGCTTTTATGATTAGAAAATGTCAAATATTTACTACATGGTTACAGCAAATAATCAATATTGGGATAAGGTTCCTGAGAAGACAGTATATTTTTCCACTTGATGTTTTAAAACTAGTAAATGAAACTCAGAAATACAAATCAGGCCTAGGTATCACCTTTGTTATACATACAGACAGTGTTGGAACATTTCTTTTGATGTGTGAACTGAAACCCCAAATCGGGTAGACTTGTCTTTTCCAGGCAAAAAATGATACTGAACCAGGGGTGGACCTTCCAGTAAGGGAGGGGATGAGGGGACTGGCTTAAGCAGTTAGGCTTAGAGTATGACAGAACATCAAAACACTTATGTTTTCAAGTTTCCAAGAGAAAAGAGGGGAAAAATGGTCAAGAATTGTCAACTTATTTTTACCAATTTCCAACTAGAGAAATCATCTGCATTATCAATGGTGTTCCATCCACTTGAAATGAAACTTTTAGAAGAGGGCTAATAATTAGCTATTATCATAACTGACCCCTGATCTCATGTGAAATAAATAGGGTGTTTGGAAAATTTAATAAGAAAATAAAAATAGTTTATTCAATATATTTTTGCCTTTCTTTGATATATGTTATTCTTACCTACATAAATAATAGTTTATTATAAAAACCTTTCCCCCAGTTAAAACCTTTTGTGGTGACATTATATCTCTTTATGAAAATTGTATTGCAAATGCATGCATTTTCTTAAGACCATTAGAAGCAAGTTGACAAATAATAAATAATGCATAATATTTTTTTCTGTTTCCTATGTTCAATCCCTGACTCCTAACAGTGTAATGATAAGCTATTGTTGAACTCCTGGTTTAAAAAATTGTAACGTTTGAAATACATTTTAAATAATATATTTGTTGGAATATTATTCATAAAAATTAAATGTCATAAATTAATGTTATCTCTGTTCTATAAATAAAGTTGACTAAAAACTATAGTTAGTATAAATTTGTATTGAGCAACTACTCTGGTTCTTTTCAAAACACATTACCTAGTGCATTGTCACTGTAACTCATTGGCTAATTGATTCAATCATGCTTTCTTCACATTCATAAATTACATATGAATGCATATTAGACACATAAGATTCTGGTTTATTTGAAAAATCATTGCTGCTACTTATTTTTATTTCTGAATATAGTACCATAAACTTAAGCTGTAAGTACAGATTCTTTATACTCTGCAAATGCAAATGATTTTTAAAGGATTTTGTCATAGTCTAAAAATCTGCCCATTAAGAGTAACTTGGGCATGATTCGGTGGCATATCCCTGTAATCCCAGCAGCTCGAGAGGCTGAGGCAGGAGGATCGCAAGTTCAAAGCCAGCCTCAGCAACAGCAATGTGCTAAGCAACTCAGTGAGACCTTGTCTCTAAATAAAATACAAAATAAGGCTGGGGATGTGGCTCAGTGGTTGAATGCCTCTGAGTTCAATCCGTGGTACCCTCCTCCCGAAAAAATAATTTGGCAAAAAAAATTGAGATGCAGCTTCATCTTATCAACATAATTGTTGCTTTCTCAAAGAAGCTTTCTCTGATATCTCAGACTAGGTCAGCAGCTGCTGTTACATGCTCTCTTAGTCCCTGGTACAGCACTATTGTAATGGATTTTTGGTTTAATCATTTCCTTGGATCTGCCTTCCCTACCAAACTTGAGGCATGGGCTCACTCTCAAACCTGTCTGCATTTGCATCATATTGCACAATGCCTGACCCCTAGCTGGTGCTCAATGTAGACTTCTGGAAGGAGTGTACAAAATAAAACATTAACCAGATCCACCCACACCAGCCTGTGTGGGACCAAAGCTCACAGAAGGCCCAGGTCCACCCCTTTACCAGCGGGGCAGAGACCCACCAGAGCCCAGCCTCTGGCACATGACCGCCTCTTTTGACCAACAGACTATCATGGGAGCCCAGACCTGGCCTGGATCCACCCACACCAACTTGTGCAGGACCCAGGTCCAGGGTAGGTTCGAGTTTGCCTCCTCACACCTGAGAGCCTAAGCCTAACCCACTTCCATCTTGGGACACTGCAGTCATTGCCATAGCCTTCTCCAAGCAGTAGTCCATAACTTTTTGACAGTAGACAGGACCTAGAAGCAGCTGCATCTCAGAGCAGGCATCCAAAAGAGAGTGTAAGGCCCACCCTTTCAGCCCCATCTCTGTAAGACATTGCTTCCATCTTGGAGCACCTTAACTATTATCTCAATCCACCATGCGACCAGCGCACTGGTTTCATTAATGAGGTTCTTGGCATAAAAGTTAGCTAGCGAGATCGAAATAAAACACACAGACTCAGTTACCTTTTTCTATGACCAGGTCCGAGACGGCTCCCCTCTCTGGTTCCCACCTCGAACCACCCAGTAGGGCAGCAAGGATTACTCAGGGCTAGCAGGAGAGAGAGAGAGAGAGGGATCACGCCAGGGAGTAGCCTTTTATTGGGGAACAAGAAATTAAGGGGAGAATTCCATCCAATGAAGGTTGAGGGGGGCCGCACTCCAAGGTCAGGGTCAGTGATTGGCCCCCGGGGTCAGTGGTCAGTCACACCCCCACACGGACGGGCTCTCTCATCAGGAGAGGGCCGGGAAAGCTCCGACACAGATTAGCCAGAGCGCCTCAGACCCAAACCGGGAGTTGCCCAGTCACATGTGAGAATGGCTTCCCACATCTCAAGTTACCTCAGCTATTGCCGCCTTCACCTTTAGATGCAGTAACATACATTGAGGGACACAAGCAGGGTCTGGAAGCCTAGCATCAAGGTGAGGTACAGACAATCTGCATAGGCACTATAATAATATAGGGAAGAAACTGTAATACATCAGATCCACGCTGCAAGAAAGGAAGACATATAGAATAACATGAAAAGACAAGAGAGGAAAGTGCCCCCAAACAAATCAGGATACTATAATAACAGAACCCATGGACAGTGAAGTTGATGAAATGTCAGAGAAGGAGTTCAGAAGGTTCATAATTAAAATGATATGTGAATTAAAGAATGACCTAAATGAGCAAACATAGGAAAAAATTGATCACTCCAAGAAAGAGATAAGAGAGCAAATACAGGTAGCAAAAGATTACTTCAAGAGAGATAGAGACTCTGAAAAAAAAACAAAACAGTCAGAAATCCTTGAAATGAAGGATACAATAAACCGAATAAAAAATTCAATAGAAAACATAACCAACAGACTAGATCACTTGGAAGAAAGAACGTCAGATAACAAAGACAAAGTATACAATCTGGAAATTAAGTTGATCACACACTGAAGATAGTAAGAAACCATGAACAGAACATCCAAGAATTATGGGACAGCATCAAAAGACCAACTCTAAGAGTTTCAAACCAAAGGAATGCACAATCTTTTCAATGAGATAATATCAGAAAATTTTTCAAGCATGAAGAACGAATTGGAAAACCAAATACAGGTGGCTTATAGGACACCAAATGTACAAAATTACAACAGATCTACACAAAGAGACATTATAATGAAAATGCCTAGCATACGCAATAAGGATAAATCTTAAAGGCTGCAAAAGAGAGGAATCAGATCACATATAGGGAGAGACCAGTTCACATCTCAGCAGATGTTTCAACCCAGACCCTCAAAGCCAGGAAATCATGGAACGACATATACCAAGCTCTGAAAGAAAATGGATGGCAATCAAGAATTTTATATCAGCAAAACTAAGCTTTATATTTGATGATGAAATCAAAAGTTAAAAGAATTTACAACTAGAAAGCCTGCACTAGAGAACATCCTAAACAAAAGTTAAAAGAATTTACAACTAGAAAGCCTGCACTAGAGAACATCCTCAGCAAAATATTCCCTGAAGATGAAATGAAAAACAATGATGAAAATCAGCAGAGGTAGGTATTACACTAAAGGAAAATCTATTCAGAGGAGAAACCAAGTCACATTAAATACTAAAAGTAAACAAAACTGGCTGGGAATAAAAATCCTGTCTCAATAATAACCATGAATGTTAATGACCTAAATTCACCAATCAAAAGACATAAACTGGCAGATTGGATAAAAAAAAAAAAGATCCAACAATATGCTGCCTCCAGGAGACTCATCTCATAGGAAAAGGCATCTGCAGATTGAAAGTGAAGGGTTGGGAAAAATCATACCACTCACATGGACTGCGGAAGCAAACAGGTTCCCATCCTCATATCAAATCAAGTTGACTTCAAGATAAAGTCAATCAAAAAGGATAAAGAAGGACACTACATACTGCTCAAGGAAACCATTCACCAAGACTTAGCAATTATAAATATATATGCCCCAAACAATGGAGCATCTATGTTCATCAAACAAACTCTTCTCAAGTCAAATAGACCACACCACAATAATTTTGGGTGACTTTAACAAACCTTTTTATCACTAGATAAGATCTTTCAAACAAAAGCTGATAGAAGAAACTTCTCTTAAATAGATCATACATTATGCCACAAAGCAACTCCTAGCAAATACAAAAAGGTAGAGATACTACCCTGCATTTTATCAGATCATAATGGAATTAAATTAGAAATCAATGATAAAATAAAAAATAAAAGCTACTCCATCACCTGGAGACTAAATAATATGCTACTGAATGAACAATAGGTTGCAGAAGACACCAGGAGGAGATTAAAAAATTGGGGAGGTGAATGAGAACACAGATACAACATATCAAAATCTCTGGGACACTGTGAAAGCAGTTCTAAGAGGAAAGTTCATTCCTTAAAAGAAGAAAAAGTCAACAAATAAATGACTTAACAATACATTGCAACAACAAATACATTGCAAAGCCCTAGAAAAAAACAAATCTACACCAAAAGCAGTAGAAGACAGGAAATAATTAAAATCACAGCTGAAATCAATGAAATTGAAGCAAAAGAAACAATTGAAAAAAAGTGACAGAACAAAAAGTTGGTTCTTTGAAAAAATAAATAAAATTGACAAACCCTTAGCCATGCTAACAAAAAGAAGGAGACATAAAACTCAAATTACTAACATACATGAAGAAAAAGGAAATATCGTGACAGACACTACAGAAATACAGAAGATAATTAGAAATTATTTTGAAAACTTGTACTCCAATAAGATAGAAAATATTGAAGGCATTGATAAATTTCTAAAGTCATATAATTTGCCCAAATTGAATCAGGATGATATACAAAATTTAAACAGATAAATTTCAAGCAATGAAATAGAATACTCCATCAAAAGTCTATCAACCAAGAAAAGCCAAGACCAGATGGATACACAGCCAAATTCTATAAGACCTTTAAGGAAGAACTAATACCAATACTCTTCAATTTATTTCAGGAAATAGAAAAAGAGGCAGCACTTCCAAACTCATTCTATGTGGCCAAAACCAGGCAAAGACACATCAAAGAAAGAAAACTTCAGACCAATATCTCTAATAAACATAGATGCAAAATTCTCAGTAAAATTCTGGCACATCAAATACAAAAACATATCAAAAAGATTATGCATCACAATCAAGTGGGATTCATCCCAGGGATGCAAGTTTGGTTCAACATATGGAAATCAATAAATGTAATTCACCACATCAATAAACTTAAAGATAAGAATCATATGAACATCTCAATAGACACAGAAAAAGCATTTGACAAAATGCTTTTGACAGCACCCCTTCATGTTCAAAACCCTAGAAAAAATAGGGATAACAGGAACATGTCTCAACATCGTAAAGGCTATCTATGCTAAGCCCCAGGCCAACATCATTCTAAATGGAGAAAATTTGAAAGTATTTCCTCTAAAAATTGGGACAAGACAGGATGCCTCTTTCACCACTACTATTTAACATAGTTCTTGAGACACTGGCTAGAGCAATCAGACAGACAAAAGAAATTGAAGGGATATACATAGGAAAAGAAGAACTCAAATTGGCACTATTTGCTGATGACATGATTCTATACCTAGAAGACCTTAAAAGTTCCACCAGAAAACTTCTAGAACTAGTAAATGAATTCAGCAAAGTAGCAGGATATAAAATCAACACCCATATATAAAAGGCATTTCTGTATATCAGTGACAAATCCTCTGAAAGGGAAATGAGGAAAACTACCACTTAACAATAGCCAAAAAAAAAAAAAAAAACCTTGGGAATCAACGAAAGAGGTGAAGGATCTATATAATGAAAATTACAGAACCCTAAAGAAAGAAGTCAAAGAAGACCTTAGAAGATGGAAAGATCTACCTTGCTCTTGGATAGGCAGAATTAATATTATCAAAATGAACATACTACCAAAAGCACTATACAGATTTAATGCAATTCCAATCAAAATCCCAATAACATTCCTCATAGAAATAGAAAAGGTAGTCATGAAATTCATCTGGAAAAATAAGAGACCCATAATAGCTAAAACAATCCTTAGCAGGAAGAGTGAAGCAGGTGGCATCACTGTACCAGACCTTAAACTATACTACAGAGGAATAGTAACAAAAACAGCATGGTATTGGCACCAAAACAGACTGGTAGACCAATGATACAGAATAGAGGACACAGAGAATAACCCACAAAATTACTCTCATCATATATTAGACAAGGCGCCAAAAACATACATTGGAGAAAAGATAGCCCCTTCAATAAATGGTGCTGGGAAAACTGGAAATCCATATGCAACAAAATGAAATTAAACTCCTATCTCTCACCATGCACAAAACTTAACTCAAAATGGATCAAAGACCTAGGAATAAAACCAGAGACCCTGCATCTAATTGAAGAAAACATAGGCCTTAATCTCCATCATGTGGGGTTAGGCTCCAATTTGCTTAATAAGACTCCTGTGGCACAAGAATTAAAATCAAGAATCAATAAATGAGATGGTATTAAGCTAAAAAGTTTCTTCTCATCAAGAGAAACAATCTGTGAGGTGAATAGAGAGCCTACATCTTGGGAGCAAATCTTTACCCCTCACACATCAAATAAAGCATTAATCTCTAGGGTACACAAAGAACTCAAAAAGCTAAGCACAAAAATATATATATATATATATACACAAATAAATAAATAAATAAATAACCCAATCCATAAATGGGCCAAGGACCTGAACAGACATTTCTCAGAAGATTATATAGAATCAATCAACAAATATATGAAAAAATGTGCATCATTGCTAGCAATTAGAGAAATGCAAATCAAAACTACTCTTTCATCTCACTCCAGTCAGAATGGCAGCTATTATGAAGACAAACAACAATACGTGTTGGTGAGGATGTGGGGAAATAGGTACACTTATACATTGCTGGTGGGTCTGCAAATTGGTGCAGCCAATATGGAAAGCAGAATGGAGATTCCTTGGAAATCTGGGAATGGAACCACCATTTGACCCAGCTATTCCTCTCCTCTGTCTATTCCCAAAGGACTTAAAAACAGCATATACAGAGACACAGCCACATCAATGTTTAAAGCAGCACACTTCACAATAGCTAAACTGTGGAACTAACCTAGATGCCCTTCAATAGATAAATGGATAAAAAAAAATGTGGCATATATATGCAATGGAATATTTACTCAGCAATAAAAGAGAATAAAATCAAGGCATTTGCAGGTAACTAGGTGGAGTTGGAGAAGATAATGCTAAATGAAGTTAGCCAATCCCCAAAAAACAAATACTGAATTGTTTTCTCTGATATAAGGAGACTGATTCATAGACCGGTAGGGAGGGAGAGCATGGGAGTAATAGACAAACTCTAGATAGAGCAGAGGGGTGGGAAGTGGAGGGAGGGGGCATAGGGTTAGAAGTGATGGTGGAATATGATGGACATTATTATCCACAGTACATGTATGAAGACATTAATTAGTGTGAATATACTTTGTGTACAATCAGAAATATGAAAATGTGTGTTCTATATGTGTAATAAGAATTATAATGCATTCTGCTGTCATATGTAAATTAAAAATTAATTAAAAAACACATTATGCTTATTTAAGAAGTTTAGAAATCAGTGGAGATTCAGTGATGCTGCATCTTCAATACAGAAAAAGAAAACAATTTTATAAGTGTGACTTTTTAAATCTCTTTTGTAATGATTTTAAGTGGTCTAGTTGAAAGAATGTACAAATTTGAATTCCCACACTTATCAAATTATGCCTGTGATTCTTCAGAACACATATTCTGATAAATATTTTCTCTTACCACAGCTTCTTAACAGCATAAAGGGCACAGCAGAGGTGTCAGAAACTAATCGTGCTCATGGGGTGTTATTAAATAGAAAAAAAAAAGGCTCCTGTCTCTTGGGTTAATATTATTTTAGAAATACTTAATCTCCAGGCTGCTAAGCTAATTGTGGGGGAAAGGCTTATTATTAGTGAAGAGAACAAAACATATGTTCCAAGACTGGAAGAGATGATGGGGACTATATAAGGTCATGAATTCTATTTGACTAAATTACTGCTGAACCATATCGTGGATGCCAGGCTGGGGCCAGGGTGGAAATCAGCATGTTATCTTTCTTTTCCATCTGTAGAGTGAGTGTGCACATTCTGGCCATTTAAAGCCTCAAGCCTCCTGTATGAAGAGGTATTGTTAGGTATTATTACCTTAGGCATATTTGCTTTTATGATATGGTTAGTATTTTAGCCTATTCTCCTGAGTGGAATAATTTATGCACAGAAAGCCAAACCAATTTATTTGAAATCTGAAAGCCTATCATCAGATACATTTCCAGAGACTTCTTTCCCCAGGGCGGCGAGTAACTGCATGTCAGCCAGCTACCATGGTTCCTACCAAAAGCCCTGTGCATCCTGTGGTGGTTGAAAGAGGCTGGACTGAGCAGACTCAAGAGGAAATTAAACTCATGGAACTTATAAGACACACAGAGGTATGTTCTTTAGGATTCCAGACATTTAAGACTCTGCCTCTTTTATAAGTATTTAAAAGTACAATATTGAATTTTTAAATTACACTATTAATATATTCTTAGCATCTGGTCACTTATGACCACATAAGCATATGCCAAGCATTGAATTGGCATTTGGAGAGTAGCTATCTAAGAGACAGCCAGCTCATATGAAAGTCTGTTTTGTTTGAATGAAGACCAGAAATTATGACCTTAGCAAAGAAGAGAAAAAGGCCCAGTGGATATGTCCAAAGGTAATTGTAATAAGTGTAGTCAAGTTGAGCCTTATGGCTTCATTGCTCATCACTCCTGAGGGTATGTCTCAATATGTAAAAAGAGCAAGGAGCAAAATACTAATTGCAATGGAGACATTCAAAATGAGGAATTGAAAAAGTGGTTTCAGTACAATTGGTTAATCAGTCAGGATCACCACACATTAAAAAGTTGAAAAGAGAAAGGTCAGCTTTGGAGAGAGAGGACTGGGGATAGAGACTGGGGAAAACTTTTTTGCTTTGTGAAGTTTTTCATCAAAATGAGCTGTTCCTATTTAATAGGGTCTCTCAAATTTGTTAAATGTGTTCAAACTAAATCTTAGGTGGGTGCCTAAGTCAAGGTTACTAGAAAAAAGAAATTGACATTGCTAGAAATATGACTTCTTGCCAAGCTAAGAAGGATAAATCACTGATGAGGGAATAAATGCAAAGTACTGAACTAGGACATGCTTGAAGTAGGATTAAAAGCTGCCTGGCAGGGATCTGGCAAGTAGAAGGGTAGCTGCTGTTTTTTTTAAAAAAGACAGCAAGTAAGGACTTAAACAACACTCATCTACACTCCCTTAAGCGTTTCTTGGTTAAAGGAAGTGGTGTTTTTCTAATAAAAAACTCATTTGTTAGATGCAAAGAAATCTCTCAGTAGGAAAAACACTATGCAGAAGTCCAGAGACATGAATCCTGTCATTTCTTCAAGTTATAAATGAAAGTTAAATACTTGGCCAAAATGAGTACCTTATTATGATTACTCCAATGATTGTTAATGGATTTAAAGTTTCATTGAAGCAAAGGGAATTTACCAGAATCCATGACAAGAGAGGCTAATGCATTTAAAAGTACAATATAAAATTAATAGTTACTTACTAAAATCTTGGGTGTAATTTATGATTACATGGTATTTCTGACTTTCAGCACAATCATTACACACACTAACCGATTCTCCAAACATGGGATTCTCTGGGCTTCTCTTGACAGGCACAACTTTCGGAAGTTCAAGAACTGCAATCCAAACAAAATTCCCCAGTTGCAACTAAACATAAAGCAGTCCAGCAGAGTAGCCTGTACAAGCAACCCAACACAAAACGAGTCTGGGCTTATCTAAATGGAGGAAGACCTGAAGATGGCACTTATGCCTGGGGCAGGACTGTTACAGAGGTAAATCAAGTGTGAAAGAGTGTTTTCATAGGCCTGGATTCAAATTCCAATCTAACCTTTCTAGAGGTTTGGTCAGGCAAATGTCTTTACTTCTCTGAACCTCATTTTCTCATATGTAAAATGGGAACAATACTTCTCTTGCAGAGGTGATCTGATGATTAAATGAACTTATATGTGTGAAAATGTCAAGTCCAATGCTGTCCGACATATGTATTTATCCAAGTACAACTCATAGCCAGAAGAGAACAGTGCCAAATGAACATACTCCAGCTGAGTCAAATCCAAACTTTAAGATAATTTAAAATTATATTTTTCATCCATAGTAAACCCAGTTCACAAAAGAGTGATACTTTATGAATTATTCACTAAATATGTTGTAAGGAAAACATCAGTACTTGTTAGAGAAAGCATAGCATATTTTTATCACCCAGAGTCCTACCTAAACTGGCCGAATTTCTACTTCTCAGAACAATGACATAGGAAAAGATGAGTAGCAGTTCATTTATTGTTTACAACTTGGGGGATAATGATAAAGTTTGATATTTTTGTTATCATCTGTAAGTGAAAACTTTAGGCACATAATAAATGGATTTTTCAAAAGTCTTATCTTTTGTTATGATATTTCAAATAATAGTTTGTCTTTATTTTGTGAAGCGTTTTCATAAATCTTTCTGGGAAAAGAAACTCACATAAAAATGAGATGTAGGTTAGGTTGGGTGGGGGCTAGAAAAGCAAGATGGTGCACTAGGGTGACCTTGAGAAGAACTTTAGAGGGGTGAGGGCCCTAGAGTAGCAGAAGCCCATCAGATGAGCTTTGCCTCTGAAGGCTGGTCCATTTTCAAAGTGTAAGAGAGACCACTCCTCTTTGATAAGGACTTGAATAAGAGCCATGAAAGCAGTCTTATCTCAGAAGCGGACAACCAATTTGCTGCACTTGAGAGAAATCAGAGATAAAAATGCAGAAAATGAATACTCAAAATGAGGAATACAAGCAAAGGAACTTCATACACCTGGAGGGGAAATAAAAGGAAAATGATGATTTTAAAAAGTTAAAACTTATTCAGAAGAGAACTTCCTAGAAAAGACATTATAACAAAGCTGAAATGTTTCCTCCTTGCTAGTTCTGCAGAAATCACAAAGTTAATGTTGTAGCTTCTACATCTTAGGATGCATTTAACCGTTGCAACTAGATGTGATAAATTAGTAAGAGAATATGCAATGATTAATGAATAGTTAAAGAATGGAGTAGGGATCATGGAGTGATCATTATTACTCTAATGATTTTTAATGGCTTTAGTGTTCATTGAAGCAAAGGGAATTTACCAGAGCCCCTGACAGGAGAGGCTAATGAACTTAATAGCTACTTACTAAAATCTTTAGCCTATCAGACTCTCGATAGCAAAAATTTACAGTAACATTTACAAAGATCACATATATTTATATCCAGTCAAGAATTACTTTTATTTCTGTGATTGTTTAGTGTATCATATACTTTGTCTTTGTTATCTGACGTTCTTTCTTCCAAGTGATCTAGTCTGTTGGTTATGTTTTCTATTGAATTTTTTATTTGGTTTATTATATCTTTCATTTCAAGGATTTCTGACTGTTTTGTTTTTTTTCAGAGTCTCTATCTCTCTTGAAGTAATCTTTTGCTACCTGTATTTGCTCTCTTATCTCCATAACTATTATTTCATAATCATATGATTTTTATGAACTTTATATATGAGGGAACTATACTACTAGAGTCTATGAAGTATTGTTCATATATATATATATATCACATACATATTATAATATTATATAATATGTATATAATAGTGATATATATTAAAGACCCCAGGACCAAGAAAGATTTACTTTATATAAAGTTTATATATATTTATATAATTTTTGTTGTTGTTGTTTCTAGGATTTTGCACCCAGGGGCATGTTACCACTGAGTTATATTCCCAGCCTTTTTTATTTTTTATTTTGAGACAGGGTCTTGCTAAGTTGCTTAGAGCCTCACTAAATTGCTGAGGTTGGCCTCAAACTTGCTATCCTCCTGCCTCAGACTCCCAAGATGCTGGAATTATAGGCATGTGCCATCATGCCCAGATTTTCTCATTTATATTTTTGAGAAGGGTTTTTATAAACTTAATAGTATTGTCTAATTGATAGGTTGACCTCAATAGTACTAATACAGTAGATGGAATTAACATATGGTCTATATGCTCATTAAACTATTATTTCAATTAACAAAGCTTTCAAAGATATATCTAGGGTTTGAATGTGTAAAGAAATGGGCACTCTCATCTTGATGAAAGTACGACTTTTATTTGCATATCTCATTAGAAAATGCATTTCTGGAACTTTATCTCAAAGGACATTTTCACAAACTTATATAAGGTTGGTTTGTTCGGAATGTATATCACACAAGTATTTACAAGAGAGATGCAGTAGAAATAATTTAAAAACTCAACAATAGGGAATTGGTTAAGTGAATTATTTACATAATTAATAATTTAAATAATATAATATAAATATTATTTAGTATAATATTATAATATAATATAAATAATATAATACTATATTTTACATAAGTAAAATATAATGATTAAAATATAACAATTAAAATCACCTTTTAGAACAAATGACAATAAAGATAGTCCAGATATATTAAGTGAAAGGAGCATGGTGTAAAGCGTGTGGAGTTAGATTCTTATGTTTATACATGCCCATGAACTGAAAATAACCGGGAAAGATTTTGTTGTTGTAAATGTGTATTTGGGGGACAGTAATATTATCATGACCTTTTGTTTTTCTTTCTTGGATGCTTTTTTATGTGCTCCATTTTTTAAAATGATGAATGCAGATTGTCTTTGTAAGATAAACTTATGTGATAATAAAGCCGATAGTCCTTTCTGAGAGGTACTAAAAGAATGTGATGAAAGTAAAATTAGTAGTGCAGGAGAAGGGGGTCTGAGGCAGGTAGGAATTCAGAGGAGGGGAGGGGAGGACAAGGAAGACTACAGAGAAATCTGCTAGGACTTCTGATGGAACTTGAGAAGTGGGTAAGACTCAGCATCTTAGACAGAACTGCATTAATAAGGATGAGAGGTACCATTCACAAAGGTAGGGTGTTAGAATTCATGATTTATTATTATTATTATTATTATTATTATTATTATTGATTGATTGAGCCCAGAGGCACTGAGCTACACTTACTATTTTTAGGCAGGGTGTCCCTAGGGTAATCTGGATGGTTTCAAACTTGTAACCCTCCTACCTCAGCTGGGAGTAAAGACTGGGCCACTGTGCCCAGCTCATGATGTATATTAAATAGATGGTACTTAGACTGAGAAATAGGAACAGATGTGTTGAGTAGATTGCTTAAAAATATATGGTGGACCTACATATTATATGTATTGATATCTGCTTGGGCTGCCATAACAAAATACCACAGACTATGTAGCTTAAACAATGGAAATTTATTTTTTCATTGTTCTGAAAGCTGGATGGCCAAGATCAAGGTGCCAGCAGGGTTGATTTCTGATGAGGCTTTCCTTTCTGGACTGCTGAGAGTCATGTTCTTGCTGAGTTCTCCTTTGCATGTGACGTGCGGGTGGGGGAAAGAAGGGACAGAGAAAGAGCTCTGGTGTCTTTTGCTGTCCTTGTAAGGAAACCAATGGTCCACCCTCATGCCCTTGTTTAACCTTAATTGTCTCTTGAAAGTCTCTGTCTTCAAAGACAGTCACAGTTGGAATTAATGCTTCTACATGAATTTTGAGGGAACCGAAATCAATCCCTAACACTGTCCCAGACTTAACTGTTTGAACCATTGCTTGTCTCTGAATAAAGAAATATTATGGGGAAAGCAATTTGGGGGAGATTATGTAGCCTTGGTATGTAGAAAGATATTTACAGATTCTTTGCTTTATTAAAAAATAGTTTCTAGTTTCTTCCTTTCCCGTATCTATGCAGTATATTTCTGCTTAGGGGCCTGCATGAGATTCTTGCTGATCAGTTAGATCAGGCTATCACGCTGTTAAGAATGCACCTGGAAAATGCACTGTGTGTGTGGACAGCATGAAGAGTGGAGTTTGAATTTCCCTGGCCAATAGTACTGATTTCTAAGATGCTCAGAGTTTCAATTATTAGTTCTTTACTGGAAGAATGAGAAATTGATGCTTTACTCTAGCTCCAGATGATATTCAAATTCCATCCAATGTGGACTTTCTCTCAATTACTCTCACTGCACTGGTGTTCTGGATGGCTTAACTGCGTTCTTCCCACACACTTTTGGAACATTACTAGAGCAACTCTTATCTCCATCTGGTGTTGGCTCATCAGTCATTGAAGCTCCAAGACAGCTCTCTATCTAGGGTTAGTGGCTCTCTCTCCAGGACCGCCTTTCTCTGATTTAGGCTCATATAGGCCCTGCTCCTCTAGTCTTCTCCTGTCCCTGAGAAATCTCTTTGATTCTACAGAATCTCAAAATCAGTGTGTTCTCTCTCAGTTGAGGAACAGTTCTGAAAGAATGAGAAATGGGTTCTTTTGATTTAGATCGTCAAGTACATCACGCCCATAGGGAGCATGCAGTGGTCCAACAGGCCCATGTACCTACCCTGTGGAGACCTGTTCTATGAAGACTAAACTCGCAAAATAGATTGTGAGTGAGAAATTATTTATAGCACACTGTTCCTTTACTGTGAACTTTTGTTATTGCAAATATTACAAACATTTTATTTACACACCCACTTAAGAAAAGCACTTGAACACATGTAGATAATTTGAAAAACTGAGATTTAAGAAAGTCTCTAACAGTCATTAACTGATGAGATATTTATATCCTAATTGCACTGAAAATACCTTATTTTCAAATTTGATTTTAAAAGATTTTTGTAAACTCACTGGCTTTGTCTCATGCAAATGGGCATTAGTAAAAAGCAAGTGGAATAAACATAAATTTAACTCATCTCTTTCCTATACTATACATTTTTTTATTAAACTTTACTCATTTTTCTGAATACATGATTTCTGTAGACAACATGATCTTGTAGAGTAGTGACATTTAAGTGGCAAAGTACTCTTTTTCTTTTACCATGTATTAATTGTACAAATTAATAGGTTTCACTGCATTTACGGTACATTGGTGCTATTTCTTTATATTTGGTGCTGGAGATTGAACACAGGGCTTCATGCATACCAGGCAAGTGCCCTACTAATGAGCTATAATCTCCAGTCCAATAATTCTTACATTTATTTTTCATTGGCTCTTTTCCAACCTCATAAGTTTCTTCCAGATACCTATCTATACATATTTCTAAGACAGCTTCCCACTACTCCCAGCCCAGATGAAAACCAGCTATAACACCCTTTGGTTGCCTTGAAGAGAGAGAGAGAAAGAAAGAGGGAGTGAGTGAGTGGGTGGGTAAGGGAAGGAGGGAAAGAGGGAAGGAGGAAGAAAGGAAGGAAGGAAGATAGATAGACAGACAGACAGATAGATAGATAGTGACTGTTAAGGACTGAATTATGTCCCAACCAATCCCAATCCATATGTTGAAGGTCTATATCCCAATGTGACTATATTTGGAGATAGGGTTTTTAAGAGGTAATTTAAGTTGAAGGTGATTATAAGGGTGGGTCCCAAATCAAATAGGATTGGTGACCTTATAAGAAGAAGAAGAGGGAATGCCATATCTTTCTCTATGCCATGTGAGGACACAGCAAGAAGGTGGCCATCTGCAAGTCAGGAAGCAAGCCTAGCCAGAAACTCATTCAACCAGCATTATAATCTTGGACTTCCCAATCTTCAGAGCCATACAATATTTTTGTTATTTAAGCCACTCATTCTGTGGTGTTTGTTTTTGACAGTCTGAGCAGACTAGGTGGTAAATATTGTTATGGAGAATTTTGAAAAATCACAAATGAAAACTATGAATTTACTATAATCTTATTTTTGAAAATAATTACTATGAACTTCATGATTATTTGAATAGCATCTATTCTGTTTCATAATTATAAAATGACAGTCATTATCTTAAAATTAGAAAAAAAAATGAAAATGCCAATAAGAAACTAAAAATTTCATCACCACAAAAACCAGTTCTTATAATTTTAATATGTATGTATATAATATATGTATATGTATTTCTATGTTTTGTATATATTTATATGTAAATTTTACCATTATGATCATAGTAAATCATGTGGTAAATCAGTTTTGAAAGTTGGTGTATTCAAACTATTGTGACTTTTTCTCCGTATAATATAAGATTCTTAAAAAAACATTATTTTCTTTTTTTTTTTTTTGGGAGATTCATAATATTTGTTTATTATTGATTGTGATAAAAGTTCGCCTTTTATTTATATAAAATGATATTGCTGTCAAGTTAACAGGCTGGATAGCAGCCATAGAAGTTTTGTGAAAAAACATTATTTTCAATGGCATCATAATTGTCTATCCAATGGATGCATTTATTCATCCAGTTTTCTGTTGTTTGCTAATTGTTTTTAAATTTTCGTTATTATGAAGTGTACTGCAATATACACATTAATACACAAATCTATATCTCCTTTCTGATTACTTCCCTCAAATATGTTCCTAGAAAGATTTCTAAATCAAAGTATACAAAAAATAATTGAGAATTTTGACACCAATTGCTACTAGGGAGGATTCAGTGTTCTGTGTTCCCAGTTTCCATCTCCCTCCCATGGCATACATGAAGATGTCAACAATTCTAGGTGCACTGATTTGGAAACGTGTTCGCAGGCTGGACAGGAGAAAAATGTTATTGTTATGTTTTAACTTATATGTCTTAAATTACTTGTAGAGGTGATTCTAATTTTGCTTTGTGTTATCATTTATTATTATGGAGAACAATATAACATTATAATATTTCTAAGTTCTCTGAGTTCCCTATTAAATCCTTTGTTATTTTCTCCCAGATGCTTTTTTTTCATATTGATAACCTAACCTTCTTTTAATGTAGTAAAATTATTAAACATAACATTATCAAATCCATTGTATCAAATTTCCAATTTTCCATTGCATCTGTGGAATTTTTTAATGTACAGAAAGTAATAAATTTTACTTTGTTTGTTCATTGTTTTTAACATTCAGGTAGCCCTTTACCATCCTGAGTTCATATAAAGATTCACCGATTCTTCTTCTAATTTTTAACAATTGTGCTTTTTTTTTCTCTATTACTTTAAAAGCCATATGAGAATTTTTTTTCTGGTGCTAAATTTAAGTGAAAATACTGCCTCCACTTTATTTGTTGACTTTCAGTTATTCTCTCAACTCTATTTACTAACTGATCTCTCCCATCTCCACCTGCCACTGAAATGGGGTAACAACTGTATGATGCACTACTATATACACATACATATTAGCTTCTATTAACCTTTCTAGTACTGTTGACACTTTGCATCTGTATGTAAGTTTTTATGGGTATTCCAAGGAAAACAGAGATGTTCAGTGAGGTCATTGTAGCTAGTTTTAAGCTTTATCAACTAAAGGAAAATTTCTGATCATAGTATCATAGAGCTAGAAAAGTTTTACATTATATTGTTTCATTTTATAATGGAGAAGACTCTTTTGTAGTAGTTACCTGACCTGTTGAGGGTCACACAGAGGCCAGAGCCTGGGTCTCCTCATCTTTTGTAACTTTAGTTATTTGATTATTAAAAATAAACTTTTCTCTTTTTAGCCATCTTGAGATGTCTATATTCCTTTTTGGCAGGGCGGTGGTACCAGGAATTGAACTCAGAGGCACTCGAACACTGAGCCATATCCCCAGCCCTATTTTGTATTTTATTTAGAGACAGGGTCTCGTTGAGTTGCTTAGCACCTCACTTTTGCTGAAGCTGGCTTTGAACTTGCATTCCACCTGCCTCAGCCTCCTGAGCTGCTGAGATTACAGGTGTATGCCACTGTGCCTGCCTGAGATGTCTATATTCTTAATTCAGGGTTTGTTATATTTGAGGATTCCTTAGATAGCAAGATACTTTCCTTCCATGGACCTACAAGGAAATCCTCACTGACAAGTACTGAAGTTCCTTGTTTTGTAGGCACTTTAGAGAGCATTTGTATAACCTTCTTCCCCTCCCTTATGTTCCTATTTCTAATAATTTTAGGTTATATAGTGAATATTAAGATTCTTTAATACTTGATCGTATTGTGACATCCTGTATTCAAATATGGTGTCCCTTTGTCTTTCAGCTGCTAGATAACTGTTCCTCTCGTCTTAAAATGACCCATCCAGCCAGAACCCTGTACACCCGAGATGGAGAATTGATTCAGTCATGGGATGACATAGAACGAGACATGGTCATCTGTGTGTCTATGGGACATGACTTTATAACCCAGAAAGGTATGGCAAACACTTTTCATTTCTGTCAAGATTTTAAAGAACTAAAGCATCCAATCTTTGCTTCTAAGACCCTCCTTCTTGAATTTTGCATCCTATTGTGATGATTTTTTTAATAATTATGCTCCCCACATTGTTCTGCTTCATGTTATGAAAGTTAAGTTTTTTAACTAGGAATTAAACAGTTTGCAGATTTTCTTTCTTTAGTAATAAGTAAATATATGCTAAGTTTATTATCTATTCCTTGATCATTTTCTTTGATAAATGACAGAAATTGAAAGAACATATAGTTATTATGGAATCAACTCTTGTTTTATCCTTTTTACCCTGAGGAATTTCAAATCCCTTTCTGTAGGTAGGTATACATTAGAAGAGATATAATTTTCAGGAAATTCCAAAGAATACTGTTTTTACTTTAAAGGAAATTTTTAAAATTAGGAAGTGAATTACTCAACATCTCTAAAATAAAAAGATTGTATTTCTTCTTTTAAAAAGGTACCCTAAAAGTATTAGTATGTTCTATATAAGGTAGGTAAGCCAAAAACTTTTCAAACAGTGGAATAATGCCTTTACATTTATCCTAGAAGAATCAAAAACAATACATGAAGACCAAAATGTAGGGAGACAAAGATTTATTGGGATGCCTAAGACTGCTTTGAGGGATGTCACAAATATTCCTTGAGTACCAGCCTATCTCACAGAGCAGGCTCCTTTGTATTCTTTGTGTTCTGCTGTTCCCGTAACCCATCTTATCCATCACCCTACCCCTTGGTGACCAACACTGTGTGGTTACTTTGGAGAACACACCAATGGCAGGGTTCTTATCATTAGTAAGTATTATTTGACAGTTTTTTTTGTATTCCCAAAGAACGTAGTCTAAAAAGAAAAATAAATCAGGCTTCCTTTTCTGGAAAAGTTTTCAATCTATTTGAGAGTATAAACAGACATAAAATGATTACAGCCAATTGAATAGTACTTCCCAATCCCTTTATTACTTATGCTTTGCATTCATATACTTGGGATGGGCTACCCTACCCTTCTTGCCATGCTGTGTTCATTGGACCTGAATAAATAAGGCTAAATATGCTTCAGGCAAGCTAACCAAAAGTGTATCTAAACCACAAAGAAAGATCTAGGCTGCCTTCCCAGAAACAAGCCTGTCTCCAATAAAAAATATAAAGGGCATTGAGAAAATTGGAAATGCAAATATTACTCTCCTTATCATTTTACTCCATGTTAATTCTCTGGACCTTTGACAAGTCTATGTAGGCAAACATTTATTTTTGCATCTTCAATTTAGTAAACACATGCAATGTTATGATGTGAAAGTTGACTCCTTTCCTATGAAAATAGTTGATTGATAGTGAAAGGACTGGTGGTTTTCCCCAACTGTCTGAATTTTTCCCAATGAGTCACATATGTTCTAGGAAATTTGATTGATTACAAAGATTCCAATTCAGTTGTTCTTTAGAAATTTACTTTGTTGTTTTTGCTGGAATAAAGTTAGAAATAATCATCCAGTAGAAAACTAAATATTCAGAATGTTTTTAAAAAGAGAAATGCTCTTACATGTATATACTTATTAAGAGATATTTAAAAAATTAATCATTGTATACATGATTTTTCTGTGACCTGCTGGCTGTACTAGGTAATAAGAAAATAAAGCAGCCAGGGAGTTTCAAAAATAAATACAGTATAATAACTTATGTCATATACTATAATGTCAAAAAACATTTAGAATTCAGAAGTCAGTCATCAAAAAAAATCACAATGGGTTTTTGAAAAATGAATATGATTTGGGAAAACAAACCAGATGCTATTAAAATGGTTTCTTTCACACAAGCCCCCAGTGAAATTAAAAGAGTGCTTTTATGCCATTTGCTATACAATCTGAACATGATTTTCACTGGTTTGGCTTTCATCTTTTCAGTGGGTTCAATTTTTAGAGCATTCCTATGTTAGCTTCCAATTCAGCCTTTACTAAGAGCTATAACAACTTCCATTCTATAGAAATCCAAAGAATGTTAGCACATATCTGATGTGATAAGCAGGTCAAGTGTGTAATGAGAGAGTCCAAGGTAGGAGCCGAGGATTTCTGAGGGATCGTCAAGGTTTTAACCATTCTGGACTTTTAATTATTTTGTACAAATACATTGACTTGTCTCTCAAAATAATTTTTTAACAGAGTTAAAGCAAGTGGTGGAGGTCAGAGCAAATTATGCCAGAATTCGAAGACAGCTGGGCCCTCAAGCTACAGACCTGGTGGTGTTACCATCTACAGAGCTGCTGTCACTGGTACATCTGCATAATTAATTCCTATCAGAGCCATCATATTTGCTGTTGTGTTTTGCCGGTATATCTGTGTATAGATACTCATATGCTTGTTAAACATGATTGTTATTTATCTCTTTTAATTTCAAGTAGTCTTTTTTAGAAGTTATTATCTACAACATTTTACATAAACTGGCATTTGATGCCTATGCCTCAAAACTGTTCCTGGAAAGGCAACAAAATTAGACAGAATAATGCTGGTAAAACAACTATCTTAGGTGTACCTTCCTCCAGGAGGGAAAAAAAAAACAGGAAACTACTAGTTAATATTTTAAAACAATTTAGCAGAATCCGGTAACTTATACATAATATTCATAGATGTATGTATATATATGTGTATATTTATAATATTTGATAATCAAATAGACTCTGACTACTTAACCCCAAATTCAATCCCAACCGACAATTTCTTGCTCAGTCACTCTATTTGCAAAACTTCCATGTTAAAGTCTTACATGTATTAAATAAAACTGAAATGGCTGGTGGCCACCAAATGTGGCATGAATGGATCATTCCTCCTCCAATTTATCTTTAGTTTTGCCTGTAGTAACAGTACAGGTCCTTTATGGGCCTCAGTTAGATGTTGCTCATGAGAGTGAAATTGGTTATTTCCTGATGTATAGCCAATAATCAAAAGTCATATACTATGTCTTCATTATAGAAATGTAGAGAAAGGAATACACACACACACACACACACACACAATCATGTAAGGGATTCTTAGCAGTCTTGGGTATCAGCCTTACAGAACAAGAACAGTACCTGCTATTTTCTTCCTGAGAAGACAAAATAGCCATTAAGACAAAAAGAAAAAGAAAACTGTTCCTGGTGGGAATTTTGCAGAGAAATGCTCTTCCTTCCTGTCTTCCTCTGAAAGCTACTCACAGTTCTGCCTGAATATCAATTGCAGCCTGGCTAGGTGTGTACAGAATGGCTCAGCTGAGCTCACTCCTCAGTTCCCCACTTTAATGTGATACAGGAAAGCAATATATCACCTCTACTGAAGGAGACTCTTGGTAATCGCTGCAAAAGGCCTGGCTGGTATTTACTCCGAGTCTGCAAATCAGTAGGGCTGCATGAATAAATCCCTGCTCTAACTCCACTGAAGGAAAGCTCATGGAGGTGAAATTTCACATGATACATCAACAATTTACCCTTTTACAAACATTTTGTTGTGTGATGTTAGATATGTGAAGGTTTCCCAAAGCAGCTTTGTGCCACACAGGAGACAAAGATTTCACATCACTCTTATTTTGCTTTTATTTATTTATTTCTATGTACCCAGGAAATTGAAACAAGAGGGATTAAAGAACTAGCTGCCACAATCAGAAAGTGAGCCAACAGGACTCTTACCAGTTGGGTCTTTCCTTAGAATGACTTGATCATAGTCCACATAAAGTCAGCTATTTTTTTTCTTCAAAATTCCTTGAAAACAAAGACATTTGTCTAGGTGCAAAAGTACCTATCACTTTTCTGCCAAGATAAAGTTGATTTGCTATGAAAATGGCATAATTTCACCTTGAATCTAATGTGCAAATTCTTGTGAAGTCTTTGCTGTTGCATGTAAGTATGCCTGAAGCGAAAATTGGTAATATCACACAGACGCTATATCAAGCACAAGGAGACATGAGGCAAAAGTCTTAAGTGAACTTTTCTATTACTAGTAAATGGGATTTTAGATGTAATATAACAGTCATCAACACATCACATCTTACTAGCGAGGCAGCCACACTGACTTTGTAGACGACAGCTTGCCCTGGGTATCTTGGCAGTTCATAGCTACTTGTAACTTAGGCTAAGAACTGTCCTACTCTGTCCTTATTATTGACTTTTCTCTGGTTGGCTGGAAGGTGGATTGGGGAGCAGTTACTCTACCTCCAGCAAGGACTACAGGATAAGACTATTGCAATTCTGTTCAGCCCTCCTAGGCTTTTAATAAACACAGTAATTTCCTTTGGGGACATGTTTATCAAATTTGAATCAGCCTCATATATATAAGTCAGATTTCAATATTTTTCTATCAACTGAAAACCATTTATTATTAAATACTAAAGTAACCATCCCCAAGTCCACAGCCTTCTCCAGAAATTTATTTCCTGCTGGTTCACAAACACCCTTAAGGTGATCCAGATGTTAATCAACAGTGTACCAGCATTTATGATTGTTCTCAGGAGAGCTGGAATTTTCTGCCCACGTCTAGCTTTTGTAGCATGATTAAGTGTTGAGGTAAAGTTGTATGTTTCTAAGCAGGTTAAGTAAAAGAAATATGCTTAAAAGCTTGAAAAATATTTTGAGATTAACTGACAGTATTTATAAATAAACATTTTAAGTGCTTATGTCAGCTTTGCAAACCAGGACACAACAATAATTCAAAATACAAAGGTAGCTTTTTAGGATGATAACACCAAATTTCCATTTTTATTGTTTCTATTAACTAAACACTATTTTATGAATCAAAAATCAAAGGAATAAAAAATAAATAAAAGAATAATTTATTCCCTTTTACCAAAGAATCACTTAGAAATTTTGGTCAGTGACTTTTGCAGCATTTGTGTGCTAACCTTCAATAATAGCCCAGGTGTGCTGAGTGTCATTGTTCGTGATTCTCCAATGCAGCAACTTGAGGGGAACATCATTTTGAAGGGAATGATGAAAGCACACAATTCTGTGTTATTCTAGGTTGTCACAAAATCAGATGCAAATGTTCTCAATTAAATGGAATTGGACTAAGCAGTGATTCTCAGTTGTTTTCATTAAACCAATGACTCCAGTTCCCTTCTGGCCCTATGCACATCTCAGCTCCTCTAAGGCTAGGAAAATAAAAAGAAAGAGAAGCAGTTTTGTTCTCAACACAATAAAGTAGAATTCTGTAGAAATGGCCCCTTTTGGGGCCATGTGGCCAAAGTGACTGCAAAGCAAGATCAACAGAGAGCACTCAGGCGAATGCTGATGAAAGTAAATGGACTCATCATGTCACAGTGGATATTCAGTGGGTGCCTGCTGCCAGCTATAGTATTTTCTAATTCTGCAAGTCTGTAATATGAAACTACTATCAATAGGCTGTCACACTGTACCATATGTGCAAATAGAAATATATGAGAGAGGAAGTGCTATGCCCATGATGCAGCTGGGTTGGAGGAGAGGAGAAAGGAGGCAGGAAATTATATTTATAGGGCAGTAAAATGGTGATTCTGAATTGCGTGTGCTATCACTCATTTTCTGCAAAATATCGAACTGAAGGATTTCAGAAGAATACTGTCAGCTTATGGGTAGATAGTTCAGTCAAGCTCCTGGACCTGTTAGGTCCTAGTTTGTCAGTCCTGGAGAAGAGGTGAACTTAGAACAGATATTGCAGTTTTAGCCTAGGTGCAGATGCTGAGGAATTTGAGCATTGTCAGATCACCTGAGCTGCCACCATTGGCAGCTACATTTTGGAAGCTGCCCAAAGCCACACTGTACTGAAATAATCCTTCGGACTGTGCTGGGGTGAGATGGAAGAGAGGAGGAAATCTCCCAGGGCTCCTAGATCAGTGCTCCTCAAAGTGTAAGATTTGACTACATCTCGGCTTTCAGTTCCTTCCCTCTTTCTTCCCCTTTCTCTCTCCCTGCCTGCCTTTTCTCCCTCTCTGGCTTTTCTCCTGTAAGAACCTTCAAAACTCATCTTTCATTAAAATAGAAAAGATCCTTCCTGGAACAATCTGAATCAGAAAGGATGCTTCCCTAATACAACTCTCAAATTTCAGGGTATACAAGAAACACCTAGGGAACTTGAGAACATGCAGATTCCCAAGCCTGATCCTAGAGACAGGTATGATCTGTGTGCTTCAGGTAGGGCAGGGAATCTGCATTTTATTGAGCTATAAGAAGTAACCACAGTTTGAGAAGCTTTGCCAGGAGTTTGGGGCCTGTCAAGGAAAATGCTGTTTACTACCAGCAGGGTGTGTTCCAGGCGACAAGTACCAGTTTCAAGAACTCCCTGTCCATGCCTTTACCCTGTGGGCACTAAGAAGACAAAGAAGCATTTGCTGTGTGGGTGAGGGCTTGAATCTAAGTGTCTCTTGTTCTCTCATTATCGTTTCTTTAAGAAATGATAGAAATGTTCTTGAGTCACCTGGAAGAGGCTGAAACTAGACCCAGACGTGGGAAGGCTAAGCAAGTGAGTTTGAGGTTCAAAAACTTCCTTTGTTAATTAAGCTGCCTTCAGTGTTGAGAAAATCTTGCTATTTTAAAGGTCACAGATATAATGTCAGTGCTACTGCACATATATCAAGGAGCAGGGTAATTTTGAAGGTCAGGAAAATAACCAGAATCTTCCTGGCATTTTTAAATACATTTTTATATACACAAAGAGGGAGAGCTATGGAACAAGGACAGGATTCCCTTTTCCATAGTTGCTGTTTCCCCACTGAAGGAGCTCCTTACTAGGGGCAGGCTAAACCTTTCTGTTCTGTTTGCTTTAAGTCTAGTTCATGTGGAAGTTTGAGCCACCTGCATCTCTGACAGGTTCATCTAAGAGTGTGAAAATTCACAAGATGTTAGTTCAGTTTACACACATACACACACAGAAGGGAAAAGAGTGCATGCATGTTGGCAGGCACTTGATATGTGTGTTCAACTCTAGTTAGAATGGCAATCATCAAGAATACAAATAAAAATTGCTGGTGAGAATACAGGAAAAGGTACATTTAGACATCGTTGATGGACTGCAAATTGGTACAACCACTTTGGAAAGTAGTCATAGATTCCTCAAAAGATAAGGAATGGAACCACCATATTACTCAGCTATTCCACTTCTTGGTATTTATTCAAAAGAACTAAAATCAAGCATACTATAAGCATCCTATAGTGATTCATGAATAACAGTGTTTACAATAGTGCAATTCACAATAGCCACATTATGGAACCAGACTAAGTGCCCGTCAACAAACAAATGGGTAATGAAAATGGAGTGTTCGTTGATACATAATGGAGTTTTATATTCATCCATAAATAAGAATGAAATTATGTTATTTTCTGGTAAATGGATGAAACTAGAGAATATCATGCTAAGTGAAATAATTCAGACTCAGGTCAAAAGTCAAATGTTTTCCCTCAGATGTGGAAGCTAGAGAAAGAGAGAAAAAAAAGAATTTTTTTTTTTTTTTTTTTTTTTTTTACAAAAAGCATCTCATAAAAATAAAAGGGTGACCAACAGATTAGAGAAAGAAGACCAAGAGGGAGGGAAGAGGAGCCGGCATGGGGAAGTACTGGGGAGTAAAATTGAACAAACTATGCTATGTCCAGGTATGAACATACTAAAATGAATTCTGATCATATATGTAATTGTAACACACTAACTAAAATTTGAAAATAACAATATAGGAAGATCAGTAGAGCAAGTGGATGTGGGGAGTGGGGAAAGGAAAGTAGTAGGAAATAAGATTCATCAAATTATGTTATGTGCATGTACAGATATAGTGTAATGAATCCCACTATTATGCATAATTATAGTGCACAAGACAAAACAAAATACACCAGGCACTGTTCTAGGTGTTAGACATGGAGTAGGCGTCTAACTAGACAGCAATAGGCCGTTAGAATGTAATAGGTGGAGCTGCTTGGATAGACCTAGATTGTGGGAGCATGGGCCTGATGGGCCTGATTGTGGAGGCCCTTGTAATTCATGCAGGGGGGAGCCAATAAAGGGAACTAATTTGCTGGGCACAGTAGTGCACCCCTGTAATCCCAGTGGCTCCGGAAGCTGAGGCAGGAGGATCACAAGTTCAAAGCCAGCCTCAGCAACTTAGCAAGGCCTTAAGCACTTTGGTGAGACCCTGTCTCAAAATAAAACAAAAAAAGGGCTGGGATGTGGCTCTGTGGTTAAGCACCCCTAGGTTCAATCCCCAGTACCAAAAAACAAAAACAAAACAAATAAAAAAGGGAGCTTATATGAAAGTTTGGACTGGACATTTTCTATTAAATTAAACTCATTCTGGTTACCAGCATGGGCCTGATGGTACAGGTATATTCCATATACCTCTGGTGGGGTGGAGGTTTGTTGGATTGATTGACAAGGAAGCAAGGAAGCACAGGAAAGCCCATCATCACACAGGCCTCATAGCAGGCTGTCTTTTATTTTTTATTTACTTTTTTATTTTTTAGCACTGAGATTAAACCCAAGGGTACTTTACCACTAAGTTACATACTTTGCTAAAATTGTTTAGGGCCTCGCTTAGTTGCTGAGTCTGGCTTTGAACTTGCAATCCTTCTTCCTCAGCCCCTTGAGCCCCTGGGGTTAAGGCATGTGCCACCCTGTATGGCTATGGCAGTCTCTGTTTAAGAGGCATGCCTATCTGTGTCCCAGAGGCCACCCTAGTAATCAGCCATTCCTGCTCTTGACCTCCCTGCATCTCTGTGCTTCTTGCTTCTTCTGTAAATTTTCTATTTCTCCAATGGGCTCTTCTGTTGCCTGCTAAGATAGGCACCTTCCTATTTATGGCTCTCCTGCTTTACAAACTGTTACCTGTCTTTTCTTCATATTTATTTTGGCTCTTTTTTTGGTAGACTGTCACTGAATTACTTTGTGTCTTTTAATAGAAGATTGAATGGAGAGCATCAAATAGTTGCCTTTTAATCCTTCCTTTAGATTTGGATGTCAGGGCTACATGATACAACCCACAACTTACCCATGTAAGCAACAACATGATTGTTCTTTAATGAGGCAGCCACAGACATGGCGGGGTCTTTGGGATCCATGGCATTTTTAGTACGAACATGCAATTCTGCCATTGTTCTGGTTATTTTCTCCCTTCACCACTGATGGATGAAATTAGCAATGGAATCAACGAGGCTGTCACTATTCCTGTTCAGTCTGTCAGAGGTTTGCCCTTGGGTACACTATCAAAATGGGCATTGGTGAGGTGAGCTAAATAGTCTTTGCTAAGCAGCCAACAAGAACCTGAGGTTAGAATCTGTGAGTTTGATTACAATATCAGGATGGATACCTATTGGATTCATAAGTAACACTTCTGAATATAAGAGAAATCTGAGAAATTACAGAGAAAGCCTAACAAAACTCAGGACACTTTTGAATTGGCACCCAGACAATTGTGCCAGATCAATCCTGAATGTAAAACCTTTTTTTTTTCTTTAAATCAGAACTGTCCTTGCCTCTTGTTTAATGTAGTCATTTTGATAGGATATATGCCATTATGGATTTTATTTTATTGCCATCTGTCCTCCTACCCCTGCTCTCAGAGGCCATCCTAGTTTAACAACTTTCCCAATGTTGAAATGTGAGTTCCACTAACTGGCCTCAATAGTTATCTGTTGTGTTTGAGTCGTAAATTCTCATTATACTTCAGGACATCCATGGAGAGGTATTTTCTGTTAGATATTGCCCTGTTTTCATGAAAATGTTGATTTGAGCCACATCTGTACACATTAGTAAAGCTATGTGTTCAAGAGGCTTAGGGCCAACTGCTGAGGCAGCACTTGACAGTGTCACCAGGATGCCACACTCTGGGTCCTCTGGCTCATTCATAAAATGACTCACAACAGAGATCAATTTTCATCTGCACCAACTTGCAACTGTTAATATGAATAAAATGGGAAACAACTTTGAAGTTGTTTACTTATTTTTTTTTCTCCCAAATACTGAGGATTGAGCCCAGGGGTGCTTTATCACTGAGCTACATTCTCAGCCACTTTTATTTTTATTTTAAGACAGGGTCTTGCGAATTTGCCCAGACTAGCCTCACACTTGTGATCCTCTTTCCTCAGCCTGCTTACATCATCTTACTTCAAACATTGTCATTGCTCCTTGGATAAAGTCATTGTTTTCTAACTAGTTATTACACATATCCTGCCCGCCCCCCCTTTCTCCTCTCCAGTTCTTTATCAAAGTGGTACCCAGAGTGATCTTTCTAGAATGGAAATACTATCATATCACTCTCTTACTTAAAACCCCTCAGTAGCCTCCTGTCCTTCATGAAAATGAAGAACAAATTCCTCCAAATGTTGCCCAAAGCCCTTTGGAATATGGTGCTCCTTGGCTCTGGAGTCTTGGTTCTCAGTCTTCTGTGCACAAGGCTCTGCACTCCTAAACTCCCCCACTGAGTGTGTGCCTTCTCTTATTTCCATACCTTTGCACATTCTTCTTCTGTGACTTTCTCAGGAAATAGTCCCTGACCACACGACACACCTGACTGATGGAAACTCTCTTCCATGGTCTTCCCTTGAACCAAATTCTGAACTTAATTGTAGCAGTTACCCAGGTGGACTCTCTCTCTCTCTCTCTCTCTCTCTCTCTCTCTCTCTCTCTCTCTCTCTCTCTCTCTCTCTCTTTCTCCATGACTTGAAAAACCTTTGAAAGCAAGACCAGGTCTGTTCAGACTTGTATTCCTAGGGCCTGCCATATAATATTCCTTATTATATAGCAGGCATTCATGAACATTTGTTGAATGAATATGAAATTTAGGGTAACTTGTTGGTTAAAAATGCTTTGTTTTGGGGCTGGGGATGTGGCTCAAGTGGTAGCGCGCTCACCTGGCATGCGTGTGGCCCGGGTTCGATCCTCAGCACCACATACAAACAAAGATGTTGTGTCTGCCGAAAAACAAAACAAAACAAAATATTAAGAAATTCTCTCTCTCTTTAAAAAAAATGCTTTGTTTTGTTTTAGCATGCACTGAAGTATCTGGGTTTTAATGTCAATAATATATTGAATCACAATTTTGCTTTCTGCAGAACTTCTCACATGCATTATTTTATCAATCTATAGAATATCACATTGTCTCATAAAACAAGTCTGCCCTTGTTGATGAAATAGTATAAACTAACTAAATTTCCTTCAAGTCAAACCAAAGTGCAGTTGCTTAGGCTCTCTTCTTCAACTACTGTTACTTTCAAAACACTCCTGAGGCCTGAGAATAGGAAATGCTTCTCCCATCAGAGCCCAGACAGACCCTTGCTGCAGGCAGCCTGGCTTAGAAGGGAAGACATGTCACTCTCTTTCATAAGCGTGATGATTTGTGGCTGAGACGGGAGAGGCTGCTCTCTGAACCACATGCCCCCTGGTGCAGGCAGGCTAAGGAAAGATGAATGGCATTATACGACAGGCATCTGAATGTTTCGTATTAAATTAGTCCCACAGAGCACCCAGAATTCTCATTCCATAAATCACAAGGTAAAGTAAACTCACTCCCAGGTTAGATTGCTGTGACTTTGGCCTGTGGTGTCATAGATAATCTGAGAACAGTTAAACATTTGTCTGAAATAGTAATAATTTTTCAGCATATTTACTCATTGGCGATGAGGTGACCCAGACTGATCTCCTGCCAGAAACAGCATGTAAATGGGAGTTAGCCAATTGGGGAGATTTCCAAACAGGAGTCACTGTTCCTCCCACCCTTGATCTGCTCTGAAACTGCCACTTGCTCCTTTAGGAGCTGCTGCATGCAGGGAACCCAGATGAGCAAAATCTACCCCCCCCAAAAGAGTAAATATGCAAAAGTACTGATGTGCCCCCACCTCTTTACTAAATTTCAGTCACTTTCCATTTTGAAATTCACCCTCACTTTGTCTTGTTCTAAGAATTACAGACTTAAGAAGGACCTTGAATCCACTGAAGCCACATTTCTCTTCAGTGGCAAAGGCTAATTCTCAGAATATTTTACATGTACTTGGATCTATTCTGGTGCTTCCATTCCTGAGCTGACATCATGGTTACTTGGGACACTTCACTGAATGGAAGGTACATTGTACTGGGGTTCATGAGACCAACTTGATGCTAACTAGCTGAGGGATACTAACCAGTCTGACCTCCTGCTGCTGTCACTTTGAGAAACTGAGAAGGACAGATTATGAATCTCTGAAATTCAACTTTGGAAGTTTGATTCTGATTCATATCTCAGTGGTGAGATATGATTGGGCAACAAGAATTATGTAGCCAGGATCCCAGCTAGTTCCTGAAGTCCATCTCCTCCTACAGATGTTCACTACAATCTGCTTCTAGGGCCATCTCTATTCTGAATCTCAACAGAGGGACCTACTGAAGTCATGGCATAGCTTTGGGATAGTCAAGAACTTGAAGTGACTCCTCTGATAGAAAGATCCCTGAACTTGGGGGCTGGGGTTATGGCTCATTGGTGGAGCACTTGCACATGTGAGGCACTGGGTTTGATTCTTAGTACCACATAAAAAAATAAATAAAATAAAGGTATTGTGTCCGTCTATAACCAAAAAGAAAAAAGAAAGATCCCTGAACTTGGAATTAAAGGTTTGCCTTGACTCTTGCCTCTTGGACTCTTGAGAAAGTCTCTTGGTAGAAAAGTCAAAGGAGATCACCAAAATGGAAGAAGAAGGGCACTCACACATCTAGAATATCTACCTGTGCAGGCAGGAACTAAGCTGGACCTTTTATATTGTTGTCTCATTTATAACCATGCTATGAAGTAGAAGCTGAGGTTTGGAGGAGTGAATTATCTTGCCCAGAGCCACAGCCAATAAGTTGCAGAGCTGGTATTTGTACCCAGCCTAACCCCAAAGCCTGTCCTTTTTTCATTATACCAACCATTTTTGTTTTTAACGCTATAGAAATGTCAAATATTAAAAAAAAAATAAATGTCAAATATTGTTATTGGTAATTTGTATGTTCACCGGATGCCTTTATGGACATATTTTATGGTTTGGTTGCTGCCTACTTGGATAATTTCCTTGATGACAAATAAATTTGGCAAGGTGTGCTATACTTTGATGCCCAGTCTAAGATGGGCAGCACACTACCCTGAGCATGAGGGAAATCCTCTCATCAGAACATAATAAACCAGCAGGGGTCTCACCTCCCACCCACCCCCACCCCCAGCCGTGCTGTATTTATCCATGCATTAATTTCCTAGGGTTGCTGTGTTTGTCAGTTTTGAACTGCTAGAACAGAGTACTGGAGGCTAAATATAAGGAATAGAAGGTTTTTCTCTCCATTTTGGAGGCAGGAAAGTACAAGATCAAGATCAAGGCACCAGTATCTGGTGAGGGCCGTTTTTACTCTGCCCAGACATAGTGAAATGTGGAAGGGCAGAGAAAGCAACTTCCCTCACATAAGCCCTTTTTATAGCAGCTTTAAAATATTTATGAAGGTAGAAGCTCATGACCTAAATACCTCCCCAAAAGCTCCCCTATTAACACTACTGTGAATTGTATCCAACACATGAATTTCAGACGACACAGTCATAGCAACTACCATAACAAAGTACCATAAAATTGATGGCTTAAATAGCAGAAATGTATTATCTCACAGTTCTGGAGACCAGAAGTCCAAGGGCAAGGTGTCAGCAGGGTTGGTTTCTTGTGAGTGCTATGAAGAAGAATCTGTCCCATGCTGCTCCCTGGCTACTGATGGGTGGCTGGCACTATGGTCTGGATGTTTATGTCCCTCTCCCCAGTTCATATGTTGAAACAAAAGCGATCACCAAATGTGATGGTAGTATCAGGAGGTGGTTTATATCATGAGGGCAGAGCTCTTACAAAGAAGGTTAGTGTCCTCATAAAAGAGGCCCCAGAGAGTGCCGTTGCCTTTCCACTACCTAAAGATGTAGCAAGCCACCATTTGTGAATTAGGAAGCAGGCCCTTACCAGACACAGAATCTGCCGGCACCTTGATTAGGGACTTCCCAGTTCCCAAATTGTGGGAAATTAAGTTTCTGTTGATTATAAGCCACCCAGTCTAATGTATTTTATTTAGCAGCCAGAACAGACTAAAATAGCTGTCAATCTTTGATATTTCTTGGCTTGTAGAAACATCGCCCTGATCTCTGTTTTCATCTTAATTTGGCATTCTCCCTGTGTGCCTCGTCCAGATTTTCTCATTTTTATCAGGACACTGGTCATATTGGATTAGAGGCCCACTCCACTCTAGTGTGACCTCAACTAATTACATCTGCAATGATCCTATTTCCAAATAAGATCACATTCTGAGGTGCTGAGATTAGACGTCAGCATGTGAGGTTTCAGGGGACACAGTGAGTAACAGAAATTCCATACCTCACCCTCACAAGCACTTTGTCTGAGCACAAGTGCCCTACCATTAAAGATCACAACATTCTTTCCTGATGGCATGTCTCTCTCTCCCTCTCTCTTTTATGTCTTTCTTGTTCCTTACGAACACTGAAGTCTGATATTAATGGAAAAACCATTAAAAAGAAAACTATTATCCTATGAGGCAAAGTGAATGCACTCAACTGTAAAAGGAAGACTTATCGATCAATTTCAGTTAAACCTTGCTTGTCTGACACTTTGCAGCAAAGGAATGTGTTTTTATTGCCTGGCCAGATAGTTCAGATTTCCGGTCAGTCTTAGTAAAGACCCCTTTTATAACATTGATAAAATTTTATCACAGAGCTATGAAAACAAAATTAGATTTCATAACTCACATCAGGCCTTGAAGAGCAGGACGCTTCTATAAATTTTACAAACCTTATCAAGCTCTCATGCACCTATTCTGATATTGTTTTAAATAGGAGCATCTATTGAACTTCATATATATGTATGTGTGTGTGTATATAAATACATGTATATAGGTATGTGCATGTTTGTGTGTGTGTATATATAAATACAATTTTTTTCTCTCTCTACCTTATAGGAAAGAAAACTTTCATCACCTACCTGTAAATAGAAGACTGTGACAAAAAGGCCAGTTATTTAGATTGCTGGAGACTCTCTGAAATTAGGCAAATTCACTTCTAAAAATGAAAACTTCATAGATTATTTTAAAAATGTAATCCTAAAATCTACCTACAAAATAACTGGATTTTTCATGGGCATATATTTGAAGAATTACCAACATTGGCAAATCTGCCACAATAGATCCTTTAATTCATAGGAAGACATATGATAATCAGGACCCGTGTTAGCCTTAGAGACTGTGTTAATAGAGAAATCCTATATATATTCTTTAGTTTTTTTCATCCATA
Source organism: Marmota monax (assembly GCF_021218885.2). NCBI lineage: Eukaryota > Metazoa > Chordata > Mammalia > Rodentia > Sciuridae > Marmota > Marmota monax. Next base: position 1,893,039 of record NW_026694339.1, read on the forward strand.
GAGTAGCCTTTTTAAAAAAAAATGAATAAATTGTATATATGTAAAGTAAGTTTTTTGTCCCCTAGAGAGCAGAGACTCTGGGCTTTATTTATTCATGGCAGGGCTCTACCCACAAGTCCTCCTTGACAAAGCCCTAAGTCCCACTCCATAGCAGCATTATGGAAAGACAAAGGTTGTCATCTTCGACCCTCATGCCAGGCCTCAGACTGAAATAACAGCAGTGCAAGGGCAATGGAGGGCCTGCTTTGGAGAATTCCCTTCCTCCAGCTGTACAGGAGGAACTGCAGTCCTCACAGATGAGTTAAGTGAAGTTAGAGCTGAATAATCCTCTCTGCTTTGTGCAAATGAAATAAATGTCATGGCATAGATTAGGCATCTTATATTCTTAAAATCTATCTGATGACTCTATGTTTTGGTTTTAAACACCTAGTTTGAAAAAACATACAAAATTACGTGGAATTACTTTTAAATGAGTTGACAGCATTTAAAACATCAGCAGATTATTATGAAGCAGTTCTCAAATTGCTTTGATTGATACCTTCTTTTGAGAATCCTTTGGAAAACCACATTCTCACAAAATGTACCTTCCACAAACTCTTGCTGTTTTTGAACACCATTTCATGGAGCTCACAGAAGTTACCTGAAAAATGTCAGTAAACTTTCCAAATAAAGAAGTCTTCATATTTTAAAAATATATTTCTTATTTCCATAATCTTAAAAAAATGTTTGAGGGACATAAGATCGAAGCCTCTCAAATGGACAACATCAAAATACACATTGGATAAAGCAGATTCTTTGGCTGTTATAATCTATTATTTTGTTATATTGAAAAAACAATAAATCATGAAAGTTTCTTAGCATCTTTGGGCAATTTTTTTTTCATCTAAGAATCTTAAATGGAAAGAGAGAGAAATACAAACTTCCTCCAACAGTGTTGTTAATTTGGGGCACTCTTTGGAGAAAACCCTCATTACCTGGAAGGAAAAATGCTAATTAAGTTGACATTTCTCACCATCACAAAGCCATTTTACTTGCTACTCTTAGAGGCAGAAGGAATACATGCTGTTTTCCTTTTGTCTGTTAGGAGAACAGTAGGGAACCCCACAGGCCTGCAGGGAACTCAGGGAAGACTGGGTGAGGACATCCGGAGTTGGCATGGAGGCTGCGTGGAAATCATAGCTATCTCACTATAGAAAGATGGGCCTCTTGAGTTGGAATCCAGCTAACTCCACTCCTGCTCTTTTAGCACACTTACCTTTTATTCAAGATGGTAGTATCAGCAGACATTTGGATAACTTTTTGATCATTTTGTTCCAAGTCATGTTACAATTGTAATTCAGCTAATTTGGTTAAAGTTTATTGTACTCTTAGTCAAAAATCATGTACAAAGTGCCTTCCAACTCCTTTTAAGGCATTCTTTAGAAACCTCTAAAAACCATTAAATTTTTATATGAAAAAAAATGTATTGGATTATGAGTTAATGCCACTGTCACTGGATAGAGTTCTCACATTAGTTAAGAGCACTAGACTAGGATCCAGAAGATGGCCTGCAAGGCTGCTCTGTCTATTCTCTGCTTTGTTCCCAGAGCCCAGCAAGGTGCCTGGAACACAGTAGGTGCTCATTAAATTTTTTGTTAACTATCAAATGAAGAGCTACATTTCAACTCTTGCTGTGCTTTTTAGTACCCATGATCCATACCTATTTTCTCATCTGTGAAATGAGAATAGTAATGTTTCCTTTCAGCCCCCAATAGTTGTTTTGAGCATCAGATGAGATAAAGCATGGAAAAACACATTTCCTTTTTCTTTGTGGTGTTGAGGATCAAACCCAGGAGCTCACACATGCTAAGTAAGTGTTCTACCACAGAGCTACATCCCCATCTCCTTTGATTTTGTTTTGAGGAACAGTCTTGCTAAGTTGCCTGAGCTGGACTTAAATTTGTGATCTTCCCACTTCAGCTTCCTGAGCAGCTGGGATGACAGGCGTGTGTCACGCAACTGGCTCCTTCCTTCCTTCCTTCCTTCCTTCCTTCCTTCCTTCCTTCCTTCCTTCCTTCCCTCCTTTCTTAGAAAGGAAGTAGGCATATGTACTGTAGGGGGACGAAAAATAATTTTCTTTCCATCCTCTGGGTTAGATACATGCAACAAAAAGCAGACAGATAAACAGAAGCTTATTCGCATGTATTCCTCATGTATACATGAGAGACAACTAAGAAATGAGTAATTCTTCAAGAGGTGGCCTAGATTTCAGGCTTAAATCTCATCTTCAACTGAAATAAAGAAAGAAAGATGTAAGTGAAAATAGTTGGGTGCAGTAACTCACACCTGTAATCCCAGCAGCTCAGAAAGCTGAGGCGGAGGACCACAAGTTCAAGGCCAGTCTTAGCAATTTAGCAAGCCCTAAGCAACTTAGTGAGACCCTGTCTCAAAATAAAAACTAAAAAGGGCTGGGGATGTGACTCAGTGGTTAAGCAAAAAAAAAAAAAAGGAGAAGACCAGGAAAAGCATGGCCAACTCAGGTAGGGGTGGTTTGGGAGTTTAAATCATGACTCCTCCATTGCTGATCCCTGGTGATTTACAATCATACGTCTCTTCCTGATACAAAGAAGGAAATACCCTTACAAATAGAAGTTTCCTTTATAGACACAAATTTCCCTTATAAAAGGATAAATTCTGCCCTGTTTTCAGAAGTTCCCCTGCGTCTGCAGTTTCTCAAAATGATCAGCTCCAAATAACTCTTTGCCTAGAGGCATATTTTGGGGTGGCATGATCTGTCTCCTACAGGTCTCGAGCAGATACAAAAGAAGTACTGTTGTCTTAGTGGCCAATAGAGATCAGAGACAGAATTCAAAATAAGGAATTTTATTTTTTATAAGAATTTTCATGCTGAAAAGAAGGAGTGTGTTCAGCCAAGAGAAGTGAGGGTTCAGCCCACCCTAGGCTTTCATGCATCAAACTCATGAGTTTTCTTATGTGAACAACCTAAGACTTATCAGAGCTTCCTTGGGGCTGGTGGGGAAGTTATAGGATTCTCACTTTAGTTAGGGAAAAGGGAGCCTTCTGATTATTGACAAGGAAGGGGAAAAGTTGACATTGTATACTACACACACACACACACACACATTACCCCATATATGTATGTGTGTGTGTGTGTGTGTGTGTGTGTGTGTATATATATATATATATATATATATATATATATATATATATTAGGTGCCAATAGAATATGTTTATAAGACTGTGGTTTCCTCAAGAATTTGAGAAGCAGTGTCACTGGCGATGGTGTGAGGACCTCAACTCAGGACCAATGGGGTTCTTCACAACCATTATATAAATGAATTTAAGGACAAGTCAGTTAGAGGCTCCGATTTACTTAGGAAAGCAGAAACACATTGAAAAGAGAATGTAAACACACATTCAAGGGAGAGTGTGGGTCATTTTGAGTGCGAGAAGCATGGACACAGTGGCCAGGGCACTGCATTTATGAAGGGACAGTAGCTAGGGGCTGGACTAGAGGTGAAGTCAGGCAGTGACAATTTTGGCCCTGCAGTTGTGCAGCGCCCTCACATGGACAAATGCAACCTTTTGCAGGCAGGGGCCCTACCAAGTACAAGGGCCCCAGGACAAGGGCTGGGTTACTCAGGAGTAGCTGGTTTTGCATTCCAGTGGCTCATGGGCATTTCCTGTGTTCTAATGTCTTATGAGCATTTTTGAGACTCCATATATCTTTCTTTTTCTGTCCCCAATTTTCAGTCTCACGGATTACCCGGAGCCCAGGGGAAAGTGGCATCGTTTGTTCATGTAGCAAACTTGGGGAATTCCTGTGAAGTGCGGCAGTGCTCTGTGTGCTTGGCTGTGGTGGCAAACCAGACAGTAGCATAACTTGCCTCTTTGGAAGCACTGTTAGTTCCCTGACAATGTATTTTGGAGAAAATGGCCATAGACTTGGAGTTAATAAATAAGGAATTATCTCTGCTATACTCATCGAACTGTGTGACCTTGGGAAGCTAGCCTGTCCTATCTGTGTCCTAAATATAGACTGGCAAATAATCTGTGACTTAGAAAGACTGTCAATCGGTAGCTATCTTCTTGGCTTGTGACAAAGACAAAGTGTAACAAATATTGAGATGTCTCCAAAAGTGTTGAACTAAAGTTCTCTGAGAGATCATACAGACTGAACTTGGCTGAGTAGAACACTGTGATTGTGGAGAGATAAGAATGTTGATGCACAACTGTAATCCCAGTGTCTTGGAGGACAAGGCAGGAGGATTGCAAGTTCAAAGCTAACCTCAGCAACTTAGTGAGGCCCTAAGTAGCTTAGTGAGACCCTGTATCAAACTAAAAAATAAAAGGGGTTGAGGATGCAGCTCAGTGGCAAAGAGTCTCTGGGTTCAATCTCCAGTTCAAAAAACAAACAAACAAACAAACAAAAGGCCAAAGATATCTTGGTCTATCTTAAGCCTTTTAATAACCATTCACTTTCAATCTTCGTATCTGATCTAATAGCTTTGCACTATTAGGCAAAACCCTTGGAATGTATTCTAAGTTTAGCAGATTTCCACCCTCCACCAACCCTAAAGCTAAGAATGCTGTGAGAAAACACCTGAAACCCAAAGAAAAGATTTTCCCACTCTTCTGTAGCCTAACTAATTTCCCTGACAATGTATTTATCAAATGTATTGATTTATGACTTTTTTTGGTCGGTAGCTACAGGAGTTCCAGTAACCTCTTCCACCACAGGATGTCTCCTTCTGGGAAGTGAGTCCTGGGCCATGGCCATTCATATTTGGCTTGGAATAAACCTGGGCCATATCCATTCATATTTGGCTTGGAATAAACCACTTTCTTACTTTATTTAATACACAGTTATTATTTTACATCTACAAATGTAACTGAGTTTATTTTCTCTCTCTTAGCGCTTCCACAGATCATCGTCATCTCTGCTGTCACTTCTGCTATCACCACCAGGGTTGTCAGGAAGGGAAGCATTGTCCAGTAGGTAGGATCAGAGATGTTAGAGCCAATGAAGATGAGCTAGGAAGTGACCATCTACATAACAGGCACTAAGTTTGTTCTTTTGGTGCACAGATCTGTTGAATCCTTTCCATTTTGCAGGTCTGGAAACTGAGGAACTTGCATAAGTAACTTGCCTTAAATCTCATGACTGAAGAGGCAGAGTAAAGCCCAGTGCTAAAACACAAACACTAAACCCCTTTGTTAACCATTGTCCTTTCATTCCTACCTGAGGTATTTATTTATTGAGCAGTACTTGTTATATCAAGTTCAATTTAGCATTAGCAAGATTAACTCTGTGGTTAAAAAGGAGAAGGTGAATAAAAATACACTCTACTTGTTTCTTTGATTGAATTCAAAAGAAACAACATTTCCCCCCTACCACTCTCCAAAGAGCTTCTGGAATCTCTCTCTCTCTGCTCTCTGTTTGAACTTGAACAAATGTAAAACTTCTATTTTCTCTGATCCTGGAGTTTTTTTGAATACAAAAACATTTGGTTTAGATTAAATCCTTTGACTGGGGCATTATAATTCGGCTCCAACACAGAGGATCCCATCAACCATCGCCTTATCTGACCTAACTGCTTATTACAGTAACAGAGTACACCAGACAGGGGGCCAGGGCAGGACCAGGGGGGAAGGTCACTCAGGTTTGGCAGCCACATGTACACAGCAGGGCAATGTCCTTTCAGAATCCAGAAGAATGGGTTCATAAAATCCAATCAGGAGCATATGTGTGCATTTATATAGGATTGTCCCCCTTGAATCTAAATTATAGAGATTTTAATAGCTTCACTAATTAGACAAGTATGCAGTCAACCCCATTATACGCCTGTGTAATATCACACTCCCATGGGCCTGCCTTCTCTGCTTGCTGGGTTCCCTGCACGGGTCCCCTTCCCCCTTACTACCACAGGGAGGAGGCTCTCTTTTCAAAGAGCTTACTGTTCACATTGTTTTCATCCCCTCAATACTGAGGTTTGATTTGCTTTCTCAGGGGGTTTCACCACTGCATTCCACTGCATTGCCTAGTTGTATAAGAAAAGCACAGAATGGGGCCCAGGGGTTCATTTGCAGGATGCCTGGCACAAGGGAGACACCAAAATTGTTTACAGTTTAGTGTGATTAAAAACATTTTGATGATTCAATTACTCACCATCAAGAGAGCAGAACAAAATGCCTAGATTCACTATCTTAAGTCATGGACTCTTCTCTTTCGTATTTTGCAACTTTCTATGATCCATAGTAATATTTCACTTCATTGAATAGATAATTTCCAGTAGGTGCTAAGAGTGATATCTTGGGATATATTGGGCATCTCTGATTTTTGTGGTGTTTCCTCTTAGGCTGAAAATAAAAGCAACTTTCAATGAGTTTAAATTAAGGACAGAGTTGCCATATGACTTAAATGATGCAGTTTATTTAACTAAGAGATTGACTTTTTTTTCAAATTCACATACAAATTTTCCTTGGGGCTGTCAGAAAGCAGCTTTCATTGCCATTTGTTTTTTAGGAGGGGATTTTTTCCCCCTGAAGATATTCTCAAGAAAGACATGTGGGTTTAATATCCTGGGATCACTGTTTCCTCTCCAGTCTGTCCCCACTGAAAAGGAAAATTAGTCTGAATGTCTGAATTAACTATCTTTCCATCACAAGGACCTGGAAGTTTCCCCTGAAAGCAACTCTAGAAGTTAGTCCCCACACTATTTGGGGGTGGGGTGGGGGGACGAAAACACCAAAAACATAAAATAAAATGTTTAAGTCACACTTATAATTGAGTTCATTATAAAAACTGACAAACTGATACTCTCTTTTCTGTATAGAGTGGGTACTAGATAGAAAGAGCCATGCCAGCAGTTGGGGGGAAGGGAGACTTGAAAATCAGCAATGTTTTCTAAGACAATATCTAAAACCTTTTCTCCTTGGAGGGGTAAAATGGCAATGAGCTAGAGTATTTTTAAAGGATTCTCACAATGGGCAGCACAAATAAATCTAATTTAAATATATGTGTGTCGTTTAGACTGTCATAACTGAAAATGTCAAAAATTTTACTCAAAAAAAGTTAAGGCAAAAGGGATACATCAGCGAATTACAATGCAAAAGCTGCCTATGCACTGTTTTCTTCTAGAAGAGAATGGCTAATTCATATAGGATGCATTCTTTTCTTTCCTTGGTTGGAAGGTTGATCTGGGAGGAGCCTGACCATTTAGTATTTTGCTCCTCCTGGTCAGGATTGATTCCAGATGTGGGAGGTGAATGCTAGAAAGAGTTTGGAAAATGGAGTGGAAACGAAAAATTCCTCAGGCTTTTTGAGTGTTGATGACAGATGAGGTAGGTATTTTCAGGTTAAGCAATGACCTTGCTGGGAACTTGCAGAGTACTTAGTTTGGTGGATATTTAACAAGCAGGAATGATCTGACCGAGATATCACATCTGCACCCATGTGCTATGCACCCAAAACAGGGGGACACATGGAGCCCTGATAATGACACATAAATATCAAATGTAACACATTCCATAAAGAAGCTGAATTTAAGTTTTTCTCATAAAGTAATTTCATAATTTGTGAATGCATAGGTGTTTTGTTCAACTTCTCATTATTTAATTTGGTGTGACTATTGCATTATTTGAGTAAACATTAAAACATTGTTCACAATGTATAAGTCTGAAAAGAGGAAGAATAGCAGAGTAGATATGAACATAAAATTTGGAATGACTCAGACAGTCTTAGTTTTAAATGTTGGCTCTGTCACTCTCTAACTTATCTTGAGTAAATTATCCTCAGCTTTATTTTTCTATTCTATAAAATGAGTATTATATTAGTATGTATTTCAGATGAATTTTGTGAAAATTAAATGACGTGATGTACATATAACACTTAGCCCAACACTCATTAGTAGGTGCTCCATGAATGTCAAAGCAACATCATAATTTTTTAATTTTAGGAATAGAAGTTCAACTAAGAAATAATACATAATCCTGTATGGGAAGAGTTTAACCTCTAATAGTGAAGATTTTGTGACTTACAAGTTGTTTTATAGCATTAATAGATGCTTACCATTTTCAACATTAATACTCATGTTTCACTTAGAGTTCTTGGTCGCAAGCAACAGAAATCTATGCTTGGTGACCAGAAGATCCCATGAAGGATAACAGAAGCCCCAAAGGATTGAAGCTGAGCCTTGGTTATAGATAAGCAGCCCAAGAAGCAGAAGGCAGGAAGCAGAGCCACAGAAGGCTGGAGATACCAAAAAACTCTTCGGAACTCAAGGCAGCTGAGCAGGCGAATGACTTCCTATCATTCCCTTTGGTCCTAGGTCACTAGTCCAACCTTCAAAGTCTCAGGAGAGCAGATCATTCCCTGTTAGTCAGACTCAGTATCCATGCCCCAAACTTAACTGTAGAAAGGAACAAGGAGAAGAAAGAGCCACAGAAGGTGAGCTCCTTAGATTACCTCCCACCTCAATCACAGACAACGGGGAAATTAGGAAACTGTAAGGAAGGAAAATGGCTGCTGGTTATCAAATGCCCATAACAGTCCCTCCTGACTGGTTCTATCTTCCATAATACTTTCCATGGAATCTTTACCTCTTTAAAAGCTACCTGTTCTTGGGTATAATGATCATGTTGCTCAAGTCCGACTTTCAAGTTCTAAGAGCTGAAGAAGACTTAAAGGCCAACATTAGTTTCTCTTGAGTGAGTCTGAGACGAAAAATACTGACCAGACTCCATCTCCAATCTTTCCTTCTCTGAGACATTCCAGGTAAATTTAAAACACACACACACATACACACCATACTGGAAGGGCCAGTGAATTAAAGTAAGGATTGCCACATAGTTGTGCAGGTTTGCCACTTTCACGAGTGCCCAGCTGAGAAGGCAAGTGGGGGCTGATATTTGGTCTTCATTCCTCTCCTCAGCCTCTGCCCAGAGGAAGGGGCTCCATTTTGTAACTTTCACAAAATAGCATCCCTATCTTGCCAAACCATGAACTCATGATCTTGCATCATTCCAGAAGGGTGCCATTTTTTAATTTACACAAAGGTAATTTGTGAGCTAGTCGTGGCCTTTGGTAAATTCCACACCACCCAGAAGGAAAGGAGAAAAGGAAGAAAACAGGGTTGGCTGTCTTACTCCATTTCTTCCCTCCAGCACTTCCTTCTTATCTTTCTCTTCTTTTTCCTAGAATAAGAGAACCTCAAGATTAAAGAAGCCTTGAACAAACACCTGATCCATATATTCAACTAATGCTTGAAAGTTACCTCACCCCCCAAAATAATATCCATGACCAATGGAAATCAGATTAAGAATCTCCATGGAAGGAGACTTACCACCTTTTCAGACAGACCTTTTACCTCCTGACAGTTCTTAGGAAAATTCTTCCTTTCATTGTCCTGAAATACACGGTACTTATAACTTCTTTTGCTCTTTTTCCAAATGAAAGGCCCATTCATAGTTGAAGTCCAATATGTGACTTTCTTAGTTGGTCCTTGAGCAACAGGATTTCATGATATATCTTTAAGTTTGCTTTCTTTTGATTATATAACTCTCTTATGTGTTATCTAGAACTGAATGTAGTGGCCAAGCATCATCCAAATGAAGCTCACCATAATGATAAGTAGTAAGCATGGAAATTATAATAGAAGTAGCTCCCTAAATAAAATTTAAAATTTACCAAATGCCCACTATTGTGATGAGCACTTTGCCTATGATATTTAGACTAATTCATATAGCAACCCTTTCAGAGATTCTGTTATCATGTCTTTTACAGAAAACAGCTTCTAATGAGATTTAGCCCCTCACCCAAAATTCCCATCACAAGTATTAATGATGGAATTAAAACCTGGGTGTCCTTAAGATTAGAGGTCATACTCACTTTATTGTACTTCTCCTAATGCATTAATGCACTAAAAACTTCATTTTTTTTCTCTTCTCCTGTTTTCTCCTTTTCCTCCCTCTTCCCCCCACCCCCACTTTCCTGCAAACCTATTCTCACAAGATTTCACTGACCTTTAATGAATTGTCTAAGAATATGCAGCACCAGGACTCTCATTACTGGTGTTTTTCACTTGTACGAAACTTTTTTCATAGCAATTTTACTGCTAGATCCTAAGAACTGAAAGTATATCAAAAATAGTTCATGTAATAGTAGGCAGTATCATGCCTAAAGTTTCATTAGTAACTCCTTTTTACTCAAAGCATTAGGCTGCTATTTAGACATGTTAAATAGTTTGGGAGTTTTAATGGTGTTTACCAAAGTGCTATGGGAAGCCTAAAGATTGCTGAGGGCAATTACCACATTAGCAAAGAAATAGAGCAACAAGGCTTCTCCCCATCATTGCTCAGGCTTGGGGATTTATTTATTTATTTTAGTTTTAATTATTATTTATTTATTTAGTTAGTTAGTTACTGGAGATTGAACCCAAGGGTGCACTTATAACTGAGCTACATCTCCAGCCTTTTTTTTTTTGAGGCAGCATCTTGCTAAGTTGCTCAGACTGGCTTTGAACTTGAGCTCCTCCTGCCTCAACCTTCCAAGTAGCTGGGATTATAGGTGCACATCACTGTGCCTGTTCATTCTGGGGAAAATTAGCGTGACAATGAATTTTCAATTTGGTGGACATTGACCCTTTTTTCTGTCCTAAGGCTTTGTTTTCTGCTTTGCATCTGGGCCTTGTGGGAAATGATTTAAGCACTCCAGGGAAGGATCAGTTCTCATGCCAATCTCAGGTTAGTGTAAAGAATTCTCCCAAAGCTACATGACAGCAAGCTGGTAAGATTTCTTTGAAAAATGAACCTGTTTCACCACATTTTTTCCCATAGATATGGTAGCTCTTCTGATAGTCCTGGAGTTCTGGAAAGTCAGTAAGCTCCAATCATCTTAGTAGAATTCTCTTTGGCTTTCAGTAATGAAATATTCAATCCTGTTAGGATTGCACCAAAGAAAACAGAAGTAAAAGAGTGACATAATGCTAAGTGTAAAATTAAGTAACAAAATCCAGAGAGTTCTGATGTAGTATCTCTCTGCTTCATTAGGGGCAGGGCCTTCTTCATTTTGCTCATTAACCTCTCTCAATCCCCAGCTTGCTCAGCATATGGTAGAAAGTCAATAAACAGTCCTTGAAAATCAGCCTTAACTGAACATAGAGGTTCATTTAAAATGCCCAACTCGGTAAGGTCATTTGCTATGGTTTGGATGTGAGGTGTCCCCCAAAACTCATGTGTGAGACAATGTAAGGTTTAGAGAAATGGTTGGATCATAAAAGTTCTAATCCAATCAATAAATTAATCCCCTGATGGGGATTAACTGAATGGTAACTGAAGGCAGGTAGGGTGTGGCTGAAGTAGGTGGGTCCCTGAGGACCTAGCATTGGGGTATAAATTTTGTATCTGGCCAGTGGACTCTGTCTCTGCTTTCTGATCATGTGACCTGCTTCCCTCTGCAACACTGTTTTGCCAAGATGTTCAGCCTCACCCTAACCCTGAGGAATTCACCCTGCTGTCTATGGATTGAGATATTTGACACTGTGAGCCTCCAAATAAACTTTTACTCCTCTTGCAGTTGTACTGGTTGGGTCTTTAAGTCATAGCAATGAAAAAGTGGATGAAACAGGGGTTGCGAAGCAGAATATATCTTTAAAATTTCATCTACTTGGAATTCTGAAGTCTGGTTTTTCTGTTTGCTACAAATCTTAATCACCTTGGATGAAATAGGCTATTTTTATTTTTTATCAGCTTCTCTTTTCACTACCACTAATGACAACTCTTATCTATCTTTGATGTATATCTTTTCTGATATTCTCCTTTAAATTTTCCCTTCATATAATATTTAAAGGGGATTTCAAAATTTGATCTCTTTCATGCTGAACCTAGGCTGAATAAATGTTGTAACCATTTAGATTTAGAGATAGCAAAAGAGATTTGTTACTTGGAACTCAAATTGTAGGAAGGAAATGCGAAATGATAACTCATGAAGGGTCAGTGTTACTTTTTGGATGCAATATAGTCCACTAGGTGGCATCTGAGCACACAGAAAGCTGGATCCAAGTGCTAGAGAGAAATCCACTATCCAGTTTTAAAAATAGGTTTTAAATTGCATTGAACTATATGGTTGTAATAGTATTGAAACTCTCAGCATTTGTGAACTGGAAAATTCAGTGGTGAAGGAACTATGTTTCTGTATTAGATAAGAGATGTTCTAATAGAATCCCGCTGCTCTTTCTGATAGAGTACTGTTCTGAAATTGCATCCAAGGATGGAAAAGTTGGTACAGCGGCACCCTGTCAGGTAGCTCCAGTTGCTGTGAGGTGTGATGAAAAGACATATAAATCAGAAAAAAATTGTGACATGCAGGGCATCTAGATGAAAAATTATCAGGCTACGTGGTGTTACTTTGGCCTGATTTAGAAACACAATAAGTGCCTTTGTCTTAGTCTCTAGGGGGCCACTATCATGGAATACCACAGACTGAGGGGATATTTATAATGAACAGAAATTCATTGGCTCACGGTTCTGGAAGCTGGGGAGTCCAATACGATGGTGCCAGCATCTGCTGAGGGAGTTTTGGCTATGTCATCCGGTGGTAGAAGGTGAGCAAGAGCCACAGCCCAAGCTAGAGTACAAGCAAGCACAAGAGGATCCCTGCACTTGCCCTTTTATGTTAAGATGGGTTGGGTCTTAAATGTCCCCCAAAGGTTGTGTGTTCTCCAGTCTGTGATGCTGTTGGGAAATGGTGGAGACTTGAGAAGAACTGTGTAGTAGAAGGAAGTGAAGTCATTGAGGGTGTCAATGACATTGGGACTTTGGCCCCTTCCTCTCTCTTTTGGCTTCCTGGCTGCCATGAGGTGAGCAGCCTCCCATGCCACATGCTCCTGCTGCCATGATGTCCTGCCTTGCTGTAGGCCCAAAGCCACAGCCCCTGAGCAACCATGGACAGAAGTCTCTGAAACCATAAATCAAAATAAATCTTTCTACTTTTTAAGTTGTTCATATCAGGTGTTTTGTCACAGTGACAGAAAGTGGAGCCCTCATGATCTGATCAAATCCCAAAGGTCCCCCCTCCCAATACAGTTACAAGACAATTTAATTTCACCATGAGTTTAGTGGGGGAGGGGGGACATATATTCAAAGCATAGCGGCACTTCTCTAGCATTTGGCATTTCTGGGTTCAGGAAATGGAGGCAGTTTGGATGAGAAAAGGAAGCAACCAGAACAATCCCTCCTCCAGTGCGCATACATCTATTAATGTCAAAGGACAAAGATTCTCTGCTTGACTGAACTCAGCTCAGGCTCCTGGGTACTCTTTTCCAGCCAAATCTCTACTTTTAGACTTCTGTGTCTATCTCTGCATGGTCCAGTTTTAGCCAGAATCCTGCTAGGTCAGTTTAGTCATTCTCCAAATTTGGTCAGCTTCCATAATCTAATAGGGTTGCTCATCCTCTGCCATCCCCCAGGTGATGTCTTATCGCCCTGGTCTGCTTCAGCAAGAAATCTGTTGGATCTGTTTAGCCACTCTCCCTCTCTTATCGCTGATGTTTCCTCTGACTAATTTTCCATCCACTGACCCTGACCCTGACCCTGATTCTTGGATATAAATTCCCACTTTTCCTTGTAGTTGGAGTGGAGCCCAATCTCTCTCCTCTACTGCAAAACTTTATGACAGTCGTCCCTGCACCTATTTACCATGGTCCTGAATAGTGTGTCTTAGCATCCTTTAACTAATTTTTTTTAACACAATCTCTCAGCTGTGGTTTATTCTCAGCTTACTCTGTTGGAATACCCATCCTTTTGGGCAAGAGTACATTTTCTAAAGATTTTTCTGCTGTCTTTCAAACTTAATAAAATCACTTTCTTAGCTATATACATTATGAACTGATATTTATCATTTTAATTTAATAAAATTTCAGTTCCTAAAAAATTATACTCTTAAGATCCTCTATCTTTTATAAAGTCTTTTTTGGCTTCCAAGGCCTGGGTAAGCTGCCTCTCCCATGTGTTCCCATAGCACCCCGTGTTTTTGTCTTCATCACCCATTTTACGCAGTATTATAACTACCTGTTCAACACTGTTTCCCTGTCTGAACTGTGAGTTCAGTGAGGACAGAGAATATAGTTGTCTTTCTCACCATCATATCCCCAGGGGAATGCGTAGCTGTTGCCTGGTATTTGAAAAAAAATATTGCTACATAAACAAAAATTAATTTCCAGGGAAGAAAAAGGAATGCATCGTTCTGTAACCTTATAATGCCTTATAGCATTTGCAAGGACCCCTCTATATCATACAATTCAAAGTTATTCCCCTTCTGTATTTTCACGTATTCCAACCTCTATTGTGACCATATTCCTGCCTTTGTGTTTCATATCACTACCAGGGGCAAATAGTATTCAATAACTGCCATCCAGAAATAACTCTTGGCTATGCAAGACAAATCAAATGCATTCGGTTAAATTAACATTCATCAATCAACAGTGGATATGGGAACAAAACTCTACAGGAAATATTTAGACCTTTCCCCTAACTAGGGGTATCCCCAAATGCACCATAATGTATCAATATTTCTTCTCATTTTTCTTTAATTAGATACCTATATAGATGAATGAACAGGAAACAGTGTACATTGTACGACAAAGTTTTTCATATTTTTTTGTCACAAAGGGCAACCTTGCAAACAAGACTGGTGCTTCTGGCAAGAAAATTTTATAAATGAGAGTCTTTGTAGTAGAGGTCATGAGCTTAGGCTCTGGCATTATACCAACAGGCTTGGAATCCCAGCTCCACCACTTCCTGTCTTGAGATCTTGAGTAATTTACTTAACATTTTGTGAAGAAGGTTAAAAATAGCATCTATCTTATAGGGTTTGGGGGAGCATTAAATGAAATAGCACGCATAAGCTCTTAGCATAGTGGCTCACCCATGTAAAAGATCAATAAACATTAAATATTATTACCATTATTTTTATCTGAGTGGCTTTCCTTAGAAGTCCTTTGAAGTCTTTGACAGTCGGAATGAATATTCGATGGGTTTCCTCATATATCTTTGGGTTCTGTCCATCAGGTTCTGAAATTGTGGCTGTCAATAAGTGTAAATGTACCCCATGCGTATACTAGCTTCAAATATTTGATTCAGAAGCCCAAGAATGATGATCCATTTCCCTTTAACTTTGTGAGCTTAAGTTTTCTCTCTGTTATTTCTAAGATTAAATGTCCCTTCCCAAGTTTATTTATTCATTCATGTGTCCATTCAATGGGCATTTATTGCTAATTAGTAGGTATTATGCATCCATAGATTCTACTTTGGAAAGTGCAGTCCACAGGGAAAACCGAAGCCTGCACACACTCCTAACGTCATGAAGAGGTAGAAAGGAATAAGGGCTAGAAAGAAAGACAAAGCACAGTTGCATTCAGAGAATCACTATTATTCAGAACTCACATCTCAAGCTCATACAGATGAGAGATGCTAGTGAGGATCTAAGAAAAATGGGTGCCACTATTCTTGTGCTGAAGGAATTCAGGAACAGGAGAAAAAACTAGAGCCACTAGTGAGTTAAGTCTATATCCCAGCAGTAACACTATGCCTGGCCCTCAACAGACCTTCAGTTGAATGAAACACCCCAAAGAATATTTGCAAAAACAAAAAATCAACAATGATAACATCAAAACCAAAACAGGCAATCAAGTACACCATGTACCACTGGATGAAGATGCTTTGGGCTGAAGAAACAAAGCGACAGGCGCTGCCTTATCTCAATGAGGAAGAAAAGTCTGTGTGGGTGGGCATGTGGAGTTTGGCTTCCAAGGATTAAAGATGGTGTTCACCAGCCAAATAACTTAGCAAGGCCTTTGCTTAAAAGGATGCCAAATTATCGATATTAATTCAGTTCATATCAAGATCAATTAATCAAGTGGCTATGATGTGTATTTGATGCCAGGGTGACACACAGACATAATGGAGATGTACCACCTCTGCCTCCTGTCCCTAGGACATTGGAGTCAAGTGGTAGGGATGAGATGGGCAGAAATAGCCATACTACATAAAGTTTACTGTGACAAATCCTACAAGGGTAGAGAAAGCCAGAGCTGTGGAAGAATACAAAGGAGAAAGAGAATTTTTGACTAAGGATACTGATGAAGGCTTTGTGGAGGCAGCAGATTTCAACCAGGCCTCGAAGGACAGGTAAGATCTCCAAAGATGGTGCTGGCAGGAGAGCAAGTCAGGTGAAGCAGGAGCTGAGGCCCAGGTGCAGAGTAAGGGGAGCGTCAAACCAGCTGACATGCATGCTGTCAAGTTAAGGAAGAACTTTTCAATCTTTATGAAACCACAGAACCATTCTTGAAGTGAGATTCTGTGCAGACCCAAAATATTATTAAAGCAGACCCAGTCTGCTCTAAAATCCTGGCTGTTTCTGAGATCCACAGAACACAGTGCAAACCCCAGGGCTGGAGACCAGGGAAAGGGACTCGCCTGGAACGATAGCATGTAGCCCACTTTGGACATTTAAGAGTTGCTGTGACCCCTGGGGACAACCAGGGGCTGTGGGAAGTTTCTGAACAGAAAAATGACAAGATCAGAGCTGGGTCAAAATAGGAAGAAACAACTTTATCTTGAAGCAATATAAGTTTATAGAAAGTTAATAAGAACATTGTACGTCATTATAAATCCCAAGAACTATAAAAAGGGACCAAATTTTCTGTGCTGTTGTCCTGCAGGAAATCTTTATGACAGCCTCATCTGTTTAGGACCCACTCCAGACTTGGACAGAGAGAAGAGAGCAGGTTTTGCATTTCTAGGAAATGAGGTTTAGGGTGGTGTGGTCGAAAGCATGAATTTTGGACACATAGACCTGGGCTTGAATTCTGGCTTCCAACAAAGTTCTTCAAGTTTGCGCGCCAAAGTTCTCATCTGCAAAGTCAACATTATTATTTGCACTTCATACAATTGTTGTGTTATAAATGAGGCTATATATTCCAAGTGTTGAGCAATAGTTAGCACTCAGAACATGATTATTCTTTAAGACAAATTAACGAATTCCATTAAAGGGAAGAGTGGGGGCAGGTGTACCTAGCAGAGTCATTTGTACTAAAGTGGTTGCTTGGCTGGTGCAACCACAGCCCTGCGTGAGACACCTCTTCCTTTTGGTGAGGGTTTCTGCCAGCCGAGGCCCATTACAGGTCCTGAACACATTTCTTGGTTTCATTCACACCCTCTTTTAATGGAGACCACTCAGGCTTTTCTCTCCCATGTATTGGTGACCTGCATAGCTGGTTTAGTGAGTTGAGCCTACAAAAAGGACTCCTAGGCAACAAAAGAGAGAAATTACCTTGTCCGCACTATCAAGAAGCCTGCTTTGTGGGCACTATCAAGACAGATTGTGCAGCAAATTGGTGAAGGACCACACAGTGTGTCAGGATGCATGTACAGTAATTGAAAAGTATTGCTTGCACACTTTCAGTATCCAGCCAATCTCCTGGCAGACAATGGCATCAAGGGGTAAACTACACCATAAAGGGTGGATTCCAGCTGCATCCGGGACAGATGTCATGCATGCACCCTGAGTATAGGAAGGGCCTGCAACTGCGCTAATGGTTTCCAACAGAGATGATGTTCCTGCTTTCCATGAGGCAGAGACAAGAAAGGAGGTTTGTCAAAGGCAGCCTCTGTGCTCACATTTCCCAGTTTTAATTTGGCTCAACATTTTAAGCTTCATCGATGCCCACCTGGAGATGCATTGCTGGCTCTCATTCTGGTGCTTTGCAGGAGGATGGGGTCTCCATCTAGCTCTCCTGCTAATCCCCACCCTCAGGGCTTGAATTTTCTGTCATGCCTCCCACCTGATGGGTGGCTGCACCGTGTTTCTACTACCACCACCGAAGGAATGGTAAGCTGACTTTCAGAAGGCTGAGAGAAGACTTCGTTTTGCTTTATGAATTTGTTCACTTGGTGTCCTTGGCTTAGGCCTGAGTGGACGAGCTTTGATTGGATTTCAGACCTGAGATTGAGTTCCTATGAACTCCATTGAGAGCCAAAAGAAGAATGGAGTGACAGAGGGACTGCTGATCTTTGACCCCAGCCCATTGATGGCTTTTGTCATCACTGTTGGTGGCTGCTCTGAACAAGAATGCATTGTCTCTCCCTCTATTGTGGACTGGCCTTCACAGTCAGTCCTCACAGAATGTAACCTTTAATCAGGAATATGTTCTTCTACCCAGGGCAAAGGGTGGATGGGGAAGGCAGATGAAGCAAGTTAGCAATACTCCAGAGAGTCAGGCTTCAGTGGAGCCATTAGGGAAAATGATCATGTTAATAAAAATAAGAGTTAAAGCCTAAGAGCCATTGAATAGTTATATGTTAGACACTTACATGGGTTGTTTTGTTCAATCCTTTCAACTACTCCATGAAGTAGGCACTGCCCTGTTTCCTTTTCAGATAAAAAATAAATAAAAATCTGAGATTTAGTCTTTTTTTTTAGCATAGATAATAAGCTGGGTACACTTATGATTCTATAACTCAAACCAGGCACTGAATCCAGAGTCTGAGAATACAACCACCAGTTGCAAACTGAAATTGAAGGAAGGAAATTGAAAACCAAACTGTATTTAGAATCTTTTTCAAAAATTTCCTGGATTCAGGAAGCGAAGGCATCAGTGTGAGAAGTTTCCTTCCCACTGTCCATCCTGGTTAGGACCCACGTCTCCAAAGCTTCTTCCTTAAAAGATTTCTAGATTTTCACGATCCTTTCTGAAATAATCATTTCACCCAAATTAGCTCAGGAGCTCTTCAAAACAAAGCTATTGTTCCTTTTTCCACTTTGTAGATTAAAAGTTCAGTTTGGAAAGGGCTCATCTAAAGTCGCATTTCTGGTAAGTAACTGGTCTCAGAACAGCTGACAGAGTGATTTGCATTTTCTCTGTGTAATATTGCCTCCCCCATTAAAGGCTGTATGATATGCTTTATCAATCCATCAAGTATTCTGAAATTTTTGCTTCCTTTTTTGCATGCTCCCATAGGAGAACAAAAATATTTTCATCAAATCTTAGTTCTTAGTTTAAACAGACCCCTTTAACAAAGGACATATTTAAAAGAGAACAACAAAAGGAATTAATTAACACATATGTTTTACACATACGTGGGTGACACCCAGGGAACAAGCAGTAGCCAAAGAGGTGTCTTTGAATTCCAACTTACAGAGCATCTTCAACAAAGAACAGTACCTTTCAGAAAAGTGACAAGACCCAGGAAAAAGACCTTGAGTCTTTACAGTGGCAACTTGTGGGAAGGCAAATAAATAACTGGCAGATAAAGACTAGTGAGTAAAATCTGTTACTGTGGCTTTCTCTGGTGCCATTTTCAGACAATAAGTATCTGAGGTCTCCAGTGTAAACATTTCATCTTTGTAAATCTACGTCCTGCATTTAGGCCACTAGAGAGAGGGTGGAGAGCTTTCATGCATCTGCTTCTTATTTGCCTTCAATCCCAGTAATACTTCATATTTGGGGGTGGCATATTCTGGTCTCCCACACCCAGAAGTCCTGCTGTAGGCTTGTCAGAAGAATCAGTTATTATTCTTACTGTAAAAGAGCTTGTAACCTAGTTTTGCTTAAGTCTTCTTTGCATAAATAAACTATCAGAACACTTGGACTGTGGGAGAAGTATAGGGGAGTGCTATATATATATATATATATATATATATATATATATATATGGGGGGTTGTTTATATATGTGTGTGTGATATATATATATATGTGTGTGTGTGTGTGTGTGTGTATGTGTGTGTGTGTGATATATATATATATATATATATATATATATATATATATATATATATATATATATAATTTTTTTTTAAATAGTAGCTGCCCCTGGCTCTTTGGGGAAGGTATCTCGTCATGACCTGTTTTCTTATAGTAGCTGTCTTGTCTTCTTTGTTTATTTTTTGTTGCTCTTTTCTTTAGATTCTTTTGATTCTCAATGCTATGGGAGATCAAAATAAAAGAAAGTATTTCATGTTGAAAGTAGGAAAACATGTCTTATTTTTCTTTGATTAGTGCCTAGGGCAGTGTTTGTTTACCTTAAATCACATCAAGCCTGATTCCCAGACCCTACCCACTTTAGAATGGTGAAAAAATTCAATCTTGGTCATTACTGGCATCCTTTGACTTTTCAAAATAACATCCTACATGAAAATCTTCCATGGTTTGGAAAATAGGAAGGGCACAGAAGGAGAAGGGATTGAAGGACTTCTGACCTCTTATATAAAGCCAATAGAAACCCTGTGGGATAACATCTCCTGCATGCAAATTGTGAAAATGAAACTGACTCCGTGAAGAGATATTGTAGGAGTATGTGCATTTCTGACTCTTGGCTTTGGGAAGAAGTGAGAGAAATGTGTCTCCTAAGAATTACAAGCATAATTCCACACTTTACCAGATTTGGGCCTGAAAAACTGCAAAGTAAAAATGTAGTGTTTAAAGTGGTTTCAGGTAACTGTATCCCAAGATGTCTGGCTGAAAAATTGGAAACACTATTTACAGGATTAGACTTTAAACACGTGCCTCAGAGAATTCCCATAGATGTTAGTTTTAAGGAATGTAAACAATAAAAAAATGAGCAAAAACATGAGCAAATGAAGCACCATGATTGAAAATCAGCAGAAACAATAAACTGTAGAATCTGACCTGTAAAGACTATAAATATGGGAGTAATCTGATATGGAATACAAAATAATATTA
The DNA here is from genome assembly GCF_021218885.2 of Marmota monax. Classification (NCBI taxonomy): domain Eukaryota; kingdom Metazoa; phylum Chordata; class Mammalia; order Rodentia; family Sciuridae; genus Marmota; species Marmota monax. The sequence continues at coordinate 1,913,778 of NW_026694339.1, forward strand.
TTTATTATGTTTGTAAAATAAAGAGAATAATGAAACCTTAGAGGAATGCAAAGAGATGAAATATAAACAGCGAAAACATGGACAATAGATTGCTCATATTCAATAATTATCTTCTGAGTTCCTGAATCCTAATAGAAAATGGGAGAGAGTCAATATTCAGTAAGGTAATGGCTATCATTTTCCTAGAACTGGTGAAAGATACCAATTATTATATTTAGAAAGCCCAGTGGATTTTGAATTGAAACTGAAGAATACCGTAAACAAAGGGGAAATCTTGAACCTACTGAGAAAGAAAAGACAAATGACCTATAAAGACAGGATCTTCAGAATGATAACATGCTTCTTAGAAAACAGAGAAACAATACCACCAAAGTACTGAAAGAAAATCATGATTATTCTAGAATCTTATAATCTTCCAAACTATACACTTAAAAAGTGAGAGTTATGTACAAACATTTTCAGGTAATAAAGACAGCCTGTGCTACCAATAGATGATGCGTCTTACTAAGAGAGACTTCTGAAGCGCTTTCTTTGGAGACAGTAAAAATTATTCCACAAGGAAGGTCCATGATGTCAAAAGTAATTGTTAGCAAAGAAAATACACAAATACAAAGAAATCGAAGGAAACCTTGGTGTATAAACTAATAATGATGTTTGATCTGTTGGGTTAAAAGGAACAAAGGTCTGATGAAAATCCCAGAAAACAGCACTTAAGTCAGAAAGGAATCAAATCTGTGTTCTAAGCTCTTTCAAGTAATACAAAGAAAAGTAAAAATATTAATTATCTCTTAGAAATTTTTTATTTTGAAATTTACCAAATAGTTGCAATGGTACCATGAGTAAGTTTCTCCCCCTGAACTATTGGAAAGCAAGTTGTGGACCTAACGTCCTATCGCTCCCAAATACTTGCACGTGTGATCTTCCAAACAAGAACAGTAAACTAGCATGGGTGCATTCCTGCATCGAATCCTCATGCCTCACCACATGCTACCAGCTGTCCCACTGCTATCCTTAATGGAAAAAGGATTCTGTTTGGAATCATATCGCATTTGGTTCTTATCTTTTTATGCTACTACAACATCCACCCTCCCCCCAGACTTTCATAACTTTGACACTTGAAAATTACAGGCCAGTTATTTCGTAGAGTGATGTGTCCTTACAACTTAATGCATCTTTAGCAGAAATAGCACAGATGTGATGCGGTGTCTTATTGGCTCCCGTCGGGTGGTGGTCCATTTCTAAAGATGCTAAATTTGATCATTTTTTTTCAAAGTGATATCTTCCAGGCTTTTTCATTCATTGTGGAAAAGTTAGACTTTTTTTGTTCCTTTGTTAAAATATGTATTTGATGGAAACTATAATGAAACTACATAAATGGCCTCTTCCTCATCAAATTTTCTGTGTAAGTATGTATGTCATTTGAACTCGTGCTTTTTTATTTCACTAAATGGGTTATCATCCATTATTTTCATTATTTGGAAGCTCAAAGTATCTTCAGTTTTATCAGTGAGAGCCCTGTCAGCTTGGTTTCTTTGTTGTTTTGAAATGTCCCCATCATTCCTGGAATTCTTCCTTACTTAATGGCATGAAAAAGATGTCCCAGGCTCATCTTGTTCTTTCTTTGCATCCCTCACAGCTCTGGCTCCAACCCCTAATGCAGAAGCATCATCCTCATCCTGTCCAGAAGCTGCCCTGAGCTGCTTGGGCATCAACTCCCCACCAGCTGCTTCCTCATAACGGCACTACCCTCCCCTCTCTTGAGCTTCTATACCGTGAACCAGAGTCTGTCCTCATCCCCAGCCACCCTCACCACCTCCACCATGGGTACCTCTTTGCCCTACTGTTTTAGTCAGATTTTTCGCTGCTGTGATTAAAGGACCCAACCAGCACAATTATAGAAGAGGAAGAGTTTATTTGAGGGCTCACGGTTTCAGAGGTCGTAGTCCATAGAAGGATGGTTCTGTTCCTCAGGGCTTGAGGTGAGGCTGAACATCATGGTGGGAGAAGGAAGCAGCTCATATCATGGTGATCAAGAAGCAGAGAGAGAGAGAGACTCCACTCTCTAGATACAAATATACACCCAAAGCCACACCCCAATTCCCACCTCCTCCAGCCACACTCTACCACTGCAGTTACCACTCAGTGAGTCCCTATCAGGGTATCAGTTCACTGATTGGGTTAAAACTCTCACAACCCAATCATTTCTCCCCTGAACCCTCTTGCATTGTCTCACATGTGAGGTTTTGGGGGACACCTCACATCCTGACCATAGCACCCACATAGAAAACACCTAACCCACCCACTCCAACTCTGATACCCATTGCCACACTTCCCTTCCGTGAGGTTGCCCCACTCATTCTGAACAGGCTCTAGAACCTGGTTCCAGGCAAGCTTCCCACACGGACTCCCTCCTTCCCAATGCAGCTTCAACACCCCCTGCCAGGCTATGTGGGGCTACCTCTGCTCACCCCATTATGGATGCCTTCTTCACCCCATCTGTGCTCTGCCACCTCCACCCTTGAGGGGCCCACATACCATCTTTAAAACAAAATTATTTGGGAAAGGAAGGGAATGAATGAGAAAATAAAGAAAGGATAAAAAGGAGAGGGAACGGGGGAAAAGGCGGAGAGAAGAAGGCATAAAGGAAGGGAAAATGGAAAAAGAATGGAAAAGGAGGAACTTTATTTTTAAATCTTGTTAAAACTAAAATACACACGAGAAATTTGAGAGCAATCTCTAAAAGGATACAATTTGGAACAGCCAAATTAGAAGAAAGGAAAAACAAAAAGTGGAATAAGAAGAAGAATCTAAATCAGTCCAACAGAAGACAAGAAAGGGAGAAAATAAATAAAAACAAAAAACAAAAAAAGGGATAAAGTCCTACATTGGTAGAATGGGAAGGTAGGGGATAAAAATCAACGCAAAAAGAACAGGAATCTAATTAAAATATAAAGAAGGTCAGACGGGGCCTACAGACAGGATCCATCTACATGCAGTTTATAGGACCTTGACATTAGAATACAGAAAGTTTGCCAAGATCTTGGGCCCCAGGTCCCCCTCAGACTCATGCCCTTATTCTCCTGCTTTGGAGGAACAGGTGGTACCAGAGCCCAAATGAAGAAGGAGGGCTGTCCTGGGGATAGTGGCTGTCATATGGCCACCTGAGCAGAGCAACCACATTTCCTGAGAGGTTGCAGGGAAAGAACAAGATGAACATGGAAGTTTTTTTGGTCACAAAGTGAAAAAGTGCTCAAAGAATGCTGAGGACCTGCCAAAAAGACACAAAAGCCAGTGTGCAGGGGTTCCCATTGATGAAATCAAAGCGCTACCAAAACCCAATAGCTGCCTTCCCCAGGCCAGCTGATTGCTGTCTGCCTTTGGTCCAAGGGAAGCTGAGTTTGACTGACAGTAAAAGACTCTTCCCTACTCTCCTCTTCAGGCACTCTCTAGCGCTGGGGTTACGGCCTGCATAGCTGCAGCCCCTCTTTCTTGCTATTGTCCCAGCTTATGTGGGCGGCCGTGATTCCTGGGCTTGGCTATCATTGCCTCTTCCCTCTGCTTCTCCACCCTTTTCATGGTAGCAACTTTTCTTCAGTGTTTCTAATCTTTAACTTGCCTCACCATCTCTGCTGGATTCCTTAGATCTTCTATCATCTGCATAACTCCTTCTCTGAGTTAAATTTTCTCTATTTAGATATTTAAAGGGGACTCTGTTTTCCTAAACAGACTCTGACTCACACACTCCAGGCAAATACAGGCAAAAAGAAAGATAGTGTAATTATATTAACATTAGACAGAATAACTTCAAGGCAAAAAAGCTTCAGTGAGATATAAAACATAACGTGATTCTAAGTGGTATGCACTTAATAACCTACTAAAATGTATGCAGAAAATATCAACAAAACTGCAAAGAAAAATGGACAAATCAGAGTGGGGGATTTCAACACATTTTTCTCAGAAATTCATAGCTCACACTATCAAGAAATAAAAATATGGAAGATTTATGAAATATAATTAAGAAACTTCATCTAGTAGACATTTATAGAACACCAACAACTGTAGATACATATTTTGCCCAAGCACACATGGAACCCAGATTGTACTTTAGGTCATAAAGGAGGACTTAACAAATTTCAAAGAGTATCATTCAGACCATATTTCTAACCATATCACAATATGTTGGATATCAATAGCAAAGAGATGATTAAAATAACCTTATATTCTGGAGAGAAAAAAAGCCTTCATGGGTTAAAGAAGAAATTGCAATGGACATTTAAAAATATGACAGAAAAACTAAAACAGTGTTCTGAGGGAATGTCTTATGCATTTCTTTATGAAAAAAGAAAGAAGAGTGAAAACTTTGAATGAGAGTAGAATAAACCTAAAGAAAGTAGAGGAAAGAGAATGTTAAAAATAGGAGCAGATATTAATAAGGCTAAAGAAATACTGGTACATTTAGCTACATTAAATCAAGAAATTCCATTCAACAAAAAGCACCATAAAGTAAAAAAAAAAATGCACACTGGTAATGACAGTTATGCATATATGAATAACACCAAGAATAAGTTTTTAAAATATAAAGAATACTTACTAACCGATAAAACAAACCAAAACCAAAAATGGTGAAAGAAAGAAATATTTTACAGTTAAGGAAATTTCTATTGGCATAAACATACAAGAAGAGGCTCTACCTTATTAGAAACCAACTAATTGCAAATTAAATCTCCAATAAAATGTCCTTTGACAGCCACAACAATGGCAGACTTTTAACCTATCTCAAGCACTGGTGAGGATGGAGAGTGTTATGGTTCGGATATGAGGCAAAAAGAAAGATGCTCACATGTGAAAAAATGCCAGAAGGTTTGGAAGAGAAATTGAGTCATAGCCTTAACCTAATCAGTGAATTCATCCCTGATGGGATTAACTGAGTGGTAACTGGAGGCAGGTGGAGTGTGGGAGGAAGTGGTTCATTAGGGGCATATATTTTGTTTCTGGAGAGTGGAGCGCTCTCACTCCCTGTTTTCTGATCATCATGTGAGCTGCTTCCCTCCCCTATACTCTTCTGCCAAGATGTTCTGCCTCACCTGGAGTCCTGAAAAAATGGAGGCTGCTGTCCATGGGATGAGACCTCTCAAACGATGAGCCCCCAATAAACTTTGCCTCCTCTACAGTTGTGCTAGCTAGTGTTTTAGTCATAGCAGCAAAAAAGCTGACAAAAACAAATGGGACTCACTTGCTATTGGTGAAATGTAAATCAAGACAACTATTTTGGTGAATAACTTGAGATTACCTAGTAAATATGGATATGTATGTGCCATGCAACCAGTCAACTCATTTTCTAGAGAGTTCCTAGATTAATTGATGCATATATGTGCACATAGGCATATACCAATATATACACATATGCCAACAGATGTGTCCAAGAACATCCATGCAATATTTTTTTAAATAGGCATCATTTTTTTAGGACTCTTTTAGATTCATGGCAAAATTGAGCAGAAGATGAGCACTTTTTCAATTCAGATTTTCTACGTAGAAACATCATCTGTGAACAAAGGCAGTTTCGTTTCTTCTTTCTCTGTCTGTACACCTTTTATTTATGTTTCCTATCTTGCATTAGCTAGATCTTTCAGTACATTGTTAAAAAGCAGTATAGGAAGGGGACATCTTTGTTTTGTTCCTGATCTTGGCAGGAAAGTTTGAGTTTCTCGTCATTAAGTATAATGTGAGCTGTGGATTTTTGTAGTTGAGGCCATTCCCCTCCATTTCTGGCTTCCTTAGAGTTTTTAGTATGATGGGTTGCTGGGTTTCTTCATATGATTTTTTTTGCATCTATTGGTATGATTATGTGATTTTTTTTGTTGTTTAGTCTATTGATAAGACAGATTATATTGATTGAATTTTGAATGCTAAATCCTCCTAGCATGCCTGTGATAAATCTTACTTGGTTGTGGAGTATAATTCATTTCATATTTGATTGGATTTTATTGGCTAAAATTTTTTGAGGAATTTTTGCATCTGTATTTTATGAGTGAGACTAGTCTATAGTTTTCTTGTAATGTCTCTATGTTGGCTTTAGTGGTTGAGTTAAGAAGTACTCCCTCTGCTGTTGCCTTCTGGAAAAAATTGGAGAGAATTGGTATCATTTCTTTTTCAATATTTGTACAATTCACCAGTGAACCCATCTGGGCCTGATGCTTTCTGTTTTGGAAAGGTATTTATCCAGTTAAAATGGATTTGATTTCTTCAGCAGACATGGGCCAACTCAGATGACCCATTTCTATTAGCTGATGGTGTTTTTCAAATAATACTCATATTTCATCTAAGTTATCAAGTTGTAGGCACAATGATGTTTTAATAAAAAAAGTAATTTGAAAAAAAATATCTATCAATATTAAAACAGATAATTATGGTCTGGTCATCTAGCAAGATACTAAAGAGCAATGAAGATATATGATGCACAATTGGTGTTTTTCAGCCATTTTTTAAAATAACTTTAAGAAGTCATTTTAGGTATTATTTTCTAACAATCTGCCTTAGATGAAATCTTAATGTAACATAAATACTGTATATTTATAGACTTTATGTTTATCTTTGCTGTCTACAGGAAGCCTTCAGTACTGCCAGAACAAATTTCTGCCCATGGAGGCAAAGAATGAATCTTTCCTCCCCTTTTTATTGGTTCCTTTTAGTTATACATAACATTAGGATTCATTCTGATATGATTATAAAAGCATGGGATATAATTTGCTCTAATTCAGTCCCCAGTACGTCCCCTTTCCCTTCCCTCCTTCCTCCTGCTGTTCCCTTCCCCCTACTCTTTCTCCTATTCATTTATGGTCTTTCTTTCTTTCTTTCTTTCTTTCTTTCTTTCTTTCTTTCTTTCTTTCTTTCTTTCTTTCTTTCTTTTTCTTTCTTTTTTTAGATTAGTGTTTTGTGGATGTACATGATGGTGAGATTCACTGGTATATTCATATATGTACCTAGGAAAGTCAGGTCAGATTCATTAATAATGATGCATGTTTAAAAACTCATATTAAGTTCAAAACAGGGAGCATTAAGCAGTACATTGTTTAGGGGCACAAATACATGTGGTAAAATCCAAAAGAAAAAACAAGGTTATGATAAATACCAAGTTCCTTTAGTTACCTCTTCAGGGCAAGTAGGCAGACAGATGGATGAGTCATGCAGGGAGTTTTAAAACATTGGCACTATTATCTTTCTCAAGCTGTTTGGTTCGTACACAGGTATCTTAAAAAATTCTTACTATTATTTAAAATGTGCATATGTGCCATATGCATGCTTTTGCATATATTCATATGTTGCCAAATAGTCACAACACAATGATGTAGGTGCGACTGCACGGGCAGGTAGATTGAGTGGTGACAGTCAAGGGGTGCATGATCGACTGCTTGCAACATTCAGAGAGGCCTTCATGAGCGAATGTGGTTTTGAAGGATACATGGGAGTGTGCCAGGTAGAAGCAGCTAAGAATATTCTATGTAGATGATTTAGACACATAAAATCACGTGGGCTTTGGAGGAACTAGAAGGAATTCAATAGGCTTGGGAACTTTGAGAGTGAGGGAAAATGGAAGCTATTGATGCTTGATAAATGCAGAAAGACAGAGGGACACCACTTCTGTAAGTTTCTTCACGATGTTTTATCTCATGCCCCGAAGCAGAATAAAGTGGTCTGAACTTTCCTTGTAATTAAAACTACCAGCCCCACCTCAGAGCTTAGAGTTCTAATCCTTGGCTAAACAAGCAGTGAGTTCTGCCTGCCATCTGTATCCACTCAGCCTTCTTCCCATTTGCCCTTGCAAAATTGTTCTTTCTCAAAGTTCAAGATTTTTAATCCTTTTGGGCAAGGCTTCACTAATTAAAGCCCAAACAACCTTAAAAGCAAATGAGCATTTGGGGTCCTGGGCACCATTCCATGGCTCTGAATCCATTGTTTTTATTTCTTAATACTCAAAAAGGCTTCTTTGTTTAATTCTGAGCTTCCATAAGTGCCTTTTTCTCACTTTGAGACTCTTCCCTCCCTTTTGGCTCTACTTTCGCTCAGCACAATCAGTCCCACAATCCCACCTTAAAGAAGCTCATCTTTCTCAGGTCACATGCTTTGATTCTCTTTGTAAATACTCACTACACATGCCAATCCCCCAGCTCAGCGCCACTCGTAGTTGCTTCACTTGTGTAATTTCCAAGACAGAGAGTACAGATACAAAGAGCATGTTAAGTGCAAAGAGCAATGCACTCCCTATAAAAGAAAATGGGATTTAGGAAGTAACCCTTGATGTACTGCATGCGCGAATCCCAAGGAAGTCATAGTTCACTGGTAAGCCTTTTTTTTTTTCCTCTCTAGTTTCCATTCTGAGAAATAAAAGCAGAGAATTAGAGAAAGACGGAGGCTGTTTCTACACTGCCAATATAGATAATGGATTATCAGTGAAATATAAGCTTTGGGCACTTGCTTGGTGGATTACTAGCAAAGAAAAAAAAAAGAGGGAGAAGATAAATGTTAGAGACGGCACAGATCCTGGGACAGTCTGATCTCTCTAAGGGTTAAATGCCTTACACTTTGATCATGCCTGTCTCATTTTCCTCTGTGACAAGCCTTAACTTTTTAACCTTTGATGGATAGCATTTCATTCAAAGATTTTTCCATTGTTGTAAGTTAAAAGTAATTGCAACGCTCGTACTTGGCCAATCAATAAGGGAAAAAAGTGTCCATCATGTGGATCTTTTTCTCCTTAAAAAGCATAAGTAGCAAGCGCTATACAAATTTACAACATTCAAAACAAGCAACAGTTCTGTCTCTTTTCTGCCCACAATCAGACAAAAGCCTCCCTAATAAATGCTCTTGACCATTTTCTCCTTTTAGATCTAGGTATTAGCTGTGTCTTTGAAAGCGACTGATAGTCCTCCACGTAACAAAATGATCTCTTCCCCTTCACACTCAGAAAAATCCCCAGTTATGATCACTCTGATGTTTAGGGGGCTTCTGTGGTGCTATTACCTTCACTGGAGAAGCACTGAACAGTAGTGCTCACACTCTCTGGATATACTAATCATCCATCAGTGAAGGGCTGTGTTCACAGACAAGGTTAGGATCCTAATTGACTTAGAATGATGACTTTAGTCACTGGCACATTCTATTTGATTCCCAAAAATGGAGCATCACCCAGAGATCAGCTGAAGCTGGTCACCTCGTTTTAATGTTTACATTGCAATGATTCAAGCCCCCACAGGTTTACAGGTCAGTGGAAAGCCAGTAGCAAGCAACACTCTTCTTATTCCCCCCAGGGATTCTCACAAGGAAGTCATAGTTCTTTTGCATTTCTTTGAGTCACTTTTGATCTAATTATACTTCCTTTTTTTATTCTCATGTTCTTACTGTGTTCTTTCTAGCCATTTACTTTTCTTCCAGGGTAATGCAGAGGTGAAAAACACAGTCTTGAGTCATTGATAACTAAGTTTGGACAATCTACTCGTTCACACTGCCTCAGTTTCCTTATCTGTAAAAATGGGTTAACAAAATCTCCTGCATTAAGCAGTAGAAAGTAGTTGGAGAGGACAGGGACAGAGGAAAGCTCTGTAAGTGTTAGCTGCTACTCTACCAGCTGTACACCAATTCGAAGAAACAAAGCCTTTGCAAGAACAAAGGTTTGACTCAAGTCTCCGCAGTAATAGAAATGGCTGTGTATAGCCAGATTTCCCCTCCCAGTCCTGCTGAGCACAAGCTCTCCGACCCTCTCCTCCTCTGGTCTTCCGGTATCTTGCCAGGGGTCTTGAGCAGTTTCCCTTCAATACCTTCCTCATCCTTTCCCTCATTCCCTTCACTCATTGAAACATTCTCACTGTTTTGCGGAACAGATTGGCATTGCTCTTTGCAAATGTGTGACTCAGGTCACCCTTCAAAAGCATTGAGACTCTAAAAGAACTTCCTAAGAATTTTCCTAAATAAAAAGTCATTTCAACAAAGGAAGCTTCCTGCTCCTCCAGGGCCAGAAACAGCTTCCAGCAGTTGTGATTAAGAAAAAGAAAAGAAAAAGCCTTTTCTCTCCATCATACTACTAATAAAAACCATAATAACAGATGCCTAGAATGTGCTTTGCAGCCATCAAAACTGCTTCACATCTTTTATGGTCCTGTGAAGTATCACTTAGACTTTCTGGATCAGTTTCCTCCTCTGAAAAGTGGGGGAAATAAAGGCAACTACCTCATAGAATCATCATAAGAATTAAATGATATAATACGTGTAAAGTCATGAGAACAATGCCTGGCACTTCTGACAAGTTTAATTACTAAGAGCCATTTCTTATATTATTTAGCTGTAGATGGACAAAATACCTTTATCTATCTATCTATCTATCTATCTATCTATCTATCTATCTATCTATTTACTTAATATGGTGCTTAGAATTGAACCTAGTGTCTCACACGTGCCAGGCAAGTGCTCTACCACTGAGCCACAACCCCGGCGCCTATATAGGCATTTTTATTACTTCCATTTGACAGATAATGCAATGGAAACTGGATGCTGTTGGTCTCTTGCCCCTGGTTACAGAGGGAAAATGTGGGCAGGCCTAGGTTTTATACCAGATTACCTGTTCATTTTCTGCTTCCTTGAGCCAAGGACTGTGTTAATCAGCTTTTCATTACTCTGGAAAAAAAATACCTGAGATAATGAACATTAAAGAAGAAAATATTTATTTTGGCTCTTGGTTTCAGAGCTTTAAGTTCATGGCTTTTGGCTCTGTGGCTCGGGGGCTGTGGTGGCATACCACATCATGGCAGGACCATGTGACAAAGAAGGTCTGGTCACTACATGGTGGCCAGGCAGCAGAGGGGCTGGGGGCTTCAAGGGCATACCCTCAGTGTCCCAACTTCCTTCCACTCAGCCCCCACTTCTTCAAGTTTCCATCACCTTTCAATAGCATCAAGCTGAGGACCAAGACTTTTTAGCACCTGGGCCTTTGGGGTCTGTTCCGGATTCAAACTACAGCAGGGGTTATCCCTGTAATGGAGACTAAACCCACATCTCTAGTTTCTGAGTTGAGGGATCTGAATAGAGAAATCAGCAGAGGAGAAAAAAAAGAAAAAGTTAAAATAGCTATGAATATTTAAGAATTAAGAAATTGTATAGGGAACTCTAGATCTAGGGCTTTCTTTTACAAATGATTTAGCCTACTTTGGGGATGGAAACCACCACAGAGAACTTACCCAATCCCTGGGCACGTGAGTGTATGTGGAGAAATATGAAATGATATAATTGGTCAAGACTGAGTCTCATGATTCACCCTCAAAGCCAGTGATCAGGCAAAGGAAAGACAGAAATGCCAGAAAACTTGAAGGATGCTAGGTATTGATTTTCTAAATATCTGGGACATGGCCCCCTGGTATGGCAGTCTCCACCATGTTTTACTTGGTTGTTTTACTAGCCTGGTCCCTGTGGACATTTCATCTATCTGTACCACTTGCCTTGCTATAACAGACCTTGGTATACATCTGTCATGTGAGTTCCATTTTTGTCTTAGCAAATCTTCCTTTCATATGATTCAGCAGAAACATCAGGAGACCTACTAAGCCAACTCTGTGGTGCCCCAATAACAAAAGGCACAAACTTCTTCCTTGACCAAACATTGAACAGCTGATTCATAATTGCCTTCCTTCTGCCCCTGGCCACTGGCAAGTAAGCTGAATCCAAAGACCTTCCACAATTGCTTGGGTTGTTTACTCTGAAAGTCTCCTGGAGATTCTAAAACTTCTCTAAATATGTCTATGACACAGGGTCTGGACACAGCTAAGAATCTGTGGTCGATCTCATGACAGATTTGCTTAAGACGTTTTCCAGAGTGTAGTTCCTGAACTCAACTGCAGTAAGATGCTAACCAGCCTCCCCAACACCAATTCCCAGGGCTTCAATTCATCCTGGATTCAACTGACAGGATAATCTGCTTCAAATCCATCTTGCTACAACCCTTACCTGCTCAAGACCCTACATAACCTCCCTATTGCTGCCTGTACTCAGTCCACTCTCTTCAGTCTAGTGTGCAAGGCCCTCATCAATCACAATGTCCGTGGTGGAACATCTCCAGCCTTATGTCTTGTCTCCCCTTGACACGGCCCTCTCGGCTCAAGATAAAGCAATTCGTGGGCTGTCTGAACTTTCAGGCCTCCATTTATGTTCCACCTGCCAGAAACCATCACTGAGTGTTCCCTTGATTTCATCACACTTTTCCCCCCATATCTCCTCATCATATACATATTTAACAAGTTTCAGGTCCCTAAAATTAGCTAAATTTTCATGTTTTTCTCCAAAGAAAGAGAATTTCTACACCAACATATACTGCTCCCCAGTCTTGTGCTCATAATACATTATCAGGCAATCACAGCACATTTTCCCACTGAGATTTTCACAGCTTCTAAATCTTTCTCAACATTAAGCTCCAGGAAATGGCCACATACCAATTAGACTTGAATAGGCCACGCAACCTATTTATCATCCCTGTTCTATATTGGAGCATCTTCGACTTTCTAAATGGTGGAAATGGGAAAGCTCAGCAGGAGGACTGGGGCAAGGAAGAGGGCTCATTTATTCATTTTTCCTGTATTTACTCCCTGAAGTTCAGATCTCTTTATGTTGGTTGAGTAGATCATGGTCCATGGAATCATACTGTGCTTAAGGATTACTACTCCCTAATTTGTCTCAAAGGCTTCCTAGACTCTGCTGACAGTGTTCAAATGGCTGAAGCAGGTCCAGTTCCTTTCATTTCTTATTAGTTTAAAATTCAATAAAAAAGTCTTCTCAGAAGTCTTTAAGAAGTCTGAGGAAATTCCACTGTCCCTCATTGGTTCTAATTGAGTCACATGATCATCCCTGACCCAATCCCTGTACATGTGAGTATATGTGGAGAAATATGAAATGATCTACCCTCAAAGCCAGTGATCATGCAAAGTAAAATCAGGGATGCCAAAAAAACTTGAAGAATGCTAGGTATTGATTTTCTAAATATCCATGTATCCATCTGATCCACTATGGACCAGATTCAGTCTAGGTTCTGAGACATAGCAGGGAACAAACTAAAATTTCTATTTCTTCTTCTTCTTCTTCTTCTTCTTCTTCTTCTTCTTCTTCTTCTTCATTTCTGGAGCTTCTCTATTTGGAGATTATATAATATAAACAAATATGTGTATAATATATCAAGTGAAGACAATTGTCACATAAAAATATAAAGCAGGAAAAACAATATAATAAGGGCTATGAGGTAGAAGAAGGGGGTGTGCAATGACTACTATTTTATATACAGTAGTTGGATGTGATACTTGAAAATTAAAGAAATGGAAGGAGCAAATGAGACAGCAGTACCTGATCTTCTGGTGGGAGCAGGGTTGGGGACCTTGAGGACCAAGAAGGAGGTCAATGCACCTCAACGGGAATGAAGTTGAGCAAAGGGAAGAGGTCAGAGGTTTAGTGGTAAGAAGTTTGACAGGGAAGTGATGTTGGAGGGTCTTTGGGGTCATTGTGAAGACTCTGGCTTTTACTATCAGTGAGATGGAGAGCCATCAGATAGTGTTGGACTGATAGCGATATAACATAGCTGTATCTTAAAAGAATCATTTTAGTTTCTCTCTGCAGCCTAGGTGGGTGGGAATAAGGTAATCACCTGGACGACTGTAATTTTCAGGGAGGAAATTATAATGACTTGTACCAGAGTGGTAATGATGTAGATGGTAAGAAGAGCTTGAACTTGAGAAATACTTTGAGGGGAGAGCAGATGAGATTGCCTGACAGATTGGATGCGAGGATGTAGACTAGAGAGGAGGCAAGGATGTCTACCAGGTTTGGAGCCTGAAGTACAGGAAAGCATGATGTTGTCATAGGGAAGACTGAGGGAGGACCAATAGTTGAGGTGGAATGGCTTTGAATAATTTGGATGCAAAAAGAGATATCAAATCAATAATTGACACAGTCAGAAGTTGAGGAATGGTATGGGTAGAGAGGTAAGCTTGAGAGCTGTTGTCATCAAGATGGTATTTAAAGGCATGAGGAAACCAAAGAAGCTTCTATAGATATAGGACAGGCTACATCCCAGGTCTGAGCCCTGCAGTCCTCCCCAGAGGAGCTGGGGCAAAGGTCTTCATAGAGCTCCTGAGGGCTAATAGTTCCCCTCCCATGAACTGCATGATTAAAATATTTTCCCCCTTTGGTTTGACTTTTTGCTGAACTCCAATTTTTCTATTTGAATAAGACTTTTCTGTTTCATTTTAAACTTTGTGAATGTTTTCCATGAATAGTCCCCTAAATATTGACACATCAGGAAGATCAGCCTGTGTTGAACTGCCAAAGCAAATGCTGAGGTAGCCAAGAACAGAGCTAGGGTTTATCTTGGAAGGTAAGATGTCTTGGCTTTCAAGGCCAGAATGGTCTGCAAAGGGGCACAGAATGGTCTGGGCCCTGGGTAGATGATTCCATACCAATCCTGTCACTGCATGGGCACTTAGATGGGGTAAGAGAAGGTCAATTGGGTCAGGAGTCCTGTACTGAGACATACAAGAATCTGAATCAGCATTTTGGCAAAGGGTGCCCAGACAAGCTTTGAGCTCCTCCCTCCTTATTGGCCAGTCCAATTAATCTGCCGCCTAATCAGGCTGCTTTGAAGAAGGTGGGGGATAAAAGACTGGTACACCTGTTTTCACTTGACTCCAATCCTCCGGTAATTCTGTGGCTCCTACAAGATTTGAAACAAATTAAATTTGGAAAGGGCAGAAAGGGCAGCTTTGAATGGTTGGCTCTGTGGAGAAATGTGGGGTTTTGATCCAGGAAATGGCCTAACCCAAGAGACTGTAGCCCCCAGCCGTGGGGGCTGGGATGGTAGTGCTGGACCATGACTTGGGCCCGGTGAGGTGGGTTCTTTTGTCCTGTTATGTCTGGTATCAAGCTCTTGCTTTCTGCACTTTGATCCCATTAGGGGAAGGTTATAATGGTAACAACCTGAAAGGCATGTCTTAAAGGGAGTCAGCGACAGACACGATGCTGTCCAACACATCCCTAAATTTTCAACAAATGAAGAGACTAAAGCCTGAGGGAGCTACTGTAACCAGCAAAGCTGGTATGGCTAAGGCAGGGGGCTTCTCGGCCAGAACTCTTTTTGTGCTTATCTTTCAGGTGTTACCCTGGATAGAGAATAGGAAGCATTGTCACAAGAGTCCCAGGCCTCCATCTGCCTGCACAAGAACCTGAATGTTACTCAGGATGTTGGAAGTTGGGAGGAAGGCGTCACAGAAGGTCCAGTGGTGAGGAAGACCTCCTGTCCAGGCTCTGGGAGTAGCAGCAGATTCCTCCTCCTTCCACTGCTCACCCCTTACCCACCAGTGTTTACTGAGCACCTCCAGTGCCAGGCGCTGGGCAGCTGAGATGGAAACTGGCAAATGGGGCTCTTCATACTTACAGCTCTGTCACTTTGATCTTTGTTACAGATGTAGCCAGATGTGATCAGTGTGGCAACCTGCCTTCTTGATCTGTTGCCAACTAGGGGTTTGACAGAGAAGTTGAGAGATATGAGGTCACTGCCTTTTCTGGTATCCGTCCTTAATACCTTCTTGGCAACAGTCAGAATTTTCCTGCCTGGGACCTAGGGCAGCTGATTAAGCATTCCTGTTAGCTCACAGTCTGGCCCTGGCTGATTTTAAGGCCTTGCTTTGTCCCCTCCACAGAAAGCAAACTAGAAGACCTAATTGCAAGACCACTTTGACCTTTGATTCCAGATCCTGACAGACGGAAATGTTTCAATCAGGCCAAAGCACAGAGACCTCTCTAATGAGGATTTGTCAGGACCTTCTGTTTGATAAAGGGTGGATCCTATTGCTGTGTCAATTTTCCCTCTCACTGATGTTCCCCTGGCCTTTGATAGCACAGATCACACACACATAGGTGTGCCTTTCATGTTCCTGAGCCTCGCGGGCAGGGGTCTGCCCAGCCATCATTAATATGCACCTTGGTGCAGCTGGTGGGGAAATTGATGGAAATAAAGGAGCTGAGGTTCCCTTTTATGTGAGCTCAGGAAACCCACCATACATCAGTGTTAAAATAGAGATTGCTCTCCAGAAGGAAAGAGATCCATAGAACAATTGTAGTCATTTGCATTCGTGACATTCCCAAATGAGGACTATTTACTGTTGTCCTAAACATTAAGGAGCTCCCTTAAACATCACCCAGTCCAATGCCCTTCCCTGTACCATCTTTGAATCAGGTACTGCATTGGCGGGAGTTTTTTGATTTAAAACAATGGAGGTCAATTCTGGAAAACTTGAGCAAAAAGGGAAGTTACTTGAGGTTGGAGACTCCATTTAGAGATGAGACAAAAACCAGTGATGTTCTGGGAACAGGCAGAGCTCTTTAGCCAGCTATGCTAAGCACCACCTCTGGAATAAATGTCCTCCATCCATTTTCCCACCCATTATGGTTTAGATATAAGGTGTCCCCCCAAACCTCACGTGTGAGACAATACAAGAACATTCAGAGGTGAAATGATTGGTTGTAAGAGCCTTAACCTCATCAGTGCATTAAGCCATCTGAATGGATTACCTGGGTGGTAACTGCAGGCAGGTAGGGTATGGTGGGAGGAGATATGTCACAGGGCAGGGGGTGACTTTGGGGCTTATAATTTGTCCTTCTTGACTAGAGTGCTCTCTGCTCTCTCTGCTTCCTGAATGTCATATCCTGAGCTGTTTTCCTCTGTCACGTCCTTCTGCCCTGGTGGTCTGCCTCACTTGGGCACAGAGCAACGAAGCCAGCTGTCTATGGACTGAGACCTCTAATACGGTGAGCCCCAAATAAACTTTTCCTCCTCTAAAATTGTTCTTGTTGGGTCTTTTAATCACAGCAGTGAAAAAGCTAACTAAGATACCATCTTTTTTCCATCTTTGAATTATTTTTTTTACACAAGGAGAAAAAGGCTGTTGCCTTCAACTTGGGTGATGCGGGTCCACACAAGGGGAGAGGTGATCCTTCAAAAGGTCCTGGTGGTGCCATTCACTGAGGGGCCCGTTGCCAGGCAGCCAAAGGAATCCATAACTATGCTACAGCCAGCAGTGTCTATTCATTCTATTGTTTTCTACAATCTGTGTCTTTCTGTCCAGACTTATTGCCTCTCTCTGATGTTATCTATCTCAACAGAGTTGCCATCAAGAATAAAAGCAATAGCATGTAAAATTTCTTAGCATAATATTTAGATCTTAAATGAAGGATATTATTAATTGAATCTGAACTTGAATAGACTTCTAAGAGACCTCCCCATTTCCTGTCTCTCCTCTTACAATCTATCCTCCATGTCAACTGCCAGAGTTAACTTTCTTAAGTGCAAATCTAATTATGCCATGCCTCTGCTCAAAAGCCCTAGGTAGCTCCCCATTGCCTACAGAATAGTCTAAATTATTAGCCTGATATAAGACTCTTTATCCAGTACTACCCTGATAAATACTTAATAACCAGTGCTCTGGGGGAGGAGGAGCAGGAAATTTATGCATGCATATGCATAAATTAGTTTACTATAAACTGTACTGGTATGTGAATGTGTAGCACATTTTCTATAAATAATAATTATACAATACTCTATTGTCAATTACATATGGACAGTTGAGTCATACAGAATGCTTTTGTTCATTTTTGCTGAACTCCAGTGTGTGTTGACAACCTCTAGCTGCAATTGATGAACAAGTGTAGTTCCAACATGAGAATCAGTTGATATTTTCTTTTAACACATAAGATGTAGGAGAAACACTGAAACTTCACTTGTTCCTCAAAAAATGTGAGTCATCTTTGTTGAATCAGAAACTCACAAATTATCAGAGGAATATTTGTTGAATATTTTGTGCAATTTCCAATGTAATGGCTACAGATGTATCCATATCATTAACACTTTTAAAATACTGATCAGTGAAACATAGACTGAGGCTCAATTTGTAACGTTTGCTCTTTTAGGTATAAATATTCCCACCATGGCCGATTTCAGGCTAACAAAATGATGTCAATGATCTAGTGTTTCCATCTTCTACATTGACAGTAGCTTTAAACAATATAGATAAAACTACATCCTAGTTAAAATAATTAGTAATAAGTATTTCAAATACATTACCTTTATTTTTAATATAATTTAGTTTTGAACTTAGATTGTTTAATTTTTTAAATGGCTATGCTTGACCACCATTTGAAAAATTCTTGGATTTTAATGATTGGCTCTCACAAACCAGTACAACCCACTTCCAACATTCCATTGCATTTACCCCTAAGGCCTGGTTAAAAAAAAAAAAAAAAAAGCTTATTATTAAGTGTTTAAAGACTAAAGGGATGAATGCAAGACTCTATCTAATTCAAACTGACTTCATTAGTTTCTTTTACTACCTTTTCCCACTACACACCCTCCACTGCAGTCAGGAAAGCAAGAAGGTGCTCTGGTGAACATCAATTAACGTTTGCCTGCCAGCAGCACTTGTGTTTTTTTATTCTGGTAGTAAAACCAGGAATACCTCTCCTCTACTCTCAGTATGGGAAGTTCGGCTGGGGTTACTCCACCGCCTTAGTCCTGGGTGGACATGTGACAGGAGTCTGAATTGGGGCAGAGCAGACCAGTGAGCAAGTTGGGATGGTCAGAGGCAATGGGCCTCAGCTGCAGAACCCGCAAAGAGGGAGATACATTTTGCTGCGGGGAGTATTGAGCTGGTAAGTTTGAGCAGCTGGGAGCCCTGCTGGCCACCACTGATGGAAAGCCTAGCTGAGTGTGAAACCAGTAGAGAGATTAGAGCCGAAAGTTGGAGAAAGAGGCTCCGGATGATGTGCTTTGAGCACCTGGGTTCAACCATTGTTTTGCTTCTCTGTCTCTCGATTTTCTCATTCTGTAAAATGAGGATAATATTAGTACTTCTTTTGTGAAGTTATTTGGCGATTCTATGAATGAAGACACTCCACAGTACCTGTACTACTTGGTTACATGAGCTGATCGTCCATTTCTTGTTTAAATCAGTGATTGAGTTTCTGTCACTTGCTATTAATACAGGCGTTCCAGGAGCGAATTCAGTTGCTGATGAAAGCAAACTTCAGATCTTTGTCCAGGGTGAAACAGAGGACCAGCCAATTTGTGAAGAAAGGTTTTAAGTCATCTGTTGTCCCTAAGCTCTGTTTCTTTTCCCCGATGTCCCTTTTTCAAATCCATGGTAGGATCAGTCAGAACTCCTGGCACAGAGCAGGCATTGAAAAAAATACCCATTCAACAAATGAATGAAACCCCCTTTTTGTTTGTTTGTTTTTGCGTCTGTGTATATGGTACTGGGGACTTAACCCAGGGGTACTTTACCACCACTGACTTACACCCCAAGCCTGTTTTTAAAAATCTTATTTATTTGTTTTTGAGACAGAGTCCCACTAAGTTCCTGAGGGTCTCACTGAGTTGCTCAGGCTGGCCTTGAATTTGCAATCCTCTTTCGTCAGCCTCATAAGTAGCTGAGATTATTGGCAGGTACCACCATGCCCAGCTATGAATGAAAATCTTAATACCTTTTGTGTTACTTATTGGTTGCTGTGTAAACAAATTACCCCTAAACATAGACTTAAAAATAAACATGTTATTTTTTATAGTTCCTGTGGGCCAGGACTTTGGCAGCAAGTAATTGGACAGTTGTTGGTTGGAGTCTCACATGAGATTTATAGTCAGAGAAAGCCAGGGCTGTTGTTATCTGAAGGTTTACTCGGGGATAGAGGGCCAGTTTCCAAGATGGCTCCATCACATGCTGGGTTTCCTGTTGATGGGAGACCTCAGTTTCTCTCCACAGATTTCTTCAGTGGCTCACATGTGACTGGCTTCTCGTTGAATGCATGATTCAAGAGAATGAGATAGAAGTTGCAATGCTTCTTATAACCTTGCTCCTGAAAGTTCTGATTCAGTGTGGAGGAGATTATATCATACTTTGTCACAATAACCAACCCTGGTTTACTCTGGGAAGAGAGAACTCAAGGGTGTAAATACCAGAAGACAGGGATCATGTAGGACCATCTTGGAGATTGGCTACTACTGCCTTCAGTAGATCAAAACTCTGAGTTATTCTTGTCTTTGAACCACTATAAAAAAGATGAGATCTTTCAAGTTGCCTCAGATTTGGTTTTTTGTAAGTTAAAGTTCCTGGTATTAGTGACTTTTAGAAACCTTGGTGCTATAACAAAAAATATTAGGTGCTAGATATTCAGATACAAAGAGCAGTTTTGGAAAGAGGCAGCTATAACTTTGTCCTTGGCCTCTAGAAGCACGTACAGGGTGATAATTCTCTTGCTGCCTGTTGAACTTGCACAATGAAAACTTTCCTGAACTGAAATGAAATTAAACTTTTCTGGGTAATTGCCGCAGTCTGACTGGGCAAAATAACTGGGGGGTGAGTGACAAGGAACTTGTGAAGGTTGATACAGCAGGAGCCGCTTTATGGTAGGACAGTAGAGGTATATATACCTTACTGAATACACAGCTTGACTCAATTTAGCATCATCCATTTACAGCAATCAGTCATTAAGGAATCCTCATCATCTTAATAATTATACACAGCTTAACTTAATTAACATCATTGGAGATAGCAGTCAGTCATTAAGGAATCTTCATCATCCTAATGGCTTGCTGACGTTTCTTCACAAACCACTCCTCTTGGCAAAGTGCCAGGCGCCATCTTGACTTGTCTGTGGCTCTCAACAGGTAATCCCACAGACTTTCCTAATCTAATCTGAGTACTAATTTAAGCAAGTACCTATTCCACAAGACCAAGTACAACTCAGGGGCCCAGTTTGCACTTGAAAAACTGGCAGAACTGATATCATTTTCTTCTTGCATCCTGGTAAGAACTGGCACCAACTTCTTTGCTTCCAGGCCTGGCAACACTTGGATACAGTGTATGCCCTCACTGAATTGGTAAGGGCTCTGGTTGGAGACTTCTATCATTTCCCTAGCTTTCTTCCTTTATTCACAGGGCTATATATCTTCTCATTTCCTTTGATTCTGTACACAGCCAGGGAAGGCATATGATTTAGACTAATTTACAGAATGCAGGAATCAGGTAGAAGTGTAGGCTCTGAAAAACTCCCCCATCTAAAACCACTTCTCAAGCCGTGCTCATCGTCTCTTTCTCTTAAGGTGCCAATCATGAATTTCAGGCATCAACATTTGGAGCAACACTGGAGTTGGGCTGTAGGCTCTGGGCATGCACTTTTATTCAGTGTTACTGTTTTCTTCTGAAGAATTTTATTTACTTCTGAAGAGTTAACCTGAGATTTTCTTACAGACTTTTATAATCATTCTTCAAGTATAATAATCAATTTGATTAGCATTTATTAAGCATCCAGTATGTGTCAAAAGGCGTGAGAGGCACTGGAGACATGAGGAGCCCATGGGTTAGTGAGAAACATAAATCAGCATGTGCTAATCCTGTGATAAGTGCCTATATCATTGGCAGGATTCTAACAGGCTTCACAAAGGAGGTGAGAAATGAGTTGAGCCTTTAAGAGAAGAATATTTACCCTAAATGAGAAACTGATTGATGGAAGGGTCTCCACAACCCTTGGGCATGTCCAGAAACAGAGCTAGGAATCTGGGAACACTGGGGAGCAAAGGTAAGAAATCCAGAGGGAAAACAAGAGTGATGAGCCAGGAAAGGCTCTGTCGGGGCTGCAGGTGGGCCTTGAGTCCTCTTGAATTCATGCAAGAGGCCAGGGCTTTTGAGACTCTTAAAATCAGCAATTTTTTTTTTCCAAATGAGACTTCCCATAGACTCATAGTATTTCACATGGATTCAAGAAAATAGGGTTACTTTTGCTGTCATTAAAGGAAAAGTGGATAGCACCCTTTTGGTTGAATTTCCCTACTTTCATCTGCCTGCCACTATGTCATGCTACATATACAGCCCAAGTTGAGAATAAATGCTATAGGCAACAGGGAACCCTGGAGGTTTTGTGTAAGAAAGTGTGTGTGTATGTGTGTTGATTGGCATTAATATGGGAATGGGTTTGAGAGGGAGACTAGTTAGAAGACATAATATTGCTAGTCCACGCAAACCTCATCAGAGTCTCTATTTGGAATCTTGTCAACTTCATCACTGAACCTGGAATTCCCTTCATAATCTCTCCTTAATGTGATTATCTAGACCTATTTGAAGACAAGGGACAAGGGACTTTGCCTCCTATCAGATGCTCTGCCTTATAGATTTTACTTCTGTTAAGGTAATTATGGCTTGGGGCAGAATTCTTTTCTTGTTTCTCTGAGTGCTAGGGTTGGGGGAGAAACGTAAACCCTCTGTCAATGGCAGCCTTTGAAGTCTTCCCTGTTTGAACAACTCCGCATTTGTGGGTTCTCAATATACATCAGGCTTTGGGCTATATAGTGGGGTTGCAAACTGTGGAAGCCCTTACCCTCAAAGGAAGAATGACCTTTTGAGGGTCTGAGTTGTCAGACTTATAATGACATCATTATTACATAGCTATGGGATATCAATTAAGATATAACAAATTCAGCCAGGTTTGGGAGACAGGAGATTGCATTTACTCCATACTATATAAATTAGTTTAATTTCATTCTGTGAACAGAAGGGAGAAATGGAAAGATAAAAGGAAGGGCATTGCAGGTGGAGGAGAGAGCATGGGGAGGTCCGAAAGTCCATCTCCACTTTTTCTTTTTTGATACTGAGAATCAAACCCAGGGGCACTCAGCCACTGAGCCACATACCCAGCCATTTTTAAAATTTTAACTAGAGACAGGATTTCACCAAATTGCTTAGCGCCTTGCTAAGTTGCTGAGGCTGGCTTTGAACTCACAATTCTCCTGCCTCAGCCTCCAGAGCTGCTGGGATTAGAGGTGTGCATCACCATGCCCGGCTTCCATCTCCACTTCTTTTCCCGCTCAGCCCATGACATGACTTCCAGGATAGCTGTTAAGACTGTGTCTTTTGGAGTCAGGCTGCCAGGGTTTATAACCCAACTGTTCCATGTATTAACTCACCCTTGTCTGGCTTAGTTTCCTTGTCAGTAAAATGAGGACAGTGATATTACCTACCTTATGGGCTTCTTGTAAAACTAAACAAGTCTATCCATATAGAACAATGAGAACCATACCCACCACTTGGTAAGAGCTCAAAAAATGCTATCCTGGAGTCTCTGGCA
Organism: Marmota monax; assembly: GCF_021218885.2. Lineage (NCBI taxonomy): Eukaryota > Metazoa > Chordata > Mammalia > Rodentia > Sciuridae > Marmota > Marmota monax. The sequence goes on from NW_026694339.1 coordinate 1,936,968, forward strand.
TGCTTTGAAATGCAGCAGTTGTATTCTACAGGAATTTCAGAAACAGGTTCATTTATATGGACCTGGGAGCTGGTTGGATGCATAAAGTGAGAGAAAGAGAAATTTACCTGGGTGGCCATCCCTAGTGCAGAAGGACTGGGACTTTGGTATAAGTTGTGTCATTTGTTAGTGGGCTGAGTGTCAGCTCAGCATTGATAGCCTCTCGAGCCCCTCAAGGGCCTTTTCCCAAAGTGCATAGGAACAGGCTCAGCAGCAAGTTGTTCCTCAGCTGGCAGTTGGAGTTCCTGGCACAAGGAGCATGGATTCCAGAGAAAGCCATGGGGAGCTGGAACCTCGAAGGGTTGGCATGTCTTTGAAGTTAAAGCCTCTGGGCATCTGTGCATTAGGCGGAGGCCAGAGGCCACTGGGCTGGGCAAGGTCATTGCTATCCCAAGCATGAGGACAGCATGCCCTTTAGCCCAGGGGCCTGCCTGCGGCCCTGGCTTAGATCACTTAGGCATGGAACTCAGGGATCAAGGCCTACACAGTTTTTATTGTGACAGGGTAAAGCAAGCACTGAAGCTGGAGTTAGAAGACCACGGCAGGTGTGATCTGAACCGGCTATTTAAAATCCCTGAGCCTGGGTCTCCTCTACCTCACTTGTAAATTAGATGTAATAATGAACCCAGCTCCACTTCCAAACACTGTTTATTCCAGAAAGTGACTTTGAGGATCAGATGAACTCATGGAAAGGAAACTCCTTCTACAAATAGGAGACTATACAGTCTGAAGGCTGTGCTCTTTCCCTCCCACCTCTGTCTGTAATATCTTTCACTAAGTTACCACCCGCCAACCTCTACACACTTTCCCTCATGCTGTCATTTGAGGTTCAGATTATCACTTCCTCAGTGAAAACTTCCCTGTCCCTAAAATTCAAATGAATACCCGTTTGGATCCTCCAAAGGATATTGCATGTTCACTATCACAACACTTTATTTCTATATTTTTGGTGCTAAGGATTGAACCTAGGGCCTTGTGCATGCTAAGTACATATTCCACCACTGACCTGCACCCCAGCTCTATCACAATCCTTTCTACATTGTACTGATGGTCTCAATGACAAGATTATATAAGATCTTCAAGGATGCAGTTGTGCCATAATCACCAGTCCCTCCAACCCTAGAAGAGCCTGGAGATGCATATTTGAATGAATGGATGAATGAATAACTGCAATGCAGATGTAAGTGGTGAGGTAGTTCAGCTAGCAGGTAGAAGGAGACTCCCTTGTTCCAGGTTCTGCATTAGTGGCTAGAAATAGAGATGGACAAGAATGTCCCTTCCGCTTCTTACTCACAGTGGAGTAGGAGTGGGGCAGACTGGTATTTAAGGGATAGTACCACAGAGGGCAGCTTGATGAACTGTGCAGGAGATGAAGAGACGATCTTCTAGAATGTGTAGTGAGATGTCTGATGTGAAGAAAAGACTTGCCATCACTGTCTGGTGGCGTGTGATAAAAAGAAGAAGCACCATTTTCTTTAGTTGCTGGAAGGGTTAGACTCTGCTTGTGGAAATGATCCAGGTGAGATGAGAGGTGATGGTACAAGAATATTCCTAATGAAATTAAACCACCTAAACCTTGGTAAAAATAACTCCCTACAGCAACTTAAGTCAGCTGAGAAAATGGCAGGTGTGTCAGGATGGACGCCTCTCCTGTCCAGTCTTCCCTGACCTCCTCCCTCCGGTAAAATGGTTTTACTTTTCCATTCCTCCTAAAATAGGCTCCAGGAAATATGATGACATCAGCATCCATCTATTAGAGGCAGAAGGTCAAGATTCCACCAGCCTCCCCTACACTTGTTTCTAATTATGAAAATCTGGACCAATCTGGCTTTATCTGTGACTTTAGTGAACTTCTTCACCCAATTTTTCTGTGCAATTGGAATGGGCAGGCTTTATATTGGGATCCAGGAGACCTTTGCTCTAAACCAGACTATAATTAGCTCTGTGACCTTTGACAAGTCACTCAATCTCCCAAGCAGATTTTTCACTTTTAGTTGAGGTCTTTGACTCTAGGTAGGGTTTAATCAGACCAAATATGAGGCCTAGAGTCACCTTTGATGTCTCATTTCCCCTTAACCACCCCTTTCCCCATAGACATCTTCTAATAAACCTAACTTCTTTTTTTTTTTACCTTCAATATCTTCTGTAGTCACCGTTTGTTTTTCTATCCCAAATTTTCAGGTAAGATCTTACCTGTTATCAAGCCATTTTGAGGGCCCTTTCAGGAAGGCTCTTGGGTAAGCAGAAGAAATGAAGCAGCATAACTCAAGGTAACATTAGGGATTGCCCTTGATCACAGGTAGGTGTGTAGGGTTATGAGAGTAGTTGGTGGAAATTCACCATCTCAGAATCTCAGGAGAGGCCAAATTCAGCCCAGAGTCTTAGTTACTTGGCTTTTGTGTCCAAAGACAAGAAAGAAGAGACAGAAGAAAGGAGAGAGGAGAGACAAAAGAAGGAAAAGCAACTGAGAAATATTGCTAGGTCAGGGTTAATACCCCTTGATTTAATGAGAACTTGCGGCTCCCTAAGAGGTATGGATTTTCTTCTTATGCACTTGACCCATAGCTACAAAGCTCTTGAGTGACAGGCAGAATCTGAATTCAGGTCTTTAAACTCAGGGTGCTTTCTGACTAATAGAAGAAACCACATACTAAACACTAAGAACTTTTCAACTTGATGGGCCCCTGGGATTTTGTTTTCAATCTCCTTTCAGGATGGTGTCAAACCTTTGTTGGCTCAAGTTTTCCAAGTGCCATTTTTTTCTTCCTTTTAAAAAAGATAGGTCTATGATCCTGGCATGGATAAAAAGGTTGTGTATTTCTGAGTCCCAGTCAATCAGGTATTCATCCTACTGGCTTTTGTTTTTTATCAGACCTCTTGTTTCTGATATACCAAATTTCACCATATACTAATGTGTGCTTCACTCTCTCGGGCTAGATAGGAACATCTATGAACTCTGCCTCCATTTTCAGATTGGGGCTAAATTAGACATTAAAATATGGTCATATGTAAGTGCACCTGCATTTAGTCATCTTCTTGTTTTCAATCGCTAGCCTAAAGTCTTGGCTCTTATCTATATTTAAAACTGACATTGTTAAATGCATAAGCACATCTGAATTATTTATATTTAGGTTTATACAGTCTCCAGCTGCAACCGTATATTTCAATATCTTTAAATTCCACGTTGCCATCTGGACCAGATTGCTGCTAAATCAAATCAGATAAACGTTACCTTTCCACTACCTCTGATTTATATCAACCATTCATTTCCAAAAGCATAGCCCTGTTAAATCCAATCTACTTTCAAAAAAAAAGCTTATGAAATTAGCTCAGTTTTGAGAGTTTGATATTCTTTCTGTGAAGCTTCAGCTTTGCAGAAGGCCATTTGGATAGATAGAGAGGCAGTGTGGAACCGTCCAAGCTAGGAGCACTGGATTTCATTGATTATTGGACAAATCTTCTGAGCCTGACTTCGTCCAATTACTCAAGCCTTTTCCCTAATCAAGTTATTGTGAGCTAGTTTATAGACTACAGAAATAGAATATGCAGGTTTTAAAGCATTAGGCTGTTCCCTATGATTTAATCTGGCACATCTCTGAACTGAAAGAAAGTTTTAGCCATGTATTCAAAAGGTAAATAGAAAGATGGACCTTTTAGAATTTTATTTTTGTAGCCTATTTTATGTGTATTCTTTTTAACCTGGAGAACAATGGTGGGGTTGTATACCAGACAAATTAGAATCAATCATTTATCACCACAGAGGTCCAAGTCTGAAATCCTTATTTGTTGGTGAAAACAATAATGGTCTACAATTTGTCCATAAACAGAGTCAATGCCTCAAGTTAAGAATCAGAATGTTTTATATAGAAAGAAGGAGAGGAAAGAAGGGAGGAAAGGAAGTATCAAAGCCCAAAACATATTAAATACCAAGGAAATGGGAGTCTGAAGGATCTTCACACATTTCTTTTTATAAACAGTCATCTACAGATTTTACCATTCTCTTTCTCTACCCATATGATTCCAAGTCTGAACTCATTTTGCAAGTCTAATGACTGGAACGTGAAATATTCTTCAAATGGCTCCACTGAATGGATCTGTAGCCCATCATTGTAGAGTTGGAATGATGTCATAAATGGTCACATTTTAATTCTTCCTGTATTTTGCAAGTTGCGGGGGAGGGGGTGAGGCTAGAAGAAAGTGGTTTCCATGTGATATTCTAAGCCTGAATAACTGAATACAAATCCTGAAAGTAGGAATGAAAAAACCTGTTCTTTCTCAATATGACTAATGCTAATTTTTCTTGCACACACAAAAAAGAAATATGTCTCTCTTTAATGGTAAATTACCATTTATTGTAAATGTGCCATATGAAGGAAGCCATAAGTCATTATTATTGACCTATTATGATTCATTCTGCTTTACCCTGAATTAAATAAAAATGTGCACTTTAGGATAGTATACTTTTAGTTCAAATGTTCTTTTCCTGGATTCATGCCCACAGACTTTCCAGTGGCCCTGCTTGGGGGACTAACAGTGCTGTCATCATAATCACTAGGCTGTCCTTTCTTCTGCTCCTTGCACAGGAGATGGTTCCTAATCTCTGACTTATTGGCCTCCTGTTCCGTGTATGAAATAAAAATGTTCATCTAGACTCCAGGTATAGTTGAATACCCAAGTATGTTGGTATTGTATGTAGTTCAGGATCCAGGGAGAAAAGCCAAGAGAGAAACTCATTTAGTTGAATGGAAAGTGGATATGTTCAGAGAAGCTGGAACAAAGTTACTCTTGAGGAAATGAAAAATTAAACTTAGGTGGAGGGCAAAGTGAAAACACACAATTAACTCCTTGAAACAATAACAAACCTTACTCCAGGAGAGAAAAAGAAACATAAATTGTAATGTAAAATGTAAGAAAGGAAAGATTTCTTCGTTAGCTAAAGCAAAGATTATTAAAAATATTCATGCGTATGTTTATTCATAGGTATCTCTGCATGGGGTGATACATTTCTGTCTTGTCTCACATATCTAAAATTAATATGTATTTCTAATTTAGTAAAATATATCCTTTTTAAATAAAATATTTCTTTATTTTAGAGTGTATTCTGACTACTATTTTTAATTTTGAATGTTAAATTTTCATACATATCCAATATGTCATATATAGGATTCATCCACGTGTCCCCATATTGACAAAATGTTTACGCATAGGACTAACACTTTACTCATCCCTGTGTCCGATCCTGTGTATAAAATATAAATATTTAAAAGTAGTTTGATTTTTCCTAAAAGGGCATATTCTGGTGACTTACATGCAATAGACTAATATCCCATGAATTTCTGATGGTGTAGAACATACCAAGCCAAAGTCCAGTTTCTGCTCAGAGGGAGAAGTAATTGATAATATGAACTTGTAATTAATACAGCATTCCTGAGATGTGCTCCAAATGTACAGGGAAATGGTGTCAATGCTGCTGTCTGTCCAAATCCCAAACTCTTTGTTCCAAGGCCAAGATTGCAAAGTGCAAAATATTTGAATGTAAATGAAAGAACTTCAAGACCAAATAGCAGCACATAGAAAGAACTTAGGTCTGGTTACAGGATCTGTGGTTGGTTTGATGATATTCTTTCTTTCTTTCTTTTCTTTTTTTTCCTAGTATTCAGAAATGAACCCAGGGACACTCAACCACTAAACCACATCCCCAGCACCCCTGCCTTTTAAAAATATATTTTATTTAGATATAGGGTCTTACTAAGTTGCTTAGGGCCTCACTAAGTTGCTGAGGCTGGCTTTGAACTCATGATCCTCCTACCTCAGCCTCCCAAATGGCTGAGATTACAGGCTTACGCCACTGAGCCCAGCTTGATGGTGTTATTTCCTAAGTAAGAAAGAGAGAGAGAAAGAGAGAGACAGATAGACTGAGACAAGAACCAAGCAGACTGGGGGTAACCCTTCAAGAAGCAGAAAGTATCATTTGTAAATGTAGACTAAGAAAGACCTGAAAGTATGTTCAAGAAAAATTGTCAGCAGAATGCTACTCCTGAGAACTACCATCAAGTGTTATCAGGGAGTGTGAAATGTTTCCCGAAGAAGGTAACAGAGGGTAAATAAAGGGCAGACCAGAAAAATTATTATAAGTATAAAAGTGTGTGTATGCCAATTAGCAATAAATATTGTCGGAATAAAAATAGCCCTCAGCATGAAGAAGGAAGGTTACTTGGTAATTAAGGAAATTGAGAGGCTTATTGGACATCTAAAATATCGGGAAGGAAGATAATGAAAGCATAATTGCAGATAAAAATTATAAGAGTGTCAAAAATGACTGAGGAACGCTGAAGCTGCAAATGAAATGGAAATATCAAAGCTGTGCAGATGACATATTACTGGTGTCTTAATTGCTGAAGGTAAAAAGGAAAGGGAAGAAATGGTGACAGCAGCAAGAGGAACTCCTGCTCTTCTTTGAGAGCTGCTCACCAGAGGGCAAGTCACGAAGTGACAACCTGGCCATGGATTTAAAAAAAAAAAAAAACTTTTCCAAAGATATTCAGTCAGTTTTTAAAAACTTGGGACAGTCTGGATAGACTGCTGTACAAGGTTACTGATATTTTAGTTATTAACTATTAAATTGGCAATTTTATATGGTTCATGTAATAGAATTATCAGAGGAACCACTGCTTAGTGCTAAGATTAATCACTATTTATTGGGCTGCTTTGTGCAAAACATCATTTTGGAATTGGAATTGTCTAGCCTGAAACTGCTTCTTTAGCAGGTATTAATGTCTCCGGATGGGGACACATGCAGGCCGTGAACTCTTGAGGGGAAGCCTCCTGTGTTTTTTTTTTTTAGCATATGTCTCAGGTGACCAGACACAAAAAGCATTTGTCACTGAATGACTATTATAAATAAAGTTTTACTGAATTGTAAGGTGAAACAAATAAAAGTGACTTTTGGAATGGCCCTTGCAATTGCGTTGTAAGGCAGAGTCCCCGATGGAAACGGTGTTCGATGTTAACAGTCCTTCTATAACATTTTCCCCATATTGGAAGTTCCATAACTGTAAATAAAACGAACCACCAATACTGAGTATCATTAAACAAGTCTACCTCTGCTTGATGGACTTTAATAAATATTTGCATTAAGGGAAACGTATCAACATCCCTCAAGGGGTTATTCTAGAGACTAATAAGACAAGACAGTTATTTTTCAGCAACAGCTAAATAATTGGTATTTGATAGAGTTGTCTGATTCACTGATAATTAAAATTATTAATGGGTCTTGTTTGGCCTGAGTGATTGTTTATGCTCTGCTGACTCTGCCCTTTAAGTACTGGGGCATGTAATTAGACCCCTCTTTGACCTTTGAGTATCATGGTGACCACATCGAGGCTGTGACATCCATGGCCTAGATCAGTTCTTGGAAGCAGATGGCGTTTTCAGGCAGAATTAACATGTGCTCCTATTACCATTCCTTGGCTCCTCACAGATTTGACAGAGAAAATGACTCCGGGATGTCACATCTTGGACAAGTTATGCTACTGTATCCTAGAGTTTATTTTATTCCCTGAAGAAGTTAATGGTAGGCAGATGACCCAAAGTTAATATTCTCTAATGTCCCTTTCTTCCTTGATTTGTTTTTCTACCATGTCCTAGGTGACAGACTCTTATATCCAGGGATTGGAATATATGCATGTGTGTTACCATGTGATTGTCTGGTTTCCTCGAGGTACTATTATGTTGAACCATGAAATTATCACTATTCAACTGGTGTTTATGTCCTCCCCACATTAGCAGTGAAGAGACACATACTAGTTAAATATTGACTTTAAGCAACCATGTATACCAACTGTCTAGATTTAAAATCACAGCACGATAGAACCTAATTTCTGGCAACAAGAGTATGTCTAGTCCAATTCCTTCATTTTACAGGTAAAGAAATAAAAATGGAATCCAATGGTTAAATGATATGCCAACAAACACCCAGCTGAGTTGGAGTCAGGACTAGAGTTTAGGTTTTGGCTTCATCTTTTTAGCTTTACAAACCCCACTTAAAGATGACCTGAGAGAATGTTGTTCATTAAACTAACATAAGTTGAATATTTCTTTCTACATTTTCCCCTCAATATTATTCCAATACAATATTTTCAAACCATATTCTTTGTAGTTTGAGGTTCAGCATGTTTTCTTGGAGAGGGGGGACAGAGATGCTTCATAGGTTGTCTAGTGGTAGGACTCAAAATTACCTTAAGCTTATAGTTTTTTATGCAGGAGCCTTTGAACATTGATAATTTTAATCAATCAAATTGATTTATTCTATTTATTTTTAATTGACACATGATAATTCTGCATATTTTAGGGTACAGCATAATATTTCCATGCATGTATGCAATGTGTAATGATTAGATCAGGGTAATTGGCATATTTAAAACTCAAACACTATTATTTCCTTGTTTGGGGAGTATTAAAAATCCTTTCTACTAGGCATTTTGAAACATGTAATTAATTGTTGCCAGCCATGGCTAACTTATTTGTTATAGGACAGTAGAGGTTATTTGTCCTACCTAACTGCACCCTGGACCTGTCACCCATCCTCTTTCCACACCTCCTCTCTTTTGCCCTCCTTAGCCTCAGATCCTGGTACAGACAGTTTTACTCTCTACTTCTAAGAGATCAAATTTTCCACTTTCCACATATAAGTGAGAATGTGTGATATTTGTCTTTCTGTGCCTGGCATATTTCACCTACAGTAATATCCTCCAGGTTTGTTCATGTTGTTGCAATGACAGAATTTCCTTCTCTTTTATCCTCCAGTGCTGCCCTGGAGCAGGATGCCCACACTTAGCCCATCTGAGATATTTACTCCTTCCGCTCATAGTTGATAATAATTAGTCAATAGTTGGTCCTAATTTCTTTCTTTCTTTATTGTTTTTATTTTTTTCTTGCTCTCCTGGGGATTTAACTCAGAAGTGTTCTACCACTGAGTTACATTCCAAGCCATTTTAATTTTTTTTATTTTGAGACAGAGTCTTGCTAAGTAGCTGAGGGTCTCACTAAGTTGCTGAGGCTGGTCTTGAACTTATGATTCTTGTGCCTCAGCCTCCTTACTTGCTGGGATCACAGGCATGTGTCACTGTACCCAGCAGTTGGCTATAATTTTTAATAACTCTAGTATGAATATGAGCTACTTTGATCTACAGAATTTACCTCTCAGTAGAGAGATTTTTCAAAACCTCTCTAGTGCCATAAGAGAAGCAGATTATTATACCCTTCTAATTGGAGTTTGTAATTCTTATTTATGTGGTTCATTGCAGGTAGACTTTCCTGTTTTTTTTTAAATCAAAGAATCTTACTGAACCAAACATATACAATGATCTAACTGAAGTCATTATCCATCCTTCCACAAAAAAATTAAAAATTTGTCTTATTGGATGTCAAATTTCACTTAGATCAGCTTCATTGGAAGTTTTTATATTGTTGCCACCTCTTTTATATATTCTTCTCAGTATTCCAGCATTACATGATTAGCAACACAAGTGAGTCTATTAACCAGAGAACAGTGAATTTGAGCACCATCTATACTTCCCACCAGGCAATGAACTTAGCATCAGACTGATGGATGTGGGTTCTATATAGTAGTAAGAAAAGCAAACTAAGCAAATGTTTTCTCCTACTACATTCTCAACATAACATAGAATGCATCTGATTCCAGTGGGCAGGTTTATTCCATACATACCAAGTTATTCTCCAGTGGACACCTATGCACAGCCCATGGCTTAACTCCATTCTGATACTTTCTACCTGGAGTTAGAGTCAGATTTCACAGGTTAAGACCTCAGTCCCACCAGACTGTCCCCGAACAACTTTAGATGCCAATCACAAGTCAGGGTTCCTGGAATTTCTGATTGACTTGCCATAAACTAGGTTTTCCCATGATAACTACCTGGGGTTTGATTACTTAGCTAGAATGGCTCACAGGACTTGGGGATATATTTTAGGTTTATTATAGAGGATATTGCCAAGGATATTACAGAAGTACATAGTACGAGTGTAGAAGGCTTCAAAGCACAGGAGCCTCCGTCCTTGTAGAGTTGTGTGTACTATTCTCCTGACACATGTGTGTATTCACAATCCTGGAAGTTTTCTAAACCCTGCACTTTAGGAATTTTAATGGAGGCATGATTGATTATTAACTCAATCTCCAGTTCCTCTCCTATCCCCCTAGGAGGAGGGAGGAGCTGAAAGTTCCAAGATTCTAATCATTGTTTTGTTTTCTGGTGATTAGCCCTCTCCAGGAGCTTATCAGGAGCTGCCTGATTAAAACAATCACCAAATCTCTTATCACTCAGACAATATCATGGGATTAGGATCTGGAGTCAATGACCAAATATTAGAACAAAGTTATATCTAACATCTTTGTTGCTTAGGAAATTAACAGATTTTTAGGGAGCTTTGAGCCAGGAACCAGGAACATACATATTTCTGTGTGTGTGTGTGTGTGTGTGTGTGTTACAAGATTGCAGGTTCATATATGAAGATGTATAAGTTTCTATAATTTCTAGTTCCTTATACATAAAAATCAAATAATAATGGTCTCTCTCCTTAAGTGATGATCATTATGGAAATTGGATGAAAGAATGCATATAAACTGGCCAGTTGAAAACACTTTAAAAGAGGTTGAATGATTCTTCTAAAACTGATCCTCAGCTTAAAGCCACAGACATCAAGAAATAGAAATGATTTGATATGATTTTATTTTCCTGTAAGAGGATTAGAAATCTTTCTGGCAAAAATAAAGTTAAAAAAAAAATAAGCTGTATCAGCACATTTTTCTTATGTAAATATAAAACATACCTGAAAAATTCAGATGGGCCAATAGAAGAAAGAAAAATAATCTATGGTCTCATCATACAAATATAGCTTTTTAAACATTTTGTTGTATTTTCTTCCATGTATTAAAACTAATTTTTATAGTTACTTTTGATGGCAGCTTACTTTCATTTTCCACTTTTCCACTCTTCATATTAAAGCACAAGCAAATCCTTAGGTCATTATGTTAATTCATAATCTTTTGTTATACCATATGTCCCATTGGATATAACTGTAGCTTACAGACCCTTTTGCTTTTTGTAGATGTCAGGTTCTCTCCGATTTTCTATCATCAAATGTTCTCTTTCTATAAATAGCTTTTTGCATAAAATTTCTTCTGTATTTAAGAACATTTTCCTAAGGTAACATATTATAGGAATAGAACTTCTTGGCAAAAGAGGCAATTTCATTTTAATCTCAACTTCATTTTCTGTTGATGTTTGTAACCGAATTTCCCTTTGGTCTTCTTTTAAAAGTCACTTCATTCTCCATTGTTGAAATGGAATTGGGGATAAGATAGTGATTAGTTGCAATCATTGACTACAAATTGACTTTCTGTGCACCTGGGAAAATAAGGTTTAAAATTCTCATGGGAGCTGTGAGGGAACAGGGGATAGGACCAAGACTCCACCACTGATGTCTGAAAAGATGCTTCAAGGACGACGAAAATGGCAAATCCTATCATTGTGAACCACAATAAAAATAAGCTGGCTTCACACAAGAAGGCCTCGAATATTTAATACCACAGTCTCCTTCTGAGTGACATCATCACTCACACTGGTACCTAGAAAGTTATGTGGACCATGAAACAGGATAGTTCAAGTTCATTTTTGCGTAACCACAGCTTAAAAATGTTTCCATGTTGCAGGCTGACCATGAAGAGATTGCTTTAGTTCTCCTACATCAAAGAGATCTCCCTTTTGTTTTGGCTGTGCCTTGGCACACAAAGGCCATGAACTTGGGCCACATTTGTTTTTGTTTTGTTTTATTCTTTATTTTTATTTTTTTTTGAGATTTGGCCCTGTATTGAATTGTCAAAACAAAAGATATGTTGCAGCTGTTCTTTTGAGAGATTTATGCTCATATTGTCTCTTTGTTCTCTCTCTCATGGATGGGAAACAGGGCTAAGTTGTAGATGTTAGCCAACAAGGTACAGTGGAAATGGCATGATCTATAGACTCACTGACAGTTTAAAATTCACATTCTTCCACATGCTATCTGAAGAACTGCAGCAAGTAGTTCATTTAATCTTTATGAGCCTTTGCTTTCTCGTCTATAAAATGGAAAGGGTGATGATGCTTACCACACAGGTTTTAAAATCACATTAACATGGTGTTTGGAACAAAACTGTCCCAGCCTTTATAAATTCTAAATGTTGATGCCTCTTGATCCTAATTTTAGGATTTCTGCCAGTATATCCAACCTCCACCCTTACCCCAACTGACCATATCTAAATTATCTCTGGAACTTTCAGGTCTACATTTTACTCATTTACTCAATACATATTTATGAAATTCTGACTATATTCCAGACTTTGGGGATCAATGCACAAGACAAAGAATGTCCTGGATTTCATGGAGCTGCCATTCTCAATGAAAGAGAAGGGAGCAAATAAGATCAGTATATTGATAGCAAGTCATGATGAGTAATATAAAAAACTATAAAACAGAGTTGAGATAGAAGGTGGAGAATAGGAAGTCATGTGCCAAAGTCCTCTCTGGAGGGGAGCAGGTGAGGACATCCACAAGTCACCTGAGCAATTTGCTTCATCTCTGCTTCCATTGATGCCTTCTTGGGGGAAGGCCTGTGGCTGGGGAAGTTGGCAGTGCAGTGGAATCATTCTGACTCTGTCTTCCCACTCTGTCTCAGTTTAACTACATTATCTGGTTCCCAAAGATCAAAGCTTTCCAGTCTCTTGTGAACCCAAGCTCTTTAGGTTCTTGCCATACCCTTTCTGGTCCAAGATGTTCAAAGGATTCATTTGGGACCACTCCCTCTTCCAACCCTTTCCCCGTAGATTCCAGCATTCCCTTTCAGTCTTCTAAAGCAAATCCTCACTTTCCAGGTCAAAACAAAAAGCCTTCATACTTATCAATTTGTGCAGATGGATGTTTTAACATGGGAGTATGGTTTCCATTGCTCAGGATTCCACCAGAAGAAAGAACTACTGCAGGGGAAGACCCTGAGGTAAAAATCAGAGCCACTGTGGTTAAATCTGGCTTTTCCCCTTGCTAGCTTTGTGACTCTGGGCAAATTTCTTAACTAGCCTTGGCCTTGGTGGCCTTATCTATAAAAGGGACAGGAATAAGGTGCCAGCACATGGGATCCATCATGAGGGCTCAACTGATGAAAAAGAGGGAAAGGCATCTAGGAACAGTTGAAGTCTGGGTAGTGGGAGGTCCGTTGCAGCACAAATTGCGATGGTGGCCAGGCCTTGTTACGTTACAGGATTTCTCAGCTCCTGACAACTTATAAAGGCAAGGAAAACAGTCAATTAAAGTCCAGTTGAAAATAAGAAAGCTTGCCTCAGGGAAATTTGCAAAAATATTTTTGGTTGGGGGAAAGTGGAATGTTATTTGATTTACTCCCAGTATAAAACCACTTGGAAAGAAGAAAATCAAGGCCTAGGGGACCTCTGGGGACAGTCAGCTATGTTGTCATAAGTCAGTGACTTAATCCCCATTCATAATGAAGCTCATTTGCTGGTGTCCCAGGGAAGCTAGGAGCCTTTTGCTTAGTGATTTAATTGCTTGCTTGCTTCAGGGTTTAAAGCTGCTTTGCAGGTACAGACATAGGACGTTCAGTGTGCCTTAAATGATGTTCAAGTGGCAGGTAACTTCACCCAAATGAACTGGACACCAGAGGGTATGGAGTCGTTCCCTCACATACAAACCAACCTTTGGAGACTGCTCCAGTTGGGTTCCCTCAGTAACCAGACTGCCTGAAGCTATTTTCAAACTGTAAAACCCATAAAGTGAAATTTATTGCACTTTGCTATATTTTACTAGAGTTAGAGGGTTCAGATAAAATTTACTGGATAGATGTAAAACTCCGTTGATAGGAAAATGAACTCTTTTCACAGGCGCTCGTATGGGGCCGTTTTGATCACCGTACTGAATCCAGACCTTGCTAGAAGGCTTTCCCCTGGTTTTAGCAAAATTGAAGGCAGGTAAATATAACAACGCCAGCTTTTCAGCCCTGAGGCCAGTGCTGACAGGACTAACCTGAGCTGCCACCCAAGGGCTCTGGCCGATTTTGCTTCGGCTAACATTCACCATCCGAGATTGAAGAGCTTGCCTTCCCTTCTTTGCTGGACAGTGAGTTGCAAATAGCGACCAGAAGCCCAGCATGCTAAGGATGGTGCCCACTTGGGAAGTGAAGATGAGCCTGGGGAGGGGGTTGGGAATTGGGGTAGTGGGGTTATCCTGGAAGCACCCTGGGCAGGACTATTTAATTCTGCTTGGAAGAATTGGCCCTCATGATCAGAATTCACCACGTCTTGAGAAAAGTAGCAGGGGAGCTAACGAAAGAGGCTTTTCTCCCAAGGTTTTGCCCTCCTTCATTCTCTTCGAAATCTAATAGAAAGAGAAGATAGAGAAAGAGGGAGAGAAAGAGAGAGAGAAAACTTAAGAGAGAAAGAGAAATGGAGGGAAGAAAGGAAGGAGGGAAGGAAGGAAGGAGAGAAGGTGAAAAGGAAAGACAAATATTCTTGTAAGAAGGAAACTGATTGGATTTCTTTTGTCTTCTACTTTTCCTCAACACACAGTGCTGAAAAGTTAAACATTTGAGACGAGCGTTTGAGTGTTTCTAATGTAGTGAGGTCATGTTGCCCGAAGTGTACAATGCCCACTAGTGATATGCAAAATGTTTTAAGTTGGGAACGGATGAATTTATTCTATCTCAAAACTTATTTTAACATAGATCAGAGAAATACTGATTTCTGTTCCTAGTAGTGGCACACACATACAAAAAGTCCATTTTTAAAAAAATCAAACATTTAATAAAAAGAGTCAATTCAAAGAAGAAAAAAAAACAAGCACATAAGATCATGGCAAAATTTACTAAGTAGTGTTGGAATGATTAAACTTTGGAAAATACTACATGTAGACATCTGGGAGAAATGAAATTGTATTATCTTTGTTTTGTATTTCTTCTTTAAAAAAATCCTTTGCTTCCAATCACTATGCTTTCTGGGGCAGCAACAAAAAAATGCTATATGTTCTTTGTACCATTTAATTTCTCTCTTTGGCTCAGAGGAAGATGACCATTTTTTATTCTGTTGTTCAACAGATTTGGGGATTAACTCTGGTCATTGAAATACAGGCAGAGGGGAAGTTCGTCTTTTTCAGATCTAGTCCCTGAAATGTGATCTTCCTGTGATTTCCTTCTCTGGGGCTGATGGCTAATTGTGGTGGGCCCAATCCAAGCTCCATGCATTTCTGGAGCTTACGTCTGCTGGGTGAGATCAACACACGGAAGCCTGCTGATCCCACAAGGTGGACTGCATTGCTAACAGGAGGTGAAGCAAGAGTGTCCACGGGCTGCAGAGGAATATGAAACTACAACAAAAGCACAGACTAAAACTTAAATGATAAAATGACTTCCCCGGGATCCATCAGCTCTTGCCAGGGCCAGAATTTAGGTTTAGGGCATTTGGAATGGAAAATAATTTGACTATCCTATAGAGTCTGAATAGATTGAGATGAGAAAAAGTGAGAGAGACAAAGAGAAAAAAATGAAATAATGTCACACTTTCTAGCCAACATGCCAGGAAAAAAAATAAAAGCACATTAACTATGATAAAGAGCACCCTACTTCTTATTAAAAACAAATATTTCTGTTTATATTGCGTTGAATTTAGGATACTGATAGGTCTCTGGTTGAAAATGGCACTTAGAAGTTCACATCTGTGATCAGAGGAGAGGTCAACTCAAAAATCAAGACCTGAAGCTCAGGAGTATAATCAGAAGATAGGTCCAAATCGTTTAGGGAGAAGAGCAGAGTCAGGTGATAAGAACCCATGCTTGAGACACCTTTTATTTAAGGAAGGAGGGGAACACAAGGAAGCAGTGACAGAGACACGGAGCAATCATCAAAGAACAGGAAAGGCTCCTATTTAGATTCAATGTCATTCAATTCACTATCAATCTTTTCAGTACCCATTTAAGTGTAAGTTGCTGTCCTGGGTTGATTGAAGGATTCTGTGTATAAGATTCCTAAACACTTTCCCTCTACCCAGGCCTAATATCCTTTCCCCTATATGTATGATAATAAAGGACCAGAAGAGAGAAAAGTATGCACAGCCAATTTCAAAGATGGTTCGACCTCTGGCTGCCCCCTCCCTCACGGAGAGTGGATATATGCAGGAGAACACTTGTATCAAATGGTTTAAATGACTTGAAACAATCAGGTGAATCAGTAAACAACTTTTCATACTGAATATCCTTCATTTTTTTTTTTTTTTTACTTTTTCCTTTCTGAATTAGTTAAATCAACTGCTCTGGCCCAAACATCTCAAATCTCATTCTTTTCACTGCTTGCAGCAGCTCTATACTAGACTTGATTTATTATGCAAAACTAAAAAGGGAGCTACTGCCTCTGTAGATCTGAGGATCATAGAAGTGTGATGGTTAGGAGGGACCTTGTGGGTCATTATGTCCCAAATTGAGAATCTTCATAGATAAGGAAAAAGAATCAGAGGAAGGCTGATGTGATTGTGCAGGTGGTTGGTGGCTGAACCAGACCCGGAATATAAGGCTCCTGCTTTCAAACTCAGCTTCCCTACCACATCAGGTTTCTCTCCCTACAATTTGCCTGTAGCTGCATGGATGATTTTCCAGTCTCTTGCAAATAATATTTCTAAACAAATTTCTTCTATAAATTCTGGTTTTCAAAATACAGAATAGCTGGTCAATTCTTCAGTCAGGTTAGAACCTTTAATTGGAAGCCAGATCATGAAACAAAACTGGACACAGACCCCTGCCAGAGAAGACAGGATCCCACAAATGCCACAGTACCTTTCCTTTAACATCAGAAAATCCTTCTGGATTCATAGATCCAAGGTTTGTGAAGTAGAAGGACAGATGGAAGAGAAAGCATCATAGAACATGAATACTGTTTTCTTCTTATAACCCTTGAACCCTGAAATTGTATTTTTTTTTTCATAATTACCTTCAATTTAGCAATGGACATGATTTTCATTGAGGTAGTAACAACTCATGAACCTATATATTATTATTTTATTATTGTATCAGGGATTGAACCCAAGGCACTCAACCACGGAGCCTCATTTTATATTTTATCTTGAGACAGGATCTCACTAAGTTGCTTAGGGCCTCGCTAAGTTGCTGTGGCTGGCTTTGAACTTGTGATCCTCCTGTCTCAGCCTCCTGATACACGAGGATTACAGGCATGAACCACCACGCCCGTCATGAACATATATTATTAAGGATGAAAGCTGCTTTGAATTGAATAATGTTGAATTAAAGGGAAAACTGTTAAGGAAATTCACCCCTGGGCTGAGACATTACCCGTCAAGCTGTGGCCTAAAGTGAGTTTTTATAGCTAAGTTATAAACCCTTGGAAATAGTGAGACACTTAACTGCAGCTGGCATCTTTACGATTAGATCAAGAGAAGCACCACCTTTACAAACTACAGATTTGTTCTAGCCATAGTCGCACATAACAGGAAATGAGGAAGAAAATCTGTGCTCAAAGAGAAACTGCATGCCTGTTTAGACCATCCCATGACCAGGGAGAAGAACTGGCTTAGCACCTGCACAAAGAAAAGATGTGGGGCTGAGAGAGAGAGAGAGAGAGAGAGAGAAAATGGATGGGATGAGAGGAGCAGAGGGGAATATGAAAAAGGAGAGGAATCAGGATGAATGGAATATCAAAATAATGATTACAGATTTGAATTGATTAAACATTATATAGTAAGAATCTGTGAGTCAATACTGATATAGATTAATTAATACATAGAGGAGAAGCAAATGCTCTTCTTTATGACAGAATGCCAACTAATCAATTTAGAATGAGTGATGGAACTGGAAAAATCATCATTTGGCAACCATTACAGTAATAATTGCTTCAGGTAAGAAATCAATGTACCGGCTAAAAATAGTAGGTAAAAGTTTGATGAGAAATAGAATATTTACATATTCTCAAAGTAGCTCTCCATAAAACATTTGTAAATTAGAAAGAAGGGGGGGGAATGCAGTGGAGAATCTGAGAGACACAAACTTAAGGGGGAGATGAAAGTTTGCTGGCCGGTGTTGAGACAAATAGACATTATGTGACTTCGTGTGACACACAGAAGACACAGCATTCTGTTGTGTCTTACCTGAAGTTGAGCATGAAGAAACATCAGACCAACCAAAGGGAGGGAGAACTGACCATGCAGCTGGCCAGTACCCTTCAAAAATGTCAAGGACTCGAAAGAAGAGGAAAAGTGGAGGCACCAGACCACATTATTTTAGACTCCAGATTAAAGAAGTCTGAAAGGATAGGACAGTGCAATGTGAAGTCCTGGAAAGGATTCTGGATGAGAAAAAATGAAATTTGGTACATATTTGAGCTTGGTAAAATGTGAATGAAGTCTGTAGATTAGATAATGCTGTGGTACTGATGCTAATTTCCTGATTCGGATCATTTTACTGTGGTTATAAAAAGAACATGCTGGATTTTACAAGGAAGTGTTTAGGAGTTAAAGGCCATCATGTGCATAACTTATTTTCAAATTGCTCAGAAAATAAATCTATATTTATGGAGGAATATGGCAGGGAGGAAGGGGGATGCAGAGCACACACACACAAAAAAAGCAAATGTGGTCAAGTGTTAGGACACCATTGGCAGGAGTCCAGTCAAAGGGGATGGGGAAATTCTTGGCACTGTTCTTTTAATCCTTACATCTAAAATCATGTCAAAACAGAAAAAGTTTTGAAGACAAAGGAGATAGTAAAAGCATTCTATGATGATTACAGAGAGTATGAAGAAGAGATCAGCATTAAATATAAATAAATAGAAAAGAGAAAATAAAAGATAACATAGGGAAGAATAAATGAGGAAAAGAAATCTGTCAACTCTAATAAGGATATCCAGACCTCATAGATCCTTATGGGCTTCAGGTTCTAACAACTCCCTGAGCTGACCTGCAAAGACAATAGGTAGGTTTGTGAAGGCTTTCTTGAAGAGGGTTCCTGATTCTTTTTAGATCTGAAAATATGGCCAACCTCCCCTACCACCCAGCTACCACTGCCCAAGGCTTAAGACGTGGATGCCCAAACATTTCTAGAAAGACGAAAAGGGTCCTTCTTATCTGTAACAGGATAGGACCTTTTGAAGCCTACCCTTGAGCTCCATGGATTCAGTGTATATATCAAGAGACATTTGGAAGTGTCTGTCGCTTTAGAATTTATCAATTTTCTAGTCCACGTCAAGGGCAGCAAAATCATAAGGTGTATCATGCTTGCGTTAGTGGGCGGCTTTCTGTCACTAACATGAATTCCTGAGATAAATGATGAGAAGAAAGGTTCATTTTGGCTCACGGTTTGGGAGGTTTCGTCCATGACCCATGGGCCCTGTTGGTTTTGTTCTGTTTCAACACAGCACAGTGTGGCAGGGGCGGGTGGTGGAACAAAGTCATCCACTTCATGACCAGGAAATGAAAAAGAGGAAGAGAGCGGGATCCTACAATGCCCTTTCAGGACACATCCCCAGGGACCTAGCCTCCCAATAGGTCCCACCTCTTAAAGCTTCCACCACCTTCCGATGGTGCCACTCTGGGGACCACGTGTTTAACACTCAAGATCCAAATTGTAACAATGCTGAAAGGAGAAAATGACTTTTCTTCAGTTGGCAGAAAGTTATCCTTTGGAGGCCAGACCATTGCCATTGGCCTATTCCTGTGGACAAGTTGGCCCCGTAGGAGGCCTGGGGGGAAAGACAGGTCCACTGCAGTGCTACAAGAACTTCTGGGGGAAAGGGAAAATGATCCTTAAATACTGACCTCTGGCTCCTGGTGGCCTGTGGGCCTGAGCAGAGGTGCAGGTAGCAAATGTGTCCTAAGACCTCCGGCCAAGCAGGACTATCAATCCTCCCTCCAATGTCTTGTCCCTTTGTGCTGTTCTTCACGTTCTGTAAGGTCCCTCTTAAGCAGACATGAAATGAAATGGAAAATTCAAGAAGGCAGCCATCAGCCTGGACAGATTCCTCAAGCAAGTCGTCAGTGCTTTTCTCTAGTTTCCCCTCCCACCACTTCCTTTCTGCTGGTGTCGTCCTCAGACACACGCTCTCTGCACTGTGGTACTGGAGAGTTTGGGGTCTACATCATCCTTAGTTAGGGTGGCCACATATCACAGTTTGCCCAGGAGAGGCCCAGTGTACATGAATTGTGTAGCATGTTTGTGATCAACGTCCCCTTTCACTTTCTAATGTCTACTCACTTAGATTATAAATCATTTGTTTGCTGTAGTTTTTTAAAATTCTCATGACCTCAGGAGGAGAAATTAAGGTAAACTCAAGTCCCCCCAAAAATCTCTGGCCCGATTAGTGTCACATGATCACATCTGAACCAATTACCATCTCCCAGGGATGAGGTACTCGGATTGGTCAGTTGGAATCAGGTGCTCATCTCTAATGTTGACAAGGGTGATTGACAATCCCATTGGATGGGGGTGGACTTGTTCTGGAAAGGCAGAGGCTAAACATATATATATATATATATATATAATCATCACACATCACTTGCCTGAGGCCTTGCTCAAGTTTTATATAACTAATTGCCTGACTTTTATTATGTGTTTCCAAGTGTTACTGTTCACCTCAGCTGAACTACCAACTCTCAGAAGTCAAAGCTTAGGTATTGCTGCAGATTTCGATGATATAGGTACAGGTATAGATTCCCTATCACATATAGAAGGCACTTATATACCCAGAGGAAATGCCTTCCAGGTGTCTTTTAAATGAATGAAACTTTAGAAATAAAAGCTTAAATTACTCACCTGATGAAAATTTATCATGCGTATTACCTGTTTCTCCCAGTGATTTCGTGGGATGGATTTTTTTTTTTTTGCACTTGCAGAAACTGAAACACCAGACCACATACCTCTTTGACCAAAATAATGGAACTGAAATCCTAGCTTTATGATTTTTAAATTCCATTTCTGTGCTATATCTGTGAAACTGAGTTCTGTTTTATTTTCCCCATTTGTTTACCTTTCTTGCCCTCTGCTGTAATGCATGATCATTGCAAAAAAATAAGAAGGGGAAGTAGAGAGGAGACGTAGAAAAACAAAGAAAATTAAACCACCCATATTCCCATTACTAAAAGATTATCAATATTATGACTCCATTGCATTTTACACCCACCTTTCTTTATGGATATGCTATGGTTTAAATGTCCCCTGTCAAACTTATGTGTTGGAAACTTCATCATCAACACAATAACATTGGGAATCAGAGCTTATGGGAGGTCATGAAGGCTGTACCCTCATAAATGGATTAAAGCCACAATAAAAAGGGATCTGGAGAGTGGATTTGCCCTATTCCACTCATCCACCATGTAAGGGACAACAATCCTCCTCTCTAGAGGATGCAGCTTTCAATGAGCCATCTGAAAACAGAAACTGAGCCTTGCCCACACATCAAAACTGCCAGCACCTTGATTTTGTATTTCCTAGTCTCCAGAACTGTGAGAAAATAATTTTCTGTTCTTCATAAATTACCCAGTGTCAGGGATTTTGTTACAGTAGCATAAAACAGCCAGAGACAGGATATGAAAGTGAATTGTGGCCGCATCAAAATTTGATGTTGAAGTCTCAACCCCAATGTGACACTATATGGGGTAAGGCCAAACGAGGTAATGAGGGTAGGGCCCTAATCCAATAGTGCTACTGTTCTGAAAGAAAAGACTGAAGTGTGTACACACAAAGGAAAGGCCACATGAGCACATATGGAGAAGTCAGCTCTCTGCAAGCCAGGAGGAGGGACCCTCACAAAAAAAACAAAATTGCGGACGCCTTGATCTTGGACTTCCAACTTCCAGAACTGTGAAAGAGCAAATTTCTATAATTTAAGTTACCAGTCTGTCCGTGGTATTTTATTTTGGTATCCCAAGTAGGGTGATACAGAACATACATTTTAAACAAAATTAAAACTGTATTATATATATATCACTTGGTATCTGTTTTTCACTCATTGGCATTTTTCCAAAAAGTTTAATATTCTTTGAAAAATGATTTTTTAAGTAGAGTAGTAGTATTTCATCATATGGATACACCCTCATGATAGTATAGAATATATATTTGGTCTTTGTTCCCATTTTCTAAAATAACTCCTAAAATCTCTGGAACCTCTAGAGTAATAAGAGTGTCATCTGTATGCTAATGAGAGGACTGGTGGCTGGGGACCTTGGATAGCTCCAGGATGGGGGCAGGTCACTGGAAAGACCAAGGCATGATTAGAGGATTGGGACTTTCAACACCACCCGCTACGCTCTGGGGCAGGGAGAGGGGCTGTAGGTTGAGTTCGTCATCCTGGCCAATGATGCAATCAGTCATGCATATGTAATGAGACCTTCATAAAACCCAAAAGGACAGTGCTCAGGAGCTTTAGGATAGCCCATCCCGTGGGGGTTCCTGGAGGGTGGACTGCCTGGAGTGGGTATGGGAGCTTCCCCCGCTTCCCTCCTACCTTTCTCCTTGCCTCTCTTCCATCTTTATAATAAATGGATAAACATAAGCAATGTGAATTCTGTGAGTCACTCCAGCAATTGAACCCAAGGAGGTGCTCCTGGTAACCCTATACACAGCTGATTAGTCAGATGAATAGGTGGCAGCCTACTACTTACAATGGGCATCTATCTGAAGTTGGTGGGGGCTGTCTTGTGGGGCTAAGTCCTCAACCCATGAGATCTGATGCTAACTCTATAGTGTCAGAAGGGCATTGAATTAGAAGACACCCAGCTGGTACACAGAATGGGTTGGCAGGTGGGGAAATCCTACACACACACACACACACACACACACACCAGGTGTCACAATTACTTGCTCCGTATGAGATAGAATAGGAAAAAATAAATAAAATCCCTGAATTATTTAACCCTCCCTCTATTGGATTAACCATCCTCATTTGAAGAGCAGTCAATTTTCTATTATAAAGATACTATAATTAATTTACAATAAATAAATATTATAAATTAAAGTTGGTCTGCACTTTTAATATTTTATTTATAGTACAGTCTTACAAGTAAGGAAAAAAATTTTAATTTTGACATAAATATCAAATTGCTTCCAAAATCATTATGCCAAATTTTACTTCCATGTGTAGTATTTCAGAATTTCTGTTTCACTCTACCCTTTTTACCTTGAAGTACAATATTTAAAATTACCAATTCGATAGGTAAAACTTTTTGTCTCATTTATGTTTCAATGCATATTTATTTTGTTGCCAGTAAAGGCAAGAATTTTTATGTTTTTTTGACCACTTGATTTCTTCCCTTGTACGCTTTTATGATGTTTGTAGTTAGTTGTTTTTTATTTTTAATGATTTTAAAGCACTCTTTATATATTGTTGGTGGCATACATTTCCATCCCATTTGTTTTCCTTATTTTTAGTGTTATTTTAATGTACTTTTGTAAATATTTAATCTCACCTTTATCCAATTAAAACCACAAGTATGCTCCCAGAAAAAGCCATATTTTTTTCCTATTCCTTTGATGAGTTCTAATGTCCACCAAAGGTCTTCTCTGTGCTATAAAACCTGGTTCTGATTTGGTTCATTATCACAAAGATTTTAAATTAGGGTAGGTCAAGGCATATTCCCTGAACCAAGCTCTGTTCAGTGAAAGGCGGATGTTACACAGTTAACCTCTAACCTGGTCCTGACTTTGTGCTCCAGCTCTATTATTGTCTGGGGGACTACAAGGGTTTCAACTCTGAGTAAGCTAGGGCCAGAATTTCTAATTACTGAGCGAGGGACTTGGCCCTGAACTTTCAAAGCTTGCCACACGCAATAGTTAGCTTATTTGAAAAGTGCTGTTTTAATCTGTGTCATGACAACATTCAGAGTCTTTGGCCAATATCAATAATTAACTTTCTTTCTGTTGCAAAGACTCGTTTTTTTTTTTGTTGTTGTTGTGCTAAGGAACTGTGAATCTGCCAAATCTATTTTGTGTTTCTGAATCGTCCAACCATGATATGAAAATGATACTTATTAACTTTTATTGGATAAAACAGAAAAAAAAACCTATATAAACTGAGTTGATCTTAAAGAAGCTTGTTGTAATTTTATATAGCACTGCGCCAAGATTCGTACCATCTGAAATCAATCTGAAATCCAAAAGATTCTGCTTGGTTAGCATGCTTTTCACGTGTTTAAAAAATTACAGCTAGTTTTGTTTTCCTGTCCTGTTTATGATTGAACAGACACAATCCCACATTGGAAAGGAACATTGTTTATGCAGATCACATCACAGGAATGAAAAATTGAAGAGGGGTACAGTGTTTGTGTGTATTTTAAAGCACCTTTGTTTATAAATGAGCAGATTTGTATTCAGTTTCAGCAGATTCCATGACGCCTTGGGGGAGAAGCTCTTACTCTCCCTCCTTAACTTTTATTCGTGAGAGCGCAGTAAAACCTTAGAAGTTCGTTTAGTAATAAAAAAACATCACGTGAAAACATGAAGAGCACTCAACCTATAGAATCTCTGAGAGCAGCATTAGCCTGGTTTACCATCCTCAGGCCGTCTCTCTGTCTGAGGATAACTCCCAGCCTTCCTCATATTGCCTCCTGGCCTCTGCAAGCATCCGAGTGTGAACCACATTGCTGTTCAAAGCACCAGGGTACAAACCTGCAGTACATAGGTGCTTGTCTGAAATAGCAGTGTCCTGGGGCCTTAGCCCAGACCTATTGAATTAGAATCTCTAGAGGACAGGGCCTTGGAATTGGTGCTTTTTAATAACAACCACTGGACAAATGTGAGATCTTTTTCTTATTTTTCATTCTTAAAAGAGCAACCGTGATGCATGCAGAGAGTCTTCAGGGAAATTAAAACCACTCACTTGCACAGCCACAGGCAGAATGATCTAGAAGGGTCTAGCTTAGATTCTTGTCTAATTGTATATTTTTCATGAATAACATTAAACATGAATAGGAATGGGCTTGGGAAATGATTCAGTCTTCCTCAGTCTTCTCTCCTGTAACACAGCAGGTTGTGTCTTGGAAGATTTTTCGGTCCCAATGCCTATGACCCCATGAGCAGTCTCCTTTTGGGATTGTAAGAGACTGTGTACCCCAACCCCTTCATCAATGTGTGCCTGACAGACTCTGTTAGAGTCTTTTGACACATCATTTAAAAAGTATTGATCATGCCCTCTGTGCTTGACATCTGTTATTTTTGCTTTCCTCTCATCCATTGTCCCTTTCTGTGGTAGTGGAATCCCAGTTGGACTTTGGGGAATCATCAGTCAAGGTGGGACTGTTAATTGTGATCCTCTGACTCTGTCTGGAAAATCAGAAGTTTCTTTTTTGGAATTTGCCCTGCAGATGGCATGCCTTAGGGCAGAAAATAGGAAGAGCTCATCCATCTAGCAGGCAGCACCAGGAGGAGAACTTCTACAGCTACTTTTACAAAGGCCCAGATCTACCCTGGCTATGTTCTTCCCCAAACAATTCTTCAGTCTTTTATTTTATGGGCCATTATAGATCTTTTCAGCTAACAGTCTCTCTCTCTCTCTCTCTCTCTCTCTCTCTCTCTCTCTCTCTCTCTGTGTGTGTGTGTGTGTGTCTGTGTCTTTCTCTGACTCTCTCTCTCTCACTCACTCTCTCTTCTCTCTCTTTAGCCAGTGATAGCTTCTGCTACTTGCAACCAAAGAAATTTAATTCATCTTCCTAGAAAATCCTGGGCTGCTTCTCTCAGCCTCTGCCTAGCCCATCAGGGAAGGCTCCTGTTAGGAAAGGGGCTAGAAAGCTCACCTGCAGGAGAGTTTTACCCTCCCAGCTGACGCCTGGATTCAGCCTGGCTTTGTAATTCTAGTTCACCTCCCCTGATGAGGTCTGACAGTTGGAGGAGTACTGCTTCTCCATGATAAGAAAGCATTTGCCTTAGGGAGGAGGGAGAAGATTGAATGGAAGTGTTTTATATTCACTTGAACCACAATTATTTTGCTGACACAGGGCAAGGTATTAACAGGGTTTTGCTGTTGGGGAATTAAAAGCCGTTTGGCCTATTCCTCGTTCAGACGTTTCTCATTTTTAATATTGAGGCTTAAATGCAGTAACATGTGGTTAAGAAAAAAATGGAAATGTGCACCCTGACCTACAGGAATATTGAAATTCCCACGTGATGGGGGCATTTGGGGAATATCCCATTTGAAATGCCCTCACCTGCAGGCTCCCAACCTCCCTTCTTACTTAATCTTCCTCAATCCTCTCAACCCTCTTTCTCAGGCCCTCTATTCCATCCTGTGGCATCTGGTCACTTCTCCAGCTGTGCAGTCGAATAGGTCGAAGAGATTTAAAAAAATACCGATCCCTTACCCTACCACAGAGATGTTGACTTAATTGGTGAGGGGGCCATCTGGGTATCAAGATTCATGTAGCTCTTCAAGGGAATCTAATGTTCAGTCAAGTTTGAAAATCCATGTTCTGGCCAAGCATTGGCAAACATGATCCAAGTGCCAAATCCAGTCTTCCACTTTCTGAAATAAGGTCTCACTGGAGTACAAACACACCCATTCTTTTATATATCGCTAATTGGTACTTAGTAAAATGGCAGAGTTTAGTACTTGTGATGGATATCTTACTGCCCATAAAACTTATCTGAAATATTTAATATCTCGCCCTTCGATGTTTTCAAACATACATCAGCCATACTTTGCAAGGCTTGTTGAGACACACCGCTGGACGCCACCTTGGGAGATTCTCATTCAGGAGGGCTGAGGTAGGGCCAGCCATTTTGCATGTCTCACGAGTTTCCTGGTGGAACTCATATTGCAAGCCTGATATCATACTGTGAGAACCACTACCCTAAAGTCATGTTTTGGAAAGCTTAATTGCCTAAAACATCACTGACTATGCTTGTCAAAATAAATATTCTGGAAGTGAGAACTGAGATTCTGCATTTCGAACAAGCTCCCAGTTCAGCCAAAGCCCCACGGACCACACTCAGAAGAGCAAGATTTCAAACGTTCTTCTGCTTTCTCAACTCTGCTCCTTCGCTCACTCTTCTCTGCGCTTAAAATGTCTAATTTCCCCCCACTCTCGAGCTCTGTTTTCCTTTCCATGAGTTGATGCCCTGAGTTCTTTCAATTTGGTTAGAGACCCATCTACCTTTCCTATGGAACCCTTCCTTCACTTCTTTGCCTTCTGTTATACTTACTGTGTTCTATTTATTCCACTAGGAAGAAATCACCTGCCAAGTGTCTTCCACATTGTAAGAGGACACATTAGAAACATGTAAGGACGAGGATGAAAGGTCATTGGACTGGTGGGGTTCTTATTATTTTTTTTTTCCTTTTCTTCATTTGAAGAAGATGACAAAACCTTGGGGATCCATTACCCCAGCGTGTTACTTGGTGAAGAGCTGAAGGTGCTTAGAATCTCGACCTCACCTATGTCATGCAAAAGCCTAAAGTCTCTGAAGGGCCTGTGTTAACACCCCAGAGACAGCATGAGAGCTTTTGAAGAGGGTAAAAAGTGAAGATGGAATTTGCCTCTTCAAGACTAGGAAGGAAGACAATGAGGAACCCTGGTGTGCGCAGAGCTCAGATAGAGGCATCTGGAGAGGTTGGATGCTGGGTACTAGGGTTCCCAGGCTGGGAAGCCTTCCTGTCCCAAGGGTAATATAGAAGCCGAGCGCTACCTGACTTTAAGGGACAACAGGTGTTTGCCCAATGCTATTGTCTATGCTGACCATAGGGGCACCAGATAAGCTTCTCATATTCTTGTAAAACGTTAAGAGAAACCCTGGTGAACTACCATTCACAGATAATGGGACTCGGGATCAAACTTGAATTGATCTAAAGAAACTACACAGGTCTACTATATTTTGCAAACCTGAGTTTGTGAACAATGATCCATAGTGATGCACACATCTAGAAATATTACATGAAGAAGTAGTAATCAGAAAGGAGGTCAGGCTTTATCTATAAATACATTCTCCATGGAGTTAGTTATTTGAAATATTTTTAAAAATTGATAGAACTTTGAAGTGGACTAGTGTTCAAAAAAATGGTCAAATGAATTTTTAATACAAAGAAAAGTTATTCTTAATATTTAGAAAATAGAGACCGGCGGATCAGGCCCAGGAGCCTGCCGGCGGGGTACAAACACCACCCTAATTGGAGTAGGGACAGAGCAGAGTCGCCTCCCTTGCCAGGAACAGACCCAGCATCCTGCAGGCGGGGTAGTCACGACACCCCAATTGGAGTAGGGGCAAAGCAGAGCCTCCACTCGTGCCCGAAAGGTGGGCAGATCTGCGACCGACCAGCAGGACAGGCCCAGTGGCCTGCTGGTACGACAGACACGACACCCCAATTGGAGTAGGGGCAGAACAGAGCCGCCACCAGCTCCCAGAACAGGCCCAGTGACCTGCCGGCGTGGTAGCCACGACACCCCAATTGGAATAAGGAGAGAGCAGAGCCGCCGCCCGCACCTGCAGGAAAGATACGCAAGCAGTATGAAAAGACAAGGAAAGAAAGGACCACAAGCAATGCAGGTCAACGCAACTTTAGAAGAGGTAACAGCTGCAGCAGATGGAATGTCAGATAAAGAATTCAGGATATACATGCTTCAGATGATCTGGAGTATCAAGGAAGACATTAAACAGCAAAATCAGACAATGAAAGATCACTTCGACAACGAATTACGCAAACAAATCCAGGAAGCAAAGGATCAACTATACAGGGAGATAGAGGTTATAAAAAACAAGCAATCAGAAATCCTAGAAATGCAGGAAGCAATAAACCAACTTAAAAACTCAATGGAGAATACTACCAGCAGAGTAGAACACTTAGAAGATAGAACATCAGACAATGAAGACAAAGTATTTCAACTGGAAAAGAACATAGACAGCTCAGCAAGACTGTTAAGAAACCATGAGCAGAACATCCAAGAAATATGGGATAACATTAAGAGACCAAACTTAAGAGTCATTGGGATACAGGAAGGTACAGAGCTCCAAACCAAAGGAATGAGCAGTCTATTCCATGAAATAATACAAGAAAACTTCCCAGACTTGAAGAATGAGACAGAATCCCAAATCCTAGAAGCCTACAGGACGCCGAATGTGCAAAATCATAAGAGATCCACACCTAGACACATTATAATGAAGATGCCCAACATACAGAATAAGGAGAGAATTTTAAAAGCTACAAGAGAAAGGAAGCAGATTACATTTAGGGGCAAGCCAATCAGGATAACAGCTGATCTTTCAACACAGACTCTGAAAGCTAGAAGATCCTGGAATAACATATTTCAAACACTGAAAGATAATGGGTTCCAACCAAGAATTGTGTATCCAGCGAAATTAAGCTTCAGGATGGAGAATGAAATTAAAACCTTCCACGATAAACAAAAGTTTAAAGAATTCGCAGCTAGAAAACCATCTCTTCAAAACATCCTAGCCAAAGTATTACAGGAAGAGGAAATGGAAAATAACAATGAAAACCAACAGTGGGAGGTAGGACAGTAAAGGGGGGGGGGAAACAATCAAAGAGGAAAACAAACAATGTTTAGTAACAGAAATAAACAAATATGGCTGGAAGAACAACCCATATCTCAATAATAACCCTAAATGTTAATGGCTTAAACTCACCAATTAAGAGACACAGGCTAGTAGAATGGATCACAAAACAAGACCCAACAATATGCTGCCTACAGGAGACGCATTTGATAGGAAAAGACATACATAGGCTGAAGGTGAAAGGTTGGGAAAAATCATATCACTCATATGGACTTCGGAAACAAGCAGGCGTGTCCATACTCATATCAAATAAAATAGATTTCAAGCCAAAGTTAATCAAAAGAGATAAAGAGGGACACTACATACTGCTTAAGG
This sequence comes from Marmota monax, assembly GCF_021218885.2. Classification (NCBI taxonomy): domain Eukaryota; kingdom Metazoa; phylum Chordata; class Mammalia; order Rodentia; family Sciuridae; genus Marmota; species Marmota monax. The sequence continues at coordinate 1,966,925 of NW_026694339.1, forward strand.
GAACCATACACCAACAAGACATAACAATCATAAATATTTATGCCCCAAACAATGGTGCAGCTATGTTCGTCAAACAAACTCTTCTCAAGTTCAAGAGTCTAATAGACCACCACACCATAATCATGGGAGACTTCAACACACCTCTCTCGCCACTGGACAGATCTTCCAAACAAAAGTTGAATAAGGAAACTATAGAACTCAATAACACTATTAATAACCTAGACCTAATTGACATATATAGAGTATACCACCCAACATCAAGCAGTTACACTTTTTTCTCAGCAGCACATGGATCCTTCTCAAAAATAGATCATATATTATGTCACAGGGCAACTCTTAGACAATATAAAGGAGTAGAGATATTACCATGCATCTTATCTGATCATAATGGAATGAAACTGAAAATCAACGATAAAAGAAGGAAGGAAAAAGCATACATCAATTGGAGAATGAACAATAGGTTACTGAATGATCAATGGGTTATAGAAGACATCAAGGAGGAAATTAAAAAATTCTTAGAGATAAATGAAAACACAGACACAACATATCGGAATCTATGGGACACATTGAAAGCAGTTCTAAGAGGAAAATTCATTGCTTGGAGTTCATTCCTTAAAAAAAGAAAAAACCAACAAATAAATGATCTCATACTTCATCTCAAAATCCTTGAAAAAGAAGAGCAAAACAACAGCAAAAGAAGTAGAAGGCAAGAAATAATTCAAATCAGAGCTGAAATTAATGAAATCGAAACAAAAGAAACAATTGAAAAAATTGACAAAACTAAAAGTTGGTTCTTTGAAAAAATAAACAAAATCGACAGACCCTTAGCGATGCTAGTGAAGAGAAGAAGAGAGAGAACTCAAATTACTAGCATACGGGATGAAAAAGGCAATATCACAACAGACACTTCAGAAATACAGAAGATAATCAAAAACTATTTTGAATCCTTATACTCCAATAAATTAGAAGATAGTGAAGGCATAGATAAATTTCTTAAGTCATATGATCTGCCCAGATTGAGTCAGGAGGATATAGAAAACCTAAACAGACCAATATCAATTGAGGAGATAGAAGAAACCATCAAAAGACTACCAACTAAGAAAAGCCCAGGTCCCGATGGGTATACAGCAGAATTTTACAAAACCTTTAAAGAAGAACTAATACCAATACTTTTCAAGCTACTTCAGGAAATAGAAAAGGAGGGAGAACTTCCAAATTCATTCTATGAGGCCAACATCACCCTGATACCTAAACCAGACAAAGACACTTCAAAGAAAGAAAACTACAGACCAATATCTCTAATGAACCTAGATGCAAAAATCCTCAATAAAATTCTGGCGAATCGGATACAAAAACATATAAAAAAAATTGTACACCATGATCAAGTAGGATTCATCCCTGGGATGCAAGGCTGGTTCAATATACGGAAATCAATAAATGTTATTCACCACATCAATAGACTTAAAAATAAGAACCATATGATCATCTCGATAGATGCGGAAAAAGCATTTGACAAAGTACAGCATCCCTTTATGTTCAAAACTCTAGAAAAACTAGGGATAACAGGAACATACCTCAATATTGTAAAAGCAATCTATGCTAAGCCTCAGGCTAGCATTATTCTGAATGGAGAAAAACTGAAGGCATTCCCTCTAAAATCTGGAACAAGACAGGGATGCCCTCTCTCTCCACTTCTCTTCAACATAGTTCTCGAAACACTGGCCAGAGCAATTAGACAGACGAAAGAAATTAAAGGCATAAAAATAGGAAAAGAAGAAATTAAATTATCACTATTTGCAGATGATATGATTCTATATCTAGCAGACCCAAAAGGCTCTACAAAGAAACTATTAGAGCTAATAAATGAATTCAGCAAAGTGGCAGGATTTAAAATCAACACGCATAAATCAAAGGCATTCCTGTATATCAGTGACAAATCCTCTGAAATGGAAATGAGGACAACCACTCCATTCAAAATATCTTCAAAAAAAATAAAATACTTGGGAATCAACCTAACAAAAGAGGTGAAAGACTTATACAATGAAAACTACAGAACCCTAAAGAGAGAAATAGAAGAAGATCTTAGAAGATGGAAAAATATACCCTGTTCATGGATAGGCAGAACTAACATCATCAAAATGGCGATATTACCAAAAGTTCTCTATAGGTTTAATGCAATGCCAATCAAAATCCCAATGGCATTTCTTGTAGAAATAGAGAAAGCAATCATGAAATTCATATGGAAAAATAAAAGACCCAGAATAGCAAAAACAATGCTAAGCAAGAAGTGTGAATCAGGCGGTATAGCGATACCAGACTTCAAACTATACTACAGAGCAATAGTAACAAAAACAGCATGGTACTGGTACCAAAACAGGCGTGTGGACCAATGGTACAGAATAGAGGACACAGAAACCAATCCACAAAACTACAACTATCTTATATTTGATAAAGGGGCTAAAAGCATGCAATGGAGGAAGGATAGCATCTTCAACAAATGGTGCTGGGAAAACTGGAAATCCATATGCAACAAAATGAAACTGAATCCCTTTCTCTCGCCATGCACAAAAGTGAATTCAAAATGGATCAAGGAACTTGATATCAAATCAGAGACGCGCCGTCTGATAGAAGAAAAAGTTGGCTACGATCTACAGTCGGTGGGGTCGGGCTCCAAATTCCTCAATAGGACACCCATAGCACAAAAGTTAATAACTAGAATCAACAAATGGGACTTACTCAAACTAAGAAGTTTTTTCTCAGCAAAAGAAACAATAAGAGAGGTAAATAGGGAGCCTACATCCTGGGAACAAATCTTTACTCCTCACACTTCAGATAGAACCCTAATATCCAGAGTATACAAAGAACTCAAAAAATTAGACAATAAGAGAACAAACAACCCAATCAACAAATGGGCCAAGGACCTGAACAGACACTTCACAGAGGAGGACATACAGTCAATCAACAAGTACATGAAAAAATGCTCAACATCTCTAGCTGTCAGAGAAATGCAAATCAAAACCACCCTAAGATACCATCTCACTCCAGTAAGATTGGCAGCCATTAGGAAGTCAAACAACAACAAGTGCTGGCGAGGATGTGGGGAAAAGGGTACACTTGTACATTGCTGGTGGGACTGCAGATTGGTGCAGCCAATTTGGAAAGCAGTATGGAGATTTCTTGGAAAGCTGGGAATGGAGCCACCATTTGACCCAGCTATTCCCCTTCTTGGTCTATTCCCTAAAGACCTAAAAAGAGCATGCTACAGGGACACTGCTACATCGATGTTCATAGCAGCACAGTTCACAATAGCAAGACTGTGGAACCAACCTAGATGCCCTTCAATAGACGAATGGATAAAAAAAATGTGGCATTTATACACAATGGAGTATTACTCTGCATTAAAAAATGACAAAATCATAGAATTTACAGGGAAATGGATGGCATTAGAGCAGATTATGCTAAGTGAAGCTAGCCAATCCCTAAAAAACAAATGCCAAATGTCTTCTTTGATATAAGGAAAGTAACTAAGAACAGAGTAGGGACGAAGAACAGGAGAAGAAGATTAACATTTAACAGGGATGAGAGGTGGGAGGGAAAGGGAGAGAGAAGGTAAATTGCACGGTAATGGAAGGAGACCCTCAGGGTTATACAGTGGAGGGGGTAGAGAGAGAGGAGGGGAGGGGAGGGGAGAGGTGGGGAGGGGGGAGGGTGGATGATGGGAAAGGCAGCGGAGCACAACAGACACTAGTATGGCAATTTGTAAATCAATGGATGTGTAACTGATGTGAATCTGCAATCTGTGTATGGGGTGAAGGTGGGAGTTCATAACCCACTAGAATCAAAGTGTGGAATATGATATGTCAAGAAATTTGTAATGTTTTGAACAACCCACAATAAAAAATTAAAAAAAAAAAAAAAAAAAATATTTAGAAAATAGGTTACAAAATAAGTTATAGAATTTTATCTCAACTTTGTTTAAACATAATACATATATCTATAGATGAAAAATGCCAAAAGTATAAAATATTAACAGTGGTTATCTCTGGGTAGTGAGATTGAGTGATTTTTTTCTTGTCATCTTTGTAGCTTTCTGACTTTTCCAAATCTCCAACAGTAAAAATGCATCCATTTTGCTATCCAAAAAAAAAAACAAACAACAAGGTTTATTGTTTGTTTGTTTGTTTGTTTTGTTTTAGTCTTTGAGTGTCCTCAAATTAAAAACAAAACAAAAATCCTCTCATGGCAGAGTTAAGAATAAATCTCAATTTATCTAACATTTTGCTTTATTTTCCTAAGGCCTAAGCTACACCTTTCACAGTGACTCACTGTGGAAATTTTCAAAAAGTGCTTCAGCCTCCTGTCTTCTCTCCCTCACATTAATTATTCCAGTTTCTAGACTATCAGGCATATAGATGCTTCATTTAGTTTCTTGAATATTTGGGGACTTGGTGCTGAGGAGAAATTCGAGTCTGGTTCATATCAGCTTTCTACTGAGTACTTGTGTGTTTTCCGTAAACCTCAACTTCCCATCCATAAAGTGGGGTGATAGCAGGATCAGTGCTAGGGTTGTAATGAAGATGACCCTGTTGAAACATTTAGTCAGCTCTCTTACTTCCACTTGCCTAGATTTTAAATGACTCTTTCATATTTGTTTTTTTCTTATGTGAAAAATGGTTCTTACCCTCTAGTCAAGGAAATTCAAATAAAAACCAAAATGAGAGCGCACTGTATACCCACCACATGGTTAAAAGGCATGGAGTAATGGGAACTCTAACTTCTGGTAAACTCTAATAAATCCCAGGTGTTGGAAATCGATACAACCTCTTTGGAAACACTTGTCATTATCTAAAAAAAGTCAAAGACATGCCATCCTGATAAACTATCACATCAATTTTACTTCTAAGTTTATGTTTTAAAGAAACTTGCAGGGGGGTTGGGATTGTGGCTCAGCGGTATAGTGCTCGCCTAGCACATGCGAGGCCCTGGATTTGATCCTCAGCACCACATAAAAATAAATAAATAAAATATTGTGCTCAACTGCAACTAAAACAGAAAGAAAGAAAGAAAGAAAGAAAGAAGCTTGCAGGGCTGGGTATATATCCTAGGGGAAGGCCCTGCCATTGATCCTCAGCACCACACCCACATACATACACACACACATGAAAATAGAAAGAAAAAAGAAAGAAAGAAAACATGTACATGTGAGTCAGAACATATATAAATAATGTTTATAGCAGAATTATTTGAAAAAGCACTGAACTAGAAACAACTCAATTGCCCATTGATGGGGGAAAGAACAAAAGAAATGTGGCAGATCCATTCAATGGAATACTCTACAGCAAACAAAAAGGAATGAGCTACAGATACATGAGTAAATGTTACAAGCAAACTAAGTTTAGCAAAAAGCATAAAACAAAAGAATGCCTACAGTATAATTCCATTTATATAAACTTCAGAATAAGCAAAACTTAAGCACTTTTTTTGGAGGATGCATACCTAAGCATAAGACTATTTTCTAGAAAGACAAGAAAACTAATTACTATAAAATTTAGAGTAGTGATACACCCCTAAAGGGACAAAGAAGGTATTGTGTTAAAGAAGGAAGACACGGTGAGTCTTCTGGGTTGCTGCCAATACTCTATTTCATGACTTTGATAGCAGCTACACAAAGGTTGGTTTGATGGTCATTTATTACACTGACATTTATGATTTATGTGCATTTCTATGTGAGTGTTAGATGTCACATTTAAAAATACTTAAAATATATTTAGAAGAATTCTAGGAATAGGGCACCCTGGACGTGTCTCTGCGGTTCTTGAACCTCAGTTCCTACCTCACTGCGGATATCCTCCCCTGAGTCTATTTGGCAGGTGGGCAGGGCCTGTAGGGTAAATGTCTTTGGGCTCTGTAGATTCAGACAGTGGAATCTGAGGCAGATTTTCCTTTTTCTTTTGGCCTTGGGCAGAACCTAGAATCATGGAGAATTTTGGAGCGAAAATCATCATACTGCAATATTGGAGAAAAAAAAAAGGTGCTGGAAATCTAAGGCAGTCTAAGAGTGATGCCCACCCACAAAAAAATATTTCAGAGGCGAATTCCCATTCTCCTTCCCTGAGAGCATCCATTGGGCACTGACTACTGGCCGGCTGCTGCAAGACTAGCCACATAGGTAGAGATGCTTTTGTGTCTCTCCACCCCAAAGAATGGGCACCCCAGGCACTCAGCCTGAGTCCTCAGAGTAGGCACAGGAAAACCACAACCCATGTAAGGAGTCTTGGCAGCAAGAGAAGGAAATGTACAGGAAACCTGGGTCTGAACTCAAAAGAGCTGCTCAAACAAGCAGTTGGTAAAATAATAAAAACAAAAGCAATGAAAGCATGGAGGGATTCTATTTTTGAATTAAAAATTCAATTTATAAATTGAATGAGAGAATTAACTAGTCTCCAAGCATATCAAGTGAAATATGTTTTTCAAAACTTGGTTAAAAAAAGACAAAGAGATAGGAAGGAATCATGAGCAAAATGTAGAGCACTCAAAATATGACTAAACATGAATAATCGGAGATCTAGAAGGAAGAAAAAAACAATAAGGTGGAAGAGAGGCCATGTTTAAATTCCCTATGGCAAAGGCAGTTTGAGTCTGAGGGGTAGCAGGCCTCATTGAGTTCCAAGTATTATGTGAGAGGAAATGACAACATGTTTTGAAAAAGGGAACAATCATTTTGGCATTGGAATAACATCTTCAGATGATGGAGAGAGAAGGACTCACAATCATTCAACCACCAGGAGGTTAGGAAGATGTTTGTGTAAATGAAAGAGTTCAGAGAATTTAGTGCCCATGTGTGCTCCTTTGGAGGAAAAGACCTTCATCAAAAAATTAAATGAGTCAGAACAGAGACCTCGAGATAGGAGAAGATGAAAAGGAGAAGGAACAATAACTTTGCAAAACAGCTGAAAAATTGCCTGACAGCATCAGTGTATGAGTTATATAAGGAGTTTTAAAGTAAAGAATCATATTTCAGAAGACCTAAGGATGAATTGAAACTAAAAATGCTGAACTATCTTAACAACCCCTGAATTGTCAAGGTACAGATGGGGAAAAGAATAAGTGACAGCAAACAAACCAGTCAATCTATCTTCTTGAGGGAGGATGGGAGGTGGGGAAGGAGAGGGGTTTTATATAATAGGAATGTTTGATTAGGAACTTGGGGACAGAAAGATTAACTGCTAATAGAATACAAAATAGAGTTAGTTGCCCTTCTAAATTAATGGATGCAGGTGTGGATACAGGGATTGGAATAATTTGCTTAATCAAACTAGCAAAAGATATATAATTAATCAATAACTAATACAAAACTGTGTGCCATAAACTTTACATTTTGAAATTCACCACAATTTTTGGCTCTGAACTTTCTTTTTCTTTAGCCCTAATTTCCCCCCAGCTAACTTATTTTATTTGAGGAGGGGAGTATGTAGTTGTATAAATTGCCTTAAGTTTTAACAAAGTATAGTATACATTTTGAAACAATCTTGCATCATACATTTTTTTTGAAAAGAACCTGCATACAAATATATTTTGGAGAAGGTATAACAAAAAAAATGTTTGAGAATAAATAGATAAATGACCAAAAAGATAATAAGCAAAGCAAAAGAGAAAAAAATGACAATATTAAAATCAGATAATAAATTTAGGTTAAAATTCTAGGCAGAATAAGATATTTTTATAAGTCTTTATGCATAAAAATATATAACAACTTGAATAGAAAGCCAAAACAAAAAACATAGAAATGCAAATGAAATTTAATTGAAGTATACTTATGGTATACCCTTTAATGTAACTATTTCAGAAATGGACAGATGAATTGGATAAAAAATGAGGACACTGATTTAAAAACTGAATAATATAATTCTACAATTTTAAAATAGAAAAATATGTTGCATATATGTCAATGAAATATTTATAAGAATTATGAACTTGAACAAAGAAACTGAATAACATATGTCTATGATAAAAATATAATGAAGTCAGGAATAAGTAATTTTAAATAGTCCCTAATAATAATTTATAAAAGAACTTTGACAAAAATAAACAAAATCTGAAATCATAAGTGATCTAGGAAGGAATGAAAAAGTTATGTGTAGGGGATAATCTATGGTTTTCAATGCCTTTATCATTAAAGAAGAAAAATGAAATGCAGGGGAAAGGCAGGAAAAGAATTGAAGACCTATTAAGAAAAATTTTAAGTTTACTAAGTTACTAAGGCAGTAGGAAAACCAAAATCTATCTGTGATGAGGGCATAGCTCAGTAATGTAATGCTTGCCTAGCATGGGCGAGGACCTGGCTTCCAACCCTAATACCACAAGACATAAGTAAGTCAATAAAAGAGTGCATTGAAAATCTACCTAAAATAGTAAAGGGAAATTAATAAAAGTAAAAGCCAAGATTGAGTGAATTAGGCCAAAACAGATAATATTAAATAGAAATATATATTGATAGAAAGAATATCGATTAAAAAGCTGATTCTTCAAAAAGATCTAAGAACAAAAAACCCAAAAGTCCTGATTAGGGGAAAATAAACCAAAATATACGAGAAATGTAAACGAGATGGAATGCACCATTATGGAGGAGAAATAACAAGAAAATTCTGAAAATGTGCTTGAACAACATTCTGACAATGAGCAGAGGAAAAGTGGTAGCATCCTAGTAAAATCCAAGTCTTTAGCACGATGCTGGGTGTGTGAGTTTAACAAATGTCACCTACTATCATTACTACTATGAATCTTGCTATCAGCACATCACATTCCAGTGCTCCCACCAGCCCCTTCAAAGACAGAGCTCAAACTTCCTCTCTGAGAAAAATTACCAGAAACTATCAAAAGATAAGCACCATCCTCATTATTAGCAAGTATTTGTGGAGCACACGTTATCTCTGATGCAGTGAAATATTAGATATGATCTCTGCCTGCCAAAAACTTAAGGTCCTCAGGAGCTGACACGTATGAGTCATCATGGCCCACTCTGGGGGCAGTTGAGATAGCACCTACAACCAAAGAGACAGATTCCTTTCAGTGGGTTGAAGATAGCAGGGCTCCATGGAGATGGGGTTCCAGTTGACTCCTGAAGGATGAGTTGGATAGAAATAGATTTCTGAGAGGAAAAGGGAGTTTGTAAAGTGGCCAGTTTGGCTGAATAAAGGAACATGTCTCACGGGGAGCTAAGAGGCAGAGATAAGTATGTGGGACCAGATGAAGGAAAGCTCTGAATTCAGGTCTGCAGAGCTTGGCGTCCCTGCGAGTCCTAAGGAAGTTCTGATCAAGGGGATGACCTGGTAAGCAGCAGTCCGGGGAAGGCTGAGCTGGCAGCCATGGGCTTGGTGGACTTGGGAATGGAGAGTAGCCTTGGCTGTGAGCAGCATGGCAGCCTCAGGGCAGAGAGGCCATTGCCCTCATTTCACGTCCCACCCCACCTGGTGAAATCCAGAAATGTCATTATCCCCATTCTACAGAGGGAAAAAATACAAAATTCCTTCGGAGCCAAACAATAAGATGCCTGCAGCAAGACTGGCAGCAGCTCATTAGCCGCCCTTGCCCAAATCCGCACTGTCCTACCTTAGACATTAGAGTGGCTCTTATTTTTTTGTCAATGTTTCTCGACTCCTCCCTCCAGAGGCCACAGCTTTTTTTCATTGACAGATCCACATTCATTAATATGCCATGAATGGGGCAAATTTTCCAAAGGAGTTTGCTGGAGTTTAGCCTGGGGTTTTTCTCTCAATAAAGCTTGGCATCCTCTCCCAGCCCCACCACCCCTGCCTCGTGGTCTGCATCATCTCCAGGAACACAGAGAGTTAACCTTTGCAATCGGATTTGCTCTGTGCATCATGAAGTGTCACCCCTCGAACGCAGTGTACAAGGCGGCTGTGAAACCTATGAAAAGAAGTCCAGGAATTCAGTTAATTAACCACATCAGTTTCTTAACGTGATCAATTTTAATTAAACTGAATTTTAATAGAGATCTGTGTAGTCTGTAGAGACCAATTGCTAATTCTACAAAGCATGTGCTGCTTTTCAGTTCAGATTTGCTCCCATCTAATTAATATGGATAGAGCATTAAGCCTTTTTGGACTCTGGTGGTTTTCATTTCATGACTATTAATGATTTTAATGAACTGGACTAATTCAGTAGTTTTCATCCCAGTGTTTCAGGGCTTTGTTCATCACAAATTTCAGGTTTATAATTGGTTTCCAGGTCTTAACAGTGGTCATTGATCAGCTTCAGCAGTTCCTTTTACAACTCGGTAGGCGCTGGAGACTTGGTTAACCCTTTGCCACCCAGAGCTGAGATGAAAGTACAGCGCTTTAGAGCAGAGTTCTGGCTCCACTACCCATCCAACCTAGCTGCAGGGCGAGGAGGATTTAAAATTCACACTGTGATGTTAGTACTGGACACAAGAGGAAAGGTCACCGCTAGCGACAAGGAAGCTCTAAATTAAAACACAAAACAAATCAACCAAAAAATGGGTGGTTGCTTTAGTTTTCAATATTCCAAGTGAGGCGTGCCTTAAAGAAATTATCATTCTTACTTTGGCAGACTAGGTTATCTAACCACACATTGGCTCCTGCCAACCCTTAGCGGGTATCTTTATCAACAGCCAAACCCCCAGGACTAAGGAATAAGAGAATGAAGAACGATAAAGAGCCAATGAAACACAGAAGCAGGGAGTCTGGGTGGCAGGGGACACAGCCTGTGAAAACCGACACAGATAAAGAAATGGACTCTGATGAGTACATGCTTGTGTGTTCTCTTCACAGGACAGGGGTGACTTCACCTCTGGTCCTCAACTTCCCTGAAAACAAAATCATTTCTTTATAACAAAAATCATAACCTTGGCCTGTTCTGTTAGACTGTAGGACTTTTAGTTGACGCTGCTTCCTAAGTTCTAAAAAGTGACAGATACGGTGGATACACAGAGGAGTCTGGGCCACACCACTCAAAAAAAAAAAAAAAAAAAAAGGCAGAAGTCAAATTCTCTGATACAGGCATCTGTGTCTTTAATTGTCCAAGAAGTAGCCGTATAAACACTCAAATCCCAGTAGCATCTTCCAGAAGTGCAGAATCATCAGAAGCCATTAAAAGTCTTGGTTTTGTAGCCTACTCGGAAGATTTCCTCCTACCCCCTCACCCACCAACTGAAGGGCCTGACAATCTTAGCAGAGGTGCTGGACTATAATTCTCAAATGTCCCAGGAACTTTTTTCTGAAATCATTCCTTTAGATTTTTATTTTAAATCCAGTAGGAATCTCTTTAGTAGTTTGATTTACTTAAAAAAAATCTTTTTCATCTGGTAAGATTCTTACAAAGACAGTGATTTTATATATTATCTCCATATTTCAAGCATAGAGTATCTAAAGAATAAATTAAATGGAGGTCATTGCCAATGTAGCAATTAAAACGACCCAAGAGGGAAAAAAAATATTTACAAAGGTGAGCAATTTGATTTATTTTATATTTTCCTCTCTCCTTTGCTTTAATGTACCTGTTTTCTTTGATAACATTGATTGAAAGATTATGTCTCTGACCAGCTGAATCTGTTTCCTTTCATATAGTCTAATCTATTTAAGCAAGCAGCCGTCATATTGGAGTTGACTCTGCATCTTTAATTTCTGTGCATTTCTCAATCCTTCTCAGTCTTGCTTCTGTCCCACAGAGCTGCTGAAATGCTCTGTCATCTATAAAATGGTGATGATAATGGCTTCCTTATAGGGTCATTGTGTAGATTAGCACACTTAACCAGGTGCCTCAATAAATTATGGATATTATTGCTACTAAAATCTCCAGCGACCTTATGATTGACAAATGACTAAGTTCTCTTTTGCTGAGCTATTTGAAGCATTTAACTCTGTAAACCACACTTCCTGAAACTCTCTTGAAAAGTCACTAATGCATACCTTCATTCCTTTTTTTTTTCTTCTTTTTCCTTTTGGGACTGGGGATTGAACCCTGGGGTGCTTGATCACTGAGTCACATCCCCAACTCTTTTTATTTTTTATTTTATGACAGGGTCTCACTAAGTTGCTTAGGCCCTTGCTACGTTGTTGAGGCTGGCCTTGAACTTGCCATCCTCCTGCCTCAGTCTCCTGAGTCGCTGGGATTACAGGCGTGTGCTACCACACCTAGCTCATACATTCATTCTTTCAACAAATATATATGAAAGATCTGTTGTGCATCAGAGAATGTTTTGGGCCCTGGGAATACCACGTAGCTTAGTAAGGCAAAATGTCTTTGCACTCTTGGAGTTTTAATTGACTTTCAAATGAATAAAATATACCAATGTGAATAACATAATAGCTAACATTTATTGAACATTTAAATTGTACCAGACCATATTCTCAGTTTGGGGGGCATATTTCAAATCATTTAATCACATGATATACATAATATCAGTATCCCCATTTTACAGATGAGGGCACCAAGGCACTAGAAGTTAAGTATCTGGAACAAGGTCACAAAGTTCATAAAATGATAAAGCCTAGATTTAAACCAAAGCAGTCGGCTACAGAGTCCAAGTTAAAAGTCGGCTTCTTAAACATAATGCTCTGGGATAGGATTGTGGCTCAGTGGTAGAGAACCCATGCATGAGGCACTGGGCTCGATCCCCAACTCCACATTTAAATTTTAAAAAAACTAAATAAATAAACCTAATGTTCTAATAAAAGAACAGAAACCAGGATGATATCACAAAAAAAATAGCTTCTTGAGATGGGTGGCCTAAGAAGCCCTCTTTGAGGAGGTGAAAAGTGAGCAGAAATTCATATGAGGAAAGTATGGTGCTTTAGAAGCCAAGTGCTATGAACTGATTTATGTCCCCTACAAAAATCCATGTATTGAATCCTTTGCCCCCAGTATGACTCTAGTTGCAGGTAGAAGTTTGGGGAGCCAACTGAGGTTAAATGAGGGTGTAAGGGTGGCTGGCATCATACTTCATCAAGAATTAGTGACTTTAGAAGAAGAGTCAAAGAGAGAGTTCTCCTTCCCTCTGTGTTCATGTCCCTGAACCAAGGAAAGAACATATGAGGACACAGTGAGAGGGTGGCCATCTGCCACTAGGAAGAAAGCCCTCACCAGAAAAAGAATTGGCCAACACCTTGATCTTGCACTTCCCAGCCTACAGGACTGTGAGGAAATGAATCTCTGTGGTTTAAGTAAGTCACCAGGTCTAGGTTATTTGTTTTGGCAGCTCAAGCCAACTAATTCACCAACTGAAGTCTAGAGATCTGGACGGATAACCCTTCCATGACGTTTAATGAAAGAAGGCTTAGAATTCACCTGAATGTCTAGAAAGATGAATCTTGACAAGCAGGATTGCAGTGGGTTTGAAGGAAAAGGAAAGCAAATACAACATCTCTTTCCATCCTAGACAAGGAACCGGAGAAATGAGTGACAGACAGAGAGGACCATGACGTCAGGGGAGGTCTTTGAAGATGACAGATATTACAGGATATTTCTATGTTAATGGTATGATATTGTAAACAGAGGGAAAATTGGAGATCAGATAGGTGGGCAACAGTTGTAGGAAGAAAGTCATTGAATAAAGAAGAGCAATGAAATCCAATGCTCACATAGAGGGGTTGACCTTCGATGGGTGCAGGGACAATTCCTCCATTGTTCCAGAAGGACAGGCAAGAATAAAAATTATATATAAAAATTTTTATTGTATAATTATATAAAAATTATATGTAATTTTTATGTGTATATATGTGTGTGTGTTTTCATATATATATATATATATGAAAGAAAGGCAGGGCCAACAGGTGTGTGCATCAGATGGGGAGGTAAGGTGCACCAGGGGCACAAGTACAGGTAAGATAGAGGATCTGGTGAGGGGGAGAAGGGATTGTTTTGTGGCTGTCTTCAAGCTAACACTTCATGATCAGAAGCTAGATCTTAGATGCATCCATAACAATAACTTACAGAGATAAGGAAGCTGAGTTCCAGGGAGAACAAGTAACCCACCCAAGTGGGTTCACTCAGGTAGTGGGTGGCAAAACTGGGATTTGAAATAAAACCGCCTCTTCCGATTGCTATTTTTTTCTTCAGCAAAAATGAAAAAGAGCCAACTTTAAACTTGGACTTCGTAGCAGACTGCTTTGGTTTAAATCTGGGCTCCATCACTGAAAAGGGGAAGGAGATTTGGGAGTTTTGAAAATAGAGAAGAAGGGGAGATAATTATCTTAGACAATAAAAAAGAAAAGTGAGTAAAGAAATATCGTAGGATTTCCAGGCTGTGCTGAAGGCTTTCTTGATTTGAGGAACATACATTTAAAATGAAGCCAGTCTGTATAATTTCGTGATTTTGTTTTGCCTTCAACTCTGTCTCCACTGCTCAAATACAGGAGTAAATTTTAAACTGGGTTTGGGGCTTGCCAAGAGAAGATGATAGGAGAGAGGAACAGGACAATGGGTAGACAGAAAGAGCTTATCTGTCAAAGGTGCATCTAAGCTGGACCAAGAGGAAAGGCCAGAGGGCTACAGATGTAGCAAAAGTGTCCAGAGTGAAGTGGGTTTGATAGAGTGGTAGTGGGTTTGGAAAATGAAAGCGAGTATTCATTAATAAAAATTTAATGTTTAGAGCAGGATATTTGAAATTAAAACTTTGGGGAGGGGTGAAAATTATAATATCAAGACGTAGTGTCAGGCCACGCAATGGAGGAGGAAGATTGTAGATTAAAAGTTTGTAGGAAGTAATGCAGTCAAGAAGTGAGAGGCGGGATGTGAGTACTGGTGTTCCCAGGGACAATGGGGGAGTAACAGTGGAGGGGGACCATGCATGGTATGCTACAGTCTTTAAGACTGAGAGGTGACTAGAGCACCAGGGGAGGGAACAGCTGTTGTGGTCCCATGTCATCTACCTCAAAATGGCCACAGGTTTTGAGAGTAAAGGAAGAGACAGGGTCTAGAAGTAGCAGTAGAACAAAGGCACGGATCCCCAATTCCCAACCTCAAAGCAACCCCTTTTCACCTCTTTCAGATGAGTGTGTGTGTGTGTGTGTTTTACTCTATATTTCCAAACAATATGCAGAGTTGTTCTTTTTTTTCTCTCCCTCTAGGCTCCTTTTTATAGACTGGGAGGGGGGGGGTCTTTTGAGGTCCTTGGACCCTTGCTGTGGTTTTATCCCCCAGGTGTTTTGTGGTTTGTTTTTGTGTTTTGTGATGCTAAGGATGGAACCCAGGCCTTATACATGCTAAGCAAGTACCCTATCACTAGGGCCCAGACCCCCGACATGGTCTTAAAGTACCTATTCCCAAGCCAGAGTTCCTACATCTGGTCTGATACCCATGCCACTTCTTGACTTCTTGATTTGAGGCATTATTTATATTGACTTTGCGCTTTGGAAAATGAGGAGTCTTTTACATGCACGTATATAGACACATGCACCCTAAAGCCATTCTGATCGTTTATATAGTTCCAAGTTTTGGTTTTTTTTTCCTAAAAAATTGTAAAAAGTTTCTTTGGTCCCTAGTGTTTGAAATTCATTATTCTTGGCAGTTGGGGGAATTCTTTCAATCTTATAACATGTTCTGTAGATTGGGGGTAATTTCTTGATTTATTTCTTTGAGATCAGATTTTCCTCCATTTTTTTTTCTCCTTACTCTCTTATTTTTCACATGTTGCTGGTCAAAAGTAAAATTGGGTACAATTTTCTGATTTTTTTTCTTTTACTTTTGATTTTTTTTAATCCTTTTGTTTTAGGGGTTTCAACAATCCTGAAACAATTTTGGATTAATCTCTTTGGTTTGGGTCTCCCATGCCACATGGGAAAAATAAATGCAGAGTTTCAAAAGGTCTTTAAAGGAGAGACCATGATCCAGGTTCTACTCCTGCCTCATCGACATTCTAATGGTCAGCAAGCTTTTTTGTGTGTGGTTTCCAGAATAAGTGCTCAGTTTTTCTCAGCCCTTTTTATTTAGGCTAGGCAGGTTTTTGAGGTCCTCGGACCCTTGGGTATGGTTCTGTCCCTTATACAGCTATGAAACACCCATTCCTTGATCCAATGTCTGGTCTGATATCCATGCAGCTCCCTGCCCTTCTTACCACCCCCCTACCCCCCTCCCACCCCCGGCTCTGATTTCTGCTTCATTTCTAGTACTAGAGCACTTATTTTAAATTCACTTTCAAGGCCTCCAAAACAGTTTGTTGTAGTATTTTATTCAGGATTCCACAAGCTGCAGGTAGGAGAAAATAGGTGACCTTCTATCATGTCTGTTGCCTTTGTCTTAGCATAGAACTGACATCACCTCTCTGCTGGATGTCCCGACTAGATCTGATAACAAGTTTCTACCTGTTCTCCTGGCTGCAGGTCATTACTTCCTTCTTCCTGTTTTTTAGTTATTGTCCTAACAATCTGACTTTGTCACTGAGGTCCTTAAAAGCCTCCTTTAGTTCACTCTAACTTTCAAGATTAAGGTCACAATCAAAGCCCTTCAAAACTTGATCCCAGTGATTAGGGACTGAATTGTGCCCCTCCCCACTACAGGGAGTTCTAATGCCTGGTACCTCAGAATGTGAAGGTGCCTGAAGATTGGGTCTTTATAGAGGTCAGTTCAGCTAAGTGAGGTTGTATGGGTGGCCCCTCATCAATTTGCCTGGTGTCCTCATAAGAACAGACACCAGAGACATGCACTCACCAGAAGAAGCCATGTGAGGACTGGCAGCCAGCCACGAGACAAGGAGAGAGGCTTGAAGAGAAACAAACCTGATAATAGTTCCATCTTGGACTTTCAGCCTCCAGAACTATGACAAACTATGACCATCCAGTCTGTGATATTTTGTTGTAGCAATGCTAGCAGACTAATAGACCTGTCTATCTTATTAATGATATATCCCACTACTTCCCTATCCTGGGTCCCAGACGTGTCGGGCTCTTGACTGTTTCTCAACTCTGCCAGTTACCTTTCACAACTGGAAACCTCAAGGGATTTTATTGCCCTGGTCAGATGTGGTAGGCTGAATAAGGACCCACAGAGATTCAGGTCCTAATCATGGAAGCTGTGTGTGTTACTTTACATGGTAAAAGGAACTTTGCACATCTGAGTAAGTCAAGGCTCTCAAGATGCAGATGGTCCTTAAATGTAATCAGATGAGGCAGAAGATTTGACCACAAAAGAGGAAGAAGGAAATGTAATGATGGACACACAAGGTTGGAGTGGTTGGAGGAAGGCCTCAGAAGCCAAGAAAAGTAGAAAGGCTTTAGAAGCTAGACAAGGCAAGGTCATTGTTTCTCCTCTAGAGCTTCCAGAAAGAACCAGTCCTTTGGTTCAATAGGACTGTTTTGAACTTAGGGCTTCCTGAACTGAGAAGAAATACGTTCATGCTATTTTTAAGCCACCAAGATTGTGGAAATTTGTTATAGCAGCTATAGGAAACTAATACACCAGGGAAAGTTCTAAATATCTTTCAAGAGCCAAATTTCATGCCATTTCCTTTATAAAGTCTTTTATTATTCATATAAACAGGATCATGGCCCTTTATTAAGTTATTCTGAAAAATCTGCAGTATTCTAGTACTTCTACCATATTGGATTTTTAAATCTTATTATTTTCAAATAATTTGTAATTGTGCAGAAAGTTACAAAATAGTATTTGTTTCTTTAGGCTTCCTTCAGTGCTGACATCTTACATGACTACAGTACAATATCAGAACTATAAAGCTAACATTGATACAACACTGTTAACTAGACTACATACCTATTCAGTTTTCACTAACCTTGTTGGGTTTTAATCATTTTTTACACTAAATAGTGAACTTATCAAAGTTTGGAACCATATATCTCGTTCGTTCATCCTTATATTCAGGATGCCTAATGAATATTAAGATCTCAATTAATGTTTGTGGAATAAATGAGATGAGAAAGGCAAAGAGAAGAAGACAGGAAGGAGATGAGAAAAACATGAGCTTATTTACTCACATTATTTAAAGAATTATTATCTTTGGGCTGAAGGTAGGATGTAAATGGAACAATAGTCTTGAATGTCATTAAAACCTTGGCAAAATTTCAATTCTGTACTCTGAATTTTTGTTATATATTTTCACATTTGCAAAACTTAATACATGAATTTTCATTATAAGTGCTGGACATCACCTAAAATTAAAAATTTCCTTTGAACAACCATTTGATGGTTCAGATATAAAAAATATTTATTCAATGTATCTGGTATTTTGATTAGGATTTCCCAAAGAAATGGCTGAAAAAAAATTGTTTAGTATTTACTTTTCTTGCTGAACTAGGAAAGAAAGAAGGAAAGACAGGCCAGACCTGCATTCTCGAAGAGATAGAATTACATGAGAAACTGAGAGTACGGTGGCTCATTTGAAAGGCCATTTGAAACAAGGGAAGTGCATATTCTGTAGCCACAGTTGGAAAATGAAACATTTCTTTTCTATTTGGCAATTTAAAGGCAATTATATGTGTTATTTCCCAGCTAAGCTACATTTATGCATTTTAAATGATGGATAAATCATTCTATGAGGCAGAAGAGTTCAGCCACAGGTCACCAAAGGTGAGGTCATCTGATACTTGGAGGAATACCAGCGACAAGGGCTCAGGTGTCAGCTCTGCCCTCCAGCCATGGCTGACCTTGCTCTATAGATCAACAGACAGGATTTTGGAAAGAAAGGGGAGAAAAACGACATTTGCTATTTGCTTTACTGTGCACTAGTTGCTTTATACACACGTTGTCTTTTAATCCTTTCCCACAACTCACCTTGTAGGTCATGATTAGCCCTGATTTTTTAGATTAAAAGAAGTTGGAGCTCAAAGATTAAGCAATTTGTCCAAATCACAAAATTATTACATGATGGAACTAGAGTATCCCACTCTGATCTTTAACATCATGCTCTTTCTTCTACAGTGGCTGACTTTCTGCAAAAGCAGTAGATTTCCGCTTTGACTGCACATTAGAATCGCCTGGGTAGCTCCCCAAACTCCTCAAACTTCGGCTGTGCTACTTTCAGAGTGGTACTTTATTCATATATATATATATATATTTTTAAGTTTTCCAGGTAATTGTAGGGTGCAGGAAAGTTTGAGAATGAGAAAGATGCCTCAAAATAGATGGAATGGAAGGCTGCCCAAATAATCTGTTTAAGAAGCATAGAAAAGACTCACATCTAATAATAATCTCTCGAAGTGGCCTTTAGCCATACCTAATATTCTTGGCATCTGCATTATTTCCTTAGGAAAAGGTCTTAATCCTCCAGAAGGCCCCTGATAAAATGCAAATAAATCACTTAATAAGAGAAATGCTTTACTATATTGTTGTCCAAGACTAAATTACATGATTTTATCTTGATCAACATTTTTAATCACCACCTTGGAGAAAGACACGCAAGGTTTGCATATTGGACTTGAGCAGACACAGACCCAGAATAGTTTACTCATTTGTTAGCAGATGAGATCAGATCTTCCTAACCCATCTCCTCTCCCACCAATAAGAGTTTCCGGAGGCAGAAACACTGGGGTCAAATGGAGATTAATGCCAAGTCTTGAATGCAGGTTCAAAACATTAGAAGCAGGAAAACCTGATTCAAAATAACCCACGTGGCATAGATTCTAGAGATTTTAATGTACTTTAAGCTATGTATGGATCCAATACTCTGAACTGACTGATAAAAAATGCTGATGGGATCTCTGGTTTCATAAATAGAGGTATCACATTCAGGTCAAGGGATGTGACCATCCCTTGATCTACAGACTATTTAAATGATATTAGGAGAATTATGTTTCCCAGGATACTAAAAAATTGGACAATGTCCAGATGAGAGGTGGTAATAAGAATGTTGAAGAAGTTGGAAGCTACATTGACCGAGGAAAAAGCACAGCTGAGATGTCGTTTTGTCTGTAGACCTTTCCTAGCCCTTATACCTAACTACAATAATTTTCTCCTTGTTGATGCATCATTTCTTGTTTATACACTCTTATCTCTTAAAACAGCATAGTGTAGTTAGTTATATGTTTATTCCCTGACAAACTGTGCTCTTAATGACTATGACTGTGTCATATTCTTCTTCATTTCCCAGAATTTCTATCATACTATGTATTATTAAATCATTCTTGTGACATCTTCTGCTAACTGGCTGCATTTTCTTGAAATTTCCTAATTCAAATTTGCCAAGAGAAACAAACTGCTTGGCAGAATCTACATAATTCTCAGGGATGGGAATATCTGCTTTGGGTAGGAGGTTAGACTAGGTCATCTTTATTTCAATGCAAGATTCTGTGATTCATAGATTCCTCTAATTCATGATTGGTTCACAATGGGCGACAAAGAGCACAGTCCTGGATCACTTGGGAGTAGAGATGGGATATTTTCACTGGATTGTGTAGAGGGATGAGGGATAAGAAGTTGGAGACCTGAGTCTTTGTCAAGTCCTAATCTGAAGTGGGGACAGAAGGGAAACTGGTATATCATGGAGGAAGATCTGCTAAAAGAAAAAGAAGTCCCTTCCAAAGTTTAGCTATTGTGAGTTGAGCTTCTATAAACATTGATGTGGCTGTGTCCCTGTAGTATGCTATTTTTAGATCCTTTGGGTATAGACTGAGGAGTGGAATAGCTGGGTCAAATGGTGGTTCCATTCCCAGTTTTTCAAGGAATCTCCATACTGCTTTCCAGATTGGCTGCACCAATTTGCAGTCCCTCCAGCAATGTATGAGTGTGCCTTTCCCCCCATATCTTTGCTAACACGTATTGTTGCTTGTATTCTTAATAGCTGCCATTCTGACTGGAGTGAGATGAAATCTTAGAGTTGTTTTGATTTGCATTTCTCTAATTGCTAGAGATGTTGAATTTTTTTATATATTTGTGGATTGATTATATATTCTCTTCTGTGTCTATTCAGTTCCTTAGCCCATTTGTCAATTGGGTTGTTTATTTTTTGATGTTAAGATTTTTTAGTGTTTTTACAGATCCTGGAGATTACTGCTCTAACTGATGTGCATGTGGTAAAAATCTGCTCCCATTCTGTAGACTCTTTATTCACCTCACTGATTGTTTCTTTTGTTGAGAAGAAGCTTTTTAGTTTGAATCCACCCATTTATTGATTCTTGATCAGATGCCCTTCGATAGATGAATAGATAACAAAACTGTGGTATATATACACAATGGAATATTACTCAGCATTAAAAGAGAATAAAATCATGGCATTTGCAAGTAAATGGATGGAGTTGGAGTATATTATGCTAAGTGAAGTAAGCCAACCCCCCAAAACCAAATGCCAAATGTTTTCTCTGATATGAGGATGCTGATTCATAATGTGGTTGGGGAGGCATGAGAGGAGTAGAAGAATTCTAGATATGGCAGAGGGGAGGGTAGGGAAGGGAGGCGGAGTGGGGGTAGGAAAGAGAGTGGAATGAGATGGACATCATTACTCTAAGTACGTGTATGAAGACACAAATAGTGTGACTCTACTTTGTGTACAACCATAGACATGAAAAATTGTGCTCTATATGTGTGATATGAATTGTTAGGTCGTGGAGGTGACTTAAATACAAAGCACCAAGCAGCCCGCATGCGAAAGAAACACCAGTCAGGCACTGAAGGAACCGCCTGTCAATCAGTGGGGTCTCCTGGCCAATCCTGGATCTTAGCCAGCTCCTCTGACCAACTCCAGTGGGACAAAGGACTCTAAAAACCCCTTTTCCTGCCCCAAGCCCTCCCTTCCTGCCCTAAGCCCCATAAAACTCCAGTCGGATTGAGCCCCCATGCGGTTTCTCCTCAGACCTCATCCTATCTGCTCTGCTGGTCTGATAGAGTGTCACCAGGGAGTGGAATCTCGACAAGGCCTCATTCAGTGGCCTTTTAAATCTGCCTCCTTTGGGTTGCCACCGCTGTCCGATCTTACATGCCCAACCTTGCATTCTGCTATCATGTATAACAAATTAGAATTTAAAAAAGAAAGAAAGATTTTTTTTTCTGATTTTCTGATTAAATTTCTGATTTTCCAGGTTAAATCAGACATGACCATGGAAATTTTCTATATCTATTCAAACTCCTGCCTCTGTTCCATTCTTTTCCTTAAGTTTGGTCCATAGGTTTTGTTAGAATGGTGGGGGGGGAAGTTGGAGTAAATTACAGGTGACAGGTGACTTCTGCTTCTGGCTCTGTTGATCAGGTGGGAGTGTTCCATTTGTCTATTGTATAACAAATCATTCCAAACCTTAGTAGCTTAAAAAAAAAAAAAAGCAACCATTTTATAACACAAGTGAAGTCTGGGGATCAGAAAAGATACTGTAGGAATGGCTCTTCTCTGCGCCTTGATGTCTGGAACCTCAGCTGGGACCACTTTAATAGCTGGAGAAAGGTAAGAGTTAAGACTAAAGGATCAACCTCGAAGGCGGCTTCTCTACTCAATTGCACAGACCTGGGAAGAACGCCAGGCTCAGGTGGGATATCTGAAGGGGTAGCAGGAAAAATTTAAAAATATCCAAGACCCATGAAGACAAAAGCTCTAGGAATCCCAGGGAACACACAGGCAAAGAACAGAACACAAGACAAACAACAACCAATCAAACCAAGAAACAAACCAACCACCAAATCAAACCAAACCAAAGTCCTCATCTGAACTCTGGAGGATCAAGTTTATGGGAGGAAAAAAAAAACCCACAAAAGGAAATATTTATGGATATTTAAAGTTACATATATGAATATTTGAAGTTACATATATGACTTCTAAAATAGCAATATTAAAACTGACAGTTGACTTCTTGACAGAAATGAAGTCAGAAGAAGATAAGAAAACTCCTTTAATGTACCAAAAAATAAATGCCAGCCGATAATTTCTGGTAGAAATATATTTAAAAACTGAAAGTCAAATGAAAACGTTTCTGGAATCGGGCACAGTGGCCTATGTCCGCAATCTCAGTGGCTCAGGAGGCTGAGGCAGGAGAATCACAAGTTCAGATCCAGCCTCAGCAAAAGTGAGGTGCTACATGGATCCTTCTCAAAAATAGACCATATATTATGCCATAGGGCAACCCTCAGTAAATATACAGGGGTGGAGATAATCCCATGCATTTTATCTGATCATAATGGAATGAAACTGGAAATCAATGATAAAAGAAGGAAGGAAAAATCCTACATCACATGGAAAATGAACAATATGTTACTGAATGATCAATGGGTTACAGAAGACATAAAGGAGGAAATCAAAAAATTCTTAGAGATAAATGAAAATACAGACACAACATATTGGAATCTATGGGACACAATGAAAGCAGTTTTAAGAGGGAAATTCATCACCTGGAGGTCATTCCTCAAAAAAAGGAAAAACCAACAAATAAATGAGCTCACACTTCATCTCAAAGCCCTAGAAAAGGAAGAGCAAAACAACAGCAAATGTAGCAGAAGGCAAGAAATAATTAAAATCAGAGCGGAAATCAACGAAATTGAAACAAAAGAAACTATTGAAAAAATTAACAAAACTAAAAGTTGGTTCTTTGAAAAAATAAATAAGATTGACAGACCCTTAGCCATGCTAATGAAGAGAAGAAGAGCGAGAACTCAAATTACTAACATACGGGATGAAAAAGGCAATATCACAACAGACGCTAAAGAAATACAGAAGACAATTAGAAATTATTTTGAAAACCTATATTCCAATAAAATAGAAGATAGTGAAGACATTGATAAATTCCTTAAGTCATATGATTTGCCCAGACTGAGTCAGGAGGATACTCACAATTTAAACAGACCAATATCAATAGATGAAATAGAAGAAGCAATCAAAAGACTTCCAACCAAGAAAAGCCCAGGACCGGATGGGTATACAGCGGAGTTTTACAAAACCTTTAAGGAAGAATTAATACCAATACTTTTCAAGCTATTTCAGGAAATAGAAAAAGAGGGAGCTCTGCCAAATTCATTCTATGAGGCCAACATCACCCTGATTCCGAAACCAGACAAAGACACCTCAAAGAAAGAAAACTACAGACCAATATCTCTGATGAACCTAGATGCAAAAATCCTCAATAAAATTCTGGCGAATCGGATACAAAAACATATCAAAAAAATTGTGCACCATGATCAAGTAGGATTCATCCCTGGGATGCAAGGATGGTTCAATATACGGAAATCAATAAATGTTATTCACCACATCAATAGACTTAAAAATAAGAACCATATGATCATCTCAATAGACGCAGAAAAAGCATTCGACAAAGTACAGCATCCCTTTATGTTCAAAACATTAGAAAAACTAGGGATAACAGGAACTTACCTTGACATTGTAAAAACTATCTATGGTAAGCCTCAGGCTAGCATCATTCTCAATGGAGAAAAATTGAAGGCATTCCCTCTAAAATCTGGAACAAGACAGGGATGCCCTCTATCGCCACTTCTATTCAAAATAGTTCTCGAAACACTGGCCAGAGCAATTAGACAGATGAAAGAAATTAAAGGCATAAAAATAGGAAAGGAAGAACTTAAATTATCACTATTTGCAGTTGACATGATTCTATACTTAGCAGACCCAAAAGGGTCTACAAAGAAACTATTAGAGCTAATAAATGAATTCAGCAAAGTGGCAGGATATAAAATCAACACACATAAATCAAAGGCATTTCTGTATATCAGCGACAAAACTTCTGAAACGGAAATGAGGAAAAACACTCCATTCACAATATTCTCAAAAAAATAAAATAAAATACTTGGGAATCAACCTAACAAAAGAGGTGAAGGATTTATACAATGAAAACTACAAAACCCTAAAAAGAGAAGTAGAAGAAGATCTTAGAAGATGGAAAAATATACCCTGTTCATGGATAGTCAGAACTAACATCATCAAAATGGCGATATTACCAAAAGTTCTCTATAGGTTTAATACAATGCCAATCAAAATCCCAATGGCATTTCTTGTAGAAATAGAGAAAGCAATCATGAAATTCATATGGAAAAATAAAAGACCCAGAATAGCAAAAGCAATTCTAAGCAGGAAGTGTGAATCAGGTGGTATAGCGATACCGGATTTAAAACTATATTACAGAGCAATAGTAACAAAAACAGCATGGTACTGGTACCAAAACAGGCGGGTGGACCAATGGTACAGAATAGAGGACACAGAGACTAATCCACAAAGCTACAACTATCTTATATTTGATAAAGGAGCTAAAAGCATGCAATGGAGGAAGGATAGCATCTTCAACAAATGGTGTTGGGAAAACTGGAAATCCATATGCAACAAAATGAAACTGAATCCCCTCCTCTCGCCATGCACAAAAATTAACTCAAAGTGGATCAAGGAGCTAGATATCAAATCAGAGACTCTGCATCTGATAGAAGAAAAAGTTGGCTCCGATCTACATATTGTGGGGTCGGGCTCCAAATTCCTTAATAGGACACCCATAGCACAAAAGTTATTAACAAGAATCAACAAATGGGACTTACTTAAACTGAAAAGTTTTTTCTCAGCAAGAGAAACAATAAGAGAGGTAAATAGGGAGCCTACATCATGGGAACAAATTTTTACTCCTCACACTTCAGATAGAGCCCTAATATCCAGAGTATACAAAGAACTCAAAAAATTAAACAATAAGAAAACAAATAACCCAATCAACAAATGGGCCAAAGACCTGAACAGACACTTCTCAGAGGAGGACATACAATCAATCAACAAGTACATGAAAAAATGCTCACCATCTCTAGCAGTCAGAGAAATGCAAATCAAAACCACCCTAAGATACCATCTCACTCCAGTAAGATTGGCAGCCATTATGAAGTCAAACAACAACAAGTGCTGGAGAGGATGTGGGGAAAAGGGTACTCTTGTACATTGCTGGTGGGACTGCAAACTGGTGCGGCCAATTTGGAAAGCAGTATGGAGATTCCTGGGAAAGCTGGGAATGGAACCACCATTTGACCCAGCTATTGCCCTTCTTGGACTATTCCCTGAAGACCTTAAAATAGCGTACTACAGGGATACTGCTACATCAATGTTCATAGCAGCACAATTCACAATTGCTAGACTGTGGAACCAACCCAGATGCCCTTCAATAGATGAATGGATAAAAAAATGTGGCATTTATACACAATGGAGTATTATACAGCACTAAAAAATGACAAAATCATGGAATTTGCAGGGAAATGGATGGCACTAGAGCAGATTATGCTTAGTGAAGCTAGCCAATCCCTAAAAAACAAATACCAAATGTCTTCTTTGATATAATGAGAGCAACTAAGAACAAAGCAGGGAGGAAGAGCAGGAAGAAAAGATTAACATTAAACAGAGACATGAGGTGGGAGGGAAAGAGAGAGAAAAGGGAAATTGCATGGTAATGGAGGGAGACCCGCATGGTTATACAAAATTACATATAAGAGGTTGTGAGGGGAATGGGAAAATAAACAAGGAGAGAAATAAATTACAGTAGATGGGGTAGAGAGACAAGATGGGAGGGGAGGGGAGGGGGGATAGTAGAGGATAGGAAAGGTAGCAGAATACAACAATTACTAATAGGGCATTATGTAAAAATGTGGATGTGTAACCGATGTGATTCTGCAATCTGTATTTGGGGTAAAATTGGGAGTTCAAAACCCACTTGAATCAAATGTATGTAATATGATATGTCAAGAGCTTTGTAATGTTTTGAACAACCAATAAAAAAAAAAGAATAAGAAAAAAAAAAGTGAGGTGCTAAGCAAGTCGGTGAGACCTTGTCTCTAAATAAAATACAAAATAGGGCTGGGAATGTAGCTCAGTGGTCCAGTGCCCCCAACTTCAATCCCTGGTACAAAAAAAAAAATTCTGGGCAAACAAAAACCAAGCAAATTCATCACTAGGAGACCTATAGTAAAATAAGTAAATAAGCCAACCCCCCAAAACTAAATGCCAAACAGACAGAAAATGGTCCCAAAGGGAGACATGGAAATACAGGAAGGGTGGATAAATATAAGTAAATACTAAACATGCTATACAACTACCATGTATTGGGAAAGATATGAAATACACAACAATAAAGTATGCATTTTTTTGGTAAAGTGTGTCATATCAGTAACAGGAAAGTCAAACGTGAGGAAGTGGAGTTGATATATTCTCAAGTCCCTGTGTTATGCATGAAATGCTAAAAGTAATTATTTAAGTCATGATACACCCATGTTGTCTGTTACTAAGTGAATAATAAATGCATAACTAACAAGCTCCAAAACATAGAATATAAATGCTGGAGAAGAAAAGAGAAAGAAAATAAACCAGGTGAGGCCAACAGAAAACAAGTAGATATGAATCCAAGAATCACATGTCCTCTGCCTATAAAGAGTTTAAGAGCAAAAATTGTCAGCCTTGATAAAAATAGAATAAAACCCAACTACAGTATACACTGCTGAAATAAAAGGACACAGTTTAGGAAAGATGTGGGGTGGGGGGCAGAAATCAGGGAATGTAATGTAAAAATCAGGCGAGATAATAGCCTGAAAGGATTTAGAAGCCACTCTGCAGGATGTCTCCTGCGGGAGACAACATGATGTTGGAGCCCAAGTGGCGGTGAGTCCTACAGAGTAAGGACTTTCTGGGATTCTGATTCCCACTTCTGTCCTTTCCACACAGCACCATGAATGGAAACTGTCATCGTTCCTTTCATAGTTCATTGACTCCCAGATCAGAATGCCCCATTACTCTCTGCAGATTCCATTCACACTGAGCTGTGTTTTGGGAGAAGAGAGTCCTGAGATGTTTCTGGAAAGGCTTCCTCTGCAGAAGCTGTAAGAGACTTCTGATTAGTGGAGCATGATTTGTAATCTCTGCTGCCCAGCTCAGAGGATGGATGTGTGGGTGGCAGAGATCCCTTCGCATGCTGCTTCATCTCCCCACCCTGCATTCCCTTTTCACTCTCTTCCCCAGCAAAGATTTATGACTGGGGAAAAGATAAAAGAAAAACAAATGCAAACTCTAAGCCAAGAGAGTCTTCTTCACCATATTTCAACTCTCCTTAACAAATTGCCTGATCAGGTTCACCTGGCTCAGTCAACAAATCAGATGGGAAATTTTAACCCATTGCCCACCAGTATCACCAGGGGACAGATGAAATTTGTCTAACGTTATCCTGTAATAAAATTAACTGTTAATTATTTTAAAAAATGAAAATGTTCTAACTACTTGTGGCAGATAAGGCGTTAGTGGTACATCCATTTGAAACAATCAGAGCAAAGCTACTTTAGCTGCAAGCTCAAAAAGATTGGGACCCCATATAGGTCCTGGATGAGCTCTTTGCTTTGCCTTTGTTGTACTTGACCTTGTCTGCCTCTCTGAAAGACCTGAGCAGCAGCCCCGAGATTTTGGTTTCTGGGTTAATTAGACTCAGGGCAGGATGAGATTATATAGTCAAAAAGGCTCTTTAACTGACGTGGCAAGGATAACCTGAGATGTCGTCAAAACCTCTGAGTTCCCTTTCCTCTTGCAAGCATTAGGCACCTACAGTTATTTCCCTTTCTGTAATCTTGCCTTCTAACACCACAGCTACCATTTCACAAATGCTATGTGCTCATCATACCTTGCATGCATTATTCACTTAATTCATCACAACCCTATGAGGTGAGCACTGTTGTTATTGCCACTTTACAGAAAAGGACACTAATGTGCAAAGGGATTAAGTAGTAAGAAGCCAGCTGCCCGGTAAATGGCAGAGATGGGGTTCGAATGCAGCTGACTATACTGTTTAGCACCCCATCTGCCTGTCTTGGATCTTAACTGTCTGGGTCCCTGATAGCCTGCTGACTTATTTCTTCTTTGATGTTCAACCAGTGACAAGAACCAGGAAAGAATTCTGCCTTCAGTGGCAGCTACATCTTCCTGCCTGAAAATTTTGAGTCTGGCTCCCTCAAACAGTTTTCTCACTGCTTCTAAGTTCACAGCATCCTTTGCAAACCATGTTTCAAACTGCACTACTGCTTCTATGGATACAGCCAGTCCCTCCTGTCCATCAGGACCTGCTGCTATTGCTAATCCCGACAGAAACTTTGGTTTCTCCAGTCCCGGCATGCCTCACTCCCAAGTCCGCACCCACTGTGACAGTATGCAGACACATGGAGACTGTTTAACTGGAGCATATAATCATTTCATAGTAAACACCTAATAAGGTGTTCCCAAGAGAACCCACCTCTGTGGCAGCTTGTCAGACCTATATTTCAGGCTGCCCTATCCTGCCAGTTAGAATTATGAACTGCTGCTGTTTTCTCTCATTTTCAGTTAGTTATCTTTTGTCATTTAAAAACATTTAAATGACATACAGATTTCATTTCAGTTTTTTTTTCCCCTAGATGACATATTTCTCCTCTCTTTTTATTATTCCAATTTTCAAATAAGATTCCTCAGACTCAGTGGGAAAGGCCACTTGGAATTAAAGAAAGATCCCACAAAACAGAACAAAGGAGAAGCAGAGATTTCCCTCTGCGACCCTTTTGTCATTCCCTGTGCATGAAAGCAACTGTGCATCAAGCTTAATAACTTTGGGCTGATGTTCAAGAGGGAGAGTGCAAGGCTTGGAAGTGACACGGTGAATACTCAAGTCCAAAGGGTAAAGAGAATGTGATATCCTTCTCACGGCTGATGAGGGAGCCGCTTCATAAAAGGGAAATAAGGGTGTTTGTCTGGATGACCACAGGGGCCCTTTACAGTTGTAAGACTCTAAGTGGTCGGTGGGGACAGACCAATACAATGGGTTAAAGGGTATAGGTGATCACTAACACCGTCCTTGGCCCTGATGATTTATCTACCTCTTACTGATCTAAAATAATATATTTCCATTAATAGCCCAGAAATAATTTCAGGGGGCTCTCTTGAAACTCTGTTAGAGACTTCAGTACCATGTTTAAAACTCTTGGTTATTTTCTGGCCCATATCCATAAAAAAAAAAAAACAAACTCATATCCCTTGAGACTTTTGGTTGCAAACCATAGAAACCCAGGCTGGATGCTTAGCAAAAGAGAATTTATTGGAAGGAAGGGCAAGTTCACAAAATCAATGAGAGGCTGGAGGACCTCGCTCAGAAAATGAAGCTACTCCAGGGGTTGGAGAGGAAACTCCGTTTCTTACAGCAGGAAATGTCTGGCCCCCAAGCCACACCTACTGCTGTGATGAACACGCCTCTCTTTGTTCCCTCTGCCAGGGTGACCCAAGAGTCAAAGCCCTGAGAACAGACTCCTTGGTCACAGGGACTGTCTCCTAGATGTACCAAGAGGCCTGAAAAGGAACATGACCTCCTACTCTTCCCCAGTGGAAGACAATGAGAACTTCCCTCCCATGAAACCATATTCAAAGAGGCCTTCTGCTCCAAAGGAAGGACTGCTAAAAAGAGAATGTCTGCTATGCTCTATATTACAGCAGGCTGTGGACCCCACGTGTGTTCCTATGTGGTATCCACAGTGGATGTCAGTTTTCGGGTCAGCCAGACTTTAGTTGCAAACCTGGCCCTGCCACTGTCTAACTGCGGGACTTGGTGGATACTTCTCAGACATTCTTTCTCCTGTTGGCACGGGATTAAGGGAATAATCTAGGCAACACCTGGCACACAGTAGGTTTTATTAATTAACTTTCCTTCAAAGGAAGGCATGTTCCTCATTTTGTATCTTAAATAGTTTATAGCCCAGCAAGGCTTTTCTAAAAGCTTTTGACAAAGAGTCTTTGAAATGAGGAAATGGCACGAAATGTAGCAATTAGCAGCCTGCAGCTTGGACCCTATTCACAAACAGGAAACCTGCAGCAGGATCCAGGAGGGACACCTTTTCTCAGCCATTATACTAAATGAAGAAGCATCCTCTCTCCATAATTGGATGTCTTTCTGTTAGATCAAAAAATCTCCCTTTTCCCCTACATATTTTGCTTCTAGGAGGAGAGAAGGCCTCTAAATTTTGCAAGTACATTTGCTTAGAAGGAGTGGTAGTATTATCATAAAGAACCAAGTTTTCTAGTGTCTTTTTATGCTGAGTTAGCAGGAAAGATCAAAATCCTTTTGTCTGAAGACTTAACTGATCAAGCATCTAAACATGCCTTTAGGAATTAAGACAGAAGACACCATAGTATATGACACATTTTTTTAAAAAATAGTTTTGCACCTCTACGTGCCTTTTTTCCCCATGTAATTTAGCTATATTGCCTCATGTAGCAAATGAAACAAATAGGCCTGCTTTCATCCGCCATATTTTCTTAAATGAAAATGCTTAGTCCACTGTGTAGCAGGGTTTCATTTTTTTCTAGCAGAAAGATACTTCTAAGGTTTGTTTATTTTTTTAATTTTTAGAGTTTTTTTTAAACTATCCACTATTAACTTCAGTTGAACACAAATAAAACTGACATTTTTGACTGAATTTTAAGAAATATGTTAATAGTTTTGGATATATATTAACAAGCTGTGCCAATTTCATCAACTCTCAAAGACCTGTCATCCTTCAAACCTAACTATGTGAAACATTCAAATATTAAGAGAAAATCCTTTGTAAGGAGATATCAGAAATGTTCAAATAGGAGGAAAGATATATTTTCTCTATAAGCACACATTCAAAGGTTTGGTTACAGCATGTTGCTTATGATAAAGAAAAACTGAAAGCAATCTAAATGTCCAGCACTAGGGGACTGACTACATAAAATGGATCTATTCCTATTTTGATAAAAACCAACCCTGTGGTAGGCAATAAAATGAGAAAGTAATTAGTGGCATGGAAACTTGCTTGTAATATACTTTAGCTAGAGAAAGAGTTTACAACACTATACTCACTAGAATCCCAACTCTATAAACAATACACAGACACCCCCCACCGCAGAATTAAGACCAAGATAACTTACCAACTGTGCAGGTTTTTTTTTTTTCCTGGATAGTGTAATTAGAGTTGGTCTTTATTTTCTTCCTTTTGTATGCCTGTGTTTTCTAAACTTGACAGAAGAATTAAAACCGATTTGTGATTTAACATAGAAACGAGATATGACATCACTTTATTTTCAAACTTAGTTTCAGCCCTCAAACTCGAATCAGAAACCAGCGATGTGACTCCTTCTAGATAAAACATCATGGTCTTAGATCAAGGGGTAAATACGAGACCTACAAGTCTAGGTCTTGTTCTTCCTTATATTAAAACTCTTTAAGATTAATATTGGACAGTCAGATTTGAAGGTACTTTCTTTTCTGAGTTAAGTTTCGAGTACATCCTTAATCAACCTGCCTCCCCCCCGCCAAAAAAAAAAAGCACACTTATTTGAGCAGAGCCACTATAGTTAGACACTAGTAACCCAAAACAGTAATTTACTGGAAAACACACACACACACACACACACACACACACACTCCATATATTTATTTTTTTCCAGTCTCCAAAGAAATCATTAATATTTATTCTGGTGCTGAGAAAAAGATTCAAGTCTTTCCTTCCATGACTCCTGCATGGGTGACTCTCACTTGGCAAGACATAGCCTTCCCTCCTCACCCCCAAGTTAGGATTCCCCTATAGTCCAAATGCAGGGGATACATGTGGCACTGGAGTCCGAACACAGGAGCTTGGGTCTTCATTCCGTCCCCAACTAACAGGCCGCGTGGCCTTGGGGCAGTTGGTCAGCCTCTTCATGTTTCATTTTCTTCATCTATCATAGGGGGAGATCTTGGCGTTGTTCAGAGTGACTTGAGTTCATCCATGTAGAGCTTAAACCAGTGGCGCCTACTAAGTGCTCTGTGGAGGGGAGGCATGCCCTGGCCATGCTCTGCCTGTGCTTCCCACCCCTTCAGAAATCCTTTCTCATCCTCCTGGGCCTCGCGATGGGCCCAGAGAAGCTGACTCTACAGGCTGCTCTACAGCCCTCTCACCCTGGCTTCCAGGGGTTTGGGGGACAGATATTCCTGGGTTGCTCCTGGCTGAGCCTCCACCCTCCCCTGAGGTTTGCAGCCCTGTCCTTCTTTAGAGCTGCTCGGAAGGGCTCCAGCTTCTGAATAGCAGCCCCTTATCCAGGTGCCCCTTCTCTGGGCTTCTCTAACACCCTTCTTTCCCTTCCTTCCCTCCCTCCCCCAGGCTGGGGATGGTGAGGGTTCCCGTAGCTGATTCCTGGTGTTCCTCTCTGTTTTGTTGGTCCCCTGGTGCCTGCCTGCTCCTCTCTGTCAAGGGCTGCTCCTCTTTACCAAGTGCTTTTTGGTTGGTCCCTTTCCAGTGAGCCGGCTGCGTCTTGCTGGGACCTGACTGACACAGCTGAGCATTATTAATATGTGCCCCTTGGCTCCTGTCAGTGTCGCAGGAGAGATTGTCAAGCATAAAGGTGATCATTTTATTGAGGATGTAAGGCACCAGGTTCTTCTGAATTATGAATGCCCAGGCTTGCCAAACCATCAGAGAATCGCAGTGGCCAAACCTGAAGGATGGAATTTTTAGTTACTGTTTTGTTTGGGCAATAGGATATCTGCTGCTTAAAAATCACACTAAGCTTTGAATTCCTTTCAGATTCTTGTCAGTTTGCACCTTTTCTCTGTCCAAAGCCTGCAAGAAAATTTCTACTATATTTCTAACAGCCTGTATTTCTGAGTCAATTAGCTCTTCATTCATTTATTTATCAAAATATAAACTGCTCCATGGCAGGGGAGCACCTTGCTGGTGAAGACACTGTAAGCAGAGAACAGAGGAAGTTACAGTTCTCATGGAACTTAACTTTCTACTTGGGGGAAAGAAAATGAAATTCTCCAACTCATACACATGGGTGGTAGGGAAAGGAGAGATAAAATGTTGCTGTGAATGGAGGTACAGGAAACCAGAAGCAACTTTGATAGGAAAATTGGATGTAGTCAGGAGACCAAGAAAGGTACCTCTATGATAGTGACATGAGTGGAGACCTGAAGAATAAGAATTGAAAAGGGAGAGAATTTCAGAAAAAGGAAAGAGCATGTGTCAAGGTCCTGTGGTGAGTGGGGCACGTGGGGAGGACAGAAGGATCAATGAGGCACAGAGAGTTACAAAGAGACGGAAAGAAAATGCAAGATGAGGCTGGGGGAAAGCTGAAGACTAGACAAGATGGGGTCTTAGAGGCCGTGTTAAGCAGTTTGTTTTCTCTCTAAGAGCCATGGGAAACCATTGGAATATTTTAAACAGGGAACGACCTGATTGGATTTGAGTTTTTTAAATATCATTTTGTCTGTACAGGAATTGTGCTTCTAAACTCCAGGATCCAACTCCCCATCCCCCCAAAAAAGGTTGAAATAAGAACAGAGCATATTCACTAGTTTCTTTGCAGGTGATTAGGTTGCAACTGAATTAATTCCTCCTAATCAAAAGGATTCTTCTCAAGGCCTCAGCAGTGACAGGTAATTTCAAGATGTGATCGTTATACGTGTCTGTTTCTAATCAATCCCTGGTACTACATTTCAGCAAGTCAACACTGCTACATATTTTTGTAACTTTCTGATAATTTTCATGTCACAGCTGTCACTGGGCTCCCCGCTGGACCCAAGTACACAGAACTAATTAATCAATCAATCAAGAAGGAGAGAAAGTCATGCCTGATGCCACAATGAGAATCCTCGCTTGCTAAATTCGATGACTGGTTTAGGGTAGAATAGCGAAAGGGGGCCTTCTTAATGGGAGGCAGAGTTTGCAGATTTAAAGATAATTCCTAAGACGAATAGTCTTATAATTTAGAGTGTGTGCACTGAGCTCACCCAGCTGGTTATTCCACATTATAGAGGGAAGCGGATCTGTGGCTGGACTCCCCACTGCTCACCGCAGCCATCGATGTGGAGGGAATGAGGAGAAGACAGGGAGCAAGAACATGAGGGCGAGGGATGCGCTCCTGGATCAGGAGTCAGGTCTGCCTTCCAGTTCTAGCCAAGCCACTCATCCACTGCTCCTGTAAACCTGGGCAAGCCGTTTCTTCTGATAGGGCCTCCTTTCTTCACCTATGCAAAGTAGGCCTGTTGAAAGTAAAGGAGATCCCACCAAGAGAAGTGTGTTGGCTTCCCATCACCCAAGTACCCAAGATAATCAAGGTATATGGGGGAAAGTGTATTTGGGCTTGTGGTTTCCACATGGTCACTTGGTGCCCTTGTCTTAGGGCTTGGGATGGAGCAGCACCAAAGAGAAAGAAGAAGAGGCTGGGGTCCTAATGTCTCATGTGGGATACCCACAGTGATGTCACTTCCTCCGACTAGGTCTCTCTCCTTAAAGGTTCCACCAATGTCCAATAGCACCTTGGACTGAGGACCAGGTATTCATCACCAGACCCTTAGGAGACATTTCAGATCCAAACTCTAGCAGGAAGCCAGTCAGTAGTTCAGGTATAGATGGACTCAGGGGGTTTCCAGGCTTGAGTCTTATCCTTGACCCCCTAAGTCCAGAGTGCTGATTCAGTTTACCCAAAGCTGATGTTGTTAACTCATTAAAGTTGCTTTATCTCTTCAATCGTCAGGAGGAATGGCATAGAAGGTGTTCTGTTTGTCAGGTTAATTCTAATTCTTTGGCTAGGATAGACAAATCTTACACCTCAGTGGTGCTACCCAGTACAGGGGCTCAGTTGGGAAAAGGAGTAGAGGCCACAAGGGCTAAATTCTGGCAAAGAACTTGTCTATTTTTTCCCCAGGTCCTGAGACTTTGTGTGGGGCCACATTTAAAGGTTATGGCCTAGCTAATCAGGTGGAGACCTCCAGGAAGCACAGCATTGAGGCTGTGTGTGGACATGGCTGGCAGTGTTTAGCCAAGTTTACCACATGGATTGAAAAACTTGCAGCTGGTCCAGAAAAGTTCAAGTAAAACTGGGGCCAAGGAAAGTGTGGGAGAAAGAGATTACCATAACTAAAGAGAAGTTTAGTACTTTGAAGAGGGACAATAGGAAAATGGCTTGAGGGCATCTCAGGGATTTGCAAGACCACACACACTGCAGGCTCAAGAGTATAGAAGGAAAACCCCCATTGAGAAGAGATTATGGGGGCACCCTGCATGCACATTTCTTCCTCTAAGTTGCCTGGAAGGTTTCTTCATGGTGCTCAGGCACCCAGGCCCTCAGAGGCCACTGAGTCACGATCCCAAGGACTCATCTGCTGCTTGAATTGGCAACAGACCTTGGCATCATCTGTTTGGTGCTGGTTCTCTAGGAATGCAGGATCCTGGGGTTAGGGGATCATGGAGGCTTCCACCAATATTTCAAATGAAGGCCTGGGAGTCCATGCAACAAGTACAGCAGACTCATGACCTTTACAGGCTTCCCCTAAGAGGGTGCTCTATGAAGCCTTGAAGGTGAAGTTCAAGCTGGAATGGAGACCCCAGGATTTATGAGATGCTGGTGACATGGATTGTCTGCTAAGGGAGTGGCTGGCTATGGAAAGAGTCAGGCTAAGAGAGAGGCTAAAGGGGCAGAGCTACCCACATCTTTTGGAGCAAGAGTCTCACTGCTAAGTGCCCTGGATGCTGGGAATGGAGCGATGGGACTTGTTTACCCAGCAGGGATTTGGTCTTATTTTTGTCTTTGTATGCTCCTATTTCTCCCTTTTGGAAGGGAATGTTTTCTCTGTGTCATTGGATATTGGATATATTTAACTTGATTTTAACTTTTGCTCTTGGGTTTGTAGCTAAGAGTTTGCCTTGAGTCTCCAAGGTGACTTTGAACTTGGACTTTTGGGCAATGCTAATACTGTCAAGGCAATGGGGACCCTTGAAAATAGGTCAATTATATTTGCATTATAAGATGTATATGAGCTTTTGGGGACTAGGGGTATGTTATGGTTTGGATGAGAGGTGTCTCCCCAAAGCGCCTTTGTTGATACAGGAATATTTAGAGGTGAAATTATTAGATTATGAGAGCTGTGATATAATCAGCCCATTCTAGTTTTAATGGACTGATTGGTAGGTGATTAGTCAGGCTAAGAGAGAGGCTAAAGGGGCAGAGCTATCCACACCTTTTAGAGCAATTGATCTTCCCTGTGGCCCCTTCCCTTCTCTCTCTCTCTCTCTCTCTCTCTCTCTCTCTCTCTCTCTCTCTCTGCTTCCCGGCCACCATGAGGTGAGCAGTGCTTCTCTATGACTCCCTTCTGCCATGATGTTCTGCCTCATCTTGGGTCCAGAATGATGGAATTGTCCAAATATGAAGTGAGCGTCTGAAACTGCAAGTCCAAAAATAAACTTTTCTTCCTCTAAGTTATTCCTGTCAAGAATTTGGTTACAACCATGAAAAGCTGACATACCAGTCTTTGGTCCAAGGAGGTCGGAAAGGGTAGGAGAACCCATGGAGTAAAGGTGAGCACGGTTACACACCAATCCCAATCAATCCATAGGGAAATACATGGACATCTTTTGGAAAGGGTACTGACATCTGGTCTAAGTTCAGCAGGTGAAAAATTACATGCATTGGTTGGCACAGGGATTGGGGGAATATTATCTGGCAACCCATTTTTCCTTTAACCAGAATAGCTTCTTCTTCTTTTTGATGTCTCTGAGAAATGAAACTAGGCAAGAAAAGATTGTGTGAGTACATAAAAAGGAAAGTCTCCAGAACATTTCAGCCAAGCTACGAAAAACTAGTAAATGAGTAACTACAAGAGAGTTGGATAGAGTTCCTAACCCCTGACCACAGACACTAAAAAGTCAACTATGGCGTTTCTGGGGGATCTAATCAGCGTGTCAGAGTGTTTTCAAATCTGTGTGTGCTTATTTAAGTGTAAAGATCTGAGCACTTGTCATCACACATAGAGCAAAGGGTGTGCAAGGAAATAACAGAGGAGAGAAGCATCCTCATCCCCGGGATCCACAGGTCCTGTCCTGATCGTCAGAGCTTTGTTCACTCACCTCTGGAGGCTGCCCACCTGCCCCACCCATGCCTTTTAGCTTCTCGATCATGGCTCTCAGAGTCCCAGACCTGCAGCACTGATTACATTTCACATCAGTCGCTGACCTCCTGTCCCATACCCTCTGACTGTCATATGGGCCATCTGTCCAAATGTTGCTCCCATCAGGTGTGATCCTGTGAGAAAGGAGAAGACCCCTTCCAGCTCTGACACTGAGGCATGTCCATGAGCATCGGTTTTCCGCATTAGGAAATCTGTGTGCTGTACTGGTGTATTGTTTCCCAGGTTTTTCATGACTGCTCCCCTGGTTGGGGGGGTGATCAATTTAATTTAAATTATAGGACATGCAACCTATGATTTCACACAAAGACAAAAAATGACACAAAACCAAAACCAAAACAAAACAAAACAAAAAACACAACAGAATAATAAAAAGAGAGATTAGAAGAAAAGTTCCTGGATAAGCAATAATTTCTCCTATCTGTATTTGTTAAAAAATATGCAAGAAAGTCCTGTACTGAACATGTTCAAATTGGAGTACACTTATCCTAGGAAACAACATCAATAACAAATGGGGAGACTGAGAAAGCAGCTCCACAGGAGACTGACGTTAGAGCTGATGCTACCTGTGACCCCCTTGGCTGTAGTTCTGAGAGAAGATGACAGAAAATGGCAAGAGTTAGCAAGTGAAAAATCAAATGGGGGCAGGGAGCAGGGCTGGGGTGGGGACACTGGAAATGAGGAAAAGAAAAACCTTCTTTGTGGCCCAAATGGGTGTAAGAGGTTGAAAGAGCCTCTTGGGCAGAGACATTGGAATGACAAGTTTCTCCTCAAATCTGAAGGGCAGTGAGTTGATGGCTTAGAGGGTCCCTGAGAACCTCCACATGAGAAGGCAAGTGAGCGGGTGGGGTCAGGGCTTGGGAGAGAGGAGCAGAAGCCCTTGCTGCTGGTGTGGGCAGACCTGGAAGGCCAGTGAGTCCTGTAGCCAATAGCAATAGACATTTTTGTGGCCACTAAAACAATGAAGACAGACAAGGGTGGGGAAAGAAAGGTCCCGAAGATCCATGTCCAGAGTGCACTTTTTTTTTATTTTTTTATTGTTGGTTGTTCAAAACATTACATAGTTCTTGATATATCATATTTCACACTTTGATTCAAGTGGGTTATGAACTCCCATTTTTACCCCGTATACAGATTGCAGAATTACATCAGTTACACATCCATTGATTTACATATTGCCATACTAGTGTCTGTTGTGTTCTGCTGCCTTTCCTATCCTCTACTATCCCCCCTCCCTTCCCCTCCCCTCCCCTCTTCTCTCTCTACCCACTCTACTGTCATTCATTTCTCCCCCTTGTATTATTTTCCCCTTTCCCCTCACTTCCTCTTGTATGAAATTTTGTATAACCCTGAGGGTCTCCTTCCATTTCCATGCAATTTCCCTTCTCTCTCCCTTTCCCTCCCACCTCTCATCCCTGTTTAATGTTAATCTTCTTCTCCTGCTCTTCGTCCCTACTCTGTTCTTAGTTACACTCTTTATATCAAAGAAGACATTTGGCATTTGTTTTTTAGGGATTGGCTACCTTCACTTAGCATAATCTGCTCTAATGCCATCCATTTCCCTGCAAATTCTATGATTTTGTCATTTTTTAATGCAGAGTAATACTCCATTGTGTATAAATGCCACATTTTTTTATCCATTCATCTATTGAAGGGCATCTAGGTTGGTTCCACAGTCTTGCGCTGCTATGAACATCGATGTAGCAGTGTCCCTGTAGCATGCTCTTTTTAGGTCTTTAGGGAATAGACCTAGAAGGGGAATAGCTGCAAAATAGAAAAAGAGGGAGAACTTCCAAATTCATTCTACGAGGCCAACATCACCCTGATTCCTAAACCAGACAAAGACACTTCAAAGAAAGAAAACTACAGACCAATATCTCTAATGAACCCAGAGTGCACTTTTTAACCCTAAAATTCCAATCTTCCCCTCCACACGTTCCCACAGCCAACAGCTTCTGCGTGCTGAAGACCCAGACGTGGCACCCAACTCTGTTTTGGAGAAGTCTCCTTCTGAATGCACTGGTTTCCACATCCTTCTAGAAGAATTAGCCAGGTTTTTAATTGCCTCAGACAATTCCAGGCAGTGATAGAAAAAAAAAAAAAGATAGGCATCTTTTCAGAATGGAAAGCTCTTTCTTGAAATCACAAAGAATGATTCCCCACCCCCCTCACTGCAAGTTCCTTATCTCAAGAGAAAAGAAAAAGCTGAATGAAGTCAGTTTAAAAGAAAAAGAGGTCCCTCTGAAACATGGGGGTTGTGACACACCAATGTTTTCAGCCAATGAAAAATGTGATCCGTGCCAGGTTTGTGTGGTGCTCAGCCTAAGTGGCTGCAAATTAATTGAAAAACATCCCGGATAACCTGCCTTACAGTGAGCACATGAGGTCGCTTTGGAACAAAGGCAGGGAGAGTGCTTTTGTTTGGTTGCAGGTGCGGGTGACCTTGCAAGAAGCACACCATAAATTGCTGAAATTGTGGGATGATAAACCAGGTTGATAGATTTCTGTCACTCTCCCTCAGTAACAAATGGGATCAGCTTCCTCAAGTCTACCGAGGCACATACATCAAGAAGCACATCATTGCACCCGAGCTTCTGAGACAAAATGAGTCTCTCTGCGCATTTACAAACATCCAGAAGAGGTATCCCCATTGTGCCTCTCCATAAGAATTCACTTTTCTACTTCATTTTTGTGCTTTTCTGGGTGTTTTATCTTGCTTCTCTTCTGTTTGTGCACAGACATGGCTTTGGACAATGGTGTCTGGGGATGATTAGGAACCAAGTGAGTGTAGGGGGAAAAAAAAAACCCTCAATAAGAGACCTAAATCCACTTCCTTGTTTCTCAGAGCAGGTAGGAGCAATGAAGGGGTCAGGAAGAGGGGCAGTGGATGCTCACAGCTCACTTTGTACAAACAGACCAGTCAGACCAAAGGAGTCCTGTGCAGAATGGGGCTGCTCCACATTAAACAGCATCAAGGGGCCGAGGCAGCTCTAGGTGCTGCCAAGGTAAAAGCCACCTTAGAAACTAGACCACCTATTCTATCCTTTCTTGGCCTTTATGTGTGTGTGGTCCTAGGGACTGAACCCAGGGCCTTGCACGTGCTGGGCAAACACTCTACCTCTGAGCTACACCCCAACCTCTCATACTGTACTTTCTTTAGGGAACATGTTGGGGTTCCCCCCTCCTTTTTCACCTAGGAAATAGCCCATTGCAGCATAGCCACCCTTCTGCTATGGTTCAAGATAGTGAGAAGAAAACTCAACAGTGCACAAGTTCTTCTGTTCAAAATCCAAGCATTACAATTTGTGGGAACACGCCGACAAAGAATTCCTAGGAACTGAGCACCCAGTGTAGTACAGGATTCGAGAGAGTCGATTTTGGGATCTGAAGAGCCTATACACGAATCCTAGCTCTGCTGTGTCTCCTGGAGCCTGTTGTTTGCCTTCCCTAAGCCTCAGTTTCCCTGGGTATCAAATGGAAATACCAGCATTAAAATGAGAACTAGGGAGAGGGTAGAGGAAAATATCCTAGCACAGTGCCTACTGTATAATGAGATCCCAAAAAACTGGTAGTTTCCATCCACAAAGGAGCATTTCAGTATGTAGACATGCTTCTAGATGTATCTACCGTGTCACACGGGAAAGCATCGGAGAAGAGTTTAAAAAGCATCAATTCAGCAAACAGAATATATATATATATATAGACTCAGGAGTCAAATAGGCTCTACATTAGCTCTGTGGCCTTCAGAAAGTGGCTGGATCTCCCTTTTCGTATCTATAGTAGAGAGAATATTCCTTCTTCATAGAGACATTGTAAAGAGTCGCTACAGTTTATAAACATAAATAAGCAAACGCTGGGCACACAGTGGGCACATAATGTATATTTGTTCCCTTCCTGCTTTCCCACTGAATCACAGTAACAATGAAGAAGCCCATGAAAAGTGTCTTCCCACATTAATACTATAAATCGCATCTACAGTATTCTCTACAGCTTTAAGCTGTATTTTACTCAGAGAAATGTTTAGTTAGATTCAATAGAACATATATAGAGAGAATTTTACTTAAGGGAAATAGCGTGGTCATAGAGACTGAAAATCCCCAAGTCTAAAGGGGGGATGGCAGTTGGAAACCTAGGAAGAGCCAATTTTCAAATCCAAAGACCATCGGGTTGAATATACAGCAAGAGCTGATTTGCAGTTAAAGTCTGAAAGCCATCTGCCCCCAAATCCTTCTTCTTCAGGGAGTTCTGTGGTTTGTTCTGTTGGGGCCTTCTACTGTTTAGTTGAGGCCCATCTACATTATAGAGAACAATCTGCTATAGTCATCGTCAAAGTCCACCAATTTAAATGTAGATAAAACTTTTTTTTTCCTGTTTGAATGCAGCAAATTGTAAACAAAACAAAACTTTTTAAAAAACTTACAGAGGGCTGGGGTTGTGATTCAGTGGTAAAGAGCATGCCTCACATGTGTGAGACCCTGGGTTCAATTCTCAGCACCACATATAAATAAATGAATAAAATAAAGGTCCATCAACAATATGTGTGTGTGTGTCCTTACAGAAACATCCAGAGTAATGTTTGACTAATATCTAGGCACTATAAGGCAGCCAAGTTGCCACATAAAATTAACTACCACATGCATCTTATGTAATTTTAAAGACACGCCTTTGAAAACAGTGCAACTGACTCATTAAATCAGATGTAAGAAATGGAATTCTTGATGGGGAAATTATTTTCCTCATTTAGTCCTGGGTCCTTGGGGTTGGGTGGGGCACAGGATGCAAGATAGCAATGAGACATCCTGGTTGTTGTAACACACGCTTTCAGCTTTTGATCCTTTGGTCAAAGATGAATGTCTCTATCACTAAAGCAAAGTGTCCATCATTGACTTTGCTACAGTAGTTCACGCTTGTTACTGCCCTTTCAACATGATTCCTAAAACAAAGGCTAAGTGAGAGCCGATGTTATCTGATTGAAGCTTAAAGATACAGAGGAAGTCTAATCTTCATGTGACACGGCATGTTCCTCTAAATATGGAAAATGGAATGTGTGACATTTTCTGGTGTATTTCCTGCACTGTATACCACCTTTCACATGCACCAATTGCTTTGGAACTGGCCATAAAATAGCTATGTGAGTTGTTTCTAAAGGCTGTATACTGAAACACCTTCCTAAATGCTCTGCTTAATTTTTTTCCCCACATTGTAATTCATTGTTGGCCTTTTCTACAGTGAATTGTTGGAATTAACCAATAAATCAGCAGGAAAAGACATGCCAATTTCCTTCCCAGTTGATAAATTACACTGTGGGCTTGGCATAGTGTGTTTTATTGTGTGTGTGTGCATGTGTGTGTGTGCACGCACGCACGCTCACGTGTGGTGTATCCCCCCACCAAATTCACATTTCAAGAAATACTGAGATCTTGAGGCTTCCTATTACTTGCCAATTTTAATGGAAAATATAAATACAGTATTATATTTCTATCATGCTTTATAAAAATCTACTCTACCAACCAATAGATG
This sequence comes from Marmota monax, assembly GCF_021218885.2. Taxonomy (NCBI): domain Eukaryota; kingdom Metazoa; phylum Chordata; class Mammalia; order Rodentia; family Sciuridae; genus Marmota; species Marmota monax. The sequence goes on from NW_026694339.1 coordinate 2,010,280, forward strand.
GAAGCTATTAATAATTGGCAAACTTTATTATTCCAGATTTGCTCATAATTCTTATACCCAGTTTGGTTTTGTTCATTAGGTTTTTTTCTATCTCTCAGGTCTCGATTTTCTTAATTATTGACATGCTCATTCTGTATTTAAATAGGAATGTTTTCCATTAAAATACAGACAGTAACTCCTGTTGATGCTATAATATTATTGCTTTGACAAAATATTCATGTGGTAAAAAATGATAAAAGTTCCTGTAGGGTGCAGAATCTTTAATTTATTCTTGTGAAATGTAAGAAATAGAACTTATGCCCAACAAACTTACCATTAAGGCATCGAGACAAATATAATATAACTTTGCTGGTCAGTGATAATGATAGAGGTGGTTTAGTGTCCTTTAAGGAAGCCACTATACTATCTGGGTGTACCCTGTGTGTCCTTTAGATTTATTTCATTAGTATCCAGCAGTAAGGGCCCAGAGGCCATCGAGACCACTATCTACGTGGTCCATCCCGCCTCTCTGAGCTAGAATGTCTCCTTGCTTGCTCCTTTAGCATGGACAGATCAAGTTCATCATTCACCAAATAAAGACACAAATATTTCAATAATTTTTTTATAAGGATTGATTGCAGAGTGACAGACACAGTGTCATGGAGGAGGATTCTGGAGGTGTATATTCTTTGTATTACAAAGAAAATAGCAACAAAAGCCTTAGAGGGGACCTTGGGAAAGAAAGGTAAAGGGGAAAAAGAAAAAGCAGTTAACAAAATCTAAGACAATCAAGAGAAGGTCGTTAGAGAGCAGGACGGACAAGCATGGAAGCCAAAGGAAGTTAATGTTCATGAAAGTTTTATGATACAGTCTCCAAGAGCAAATAGAGTCTAGGACAAGATAAACTAAAATGTTCTTCTCTGAAAGTGTTTTTAAAATAGTATGCCCCGTGCTTTGTCACCATTCAGTACTGGCATGTTAATACCAGGTCCAGTCCTCTTAAATAATTCAGTCTCCTGACAAGGAGAAAAAAATATGTGAGAGAGAACTAACTGGCTTAGTAGGAAAATCACATGAGAAGGAAAATCTTGGAGTTGAATTGAATGGATGAGACACCAGTGTAATATAACAAAACAAAAACAAATGCACCAACAGAAAAAAGGTGTCATCAATGAGGGGGATTAAAGTGATACATGAGTTTATTAAATCTGGATTGTTATGGCCTATTATAGGTGAAACTCTTTAGAAAGGATTTGGTCAACTGGAACGTGTCCAAATAAAAGCAACCGAAAACACTAGGATGTCTGGAAACGGTATTAACGGAGGAGCAGTTCAAGAAACAAAAGATGTTGCTTAGACCTGAGAATCAGTAGAAGTCTCAGAGCAAACAGAACGTGGCTCACCTGACTCGGGGGATTTTAATGGAGTGTCTGCTCCCGGAGGCATGGACAGGGTTAGGGATTCATGCAAGAAGGACTGCCAAAGCCGAACCGTAGTCACACAAGGATATAACCATAGCCAAAAACGAAGATATGAGCAAAAAGCAAGAAAGAAATCCCCAACTTTTCTTCCCCTCTTATTTTTCATGTTCTTCTTGGTCCTTTCCATTGACCAAACCCAAATGAGAAGCAGGTGGTAAGACAGCCCCGAATTGCCCTCTGTGGGGTCCCTCTTCCTGGGACATACTGAGGCATACAAGTCAGAGAATGGATTTTGGACAGTGAGCAGGAAGGGTACCCGGTAGAGATAACCCAGCACAATCTGGAAAACCACAGACTCCAAATATTTGTAGGGCTGACCTATGGGACAATAATAATCACAGGGGGCAGTATGTTGGATCCATGCAGTGAAGAACATTCTAATGATTCAACCTACCTGACAGTGGAAGGACTACCATACAAATGAGTCAGCACCCTGTTCTTAGGAGTTTATCAGTAGTTGGAGGATTATCCATTAGTGAAGTTGTCGATGAGATTTCTGCTCAGGATTCTTCAAATCCAAAGATACATTTTTCATAGAACTTCACTATCTCCATCTTTCTTCTAAGATTATCCTAAGGTTTCATTAGATATTACAATCACCTGTTTTTTGTTGTTTGTTTGTTTTTTCCTACTTGACTATGTAGGTTTGTTTGTTTGTTATTTGTTTGGTACTGGGAATTGAACCCAGGAGTACTTTACCACTGAGCTACATTCCCAGTCTTTTCACAGTTGCCCGGGCTGGTCTTGAACTCTCAAGCCTCCTGTCTCAGCCTCCTGTGTTGCTGGGATTACAGGTATGTGCAACACCACGCTCAGTTTGGGGGCATTTTTTGATAGCTAAGTGGGAATTATTGATATTTCATATTGAAACTTTATTTAAATATTGTGGATCTCCTTCTGGAACACTCCATGGTGTTTGAAGGCCTTCCACCTTTGCTCAGTACATATTAAAGGCAAGTTTTTTCAAAACCTACTGTCAAGAGAGCTGCACCAATTTTCCTCATTGTGACATGTTTGTTAGATTAAAACATCTGACTTCTCATTTCACCTCCAGAAAATGCCTTCAGCCAATGCAATATTAAAAGACAATAGCCAACACAGTTTTACAGCAAAAGTGTAGGAATCAGAAGTAAAGGAGGCACGTCTCCCATGCTGGATCTGCTGCTAATTGGCTTTCTTAATTTGTTCAAATCACTAGTTCTCTGGGACTCAAATAGTGAGAGGATTGAATTTGTAGGTGCTGAAGGAACAAGGTTAAAGTTCAGGGTTCCAATTCCAGACTTTAGCAGGAGTTCCCTTTCCTATTTTCCAAACCTCATCTTATTTGACTCCTCTTCACTTAGAGTTGGCTAAAATAAGACAATAAAAACATTGCTCTGTTTATTAGCCTTGTATTATCCATGATAATCCACTCCTGTTTTAGTTAGTATTTTCCCCACTGTGACTCAAAGACTCAACCAGCACAATTGTAGAGGAGGAAAAATTTATTGGAGTGCTCACGATTTCAGCAGTCTCAATCCATAGACAGTTAGCTTTATTGCTCAGGGCTCCAGGTATGACAGAACAACGTGGCAGAAGTGTATGGTGGAGGGAAACGGCTGACATGATGATCAGAAAGCAGAGAGACTCCACTTGCCAGATTCAAAATATATACACTAAAGTCATACTCCCAATGACGCTCCTCTTCCAGCCACACTCCAGATGCCTTCATTTACCACTCAGTTAATGCCATCAGGGGATTAATTCACAGACTGGGTTAAACCTCTTACAATCCAATCATTTCCCCTCTGAACCTTCTCCCAATTGTCTTGCATGTGAGGGGGACCTCTCACATCCAAACCATAACAACTCCTCAGTTTCCACATGGGGGGTAATAGAAACTCCCTTTGTACCTCCGTAAACTCAATCTATGACTAGAGATTATTATTGAGATTTTATTTTTAGTTTGCAAACACTTTCCTTCTTAGCACAAAGAAATTGATCAAGGCAGCATATTGCCGACAGTATAGTACCAAGTATACGATCACTCTTCTACGTACCCTCAACAACAAAAAGGACCTGTGTAACTTTTAAATCAAAACCTTAGTTTTGAATCTGTACCATGACTATGTCCTCCACTCCAAAAACCTCACCAAAAATATGTTCAGATTTCCACAAAGCATAGCAACTTCTTTTGTTGAACTGAAGGTCAGTCTTTTCGCAAACCATGTCCATCTTGGACATCCAATGGCACAATGAAGACAAAGCAATAAAAAAAAAAGACTCAAATAAGCGATGGAGGGAGAATGTTTAAGAGAGAGGAAATGTCAAATTACAGTCACTACACATTGAATAAGATGCATTCCATGCTTTTATAATTATGTCAAATTGATTCTACTGTCATGTATAACGAAAAAGAACTAATAAAATAAAAAGTAAAAAAAGAGACCCAGGGTTACTTCGAGAAGTCTCAGTAAAGGGCACATCCCTTCTCCTGACAATCTCTAAACACTGGGGACTCTAGCTCAGGCAGGCAGTCATTTTGGGATGTTAGTTTATTCGTATTTTCAATCTAGCTCCATTAAACAGTTGGGTGCACATTTCGGGTCCTTGATGGCCATCCGGGAGGTTATCTAATAAATCACACCCGTGAACTTAATTCATGTTTATAATATTCTTCAGAATCTAAAGGAGTTGGATGCTAAATTAGAAAGTGTAACTATTATTATTGTGTGTTTTTTTTTCCTATTGAACCCAGTCCTCTCTTATAAGGTATTGATGGTTGTGAGACTCTGAGATTCATTAATTTTAGCTGACTCTTAGGAGGACTTTTTGAGACTGTGCAAATGATCCTGGGAACACCTCATTTTAATTTCTGTACAGTACATTATCTTTACTCATTAAAAAATTATCACAGTGATGAATTCTGCTTAATTTAAATCGACTACTTTGAGGGGGGAGGCAATTAAAGTTAAGAATATTTAAAAGGATTCCTGGGTGGGGAACATTATTTCAGTGGGAAAATAAAATGGCACCTTGACAACTCACACAATGAGGTTCTTGTTTTCTCTGACCAGAGAAGGTTCCCTTGGAAGCCAAGTTGGTGAACTTGTGCTGTATGGAAAAGGCATTGAACAAACTGTTTGAAAATAATCAAAATGAAATGTTTGCCCAAGTAGGAAAAAAAATACACAATGACTCAAATTGATAAATCAAGCAAAAATAGGAATAGGTACTATTGTTTAGAGAGAAGAAAATATCTCTAACATAAGATATGGGGTGACCAGTTCATCTTGGACTGTCTGGTTTTACTTTCTGTTTTTTATTTTTATGTTTTGACTTACTTCTTTTTTAAATTAATCTTTATTGGTATATTATAATTTTACATAATAGTGGGACTCATTGTGACATATTCTTTTTTTTTTTTTTTTTTTTTTTAAACTTTTTTAATATTTATTTTTTAGTTATCGGCGGATACAACATCTTTGTTTTGTATGTGGTGCTGAGGATCGAACCCGGGCCGCACGCATGCCAGGCGAGCGCGATACCGCTTGAGCCACATCCTCAGCCCCGTGACATATTCTTACATGCACATAACAAAATATGGTCCTGTTTTCTCCAGGACCTCCCCTCCTACTTCCCCTGGTCCCCTTCAGTCCTCCACTGGGATCTCTTCTAATTTCATGAGATCACCCCCAATTTCCCCTTTTCTCTCTCAAGCATCCACATACGAGAAGAGAGACATGGATCTGTACTTTCTCAATGGCTTATTTCCTTGACATGGTACTTTAAGTTCCATCCACTTTGCTACAAATGACATATTCTGTTCTTCTTTACAGATGAATAAAGCTCCATTGTGTACATACACCACATTTTCTTTATCCATTCATCTGTTGATGGACACCCAGACTGAGTCCATAATTTGGCTTTTGTGAATTGTGCTGCTATAAAGATGGGTATGCATGTATCACTGTAGTATGCTGATTTAAATTCTTTTGGATAAACACAGAGGAGTAGTATAACTGAATGGTCCCCAGTATGGTGGTTCCATTCTTGGTCTTTTGAGAAACCTTATATACTCTCTGGTTTTAGCACTGAAATTCCCTTGTCTCAGGAATCCTTCCATTCTGGGAAAACAGAGGCAAGTGGTCACTTTAGAAATAGATACAGCGTTGAAAAAAAAATGGCTTTTCAAAGGGTGAACATAGAGGTGGGGAAGAATGTCTTTATAAGACGTTTTGGGCTTTGGTTTAAAATGCAGAACTTCTCTGTGTTTTAGTAGAGTAGTATAATGGGATTGTGACTGTAAGAAAGAGGAACAGCAGTGTGTGAATGGATATAGAAGAAAGGCACAGAAAGTTGAATGCTATTTTGTAGGGTTTAAAGGAATAAAGGAGTGATTACCACATTCTGTAGGGTTTTTTGTTTTGTTTTGTTTTGTTTTTAAACCAATTTTGTTGGCATTAAAATTAGAGGCATTTTAAATTTGAATAATGGCTTATGTACCAAAATTCAGAAATTAAGTTTGGCAAAAATGGGAATAGTTTTCCAATAATTACATATCAGAAGGGAGAAACCAATTTCAGGAAACATAGACAAAACTCGTGTTTACGATGATTGTGCCACAGGTTTAAACTTTAGTAGTTTACATCTTCACTTTGATATTTAAGAACTGTTTCTTGAAAAAAATCTCAGTACCTTGTGCAAATAAATCAGTCTTCCATGTGCCTTAGCACACACTTAAAATTTCTCCACTGTATATATACAAAACAACTACTATGTTAGCAGGTTAAAAGACATACTTTCATAACAAAACTATAATGTACCTCTCAAGTATGAACAATATACACTTAATACATGGTATACAGTATTTACAAAATATAAAATATAATACAACCAGTTTCTATGTAACTTTTTAAGTTCCTATAGGAGTTGTTACTCTTCCTTTCTCATTCTTCTTAAATTCTATCTTATCTCTTTTCTAGTCATCTATTGTTTTTAACTTCAATTAACAAAGTTTTTTGAGTTCTTCCCCACTACTTATTTTTTTTGCCACTTAAGCCAGATTTCTAACTTGAGTCTCTCAAATGGTTTTTGGAAGGTAGAAATCTTAGCATTGCTCATTTGATTTGGGCTAGGTTTGCCGTATAAAAATGCAAGGTGCTCCATTAAATTTGAATTTCAGACAAAGAATAATTACTTAGTATAAATATGCTACAAACATTGTCTCAAATACTGACTTCATGGTACATTTTTTTTAAAGTTTTGATTATAACCTGAATTTTAATTGGGCATCAGGTGATCTTATTTGCTAAGTCTGACAATCTTAAATTCAGGTGTCTCTTCTCTCCTCCACACCCAAAATTATACAGTAAGGGGAAAGGAATGGGGACTGGAATTAAGAAGGGCTAAGTTTATTATTTGAGTTTGTTATTTAACTTCCCCTGGACCTAAGTTTTCACAATTGCAAAATGAGGATGCAGATCCAAATGTTCTCTCCAGACTTAACCTCCAACTCTAAAATTTGTAAATTAAATTCACCTTGCTTAAGAATGTCCCAAAGATGCCTCTTGAACCACTGGAGAGCTGTTGAGCTGATCTGGCCTCTTTCATAAGAGTGGTAGTGGAGGGTGGGGCTGGTTTTTACCCAGTGTCCTGTCTGTGGCCAGATTCTCTGAGGTGACAGAGAGATTCCTGAGAGGATAAGAGTGTGGATCACATTTTATGACTGTTGTGGAATTTGGCACCAAGAGAATCTGAACTAGACTTAGAAGGTCAGCAGCATTTCCCTTGGTGTCTGTGTGTGGAGGAAAGACACATCGAGTATTCCATGGCCGTGTCAGCCATGAGTTATGTTCGGTACATCGTGTTTACTTCCAGAGACACGCACCCAGCTTCCATGGCCCAACAGAGGTGACCCGCCCTCATATTTTACTAGGTTGAGCAATTTCCACATATGAGCTAAATACCACCACTTCACATTTATAGCTGGGAGTCAGCTCAATGCAGTGGGAAGTTCACGAGCTTTGCATTCTGTCAAGCTGGGGTGCAAATCTTGGTTCCACCCCACACTGCAACGTGACCTTCAACAAGTCACTTCATTGTTACGTGTAAAACATGGAATGGTTCAAATTTAATGGGAGTGCACCTTGTTCCAGATATACATACTTTTTTTGTTTACTTCAATAAACACTGACAATGTTTTTAAATTGGGGCTAATATTATAAACTACAATTATAATGTAATTTTATTATACACTTTTATATTTCCAATTATAAATAAGGAAATTAAAGTTAAGAGAGAGGTATAAAATCCGGCCACTGTGACATGTCATGTAGCCAACTTGAAATCAACTCTAACTTCCCCAAACTCATGTTCTTTCTATTACACTCATTGTCTCACTTCTATTATTTTTTTTCTTTCACTCCAGCTTCTTTATCTCTAAACATTTATCTTTCTTAAAGTTTTAGTGAGAATGAAGGGTGTCATTTAAACAAAGCAGATAGCCTAGTACCTGGCACTGTTGCTTCTCATTAGATTCTTATTTCAAACTCTCTTCATTTGACAATGATTAGTAATTACAATTAATACAGGTGGGAAGAAATAAGATAATTCAGGATGTTTGCTTTCCTCCTCCTGCCCAGTCTCCCTCCCTACCACCACCACCAAATCCAAAGGTGTGGTCACATAAAAACATAGTAACCTAGGGAACAAAAATCTCCCAGGCTTTAAGTGTCTGCTGGATACATCTCAAATAATAAAACGTCATCATTTTAGATAAGGAGTTGACAAAACTTAGTCTATGAGCCTAACCCAGCCAGCCGGCTGTCTTTGTCAATAATCGCCAATATGAATGCTCATTCATGTACATATTGTCATATAATTTGACATGCCACAAATAGAGAACTGAGTAGTGGGCCATGATCCATGAAGCCTAAAATACACACTACCTGACTTTTGGAGGGAAAGTCTGTCCACTCTTGCTGGAGACCACACCACTTTGACAAGTATAGTAGTTGGAAAGCTTAGGAAGAAATTGGGCTTCAACATCAGCTGGGGAGGAAATATTATAAAGGTACTTTTTGCACATAAGTATCCGTGTGTAGGGCAACCATTAGTGAAAACCGAATCAGTACACATACCTGTGATTAATTTTTAAATACACATACATGCTGTTATGATAGATAAAAAATTTTAAAAATACTTAGAAGCTTTATTAAATTCCCAGGAGTTTTGAATTATATGCAACTTCTGTCATGAGAGGGTACCCACAATTACATTTTTTAAAGGAGGTCTAGGATGTAACAGAAGACATTGTGGCATCCTAAGAAGTAAATCCAACAAATTGCAAATAGCACTTGAGCAATACCGCTTATATTTCAATAATGACCAATGATGACTAAAGATGCCAAAATAGTTAATAAAGCATAACAAGTTACTTAAGGTCCATAGTTTGCCTCCGTTTGCAGTTAAATAAAATCACTGTTAGAGATTTCCCCGAAGTTAATGAAACATTGCTTTTTGTTATTTCTCTTGCTGTTTAAGAATGATGAATGTTGCCATTTTAATTATTCAGCTTGACCATCACCTCTTGAGCCGCAATGGTAATTGTGTGTTTAATTGTCCCTCTTATTCTTCATTTTGTTTATCTGTGTATGAGTTATGGATCGTTTTGCTTCAAGTGACAGCAAAACCAACTCAAACTAGGTTAAGAGGAATTAATTGGCTTGTAGAACACAAAAGTCCACAGGTAGACTTGCCTTTAGGTGTGACTTGATTCAGGACTCAAGCAATGACAAAAATATCTGGCTGTTGGCTTTGCTTTCTGGGAGTTGTTCCATTATAGGCTTTGTGAATTTCAATCTTGTCCCTCAGAGCTTTAAGATGGCTACAGATCCAGGCTCACCCTCAAAATTCTGCCAACTACAATGGAGAAAGAGACCTCTCTTTCTCCAGAAACACCAGCTAACTTCTCCTCGTACTGACTGTATTCTGCAAACTAATCCAAGAAAGAAATAGGTTGGTTGGTTTGAGGCAATTCAGACATATCCTTAAAGCAGGACTGGGGTCCACCCCACCCAAACCTTGCTGGCTGAAAGTGGAGGGAGGAGAGGGAACTACCCAAAGGAATCTGTAAACAACTGCTGACTGCAGAGGTGGTGGAGAGAAGCAACCGTACCAGGTGAGCCATCTATGTTCTCTGTAACTCTGAAGCAGATTTTTGTGCTCCCTGAGTTGGTTTAAATTTTGAATTACACAGAGGAAGTAGAATTCCATGTTGTGGAATAAGACTCTTAAGGTTAAAGTCCCAGCTTCCCATACTAATGTGTGATTTGGGGCAAGGTATTTAACGTCTCTGCTTCATTTTCTCTTCCTTAAAATGAGAATAAAAATACCTACTGTATTATAGGGTTGTTGTGGGAACTGAACGAGTTAATAACTACAAAGCAGTTTGAACAGTAGCCCATTGTAAGCATTGTATATATGCTTTACTAATTTTTCCCCTACTTAGATGCACAGTTGAAAGATAAAACAAACATGGACAGAGTTGCAAGAATGTTTCAGTGTTTCTGGTCTGTTGCTCTGCAACTAGTTATTTTCTGTTTCAATAATGACAAGGTAAGAATTAGCATTAGTCCTTTTATATCAATCAGGATGGTTTAGGTTATGCTGCATTAACAAGAAATCCCTAAGTCCTCAATGTCTTCAAACAGCAAAGGATTATTTTTCATTAATACTGCATGTCTATCACAGGTCATCTGGGGCTTTATGCTACATTGTTATTCTCACTTCATAACCCTGGATGAAAGAACAGTCACAATCTGGACTACTGATGGTTTCCATGACAGAGGGAAAGGTTATATAACAATCTGTAGATTCTTAAAACTTCTTCCGCAAGTAGCACACATTTAAAATCCCATTGGGGAAAAAAAAAAGTCACTTGGCCATAAGTAGTTGGATAGTACATTACTATCACATGCTAGAAGAGATGGAATATCTGTGAACAATCCTAATGAGCACCATATTATTTGTGAGTTTGTATTTCTTTCTAAGTGTCATGTTCTTAAGGGACTTTAAAAACTTCTCAAAGTATTTAACTCTTGTGGCTCTTGCTATAGTATTCAGTCCTCTGAACAGTGGATCTTTATTCCGTTTTGCTTAGCATCCACCTACCATATTCTGAACCAATGGCCCATTTAGATTATTTTCTTTTTTAGAAAATGAAATGAAAGAATAGGAATTTGGAGCCAGGTGTGGTACATGCCTATAATCCCAGCGGCTCAGGAGGCTGAGACTGGAGGATCACAAGTGTAAAGCCAGCCTCGGTAACTTAGCAAGGCCCAAAAATTGGCATTTGGGTAAAGCAGAACTATATTTTAAAAAAAGTATTAATTGTGTAATCTCAGTTTCTTTATCTTTAAAATGAGGATAATGACAATACTTACATGTGAATTTTTTATAAGGATTAGATATAATGTGTAGAGGATAGTTTGTGGTGCATAGTGAGCCCTCAGTATATGACAGCCCAGACTCTGGGAAATACAACAGCTTTAGATGATTTTCCTGTTGTGATTAACCATGGAAGCAAAGATCATGGATATTTTCTCAGCCAATTGCCTACTGCCAGCAAGGTGACCTTTGTGAATAACAAAAGAGAGAAAAATTTCATGCTTGTGGGCACCTATTTAGCTGGCAGGTGAAGGTAAGCTAGAGAGACTATTTTCAATGGGGCAAGAGAGGTTACCGCAGCTGAGGAAGTAGACAGGTAGCAGGACCAGCTTCATGGTTGTGACCTATACAGTCACAGAGGGTCACACAATTGGTTTGTGAACAATGAGCTTCACGTTGTTTTTAAATTTTGCACTGGGTCCCACAAATGATTGGCCAGACCTGTCAGGTGCAAATGATTCCACAAAACCTCTTGATCCCCTACCCTATCCCCATCACTTCCCTGATGGGAGGTAACAGTGGTGATAATAAAAGTAATAGAGCCCCAGCTTTAAGGAACACTTAAAAGCAGAGAAGAACAAGTTATTATTTGCCTCCAGCAAGAGCAAGGGTCTTGGGGTCATGGCAGGTGTTAGGGTGTGGCTGGTTTGAGGCACAATATATTGCTTAATGAAGCTTCTCTAGCTTTGACCACCTGGGAAATGAGATCTAGTCTTGGAGAAAATTACAGTGTGTCTTCTGGCAGGAAGGGAGAAGGGGAGATGTATATGTTACATGCTACAAAGCTGTAACACTTGGGGCCCCAAGCAATTAGCTTTTGCTATAAGTTGTTCATTGGGGAATGAATCTGCAAAATGAGCATCTGCCTCCCTCCTAGGAAAACTATCACAGGGCTCTGTAAAAGCAAAAGATCAGGACCAACTGTAGACTTCAGTTCAAGATCCTCAGCAAGGAGCCCCTGTTGGGTGGGAGGCTAGAGCCAAAGAGCCCAGGAAACCTGCAGAGCCAGGGTCTGGCTGCATCACACAGGGCATTACACAAACCACCAGGGCACTGCAGGCATTCTGGGCTTGTCAGCCTGAGAACCTCAAGGACAGAAGACATCCTTGAGGTTTAATCTTATGAAGTAGTGAAACATTCAAATAAACATGCATAAAAGAATACAGATCAGATAATATTATACCCAAATTTAATACATTCTGACAATGACATATTTGCTTTAGATATTTTTGTAAAGAAAATATTTCTAATGAATGAAAGCATTCTTGTTACCCTCCTCTGTCTTTTTAATTCCCTCTTTCCCTGGAAAAAGTGGTGGTATAATTTTACTGCAAAATGCAAAATGTTCTTACAAAATGTGTCAAAGTATTTTTGAGGTTTTCAAATTTTACAACAAGGGCATTGTAATGTACATATCCTTCACTACTCAATATTTTCATATATGTTTGATATGTACCGGTGTTGTTAAAGATCTAGTGCATTCATTTAATTGATTAATAGCATTTCACTGAACAAATGAAGACAATATCTGTTTGCATATCATATAAATACATGTAGCTAGTATATAATTATCTATTATGGTACTTATGGAATTAATGGTCATTCTTGTTTGTTCCTTACTTCAAAGATACTATATCTAAAGCTTCAGTATGATGTTTGCTAAAGGGTTTTTATAAATGCCTTTTACTGTGTGAAGGAAATTTCCTGAAATTTCTAGTTCACTAATATATGTTTATTATTTTACTGTTTTTTAAAATCATCTCATGAGGTGACCACAGAAATATCCTCTTTTAATCAGTTGATACAGTAAATGTCTTTGCTAGGTTTGTAAGGCAGACACGATGTGTTGCGTCATAACCCATTTCTCTTGCACATAGAATCCTGGTGTTGTCAGGGGCAGCGGTGGTGGAAGCTCATTGCGATTATACCCGCCATTGCTTCTGGCTCCTCCCCTTCAGTCATAGGAGATATTCTGACCAGACTAGCTGGATGCCCTCTGAGAGAATCCTGCCGGGAAGATGCTAGGGAAATAAGAGAGGGGAAAGCATGGCAGGTGGAACGCTTCACCCTTCCTCTTTCCTCCTTGAACTTGGCCTAGGGGCAGCTGGCAGCAACCCAACTATGGCCATGGATAAAAGGCTAAAGAATCATCACCCCTGGTGTTGATGAGCCACTGCGCCAGTTTGCCAGTTTACAGCAACCAGCCACCTCTAGTTTTCTTGTTATACAATAAAATACACACATATGTGTTGGAGACCTTTTGAACAAGTTTCCTGTTGATTGAACCTGATCGTGTATCTAACTGACAAAGTTTCAGTGATAACCATCATTGTACTCCTGAAATGGACCCTACTTGGTCTTTATGTATTTTCAATACAGTGTTCATATTTATTCTGCTAATTTAACATTATTTGTTTTGCACCTGTGTTATTTGGCGAGATAGGTCTGTAATCTTCTCCTAAAATGCAATTTTAATCTAGTTTTGAAAGACCCACAACCACAGATGAGCAGCTTTCCCTTTCATTTTAATCTTTGGAATTATTCAAATAAAATGATGCTTCTGTGTCACTATCAAAGACCCCTGTCTGGATCTGATGCTTTCATTTTGGATGCATCAAGTTTCATTATTAACTCAGTTTTTTCAGTGATTTTATACGTATTACCATAATTTATCTTTTCATATCTCTTTTGGTAATCGATACCTTTCCTCCAATAAATTATATTTTATGTAAGATTTCAGCAGTACTGGGATAAAGTTGCTTATGGTATTTTCTTAGGGGTTTACCATTTTCAGTGTGCCTAATGTTATCCCTTTTTTTCATCTTAATATTGTTTGTCTATGTGCTTTTTCCCATGATCAATCTTGTGGCTTCTATATTGCATTAGTCTTTTCAAAGGCTCAGCAGTTAACTTTTGGTTCGTGTGTGTGTGTGTGTGTGTGTTGTTGTTATTTTCAGCATTTATTGTTCCTTTCCATTTACTTCAAGTGCACACTGATATTTTCTTTACCTTAAGGTAATTGTTTTACTCATTTCCAGTCTTTAAAAAAAAAGAAATTGTGCATTTAAAGTTATGATCTTCCCTGAGTCTTTCTCTACCTTCATCCTGACAGCTTAGAGATGCAACGATTTCACTGTCATTCAGTTCCAAATATTTCACAAAGTCTCTTATAATTTCTGTATCAGCCCATGAATTATTTAGAAACATAGCTTTCAGCCTTAAACTGTTTGGAACTTTCCCTTATTTTAATAATTGATTTCTGATTTTATTGCATCATAGAATGTGGACTATATCGAAATGATTCTTCAATATCTGTTAAGAATCCTTTGCCAAGGACACTGATTAATTCTTGTTTAAGCAAATGGCCTTGAGAAGAATACTTATTCTCTGTTGAGTACAGGATTACAGATGTCAATCAAATCAAAATTGTTGATTATGTTGTTCAGATTTTCTTTAGATTTAATTGATTTTGTTCACTTATCAATTTTTAGGGAGTCTATTCCAAATATCTTTATTGTACATTTGTCTTTTTTCTTTATATATTTTGAAATTGTATTTTTGGTACACTTAAAAATAGAATGATTATTTCTCTACTATTAAAAGAGTTTAGTAAAAAAAAAATATTTTTTTCCTGAAACTTCATTTTGTTTAATGAAAATATTGTTATACCACTCTGCTTTTTAAAGAGTGTGTTTTAGGGCTGCAGCTGTGGTTCAGTGGTAGAACGCTCACCTAGCATGCGTGAAGGCACTGGGTTCAATCCTCAGCACCACATAGAAATAAAATAAATATATTGTGTCCACCTAAAACTAAAATGATAAATAAATAATTTTTAAACAAAAGCTATTTTTTTAAAAAAGCATGTTTTAAACAGTACATATTGTATAAATTCTAATATCAGCGAAAAATCACGTGCATAACAAGTTTTCTCTCTATTCCTGTCCCCGTTCCCTTGGTTTCCCTTCCCAGAAGCAAACCCTTGCTAGTTTGCATGTACCCTTTTGCAAATATTCTATGAGCTTTTATTCTCAATGAACATACCTATTGTTTTTGTGCGTGTAGATTTCTCTCCTCTTTTCAGAAGTACTCTTACTTTTGTTTGTGCTTGTTATTGCCTCAACTGTGTGATACTTTCATTTCACTAAATTTTTTTTATTGTGAACTCATTGTTCAAAAGAGTTGCTGCTGCTTGGTTTTGAAAATAGATATCTGTGAATCCTGTGTTATGAAATTATCCCTAAAGAACTCATCAGAAATGACAGGAGAGATTTGTGACCCCCATAATCTCAGGAGCTCTCTTGGGAATCTTCACCTGGAGCCCACAGTGCCTTCAGTTGGCACACACATCACATGGTCATTTCCCAGGAGAATCCCATTTCTCTCAACTTCTATCCTCCTACCTGCCACCACAGGCTTGCAAAAAACAGGGCCCTAGATCCTGCGTCCATGATATTTGAACTGAGCAGAGAGAGCTAGGTTGACAGCTATTTTCCTTCAGCATGTTGAATATATTATTTCACTGCATCCTATGGAATTTACTCTTTAGAAAAAATTTCTGCCAAAATAAGATTCTCCCAACTTCCCTATGTTATCTTTTATGAATCACTATATCTCAAAATCATCTCAATGCTAAGATCTTTGATTCCTTGGTTGACTAGAATTTTTTCAACAGACTGGTAGAACTTAACTATCTAAAGCATTGGCTGATGACTTTAATTGGGAGGCAATAATATTGTCATTGGTCGAGTCATTTTAGAGACTCCACTTTTATCACCCAGGGCCTGCATTTCATTCTAAACAACAACAACAAAATGGTGCTAAAGTCTTGGTCCTTTTTGAAGTTTTGCAAGTTGCTGTTAGCAAAAGCTCTTTCTAATAAGACAGGTGGTCAAGTTGTACTCAAAGATGATTTCAAAGTACTCAACTAGAATATCATGAACTTCACAGATAGCCTCCAAGAGTAGACTGAATGACAACTTCTAAAATTACTCTAAACAATGACACCATTATCAGAAGAATTCGATAAGCTCTCATTTGATGAGCAATTTATTTATGAGAAAAGCATTGATCCTATGGTAACTGTGTCTGATTACACTAGCTTTTGGAATCAAACAGAATTAAGTTTATATCCCAATTTCACCACCTACCCAGATGTGTGACCTTGAGCAGGTGATGAAGCTTATTTGTAATTCACTTTTCATATAATTAAAAGAGAATAATTCCAATTATCTCACAGAGTTTTTGACTGAAAATGGACTTAAATAGTTAATTATCAGAAGTTTAAAAAAAGGAATTTCTATAGATCTCCAAAAATTGTTTTCTGTGTTCCTGAACTCTGACACCCAATTATGCCAAAACACCATAATAATAAGCAGAATTTCTTCAATAGTTAATATTGATTATCATTATACAACCTAGCAAGGCATCACCTTTATTAATTGTTGTATAACTTGACCTTTTTTTCTTCTTTGGTTAAGTTCTTTCATAACTATTAAGCATCATATTCACAGAATTACACTCTCATAAAACACATGTAATACAGTGTTCAAGTAATTCAGTTTTAATGCAAAAGTAAAGCAACAAAAGCATAACTGTACAAAAAAAAAATCATCTAACAATGAACTTTACAGGGCTACTGTATGGCATTGTCGGGGATACACACTAACCCAGAATTCTCTGAGTGGAGAATTTCTTAAGATCCAACTTTAGAATAAAATGCTTCCAAAGTAATTATAGCACAAGGGGCTCATCTCAGGGTGCACCCAAATGTAAGAGAAAAATTATTTAGCACATGCCTGGCACATAGAAAATATTCAATAAATGAAAGTTGGTGTTACAATATTGCCACCATTTTACCATTACAACTTTCTCATTATTCTAGTCAAGTTTTTATATTTTTTCTTACAATAAACTCACCTTTTAAAAAAAAAACATTGTGATTACTGATTTTATTTTTAATTGGCTCTTATTCTATTTTTCCAATGAATTTTAAATTTGATTTGCATCTTTTTTCTTCTACACATCCCCATTTCTACATAAAATGAATTTATTTGAAAAGATCTGTAATTGTTCCATGGCTTCAGCAGGAGTCAATATGTCATTATGCAATCACATTTCCAAAAAGAGATAAATTGTTAAGAAACTAAAAGATGATGATATTTTATGAAATGAAAGTTTAATAGTTGAAGAATTTTACTTAATATCTTGAATTTTTCTGTAAAATAGTCAAAACTCATTATATTTATAGCAGATTTATAGTCGCTGTCATATTCAAATTTCCCCCAAGTTTTATTTAACATGATTTTCCCTTCCTTAAGTGACCTTTGTCCCAGCTCTCAGAGCTAGCACATAATGAGCATGGGATCCTGTTGTCTGTGGAAACTATGACAAAGCAGCATCAGAGATTTTAATGAGAAGAGAAAATACCAGGAGCAAAAAATAATGGTAGAGTCCAGTGTTCGTTTAGATCAAATTAAGTAAAAATATTTACTTTAGGAACTCTGCAGGATCAAATTTTCATCTCCCTGGTACAAAAAAAATACCCTTTAAATATGCCTGAATCAAATCACATAGAAATGTGAACAATAACTCTTTTTCTTCTTCTAACTCTCTAGTCCACCAAACAAAATAATGAATTCGCCACCAAGTGCCACCAAGAGCTGCACTTGGTGATTTTCACAAACAGGCGCCATTCTTCTTAAAAGGAGCAAGTGCATTTCAATTCACTGGTGAATCACATGGTTGGTGCTGATTTTGGCTATGCATGCTCTGTTACAGCATGTGGGTGCTGCCTCCAAACACTGTCTGCCAGGGTAGCAGCACAGGTGTCACATTGTAAGCTGAAAGGATGCAGCCATCACTAAGAAAAAACACCCATGAATCTGTGCTGCATTATGGACCCTCATTTGTAAGATTTTGTTCTCCAACCCTCAGGACACAGGCTCTAGATCCTTTTAAACATGTTTAGAATGTAACATGTCACCCAGGGGTAGGGGTGTTTGGATATTTACCAGAGATTTAAACTTAAATATAACTCCTTAACAGCAGTGAACATGAAGAAATTCAGATTTGCCTCAAAATAACAAATAATATTCCTCTTTCCAAATGTTCTTTAAAAAGAAAAAGAAGAAGAAGAAGAATCATCTCCTACTATAGCTCATCCCTGGCCTGATGACACATACGAATATCTTCTTTTAAACTCTATCTGTAGTTTAAAATTGGAGTATAATACATATTTTACTATAGTGTTGGTTAAGATGATCCTTGTTAAAAATTAGACTTAAATGATGTTTTTAAAGCTGTTGGAAATTTCCAAAAGGTCACAGAGAAAAAATATACATAAAGATAAAATTTATCATGTGGATATTAGTACATCAAAAAAGAAACCATAGAGGTTCAGTTATTTTTAAGACACAATCACTGTCTCAATTGAATTATCTGGTGATTAACAGAAAAATATTTCAGAGGGCAGATAAGGCAGGCCTGATTCTGATTGTGCCAAGCAGACTGTTAAGAGAGGTGGGAGATAAAAGTGAATAGTTTCAACATTGTGACCCCAAAGTCTGATAGTCAGATAAGAAGGTCCACTGTAGAGGAAATGAAATACAGCAAAGCACTATTAGATCACAATGTTCAGAGGGAGAGCTTATTTTTGTTTTTTGGTTTTTTTTTTTTAATAATGCAAGAATTAAACCATTGTTCTATTTCTCAGTTGATGCATATTTCACCAAGTGTAGAAATAAGGAAATAAAGCCTGAGTCTAACTTTATGTTCCATCTAATTTATTTCTTGGAAGATGAAAACTTAAGATAATTTAATATTTAAAAATTTACTTACACAATTTTGGGAGTATTCATAATTTACAAAATCATTTTATGTTCAATACCTGGTTTGATTTTCACCACAACACTGATGGGTAAAATGGCCAAGGCTATTGCTTTTACCACTTTTTAAAATGAGGGAAAATACTCCAGTAGGTAAGGTGATTGTCAATTTGTCCCCATTTGGACCCAGATTCAGTCTTTGTCTCCTGAAGTTACAATGGGAAACTTTGTCCACTACCCCACACTCTTTTCTTTCTGTTCTTCACTTGACTTGGTTTTTAACTCAATCACTATAGAGCTCATTTCATCCTATGTGGGCAAACAATTTTTATTGCAGCAGATTCAGGAAGCTTTTAGCCAATATAACTGGTGTCAGTTTGGTTTAAGATTTACATCAAAGGAATCATGAAAACTTCTCTTTCTCATTCCTATTTTTGTCTTCAATAAGCACTTTCCCAATGTATGTGATAATTTGTGATCTGTACGTATGGTCCAGCAAGAACAGCACAAAACATGCTGTCATTTCTGCATGTAGAAAAGCAATTTGGAGTGATCCCATAATAATCCTTTGCAAAATATAATAAAATTTTAGTTCCTGTTGTAGTTTGCTCTAGGGTAACATCTTGACTATGTTAAGGTACTAATGACCATACAGCGGAAAAGACAAGAGGAAGGAGGACCTCTGGAATTCTTGCTGCTCTAATCATGGTGTTGAGAAATCAGGATGTTGGGGTTTTTTTTGTTTTTTTGGTTGGTTTTTTGTTTGTTTGTTTGTTTTGTTTTGTTTTTACTTTAGCAATGTATTTAAATTAAAATACAGTACATAGACAAGTTTTCATAGAAGAAATAATGGCATTTTCCCCCTGCAGAGTTCATGATCTCGTTAGTCAAGACTACAAAGTTCTGCTTTTTAAAAACAAAATATCACCCTACAAAGAGATGAGTATACATGACAGCAATTCATTGCACATAATTGTAGAAAAAGAGTGATCTATTCCTGCAGTTTTTGACAAATAAATTCCTATTCTTATGTCAATACCCAAGAGGCAGGATTAGCTCACATGGGGCAGAGAAGCACCTGAACCCAACCAAAACTAAGGGCATCTATACTCTTGAGTTATATGAAGTTGTGTCAGGTAATTTACGAATTGATAAGAAAAGTCCTGGTGGAGAGGTTTTGTGGGAGAGTTTCGTTTGTTTGTTTCGAAGTCTAAAGCAGAAACATCGTGGAAATGGAAATAAGATAATAATCAAAATTGCCAAACTGTGGAGAGTATTCTTGCTCTGGGTTAGACACCATGCTTTCAAAGGAAACATTTGCATGAATTACAATTACTCATCACACAGATGAAGATTTCGAGCTTTGGTGAGGGCACCTGTCCAAACCATACCAGAAATGAACGGTTTAGTATGGTCCCAGTCTCACAAAAAGAGTTGCAGAAGAAAAATCAGATGTTCCAGTTCCAATTCTAACTCCATGGTTTGGATGATCCACGTGATCTTCAAAGCCTGTTAGTTTCCTCATCAATTAAATTACAAGTTTAATAGTTCCTTCAGTTCCTGTGAGACAGGGAGAGGTGGAACCAAGGGCACTGTGAAGGGGATGGGCATGAGGTATCACAGGTTTTTGTAAGCAGTGATCTAGTCTCATTTAAAAAAAGAAAACAATAAACAGAGCCACCTCAAAAAAAAAAAAAAGTTCCTCATCTATGCCAAATTCCTGAGATGAGGAAAGGTCAAGAAACAGGTTTGGACTTCAGGGCAAGTGACCCATGTCCTGGTGTAGACTGAGTACCTGGTGTGTTTTGTTTATATATGTGCGTTTGTTTTTAAGGTATATAGATTTATCTCTAGAATATTAAAACAAACTTCAAAATTATTTCT
Source organism: Marmota monax (assembly GCF_021218885.2). Taxonomy (NCBI): domain Eukaryota; kingdom Metazoa; phylum Chordata; class Mammalia; order Rodentia; family Sciuridae; genus Marmota; species Marmota monax. The sequence goes on from NW_026694339.1 coordinate 2,030,876, forward strand.
GAACTCATAACTTCTTTAAGTGTCTTCTTAGGTGTCTTCTTAGATAATAAACTAAAAGAGTTATTACCATCAAGTTGGGTCTTCTGAAATATTTTCACATCCAAAGCAGGTTTTGGCTTCTTCAAAAGTAAGAAACGATAAGTCAAAATGATATCTCAAAACCCTCTCATTTGTAAATTTCTATGATTGCAAGAGAATTTAAACAACTTGATGATGATTCCTTGAAAATTGCAGGGGCAATGTATTCCAATTGCTTTTTCCCACTCATACACAGTTTTCATGAATTCTCTTTTCGGCAAGGACAGCCAATGCCCCCAAAGGTTTCATAGAGACAGTCACTGAGAAGCAGAAGCTAGTAGACATAGCAATGTCTGAACCTTTTAACACTCAAGGATATTTTTTTTGTCCAAACTGGCAATTTCCTATGCTATTGGTGGTCAATCTAGCTGAACACCGGAACTCAGATTTTGTCTAAGTCAGATGCTTGAAGACAATAGACAATTGCATCAGAAATCTGCCCTGCGGGGTTCATTAGATGGGACTCCTCTCATTCTACCCACTGAGAATGCTGTGGCTGATGCTGAACTCCTTAAAATGGGGGGGGGGGGCGTCTTCAGCCCTGATGATTATAGTCGCAGCGGCTATTAGAAGGTTGCCTTTGGAGGGTTCAGATGGCAGCTCCAAACACATCTGACCTTGTCTGGGAGTAAATGACATAATTCTCCTTTGGTTTACGTGACACAAAACAAGCTAACTCTAATCAGACATCTAACCTCCATTATTGTCACTCAGGGAGACCACTTGCTCCTGCACAAGCTGGTGGAACAGTAAGTTGTTACCAATTTTCTGAAGGGTCATGTGGATTCAAACTTATTTGACCCAACAGTCTCTCTCCTAAGAATTTTTTATGTTCACAAAACATGTATGTGCAAATTATTTGGAATTAAAGATGTTTACCATACTGTTATCATGAGAAATTGAAAGTTCTATAAATGGTCAAAAATAGAGATTTGATTAAATAACCTAGGATATATCCATGTGGAAATATTTACACACCCATTAAAATTTTTATATAAATTTAATGGCACTGAAATGTATCAAGTTAAGAAAAAGAAGCAGGTTACAGGGATATATATGGAATAATTTTAATATAGTTTTTAATTTGCTTTAAAACATGTTACCTATTTTTTTTTCATTTTCTTGAATATAAAGACCACCATGGTATTTGGAAATAGAACTTGAGGTATATAATTAACTTTTTCACTTTTCTCACACACCATGATGGTTCCCACTTGGGCCTTGGCAGTCAGGTTCCCTCTGTCTGGAAGACTTTTTTGTCATCTCATCACATTACTGCCTCACAAAAGTCTTTAACAACCTCTCAGAAACCCCACTCAGCCAGGCACTTGCCTATAATCTCAGTGCCTAGGGAGACTGAGACAGGAGTATTGAAAGTTCAAACCCAGCCTCAGCAACTTAGTGAGGCTCTCAGCAACTTATCGAGACCCTGATTCAAAATAAAAAATAATAAACAGGCTGGAGATGTGGCTCAGGGGTAAAGTGTCTCTGGGTTCAATGCCCGGTACCAAAAACAAACAAACAAACAGAAACCCGCTTAGGTTCAATCACATCACCCTGTTTTATTCACCTTGCCACCATTTATCTCCACCTGAGGTTACCTTATTCACTTTTTGTACATTGATTGTTGTCTCTTCTCAAAAGAAAAGTAATGTTTATGACAATTGATATCTGCTATGTCTTGCTATGTCCCCAACACTTGGAACCGTGACTGACATACAATAGATGTTCACTCTTTGTCAAATGGATGATTTTATACATTTCTGTATTATCTGGTGAATCTTTGAAGTTCTTTGATCTTAATTTCAGGAGAAAACATGATATCTTGATATTTATCTGAAATAAATCTTTCTACCAATAATTGTCCAACAGTCCCCCTCATCCCACCATCTTTGCTAACTGCACATTTGACAATCATTAATTGAATCTCTACAATGTGCCAGAAATTATGCTAGGCAGAGATGTAAAACAAGAGTTGTTTTTTTGTTTTGTTTTGTTTTGTTTTTTCTCTTAGGAGGCCCATGGTTAATGAGACATAGGGATATACAACATGCAGTGGGACAGATCATTTAGATAGGGGTGGAATAAGAGAAAAGGAGGTAGCAGAATATTGTGGGGACAAAGTAAGGGAGGCATTAAATCACCTTGCTTAAATCAGAGAAAGCTTCATAGAGGTGAGCTGGAAAGACATTCCAGGCAGAGAGCAGGGAGTGTGTTTTATAGGTATGCAGTGTTACAGAAGTACCTGCAGCTCAGTATGACTAGATGCAGGTGAAGAACTGAGGTTGACCATTTAGGCAGGGGACTGATTAAGACTGACCTTGTGCCATGCTAAGTAATGTAGCCTTTTTTCCAACAAGCAATTGGGAATGACAAAGATTTCTCGGCTTGAAGATCCCACAAAGGATAAATCCCATATTTAAAATTAATAGAAGTTTCAATTACTTGGGGAGAGATATTTTGAATTCAGAACATATCAGCTCTCCGTTTTCTTTTCCTTATCCCAACCCCCTACATATCATGAGTAAATCTTGTAGTTTGAGCCTCAGTGTACATTGCTAGTAACTTCTCTACTTCCTTTCATCTTTAATCCCTCATCCTCACCCTCGGCCCAAGCATCATCTCCTGGTTGGAATTTGCAAGTAGTCTCCTAACTGATCTTTTCATTTCATTCTTGTTTCTCTTCATTCTGTGGTCCACATGGCATCCAGAGTCATCTTCTAAAATCATGAATAAGAACGTGCCACTCCCCTGTATAAAACATGTCCTTTGCTCTTTAATACCATCCAAACTCCATCCAATGGTCTAGAAACCCATAAGAGAAATCCAGCTCTGCTGGTCTTTTCTCTCTATTTCATGTCTCTTTCTCTCTCCTTTCTCCAATAGAGAGTAGTTCAATTTGGCCTCCTTTGCATGCCTCAAAAACACCAACCTATTTCTTACCTTAAAATCTTCTTATATCTTATTTGCCTGAAATACTCTTCCACCTACCTTTCACTCAGTTATCAACTTTACTCATTTTCCACGTATCTGCCTAAATTTTATCACATTCTCTAATTATTCTTTCAAAGTAGGCTTTCTCCTCCTATGGTAGCCCACCTCCAAGATGGTCCCCTCTGATATTCGTGCTACTATTTAATTCCTCTGTTAGTGTTTCTGAGGACTGCCATAATGAACTGCCACAAACTGAATGACTGAAACAACATAAATGTATCCTCTCATGATTCTGGAGGCTGGCAATGCACAATGAAGGTATTGACACGCCCACACTCCCACCAAAGCTGGGGAAGTGGAAACCTTCATTGGTCCCTCAAGCTTCTAGTGGTTGCCCACCATCCTAAGAACTCTTTGACCTATAGATGTATCACTGTACTCACTCTCTGCCTCTATTTTCACATGGCTTTCTTCATGGGGTATCTGTCTCTGAAATTCCTTCTTCTTAAAAGAACATCAGCCATTCAACTTAAAGTCTAGTGAATCCAGTATGACCTCATCTTACCTTGGTTACATCTGCAATGATTCTGTCTTCAAACAAGGTCGCATTCACAGGTACCAATGTTAGGACTTCAACATTTCTTTTTCAGGGACAAATTCAACCAACAACCATCCCCTCAGACACTGGATAGGACTAATCTGTGCAACAAACAGATTATAGGGAAATGAGAATATGTGAATTTTGAAGTTAGTTATCAGATGTTGCAGCTTTCCCCTTTGCTCTGTCTTGGATCCGTTAGTCTGGAATAAACGAACTCATGCTGAGAAGACACTCAGGAAGCTCCATCTGGGAAGGAACTCGGCCCTCCTGCTGACATGTTAGCCACACTAGTGAGCCATGTAGGGGGGTCCTCCAGTTCTGGTCAAGCTTTCGGATGACGGCAGCTTGAGGCAACATCTGAACTGCAAGTTCATAAGGGATCTTGAGCCAGAATCCTTAACTAAGCAAGTTCTGAATTCCTGACCCATACACATTTTGAGATAATGTTAATTGCTTTAAACTATTAAGTGTGGAGTAATTTGTCACACAGCAAAAAATAATTAATCTTTTATTTTCAGTTCTGTATCTGTTTAAAATACATCTCAATAAATATTTGCTATTATTAGTGACAAATTCTTTCAAAAATAATTAAATACCACCATCTTAGATATCATTTAAATGAATCTACCTATATAATTCACCCATTTACTGTTGTATCTGCAAAATAGAAAAATGTCCAAAGGCCCCTAGAAAGAAAGAATATCCTTGCTATATTAATAAAACAAGACCTACATTTATTATAAGCAAACCACAGATACATATAAAAACATGAATGAATCTCAAAAACATGCTGATCAAGAGAAGCCAGACACAAAAGAGCACATACTGTATAATTCTATTTATATAAAACTCTAGAAAAAGACACATCTAATCTATAGTGACAGAAAGCAGATCCACACTTGCCTGAAGCCAGGAATGAAGGGGTATATTGGCTGCAAAAAAAGCATGAGAGACTGTTTCGAGGTGATGAAGACATTCATATGTTGATTGGAATGGGCACATGGTATACACATTTTTCAAAACTCATGAAATAGTATCCTTAAAATGTATCCATTTATTACATGTAAATTATACCTCAATATAGCTGACGAAAAAACATACAATTTTTGGAACATGATGGAGCCAAGTGCTTTACATAATTATCTTTGATACAAAAGCAACAGCCTCAGTTTTTTGAAAGTGGAAGTGGAATCTCAGATCAAGTGGCTTCTTTTTCAAAGCCACATACTCTTAGGTCCAAATCTATTAGCTTGCCTCAGTATGATTTGTTTGAGTTTAAAAAAAGGAACTTTATATGTCATCTAATCCGGGAATGGCAAACCCCGATATTTTCAGGAGCTTGGCAAAAGAAGTATATAGAAAAGAGGGCTGAGGTTAAGGCAATAGAGAGAGGTGGAGACTTTATTTTTTTCAGTGGGGAAGAGGGATATTGTCCAAATAAGCCACACCCAGAGTCCCAGTCAACCTTTGAACATAGTACAGGTGAGGAAACTAAAGAGATTACATAACCTGCCCAAGGTCATTCAGTTACTAAGTGGTAGCTATCCTGGAGGGAGAGACAAGTTGATGTGGGAGGAATAGGCAAAGAGAAGAAAAGTGGGAAGGCAAGAACTTAAAATAAAACTCCAATATGTAGGAGATAATCGCACTTATGCATTTATTTAAGTTGAAAGTTTGAGTACATAGCATAGCTCATCGGAGTTTTCGTGGTTAATTTATTTGTACCTATCCTGTGCGCCTTCCTCATCAAGTTCCCCCAACACCAGCTCCTGTTATCCCCCCACCCCAGTTGAACAACCCCTTTCATGATTTTTGCCTACACTGCACAGATAGAACCTTGCTTCACTGTCCTTGTCTGCCCTTGTCAGTAATAAACACTTGAGACTTTCTCATATTGCTGTACGATGCTATCTGGTCCACCCACTATTCTAAATGTGTATGATTTGCTGGGCACAGTGATACACACCTGTGGTCCCAGTACCCAGGAGTCTGAGGCAGTAGGATCACTTCAGCCCAGGAGTATGAGATCAGTCCAGGCAAGAAAACAAAACCCCACCTAAGAAAAACTATAAATGTGTATGTTTTACCTTCCAAGCTATTTCTGAGCAGCATAAATACAAATATCATACATGACTTGATAGCTCTCATACTGCATAGCATAAGGTTAGGCACACAGGAAACTCCATCGGTTCTCATCAGTGCATGGTCCTGGTGTCTGGGGATAACAGCATGTCTTAGATTGGGTGCCCCAGAAACCTGGTCTGAGATAAGGATTAGAAAACAAGTTTACTGAGGTTTTAATTCTTGGAAGCACTGATAATGGACATGGGAAAGTGAGTCAAGGAAGGGAAGGAAGGGAAGACAGAGAACATGCATGACCGGATTACGATCTGGGTAACAGCATTCAGTCCCACTGAGAACTTCTGGAAAAGTCTGCAGAATACACCTTTGACTTATTCAACCTTGGGGGTCAGGAACAGGGGTACTTATCCACCAACTCCCATTGATCGCTGGTTGAAAACTGATCTTTGAGCACTGATTCCCCGGGGTCAATCCCAGTTGGCCCCCATTCAGTGCAGCATGCTTTAGGGACTAAGAAAAGCCCCTGCACTAGTGTCAGATGTCTCAGTAAGACAGCATTGGTGCACATAAGAGTGAGGAGTCCAACAGGGTGTGTCAGGGCACTAACAGCTTCTGCTGCACAATCAATGGAAGGCCTTTCCATGACAACTTTTAGTGTCAACCATGTGATGGTCTCCGGAATACAAACATAACTAAAACTTGTTCCTTACTGCTGATAACTTAGTTCTGTTATTTCTCCTTAAAATAGGAAAACAGCAGAAAAAGAAGAGAAAATACTCAGCCTCCATTCCCATTCAATCTATACTCCCTGATGAAAATCTGATGCTGTTCTGCCAACCAATTCATTATAGCTTTCATCACCAAATAGCCATCACATGGAAGGGCTCATAGTCACTATCAGAGTGGCATGGACTCCTACTGGAGTTTAGGAAGGGGGAGGGAGTATCTTTGCTCACCTCTGGTCACGCCGTGTGTCACAGGCTTGCTTCAGTGAAATTCCTGCCTCAGTATTTCATTAGCACATACCATTAGAAACAAGATTTTCTATCCAAATTAAACTAATATTTGAAAGGGAGAAAATATAATGAGAGGGAGAGTCACCACAAGGACTCAGCAAAAAAGTTATGTGGGGAAGGCATCTAGCTGTATTTTTGTGCTTTTGCCATAAAAATGAAGCAGACGGTCTGTTCTGTAAAGTACTATAATTATAAAGCAATTTGCCACCTCTAATGGGAGGACTTTTCTTTCATAAAATATTAACTAAATATAATATCAGTGCAATAGGTTAGAAACAGTCTGAGTTTCTCCATAAAAAGTCAATTTGTAACCACTGTGGATGTCTTCTTCAAGATGATGTTATCCAAAAACACCCTCCCTACTCATGGTCACTTGGCCTTGAATTAAGCACAACACTCTTCTCCTGGCCCCTCTGGGTAATTTGAGGCTGAGTGCTTTTCCCTGTAAACATGCTAATTTGCAGTGCTGTTCTGTCTTCTCACCAAACACTTCTCAACTGAACACGCAGCTGTTGCCCAGGTAGCTTGGTTGTAATGATGGTGGCTCGCCAAACCTAAGCTGCCAACAAATAAATTCAAGTTCAAGTTGGGGCTTGGTCAATGAAACTCCAACCTCTTTGGACTATGGAGTTACTTGTGCCTTTTTTAAGTCGTGGAAAGGGATGTTTGGTTCTTTGAGAGGGATGTCCCCAGCAGGATTGCTGTCAAGTGTGCAGAGATGCAGTCAGAACTGCCTCAAATCACCAAATCAGATTTCACAGCAGGACAGACAGGAGCTTCAGATGTAAGCAGGGAACAGCCACTTCTATCTTATGTCCTCACAGAAAAATCTGTAGGTGTTTTGTTTTGGTTTGGCATTCGATGCTCTGAAACTTGACTAATGACTTTAGGAGTTGATTCCCCTGCATCAGGGAATAATCAAGCTGTATTGCTTGGTCATCTGTTTGCATCCAGAGGCAGCAACCACTTTCTAACTATCTTAAATAATTTGTTTTCTGGAGAAAAGAGACGATTCAAAGCAAAAAGTGAAAATATTGATCTCCAAGTATTATTTCAATCCATTATGCATTTTTGTTTCCACTGGCTCTACAAGTTAAAAAAGATTGGGGCGGCGGGTGGGGGGTGGACGTCCAGATAACAAAAGACCTAAGAACCTCCAAACAATTTTGTTTTTAAAACCTTCTTCATTAGAAGTAATGTATAGAAAATCCATACTTGCTCATTTGGAAATTGCCCAAGGGCTACATCCACTTCAACATATTCCTTTGTTGATTTACACTTCTTAAATGGATCATCAAACTCTATTGATCTTCATCAGCAAAGTCCTTTTTGTGTTCTAATTCTTAGGACTCTCCAGATTATCTAGGAAGTTCTCGAGGCAGATGTTTGTTATTTGGACCCAGGAACAGAAGCTTCTATTAGATTTATCCTGAACGTGAACTCAACGTAGACCTCCAGTCTGTGCTCCCATCAAGGGATGCCTGTGTTTTTTAACATTCAAAACATTTTTTTTTGTTTGAATGAATGAATGAATTCAATCAAATACTCACATCTAAGTATTAAAATGTTGTTAAATACAAGTTGTGACTCAGTATTATAACATGATCTAATATTTGAATATATATTTTATATATTGAATCGGGATTCTATTATATAGCTTATAATGAATATGATATACATTGTATTTTATATGGAGTATATCTTTTTTCTTTTCCCATAAATATCCCAAATATATTTATTTAGTATAGAAGCATAAGCTAGAGGGATATACACAAATACACAAAGTAATAGAAGCAATTCTTTCAGGGAAATGAGATTTGTTGAAAGGGTTTCATGTTTTAGCTGTGAAAGTAGGGGAAATGTCACTTGTGAGCTCTTTGAGATAGCTGGGGGGAGGAACACTCAGGGAACCAACTCCCAGCTTTATCAAATCTTAACATTGTGCCGTTTGTGGCTCTGTGATATTTTTTGAGAGAAATTAAACATTTCAGAAGCAATAGAGAAGCTTTTTGTTTTTCTGCATGTTTCTCTTATATGTGAATTTCCTATAATGAGCATATTTGCAATCACTAAAAAATCAGTAACAATTTAAGAATAAATACTAGCCAAACCAAACTGAAGGGAAGAGAGTTGTGATCCTAATTTTTTCCCCCACGAATCTGTTATTAACGCGAAAGACGCAGTCTCGCCTCCTGTCTGTCAGTTGGCTCAGAGCTGTCTGGCAGTTGGAAGTGGTGAGTTGAGGCTGAAGAAATGCAATGTCAATGTCGGTGCTGGTGGGTAGGCAAGCCACATGTTCCTATTTATCCCTGTCAGCCGCAGGCCCTATTAACTATTTTTAATGAATCACCACTGCTTTTACTTTTGCCATGAGCCATGACCTTCACCATTTAGAAACACATGGTCTCTCATAAACGATAGCCTACGACATATAAACTTGAGAAGGATTCTATCACAGCTCAAACTACAATATCTATCACTAAAACAAACGGCTCATTCTAGCTGAAGAGACACTCGTATATATCACGGAACCAACCTTCCATATTTTGAAATTTACTGCCCCGTGTTGGCTGATTTTTTTTTAAGGAGGCCAGGCAACCTTGCTCACTTAATACTTTTGATAAACTTCTGCTGACAAGGAGTGTGATTAATGATGGTTAAAAGAATTGAATCAAGAGTAGGAAAGACAGAGCCAAAAAAGCAGACTGCCGGTCTGATGGAAACTAACGTCTCTACAGAAATATATGATGGACCCTCCTTTTTTACCATGCCAAGTAATTACTTGCACAGGCCTGTTGTAATAATTCCTATTACAGCCAAAACGGAAAAGTCAGTAACTCACCGCCCTGGGACAAGGTGAAGGCAAGGCCAGAGTAGCATGGATCAATATTTCATTTACTCACTGAGGTTAGCTTCTATCCCTGTATCAAATTCTTTTACAGAAAGCCATGAAAGAAATGAGGTTTGCTGCAAAACACCAATACAGAGGCCTTGTTTCCTTGGGGTGCTTATGAAGGAAGCAGAGCAACAAACCCTTTCAGGAAAACAATATGCACTCAAGGTCACTCATTACTTGCTACTGTTGGAAAATAAAGTGCCATTAGCCTGATGTGAGTAATGTACATCAATCAACTGCAGCCCAGAAAAAGTATGTTTTCAACTTGGTGGTGCTGCTAATAATGAATGAGCCATTTGAACACTGTCTACACAATTTGACAATTGTGAAAAAATTTTCTCCTGATAGCGCATCATTTGTTTAAAAAAAAATCCCATTAACATTTATCTCTGATTACCTCTTGCCTTAAAAAAAAAAAAAGACAAGGGGAAAAGGCCATACCATAATAATAGTTGCTCTGCTACCAGGAGTTTCTAGTTTGGTACTTTTCCTGAAGAGAAATTATACTTCAACTACAAAATGCCCTACAAAATAAGAAAAAAAAATGAAATTTGTCATTTCTCAACAGGTTTCCTTTCAGAGAGTTCAAAATATGTCCCTCAGCCTGTTTCTCAGTTTATGTTTTCTAAGATGCTTCTGGGGGGAAAAGACTTGGTACTAACCAATTTTAGGTTCTATGTGGATATTACTGACCTAGCTTAATCTCAATTCTGAATTCCTTCAATTTCACCCTACACTCAGATTTAAAGAGTCCCAACATCCATAAGCCTTACATTGGATACAAAATCATTTCTTGTTTCATGTTCTAGGTTGCACTGATCTCTTTCTAAAGATGTTCAAAGAAACTGTATTTATAAAGGATATGTTCATTATGCCACATGCTTCCACATGGAACATTCTTTGGAAAATCCTCTGGTACTTGCTTTTCTTTTCCACATCTATATAATTTCCCAATTGCTATTCTTATGATTCTAGTAAGGAAGAAAATGCAGGACAGATATACTTCCTTAAAAACATGCAGGAATAACTGGCAGCCTTGAGTGTTTTTTGCAGTTTGTTTTTTCTCTGAAGAAAAAAAAAATCTATTTCCTCTCCTTGGAACATCAAAGCCACTCTCTACCACATCTCCCTATTTTATGCCACCAAATCAAGTTTAGATCATGGGTGGAAAGTCCTTGGTTGTCATAGGGGCCCTTGATCCATTCTCATCTTCAGAAAAGAGAGGTCAGCTGGACTCAGCATAGATTCAGGTCAGCAGGACTTGCAGCCTGACCAGTCCACATTTTGAAAGTCTTTTCAAGCATTTGGGAGCTGCAGGTTTTCCTAAGAATGCTCACCCCTCCTCCACTCCACCCCTTAAAACTTGGACCCCAGGAGTATTTCAAGGGAAATTCAATCCATATGTGCCTGATTCGTGTTCACTTAACTCATTGACATGTTGTTTTCCAGGAGCTGATTGATGTACAAGGAGTCTTCTGACCTTTTTTCCTGAACCTTGCAGTACTGCCTTTCTTTGAGCTGGAAAATTGCCTTTTACTTGGGGTAAGTAGCACTTTTGAGAGTTGAAAGTTTTGAGCTCAGCTTGAAACAGTTCCCAAATCTGCGTGGGATTCTAGGTTTGATGAATGTGGCCTCAATACCTTTGTATAGAGCCCTTTTTGCCTCACTTTTTTTTTTCATGTGTGATACCTGTAGTTAAAGAAAAAAAAATTACAAAGATGATGATTACTTTCAGAGCATCCAAGCAGGTATCTTTGGAAGTTGCAGCATCACTCCGATGGTTTAAGATGTCCAAGTCCATCTGTTCTCTTCAACCACCCTTCACCTGCCTTGGTTTCTTTCATGTGGTCCCAACCCAAAGAACTTCCTTTGCCAAGTTTTAAATGCGTAATAAAGGCAGCAGCTGACTTTAAACCCTGCTTTGATTCTGTTGGGCAACATCTCAGCTTGGGTTAGGTTCCCTGGTAAAGTATTTCAGTAGACTTTCATAATACTGCCCCTTGGAACTCATCCTAAATTATGCCACTAAGTCATAAGAGTTATAAAAGCAAGCGACTCCCTCCGTCACTTCTGCTAAGCATAGCAGGAGCTGATGAGACTGTGCCTTTGCCCAGGGACAGCTGTTAGTTGGTCAGGAATAGCAGGAATAACACCATGAAAGGAGAGTCTCTTAGCGCTTCTAAAACTCTGGATGGAGTCACAGAATTAGATTCCTATAACAGGAATCTAAAAACCTCAAGGTCCACAGGAGCCAAGTAAGCAACATGAATTAGTGGGGCAGATTGAGTGAGAGCTGTTTCAAATACAGAGATCACATCTAAAGGGGTATGTTCAACACAGCCCCTGTAATCTGCTGTAGCCTTCCTGTTGCTTGGTCTCTCGGTTTTCCAAAAGAAGCCAGAAATCTTCCAATTTCAAATATTTGCATCTAATTCAAATGTGGTAAAGTCCTATTTATGAGCCAAATTTAGCCTACCAATTGCAAGCACGTGCCATGCAAAGGGACAAGGGAAAGAATAACAGCTAATATCTATTGGGCAATCTCTATGCCTGAAACCACGCTAAGTGCTTTACAGACAATATTTCATTTGTTCCACACCATTTTTCTACCACATAGGAACTATTACTTTTCTCAGTTAAAACAAGAGAAAGCCAAGATTTGGAGTCAATATTAACAATCCCAATTCTTGGGACTCTTCTCGAGCTACTGAATTAGAATTTTTAAGCACGAGACCCCAGCTTCCTGTTTTGTGCTCCAGAGATGGAGAACCACTGCATCCTGCCATATTGAGAAATGTTCACATTGAGCTTTAAATCTTTGAAAATTTAAGAATTTTTAAATCTCCTCAACTTAAACATGAATCTCTCAGACAGGAACTGACTTGGGTAAGTGTAAATAATAGAATCAGGACTCAAACTCAATCCTGCTAGAATAGTGATAATAGAATCACTATCAGCGATACTAACAGTGATCCTAGCTACCCTTTACTGAAGGCCTATCATGCTCCAGGGAACTGGGCACTAACGATGCCCACCCCACATATACCTCATAGAAACTAGAGCAGACATTATTATTTTCATCTTCTAGACAAGGAAATAGACTCAGAGAAATAATGTGGCTTTCAAGGTCACAGATGAAAGTAAAGAGCTGAATCTGTTTTGCAATCCAAGTGTGTCTGCTTCCAAATATAGGCCTCTTCATTACACAACAAGGACAAGTGCCACCGGGTCCTTCCCACTGAATGCAGATGGAACCGAAGCTATGAAGCAGAAAGGATGAAGAGCACGTTCCAGGAATCTCAAGATGATGGTGGTGGTGGTGGTGGTGGTGATGCTGATGGTCAGAGGAGGAAGAAGAGGAGGAGGAAGAGGACAAAGAGAAGAATGAGGAGAGGGGTCATCAGAAATCCTTAAATTGCCAAGAGGGAAATCAGCTGGTAGAATCACCAGCTTCCTGAATGACTTAGACTCTGAAGCACTCATCCACTTTGGAGATTGGTTCCCTCATCTTGCAAAATTAGAAGCTTTTGATAGGTTACCTTTATGCTCTTCTCCAGCGGAAGATCCATTAACTCTAACTGGAGAAGCAGTTTGCGTATATATTTATGCAAACCTAAAGGCAGGAAAGAGTGCTTTTTCCCTGCCAAGGCCGTCAGGTAGGCTGCCCTTGCCTCAGAACCAGCCTTCATGGGGTCTGGCAATATCACTGGGAGAAGTTGTGCTCATTGCCTTAGAATCCTCTACCAAACTTCTCCCCACGAAACTGCTGCTGAGGTCAGTTGATCAGGCTCCCTCTCGAAAGGCAGCCTCATGTGGTCCAAGGGTGTGGCCTGCATTCTTAGGCCTAGGGAGTGGGTTCTAGTGGTCTGTTTGCAGCCTTCTCTTTTCCCAGCCCTCCACACCACCCTCCTGCCTTCAAACACAGGAAGCCCACTCCTTCTATGATGGAGTAAACATTCTGTTTGAGGTCAAGGTACTTGGACCTCTGCTGTACTTAGTTCAAGATCCAGCCAGAGGCCAGAATCAATACCACCAATCACTTCCAACCTGACAACAAGAACGCTCTTGTCTGTCTCCCCTTTTAGAAATGCTATTTCTAATGCTTAGCAATTTCATTAAGTTGGTTTTATTGGTCTGTGTCTGGTTAAGAGGCTAGCACTTCTTAATGATTATATCTGGTGCCAGACAGACGCGGTCCCTGCACTGTCACCTGAGCAATGCATAGCACCTCCAGAGTGTGAACATGTTTACAAGAGGCCTTCCCTTAGGACAAACAGCCTTCAATATTCAAAAGCATTCTACACACACACACACACACACACATACACACAGATCAAAGGGATTATGGGGAGACATCTATCTCTGCAGAACACATCAAGCTATAAGCATCTATAAAAACAGTGTCCAAGCAGTTCAATACAAATGTTACTTGTCATAAAGTTATCTTTTGTGGAAAAGGAACGTTGCCATTCAAAAACACATAAAGCCCCAGCTTGCTTCCAATGGTGCATACATATTCCATCTTCAGATTCCCACAACTACATCAAACAGAAGTGAGGCAAAGACCGACTCTGAAAAGTTTAATTTCTGTGCCTAGCAAAATAAAGAGACAGGGTTTTAATCTTGAAAAGCTTCTGGGTTTAAGGATTTAAAAGGGTTATTCATTCCCTCCCAATTTCTGAAAAGGCTATTTTGTTTTTCTTTCTAACATTTCTGCCGAAAGTGTACACATTTAGATAACGTAAGACTTCAGGAAGGAATTTCTGAACTCCAGTCTAAGATTTAAAATAAATGAATGATTGAATGGTTTTTATTAGACTTCTTTGGACATTCTACCTATTATTGTTTGTACAAAGATATTTATTAAATCATGGTGGATAATACTGAAAAACTGGCACCAACCAACATGTCCATCAATAGGGGACCAACTGGATGAGCCGAGCCGAGGTGCAGTTGTGTTGTATGTAAATAAGGCAGAGAGCTGTTGAGAGGGCTGTGCAGGCTGTTCACTGCACTACTTCATAGGAAGCCACGTGTGGATGGTGACCCTATGGTGCCCACCACCACAGTATTTGAAAGGAGTGAACTAGATGGAATATACCAAGAGGGATAGATTTCCAAGACATTGTCCAGGAAATGAAAATTTCAGAATAGTACATGTACATGCTTCTACTTTAATTAATATACACTTGAAAACAATAATAGGTATGAGTATGAGCTCACACTTATATGTTCACACATGCAAAATCTCTGGAAAAAAATATAAAATCTCATAGTAGTAATTACTTGTGGGGGAAAGGGGAAGGAATCAATACCCATTAATAGTCCTCTTACCACATGTGTGATATTATCAATTTTAAAAGACAAAGACAAATGGGAACTTAAAAGAAAATTCAAAAGAATTTAAGTAAAAATGGTGGAGTAGCTTGAATTCTCATTTGTGGTTATTTTCCAAACAGAATCAGTACACATGACTCATATGTTATATTATTATCTATTTATATACCTGTTTTCCTCAGCAGCCTATGGGCTCCCGGGGAGTAGGAACTGTTTCTTTAGAATTCTTTTGCCTCTAGCAACTCGTCCAATAAATACAGGAGAAAAGTATGAATTTATAATCTCACTAATTCAATTTATTCATTATACAAATTTAATGAACACCTACTCTGTGCCCTTAGAATGAGTTAGAGAATATAAACAAAAGAGCTTATGCTGTATAAATGGAGGAAGAAATCCATACAAGCAGAGAGAAATCATCCCAAACTCACAAAGTCCCAAGTACATAAGAAATCTATTTTAAGAATTTTCAGATTTGAAATTCTACTACCTATTCTGCTAATGTTCAATTTTATGTGCACTTTTTTTTCTTAGTATGGTCTTTCTCTATGATTATAGTTTAAATTCAGAAATAGTTTATTAGGTTCTCTTCTGAAGAATGTTCTTTCACTGGAAAGTGGATTGCTTCAAGTATCTGTCTTTGGTGACATCTTACATTGCTGTAAAGTTCTATTTAATCATGTTAATAATTTCTCACAACCGTAATGCTCTTTACATTTTACCCAATATCTTCAATACATTATTTTATGTGACTCTAAATATAATTTTCATTTACTTATAAAAGAAAAGCAGTGAAGTGTGCCAGGCAGGATTTGTTTAATAGACACATGAACCAAGGCTCAGTGGAGTTAAGCAACTAACCCAAGGTTAAACAGCTAAGAACTGACAGCCACCATCAGAACCAGTACCCAGATCTTTTGAATTCAAAGTCAAGGTTCAACTATTGCATTAAATCTACACACTTAGTTCAGGAGTTCTGGGGCAAAATAATAAAAATGATGATAATTTTAAGAAAGCATTTTTATTTGATGGTTGAGACAGCTACAACTTAGATAAAGCTATAAATGTTCATGCTTTCTCCAAGCCAAGGTGTGTTATGCACATTTAGTTAATACCTATGGCTTCTTTATGCTTACCATTGAGATTTCAATTCGTGACGGCAGTAACGACAACAGAGAAGACAGTTTCTTAAGGCTTTTCCTGCACTTCTGTGCCCTCTATTTGATCATCTGCCAAGGTTGTGAATAGTGCCAAATCAAACAGCACAGCATCTCTATGAGGCTTCTCCTGGGAGTTGAGGAATTCTGCAGTTGGAGCTCAGGGTAAGAAATAAAAGGCACAATTATGGTCTTCTTTGAAGAATGTGAAGGCAGACAATGTTAATCTATTCTTTGGAGATTTCTGATGCTAAACTCCCTTCATTGAATAGTTTCTTTAGTTCCCTGTGTTTTTCTGGCCAGGTTATCGTGCATTAGCAAAAACATCCTAAAATAAGGAGGAGTGTATGGATCTGATGCATTTGAGCTTTCTTGATGAGAAGACCATATATAAGCATCACAGAAATAAGCACAGGATTTCCATTTGCTATTCCACTTATCTAAGAAAAAATTTTAAATATTTCTCATTCTGATCTTGCACACAAATCTCTAAGGATCCTTTCCTTGCTTCTGTTTCCCCAACTTCATTGCTGAGATTATGTTAGTGGGTTAGATGCAACACTATTCTTTTTTACTTGATGGTGACTCATCACAGAAATTGCTTTCACCTCTATTTGAATTTTTCTTCAAAGATGCTTCCTTTTCTTGCTGTTGAATCTACTAATTTTCTATTTGGCTGACTCAGTGAGGCAAGCCAATGGTCAAAGTCTTCTTGCTTCTGGGAAATTAGTAAAATTTGGATAAATTTTGGGTATTGTTATAATAGCGTGGGACTAGTGCAAATGCCAACAGATACACTTTATTTTTTTTAAGTGTTAGGAATCTAAAAAGAAAAGTATTTATGGTTTTGTCATTGGCTTCTAATAGAAATATATGTTTTCTATTGGTTTTTGTTGAGCAAAAGAGTATTAGTTTTTGCATTAAGCATTAAAAGACATTTTTTAGAGTTCTGAAATCTGGTGCTGACGTTTTAATTATGTAGAAAGACTGGTTAGATGCTCAGGAACCCCATTTCCTCTCTGTGGGTACAGGGCTAACCTGAAATTCTATCTCCCTCTGCAGGGGAGGCCCATGTGATGTGTTACTGTTGTCAGGACCTGAGAGGAGGCACTGTGTCACTTTGAGGCTCGAAGAGTTAAGGGAAGGGCTACCTTCTCCAACTGTGGCTCCCGAACTGCAAGTTGGACTTCAATATGCAGGTAAAAATGTATTGAGTTTGGCAGAACTTGTGTCAGCCTTGATCACTGAATGACATCTTCTGACAGAATCACCAGGCACTGTGTCATGAGTTAGAAAGACACTTTTATTATATTAAACTCCTGAGGTTTAAAGATTGTTTGCTATAAGGGTTAATTACTCAGATTAATACTACACATTTGTAACCAACCTCTAGGTGTGTTTCCCTTAAATTTAGTGTTATGGTAGATTTTTAACATCCAGTTTTAAGGAAAAAAAAAAAAGAAAATACGTGCAATGAAAATCACCTAGATGTCTTGCTACATTTTGAACACACAGAAAACAGATACCAATGTTAAATAAAAATGCAGAAACACAGTAAACATGATAATTAAAATAGAAAGTCTATATATAGTGAGCTACCATTAATCTATCTCTATCAAATTAATTTTTTAAAAGTTATCATGACCTATGTTGGTGAATGCATAGAAAAATAAGAACTTTTATTCCCTTTGAATATATGTACAACTGTTGTAATATTTGGGGGTAAATCTAATTTTGAATATCAAGATGTTTAAAAGTTCATCCACTTTTACTCATAATTCCATCTCTAAGAATTTATTATACAGAAATGATTATTGATGTAATAATATAAAAGTATATTTATCTCAGCATTGTCTACTTCAAAGGGGGGCTTCAGGCTAAATCCCACCTGCCACCTGCTTCTATAAATAAATTTTAGTGGGAAGGTGGCCACAGCCACTTGTTCATGTACAGTCTGCAGCTGAGTACTTCAACAGAGACCTTAGGGCCCACAGAGAGGAAAATATTTTATATCTGGTTCTCTTTTTTGAAAATGTATTCTGATTTTTAATTAACACATAGTAATTGCATATATTTATGGGATACAGTGTGACACTTTGATGTGTGTATACAACATGTAATGATCAGGTCAGGGTAATTGGCATATCTATCACCTCAGGCATATATCATTTCTTTTTGTTGGGAACATTCCAAATCCTCTCTAGTAGCTCTTTTGAAACATTCAATCGATTCTATTGTCTGACTGTGCTATGACAATTAGAAGTACTCCTCCCACCCAACTGCACCCCTACCTGTTAACCATTCTCTTTCCCTCCCTCCCATTCTCCCTCACATACTTTACAGACTCAGGTAATCATTATTCCAGTCTTTACTTCTGTGTCTATTTGTCTCTTTATTGAAAATAAAAAAAAAAAAACTTTGACAACCTGTTTTTACATAAAGCTCTGGTGCATAATAAAAAATATTAAATATACTGGATGTTTTATATAAATTATATTACATACTTATAATGCATCATCACTCATATCTTAAAATACTTTCTCATGAACTATTTAGAGGTACTGAAATATGCTTTTTATATAATGCTAAGTGTGAAAGCACAGTATTCAGAATGATTTATTTAATTCCAATATGATTCAAACACACACACAAATAGATTTAAAAAACCTAAACACCAAAGTTAGTGGTTGTAGGGAGTAGAACTACTTTGTTATTTGCTTTGTTCTTTATACTTTTCTATATTTTCCATATGTTCTAAATGCTAATTGTATCATCAGGTAAATATTAATTTTATTTTATTGCTAAGAAGAATGTAGTAAGTGGTAGAATTGTTATGACTTACGAAGCCTGGAACAAGGGTAGAATTTTTTCTCATATTCCCACCTAAATAACAAATGTGGGGAGTGAGACCTAAGGAAGCCCCAAACATAACTGATAATGCAAAGAATAATCAATGTTTACCTATGTTTAGCTGTAAAGCCAGGCCTTAGAGATATAAAGGCTAAACTGGCAATGTGTTCATCATTTCCTATCCCCTTTAAAAAGCAGAAGCTTCAGGAATTTCAAAAATTGGAGGATATGCTGGATTTACAGCTCATTTTTCAGAGAAAGGGAGTGGCAGGTAGAAGGTTATCTATTTAATAGCTTGCCACAGTGGCTGGACTTCGCATAAACTTCCATAGGAACCCTGGTCGAAATACTCCAAAGCTGCCCTGGATGTGCTTCGGAGAAGCCAGGTGTGCTATAGAGTAATTTTCTTTTCTCCTTGGATTCTTGTATCTATGTCCATTTAAGTCTTTCTGTTTAGCGGTGTTACATTTGCAAATATGTCTTTTTGATTCATCTGCCTGCAGATCACCTGTAAGTACCCATCAATGGTAAAATTTTATTAGTCTGGATATGCTACTCCAATTCAGCAAGTAGGTTATGTAACCTCCATGTAATTGCTGAAGAGGGAAAAACGTATGTTCAATGTCATGGATACAGAGAGAGGAAGGAAACTGTTTCCATGTCAGCTTCTTGCAGCTGCCTAAACAGAAGGAAGCAATTACGAATCTCAGGTGTGGAGCCAAGAATTCAAAGTCCTAAAAATGGAGTTGATGGTGAAAAGATTGAAGATGATAATGAATGTATTAAAAGGAGATACAAGGCAAAAAGATACAGGAAATAGTATGCAATATTTATATGTAATGAGACATATTTACTATCATCCACATTTTCACTTGAGAAAACGGGTAGAACAAAGGTTAGTAATTTTGATGTGTGATAATTAAATCACTGGCTCTTCCACATTGTATGGTGACTCCATATTCTCACTTTTGAACATGCACATGCAGCAAACCAAGCACAATTACCTTAAATATTTTATTTAGAAGGTCAACTTTTATCTCAGGGTGGGCAAATCAGATACAGCAAAAATATCATAGTGCTTTGCACATCATAAAGTGCTAAGAGATATAAGCATTAAAAATCATGATGCCCAACCTTCATAATAGTCACGGGCAACATTCTCTAACATTCTTAGGTTACTCTATATTGTAAATTAAAATACAAAGATTAAGGGGGCAAAAGTATAAATCATGGCATAGCTGGGTGTCTTTTAACTTCTCCAAGACTGGTTTTCCTCATCTGTGAACTGCAGACATCATTAACAGTGTCACAGGGGTGTTATGAGACCAAATGAAATAATATACCTAAAGCACCATGTCGTGGTACAGAGTTTATGTTCAATAAAAACCACTATTTGCTTAATAAACACTGAATAATTTTCAAAGCTGGAAACTGATTCAGTAACCTCTTCAAAAGAATATTTCTCTGTTTTCACAGACTTTTGGGAGGAGTACTCCTTAGCACAAATTCTCTGTTCTTTCCTTTTTGCCTCCTTACCCATGAAAGAAATGACATGCTACAAGAACACCCAAAAGCAGGATTTCTGCTGAACAGTGGAATTGAATAACCCTTGGTAAAAACTTTAGGTCAGCTCCTACTCAGAAGTGCTTTAGAACTGTAGAGCCTGGCCATTTGTTACGGTTTGAATGTTTGCATCCCCTGAAATGTGATGGTGATAGTATTAGGAAGCGGGTCCTTTTGGGAAGAGATTAGGTAATGCCCCCCTTGAATGTGATTAGGTCCCTAATAAAAGAGACCTGAAAGGGACCCCTTGCCCTTTTCACCACAGGAGGACACAGCAAGAAGGTGAGCCCTTCCCAGACACTAAGTTCACCTTAGTTTTGGACTTTTCAACCTCCGGAACTTTGAACAATAAATTCTTGGGGTTTTTTAATCTACTCAGTTTATGGTACTTTGTTATAACATGTTGAATGGACTATGACACTCTTCAAAGGGTGGTCTATAATGGTGTCTCTTGGGAGCTTGTTAGGAATGCAAAATCTCAGGCTCCACTCCAGGCTCAATGAATCAAAATCTGCATTTAATCAAAATTTCTAGATTATTCACATGCACTTTAAGTTTAAAGCACCCATAAAATATGTCAGAAGATGGAGTCTATTGGGACAGCAGACCCTTAAATCAGCTTATTTGCTATTATCATGTCCATTGGATGGGAAACATGTAGCACGATTCCTGACTATTCACGTATTCATTCACTTGAAGAGCATTTATGAACATCTGCTATGTGACAGTTAGTGTTCTGGGTACTGGGAGTGGAAATTTCAAGAAAAATTGGTCATGCTCTTATATTTTGCACCTTTGCCTTCACTATTAATTGTCAGATTCTTCCCTGATGATCTCTAAGATCACCATCTATTTCCTCCTTTAGGAAATTGGTGACATTAGTAAGACCAAATGTGCATGGATGGCTTGATCTGTGCTAGGCACCATGATGAATGCCTTATGCAAGTGGACATTTGCTGTTCTTGTAGTAATGCAGCATTCCTTTTTTGGGTGAAGGGAGATGCCCTTTGTATAGTTTAATTTCCTTATGATTTGGAAGAGTCTGGTACAACCACCTACCTCCAGAGTCAGGCCAAGGTGAAAATTCTTTTTCTTGACCTCAATCTAGAGCACATGATCCGAGATTCAGAAATGAGTTTCAGTCCTGGGACTTTTGCTGGTATTGTGAAAAAAAGAGACACTCTTTTTCACTGTAGTTGCTAAAGTAGTAGGAGTTTGGAACTAGCTGCCTGTTGTCATCTTTGCCAACACATGAAGAGAGACCACTTGAGATAAAGCCAATCCAAATCTCAAAAAAGCCAAGAGTTGAAGAAGAGGCAGATTTTAAATATACTTATTGAATGACTCCATCCAACCATGCCTGATGTCGAATTTGCACTTTCAACTTCCTGATGCATGGATTAATAAATTCCCCTTTTTGTTTGATTAGAGTCTAATTTTTATGACCTATAAATGATGATATCCTGATAGTGCCCATAAATGTTTTCACTTAACTCTTATAACATGCTCTGAGATAGGTATTATTAGTGTACCCATTTTTCAGAGGAAGAAACCAAGGCAGAGGTCAGGTATCTTGCTCAAGGATACATAGCTGGCAAATGGCAGACCAAAGATTAAATCTCAGAAATCTCATTACAAAGATTTACAATTCATCAGAACCATTGTAAATAGTATTTACTGTATGGAATTACTAAGCTCTACATTTGAGAAAGGTTGAAAGGAAGTAAATATTCTAGAAACTCTCTCTAATGGCCTCTGTGCTATGAAAGTGTAGCCCTGAAGGACCACTGGAATAACTGGCCCATTGGTAACTTCCCATAACTGAACCTTCTTGAACAGAGTTCATTACAGACCTCATCTTAATTCAGTCTGTGCAATAATAGGTTGCAGGTTTATGGCTACAACCGCAGGTAATTTACCAAGGTCAAAGCTAGCTCAAGGTAAACTTGGGAAATAAAAAACCTTTCAGCTTCAGAGTTGTATTCCTCCCATGCTTTTTCATTTCCCATTTCCCAACAATGATACTCCTCTCTAGTACTTTTTCCTGGAACCAATTAAAACTTCTTTAAGAAAAGAATAAAAATATTTTTTCATATTAATCTTTTCCACATTTATGATGGAAAGCAACCTTCATATCTTGGGTCATCTAGTTTAAAGCCACAGGAATGAACTATTAATAGTAGAAATCTATAATCAGGGAAGGAAAAGTCTACCCAAGATTTTTGCCATCGCAGCACTGACTCAATCTACACATAAGGCTAAGTCTGAACAGTTCTGTGAATAATGTGGCCTGCAAATAGTCATGCTAAACAACACAGTCTTTATAGGGTCAAACCATTTAAAGAAACTGGATCATAATTTTACCCTTTCTGGGGAGAAAGTAGGAGCTTAAACAGGGGAATTATATGCAATGTTCACAGATACTATGGAAAGGCAAGATGGACAGAGAATTTTGCCAAAACCATTAAAGTGATCTACCAAAAGTAGCTCACACCAGCTGAAGGAAGGAAAAAGCACTTGTCACACCAGTGTGTCTGTGTGGGTTGCCTCCTCTGTTCCAGCCAGCCTCCAGATTCCCATCTTGCTGCTGCTCCCCTTGGAGACAAATTGTTACTTTGTCTCTTCTGCAGACTCCTTCAGCATTTGCCAGACTGAATCCTCAAGTGCTTTACTCATAGGCGAGTTTAGCTGGAACTACAGGAGAAAAAAAATCAAATGCCATCGACTTCTTCCAAGTGTACTTGGAGAAAAATTCAATGCCTAAAAATGTCCCTTCTGATGGGGAAATTCCTTTTTTTGTTCTCGTTGTAGTCACAGTCATGAACAAAACATGTATAATATATTTTTTTTCACCTTTAGTTTTTTTTTCACTATAAACATGCAATCCTTTATTTATTCAACAAGTACTTGTCTGTGCTGCTATTTGTGAGACTTTATATATGATGTGATATACAGAGACAATGAAAGTAAAGAACTGCTAGCTATACCCTTCTTTTATGCAACAAATATTTATTAAACACTTTAAATGGGCAAGGAACTTTGGGACAGAGATCTGAAAAACTCGGTCAAATTCAGACCAAGTATAAAAGGGAAGCTCGACAAAGTAAAATAATTATAGAAAATAATAATAAAATAAAACAAAATAATAGAGTATTAAGTCACCTGGGGAAGATGGATGACTGTAGGTGTAGGTGGTACAACAAGGTCCTCTGGGAAAGTTTCATGGAGTTGAGTTTTATGATAGATGATCTATGGTTCCACATTCTTCCCCTCTTCTCTGTGACATCATACCTCCCTACCATGTGACTTGCCTTGTTTTCTGTAGAAGGAGTTTCCTTCCCTATCACATCAGCATCAATCTTGTCCAAGTGACATGATTTGGCCAGTGAAATGTAGCACACGCAAAGGTGAGCCAGCCCCACAGGGCAGCTCTGAGAAGCAACGTTTGATTTTATCAGCTCTCTTGTTCTTTTTTTTTTTTTTTTTTCTGACTTAGGTTTGCCATATTATAGATTGGGTTTGGTCTTTGAGCCTGGATCCTGGAATGAAGAAAACTTAGGGCACAGATACACAGCTGACTCACAGATAATGGATCAGGCATGCAGCATAGCAAGAATAATACTTCGTTTTAGTCAGATGCCATAGGACTTGGTAAAAGCTAACTGATACATAGGGCTGAACAATGAGGAGACAATTTGGAGAACAAGGGAAGAACATGTGTGAGCATGGCCATGCGTACGTGTAACCGAGCATGCATTTGACGTGCTCAAGGAATAAAAAGGAAACCAGTGTGGGTGACACAGAATTAGAGATGACAGAGGAGAGGTAAGAGTGAACCAGATGGTGTAAATCTTCACAGGTCATGACAAAGTCTGGACTCTATAAGCTCTTCAAAAATGTTAAGAAGGACACATCCAAAAGTGATCTAAGACAATTTTCACACATCACATTATATTTGGTTTTTTAAACTTTTTTTGAACACTTTGAGTCTCGCAGCCAAGTTGCAACAGTAGCAAAGTTTCCACAGAGCCCTCACCATCATCTGTCAACATCTAATCTAACCAGAGTGGGAAATTAACACTGATACAACACCACTAACTAAACTACAGACCTGTTTGAGTTTCACCCATTTTCCATTCATGTTGTTTAGCTTTGTTGGGATCTTGCCCAGGACCTTATTTAGGATACCACTATTGCAACTTGGCTCTTGTTTCTCTGTAATCTATTACATTCTGTAACGGTTCTGCAGCTTGTTCCCTCATCTTTCCTAACCTTGAAAATTTGAAGCATATTGATGGGATATTTGTTCAAATATCTCTTGGTTTGAGTGTGTCTAATATTTTCTCATGATCAGAGCAAGGAGAGGTTATGCACCTAGGGCAAGAATTCCACAGAAACAGTGGGTGTAAGTGGGTATCACCATTATGGGAAATAGCATGGATGGTCCTCAAAAAATTAAAATTGGAACTACTATGTGACTCAGTCATCCATTTTCTGAATGTGTCCCCAAAGGACATAAAGTCACCTCATAGAGATATCTGCACGTCCATGCAGTATTATTCATAATAGCCAAGATATGCAAGCAGCCTATGTTCTGCTTTATATAATATTTATATAATGGTGTGTGTGTGTGTGTGTGTGTGTGTGTTTTCACCTCATGATGCAATTTTATTCATACTTTAAAAAGAAAGTGATCTTGCCATTTATAATAACATGGATGAGCTTGAACATTATGCTAATGCCAGACACAGGGGAAAAATATTATAAGATCTCACTTATACACAGAGTCTCAAAAAGTCAAATATCTAGAAGGAGAGGGGAATGGTGGATCCCAGGAATGGGATGTGGGAAATTGAGAGATGTAAGTTCAAGAGTAAAAGTTGCACTTGTGCAGAATAAGTACAGAAATGTGCACCAAAAGGATGACAGTTAATAATGTTGTGTTGGATATTGAAACAATGTTAAGGGAGATCTTGGATATTCTGATCACACACAGAACAAAAGGTAACTATGTAAAGTGATGTTTAATTTTGTTGACTGTAGTTGTCTTTTCACTATGAATAAGAATATCAAACATCATGTTGTATTCTTTAAATATATATAATTTTTTAAAAAGAATACCATCAAAATTATATTGTTACAGCCTTGTCAGTGTATAATCTCAGAGGGCTCATGATAGTAATGTCTTCATCGCAAGTGATGTTGACCTAAATTTTTTCTCACTATCTTTTAGTGAACATGAATTTATATTTTGTAACACAAGATGTGCAGGTCCATATTATGTTTTTCTTGCCTTAGTCTTGAAGTCAATCACTTCTCCTTAGAGCTCTGGTTCCCATTGAAAAATGGTATTTAGAGACCAAGATCTGGGTGTGACATGTGCATTGTTACTGGGATGTCATTGCTTCTAAGCCATTTTAGCAGACGGGGTCAGGAAAGAAAAATCTGTGTATTTTTACCCACATATATACACACACATCTATTATTCTGAATGTATCTACCTTCATATAGATGATATTATGGTTTAGATATTAGTTATCCCCCAAAAGCTCATGTGAAAGACAATGCAATAAATCTTAGAGTGGAAATAATTGTGTTAATAAGGGTCTTCACCTAATCAGTGCATGAATCCCTTGATAGAAATTAACTGGGTGGTGACTATAAGCAGGCAGTGCACGGCTAGAGGAGAGGGTCTTTGGGGGTATGCCTTGGGGTATATATTTTGACTTTGTTGAGTGATGCTCTCTCTCTCTTTGCTTCCTGGTGCCACGTCCCCAAGATGCTTTCCTCTGTCACACTCTTTCAGCATAATGTTCTGCCTCATCCCAGGCCCTGAAGAATGGAGTCGGCTGTGTATGAACTGAGAACTCTGAAACTGGGATCCCCCAAAATAAACTTTTCCTCCTCTGATTGTTATTGTCAGGTCTTTTGGCCACAGCAAAAAAAGAAAAAAAAAGAAAGAAAAGAAAAGAAAAAAAAGCTGACTAAATCTTATGGCCAGAGGCTTATGCTAATACCTCGTATTCTAATCCAACATGGTAGTATTCACTTTAGCCTTTCCCCTTTCCTTATTTTTAAGTTCTTGGACAGTGAGAGACCCAAATCTTACTGTCTACAATGTATTTACCTATTTGTTCAGTTTTAGTACACAGAGTTATGGCAACTTCAAGAAATACATTTGCTAAAAATATTCCAGAAGGTATGCCTACTTAGTAGTTTCTGTCTTTAGCCTTATATATTCAGTCAAGACCCTGTTTTCCAAACTTAGTTCTTTTCTTTTCCGTCCCCTTGAATCTGGTTTGTGATGCATTTACTACTTTTAAATCACGTTAGTGTTTCTGCTCCATTTTGTGTTTCCCCCACACCCTGGTGAGTTTCAATTGTTTATTATTGTGCATTTGTGAAGGATATGAAGACATTACTATGGTTCAAAGAGTCAGAGCTCTTAAATATACACTCAGAGAAATGCCATGCGTCCTCCTCCTGCTACTCTGTATTGATTCCCCCATTACTTCCATCCCTTTTCCTCTGTTCCCATTGGGTATCTTATTTCTGCCTTACGTTTTCTGCATCTCTTTAGAATAAATGAGCAGATACATGCATATATTCTTAGATATCTTTTTGTTTTATTTGAAGGGTAACACATTATAGATTTTTCTTGTATTTTGTTTTTTACTGTAATGATATATCTGGAACCAACAGTGTATTTTGAAAGTCGGGGAGGATGCCAGATCTTCTCAATCAGCTTAATACTCTTTATACCTACAATTTAAATACATGATAGCTCTGAATTAAAGAAAAAAATAAATTTTGGCATAATGTGTTCTTTAAAGCACACTGTTTAAATTTAAACCCTTAAAATGTTCTCATTTTACTTCCATCTTTATTTCTGGCAGAATAGCAAATATTTTAGACCAGACCACAGGCCTGAATACTCTGGGCAATGTTCACCATTGTCAAGCTCAGCTTTCCTTGAAGGTCAGCAGGCCTGACATCTGACATGAAGTCAAGTAAATTGTCTCTCCATTTCCGCAGTTGGAAACTATGCACACTGATGGAAAAAACTGGAAATGCCTGGCTGTGTTTGGTTTGGACAACTTGCTCAAAGAGAGGGAGCCCAGCATGAATTCTGCTTCAGTGAGGTCTGAAGACGTGCTCTTGGGTCTGTCTACCTCAAAAGCCTACCTATTTGACTTTGCCTGCAGTTCAGATACATAAACCAAAAATCTTTGCTTTGGCTTCTCTTGAGTCATATCAATCTACACCTCATCAAGAGTATGAAGTTTGAAAGAACAAAGAACCGATTGAGCATCTTAAATCCAGCTGTTAATTTTGGCCTTTGAGAATGTCAACGAACAGGCTTAGAGTTGTTTATTTAATCATGTTCCATTGGTACTTTCTGTGGCAAGTAGGAATTTGAGTAAAAGGAGTTGTCTTTCCTATTGTCAATATGAAGAATTTATACATACCAATGCCAACTTTTAAATTTAGGACTTTTTAAAGTACACTCTAAAAAAAAATACATATCCAGGAAAGTACATGCCAATTAACATTTGAAAAGATTGATTGGTTGGAATATTAAGAAAGCCAATTATATTATGGTTTATCAATTTAAAATAATTTTCTACGTTTGTAGGATAATGTTTCAAAATCTATTTTAGTGACATGTCTGTATAGGGAAAGATTAACAACTTGAAATTACATCCTTGTGAAGAAAAAGAAAAGAAAGTAAAGTTAATTTTTTTAAAAGGTGTAGCTTTTCAACCAAATCTGGAAATACTATATCCTTGTCCACATCCATTAAAATGTCCTTACTCTCTTAAGAGTGCTGGGAATTTGCAAACCAAATTATTGAGATAATCACGTTCACTCTCCAGTTAACCTTAGAATGCAAACGCTTTTGACGTAAATCAAAGGTCTCACTTGCAACCCTGTTTTAAGATACATGTGGCCCTAAAACAGATTTGTCATACCTAAGAAGCATCTGTGAGCACCTACAGGGTGATTTCCCAGACCTGACCCTGAACTTCACATTTGTAGCAAGGGGAAGTAATTAAGAAACTCTGCCCTGAACTAGAAGGGGACAGGGAGGTCATGTAGCCCAACCCACTCTTTTTACAAATGAAGAGGATGAGGCCAAGACAGAAGCCATAGCCAAAAGCAATTTTACTTATTCGTTTAGAAAATATTTCAGGGACATTCATCCACGATGAACTAGTTAGTCATTGAGAATGCAGCAGCAGTTAGGATAGGGTTGAGCTTGTCTTTAGAGTCCAGCAGGAAGGCAGGAAGAAAGGACTAACAGGTAAGTAAGGTTATGAGAACTGTCCTACCTCAGAGTTCCCCGCCATTGTAATACACCGATTCTGCCTTAGTTTCAGTTATTATTAAAATCTCCTTTTTCATCAAAAAGACATAACATTTCTGAAATGTTTGAGAGTGGGAACAAGAGGAATAACACCAAGGTAGATTTTACCGGAAGACAGCTGTTAATAGCAGAAAGACCAGTAGAAGAGAACAGGGGATGGAGGAGGAAAGAGAAAGGGGAAGTACTGGGGACTGAATTAGAACAAATTATTATATTTTCCCGGCTTTCATAATTATGTCAAAATGAACCCTATTGTCATGTATAATTAAAAAGAACCAATAAAAAAGATGGCTGTCACAGTTTACCTTTAAGTTTTAGAAATAATTATAGATACTTTTACAAGTAAAATATGTAAATTTTATATTCTAATTTTTAAAATATGTGTATTTTCAGTTGTAGGTGGACACAACATCTTTACTTTTATGTGATGCTGAGGATCAAACCCAGTGCTTCACATGTGCTAGGTGAGCCACAACCCAGCCCTTATATCCTAAATTAAAAAAAAAAAATCTTCCAAACATTTTTCTGAGTTTTTGAAAGTTCTGTTGTATTTTCAATAGTTATAATTCCTTATGTTCTTCCACCCCTGGAAAGTTTTGGGGTTTTATTGAAATGTTGGCAACTGGGAAACATTTGCCCCTTAGCCATATCTAAACTAATGTGAATCCTAAGTGCTATGAAACTCAACATTTAACTGAGAAAGGAAAGCCCACCTATGGTCAGACTTAGGTTACTTTTACTTAGAAAAAAATGTATTATTTTGTTTTACATTCAGTAGGGAAAGTAATATGGATACAGATACTAAACAGTTTCTTCTTATTTTCCCTTGAATATTGGCTTGATTGATGTGTTCTGCATGAATTTGAAAAGTTTGGGAGTGAAACAGATCTCAAAGTGATGATTTTGGCACATTAAACCTCTGAAGAAATATGAAAGGAACAAATTCATAACTAAAAGCTGATAGTTTGGAGAGTAATTTAAATTTCATGGCTAATAGATGGCCTCACTATTGCTAACTGTAGAATTTGGACTCGGTAAATTTCTGTACTCAGGATCTTTATCACATATCCTTTCTTAAAATGTATTCATGTTTTAGAAGCATTAGGTACTAGACCAAATTCAGTTGAGTAACTGAATAGAGAACTACAAAGATATAATTTTCCAGCAAAGTCTAAGCAAAATGTTGGAGAATTTTAGTAAATGATTAGATTTAATATCTACCATTTAAATTGTAGATTTAATTTTACATTTATAGGGTGGATTTCTTAAGAATACTAATAACAGTATTAACATCTCCTTTCATATTAACTTAATAGATGATACAATATATTAGAATAAATATCTGACTTCAAATTGCTTCACTCTTTCAAATTAAATCATCACTTATTTGGATAGAGTTTGGATGGAATTTCATACAAAAGTTCTAAAAGACCAAAGGCGTAGCCAGGCACGGTGACACACACCTGTAATTCCAGCATCAGGGGAGGCTGAGGCAGGAGGATCGCAAGTTTAAAGTCAGCCACAGCAAAAGCAAGGCACTAAGCAACTCAGTGAGACCCTGTCTCTAAATAAAACATAAAATAGGGTTAGGGATGTGGCTTAGTGGTCCAGTCCCCTGAGTTCAATCCTTGGTACCAAAAAGAAGACCAGAGGCATGAAAAATTATTGTATTTCATAAAGTTTGCATATTTAGTCTGACCTTCTTAACCTTGTAATCTGTTAAAAGTAGAATGAAATTGTTCATGAACAGCCTTTCTCATTAGATTTTTGGCACCTCTACATTGGTCCTAGCCAGAACACTGAATAGCAAAGGAAAAGTTGGAACACATTTATCTAAATATTTCAGAATCTCCAATGAGAAGGGTCTGAGGGATTCTTTCTTTCACTGCACCTTCTAAAAAAACCTTTTGTTATACAAACTCATTGTGGAAAAAAAAATTGCTGTCTCCAAATGTGCAGTATTTGTACACTGTATGAGCAAAAAGTTTTTGGTTGAGTTTCAGGTCCAGAAAACAATCTTATTAAACACAGAGGCCATCCAAGTGCAATTTAAAGATCCCATGGCAATTTTCAAAAGGAGCAAGGATTAGTCCCAAATCCTGGCCAATATCAATAAAACTGCTCCTAATTTCCACAGTCCCGTTTGAGCTACTGTCAAGAACATAATGGCTTTCTCCATTAGCACACACAGTTTCTCACTACTAGTGTTTAACTCATTACTTTGTAAAGCACTTTAAAGTACTTTAAAATACCCCAAGTATGAAAACTGCTATTTAAAAACAGTCCTGTGCTGTTCTGCATCACCTCAGAATAAAACCACCTCACCCACCTGAAATAACACTGATGAATCCTCAATATGGGATTTTACAAAATCCTTTTCTTTCTCTCCACCAATTACAAGTAAAATACATGGTACCATGTAGATTACTTGCAACCCATATTTAATTAATGTGTTATGGCTTATACCTGCATGAGTGACAAAGTTGCCTCTTGGACTGCAAATATCTTTAGAACAGAATCCACTTTTAGTTTTCTCTTCCAGAACCAATTGCAATACCTTTAAAAGTAGGCACTTATGTGCTATTGGGCATAGAATTGTTGTCTACCGATACTTTCAAATACCCTTTCTATCATTCTTTCATACAAGACAGTCCTGATCCAGGCACAAAGAATAGAGAGATGAATTTAAATTTAAAGAGATGAAAGTAAGTAAATATAAATATGAAGATAAAGAAATGGATTCTATCCTCAGGAGCTCTTTAACAATGTTGGAAAACAGATGATACAGTGCAATTAAAGTCATCCAAGTCTTGGGTAGAGTTTCATGGGAATATGAAGGAACGGGAACTAACTGCTTGACATTTGATTTCCTGGATGAGACACACACACACACACACACACACACATGAGGTGGGTCTCTAAGGTGGAGCACAGGCAGAGGCGGAGCATTCCATGCAGAGAAAAGAGAATAAAGACCGACCTTCAGAAAATTACAAGTAAGTTAGTATGACCAGAGCAGCATTCTCAATGGTAGCAGGACCACTCCCTAGGGGATATTTGGAAAAGTTAATGGGGATTTTTCTTGGTCCCACTGATTGATATACTAGCCTGGACACAATTAAGCCAGGGATGCTAGATGCTCTATGATGGGCAGGACAATCCTGCACAACAAAAAAAATTGTCCCAAGTTCAAGTTTTGGACAAGTTTGAAACTGCCCTCCATGCATTATGTCAAACTCCTAATACATATAATACAATTTTTTTTTTGCACAGTTTTAATATGCACTGAATTTTCCAGGGATTCAATTATTATGTAAATCAAGGGAAGATTGTACCTTGCTTTGTTTGGGACTTTTATCAAGAGTCATTCACCATTTCAGAACATAGCATCGATGATGTAGTAATAGCTCTTGGTGTCTGAATTGCCAATTCAGCTACCTTTATCAATCTCTGTATTTATCACCGTCAAGGTGAGTCTATTTTTCAGCACAAGTATCTGACAACTTCATTAAATTCCCAGTACAGCTGTGGTCAAGCCTTTTACATTATCTTATTATATTATTTTACATTGTTTTATTATATCATTTTTCTTTTTCCTTTTAATTATATTAGGACATTTTTAAAAAGTTCAATGGAAAAGTTTGATTATTTTATCTCTGCATTTCATTTTGATAGCAAAAGTGTGTAACAAACTGGTTGTTGTTATAAAGGTGGCTTTGGCTTGCAAAGGAGAGAATGGGCTGAGCTATTGGCAGCATCTCCTTCGCCAAAGACCTCAGTTTTTACATGAGAACCTCTCATTGTCATGTGACATTTCCAGTTATGAGCCTTGGATCCTTGCTGGAAAAATAAATGAGTAAAAATCAAATTAGGAGACCATTTCTCTTTCCCCACATGAAACATTTTAATGTGACTTGACTTACATTTCCCTGGCTCTTTTGGCAACATAAAAGAACTATTTCATCTCAGGACCCAAGTGAACGAATCTCAGTGTTGTTTTTACCTTAATTTTCTTAATTGATCCTTCTGTACTCTTCAAGTATGGTAACAATAATATCAGTGATATTAATAGACTAGATTTATTAAGTAACTACTATATGCTAGGTACTGTGCTAAGTAATTTCCATATACAATCTTTTATCCTCACAGTTAACCTATAAAGGTAGTACTTTTGTCATTATTTTATAGGTGAGAAAACAGATGTAAGTAACTATCCTGAGGCCACACCAACTTTAGGACGTAGAGGAGGGAGCCCAAGCCCCAGATGCGCTTCAGTCCAGAGCCCAGGGTCCTACAGAGACACAAAACTTCACAGATGTAAAAATAGCTTTCTCTGCTAGGTTTCTGTGGTTTCTCACACTTTGGAAAGTAAGGTTTCAAACTGACTAACTATAACATATGGGTGAAATCTAGTACCACTTGAAACTGTGGTGGGAAAATAGCTAAAGATCATAGGCCTCTCTCTGAAATATAATAAAAGCAAATTGGATATGAACACACTCCTGTTAGATTTGTCTACGGAAAATTAATATTGCTCCAAAATTTGGAATCCATTAAATAGACATTATTGGGTCTAACTCTGACATTGCCCCAAACTGGCTTAAATGTGGAATATGATTATGATATATTAAAGGAAGTATTAGTACTGGACCATATTGTCCTTAGGAAGAAATTATTTTTCTTTTCTGGTCTTTATAGTGAAATTTAAAACGAAGAAACTGAAACCTTCACTGTGTGAATGAAGGATTCTTTTATGGCACAAACTGATGACTCGTCTCGTTATTATCTCCAATGCATGTTCTTGGCACCTTTGTCTAATATAAGATAGTTTTGTGGGTTAGTCTCTATGTCCTCTATTCTGTACCATTGGTCGACCAGTTTGTTTTGGTGCCAATAAAATAGGCCATATTTTATACCTCTTTTCCTCTTGGCATTTTCCATTTATCATTATTATCACTCATTAAATACTTAGCATAAAATTTCGAGGATGCTATAAAACAAAAAGTTAGCTACAAATAGAATTTGCTTTAATGTATAAAGAATTTCATTACCTGATGAAGTTTACTTTTATTTCCTCCCCTCCTTTTTTCTGTTCTCCTGATTCATTTTCATCATCATCATAACTCATTTATGAAGATTATCGAGTACAAAGATGGTCGGTTTTAGAAACAGAGAAATTTAGATTGACATTCTGAGTCTGAAGCAAGTTACCTTTCTTCTGTAAGCTTAATTTTTGTTATCTGAAAAGTAATAAATAAATCTCTGTTCTTCATAAACTACCTACTCTCAGGTATTTCGTTACAGCAGCAAAAGAATGGACTAAAACAGACTGGGTTGATTATTATATTTTCATAGCCATTAGATTCATTTTTCTCCATCTGTGAATGGAATTCAGACTAAAAATGTCTGTGGCCTTCCATCCAGATTCAGAATGTCATGTTAACTTTCTTTTGTTCTAAAGTCAACAATCTTTCTCCATGACAGTTCTCAATGAATATGGTAAATGCCAAGAAGAAAAGAGGTATAAAATATGGCCTATTTTATTGGCACCAAAAGATATTCTACATTGGTAGACCAATGGTACAGAATAGAGGACACAGAAACTAACCCACAAAACTACAATTATCTTATATTAGACAAAGGTGCCAAGAACATGCATTGGAGAAAAGATAGCCTCTTCAACAAATGGTGCTGGGAAAACTGGAAATCCATATGCAACAAAATGAAATTAAACCCCTATCTCTCACCGTGCAGGAAACTCAACCCAAAATGGATCAAGGACTTAGGAATACAACCAGAGACCCTGCATCTAATAGAATAAAAAGTAGGCCCTAATCTCCATCATGTGGGATTAGGCCCCAACTTCCTTAATAAGACTCCTGTGGCACAAGAATTAAAATCAAGAATCAATAAATGGGATGGAATCAAACAAAAAGTTTCTTCTCAACAAAAGAAACAATCTGTGAAGTGAATAGAAAACCTATACCTTGGGAGCAAATCTTTACCCCTCAAACATCAGATAGAGCATGGATCACTAGGGTATATAAGGAACTCAAAAAGCTAAACACCAAAAAGCAAATCACCCAATCAATAAATGGGCCAAGTACCTGAACAGAAATTTCTCAGAAGAGGATATACAATCAATCAACAAATACATGAAAAAATGTTCTTCATCACTAGCAATTAGAGAAATGCAAATCAAAACCACTCTAAGATTTCATCTCACTCCAGTCAGAATGGCAGCTATTATGAAGACAAACAACAATAAGTGTTGGCGAGGATGTGGGGAAAAGGGCACAATCATACACTGCTGGTGGGACTGCAAATCAGTGCAGCCAATATGGAAAGCAGTATGGAGATTCCTTGGCAATCTGGGAATGGAACCACCATTTGACCCAGCTGTCCCTCTCCTCAGTCTATACCCAAAAGACTTAAAAACAGCATACTACAGGGACACAGCCACATAAATGTTTATAGCAGCACAATTCACAATAGCTAAACTGTAGAACCAACCTAGATGCCTTTCAATAGATGAATGGATAAAGAAAATGTGGCATATATACACAATGGAATATTATTCAGCAATAAAAGAGAATAAAATCATGGCATTTGCAGGTAAATGTATGGAGATAGAGAAGATAACGCTAAGTGAAGTTAGCCAATCCCCCAAAACCAAATGACGAATGTTTTCTTTGATATAAGGAGGCTAATTCATAGTGGGATAGGGATAGGGAGCATGGGAGGAATAGATGAACTCTAGATAGGGCAGAGGGGTTGGAGGGGAAGAGAGGAGGCATAGGGTAATTAATGATGGTGGAATGTGATGATCATTATTATCCAAAGTATAGGTATGAAGACACAAATTGGTGTGAATATACTATGTATACAACCAGAGATGTGAAAAATTGTGCTCTATATGTATAATAAGAATTATAATGCATTCTGCTGTCATATATAAATAAAAAATAAAATTAAAAAATATGGCCTGTCCTAGTCTTTTTTTTCTGCTATTAACAGAATACCTGAGACTAGGTAGTTTATAAAATCAGAGATTTATTTATAAACTATTTATTTTATTTCATAAGGAAAATTATTCTTATAGAATAAATGCAACTTGCTCCAGGATTATGGTTCTGGAGGCTAGAAAGTCCAAGAGCATGGCATCAGCAGGGGCAAGAGCCCTTTGCTCTGTCATCCCATGGCAGAAGGCAGAAGGCAAAGGTGTAAGGCAAAAGGGCAAAATCGGGTAAGAGGGAGAGTGAGAGAGGGCTGAACTTGCTCTCATAATAAGTCCACTTTCATGGTAATTAACCCAGTCTCACCATAAAGGCATTAATTCATTCATGAGGGCAGAATTCTCATGACCTAATCATTTTCTAGTAGGCCCAATTTTGCACTGAAGATTAAGTTTTCAACATATAAACATGTAATCCATAGCATGGTCCCTGCCCTCAAGCAATGTAAGATCTACTTGGAATAAAAGGGCTAATATATAATAGATAAATGATAATAGAATGTTGGCTATAGTAATTACATAACTAGTCAGGCAGACAATAATTATTGAAGAAGTTCTCATAGAAAGGATGAATCAAACAAATTTCCATAAAGAAATGGAGCCCATGAAAATGTTGTAGGCTTCATTTCTTTCACAGAAGGCAAAACTAAATCTAATACCAATGAATATATAATAAACAATCCAGCCTGGGTTATATTTGTCTTCATATGGTAGATCCCTCTTCTCCATTGTTTTACTTTCTGTGGTTTAAATTAACCCTGGGTTAATTGTGGTCCAAAAACATTAAGTAGAAAATTTCAGAAGTAATCAATTCCTAAAGTTTAAACTGTGTACCATTCTGAGTAGCATGACTAAATCTCCTATCATTCCCCTCCCTTCCATCTGTTACATGAGTCATCTTTCTGCCCAGTGTTTCCACATTATATACACTACCTGCCTGTTAATCACTTAGTAGTTATCTAAGTTATTAGATTGACTGTTACTGTATCAAATTGCTGTGGTCAAAGTAGCACTTATTTTATTCAGTAATGGTCCAAAGATGCAAGGGTAGGGATGCTGACAATCCAGATATGCAAAGACAATCCATAGAGTTCTTCTTTTAAGTAAAAAGGTGAAAGTTTACATAGGTATGTAGGTATAGGGGAAAATGATATAAAAAGAGTATATATAAAATTTTACCTCATTAAAATCTCTAAAGTTATTCTGGACTCCTGAGGGCTCCAGAGACAAGCTCCTAAAACCAGGGGGATCTGGAAAACTGGATCCTATGTGTTCTTGTGCTATCACCAAATGCTCACTGAGATGGATGCACTAATTCCCTTCCTACAGAAAAAACAAATGGGCAATCAAAGGCTGATGACTGGAGTCTCTTACTACCCCTGGAGGAGAGAAACCCATATCATCCCTCACCAGAGAATGAAGAGGAAAAACTAAATGGGAGGATTTTTTGGTTGTTGTTTTACATGAAAATCTCAAAACTACTTGTCATATTTTGTTCTTGATTTCAGAAAGAGTATGATCCTTCTACACTTGCAGTCCCCAAATCCACTCTTGTTATCAATTTAAGAAGTGAATCAGGTGAACTAAGTTTTTTTTTTTTTTCTGAACTCTTCCTAGGAAAGAATCAGAATTTCAGAGCCAGATGAGATTCATAGAAACTGTCAAATCCAACTGTTTTATTCTATTGCAATCCCTAAGATTACGAGTAAATATTCATCACCAGATTTGTACTTCTTCTTCCACTCAACCTCTTTCTCTTAGGACTGATCTTTCTAGGGTATTTTGTGAATTTTCTTCTGTGCCTGTGTAACTATAATGTTCACCAGGTTTTATTCTTCTTTTCCTTTTTTTATTCTATTGATTTTTAAGGAGTAACTTCTGAATTGCCCTTACTCCTAATCTATGAAAAGCCCTTTCCTCTAAATAATCCTGACTATCTGCCCATGAGTGAGAATGCCAAAGTCCCACAATAGGAACTGGCCATGTCTTCAAGCCAATCTTTCAGACCACCTCTTCTTGACGTTAGAAGCCCTTTTCCAATTTTCATTTTACTTCGTGCCTCAGTTTTGTGTATAGAAAAACTCAGACCCTTCTTGGTTTTTCCAAATTACTTTGTTCTTGAATCTCCAACTAGTCCTTGGAATTCTGTAATCCTGGTCTCAATTCTAATCCAATGAATGACGTTCCATTACGTCTGGTAAAGGACATCCTTTATTTCTTTCCCTAGATCCATGGACTCACACATACACACTTCTAAGCCACATTCTATGTAAGAAATGGAAAATCAGAAAATGATTCTGCCCTTACATCTTAAGCCATCAGGCCAGACTTCTCTAGTGAGCTTTCGGGGTATTCTCATTCCCCTCTTGTTGGATATCTCCTCCTAATGGTCCTGCCATCACTTTAGTTTGAAGATGTGCATGGTAGAACTGACTTTCCTTCATCTCTCTTGGTTATTTGGCCTCACTGTCCTGTAACACTTTCCTTCAATTTCCTTGTCAACTTTACTTTAGCAAATTCTTTTTCATATACACCCTCTTTGGGGGTCCACCGCCACTAACCTACATCTCACATAAGTTATTCTAAATTGCCTCCTACATCAGTTCTCCTG
The DNA here is from genome assembly GCF_021218885.2 of Marmota monax. NCBI lineage: Eukaryota > Metazoa > Chordata > Mammalia > Rodentia > Sciuridae > Marmota > Marmota monax. The sequence continues at coordinate 2,069,384 of NW_026694339.1, forward strand.
TACCCAGAGTTGCTGTCTCCTAATAAATGGTCCACAGTGCTGTCAGAGTAGCAGTTTCTAGGGAAGCCAGGATAAAAAGTGTAGCCCAAGTAAAACGAACATTGTGAGCAGGAGATACAAACATGAAGCAAAATGCTGTGTGCACAGGAAACTTCAAACAATTCTCTTTCACTATGACAATAACATGGGTGGGGTGAGGCTGCTGGCCCTGGAGAGTAGACCCAGGTTGGATAAGACTTTTGTGTTTTCTAATAAAAGATTACCTTGAGTTTTTAGTCAGTAAAGAGCTAGAAAATGCTTGCAAATCTATAAGGTAATCTGATTAGGACTTGGTGACAGATGCTTAAGGCCAAAGAGGCAAAGAGGGAAGATTGTAAATCTCATGGACATGGGATTGGCTTTTAGCCACTGTGACAATCACTGCCCATTACCTGCCTGATAGCCAACCCCGCCGCCAGCCATTTCTTGCTCATAAAACCCTCACAGAGAAGAAGTGCTCGGTAAAGATAGGTGCCTCCCTAAGTCTCCTGAGTCTTGATAATGGACCTAAAGAACAATTCTCATCTCATTCCCTTTTTTTTTCCACTTTTATTTTATTATTTTTTTATTTTTTTATTGTTGGTTGTTCAAAACATTACATAGTTCTTGATATATCATATTTCACACTTTGATTCAAGTGGGTTATGAACTCCCATTTTTACCCCATATACAGATTGCAGAATCACATCAGTTACACATCCATTGATTTACATATTGCCATACTAGTGTCTGTTGTGTTCTGATGCCTTTCCTATCCTCTAATATCCCCCCTCCCCTCCCCTCCCCTCTTCTCTCTCTACCCCCTCTACTGTCATTCATTTCTCCCCCTTGTATTATTTTTCCCTATCCCCTCACTTCCTCTTGTATGTACTTTTGTATAACCCTGAGGGTCTCCTTCCATTTCCATGCAATTTCCCTTCTCTCTCCCTTTCCCTCCCACCTCTCATCCCTGTTTAATGTTAATCTTCTTCTCCTGCTCTTCGTCCCTACTCTGTTCTTAGTTACTCTCCTTATATCAAAGAAGACATTTGGCATTTGTTTTTTAGGGATTGGCTAGCTTCACTTAGCATAATCTGCTCTAATGCCATCCATTTCCCTGTAAATTCTATGATTTTGTCATTTTTTAATGCAGAGTAATACTCCATTGTGTATAAATGCCACATTTTTTTTATCCATTCGTCTATTGAAGGGCATCTAGGTTGGTTCCACCGTCTTGCTATTGTGAATTGTGCTGCTATGAACATCGATGTAGCAGTGTCCCTGTAGCATGCTCTTTTTAGGTCTTTAGGGAATAGACCGAGAAGGGGAATAGCTGGGTCAAATGGTGGCTCCATTCCCAGCTTTCCAAGAAATCTCCATACTGCTTTCCAAATTGGCTGCACCAATTTGCAGTCCCACCAGCAATGTACAAGTGTACCCTTTTCCCCACATCCTCGCCAGCACTTGTTGTTGTTTGACTTCTTAATGGCTGCCAATCTTACTGGAGTGAGATGGTATCTTAGGGTGGTTTTGATTTGCATTGCTCTGACTGCTAGAGATGGTGAGCATTTTTTCATGTACTTGTTGATTGATTGTATGTCCTCCTCTGAGAAGTGTCTGTTCAGGTCCTTGGCCCATTTGTTGATTGGGTTGTTTGTTATCTTATTGTCTAATTTTTTGAGTTCTTTGTATACTCTGGATATTAGGGCTCTATCTGAAGTGTGAGGAGTAAAGATTTGTTCCCAGGATGTAAGCTCCCTATTTACCTCTCTTATTGTTTCTTTTGCTGAGAAAAAACTTTTTAGTTTGAGTAAGTCCCATTTGTTGATTCTAGTTATTAACTTTTGTGCTATGGGTGTCCTATTGAGGAATTTGGAGCCCGACCCCACCGTATGTAGATCGTAGCCAACTTTTTCTTCTATCAGACGGCGTGTCTCTGATTTGATATCAAGCTCCTTGATCCATTTTGAATTAACTTTTGTGCATGGCGAGAGAAAGGGATTCAGTTTCATTTTGTTGCATATGAATTTCCAGTTTTCCCAGCACCATTTGTTGAAGATGCTATCCTTCCTCCATTGCATGCTTTTAGCCCCTTTATCAAATATAAGATAGTTGTAGTTTTGTGGATTGGTTTCTGTGTCCTCTATTCTGTACCATTGGTCTACCCGCCTGTTTTGGTACCAGTACCATGCTGTTTTTGTTACTATTGCTCTGTAGTATAGTTTGAAGTCTGGTATCGCTATACCACCTGATTCACACTTTCTGCTTAGCATTGTTTTTGCTATTCTGGGTCTTTTATTTTTCCATATGAATTTCATGATTGCTTTCTCTATTTCTACAAGAAATGCCGTTGGGATTTTGATTGGCATTGCATTAAACCTATAGAGAACTTTTGGTAATATCGCCATTTTGATGATGTTAGTTCTGCCTATCCATGAACAGGGTATATTTTTCCATCTTCTAAGATCTTCTTCTATTTCTCTCTTTAGGGTTCTGTAGTTTTCATTGTATAAGTCTTTCACCTCTTTTGTTAGGTTGATTCCCAAGTATTTTATTTTTTTTTGAAGATATTGTGAATGGAGTGGTTGTCCTCATTTCCATTTCAGAGGATTTGTCATTGATATACAGGAATGCCTTTGATTTATGCGTGTTGATTTTATATCCTGCCACTTTGCTGAATTCATTTATTAGCTCTAATAGTTTCTTTGTAGAGCCTTTTGGGTCTGCTAGGTATATAATCATGTCAACTGCAAATAGTGATAATTTAAGTTCTTCTTTTCCTATTTTTATGCCTTTAATTTCTTTCGTCTGTCTAATTGCTCTGGCCAGTGTTTCAAGAACTATGTTGAACAGAAGTGGAGAGAGAGGGCATCCTTGTCTTGTTCCAGATTTTAGAGGGAATGCCTTCAATTTTTCTCCATTCAGAATGATGCTAGCCTGAGACTTAGCATAGATTGCTTTTACAATATTGAGGTATGTTCCTGTTATCCCTAGTTTTTCTAGAGTTTTGAACATAAAGGGATGCTGTACTTTGTCGAATGCTTTTTCCGCATCTATCGAGATGATCATATGGTTCTTATTTTTAAGTCTATTGATGTGGTGAATAACATTTATTGATTTCCGTATATTGAACCAGCCTTGCATCCCAGGGATGAATCCTACTTGATCATGGTGCACAATTTTTTTGATATGTTTTTGTATCCGATTCGCCAGAATTTTATTGAGGATTTTTGCATCTAGGTTCATTAGAGATATTGGCCTGTAGTTTTCTTTCTTTGAAGTGTCTTTGTCTGGTTTAGGTATCAGGGTGATGTTGGCCTCATAGAATGAATTTGGAAGTTCTCCCTCTTTTTCTATTTCCTGAAGTAGCTTGAAAAGTATTGGTATTATTTCCTCTTTAAAGATTTTGTAAAACTCTGCTGTATACCCATCCAGTCCTGGGCTTTTCTTAGTTGGTAGTCTTTTGATGGTTTCTTCTATTTCCTCAATTGATATTGGTCTGTTTAGGTTGTCTATATCCTCCTGACTCAATCTGGGCAGATAATATGACTTAAGAAATTTATCTATGCCTTCACTATCTTCTAATTTATTGGAGTATAAGGATTCAAAATAATTTTTGATTATCTTCTGTATTTCTGAAGTGTCTGTTGTGATATTGCCTTTTTCATCCCGTATGCTAGTAATTTGAGTTCTCTCTCTTCTTCTCTTCGCTAGCATGGCTAAGGTTCTGTCGAATTTGTTTATTTTTTCAAAGAACCAACTTTTAGTTTTGTCAATTTTTTCAATTGTTTCTTTTGTTTCGATTTCATTAATTTTAGCTCTGATTTTAATTATTTCTTGCCTTCTACTTCTTTTGCTGTTGTTTTGCTCTTCTTTTTCTAGGATTTTGAGATGAAGTATGAGATCATTTATTTGTTGGTTTTTTCTTTTTTTAAGGAATGAACTCCAAGCAATGAATTTTCCTCTTAGAACTGCTTTCAATGTGTCCCATAGATTCCGATATGTTGTGTCTGTGTTTTCATTTATCTCTAAGAATTTTTTAATTTCCTCCTTGATGTCTTCTATAACCCATTGATCATTCAGTAACCTATTGTTCATTCTCCAAGTGATGTATGATTTTTCCTTCCTTCTTTTATCGTTGATTTTCAGTTTCATTCCATTATGATCAGATAAGATGCATGGTATTATCTCTACTCCTTTGTATTGTCTAAGAGTTGCCCTGTGACATAATATATGATCTATTTTTGAGGAGGATCCATGTGCTGCTGAGAAAAAAGTGTAACTGCTTGATGTTGGGTGGTATATTCTATATATGTCAATTAAGTCTAGGTTATTAATTGTGTTATTGAGTTCTATAGTTTCCTTATTCAACTTTTGTTTGGAAGATCTGTCCAGTGGCGAGAGAGGTGTGTTGAAGTCTCCCATGATTATTGTATGGGGGTCTATTAGACTCTTGAACTTGAGAAGAGTTTTTTTGATGAACATAGCTGCACCATTGTTTGGGGCATAAATATTTATGATTGTTATGTCTTGTTGGTGTATGGGTCCCTTAAGCAGTAGGTAGTGTCCCTCTTTATCCCTTTTGATTAACTTTGGCTTGAAATCTATTTTATTTGATATGAGTATGGACACTCCTGCTTGTTTCCGAAGTCCATGTGAGTGATATGATTTTTCCCAACCTTTCACCTTCAGCCTATGTATGTCTTTTCCTATCAAATGCGTCTCCTGCAGGCAGCATATTGTTGGGTCTTGTTTTGTGATCCATTCTACTAGCCTGTGTCTCTTAATTGGTGAGTTTAAGCCATTAACATTTAGGGTTATTATTGAGATATGGGTTGTTCTTCCAGCCATATTTGTTTATTTATGTTACTAAACATGGTTTGTTTTCCTCTTTGATTATTTCCCCCCCCCTTTACTGTCCTACCTCCCACTGTTGGTTTTCATTGTTATCTTCCATTTCCTCTTCCTGTAATGTTTTGCCGAGGATGTTTTGAAGAGATGGTTTTCTAGCTGCAAATTCTTTTAACTTTTTTTTATCATGGAAGGTTTTAATTTCATCTTCCATCCTGAAGCTTAATTTCGCTGGATACACAATTCTTGGTTGGAACCCATTTTCTTTCAGTATTTGAAATATGTTATTCCAGGATCTTCTAGCTTTCAGAGTCTGTGTTGGAAGATCAGCTGTTATCCTGATTGGCTTACCCCCTAAATGTAATCTGCTTCCTTTCTCTTGTAGCTTTTAAAATTCTCTCCTTATTCTGTATGTTGGGCATCTTCATTATAATGTGTCTAGGTGTGGATCTCTTATGATTTTGCACATTTGGCATCCTGTAGGCTTCTAGGATTTGGGATTCTGTCTCATTCTTCAAGTCTGGGAAGTTTTCTCGTATTATTTCATTGAATATATTGCTCATTCCTTTGGTTTGGAGTTCTGTACCTACCTGTATCCCAATGACTCTTAAGTTTGGTCTCTTAATGTTATCCCATATTTCTTGGATGTTCTGCTCATGGTTTCTTAACAGTCTTGCTGAGCTGTCTATGTTCTTTTCCAGTTGAAATACTTTGTCTTCATTGTCTGATGTTCTATCTTCTAAGTGTTCTACTCTGCTGGTAGTATTCTCCATTGAGTTTTTAAGTTGGTTTATTGCTTCCTGCATTTCTAGGATTTCTGTTTGTTTGTTTTTTATAACCTCTATCTCCCTGTATAGTTGATCCTTTGCTTCCTGGATTTGTTTGTGTAATTCATTGTCGAAGTGATCTTTCATTGTCTGATTTTGCTGTCTAATGTCTTCCTTGATACTCCAGATCATCTGAAGCATGTATATCCTGAATTCTTTATCTGACATTCCTTCTGCTGCAGCTGTTACCTCTTCTAAAGTTGAGTTGACCTGCATTGCTTATGGTCCTTTCTTTCCTTGTCTTTTCATATTGCTTGTGTTTCTTTCTGCTTGGTGAAACTGTTGTGTTTTTGAAATATTTTCCCCCTATATATTTATATTGCTCTTGTATAGTTGAAAAGTCTCCCTTGCAGGGTCGGGCGGCGGTCTGCCTACCTTGCAGGCACGGGCGGCAGCTCTGCTCTGCCCCTCCTCCAATTGGTGTGAGGTGTCTACCACGCCCACGGACCCCTGGGCCTGTTTTGCCGGTCGTTCGCAGGTCTGCTTACTTTGCAGGCGCGGGCGGCGGCTCTGCTCTGCCCTTACTCCAATTGGGGTGACGAGTGTACCACGCCGGCAGGCCACCGGGCCTGATCCGCCAGTCGGTTGCAGGTCTGCCTACCCTGCAGGCGCGGGCGGCGGCTCTGCTCTGCCCCCCCTCCAATTGGTGTGACTTGTCTACCACACCCGCAGACCGCTGGGCCTGTTCCGGGCACGGGCGAAGTCTCTGCTCTTCTCCTACTCCAATTGGGGTGACGTGTGTACCACGCCGGCAGGCCGCTGGGCCTGATCCGCCGGTCTGTCGCAGGTCTGCCTACCTTGCAGGCGCGGGCGGCGGCTCTGCCCTGCCCCTCCTACCATGCCTGCGGGCTGCTGGGCCTGATCTGCAGGTTGGTCACAGGTCTGCCCACCCTGAGGGCACGGGTGGCGGTTCCGCTCTGCCCCCACTCCAATTGGGGTCACGTGACCACCACACCGGCAGGGCCTGATCCGGGCGCGGGCGAAGGCTCTGCTCTGCCCCTACTCCAGTTGGGGTGACGTGTGTACCATGCTGGCAGGCCGCTGGGCCTGACCCGCCAGTCTGTCGCAGGTCTGCTTACCTTGCAGGCGCGGGCGGTGGCTCTGCCCTGCCCCTCCTACCACGCCCGCGTACCACTGGGTCGCAGGTCTGCCCACCTTGCGGGCGTGGGTGGCAGCTCCGCTCCGCCCCCTCTCCAATTCGGGTCACGCGACCACCACGCCAGCAAGCCGCTGGGCCTGCTCCGGGCGCGGGCGGCGGCCCGGCTCCTCCCCTCTGGCTCGACGACAAAGCGAGAGACACTCGGGTGTCTGTGACTCACCCTCCCTACCAGGAGACCAACTGTTTCTGTCGCCGCTGGTATTGATGAAGTTCTCTCCTCCGCCGCTTTCTGATGACATCAGATCTCTGCCATGTTGGTATCCTATGCGAAATGGCAGCATTTCGTTCCTTTTGCCGGGTGACCAAAGCAACGGGTGAGTCCTGACCGGCCCTCACAGGCCCCGTCTCAGTCGTGTTGCCACTGCCCACACGAAAGCTTGGTTGGTATTTACCTCCACAGTACTCAGCAGGACCCCGTCCGAGAAGCAGTTTCCGCGGGCTCCTTAGCCCTGGGCCAGAGCAGTTCCAGGAGCCGGAACTCAGCTGCTCCGTGCTCGGTGTATGCTCTGATAAGAGCAGGCTCCAAGAAGCAGTTTCCGCGGGTTAGCCTGAGTAATCTGTCTGCAAGCCGCAGGCGAATGGCAGCCTGAAATTACCTGTTCTATGGCTGAATGAGCTGCGGTCAGTCGAAAACAGGGATGGTGACGTCAGCTCTCCAAGATGGTGGCCGCTGGCCTCCTCTGTGGTCTGACCCGTGTGGAGAACCGAATTGGACCGCTTCCTTCCCCCGTCTCGAAACCAGAATTCAGCCCTGAGTACGGTGCTTGCACGGCTGGCAGAAACTGCAGTGCTGTATCCCTGCATTGCTATCTCCTCGTTTCCCAGCGCGCGTTGCAGACTCTAGCCGCGGGGCGATTTGCTGAATAAGCAGTGTTACCCTCCATGCGACAAATCTCTCGCGTTTGAGTCCCCGTAGCCGATCCTCGTGCAATGGAAATTCTTCCTCCAGGTTCCGGAGCACCCCACTATTGCTGGAAATTCCTAACAAGATAGCCTTTATCCGTCCTGACTCGTCATACTCCCACACGGTGAAGCAGCACATGGGGGCAATGCACTCCCCTCGCCGCCATCTTCTTCCTCTCCATCTCATTCCCTTTTGCTAGTGCTGGTGAGTATGCAACTTAGGTTTGACCAGTTTGCTGGGGGCTTCTGGGGAAGGTTCGTTTTTGGTAAAAATGAAGATATGATCCCTACAATTTCAGTAGCTATCTCATGACCACACAGAGTCAAGTCTGAGGGGCAATAACCAATATGTTGAGGAGAGCAGCATGTAAAAGAAGGAAGAACGCAGGTCCATAATGACATTAAACCAACCCTGGAGCCATCAACATTTGAAGTCCCCATCACATAAAATAGTAAATGCCCTCACTATAAAGCTATTTCTGGCTGAGTTTTTATGATTGGAGCTGTACTTGTCCTAACTAATATGTAATGAGATAGTCATTACACAGATACTGGAGCTGAACTTCTTAAGTTCAGCCCTTAGTGGTGGCACTTCTATTAGCTGTGTGAACCTGAATAAGTGACTTAGCCTTTCTGAGCTTCATTTTCCTCATCTGTGGATTTCAAATAATAATGATAACAATAATAATAAAAAAAATAATGCCTCTCTCAAGAGTGTGTTGAAAACCAAAAAGGCAATATATACAAAGCACATTAGAATATTCTGGTACATGGTAAGAACTTGATAATATTCACTTGATTGTGCAGGTGTTCCACACATGCAAATTTTTATTGAATTGAATTCTAGAGTCCCAGACAAGTAGCAGACAGGTACCTCCATAGGGGTTCCTTGGCTGGCTTGGAGTAGAGGTTGGACTAGGACCTAGCTCTGGAAATAGACTTGGGGTTCCTCTGGCATCCTCAAAAGGAGGGAAACAATGGAGGCAGTAACACATACCCTCAGTAGAGCTAGGAAGTGTCTGTGGGTGATCAGTGTTCAGGCTCTTCTTAGAATAAAATTCTAATTTAAAAAAAAAAGTTTTAACTTTAAATGTTATATGTTATTAAATTATGGGTCAACTTTAGTCAAAATTTTTAAGCACAATTTTTTTCTACTAAAATTTTCCTTTCTTCAATAACATCAGTGAAGACTGAAATTAGAGAACTTTTGATTTTAAGAATTGTTGTCCCCAGACTGGTCTTACCCGTGGTTTTTACATTTTCTTTTTACAGTGGGCTCGGAATTTATTCTCTGACATAGGAATAATTCACACTTCTCCATTTTGAAGGACTTTATGTGGAGTGACTGAAAAAGTCCTTGCTCCCAAGGAAAGAGAACATCTGTTTTCAATTAAATGTGAAAAGGTGAATTCTTTTGTATTAAAAATCAATTATAATGCTCTAGTCTATATAAACCTGCTACCAAATATATAATAGCTACTGAATGAACAGCATCAATTTAATAGCTTATAAAACAAAACATAAAATATAACATAATACCTAATGAAATTCACATTTATTTAGTATCTGGTATATGATATAGTAAGATGGCATGGTAAAACAATCATCAGATCTGGAGTTAAGAGACCCACATTCAAACTCCAAGTTTAAATGTCTGGGGTCAAAACACTTAACTTCTTCAAGATTCAATTTTCCTTAGTTGCACACCTGGAATGATGATAATAATAATATATCACAAGTTAGTTGGGAAAGAACTCTATATAAAATTTAAAATTTAATGCAGATATTTCACTTACAACTTACATTGCATAAGTGGTTGACAATTTTTTAATTAAAAGATATAAATTCCTTAAGTTTAAGGAAAATGGTAGGATAAATAGCTCTATATTTCTTGATAATTTCTATTATTTCAGTCCTTTATATGTAGTAAATCTGAAGAAAAAAAAAACTTTCTTCACTTGATAGTAAATTAGTATGTTTCCCATTTCTACTACCTAACTGTACCCTTGGCACATAAGAGATGCTAAAAAAAAATGTAAATGTTTGCTAAATGTTTTGACCACTGTTATGAAATTCCAGTAGAATATCCAGAAATATTTATTCAGGCATGTAGATGAGAAATTTACGGAAAAGAAATTTAATGCAGAAAGGTAGAAAATCTGGGCAAAGGATGAACATCAAGGTTCACATCCCTCGTGTCAATTTCTATCTACTAATTCCTCTTGCCTCCTCTCAGATACTAGGCAAAGGTGCTCTACCACTGAACTGCATCTCCAGCCGGCTCTGCCTTCCTCTTATCTGTCCTTTCTTTCTTCCTTCATTGTCTATGAGTGTGCACACATCTGCAGCTCCCCATGTGTGGATGTAAGGACACACACACAACACACACACACATACCACACACACACAAATGCACATCCGATATTGAAAATGAAAACTGTTAAATCTAATGAAAACTTTATTTTAAGGAATAACTGGCTATTATTGGAATAAGATAATAGTGTTTATTTATTAACTGATGGAATAATACTTTGCTTTGTTTTTAAATGTCTGTACTCTTATTCCATCCAAGCAACAGCTGTCGTGTTCTTGTATTCCTGACGTAGGGAGGGAAAATATAGCTGAAGAGTGAGGTTCTTGCAGAGGTTGTGGTAGAGCAAGTACATCTGGATATATAATTGGTTGGAGTTGCTTGTTATCAAATGCAGAATTGATAAAGAATTTGGGGAAGAAAATAGGCCAAGAGAGCACAAAGCATAGGTTTTGGTATGGTCACAGGATAATGCTATCGAGGGACAAAACAGAAACTCCTGATAAGTTTTGTGATCTGAAAGCAGAGGAAATCTATGCTTTCCATCTCTGAGTAGTGTTCATCAAAGCAGAAGCATTGGTAGGAAAGCCCCCCAGTCAATATGGGGTAAGAAAAACTGAAGAGAAATGGCTGAATATATCAGTTTCCTGTTGTTGCTATTACTAATTACTATATATTTAGTGACTTAACGTAACATAGATGTCAGAAGTCCAAAATGGGTCTCAGTGGGCTAAATTCAAGGTGTGGGCAGAGTTGCAATTCTTTTTGGAGGTTCTGGGGAGAATTTGTTTTCTTACATTTTTCAGCTTCCATTGGTTTCCCCCATTCCTTTGTTCAAGGCCCCCTTCCTCCATCTTCAAAGCCAGCAATTGCCAGTGCAGTCTCCCTTACACTGTACAGACATTGACTTTCCTCCCTTGTTCTTTTTTCTAAGACCTTTGTGTTTACATAGGGTCCAGCTGGATAATACAGGGTAATCTTATTTTAAGGCCAGCTAATTAACAATTGTAACTCCATTCTCCACCATAGTCCCCTCTGCTAGGAAATATAGCATGTTCACAGATTTTAGAGATTAGGGCATAGATATCTTCAGGAGGCCCCTATTCTACCTGCCACAGCTGTGATGCCTAACAGGACTTCACAGAATGCCCAAAGTGTCAGGGGAATAACAAAGTGTTCAGCCCCCATGGCAGTTGAGAATAACATGGTCAGGGCATGAGAATAGCAAGGGGTATTGGATGGTGCAGGGAGGTTGGACTGTCAAACTCAAGAGAGTATAACAGGAAATTTGTATGACAGACCAGTGACTAAGAATGGAAAACCAGGTGCCATGGAGGCTGATGTACATTTCAGTAGCTACTAGTCTGGAAATATGGTGACTGAGGAGCAGACAATCTCTTTACTCCTGACTCCAAATACTTTATTATACATAATGTTGCCTTCTCTTCCTTCCCTTCATGAGCTTACATACAATCTCAACGAGAAAATGAAATGGGAAATCCCAAATCAACTGTTTCCCTGATATGGACTAAGGCTCATTTTCACAATTAATAGTTGATGGGACATACGTAGAAAATATTTACATTTATGTATTTTTAAACACACATTTCACACTTGGATTTATTGTCTGATGTTTAAAGCACAGTAAACTCTCAGCATATTTTTAAAAATAAACTAAAACAAGTGCTTTTGCTTTCTTGTCTAAGCCCATTGGGAGTATGTGACCTTGCCTGTGCTTGTATTTTTCACATTTATACTTCAGAGACAGAGCAGAGGATGATGGATCCCAGACTAGAACCCTGTGTCCTAGGAAGATATCTCCTCCCCCTTTTAATTTCCAAATGAATGCTTTTCCCAAGAAAGATCCTTTGTTCATCAACATATATGTCTATTTCCAATCCATTTGTGTTATTTTAGACTGGTTAAGGTGGGGCCCCTATTGGAAAACCCTTTTCAAATTCATTGCCTTTCCCGAGGCTCCTGTTAAAGAACTTCTTTAAAGGGCCCTCTTCTGCCATCAACATGAAATTTCACCTTAACAATGTCACAGGAGATGATAACATTAGCTGTAGAAGGTCTCTGCTAGGAGCTTTATGTGTTATCTCTAATTCCCACAACAGCTTTTCCAAGTAAGTATTATTAGCCCCAATTTTCATATGAGCAAATTGAGATTGCATTCTTCCAAGGTGCCTTAGCTCAGATCCCCTCAAATCCAAGCCTGACATAAAAGATTATGTGCAGGTCATTTCTTTGGAAAATGAGCAAAGGAGCAGGACTGAGGGACACAGGAAAAGAAACAGAGAAGGAAAAGCCAGTGTACCAGGATGCATTATAAAGTTGGCTACTCTTGAAAGTTGCAGAGGTTAGTGTCTCTGGGCCCTTCAGAGCAGGCTTGTGAAGTACATGACAGAACTATTCACCTGGGCTAGGGAAGGGACAAGCATTTATCTTTGGTATTCAACCTTTGACTGGTCAAGGTGGCTCCAGCAGTGCTCACTGCCTGTCACTTTCTGGCTTGCATATAAAAATACCAACATGCTCCCAGGAATGCCCTAAGGCTAAGACTTCGGACAAGAAGCTAGAAATAGATGGAAGTGAAGCTAATTATCATCCTATTTTACCTGCATGAAGTTGGTTGAAGGCCATGCAGAAATGGCTAGGACATCAGTGGCTGTGGCACAGATGGGGCTAGAGGACATGAAGTGATATATGGGTGGCTGATACTCAAGGTCACGTAGATATGCAGGCCTACATGACTCCAAGGCTAGGTTTGCCTTCCATAATTCAGGTGAGTTCCCAAGAAGATGTTTGGTTTAGTGGAACTTAAGCATGAGTTTATTACCCTGGGTAATTAGATGAGGATCTTGTATTGATTTTACACTCTATCAGAAGTGGAGCATTATACAACCACTCTTTGTATATCTGAGGGCATGAATCCTTTCCCCTATTAACCTCTCAAATGAGTGTGGAAATAAATACACTGAATATAGGGCTTTAAGACAGTGCCACCAAGTAAAAAAAATAATGTGAGCTTCATGTGCAAGTTTAAAATTTTTAATGTAGGCACATTAAGAAATGGAAAAATATACAAGAGACATTAACTTTCACAATCTACTTTAACTCACTGTTATCTACAGTGTTATCTATTATTTCAACATGTAATCAATGTAAAATGGTTGCTGAGCTAGTTTGCATTCTTTTTGTTTCATTTTGTCAAACTGTCTCCAAAATCTGGTATGCATTTCACGTGTGTCAGCACTCCTCACTTCAGACTAGTTATACTTCTATGGCTCAGTGCCACATGTAACTCATGTGACCGTGTTGGACCCTGGTTTATCTTTGGTTCTTTTTTTGAACCGAAGTAGTTACTCTGAGAAAGGCAATACTAGAGCACCTCTCCTTGGGATGAGATGGAGGAGGGAGGATTTCTATATACTTCTCTGACATTAGGACTTGAGTCTATACTATTTCTCTCTGAAATAAGCAAAATGTCAAATTGACAAGGCTCATAGCCAAAAGTGATTAGAACAGTTATTCCAAGACAAAACCAAGCCATATGTGACTCTAATGCTTCCAGGTTTGTTTCACTTGTTCACCTGGTCTTTAAACCGCAGGACAAATTATTTTTAACTTCAAAAAAGAGAAGATAAAAAATGTTAAATGTTTGTGCATTACACTGTGTTGTGAACAATGTTAAGATAGTAGTTCTAAAACTGAGTTCCAAACAAGGAATCCTGTTACACCTGAGTTATAATTTATATGCAAATACATTTGCTTTACTATTATAAAAACGGCATTTTTTTATTTTCATAGGTTTATATTTCACACAAGGCACATATGTAATTTATATAAAGTTTAATAAGACATTTGGAAGATATAAGAATTAAAATAATGATTAAAAGCCCAGGATTTAGAGATGGACCTGGATTTAAATCCCAGCTTTACTACTTAACATGTGTAACTTTGAGCCAATCACTTAACTCAGTTTTATCTTTTTTCATGACGGGAATGACAATATCTGTCTTGGGTTACAGTAAGAAACAAAAAGGATATGTTGGAAACTTGGCACAGTGTCTGGCACGTGGTTAGCCCTCACCCAAAGGCAGCTTTTACTGTTCATGAACAAAAGGTCTAATGATAAGGCAGTCACTGTGCCTTCGACGTTTCTCACAGTCTACCAGTTCAGAAAATCGTGTATGGAATCACGAAATACTGCGCACACCACGAAACTCGATCCTGTTCAGACATTTGCCAATAAAAGGGACATTTCCCTTTCAAATCTGGGAAAATTGTTCATTAAAATCCATAGGCTCAAAGCAACCTGGCTGGAAAGGTGTTGAGGTTTTTTGTTCTTTTGTCTCTTAATCCCTACACTGTGGCCTGATTCTCATAAGAGCTGAAATTAGCACTTTAATTTCCATATTATCTCCTTTATATTACGGATGAATAATGTGCTGGAATAAAGAAGGGGATCTTAGGGGGAATTACCAAAGATGAAAAAAAGTATTATGCTTCTTCCTGAACAGCCTTTTATATCCTGCCCTGACTTATCTCTGTTGAAGGAGCAGACGTCTCCATCCACTCAGTACAGAGCCGAATCGCAGAAGCGACCCTCTGGGAAACAGGAGTCTCCTCAGATAAACCTCCTGCATTACCTCTCCCACATCCTCTTTTCCCTTCCCACTGGAGTCAAGTGGTACAGGTACATTGACTTCTGTACAAAAATGCTATTGGTTGCAGAGTCCTAGTCATGATAATAGGTAGAATATATTAAATGCTGCCTATGGACCAGGTATGACACTGAACATTTCATATGCATTAGCTCATTTATTCAACCTCATGAGCTGTTTCACAGATATAGAAACTGAAGCACAGATGCCTAATGTCTTTGCCCAGATAAGTAAGTGCTGAGGCAGAATTTCAAGAGACAATTTGACTCTGGTATCCACACCCAGTAGTACTGTACAAATCATCAAGGAGAATCATCCACCAAGAATCACCCACCAAGTTCTGCTTAACTTTTTGAACAGTCCATTCATTTTTCTCCATCTTCACCAACTGCATCTTGTCTAAAACTACCATTTTCTCTCTGCATGGAGAACTGCAATGGCTTCCAGCTTGTGTCTGTTTTCATTCTTATCTTCAAAAAGCCAAGGTTCCACACAGCAGTCAAATTGGATCTTTTGGAATATAAATCAGACTTTGCTCTTATTTTGCTCCAATGTGTAAAACCTTCTGCTGGCTTCTGCAATCCTTTTAGAATAAATCCAAAGTTCTTACTATGATCCTTCAAACTGTAGATCATCCGGGTACTGTTGACATCCTCACCTCTGTTCTTCCTATTCTCCTCACTCTCTCATCATATTATTCTTTCTTTTCTTCAAGTATGTCAAGTTCATTCTTCCTCTGGGGCCTTGGCACTGCTGTTGCCCCTGTTTGACACATTCATTTCTCGTATCTTCTTCACATAGCTGAATATTTTTTGTCATTCAAGACAAACAATCAAATGTCACCTCCTGAGGGAGGCGTTTCCTCCTCACTCTAACTAAAATCATCTGCACCTTTATGACCCCCTGTTTATTTTCTTTTTTTAATTTTTTTTAATTTTTTATTGTTGGTTGTTCAAAACATTACAAATTTCTTGATATATCATATTTCACACTTTGATTCAAGTGGGTTATGAACTCCCATACTTATCTCTACACAAAATTATTCATGCATTTATTTATTAGCCTCTTTTGTTTCTGCTTTCTGTTTCTCATCAGGAGAACATAAAGTTCCATGGAGTGGGGATCTCATCTGCTGTCGTCACTTCTGTATCTGCGGGGTCTAGAATGTGACCTGACATATAATTTGAATTTATTCACTAAATGTTATATTGAATAAAAATATAGATCAGTTAATTAATGACATGGTAAAAATCTGTCTTATTTGAACACATGGTGCTCTGGAGTCCTCTCATTAATATTAATGAGGTAGTGAGAAATGGGATATAACAGAAATAAGGACAGAAAAGCTGTGAATGATTAACTTTTTAAAAACGTGAACCAGAGAATACATGGTTTATGTTGTTGACATTTTTGTCCATGCCTTCTATTGTGTCTCTGCCTACAGTACTTTTTTTTTTCCTCTTTACTTCTCTCGAACAAAAGTTTTTGAGACCTTATATGCCAGATACTGTGCTAAGTACTTTGCCACATAAATGAGAAATTCTAAGGAAGGTCAATGGGTTCACACAAATAGTAATAACACAGTTGTCCTTTTTGTGATTTGTAAAAAAGCATCTCTGAACAATAGCACATTACACATTTATTAAGAACCACCTATAAGGCAATTGCTGTGTCCCACGTTTCTAATCCCTGCTACACCGAAAGTTGAAGTGGGAAAGTCACTTTAGCGGCAGAGTTTGGGACCAGCCTAGGCAACATGGAGAAGCCCTCATTCAAAAAAGAAAAGAACAATCTAGAACAATCTGTTGACTTTTAGTAGTACCCAAAATAATTGTACTATCTAGGCCTTTGAGAAAAAAATGGCTTACCTCAAATACTTAAAATGCACATTGATTATTAGTAGTAGTCCTTTGTAGTGAAGGAAATTACTATTTGTTTCCTGTTTGTGAAATTATAAATCTCCTCTTATCTCTCTCTATTATTCTTCATCCTCCCCCTTGTTTTAAATTTATCACCTTAGGTTCAATCATGTTGCAAGTGTAAATGATCCCCAAGTCTTATTTCTCTCCCATCTCCATAGCTCTGCCCCACAGTCTCTGCTTTCCTATCCGTGTTTAAAGCATGGGCCTACTTTGGGTCACTCCAGTATCGTGAGAAAAGAGAGGAAAGTCTTTCTCTTGAAGGAAGCACATGTCCTTTCCCTCCTGTTTTGTTTGTCTAAACAGGTCAGGAAGATGGCCTATGTTCTTGGGGAAGGAGCCATTTGCCTCCTATTAGGAGATATCTCAGATATAACTCCAGATAAAGTAATTCTACCACATACCCTCTGTACTTCTCAAATTTTCTGTGATGTATAGTATAGTAAATATAATATGTAATATATAGTATACATAATATATATGTATACATATACATATATATTCTAGTATATATATATATATATATATATATGAATGTATATATATATATATATATATATATACTCATATACACACACATACATACACACACTCACACTAGAAAAATATCTGAGAAGTTTATTTTTGGGGACTTTAAATTTTCTTTGGCTAGAATGCATTTAGCAGCAAATAATGAGAATTTGACTTTTAATGGCTTAAAAAATACTTACATTCTCACATAATAATAAATTTGAAGATAGATAGTTTAAGCTTTGCTTAGCAGCTCAGTCATGTTAGAGACAACGTCTCAAGAATTCTCTTCAATTTCCCTCAAGTGTACAGCTCATTTTCACAGATGGCTGCCACTGCTATGGACCTAACTTCTCCAAGAAAGGAAAGAGAAAAGAGACTTAAGAGATGCCTCAAGATCCATTTCTAGACTTCCTCTTCTATACTCAGGAGGCCCAAGGTTCTCTTCTGCACAGGTGCTGGAAAATCCATAGGGAGCATGCTCAGCTTCCTGAAAGCCAGGGAAGGAATATTATTACAAGTTTATAACTGGATTAGAGGAACTGGAGAACAGTGTCAACAAGTTTCCCTTTCCCCTAAGGTTGTATAGTACATGACTTTACCCTGAAATGATTGTAGTAAATCTAGTTCAGTGTCTTCTCTCAAAGTGGTGCTGAAACTGGGAACAGCAGAGAACACACATTGAAAGTATCAATACCTGTATATTCACTCAGCCCAGGGCTCTTAAGAGAAAGAAGCTCATTAAATAGTCCTGTGCATAAAAGAAGAAGTGACAATCATCCCAACAGATGGGTAGACATATAAGCAGTATGAAAAATAAGGGAACAAACCAACCCAAACAGCCCCCAACACTTCAACAACCGACCCCATGAACCCCATGATGGAGGCAATGTCAGAGAAAGAATTTAGAAAGGTCATACTTAAAATGTTCAATGAGCTAAAAGAAGATGTAAGAAATAAACTTAGAAAATAAAGGAAGTAAAAGATTATTCAAATTAGTAGAGACTCTGAAAAAGAATCAAATGCAAATGAAAATCAAATGCAACAGAAAATGAAAGTATCAACATATCAAATTAAGAATTAAATGGAAAGCATTGCCAATAGATTCGACCACTTTGAAGACAGATTTTCAGGCCTTGAGGACAGAGTATACTATCTTGAAAATAAAGTCAACAATAATAAAGAAAAGATGTTAAAAGACCACAATATTCAAGAAATTTGGAATAATATTAACGGACAAAATTAGAAAATCACTGGTGTAGAAGGCTCTGAAATGCAATCTAAAAGAATGCATAATCTCTTCAATGAAATAAAATTAGAATAGTTTTCAACTCTTAGGAATGAGATGGAAATCCAAATATAAGAGCCATACAGAACTCCAAATAGGCAAAATCAAAAAAGAGTCTCTTCAAGACACATTATAATGAAAATGCCTACTATACAGCATAAGGATAGAATTTTAAAAGCCACAAGAAAAAAAAATGGCAGCTCACATTTAGAGGTAAGAGAATTTGGATTTCAACAGACTTCTGAAACCAGAGCCTAAAAGCTGGGACGCCTTGGAATAAGATATACTGAACCCCCAAATAAACAAAGGTAGGGGGTAGGCAACCAAGATTACTATATCCAGCAAAATTATCCTTCATTATTGAAGATGAAATAAAAGCCTTCTATGATAAGCAGAAACTAAAAGAATTCACAACCACTAATCCTGCAGTACACAATGTACTCCATGAAATATTTCATGCAGAAAAAATTAAAAATAAAAATGAAAACCAGCATAGGGATAAATTACAGTAGAAGCATGGTCAATTAAAAGAGAATCAATCTGAATTAAATATTAGAAATAAATTTTTAAAGGCAGAAAATAAAAATTATTTCCCTATAATACCAATGAATGTAAATAATCAAGACTCAATAAAAAGACACACATTGACAGACTGGACTTAAAAAACAAGACTCAAGCATATGTTATTCCTCGCCTTACAGACAAAAACATCCACAGACTGATAGTGAAAGGATAGGAAAAGATATAGCATGAGAATGGAAACCAGAAGCAAGCACAAATAGCTGCTCTCGTATCAGACAAAGTAGATTTCAAGCCAAAATTCATCAGAAAAGGCAAAGAACATCATTTCATACTGGTTAAGGGAATCATCCAACAACAACATTTAATGATTTGAAATATTTATGCCCTAAACAATAACACATCTACATATACAAAACAAACCCTTCTCAATATAAAGATACAAATAGACCAGAATATAACAACAATGGATGATTTCAACACACCTCACATTTCAACAACATTTTAATCAAATGGACCAAACACACATCTATACAATATTTTTTTCATCAACTGAATTCTCAGCATCACATGGAATATTCTCTAAAGTAGACCATATATTAGAGCACAAAGAAAATCTTAGCAAATACAAAAAAAGAGAGTTTCTTGCATCCTATCAAATCACAGTGGAATGAAATTATAAATAAATCATAAGATAACAAAACATAAACAATTTACTATTTAGAGATTAAATAATATATTCTTAAGTGAGGAATGACTCACAGAAGAAATCATGAGAATTAAAAAAAGTTCTTAGAAACAATAAGAATAGAGATACAACATAACAAAATCCCTGGGACAGTGTGATGGCAATTCTAAGAGAAAAGTTTATAGCAAGGAGTTCCTACATTTAAAAAATTGATACCAAATAAATAATCTAATATTATACCTCAAGTCCCTCGAAAAAGAAGAACACAGTAACACCAAAATCAGTAGAAGATGGGAAATAATTAAAGTTAGAGCTGAAATCAGTGAAATTGAGAGTTAAAAAAATTACAAAGGATCAATTAAATGAAGAATTGGTTCTTCAAAAAGATAAACAAGATTGACAAACCCTTTGACAAAGTAACCAAAAGAAAGAGAAGACCCAAATTGACAAATTAGAGATGAAAAAAAAAGAAGAAGAAAAAGAAGCTATCACCACAGGCACTACTGGAATCCAAAGTATCATTAGAAAGTAATCTGAAATTTATACTCCAATAAGCTAGAAAATCTCAAAGATATTGAGATTCCTAAAGACATATGACCTACCCAAATTGAACCATGAGGATGTAGAAAGCTTAAACAGAGCAATATCAAGTACTTAAATTGAAGGAGCTATTAAAAACCTTCCAGTAACAACAACAAAAAGTCTAAGACCAGATGGATTTTCAACCAAGTTCTACCAGCCTTTTAAAGAAGAACTAACACCAATCCTCCTTAAATTATTCCATGAAATAGAAAAGGAACCCTGACAAATTCATTCTATGAAGCCAGTATCACCCTGATACCAAAACCAAATGCAGACACATCAAGGAAAGAAAACTTCACACCCAATATCCCTGATGAACCTAGATTCAAAAATTCTTAATAAAATATTAGCAAACGGCATTACAAAGCACTTTAAGAAAATAGTACACCATGATGAAGTAGGTTTTATCCCAGGGATGTAAGGTTGGTTCAACATATGCAAATCAGTAAACATAATTTACCATATAAATAGAGTTAAGGACAAGAATCATATGATCATCTCTATAGATGATTTTGATAAAATAAAGCAATCATTCATGGTAAGAATAATGGACAAACTCAGGATAGAAGGAATTTTCCTCAATGTTATAAAGGTTGTATATGACAAACTGAAAGTCAACATTATACTGAATGGAGAAAAACTGAAAAACTTTCCTCTAAAAACAGGAACAAGACAAGGATGCCCACTGTCTACCACGCCTATTGAATATAGTCCCTGAAATTCTAGCCAGAGAGATCGGGCAAGAAGGAAATTAGAGAGAAACAAATAGGAAAAGAAATGGTCAAACTATCTCTGTTTGATGATGACATGATTCTATATGTAAAGACAGCCGCGCCCCCCAAAAGTAAAAACTACACCAGAAGACTTCTAAAAAAATTATCAATACAAAATCAAAATACATAAATCAATCACTTTTCTGTACTCTAATAATGAATCTGTTAAAAAAGAAATTAGGAAAACTATCCCACTTACAATAATGTCCAAAAAATACTTAGAAATAAATCTAACCAAGGAAGTTAAAGACCTTTACAATGAAAACTATAGAACACTGAAGAAAGAATATGAATAAGACCTTAGAACATGGAAAGACCTCCCATATTCCTAGATAGGCAGCTAATATTATCAAAATGGTCATACTAACAAAGCTACACAGATTCAGTGCAATTCCCATCAAAATAGCAATAATATTCTTCACAGAATTACCAAAAACAGTTCTAAAATTCATTTGGAAGAATAAGAGACTTAGAATCACCAAAGCAATCTTGGGCAAGAAAAGTGATGTTGAAAGCATCATAATACTGGATCTCAAATTATGCAACAGAGCTATGGTAACAAAAACAGCATGGTACTGGCACGAAAACAAATATGAAACCAATGGAATAAATAGAAGAGACAGACACAAACCCACATAGATATAGTCATCTGATATTTGACAAAGGTGTCAAAAATATACACTGGAGAAAAGATAGCTTTTTTAACAATTGGTGCTGGGGAAACTGGATATCCATATGTTAGCAGAATGACATTTGATCTCTCTCACCCTGAACAAAAGTCAAATCAAAGTGGATGAAAGATATAGGAATTAAAAAACAGAAACTCTACAACTGCTAGAAGAAAAAGTAGGCTTAACATTCCAACATATTGTCACAGAATCAACTTCCTTAACAAGGCTCTTAAAGCTCAAGAAATAAAACCAAGAATTGATAAGTGGGACAACATCAAATTGAAATGTTTCAGCACATTAAGAGAAACAAAAGCATGAAGAGAGAACCTATCGAATGGGAGAAGATCTTTGATACCTGCTTCTCAGATGGGGCATTAATATCCAGGATACATTAATAACTGAAAAAAAAAACCCTAACACCCCTCCCCTCCAAAAAAAACCCCTTAATAGCCCAATTAATAAAAGGGGAAAATAACTAAAGACACTCTTTTCAAAAGAAGAAATACAAATACTATATATATATATATATATATATATATATATATATATATATATATATATATAAATACTCAACATCTCTAGCAATCAGAGAAATTAAAATTGAAACTACATTAGGATTTCATCCCACTCCAGTCAGATTGTCAAATATCAACAATACAAATAATAAATGCTGTTGAGGATATGGGCAAAATGGTACCCTCATACACTGTTGTGGAAGTGCAAGTTATTACAACCACTCTGGAAAGCAGTATGGAGGGTCCTCAAAAAAATTTTTTAAAAAAACTAGGAATGGAATAACCATATGACCCAGCTATCCTCCTCCTTGGTATAGTTCCAAAAGATCTAAATCCAGCATACTATGGGGATGCAGCCACATCAGTGTTTATAGAAGCATAATTTACAATAGCCCAGCTATGGAACCAGGCTAGGTGCTGGTTAAAGAAATGTGGTGTATATGCATGCAATGGTGCTTTACTCAGCCATAAAGAATGAAATAATGCCATTTGTTGAAAAAGAATGGAACTGGAGATCATCATGCTAAATGAAATAAGCAGACCCAGAAAGTCAAAGGTCAAATATTTTCTCTCTTATGTGTAAGCCAAACCAAAACAAGCAGAGAAGAAAAAGAAAAAGAAGGAAGAAGGGAATCCCATGAAAATAAAAGAGAAATCAGTGGAGTAGAGGGAAAGATTGAATGGAAGGGAGGTGGGATGGGAAATGGGAAGAACACTGGAATCAACCTGATAAAAGTTTCCTATGTGCATAAATGAATATATTATGGTGAATCTTGCCTTCCTGCATAGACCCACAATGCACTAATTAAACTATAAATAAATAGAAAAATATCAGCAAAGTAGAGGGAAGAGGTCAGAGGAGGGAGGAGGGGAAGGAGAGGGAAAGTCCTGGGGACTGAATTGGAGCAAATTTGTTCTCCTCTTGTCTAATTATGTCAAAATGAACCACAATGCTATGTATGTCTATAATGAAAAATAAAAATAAATTTTAAAAAAGAGAAGAGAGCAGCCACACCATTGTCTTCAAGAGAAAAGCCAAGGTTTCCCATCAGTTCCTCCAGGAGACCTGCGCTCATATCTGATCAGCCAGAAATGAGTCATGTGAACACTTCCTGATTCAAAGGGGTGAAGGAAAGCCAAGAACAGGATTGTTGTAATTAGAGCAATTATGATCTATTCTGCAGCTAGGCAGAGTAGAGCCTTAAATAAAGTCTGGGTTATGTAAAAGAAAAAGGAGCTGGGGACTGGATATTGGCCTCGGAAACCAAGACAGTGTGATTTATTCTAAGTGAACCTGGTGGATATTTTGGTTGAATCTAGAGAGAGTGTATGATTGCGCCCCAAAGAGAAGAGTAGGGTTTTATACAGAAGGGGCAGCATGAGCCACAGAAGGAAGGTAGGTTGGAAACACTAACTGGTTAGTCCCATATAACTAGCATATACAGTTCAAAACTGTCAAGAAGGAGTTGAAGCTGGAGAGACAGCATAGGGAGAGATAATGCACAAAACTGACAGACTGTGTTTATTGACTATTGATTATGGATCAGATACTTTTGCTTCAATCATTTCATTTAGTTTTTAGAAAAATTCCATGATGTAAATACTACTATCCCCTCCCCATTTTACAGATGGAGAGGCTAAAGCTTACAGGGGTTGAATAACCTGTTCAGGGTCACATAGCTAATGAGTAAGGGTTGAACCTGATCTGCATTGTGGTGCTCTGGGATCAGAGGACTTGGAACCCTAACCCTATTTACATGCCAGTCCCCACTCCACTTTTTTCTACAGTGACCCCCTGCTAAGAAGTACTTTGTAACCACTACACATAAATTAAAAATCATTGTAGCAGAGAGAGAGAGAGAGAGAGAGAGAGAGAGAGAGAGAGCGCTTTGAAGATATGAACTGGAAGGGCCTGGAAATGGGAAGATGCTTCTTCTTGTTGTACCTCTCAAATCAGAGCTTCTCCTTCTAGTCAGTTTACACTATTTGACATCACCAAGAAAGCCCCTGAGCACAGGCTTCCATTCATCCACTGCAAGAGAGGAGATGAGTTTAATAAGAAGGTTTCCTAGAAACATCTTTTAAGAACTAGTTCACCTGCTTAAAAATCATTGCTTGAAACACAAATAAACACTGGCAGAACAGATCTTTACTTTTTCATAGCATTTTTAACTATGATGTAAAATGAGGCTCCCAGGATTCAATAGGCCTCACATGGTCCTCTACTCGCTTGGAGTATGACGATTTTTCTTCAGCTTCCAATTTCTTTGTTAATATCCATAAGATTTCTTTATAAAATGGGTAATTTCTTTCCTTATCATATTTTTATAAAAAGACATAGATACAAGGTAAGATTGTGTAAACTAATAAATGCCTGCATATTTGCATTTTTGCTTCTGAACAAAAAAATAATTTATGTGTTCTTCAAGTTTATTTTAGGGTGTTTCCTAACTGGGCACTATTGTGTAGAGGAATTCTTCATTTTGCCAGACTGTCTAGAACACTGCAAGGACATTCAGTGTCCTTGGCCACCAAAAGCACTCCCCAATCATTTTGAATTTTTTTTTTTTAATGTCCACTCTCATTTCCAAGAATCCCCTTCAGAAATACCTTTGTCATCTCTCTCTGCTTTCTTGAGTAACACTGGTTGAAGTGACAGAGTTAGGGCTTTGTTCTAGCTTTCCATTCATAGGCAATCAATCAATTTTGATGTCTGTAAAATGTATGTAATATTAGTATGGATGAAATAGAATATATAAAATACAATTCTTGACACAAACTCAAGTATATATGCCTTTAGGAGAATATGCTAGATTGAATCAAACATAGCACCAAAAGTTTTCTTTCTTCATTGTGCATTATCATACTCTGTATCCTGTTCATTTAAGAAAGTCAATAGCTTGAAGAAATAAATTTTAAAATTAAATATATTATTGGTGTAAAGTATAATACTGGAGAAAGACTGGGGTAGGAAGCCCATTCTGGAAAGGTAAGAATTGCAAATTTAAAGTATTATTGAGCCTTAGGAATTTCTGTTGTTGTTGTTGTTTTATTATTATTATTTATAGATTCATGGATTAGAAAATTGATTTAGAGATTGAAACAGATCTTTTAGGATAGCAGATTCCTCCAATGAATAGGAAGTTAAACAACATAATCCAAAACATTCATCCAATTGCTGAAGTTCCAATCTACTGATCTAAAAAGTCAATGACTTTAAATTATTTTAGCCTATAGCATTCCCTTGTGTATTGTGAGCATTGTTATGGTTTAAATAGGAGGTATCCCCAAAAGAATTCATGTGTGAGACAATGCAAGAATGTTCAGAGGTGAAATGATTGGGTTATGGGAGCCTTAACCTAACTGATGCATTAATTCCCTGATAGGAATCAACTGGGCAGTAACTGTAGTCATGTAAGGTTTGGCTGGAGAAAGTAGGTCCCTGGGGGAATGCCAATGGGGATTATATTTTGTCCTTAGTGAGCAGCGCTAGTGTGCTCCCTGCTCCCCCCTCTCTCTCTCCTTCCTGGTTGCTATATCCTGTGCTGCTTTCCTCCACCACAACCTTCCACCATTATGTTCTGCCTCCCCTTGAGCCCAGAGCTATGGACTTAAATGACCATGGATTGAACCTTGGAAACTCTGAGCCAAAATAAATTTTTCCTCCTCTACACTGCTCTTGTTAGGCTTTTTGGTCACAATGATGAAAAAACTAACTAAAACAACTGTACACAGTAGCCTAAATGCAAATTGATATTCCTAAGTAGATAATAAAGATCAAAATGTGCTTCCATCCACATAGTTTTATCTACGGACTCACAGACATATAGACATTGTTGCTGTGGAGACTTAACTAAATAAACAGTATGTGGGAGCATTTACAAAACTCAGCCACTTTCCAAAAGCTATGGCAGTAACAAAGAGGAAAATGGCATGGTTTTAACACCTTATTGGGTATGCTAATTTTACTCTAGATTTCAACTTTTATATAAAACTATTTCAAGAGCAGAAGTATTTCTTTAGAGAAATTTACTCTGCTTGATATTTCCTATTACCCCTCCAAGGTATTCCCCATCATATTCTAGATCCAGAAAAGCAAATGTTTATAGACTGTCAATTAAGGTCCTGATTTTCTGGCTTCCAACAGGAGACATACTATGGCTTGGATATGGTTTAGTGTGAACCCCTAAAGGTCCATGTGCTAGAAGCTCTGTCCCCAGTATGGCAAGATTGAGAGGTAATGTAATCTTTAAAAGAAGGGCTTATAGGAGGTGATTAGGTATTAAGAGGCACTGTTTTTCTCTAGGGAGTGTATTTTTTCTATGGAAGTCACATAGGAGTGGGTTGTTGTAAGAACCTGGCATCTCCTGACATCTACCCTGAAGCTCTTCTTCCTTTTTTACCATAGGATTTCTCCCACATGCCTTTTGCCATTGTGATGTCATCTGCCATGAGAGCCTCACCAGAGCTGAGCAGATGCCAGCATTATGCTCCTGACCCTCTAGAACTACAAGCTAAATAAACCTCTTTTCTTTATAAAGTACCTCGTTTAAGCTATTTTGTTATACCAACATGAAACGGAGTAAGAGCTAAGGAGGAGATGGATATATAAGAGGGCAGTATTTTTCTCTCCTGGCTCCCTCATTGCATGATTATGGCAAATTGACTATATTCCTCCATCAAACACCACAGCTTTTGCTTGGCATACCTCTTTTATATCTAAAGCCTTATCTAATAACCATTCCAGGTTCCCATGATTATTCCCTCCCCTTTTCCTTTTAGGCCTAGTGCTGATAATGAGATAGAAATTTAGCAATATTGAGATTGTCTCTAAAGGAGCAATGTCCTTGTTGGAATGTGGACTGGGCAGCTGTGGCAACCTATGAGCCAAACAAAGGAGTCTGAGGAGCAGAAGACATCAAAATGAATGAACACGCTACCCAGCCCCAAAATTACTTTGTAACCTTCATTTTCCTATAAGTTTTCTGGAATGTAGCAAATAAGGAACAATATCTCAAAAGAAAGAGACCATTAACCTCATGAAACTAGC
The DNA here is from genome assembly GCF_021218885.2 of Marmota monax. NCBI lineage: Eukaryota > Metazoa > Chordata > Mammalia > Rodentia > Sciuridae > Marmota > Marmota monax. Next base: position 2,096,638 of record NW_026694339.1, read on the forward strand.
CGCCAACATTTGATTGGCCCCGCTGGCACCATCACACTGTAGACCACCTCACCACCAGAGATGTTGACAGAAACTGAAACCTACAGCCAGACCAGACCCTTTAATGGGGAAACACGATCTCAGTATTTCCCGGTTCCAAGGGAAGTCTAGACCCTTTGGATCACACACATTCCACTTAATTATGTACCCTATTTTTAAAAATACTGAATTCAAACCTCAACAGTGAGTCTTGCTTACAAGAATCAGCCCAGAGAGGGAGTACCCTCACTTTCTAATAAAGTTCTTCCTCCACTTGCTAAAGCCTGATGCATCCTTTCATCATTTTCTCTGTTGTTGTCAAGAGGCTGGAAGGTCCAAGTGGAGGTCTTGTCTGCCTCTGGAGAGATGTCCTTGAACCCCCTTAAAGCAATGGTAAGAATTCCTTACATCCTAGGGCAGGGCACCATTTCTCTTGGTTTCCTTAAGCCCTGGAAAAAAAATGTCCTTTATTTAACATTCCACAATGAACTAGTTTTGAGAGTGCCATCTACTTCATGCTAAAACTCTGACTGACACATTCACATTTACCTTTTGAAACTGGCTGCAAAGTCATATCATAGCTACATTTTTGGGTCAATTATAGCCTGATGGTTCCTTATGCTGGAGTGGCAGTCCTGAGGCTTGGGGATGAAGTCACAGCGTGACAACTTATTTGCCATATGATCTTGAACAAAGTTCTTAATTTTTCCATATTTTCAATTCTTTATGTATAAAACAAAATGAATAGTAGTGGTAACCACCTTTTGGTGCTCTTTCAAGGATTAAAAAAGCTTGGAAGGATGCCTGGCAACCAGTAAATGCTTACAAATGTTGACTGCTTTTATAATATCTTCGAGCACCCTGCAATATTCTTGGCAAAGGCACTGAAATAATAGGGAAAAAAGCAATATATCTAAAGGTGAGTTTAGGGAACCATGTTGCAGTGCTTTTATTTGTCAACAATTGTAAAGGAAAATAAATATATAGAACTCATTTTCTTTGAACCTTGAATACCGTTTTTAATATCACTGTTCAAAATTCAGCTATAGCAACAAATTAAGTTGTAACTGGTAGAACACATATTTGTTAGTGATGGAATCAATGGCACACTTAAACACATTAATTGAGAAGAGTTTAAAAAGGGACTACTTATAAAGGCGTTAACACAGTTAGGGGCATCCTCCAGGAAGGGTGAAATATTCGAATGCTGGTGATATCTAGGAACTGTAACTAGCCTTAGGCTTGAAGGGACAACAAGAGGGAGGAGGAATAGGTCACCTAAACTTGGGACCTGTATAGCTGTCTTTGTAGTGAGAACTCCCTAACAGAAACAATCGTCCTCAACAGAGAAGTCAAGGGAATACATGCTCTGACCCTTCCTTCTCCTCACCTGCAGCTTCCTACTGACACCTCACTTTCAGAAAAGGCCAAGGAACCCAACTGACTCAGTCCATAGAGTCTAGCCCCCTAAGAAGCTGAATAGGATGTGATGTATAGAGGGCTAGAGCCTAGTTATGGAAAGACAAGTGGAGGATGTCCAACAAGACACACAGATCAAGATCATACACAATTATCATACCTATGTTTTTTACATGCCCATTTCTGTATCCCTCTAAATAACTCATTAATAGTTTTCATTGGCATTCTAAAGGATTTTTATGACACAAGAATATAGAATTATGATTAAAATAGGGACATGTGTCTATGTAGTCATGTAACCTAATATCACCAAGAAATTAACCCTATCAACATCACTGCAGGTATCTAATACTTTTGTCACCGATTCTGCTCTGATAACATTGATGATGATGATGATGATGATGGTGATTGCAATAATCATTTGTTAAGCACTTACTGCATACCAGGTGTTCTAAATGCAGACTTTCATTTAACCTTTGCATTCGCTCTGGGAGGAAGGCATGGGTATGTACATGTAGAAAAAGGAAGTAACAGGTTGACAATATAAGTGAGTTGACAGAGTTTACGTAATCAGAGTAGCAGCCCTGGGCAAAATGACACATCCCATTCAACCCAGCAGCCAGAAAACCAGATAAAATCCGAAGCAATTAGAAAGAAAGAAATGATAGCATTAGAGGCTCAGATCAATGAAAAAAAAACAAAGCAAAATGAAAAATAGTAACAAGCATTGACAAAAGAGAAGCCTTTTTAAAAATATATCTGTTTGTTTTGGAATAATTTTAGCTTAATAGAAAAGTTGCAGAGATAAAATTCTCATATATATCTCAACCTGATGTGAGCCTATTGCACAGTCATGGCTCAGTCTTCAAAACTAAATTAACATTGGTATATGGCTATTAACTATACTTCAGATTTAACTTGTATTTTGCCAGTTTTTAAAGTTTATATCATGTCAGGGTTTTAAAATAAAAAGTAAAATTTCAGCAACTGATCAAGAAAGAAAGAACGATGTGTACTAATAATAAATATATATGTATATCTCCAATCTCTGACATAGAACTCCTAAAACCCTGTAATTTCTGAGTGATATAGCGGATTTGTTCTACTATTTGTCCTCTGCCTTGGTTCATGTGACACAGTTTTCAAAACCCTTGTCCACGGGGTGCTAGGAGAATCTTTTGTTTTAATATTTGGCCTTTGACCCAAGTTACACAGAGCTCTTGACTTTTGTAATTTCCTGAGTGATAGGAGTACCTGACACAGAGCTCCTAAATCCCTTGGAAATTCTTGGGTAATATGAACATATGAGCATTTTTTTTTCCTAATGACGTGACTCTTGGTGGGCTCCTGAGTGGGGACAAGGCACCAGAAAGATCAAGCAATGATAAGCTAGGAATCTTTGTGCTGCCTTCCCCTCATTCTCCAGAGAAAAGGGCTGGAAATGGATTTAACATCAGTCATGCCTATGTGATGAATCCTCCATAAAAGTCACTAACTATGGTGTTTGAAGAGCTTTCATGTTGATGAACATACTCAGGTGCTGGGAGAATGGTATCCCCCCAATTCCATGGGAACAGAATTTCCTGCACTTAAGACACTTTTAGACCTTGACCTATGCACCTCTCTAACTAGTGGTCTGAGTCCTTTTATTAATAAACCAGTAAATATAAGTAGAATGTTTCCTTTGAGTTCTGTGAGGCACTCTAACAAATTAATCAAATGGGGGGATATGGGAACTTGACGCATAGCTGGTTGGTCAGAAGCACAGGTTGCAACCTGGTGCTTGAGTTTAGCATCTGAAATTGGGGCAATGTCCTGAGACCTAGCCCTTAACCTGTGGGATCTGTTGCTAAACTTCTGGTTGATAGTGCCAGAATTAAATTCAACTGGTGTCCACTGGAGAATTGTTTGGCATGTGCGGAAACAACCCTCACACATCTGGTTTCAGAACTACTTTTTCCTGTCTCTAATAAACACAAATAAGCAATCATGTCAGTGTAAAAAAATACTCAAAGAGGATTTTTAAGTGCATAAGATACATCTTTTGGACAGAAACTGTTTCACACTATAATTTTTGTTTTCCTTTGCAGTCTTATGTATTCTATTCCTATGACTAATTTTTCCCCAATGGAATGAGAGCAGTACTTATGTATGCCACTTTAGGGTCTGGGTCTTGAGATATTGCACATGCCTCCTTCAAGTCATCCTCCTCTGTTCTCACAATGAGAACAATGGTCTAAAGAAAGGTTGAGCAGTTTTCTGGACAGTTTTATGGTTTTGAGCCTCTGAATGATATGAAGTAAAAGCAGTTCAAATTACCAGTTGGAACCATTCTCATCAGAACTATTAGAAGAAATAAATGGCTTTGTCCATGTAGTTGCTATTTTAAAATATTTGTATTTTATCAAACTAGAAATAAAAGGGAACTTCTGGGAAGAGATATGAGGAATATTTAACAAAATCTTAAAGCAACCTTCTACTTAAAAGTTTCATTCATGTTAAGAATGAACTAATGGTCTGGGGCTGTAACTCATTGGTAGAGTGCTTGTCTCCCACGTGTGAGGCACTGGGTTCGATCCTCAGCACCACACAAAAATAAATAAATAAAGATATTGTGTTCATAAAAAAATATATATTTTTTAAAAAAGAATGAACTAAGCTGCATACCACTTTTATGACTGCAATCTAACATTGTATTAGAGCTGCTGACTCCACAATAGGGCAAGAAAAAGGAATATAACATATAAGACACAGAGCTAGACAAAACTGTCATTATTGGCAGCACTGGGGATTTATTTACATAGAAAATAGGCTAAAATCTGTGATTATTGAAATTTATGAGAATTCAGCAAGTTTTCTGGGTACACGATCAATAGGATTCCTGTAAGCAATCAATTTGGGACAATTGGATTTCCATAGAGAAAAGAAAATAAATCAGATCTGTAAACTACTGATGTAAAAAAATTAATTTCAGACTTATTAAAGATTTTTATTATTTTGAGCTGGAATATGTCTAAAGGTCTATGTGTTGAAAGCCTGGTTCCTAATGCAGCAATGTTTTAAGTTGGGGCTTCTGGGAAGTGATTGGACCACTGAATCTGACCTCATCCATGGATTAAGCTAGTAGCTAATGAATGGTACTATTGGAAGGTGGTAGGAACTGCAGTCTGTGGAGCCTCGTTGGAGGAAGTAGGACACTGGGGGTTATTCCCTGGAAGGGTATTTCTTGTTCCCAGTTTCTGCCTCATCTCACCACCATTAGTTGAGAAGCTTTGCTCCACCGTGTCCTTCCACCCTGATGTCCTGGTTCAGCACCAGCCCAGAATGAATGATTGGAGACAATTGGTCATGAACAGAGGCCCCTGAAACCATGAATTAAAATAAATCATCCACTTGTAAGTTGTGTTTTCAGTTATTTTGTCACAGCAGTGAAAATATATCTACCATGGAGATCTATGAGAGAAAACAAAACTGTAAGTCTATAAGAAAAAAAAATGAAAATAACCCACTTTCTAAATTTAAGGTAAGGAAGGGTATTTCAAGCAATACAGAAGAAAGTCAAGACACAAAGGAAAAGTTCAATAAGTCCACTTTTGTCATCACTTCTATCCCTGTCAAGAGACTCAAAAATCAAGAGGAAATGATAAGTCACAAACAGGGAGACGATACATTGCATATTAACAAGCCAAGAATTGGTATAAGAATATATAACTTCAAAGCAATATGGAAAAGATAAACAACACGATGGATAAATAGGAGGCAATTATGAATAAACAATTCATAGAAAAAATAAAATGGCAAATAAATTTGGGAAAAGGTACTTGATGTGGAAAAGTAGGGAGAATAATATAACCCACCCCCAGAAATTTTACAAGGAGGTTAACTTTTTGTTCTAGTAGCTTCAGATTCATTTTTAAAAAGTCAAAATGAATAAAACAACTTAAACCATTACTGAAAAACTTTAAATCCCCTTTGTTCCCTGTCTAGTAATACCTAGCTCACTGATTCACATTTGGCAACATTATGCATCACCGATATATAATTGAATCTATGTTTTAATACATATATTTTATATATAAACATTGTTGGGTTGTTTTTAGAATAAACTGAGTGGATTTTTTTAAAAGATAAAATTAAAAGTCACGAGAGCCTGAGATTCAATCCTGGATGGGTCTCACTTTGAAACCTATACTTTTCCCATCTTGACTGATTATGTGCCATTTCCCAAATCATGAAGATCTCTTCTGAATCTCACACGCAGGCTGTTATCTTGAGCTCCATATCTCTGGGGCATTCTTGGCTGGTATGGGTGGAGTGTGAGGTAGAACAGATACATGGGTGAACTAGGGTCTGACGGCCAGAAGTGCAGCTCATGAAAACCCTTCAAAAAAATCCAAGCTTTGAGACCTGCAAAGACTAAATATATAAACCTGCAACTCATCAGAGGCAGAACATAAATCTGGGGAGCTGGACCAAGAGTCCACTGTCAGTGGAGATGCTGATAGAAGGGTAGAAACCATCGGCAAATGAGAACTCAGCCTTGCTGAGCACTGTCTCAGGGCCTCTGGCATCTTATGAATTTATAGATATGTGGTATCAGCAATCCAGCTGGCTTAAAGGACCAGGAAAGGAATCAACATTTTTCTCTCCAAAATGAATGATTTCTAGCTCTGGAAGACTTTTCCGCCCTCCTTTTATGTCAAGACTGAAACAAAATATATTTTTCCATTCCCATCCCCCCATTCTCCTTCTTTCTCCCTCCTGGCTAGTGACAGCAAACATGTCATCCTCACCTATTGGTTTAAGAAGCAGTAGATGATAGGATGACTGCAGGATATAATTCCACCCATTTTTGTCCTTTCCAAGAAAAAGTCATCATTACAATTTGTGGGGGTGGGCTCATAGGTAGCATCAGGTTTTTAATAGGGGGAAAAAGAACATAGCAAACCCTACCCAACAGTCCTGACGGTGGGCCTGCCAGATAGCTGCTGACCATGGAAGAGGGGCGTATAGGTGAAAACGGCTTGTAGAAGGGTTAAAGAAGTCGATATAAAAAATGAGACAGAAGTCCTAGGAGCATAGTAAAGCTCTTCTGCGTTCATAACCCCACCACAATAGTGTCAGCTTAGCTGGGTCAATTAGCTGCCTACTCTGTCTTCCTCTGTTGTTAATAATGGGCAATATCCTCTCCCCTGAAAGAATGAAAATGAGCAATCTGTGGTTATAGTAAGCTATCATTAAAAGCACATGAATTCCTAAAAGCCTCTGAAAATAAATTAGTCTTCACATTACCATCTGCAACCATTTCACCTCAGCTAGTGATCCCATTAGCCCCAGTGCACTCTGAAGAGAAGCAGGTTTGGATATTACTTAAGCAAAGATCTCCAAGGGAAATCAAGTGGTTGCAGAGATCAAAAAGGGAAATTCCAAAGGTGGCATCGCAACTGTCACATCACTCCAGAGCCAGGACCCCTGTGCCCCACAGGGGACACCAACTGGGCCATACCTCAGAACTAAGGACAGATGCTACAACACAGTCATCAGTAAGACTTTATTTTGACAGGAAACAAGAAGGGAGTCTACACACTCTGAGGCAAACATGATCTACTTAAATTCTATCTGTGGATCTTTATTTTCCCATAAACCATGATGAGTTGGAAACCATTCGCTGGGACAGTGTCGACACTTCATCCTTTTGAAATTTGTCCTTGCCCCTTGTGGACTAGGTTGGTCAGTGTCCCCTCGAAGTTCATGTCCTTCCAGGAATCTCAGAATGTGATCTTATTTGGAAATAGAGTCATTATTTGAGTCATACTGGAGCAAGGCAGGTCCTTAATGCAATGACTGGTGATCTTATAAGAAGAGAAGAGACACAGGGACAGAGGCATATAGGGACAACACCATTTGACAAGAGAGAGATTGAAGTGATGTGTGTATCAGCCATAGAACACCAAGGATTGTCCGCAGCTAATAAGCTAAGAAATAGGCACAGAACCATTTCTCTGAGCCTCCAAAAGGAACCAAAGCCTGCTGACACCTTGATTTAAGACTCTTGGCCTCCTTAACCGTGAAAGAAAAAATTTTTCTTCGAAGCCACTCAGCTGTTGTACTTTGTTGCTGCAACCCTAGGAAACTAACGCACTTGGCTCTTTGGAACGCCACATTCTTTGGCCTTGCACTTTCTCTCACCATGAGTCTGCTGGGCCCTTAAGAAATAGAGTTTGGGGGCTGGGGTTGTGGCTCAGCGGTAGAGCACTTGCCTCACCTGCGTGAGGCACTGGGTTCGATGCTCAGCACCATGTAAAAATAAATAAATAAAGGTTGAAAAAAAAAGGAATGGAGTTTTGGGCTGGGGCTCAGTTGGTAGCGCACTTGCCTGGCATATGTGAGGCACTGGGTTCGATTCTTAGCACTGCATACAAATAAATAAAATAAAAGACCTGTCAACAACTAAAAAAATATTAAAGAAAAGAAATGGAGTTTCTCCAGGCTGTGTTCTAGGAGTTTTCCTTTTCTAACGTTATTCTTTCCCTAGGTGGCCTCATCCACTCTCATTTTTTTCATTGCCTTCATACAGTTGATTACTACATTTATACCACCTCTAAAGTCCAAAATGTGCCTTCCTACCTGACTTTACCTCTTAACTTTCTCAAAACATTTCATACACATTTATACCAAATTAAACTCATTACCTTCCTCCCAATCTCATGCTTCATTGCTTCATTCCAATACACACACACACACACACACATATTCTTTTATGTACATATAATATGTACATGTTCTTTTTTGTTACTTTAATGAAGTACATGAGTTTGGATGGTGGAATGTGATGGTCATCATTACCGTAAGTATATGTATGAAGACACGAATTTGTGTGAATATACCTTGTATACAACCAGAGATATATATAAAAAAAATGTGCTCTATGTATGTAATAAGAATTGTAATGCATTCCACTGTCATATATAAATTTTTAAAAATTAATAAGAAAAGAAAAAAAAGAGGTTAATTTAGATCACAGTTTTTCAGGCTGAAAATCCAAACAGTATATCACTAGCTTTGGTGACATGCCCTCTGGCAGCATTAAGTCATGGCCAATGGCATCATGGTGGGAGAACAGGCCAAAAGGGGAGATTCCAATGCAGGAAGACAGAGCTGGCAGGAAAGTTGGTAATTATCTCTTTTCTAGGTCCCACCTCTTAAAGGCCCATCACCTCTCAAAATCACTGGGGAGCAAACTTCCAACACATGAAATTTTGAGGGACATATTCAATCCACATTCAAACTCTTATGCCTCCCCCTCGTATGGTGTGTGTGTGTGTGTGTGTGTACATATATGTGTGTGTATATAAATATATTTCCCCTCTAAGACCAAAGTCAGCAAGAATTTTCCGTGAAGACTCAGATGATAAATGTGTTAGGCTTTATGCACCTGTCTCTGTCACAGTTACTCAACTTTACACTTATAAATACATAAACAATAAATATATAAAAATACATAAACAAATAAGCATGGATGTATTCTAATAAAACTTTGCCGCAGTCTGGCTGGGCACAAATACCGCAGTCTGGCTGGGCACACAATCACGAGCCACCACACAGCTTGTAGATTCAAACAGCAACTCTTTATTCCCGAACTCACACCAGCCGTCTACAATCACGTTCTGGGGAAATCCATGTTCTCTGCCCAAATCCACCTCCACTGGGCTTCTGTCTCCTAAAAAATACTGTCTGAATCCCGTGAGAACTCAAGGGGAACTCAGGCAGCAGGATACGCCCTATTCCCAGCAGGAATAATCTTAAACCTGGAACGCCCTAAACCCGATTATCCTAAACCGGGAACACCCTAATCCCGGATCCGCCCTGGTCCTTGAGCAAGGTCACCTAACTGCAATGTCACTGCAAAATGTCCTATTTCCACGAGTCCTTCCACTAAGCAACATGGGGTACGCTGACAAGGAAATTGTCATACCTACTTGGCTAATGGCTCCCAGCAAAACTTTATTTCAAAAACAGGCAACAGGCATGATCTGGCCCCCTGCTGTAGTTTCCTGAGCCTTGTGCTTGCCCCCTCAGCGGCTGCGTTACCTACTATGCCAGTCAGAACCCTGAATTTAGCTTCTCCCTCCCCTCACAACTCTCCCCTACAATTCCCAGTCATGCAGATTTTATTTCCTAAACAACACTAATTCATCCACTCCTCTGAGTTTTCTCCACACTTCCTATTATCATCTTTGGTCTGGATCACAGCACTAACATCTCCCCGCAATATCCCCACACTCACGAGCACAGTGACCTCAAAAGGCAAATTGAATCATACCACGTACATTCAGTAGTATCTCATTATTCTTATGACAAAAATAAAATCCCTTAACACACCTTAACACCCATCCCTTTACATGATTCAACCTCTACCTCCCCCGGTCCCCTGTGTCATCTTGGTATATAGCTTCCTCTCTTGTCCCTGATACAGGTCAACCTTTTCATTTTTCAATTCCTCTTATTCACCTCTGGGCATAGGTCTTTAAACACATATTTCCCTCTACCTAGCTACAATTCCCTTTTTCATTGGTAATTTTTGATCCTTCTTTCAGATCCAAGCCCAAGCACCACTTCCCTGAAGAGGACTTCCCTGACTACATCATGTCCCTGCTTGAAACTTACTGTGCACATCTTGTGTGCATTAAAGTCAGAGTTGACATCATGATGATTTGAGCAAGAGCTGAATGAGTGAGTGAGTGAGTGTAAGTCTTCAGGTACACAGAGACTCAGCCTGCTCTCATCCCTTCATTAACTATGATTTCTCCACCTTTGTCTATTTCACATATTGGAATTTCACAAAGATGTCCTCCTTAAAGAATGGTTTAATATGTTTGACCGCCATGAGCTAGGTGTTTCTTTACCTTCATAGGGTTTCCAAGAATAAGGCCAACCCTGAGTCAGCAGACACCTGTGTAAGCATGTCATTTCTACATAAAGCAGTGAGACTTGGATTTTTGAAAAACTCTTGCTTTGTGTCCAGCCTGTGATGGTATAAATTTTAAACTTTGGAGTTTATTTTTTACCTTATATTTTAATTTTTAAAGACATATAACATCTTTCATATTAATAAATTTTTCATGACTAAGAAAGCATCACAGAGATTTTGTTGTTGATGTTGTTGTTGTTGTTCTGCCCTAGAGGACCATGCCTTCCTGGACACCAAATAATACCAGACAGTTGCAACTGTACATTATTGAAAAAAGTACTCACAAAGTAATTGAAAATAACAACTATCATCTGTCCATGATGAGCTAATTTGTCCACTGTGCTTGCTTCAAAATGTCTATTTTCAGTGTAATGATGAAATTATATGCCTATCCTCATTAGATCCTGGCATCATATCAAAATTATGTGTGTTGAGCCTGACAAAGTGGCAAATTCTATTTGCATTCACTTCTTTTATGTTAAATGTTATACATATGGTGTTTTTTTTTAAAAAAATCCTTTTATGTATTTATAGAAGATTGTATAGGGTCCAAGAGAAAGCTTTGAATAGGAACCAGGAGAGTCAGCCTCAACCCTTGCCTCTTCCACTAACTAGCTTGCTGGCCCTACAGTTCATTTCTCTGCATGTTTCCTTCTCCAGAATAATGAGAATAACAGTACATTTCTTACTGATCTGGAAGGTTTATTATGAGACTCCTGAAAGATAATGTGTATGAAAGAGTTTAAATAATACTTAATACTTAAGTACATACGAAGCAAATATAAGAAATTATTACCGCTACTCTTATTTATCAAGATCTGTTTAGTCCATTTGGTTTACTATAACAAAATATAAATTAGATGCCTTATAAGCAACAGACATTTATTTCTCACAGTTCTAGAGGCTAAGAAGTCCAAAAGCAGGGTGCTGGCAGATTTGGTGACTAATGAGGCCCCATTTCCTGGTTCATAAATGGTGCCTTCTTTCTGTGTCACCACAGTGGCAGGAGCACGCAGACTCTCAGGGGTCTTTTTTTTTTTAATATATTTTGTGATTGTTGATGGAGCTTTATTTATTTATTTACATGTGGTGCTGAGAATTGAACCCGGTGCCTCACACATGCTAGGCAAGCCCTCTATCACTGAGCCACCACGCCAGCCCTCTCAGGGGCCTCTATTATAAGGGCACTAATCTTATTTATGATGGTTCTGTCCTCAAGACCTTGTCACCTCCCTAATCTCCACCTCCTAATACTATCACCTTAGAAGTTAGTTTTCAGTATGTGAATTTGGTGCATGTCTGTAGGGGAATCATGCATTTCATAGTAAGATCCCTTAAGAAAACAAAGTACTACATGGACAACAGCAAGAGCAAAGTAAATTTAAAAAAAAAAGTGCCAAAAAGTAGTTAATTGATAGAAAGTTTCAAGTTACTGGTGGACAAAAATTAACTAGTGGATGTTAACACAACATTGGCCATCACCAGTATGCAAATATGAAAATATTTCCCAACAACTAGACAGTTGCTATAATGAAGGCAAAATGCCCAGATGTTAGAAGCCATAAATAAAATAGTGTAGAATAATTTACACATGTCTAAGAAGAAATAGAAATCCAAACTAAAAAGGATTATCCTGCATATCAGGTGACTTCAGAATGCACATAGCTTTAGGCACACAAATAATATTCCAGAAACTTCATCTAAACATATAATCAGGGATATGTTCAAAGTTATGTACAAAACCTCACATTCCAAATCATGAGGTAACTCTTCAAACCCATCAGGGTGACTACTATTTTAAAAAGTAAAAACAAAAAGACAAAACAAAATAGAAAATAACAAGTGTTGCCAAGAAAGGGACAAAATTGGCACCTTTGTGCATTTCACAAGGTGGGACTATACAGGTGTAGCCAATGTGGAAACCGATATGGAGGCTTCAGAAAAAATTAAACATAAAACTTCCATATGATCCAGCTTCTAGGCACTTACCCAAAGAACTGGAGGCAGAGATTTGAACAGATATTTGTGCACCAATGTTCATAACAACAATCTTTACAATAGTAAAAAAAAAGTAGAAACCACCCAAACATCCATCAGCAGATGAGTGGAAATGCAAAATGTAGTACAGATGGTCTCCCACTTATGATGATTTGACCTAATGATCTTAACTTTATAATGGTTTGAAAGTTATGCACATTCAGTAATAGTTGTATTTCAAATTTTGAATTTTGCTTTTGTCTCAGACTAGTAATACCTGCTATGATACTTTGTCGATGCTGGACATTGACAAGGAGTTGTAGCTCCCAGTCAGTCACACAGTCACAAGGGTGAACAATCAGTTAATGCTGTATGGTATACTGTGTCGCTAAACTAGAAAGTTATGCATGTTAGGTGTTTTGACTGTATTTTCAACTTCTATTGGATTTATCAGGACATAATCCCATTATAAGTCAAAGAGAGTCTATATGCATGCATGGAATAGTATTCATCCCTAAAATGAATGATATTCTGATACATGCTAAGACACAAATGAACTATGAAAACATTATACTGAGTGAAATAAGCCACAAAAGAACGAACATTGTAGGATTCCACTTATATGAGGTACCTATAATTGTCAAATTCATTCACAGAAACAAAAAGCACAATAGTAGTTACTAGAGGCTGCAGGGAGATATAAAGGGGAACTATTGTTTAATGGATGTTGTGTATTAATTTGAAATAATGAGAAAGTTCTGGAGATAGATAGTGGTGATGTTTGCACAAAGTGACTGTATTCAATGTCACTGGATTATACATAGAAAAATAGTTAAAAGGGCAACTCAGGTGGCTGAGGCAGGAGGATTGCAAATTGAAGGCCAGCCTCAGTGACTTAGCAAGACCCTAGAGCAACTTAGCAAGACTCTGTCTCAAAAAATAAAAAGGACTGAGGATATAACTCAGTGCAAAGTACCTCTGAATTCAATCTCAGTACCCCTCAAAATGGTAAATTGTATGTTGTGTTTGTTTGGTACTAGGGATTTAACCCAGAGGTGCTTAACGACTGAACATTATCCCCAGCCCTTTTTATTTTTAATTTTGAGACAGTTGCTTAGGGTCTCACTAAATTGCTGAGGTTGTCATTAAACTTAGAATCCTGCCTCAGCCTCTCAAATCACTGGGATTACCAGCATGCTCCAAGGCACCTGGCATTTAACATGTTTGTTGGTTTGTATTTTTTGGTAGTAGGGATTGAACACAGTGGTGCTTAATCACTGAGTCACATCTCCAGCACTTTTTATATTTTATCTAGAGACAGGGTCTCACTGAGTTGCTTAGGGCCTTGCAATGTTGCTGAGGCTAGCTTTGAATTTACAATCCTCCTGCCGCAGCCCCTCCCTCCACCCCCAGAGGCTGGGATTACAGGCGTGCACCACCACACCCAGCTGTTATGTATGTTTTAACACAATAAAAAATAGGAAGAAAAAATCACAATGATTTATGCCATAACACTGTTTATAACAATAAAATGATTTACTAACCAACAATAGGGGTTGAGTGAAGTGTAGGTAGTACACAAATTCAATGGCATACCATGCAGTCACTGAAAACCATACATATATTTTAAAAAACTAGAAGTAACTCAAAGGCCTCAAATATTCATCCATAGGAGAATAGATAATCTAACCAAACGGTGGCATAAACATACAATGAAATTCTACTCAGCCATAAAAGTGGTTGAGCCACTTTGTGCTGCATAAACAAATCTCAAATGTATTATGTTGAGCAAAAGAAGTCAAATATTAAAAACTACATACTGTATTATTCAGTTTAAATAAACTCAGGAACAGACAAAATTAGACATTAGTTATCTTGGGGTTAGTGCTAGTAATTAATTGGAAGTCTAAACCCTTCTATATCTGGATCGTAGTGTGTTTGCATGGTTGTGTACATTTGTAAGTCTCATCAAACAGTGTAGTCTATTTCACTATGTGTAAGATTAACCTCAAAGCATTACTAAGGAGGAGCATACGTTTACGTGAACATATTTTCATAGTATGGTGCTAAAGGTAACACAGAAATAATGAAAGACAACAGGCGCTTCATGAAGCCAGAAAGATATGAGGAAGGAAGGGAGAGAAGGAGGAAAGAGTGCAAAAAGAGAGGAAGGGAGGGAAAATGTCCAAAGAATATAAAAAATACATGATAAACATGGCAACTTCTGGCTGGAAGAAGCATAAGCGATCTTCCCCTTGGTGTTTTCTGTGTTTCTCACATGGAGCATGGATTATATTTGTGAAGAGAAAGAAACATACTCTAGAAGTGTAAATTTTATGTGAGAGTTTATGAAGACAGATTTTTTTCATATAATTCAACTACATCTTCAATATTGGCTTTACTTAATATTTTTTGCTGAAATAAAATTCAAAACATGACTTACCCCTACATTTCTTCAAATGTGGGTGTCATTCTCAAGGGGTTAGATTATTCAAGATGTTAAGAAGCTTTTTTAAAACTGGATATCACCACTGCTCTACAATTTTCTACCACAGTGGATAATTTGGGAAGCACCACTTTCTTTCAGAACAAAGAGGAGAAATACAGATCATCCTTGAGAAGAGAGTTGGTCTTCTATTTTGAGGAGACTTGTTTTGTTTTCAAAGCTATTTTTGGATTCTGTTTTAAGAAAAATCCAATGAAATCCTTAAAAAAGTTGTCGTTGTATCTTCAAAATGGATTTGCAGCATGACATATATGAGGAAGGAAAGAAAGCTCACAAAATTGAATGTTGGTTCCTTGAAATCTATATATCTGATAATGTAGTGGTTAGGGATGTCAAAAATCAATTTTTCCCCCATCTTGATAAAATTAAATTTAAATGTCCTTTTTGGTTTTCTATGTTTAGAATTTTCAAAACTGAATTGAAGAGAGCAAATATCTATATTGACTTTTTTTTTCCTAGAACTTGAAGTAATTTGATGCGAGTGGTCAGGTTATTATATGCCACTGTCTATGTCATCTCCTAAAGCAGAGATGGAAAGATATATTGAGATTCTCCCACATTAATCATGAAAGTTTTAATATTGCAAAGGTTGTTTGAGATAACCCAGTCTAGGGAAAAGGAATAGGTTTTCATCCCAGATGTCATTTGTAGTGTATTGATTGAGTTGCCTTCCTGGCTGGACTGAGAGACTCAGAAGCCATATGCACGCTGAACAGAGGTGTGGGCTGTAAAGGATTACCAGAATCTGGCCTGTCCATGGAAAGGGAAATTGGTGGTCAGCACATCAAGAATTTGCTGTCCCAACTTTAGTCCAACTCTGCTTTACAAGAAAGGAAAGCAAGACCCAGAAAGTTGAAATTGCTAACTCATGAGATTAATAAAGCTCACCACTTCCCATTCTTCTTTAGCATCTCCTTCCACTTTCGATGCCTGTTCATCATGTTAGCTAAGCTGATAAAAGATAGCTCCACTTTCCCATCCCCATCATATTGTTGGCTACTTTTTATAATTCCTTATCTCTCCCATGCAAACCCTTGGAAACCATTGGAATATATCTGTTGGTATTTCACCCACTCAAAGTGTCAATTACCCTACAAAAAGAATTAACTGTTCTCATACAATTCTTAGATTATATGAAACTCCAAATACCCCTAGTCTTCAATAGCAACCTGTTGAAACAAACCCTGATTACAATGGTCCAATTCTTTCTCTCAAGTATTCATTCAGAAAAAGATAGCTCATGTAGATTGGGGGAAGGTACATTTTTAGATGGAAAATTTGATTAAATAGTCTAGACATTATTATTTATTTTCCATTTGTCTGTCTTGAATCCAAAAGGGATTTCACCCCTTTACATCACAACCCTGAGACTTGGTCCCACTCTTCTTTATCTTTTTTCTGCCTCTTTTTCTACATCTTAACCATTAATATTAGTTGTCTGTTTTAGATGAAGATGAACTTCAAAGATGAAAAGACAAACCACCCAAGGAAAATATGCCTGTAAAATCTCTATATGGAAGCTGAAATTCTTAAGGATAATAATAGGATTCATATATATATATATCAGGCAGGTGCCAAATGTTCATCCAAATTTTGCTGCTTAATCAATTGCTCTGTAACTTACTGGCTGAAAAGTATAAATCTTTACTATTTAGCTCATGTTTCTGTGAGCTGCTGGGATAACTGGGACAACCCAGTTCTGGTCTAGATGGAATCAGGTGATTCCTGATTGGCAGTTGGCTAGTAGCTCCACTGGAGTTGAATAATCTAAAATGGCCCCACTCCTCTTGTGTTTGGATCTCAGCTGGTTTGCTTGTCTATGCTCCACATGATCTCTCTCTCCTACCTGCTATGCTCAGCCTGTTTACAAGGTGAAAGTGGTCCTGGATGCACACAACACCTACCCATAGAGACAGAGCAGAAACTGTAAGTTTTCAGATCCCGACTCAGAAGTAGCTCAATATACCTTTTGCCACATTTAATCAAACAAGCTAAGTCATGACATCATTCCAGACTTAAAGGGTGGGGGAATAGACGTCAATTATTGAAAGAGAAGACACAGAGACTTCATGAACATTTGTGATCTGCCACAACATGTAAGCAAGATGTCAACAGCCTGTGTGGATGTTAAAATTCTCATGAATAGCAATAGATGTTCCATGTGTATATGTGGACAGAGGTGAGATGGGTGACAAGGGCTTTAATGTGGAGAGTGAACAGATGAGAAGACACCAAGAAAGAGTAGAAAGAGGTTTGAATAGACAGATGGAACAGGCTTTCAAATAACAAAAACTACTGCATGAGATCAGCAAGTTAACAATAAAAATCTCACCCCTGCTTCCCTGCCCTGTACATAGTTCTTGGAATAGCTCACCAGAGAGTGGCTTCCAGTCAAGACAGTTACAAAAGAAAGAAATATCCTGAAGAAAAAAGTAATACTTCTGCTATGAAAAGAGGAGATTCAAACATTTAAACAAAGAGTATGTTATTAATAATGGACTAGAAACCCCTGGGAACACTGTTAAAGGAATTGGAATAAAGTGGGAAATGGAATGATTAATTAGGGAAGCAGCAAATGGACAGAGGTGTTGGGTATTAGAGTATGAAAGGACATATTTGCAGTATGTATTTGAAGATGACAGGGATAAAAGGCAAAAAAAAAAATAACCAACCTCAGAGTTCTTGGTAGAAATTTGATCAAGGGGCCGTTTTTGTACTGACATCACCCCCATGTTTGGAGAACTTCTGCATCTGCTGGCAGTAGGCTCCAGGTATCACTGCAGATGGTATGGGTAGAGTTGCTATATTTAGCAAAGAAGATACAGGATACCCAGTAAAATATGAATAGCACATAGGCATGGAATAATTTTTCAGCATATGTCCCATGCAATTGCTTAGGATATAATAAAAAAAACATTATTTGTCTGACATTCAGATTTAACTGAGGATCCTACATTTTATCTAAGAACTCTGGGGTAGAGAAAGGAAATGAAACAGATGAGCAGATGTTGAGCAGACGTATCACTACTGACACACCTCGAGGCTAATTAGGGCATAAGACCTAGAAACGAGTCCTCTGACTGCCAGTCCAGCATCTCTTCCATTTTCCAATTAGGTTTTCTTTTTCTCTCCAACTCTTTTAAAGGGTCTCCTCCTTCATTACTTCTCTCTCTTCTTCATTCCCATTATCTTCACCTTCACATCTCCTGGTGCTGGGCTCTGGCTCTCCTCTCTTCCCCACCATTCTCTGACTCATCTAATCATCTTCAAGTTCATCATGAAATTGGTGTTCTTATTCTATCAGCCATATTGTCAGATTTTTCTGTACTGAAGTGGTGTAGAATTGCCTTCTACTATGAAAGGGGAGAGGGGATCCTCCTTCAATCACATCTTCAAGACTGACTCCAATGCTGCTAGAATATGTCACTAATTCTACAAATCAGGAATGAAGGTGACACTCATTAAGAAATATCAAATAAAATATTTAAATGTCTTTAGATTTCATATCCTCAGGTTGATTACAGAAACCCTTGGGGTTTGTTGGAAAGGCTGCTTCTTTTTTGTGAGCAGTGAATAAATACCAAAATGAAGTACTTAAAATTGGTTTACAATACACCTCCGTGCAGAGCCGATAAATTAATAAAACCTGATAAGTTTTCAGATCCCTCGAGGGGTGAACATGCAGCTTGCAATGAAGCAAATTCACAGCAACGTGGCAGAACAGTAGAAGTTAATTTTTTCTTTCCCTATGTGGCAAAGCCCAGATAATTTTTCACTGCCAGCCCCCCTTTTAAAAAATATATATGGTTCTTAGCCCATACTGCTTAATAGTGATTTTCATGTCATTCATTCTCTCTCTCTCTCTCTTTCTCTCTCTCTCTCTCTCTTTCTCTCTCCCTCCCCCTCTCCCTCTCCCTCTCCCTCTCTCTCTCTTCAATTGCTTTTGAGGAATTCCAACTTACAAATAGGGACTGCAGATGGCTTTTATCTTATTTACTCAAGTATTTTCAGTGCACTCAGTAATCAGAGGGGTACACTTATCCTGGTGTTGGGCAGGAAATTGCATACCCAGCTCCTATTACTGTTCATAAATTATTGTTCCCATATGCACCATCCTGAAAATGTACCCCTATGGGCTTTGTTTGGTCTATGTATTCCTACGGTTGGTAATGCTAGGAATCTCACCAGCAAATCTGGAAAAAAAAACAATTAAAAGGCAAATTCTCTTCCCATTCCAATAATACTGACCAAAGCAACTGAACATAAGGAGATAAATGTGAATTATTTTCTATGTTTTGCATAAACATTGTAAATTTTAAAATGCATTTTAATATTGAATGTACAAAAAGGTCCCCTGGAGAGTTCTGTTTAAAGATGCATCATGCACACAGATCACCTTTATAGTTCTAATGACCTGAGATATTTTTCCTTAAAGCAGTCCTTAAAGCAGTTCTGAACAATCACAGAATTAAGTAATAGCATGAAGAAAGCTCCTCAATTTACAGCACAAATAAGACACTTTGACACAAGTAAGAGCAGTCAGTTCAAGGTCAGTCCCCTAAGAAGATATTTTAGTTAATTTAAATGTCTGATTAAATAATGTTGCTATGTAGTTACTGCTGTCTACCGGGTCACATTTTGGGATGGTCCCATCTCTCAGAGGCTTATATGGTACCCCCTAAGGGTATGTGGAATTGATGAAGTCATCTATTTATGGGTTTTCTGAGTATACCAGATAGAGCAGGATACCATCCATGTCCTCTGGTAGCTCCCAATCCAGCCAGACAGCTTGAGAGATGCATCTGGGCAAAGAAGATCATGTTGTCCAGAGTATAAAGAAGTCTTCAGTAAACCAGGCACAGGTAATCCAGTCTTTCTTCCTTCTTTTCTTCTTTCTAGAAGAACTGATCTTAATTCTTAGGGGAAAATATTTCAAATTTCCCTTTGTTTTATTTCCAAGAACTGTTTCTTTTCTTCCCAAATAAAGAATTCTTTCTGAAGAAGTGTTCAGTAAAACAGCTACCACTTCAATACAAAGAAAGCAAAACAAAATAACTGATCCATACAATAATATACAATGACTGCATAAATAAAAATAAACATTCTAGTTCAAAAATGAAACAGAGTTGTAACTCTGATGAAGGAAAAGAGAAATATTTCCATACTAATGGTGAACTTGAGTTCTAATGATCTAAATATGTCGCCACATTCGTGAGTAGTTTGCTTCTTTCTACGTATCTATTTTATCTTTATTAGAGAAGTTGATGAAGCCTTTGATGTTCCAAAGACGCAATATGGGATGAATTAAACATCGTTTTCACAGTCATGTGTGCAGATTTGAACTTGAGTTGTTTTTTTTTAATTCAGCCAACCAGTATCCAAAGCATTTTTCATTATTATTAATATCTTCTCACACCAATTTCTTTCCCAGCCTGATACCTCATTCTGATTAATGGACTAGTAGCAGGGACTACTTTTTTTTAAATGATGTTTTGCTTAGAGTGTCTGTTTATGTTTCAACAAAACAAATAAAGTCAGGCATATTAAGGAATATGGTGTTTCAGAAACAAAGAAAACAACCAAGATTAGAGGAAAGTTAACTGTTCCCTGGGGAGAAACCCTAGTGGTTAAACTGTTTCATCAGCAACAGTACAGAAATTGTTTTAATGGTGTTCTGAACATCTTATTCTTGCAAAAATAATACCCAAGCTCACAAAACACAAGGGTGGAAATCCAGGCTATCCATTTGGAAGGTTAGCATTTATGAAGTGCAGCATTTCACCAAATCGTTAAAGTGTAGCATAAGGATATAGAAACTGTGGCATACCTTCAGACTGGATCAAATATTTTTCATGCTAAACTGATTAGTACTATTGAAAATAATGAATATTATTCCAGAACTTGGGAGATGTTTAGTCCTGGGTTCTAGGTCAGAAATCGCCTCATAAAGCTTGTTTAATAGCAGCTGAAGAGAAATCACACAGGAAGCAAAACTGAAGTCTTCTGTTTATGTAAAAGCTGAATGCCTATGGAATTTCTCTTCACTTTCTCTGCCCCCACAAAAATGCAGCATTCTTTTATTCTCTATTTATTTCCTAGGCCTCAGATTAAAAATGTAACTCTCCTAAATATTTTGAGGAGGCATATTCCTTACATGCTAAAATATGCTCTGGAGCCTTTCCCTGTCTTAGGGGGGAAAAAACTGTAACTGTTAAATACATGCCCCCATCACTAGATTACCTTGGAGAAACTTCGAGATTGTCATAGCAGCGAACTCCATCATGCTTGCTCAAGTTAAGGCATAAACAGACAGGGCAAGGTCCTCCTCAGACGGCACATCCACCTTAGAGTCTTTAAATTTTCTTTCTCCCTTGAGAAAGCATGGTGTCCTTCCCTTAAATGCTTTGGTTTGCCTTGATAAAGGCTGTTTGTCACAGCCCGTGTTTGGGGGCAGAAGTTCTTTGGTAAAACTTGTCATTATTTATGTCCAAGAAAGGGAAACCTTGTCTATTAAATTAATTAGAATGTGGCCTGAAAAGGAATATTTTTGATCAGGGAAAACAGAAGTCTTCGGGAAAAGGAGGGGGAAAAAAAGGCAGAAAGGTTCAAAATACAGAGCTGCATTGTTTGCAGAAAGCCTGCTGCTTCTTTTATTCCTAACTGAACCATGCCAGGAGCCCTCTTGAATTTCTACAAGAATACAGTTTCAGATCATCTGCATTCAGGGCCAGAGTCATGGCCCTGGAACCGATAATTGCCTCTGACAGGATTTAATTACCTTCTCTAGGACCTTTTCTCTGTTTGATTGGAGACCACCCCCTGCCTCCGATCAAATCAGACAGTAATAACACGCTGAAGCGCAGCAGCCAATCACGAGTCAAGTCTGAACAGTGACCTTGCTGAGCCGAAGCTGATTGGTGGTGTCAGCCTTGTCAACGGTGTCAGTGAACCATCAGACAAGAAAGAGCGAGGGGGGAGCGGAGGAGAGCGAGGGGAGATAAGAGACCAGCATTAATGCTAATGGAGGCTGTCAGCATTCAAGGTTCCAGGGCGCCTTACAAGCGGCCTCGCATAGAAAAAAAAAAAACAAAAATATTAGAGAACTCATACAAGTCTAAAATATTCAAAAGGGGAACATTTTCGTTTTCCAGTTTGGGGAATCTATTCAAGGTATAATTCACATGCAATTCAGATGAAGTGACAGATACACGCACATGATGTGACAGAATAATTTTTATAGAAAGGAAAAGTCTCACAAAACAGCTAGATGAATTTGCGGGAGACGGTGGGAGAACGACATGACTTTTTAATTTTGAACTGTGGGACTGAAAACGTGGGTATTTAAGATACACCACAAAACTGTGCTTTTCATATTAACCTGACTTTGCAGTCACTATATCATTCATGATCATTTTAGTGAGGGAATATAAGTCTACCCATAATCTTAAAGAATAATACATTCATTAAGTAGCCAATCTTTATGTACATATAATTTTAAGAGATTTTTATAGTAATGCATAATTCTGGTGATTTGGGGGGGAAAAAGTTTAAGACATAAAATTTGGTTAACCTCTATTCCTTTTGAAAAGGTGATTTTCCCCAGAAAAACACCACCATAGAGTTCTAATATGCACAAAGTCTGTTACGAAACAGTAGTAAGCCAATAAGTGGAAAAGTAGGATGCATTATCAGGCCTGTGATAGTTTGGAGTTTGATTTATTCATTAATTTTGTCTGAAAATGATCTTTCCCTTAGCATTTATTCTGTTTCCAACTAACCTACCTCTTTACAAAGGAATATAAAAACATATTTACACAGGTACATTAGAATTATTCTTAATTAAGAAACTAACATTCAGTTTTATTTAGTAAAAATGAAAGGTTTACCAGTTGTGATGCACATATCTTCCACAAACCTTTTATGAAAACTGTAGTCTAATTTACCCTCTCTGGAAGGCAAGGGAAACTATTATGTACACTGGGACTTTGACCAAATAGAATGTTCCTTTTAAAAATCATGTCATATGATTTAGTTTAAGGCAAACTTCTGCCACATCTCTGC
Source organism: Marmota monax (assembly GCF_021218885.2). NCBI lineage: Eukaryota > Metazoa > Chordata > Mammalia > Rodentia > Sciuridae > Marmota > Marmota monax. Next base: position 2,119,590 of record NW_026694339.1, read on the forward strand.
ATTTATACGTTTCTTCAAGCAGTTTTCTGCTTCACCAAGGAATTTGACCTAAACAGTTGTTACAGAAGTTGATTCAACCTTTTTTATTTCCATTTTATTTTTTATACTCCCTCCACCAAGAAACACATGTTAAAATCCTTTCTTGTATATCTAGGATTCTTTTTCATTATGATTATAAAATTAAAAAGATAGATTTATTAACATATAAATAAATCATAATTTTTATACTGGATCAAAATGTATAATGGACTTGTTAAGATGGGAGAGCCATTTTGACTTTGAAGCAAACTATTTGAAACAACCTAGAGGGAGGCAGAGCTACTTTGAAAAGATTGCTTATTTACAGAGCCCCAAGATTAAACCAAGTTATATAAGAAGAAATATAACTTACAGAGAAAAATCTGACACTTTAGAGAGTTATTCTAGCCTAGTTATTGACAAACAGTCAATTTGGGGTCAGGTTACTTTGTCTTCATGGATATTGGTTTTCTCAGCTATAAAAGGCAATTAACATGAGGTTACCTAAAGAATTAAAAGTGTGTAGAATACAAGTATAATTAGTATGTGGTCATGGTAACAGAGTCATTTTACTTCTCAGGGACACTATGTGGGGTTGTGAGTTTTCTCTGCTTCTGTCCTTCCACTCCTATCATGTCACTTGCTCTCAAACCCACCCACCCCCACCTCACTCCTCTCTCTCTCTCTCTCTCTCTCTCACACACACACACACACACACACACACACTTATAACTATTTTGACCAGTATTGAGAGGAAGGTAACACTTGTCACCATCAGTTTCAGGACTAGAATCCAAATATGCTAAGTCTTATACCTAGGTTCATTCTGATTCCACTTTTTGCTATGTTGGAGTGAAGAAATTATACTTAAGTACATGCTGGTCTTTTACTGCAGTGCTTTAAGAATTTTTCATTTGTAGACTCTAGATCCATCATGCAATCTCACCTATGTAACCTGTGATAAAGACTTTTTAGAAATCATAAAAAAATAAACAAACCTAACCCATTTATGATAATCATCAATTTGAATTATGGGTCACTTTTGGTAACTAACCCCAAATCTGGAATATATGGAGCTCTGAAAATGAGAACAAACTTTATTTAGTTACTTTGAAAACATTATAGAAAGCAAAAGAGGTAAGTATGTGTATATTCCAAACACTGGGGTTTATGTCTCAAAGCAGGTAGCCAATAACATTTTTATTTCAATGGTGGATATTACACTTTCCAAAGACCATCTACCCCAAGTTGTGAAGGCAAATGCACATTTACATTCTCTCCTCCTGCAGTCACATCTTCAGCCAGCTCACCCCAGAGTAACCTCAACAGAGAGGGCAGGAAAGAAGCCAATATCATGCCTTCTTTCATTTCTTTAGCAACAACACCGTTCTCACCCTGAAAAGGTGAATAATTAATACCCATCTGACTCCACCTAATTAAGTCCACATTTGCTTGTTCTGTTCACTTGAACCTGCTTTCCTTTAGAGAAAATAACCTTTGCTTATCTTCGCAGTTTATATTTCTTAAATGAACACTTTTGGAATTAAAGAGATACTATCTTGGTTTTGAAAAGCTGTGTGTGTGTGTGTGTGTGTGTACACGAACCATTAGGAATCAGTAGCAAAGCCTTACTGTTTTTCTAAATGGGAGAGAATATCAAACAATTACTGGGTTGAGATTCTTATAAAACAATCAAGCCTCTGGTAATCTTCGATTATTCCCTACCCCTGCCTCCATTTTGGTTCTAGAAAGATGATAAAAAAAGGCTTTTTGGTCTTTTAAAAATTGAATACAGACACAAAAATGAGAAATTAGAGAAAAGCCATGAACCAAATGCTGGGTTATATCTTGGTTGCTGTTCAGAATGATCCTTGCATAATCTGAGTTACACAACAGAGTGACTCTAATTGCAAATTCAATCACTCCTTGACTGAGACTCAGAAATCAATTCCCAGTAAAATATGACACTCAGTCATTCAAAAACAATAGAATAGTCAATATTTCACCATAAACAGCCTAGTTAGGACCTATTTCAATACAATACAAATTCAGTTCTTTTACTGTGCCAAGCAAATCTTTTCTATTCTGAGTAACCCTGCCTCCCATTCCCAGTAATCAAAACCATGATGGAAAGTTAAATAAAATCATGAGGTTGCCAAGACTCACAGGGAGAATCTCACTGAAACACTTCTAATCTCTCCCTTAATTTGTATTGATTGTCAACTTCTCTAGTTTCCTTGTGGTTTTGTAATTTAAATTTAGACATATCTCATCCAAGTGAAAGGGAAAGAGTATAAATGTGGACTAGAGGAAGGGGAGTAAGAGAGCAAGGAAGATCCATTGTTCGATTAGACAATTTAGAGTATGATCTGCAATTGTAGAATCCTGAAGTTTACCGTACTCAGTATGGAAATTGCCAACGGTTTTCCAGTACAGCCTCCTTTGACATCATTTTCTCTAACTCTAAAAAGACTAAGAAAAACCAAAATTCAGATACGGCATTAGAACGCAAATCTAGATAGAAAACTGGTAATTGGTATAGTTTTGAATCAACAAATGTTTCTAAGATTAAAATCCCCAAATTTTGATTCCATGTACTGATTTTATTTCTCACTTACCACCTAATCAAATTATCTGACTGCCAAAAATCTCTGTTTTTCTTTCTGAGCCCAGGGCTCCAAGATACTAGGATGTGATTCGTACTTTGCAGGCTGAACTTTCACCATCCCTAAATAAAATACCCTAGAATTGTATTGTTTTGTCACATTATTATTGTTACTATTATAGCAATATTGGGGTTTGCCCATGTGTTTAGGAAGGGGTGTTTCTAAGAAGAATACATCTGATTAAGTGCACTGTTTATTTACTTTGGGATCCACATTTTAAAAGACTTGCACACAAAAGGCTTGGAAATGCTTCCAAAATGAGAAACTCCAGTCAAATGATTACTCAGCTGGCAAAATGGAAATTTCAAGTTGCATAGACAGCTAATTGTGGCCTGCCTCTGGAATGACAGGTCTATAATTTTTAGTTTTGTGTGCATTGAAAGCCAGTCACCTTGACACTCAGTGGTCCATTATCCACCGGCCACCAACCATATGATGATGTTCAAGGAGTGACAGGCACTTTCCATTATGGGTGATGAAACACACCAGGCTTTATTTGGATAAAGCTGTCCTAAGGGAAAAGAGAAAGCCAGGTGCCTGCTCCTCCCCACAAGCAACAATAACACTGGAACACCTTTAATTCCAGAGAAACAACTTCTTTGTTCTTGCATAATAACAACCATCAGTTTCTCTTGATATTTGTTGCCAACGTCCTTTAATGTGTCACGGTCGTAGCCTTTTAATATAAATTTTCCCTCTTAGTCTTACTAGCTCTCCCTATTAAATTTTATGTTAGAAAAACTTGAAACCTGGTTAAGCCTGTGTTTTAGGGAATGCATAACATGCTAGTTCTTTGCTTTTTTTTTTAACTCAAAACCATCTTTTTAAATGTCCCAGGTCTTCATGAAAAAGAGAAATGTTATTAAACCAAGGGCCAGGAAATGACATCGTACTTTCAGGTATGAATTCATTGACTGTGGACTTTGAAGGAGTACATCACCTTTCTGAGCCTTGCATCTTTAAAATAAAGAGGCTGAAGCAGACTTTTCATTCTCTTTTATCCCTGCTCATTTCTAAATATTAAAAACACAATCGTGAAATTTTCCTGACTGCCAATAGCACTGAACCTTATTTGTCAAGTGGAGCAGTGAAGATGTGTTCAGCCACAAGTTAACAATACCAAATAAATGGCATGAACAGATAAAACAGTTAATGATTGGGCCTAACAGGAAGTTCTGAGGCCTGTTCTCCAAGATTCTGTCTAGCAACTCAGCATCATTGCCAGGAACCTGGGCTCTTTCTCTTCTTAGTATGTAGGATTTTCATTCTTCAATATTATTTACTGGCTCTACAAATGACTTTAATGACTCCAGGCACCAAAGTCTCTCCAAAATAATTTCTAGAAGAAAAGAAAGGGGAAGACTGAAACAAGGATTCTGTAATGGTCAGAAAGTAAAAATTTACCCAGAAGTCTAATGTAGACTAAGTAATGGCCATCGAGTCCTTGTCATACTTCTCAGAACCTGTGAATGTTACCTTAGATGGCAAAAAGACTTTGCAGAAATGATTAAGAAGGATCTTGAGATAGGGAGATTATTCATGATTACCTCAAGAGCTGTAAATATGAGTACCCTGATAAGAGAAAGACAGTGGGAGATCAGAAGAGAAGTAGGAGAAATAATGCTCAAACCAGGAAGTTGGCATGACATGAGGAAGGAATCATGAAACAAGAATGCTGGTGGCCTGTAGGAAGTGGAAAGGACAAAGCACTTGATTCTCTATTAGTCTCCAGAAAGAACAGCAGTGCCTACATCTCCACTTTAACCCAATGAAACTGATTTCAGACTTCCCACTTCCAGAACCATGAGAGGGTAAGTTAGCATTTTAAGTCACAAAATGTTTGGTGACTTGTTACAGCAGCAGTACTAAGCTAATACAAACCCTAGCAAACTTCCTTTATATCTGATTCCCCAGATATGAGCTGTGTAGAGGCTATTCATAGATACAAGGGAGGCTGTGGTAACAAGTTGCTTGCAAACAGGAAGAAAAGAGTTATGATTGTGTTAGAATTATTTTAATTCATCCCCTGGGTCTGAGTATATTGCTGGCCTGAAATGAACTGGAGTTCTATAAGCATGTAAGAAAAGGAACATAAAAAATTAAAGGGGAGAAAGTGCTAGGGAGTGATATTGGCTAAATGATATTGTTATACTGTATGCATGTGTGAATATGTAACAATAAATCCCATCAATATGTACAACTGTAACACACCAATAAAAAATATGAAAAAAAAGAAATAAAACACAAAAAATACTAGAAAATTTTAAAAAGTTCGAAGAAACCTACATACTCTGACATAATTTCTATTCTGATATATTTCAAAAATTTATTTAGGTACAATATGTACTAAATGCCTAGTCACCCTGCTTAAAACTTCAGTCATTAAAAGTTCTCCATCATGTAAATTTGCTTGTCTTTTCAGGATATGTCTCATCACTCTAGGGATCCAGACTTACTTGAGTTTTTTTGGTTTTGTTACAAACCAGGCTTTCTTAGGATGAGTCTAAGAGTCTCATCCCTCTGTATACTTGCTTTGCTTTCCACGAAAATCTTCCCAACTCATCTCCACGCCCATACTTTTGGTTTAGCTGAATCCACCGACTTTTCACATTCAGCTTAAACATCAATTCTTCACCAGTGTCCCCTGGACTACTCCATTCTACATTGGAAACCTTCATTAGATGTTCATTTAGCATATTTTAGGTAACACTCAGAGATGGAGAACTACCTACCTGTTCCATGTTGTTTTCTCCACTAGGCTAGGTGCAGCCTGTTCTAACAACGGGAAAACATCCTCAGAGAAAGGCTAGGCCAGAAAATGAGGTCAGGCCTATTGGATATGGGGAGTGGGAGGTGGGGGAGGGAGCAGACAACACAACTCCTTCCTGCCTGTTTCACCACATGAGCACTGATGTTTCCATTGTGTATTGAATAGTCTAGCTCTTGGTTTCTTTGACATCATTTTATCCTGGTCCTCACCAGCATGTCAATGTATTATGTTAAAATAAATAGAAAGGAGCCATGTTGTGAGAATTTGCTGAGAGAGGTGAAAAATGAGACGTTGAAAATGACTTCTCGACCCAAATAGTCAAAACCCCATCTGCCTTAGTGACCATTCTTTACAACAGAGCTAGGCACAAAGTACTCTTTGGAGAAGAGTATGATAAATAATATATCTATTAAGCAAAGTTACCAAGCTCGACACTGGAGCTGTACAAGTCAACAAGACAGTGACCTTCTCCACAGGGTGGCCAAAAGCATCAAATTGCATTTTTACTGCTTCTTAAAATTGGGTCCACACTACTTGCATAGTAATCACTTGCAGTGTTTGTTGAAAAAGAATATTCATGGGTCCCACCCTTGACCAACTGAATAAGATTTTCTTGAGTAGCAATGTTTGGGTGACTTTATGCCAACTAAAGTTCAAGAACCACTATCAAAAATTGAAGACAAAAATGGCCCTATTTTTTTTCTATCCCTCCCTGATTTTTTTGCTTTCATTGGCTTGCTTCCAGTCATTTCAAAGACATCCACCCTTTCTTCTATGTATATTTAGTAGACTGTTATACACACACTTTATTCAATGGGATATTGCATCCACTGAGCAATTCCAAGATCTTCATCCACTCCTCCATGCAGCTATAAAACAAACACATCATTTGCGCCACAGGATAGCTCACATTCAGGCAATTGTGTTTCGTCTAATTTCTTACAATTAATGAACAAGTTCCCCTATCAGTTTTAATGGCGTTAGGTTCGCATTTTGGTGTAAATTATTCATCCTACTAATTTAGTGATGTCACTGAGGCAAGTTTAAGGCAATAATTTCACACATACGTTGGCCATAGGTTAATTATTTAGGATGTCACAGTGGGCTTTGCAATACTGAAATCTCCTGGATAGACCCCATAAAAATACATTCCTTACCTTTAACAAAAAGAGGTTTCATCTTTTGAAGTTTCTCATGTGATGGTTTATGCAACCTTCACAGTTCTGCCAAAATGTTAGGGAAGAGCAGAGAAATGCTTGTGCCAAACAAAAAGGGAGAGATGATTAAAAAAAAAAAAGCAGGTACACATGCAAAATCTTTACAGGAAAATTCCAAAAATGAGAGGTGACTTAAGACAAAGAACTTTGGGCTTTAAAATACTAAATAGCCAAAGTTTAGGCCCAGCTTATTTTGTGAAATACTCTTCAATTCCTCCATTTGTAATGCATAGATATATTTGAAGTTTATAATGCTTAGTTAAAGTCATTCATTCCCTTAATCCTAGTAGACAGTAGAAAAGAAAACCTGAGCATTTTGATACAGCAGTAGTCCTCAGACACTGTATGGTATGACTCTGTTGTACTATGTGCCTTCCATAGGCAGGTGCCAAAGTTTAGTCACTTTGAAAAGTTTACTTATCAATATAAATTAGAATAAATACTGTGATACCAAACAAGAAGCTGGGCAGCTCATGCACTGTGGTATATCGCAGGATAAGGACTCTATGGAGGGCTGGGGATGTGGCTCAAGCGGTAGCGCATTGGCCTGGCATGCGTGCGGCCCGGGTTCGACCCACAGCACCACATACAAAACGAAGATGTTGTGTCCGCCAAAAACTAAAAAATAAATATTAAAATTCTCTCTCTCTCTCTTAAAAAAAAAAAACTCTATGGAGCTAAAGATGGAATGTTAAGCCAGAGCTGGTTAGAAAGTGTGCATTTTCTGATAAGCTTGAAAAGTCTGTTTTCTGAGTGTGCAAATCAGGAGGTTAAATGTCCCTTTCAAATAGCAACAGGAAGCTGAATGACTTCCCAGTAAGCACAGTAGTATGGATGGGTATCACCAATCTCCTCAAAAAATCTTTTGTGAAAAATCCCATACTCAAAAATCAAAAGGTTGGGGACCCACTGTCATCCAGAGTGGCAGAGATCTGAAGAAGATATTGGGGTAGAAGAGGAGCCCTTGTTCTGTTTGGGTTTGTGAGCAGAGGGCTTCCCTTCTGGAGTTGCTACTTCCTGGAAGACTTAAAATCATGAAGGAAATAATATAACTCATGAAGGTGATTAATTTATTTTCTGAACTATCTTAAGAAAATAATGAACATAAAGCCAGGCAGTTACTCCGAGGAAAGAACTCAATGTGTTGGGGAGCTCCATCTCTGTTCTCTCCTGCATAATAATTAGGAGCACATTCCTTTGTTTTCTGAGGCTGTTTAGATGGGTGGACCAATATTTCACCTCTATATGTCTGGTTCCAAATAAACAATGTGTGAAATGCAAACTTTTCAACAGCTAATGCCAGTATGAATCCAAAAATTCCCACATATACTTCATTCTTTTGACCCATGATCTTTGAAACATCTCCAGTGAGATCATTATTTTCTTCCTTACCCCTTTGCTCCAGGGAACACTTTGAATGAATCCCAATCCTATGAATTTCTCTCCTTATAAAGCCCAATAGTCTTTGATGCTTTGGTCCCTTCTGCTCATACTCATGTAAGAAGGTGAGACAGGTATTTCATCCCAGCAATAGAGAGCTGACTAATACACATCTGAAATGCTCAATTAAAAGTTAGAAAAAAGTGTGGATGATAAAAAGGAGCAAATAACAAGAGCAACAAATATAAAACAATAATAAATACGTTAGAAATTTATCTGTGTCAATACTCATTTTAAAAGACAGTGACCTAAATAGACTAATAAAAAGAGATTGTAAGAGTGGATCAAAAAACAAGACCCAATTATATACTGTTTATAAGAAACCCACCACTTTAATAAAAGGTATAGTTTTAAAATAAATGGGTGGAGAAAGGTACATCACGCTAACACTAATCAAAAGAAAACTGGGGTATCTATAATAATTTCATACAGAGCAGACATCAGGGCAAAAAGAGAGGAACAAATAAGTTTAATACAGAAGATTTGGGGACATGAAACTAATCTTAATGATACTACAATGATGGGAAAATGTCATTCATTTATCAGAACCCAGAGAATGTGAAACATCAACAGTAAATTGTAATGGAAACTGTGGACTTTGGGTGATAATGATGTGTCAACATAGATTCATTGACTGTAGCAAATGTACCCCTGTGGTGTAGCACGTTTAGAGTGGGAGAAGGTGTATGTGGTGTGTGTGTGTGTGTGTGTGTGTGTGTGTTGGAGAGTGACTATAGGAACTCTCTGTGCTTTCCACTTAATTTGCTCAGAACTCAAACGGTTCCAAAAAATTAGTTGACTAATTTGAAGAAAAGTGACTTGTCTAAGATCACACAGCCAGGGTGAATGTTTGAAGAGAGATCTCCTGCTTCCCATTCAACATTTTCCCCATTGCATCATGTTCCCACTCCTCTGTCAGTTTTTATTTTTGTTTCTTACACTGAAAAATTAGTTAAAATATTTGTTGTGTGCATTTTTTTTGGGGGGGAGCTGAGTTATCCTTTCATAAGTGAACCATGATTTTCCAAATGTTACTCTCATTCCATCCTATTTAATGCTACATGCATTATTCATATAGAGAAAACAGGGATTAGACTTATTTGTATTTCAGGATCTTCCTAAGGCCTTGTTTTAGTATTTCAGGAGTGTACAGTTCAAGTACCTATTTTCTCATTTTGGAGCATCTGATATTTCATCTCAGGTGCCTGTGGTCTTCAGAAGCTTCAAGTAGATCATTTTCATGCCAAGAGTTGTTCAGTGCCATAAATTTTAATTTCTTGATTATCTGTTTAAGCATAATCTGTATTTCATTAGTATTACTTATTTCTCCCTAGAGAAAACTACAGACATCTTGCATCTGTTTCTCATAGTCTGATATAAATAATGAAGATAAACTGTACATTCGAAAAGACAGTACACACTTTCAAAATATTTTCCATTACAGTCTTGTCAATTCAAACTCTCTTTTTTTGAAATGAACATTCTCTCTTTTACAATGTCAGTGAGAGCAGGACTGGTGGGAAAAAAAAAAAAAAAAAAAAAAATATATATATATATATATATATATATATATATATATATATATATATATTGTGAATAAGCATTATTTCCTTCCTTCTGTATTCAGTATCTGCAAGCTGTCTATCCCTGCCTGGGAAGTTAGTCAGTGTGAATGTCTGGTGATTTGGATAAAGCTCTCCAGAATTCTTTCAGCTGAGGTTTGAAGAGTTAAACTAACTTCTACCTTAAGACAAAGACATCATTATGCTGAAACTGGAAAAAATAAGCTAAATAGATATCCTATCACATATGAAGTCAAATTAATAATTTTACTTTTAAAAAATGAAGTAAAACAATTTAATATAATTACCTTTGGGGACCATGATCTGTATAATTTAAATGTATGCTTTAAAATTATACTTTGACGGAATATGGAAAAAGGGAGAGGAAAATATAAAAGAAAAAGAAAGGAGGAATTGGGTTTTAGTTTTAGTCTCAAAACATCAGTTTGGTCATAAAGTACAGGCTTGTGGAACCATTTAAGGGACACTATTAGGGGGAAAAAATGAGCAGGGAAAGTGCTGATGACTGGTCATTGGTAGTTTCCTGTACCTCTCTTTTCTGGGACTAAGTCAGGAGAAAGATAGGTGGCCTTGGTAGAGAGAAAGATAAGAGTAGATGACAGGTTTTGTTTTGCTTGTTTCAACTTGACTTGGTTTGTTAATAGACTCGTTTTGTTGAATAAAATGTGTAATCTAAAGGTTGTAGCCAACCTAGAACTAAAATGGCTTCATTCATTCAACAAAATGCCTTTTTGAAGAAGTTGTGATCAAGCTGAGATCAACAGGATGAGAAAACAGATAAGGGGCATCAAGAGTGAAAACTTTCCAGGCAAAGGGGATACCATGTGCAAAGCTCTAAAAAGTTTTGAGGAAAAAGAAGATCAATGCAGCTGTAGTGCAAAGTCTGGGTAGAAAACTGGCATTAGATGTCACCATGAATCTAAGAAGAAACCATCTTAGATAAGGCGCTGAATGGCTTTATAAGGGTTTTGAATAATTTCCTCAGAACCATTAAAGACTTTCCAATAATGACAGTTTATAATCCGCATACACACATACACACACACACACACACACAATATGGAATACACGCACAATAGTATAGTACTTCAAAATATTTTCTACTATGGTTTTGTCAATTCAAATTTACTTTTGTTGAAATTGACTTTCTATCTTTTACAAGCTGAATTGGTCCAGGGGATTGATTAAGTTTAACTTTGTCTTTGTAATTGATGGATTAGAACAGCGATTCTCAATAGAGACTGATTTTGTCTTTCAGGGAACACCTGGCAATGTCTTCCCCAAGGACAGATTTTTGGTTGTCATAAGCAGGGAGGGAAGGGAAAGGGTGCTACTCTCATCTACTGGATAGAGGTGAGATATGGTGACATTCTGTAATGCACAGGACACATCCCTGCCCCCACTACAGAAAGGAATTATTCTACCCAAAATGTCTACAGTGCTGAGATTGAGAAGCCCTAGATTCAAGGAGGCAACGAAGAATACAGGGAAAATAATTAAGTGACTATTGCAGTCGTCTAGGTAAAAATTGATAGTGCTTAGGTTGTTGGTAGTGAAATAGAAGTGAATGAGGTCATCATATAGTTTAGAGAAAATATGCTGAAACTGGACTTCTACCTTTTGTAATGCCAGATCAGATCATTCAAATCACTGCTGTTGACTACTAATAAAGGTGAAGTAATTTTTAAAAATATCTTAAAGATAATTAAATAGCTAACAAATAAGTGAGATATAAATAAACTAAAATCTAAAACAGGAGGGAAGTTTAGAGACATAAGCCAAATATTTCAGGTTACTTTTATTTTGTATTTGCCCATTCAGGAGAAAAGCCCCAGAGATTGAGTTTTGCTTTAACATCCTCAAAATATTTAAGGAATAAAAGTCAGAGTCCAGAGGGAACTCTGCAGAGTTCTGCACTGAACTAAACTACATTCAGTAGTTTAACTCTGCACTAAACTCTACTACATTTCCACTTCGATCTCAAACCCAGAAGGGCTACATCATGAAAGATAGGTGAACTAGAAGCTAAGTAGATTTCCACAGAAGGCTCTAGCTTCCAGTCATCTGGGTGACCTAGAAAAAGTCCAGATGTGAAAATTACATTGTAGGGGCTGGGGATGTGGCTCAAGCGGTAGCGCGCTCGCCTGGCATGTGTGCAGCCCGGGTTCGATCCTCAGCACCACGTACAAACAAAGATGTTGTGTCCGCTGAAAACTAAAAAATAAATATATTAAAAAAAAGAAAATTACATTGTAATGATTTTTTTTAAATTGCTAATAGATGCCTCTCTGAAACATACCAAAAGACTCTCTAGAGAAAGATGATATTCCCTAAAAATTTTCTACAAATATTTGCCTAACATAGTATAAAACCAAATCTAATTATATACAGGAGAAGATAAGATAGATGTATGCAAAGCCAATAGATAAGGACCAACCAGCACTCCTTTAATCACGGACTATAAATCAATTATATTCAAGAAAATAAAAATCAGTCCTAATAATTCAAGCAGAGACTGAGAGACTATTAAGATGTGATGAATTAGCTGCAAGAAGAAACCAAATAAAAATTCAAATGGAAAAATGCCAAGACCACAATTAAGAAATAAGTGGATGGTTGACAGAGCTGAAGATATCATTAGTGAAACAGAAGAAAATATCTAGAATGAGGACCGAAATACAAAGGGATAGAAAAATGCAGAAGAAAGCATAAGTAGTCTAGAGTGGAGAGAAAGAGCTTTAGCAAACATTTGATTGCAGTCTCGGGAAATAAAAAGTGAGATAATAAGCAGAAGCACTATTTGAAGAGACAATGGCTACTTTTTTTTTTTTCAAATATGCTGAAAGGAATCAATTCACAGATTCAAAAACCTCAACTAACCTCAAGAGAATAAATGAAAATACTTCACATCTAAACACATCTCCAAAGGCCATATCACAATCTAAATTGGAAAAGATGTTGCCATTCACTGGAATAAGAAAAAGCAAAGAAGGATAAATGGGAAGTAAGAATCTAATCTTGCAAGCATTATGCAGATAGAATATGCTGAAATTCTTTAGTGAAATCAGCATCATGACCAAAAAGCACAACATTTCTTAAACTAAAAGAATGCCCCGAAGAGATTGAGTCCCCCTTCTAAATGCTCTCCTAACATTGAAAACACTCATCATCTATTTGTTATAGTCATCTATTTGCTTGCTATAGACTAAACACTTCAAAAACAAGAGTGATATCTTTTATCTGTTATCCATAAAACTATATCAACTTACAAGTTTCTATAAAAACATCTGCTTGATTATAACAGGGATTGTGCTGAATCTATAAATTACTTTAGGGAGAATTAGAATCTTAAAATACTATTTAATTCTGTGAATCCATAAACATGTTATATCTCTCCATTCATTTAGGGCTTCTTTAATTTCTTAGTTCATTGTAAAGATTTTAAAAATATTTTTGTTGAGTTGATTCTTAATTTATGCTTTATTTCACATTTTAAATTTTCCTTTTTAAAGATGGGGACATAGTTCAGTGGTAGAGCATTTACCTTGCACATAAAAAAAAATCCTTTTGTAATATTTGTTGTTTTGACACATTCATTTGAATTTTAAACAATATTAATTCATACTTGAGAACTTACCAAACATTATTACTTCTAGTAGCATTTGATTCATCCCATTTTACATAAATAATCATGTCATCAACTTATAGAAGTAGTTTTATTCTGCTTTTCTTTATTCCTATAACTTCCAGTAGTATGTTGAATAAAAGAGTGAAAGAAACTTTCTACTTTTCTCATTTTAGGAGAGAAAGCAAATATGGTTGTAGTTGTAACTTTTTTCATAGATGTCCTGTATGACATTGAGAATTCTCTTTCATTTCTCTATTTACTGAGAGTTCTTATGATGAATAAGTGAGAAATTTTGTCAAATATTTCTTCTGTATCTATTGAAATTATTATATACTTTCTATTTATCCAGTTATATGTTGCATTGTTTTTTATTAATTTTCAAATAGTAAACCAATCTTGCATTCTTGGGTTAATTTCCACTTGGATTTTATATATTTCTATATTTGATTACCTCATATTTTGTTGAGGTCTTCATGAAAGTATTAAGAAACAAATTTAAATGCAGAAGGACTGGTCACAAGAAGAAGAGAATATAAACACTAGATGTCAGTATTTGTTCCCCACCTCACAAAACAAATAAACAACAAAAAGAAAAAAAAAACTCTAGGTTTAAATGTTTCATTGAGTAATTTTAAGAAATGTTTAAAGAAGAAATAATGTCAATCTTACATAAACTCTTTGAGAGAACAAAGAAGAAACATTTCCCAATTCACTTATGGAGCAATCATTATCCTGATACCCAAATTTTAAAAAAAGAAAGAAAAGGAAGGGAAAGGAATGAATGAATGAATGAATTGTAGCCCAAAATGTCCCATGAAACAAATGGAACAACTGATATCCACATGGAAAGAAAGAAACCACAACCACTCTTCCATATGATACACAAAAATTAATTTGAGCTGGCTTATAGCTATAAATGTAAAACTATAAAGTTTTTATGAGAAAATGTAAGAGACTATTTTTGTAATTCAAAAACAGACAGAAATTTGTTAGACAGGATATATAAAACAATATTAAAGAAAATATGTTAGCATACTGTTGAGATTAAAACTGCTGCTGTTTAAAAGTCACTGTTTAATGTAAATAAGAAAGTCACAGACTTGATGACATTTATGAACTATATATTCTAATTATATACAAAAAATCCTATAGCCACTCAATAATAAGACAACCAAATTCAAAAGTTGGACAACAGATTTGAACAGACAATTCAAAATGTAAAGCACACACAAAAGGTGCTCAAGATCGTTAGTCTTCAGAGACTTCCAAATTAAAATCACAAGATGTCATTCCATATCCACTAGAACAGCAGAAATTAATAAACATGACAATACAAAATATTTTCAAAATCGTGATGCAAGTGGAAGTCTCATACATCAATGGGGACAATGTTAAAAGTGTCCATTCACTCTGAGAATTGCTTTGGTGGTTTATTATAAAGTTAAACATGTATCTATGTTTGACTCAGTAATTCCACTCACACTTGTTTATGCAAGAGAAATGAAAATTTATCATCACAAAAAGATATGCATAAGCAGATTTTTAAAAATGACTTTATTCACAATACATAAACATAAAAAACAACCCAAGTCTATAAACTGGAGAAATTTTTGTTTATTTTTACAATGCAATACAAAAAGAATGAATTGCTAATACATACCAGAACATGAATGAGTCTCACAGACATGCCAAACAGCCAGACATGAAAGCATACATACTTGCGATTCTACTTATATGTTCTTGATTTTTTTTCCATATGTTTTATGTAAAACTAATAACAGTTAAAAATGATCGGAAATGTGGTGGCTTAGGCAATAGGGTAGGCATTGACTGGAAAGGTACAGGAGGGAACTTTCTTGGGAGACTGAATTGTTTAACTAAGATACATTTTAATTATGGAATTTTATGACAAACACCTCTAAAAATTATATTTCAGTAAGGAAATCGGAATTGAAAGGAAATATAGATGACATAAGAATAGTAGAATATAAGAATGATATAAGTAGAATGATAATAGTAGAATAGAAGATGATATAAGAATTTAAAAAATATATTTAAAAATTTCCCCCCTTTTCTTTTCTCTTTTTTTCTTTTTTCATTGTTGTTGTTGTTGTTGGTAGTACTAGAGATGGAGCCCAAGGCATCATATATGTGTTATATCACTGAGGTGCATCTCATCCCTAAAATATAGATAAACATTAAAATTGGGTGATGGTAACATGCGGGTCAGTATACAATTCTACTTACTTTGCATATGTTTGAAGCTTTCCATAATAAAAATTTTATTCATATAATCTGGGATTACTCATATATCTCTGAATGCATAGTTTCTTATCTTAGACTCATACTAATTTCACATCTTTATAAGAGAAATGTTTGGGACTTACTTTAATATTTTAATATCTCACTCATAATAGTTGCCCTATTGCTAATATCTGCACAGGGAAAAATCATTCTTTCACAAAACCAAAGTGTATCATAAGCTGGATAATAATAAAGCAAATAAGCCAATTTAAAAAAAAAACTTCATGATGTAAAGGATATGGTGTTATAAGTATAAAAAAATTATATTAAAAAATCACAGATTATATTAATATAAATATCAGAGAATTAAGTACCTGTATAGTACATGAATAAAGCTAGACAAAAAATATGTCCCAACATTAGTCAATGTGTCAGAATCTAGAAGAAAAAAAAATAATTCACTCTTAATATTTAAAACAGGGGGATTTTAGTGCAGGGAATTGATTACACAGGTAACAGAGAAGCAAAAAAGTCAAAGGGGGAATTGTGAGGTGACCCAGAGATTGGCGACAAGCAGAAAATCTGCCACTCTGATGCTGGAGAGACAAATGGAAGGAGCCCCAAACAGAGCCAAAGGGCTCTCAAGTCTCCTATTGGAAGTTCTTTCCATCAAGGATTCCTTCAACTCTAGACACAAGAGCAGAGGCAGCTGCTTCTGGAGATGCTACCCAGACAGAGAGGTCTGGGTGTGAAATTCCATTGTTTCTTCCAATTCTCACCCTCCCTTCTCCAGCCAGTGCTCCCATTGACAAAAGCCAGCTGACATGGGAGCCTGGGAAAACCAGGCTGCAGGGGATTTAAGAATCTTTAGATGCAAGAAGAGGATGACTTCCAGAGCAAAGTAGATAATGAAGGAAAAGGAATGAAAGTAGGCTTTGGTACAAAGCCTATGCTTCAGCTTCTGTCAACATATTGAACTTCCTTGGTTCTATGGTTGCATGTTTGATGTCGTAGTAAGCACAGATGTTTAATGTCTGAGTGATTGCCTATAGATCTTCCCATTTCCAATCAGAGGTGGGTTTACATAGAGCTTAAACTTTACACTTTACCCTCCCTTGCTCAAGGCTCTTCTAAGACCCTGGGAAAGATCCCAGTAATTTTTTAAAATTTACAACATTATATTCTTTATATATATATATTAGTTGTCAATGGACCTTTAATTTATTTATTTATATGTGTTGCTGAGAACCGAACCCAGTGCCTCACACATGCTAGGCAACAACCCTAACCCCAACATTGTATTTTTTTTTAAATTAAGAATCCAAAATGATGTATTATCTTCCTGTTCCATAAAACCTAAATTTGCCTCTTTCCTAATTGCTCCCCTCTGTCTTGTAATTTCTAAGCATCCTTGCCCTCATTTCCTTGTTTAACTCCTAGTTCATCAAATGAAGCCAGGACCCTGGATCAGAAATTCTGGAGAATTCAAATTCCATCTAACAAGATGTAAAAATATTTATTCCTCTTCTGGAAACGTTCTTTACACCTAACTGCTTCCACTTCTGGGATCCAGGCAGAGGACAAATGAATGAGACAGGGTAGGGGTGCTGGCGGTGTGGCTCAGTGGTAGAGCGCTTGCCTTGCACCTGTGAGGCACTGGGTTCCATCCTCAGCACCACATATAAATAAATAAAATAGAGAAAGGGTAGGTGGTGGCCAGGCAGACCCAGGGACTCACCGCCAGGTGGACATAAGGAACCTACTAAGCTCCAGTGAACTGTGTTTCAAGCTGAGTTTGCTATATCAGACTTTCCTTTCTGTTTCTGGGTGTTTTTTTTAATATGATCATAGAGATATGATTTCTGGTTTTTTTAAGTCTAAGTAAAACTGTGAACTCTTTTGACTTTTTAAAATATTCTTTTAGTTGTAGATGGACACACAATATCTTTATTTATTTTTATGTGGTGCTGAGGATCAAACCCAGTGCCTCACACATGTGAGGCAAGCACTCTACCACTGAGCTACAGCCCCAGTCTGTTCTTTTGATTTTTAAATGTACCCTGAAACATTTTTATTTTAATGAATCATTGAACAAAATAAAATGACATTCAAGTGCAATTGGAAACCTCTGGACTCCAAGTATACAACATTTATTGGACAGGAAGAAATTTGTGACCCATCTTTCTAAGAAATCTGATTCTTTCTAGTCCCAACATCAAAATCGAGACAATGAAAAGGCTATAGCTTCTTTAGGAAGTCTCTCTCCAAGTTCTACAGAAGAAATTGGTTTTTATTTATCACAAAAGAAAATTAGATTCAACAAAATCAGTTAAGTGCTAAGCACTGTTCTGATGCTAAGATAACCAACGTGAGAGTAAAGCCAAAAGAGCAGGGGTAGCTAGCTGACATACAACTAATTAGAACACCATGATGACAAAACAGCGAAGCCATGGAGTGACTAGTGCTAGACACCGTACAGTCAGATGCTTTTGTCAATCAGACAGTCAGTCAAAAAAACATGTATTAATCCAGGCACTGTTCTTTGTGCTGAGATTAAACAAGGAACAAGACACAGAATCCTACTTTCTAGAGACCTAGAGTTCAGTGGAGATAGATAGAAAATAAAGAGTAAACAAACTCTTAAATCATATAAACAAAGAGATATATAAGACAATTTCAAGCATCCTTTCATGCAATAAAGAATATAGGGAGATGAGGTAGAGAGACATTAGACAAGGGAGATACGAATTTCTAGGACCATCAGGGATGGCCTCTCCAGGGAACCAACTTTGAATGAACTTGTGAGAAGGAGACAACCGTGACACAAAATATGAAGTGTGTTCCAAGTAGAGGGTTACATGTTTGGAATCATTGAGGGACAGCAATTAGGACAGTGTGACCAGAGTCAGAGAAGAAGAAGATGAACTCAAAAAATAGGCAAGGTCTCTACAGCAATGTAGATTGTGATTGGGAACTTGGATAGGTACTTACTGTATTCAAGGAGCCACAGCTTCCTTCAGTCACCTGGTGTGTTCTGAGTGAAGTGTTAAAATCAACCCGGCTGTCAATGGCCACAAAGGAGATACTAATGGAAGGTTGAGCCAGATTTGAGTATAGCAGTGCTGTTAGTGAGACACAGACAGATTTTGTATTCACTTATTTATTTTTGATGAACTGAATGTATAATTGGAAGTCAAGACCTAAAACAAGTATAGCTTTGTTTGGAGCTGACAAGAGCCACACAGGGCCACCAGCATGGGCAACCCCACCTCCACCCCCGTTACCTTCCTCTACAAAGCAACTGCCTGTGACCACCTGCCTTCATGCCAACACATTTCCCAAGCCCCAGCACTCTGCCACAGCAGCTGCGGGGCTAGCCCCTATGGGCATTGATGGAGTCAATAAGTAAAACATATCTACCAAGTGTTATAGGAGTGACTCAATATTATAACACCCGGTGCAGCCATGTCAGGTGAATGTTAGTCCTAGACTAAGATGCTTGAAATCTATCCTATTTGACACAGGAAAATGGATGAACATTTCTGGCCAGGGAAATGACAGAATCAAAGTCGGGTTTCTAGAAGGTTGGACGGGCAGCCATATGCAGAATGAGTTAAGAGAGCAGAGGAATGAAACTGGAGGCAAGGAGATCAATCAGCAGGCTCTTCCAGAGGAAGCACAAGATAAGGTGAGAAGAACACAGTCATTCCCCAGAGGGTTTGGTTGTGCAAGTTAGACCTTGCTTTGATAGGAGGGAGACAATGCCATCCCTTCCCCCTTCACATTGATTTGTTGGAGTGTTGTTTTCTTACTGAGGATACCAAGTGAATATATCACTGTCACCTACACGCCCTGTGGGTCAATGATAAAATAACCATGCTGCTTCCTCTTTCTTGAAGGAAGGAACTTTAGAACTCTGAGGAATGGAATAGGTCAGATTAGGAGAAAATTTCTGAAGAAACTGTTATTTTCCAATGACAGAATCTTCCTATGAATCTTTGCCACGTTGGTTCGTCTGGGGGACAGGGAGAGACTTACAGATGATATGAAGAGTATTCAAAAGTCCTTGAAATATCCTTAAACTATATCTTTGCTTATTCACCACTGTCAGAATAGATACAGCAACTGAGAGCGAGAAAGGGAGAAGACAAAATACTAACAAGGAAGCCATTGATGAGTGTAGGTCAGGCGTATGTGGGTGATCATATGCATTTCTTTTTTTTTTTTACAACTTTCTTATAATTTTGAAATACTTCATAATAAAAAATGGGAGAAGAAAATTTTCTAATTTGCTAATTGTTCTTTCTGGGAACTAAGTGACCTTTGGTATTTTTGTAATAATCATTTTAATGAGTTACTTTATTTTGACTCTTGGAAAGGTCTTTCCATAGGTTAAATGATAAAGTGAATTGCATATGTCTAAATCAAGGGACTAAGGTCTTAAGTATTTCCTTTTTCTTTGTTTTAATTTCCCTAACTATCATTATGTAGGCAACAGATGCTTTGTGTGGCTGTAGAGTTTCTAAGGAGAAAAAGTCACCTATGTTTCTCTTTAGCATTTAATTGTCATTCAGACAGACACAGAAAACACTCAATCACGAGATGTTTTTCATTAGCAATTTATGCTTTGTTTGTTTGGGTTTATGATAATTTTGAAAAGTGTCTACTGTGCTGAACAAACCTAATTTAATACTTAAGAATGTCAGAGGACACTTTACATTGCTATTTATTTTTCAGCTCATCTCTTCGAAATACCATCATGAAGTAAAAACATTCACATCATTATAGCTTCTGTAAACCTGAACAAAATCCAGTGCAATTCCAGTTGGAACATTTTCTGCTTTGTGGGTTTATTTGCATCTTAAAATATAAGATTTAACTATATAAAATTGACACTTGGGAGATCAAAAACAGTTGAATATTGACAGGTTCACGAAATCCACCCTATTAAAATCAACCCATTTCTTGTAATGTTGACATTAGATAAATATGATTCATGTTGTTTGTTGTATATTATTTCCTCCTAATGAAAGCTCATAGCTTACAGAAACAGAGAGACTTACAATTTACAGACTCAGAGCGTGCAGAGCAGGTCCCCACAGCAGTTGTAAGATAAATGTAAATTCCCATATAAATTTTAAAACGATATAGTTCAGCATGTAGCATCCAACTCATTATTCTTTTGTTACATCATTTCTAGGTTGGCAGTGTTGGAAGAATAGAAATTACTGTCTGGTGCTAGCTGGTGTGTGTGTGTGTGTGTGTGTGTGTCCACAGATTGTTTTCTTGTCTTATCTTGGTGACCTGTACAAATTCTGGAACAATTTGGATGCCTTTACCATGGATCCTCATGATTATCATCACCAAAATGTGTGACTTCTTTGCGTGACAAATGGAAGCCTCACTGAGGAGGTTGAAAGTTCCCTAAGTAGCCCTAATCTGTTGGGCACACTGTATCTTTTCCTTTCATTGTTTCCTGAATTACAGCTTCCGATAACCCCTGACAGGTGAAAAACCACCCATTGAATTTCTTACTCTCTCTTTTAACAAGCAGGTATTTTCAATTTAGCATGTATCATACTCAAATGCCAAATCCTGAATGTGCCACATGATGCAATAGAGCATATATTATCCTAACTGCTCTGGTAAGTGCTATATTAAAAAAAAAAAAGTCTGTGAATAATTCTCATAACTTGGCCCCTTTTCAACACTGGCATATCTTTTCCTTGACATAGAAAATGTATTTTCCCCTCAAATGATTAGTGCTTCCCTTGAATATTTCTCGTTA
This sequence comes from Marmota monax, assembly GCF_021218885.2. Taxonomy (NCBI): domain Eukaryota; kingdom Metazoa; phylum Chordata; class Mammalia; order Rodentia; family Sciuridae; genus Marmota; species Marmota monax. The sequence continues at coordinate 2,140,944 of NW_026694339.1, forward strand.
ACATCCCTAAATATTGTAGCCCTGAGAACTGTAGTTTTTCTAAAAGCAGCAAGTTACATAGATTTTCCTTTGGAACCCAACTTTGTTAACAGAACACTGAGATATTAGACCTTGCCTACGATGTAGCTGCTCTTTGTTTTTCCACTTTACAACCAGTCAAACAAAATGAAGAAACAGCTGAGATTTAGGCATGTTTACTTACGGAATTCATGGAACACTGTTCTAGTCCAGGTACTTAAATGGTTTACTATTTTGTCCAAGAATTTTTTTTTTCTTTTCTTTCCTGGCAGAAAACCCACACACTAATGTTACCTACATATCCCAGTGACAAAAATAGCAGAGTAGGAAGGAGACTGGAGAAAAAAAATAACTAGAGAAGAAAAGACAGGGAGAAAAAGGAGTACTGTGAGGGAGGCAAGAAGACTCAGGTTATGGTAGAGGCTGCTAGAGGCAGCCCGATGCCCAGGGCACACACGTCAGCACTGCCCAGTGCCACCAGCAGGTACCCTGAGTGACAGCGAGAGCCTGGATGCTGGTGCCACACTGCCTGGATACAAATCCTGTTTGCAGCTGGGTGATCTTAGATAAGTTGCTTATTTCTCTGTTCAAGTTTACTTGTCAAGGAAATAAATGTAAAAATGGTTGTGTATGGGATTCGGATAAGAGGATCAAATGTGGTCTTCCAGGTAAAGCACTTAGAAGATGTTTTTGATCAGTTACCAACAAAAGTTGACTATAAAAGTGAAAGCTATATCTTGGTAACTTTCTTTCCTGGCCTTTACAGAAGGACTCACTAAAATAAGTAGGTATTGTTTCAAAATGCAAGCGAAAATCATATTCCTTGGTAACAGCTCTGGAAAAGAACTCCGAATTTAGATGAAACCAGACTAATGAGTTAATTGCATCATTTAATAACTGAGCAGTGATTATAGCTTCATTATAGCCACATGCAGAGGTGCAATGTCAAACTTTGGAGTCAGTAGGGCCAGATGATACTTCAGTAATTTGACCTTCAACTGCTCATTTGACCTTCCCCAGTCTGTTTCCTGACTTTTACAATAGGGATAACAACACCCACACACACACACACCTTGCGAGATTGTCTCAATAAGCAATGATAACCAGAAGGGTGCTAGGCATACCATCTGCACCCAATAAATGATAATTCCCCTTATTCTTAAGGGAGGAAGGCAGGCTATTTAATATAGTCAGACCAGAGTATATAAATTTTAACATAATAGAATTGATTCAATGAAGCCTTACTTGCATTTGTGTTGGTACCAGAATGATAAAGCTCTGGGTATAAAGTAATATTTTAAATTCAAAAGTTTATTTTAGTCACCCTACATTTTCTTTTATTTTCTTAGACATTTAAATCTTCACTTCAAGAAATTTGACATGGAGGTCAAATAAGATTTTTTAAAAATCCAGCCCTCAGCCTGGGAATGTGGCTCATTGGTAGAGTGCTTATCTAGCAGGCCCTGTGCTAAATCCCTAGCATTGTGTGGGGAAAGTGCACCTCCAACAAAAGCCATCCAATAGTTCTCCTTATTTTTCTTTTACTATGCACTCTGCACTTGAATGTCATGACATAAAGACCCAATCCAAGTACATTAGCATCAGAGGATCTTAGATACCATTAACTGAAAAAGCAAAAGCAACAACTCAGTTTCAGAAAGATGATGCAAGTTGCTTAGAAAGCTAAATATATTGCTGATATTTGTGTAAATTTTTTTGTGTCAAGTATGACGTCAAGTATTTTATATGCGATATCTCATTTAATTCTCAAACATTCCCCAGAGGCCAAAATTATTTTTATTTTACAGATGAGGAAACCCACTTTTAAAGCTGCACTGGCCAATGAGTAGCTACTAGCTATATGTGGCTCTTTCATTTTTAATTTAATGTAAGTATAATTTATAATTCATTTTCTCAGTTGCACAGACCAAACTTCAATAGCAGCTACAGTATTGATCTTCTCAAATTACAGAACTCAGAACATTATCACAGAAAATTCGGTTAGTGCTGCCTTAGAGTTTAAGTTATTCCTTATACTTACACAGCTAACACATGGTAAAACCAAGACTCAAATGTAGGAGTCCTTACCCCTAACTTGTCATGAACTAAGAACTAAGATGTCCCAGTATTCACATGAGTGTTCTTTCCATTACCTACTTTCCTTCTAAGAATATGATTACCTTGGTGAAAGACACACCTCATGATGATTGCTAGTCAGTTTTCCATTACTGTAATGAGATACTTGAGATAATTGACTTCCAAAGAGGAAACTTTCACTTTGGCTCAGTTTTGGAGGTTAGTCCATCACTTTGGGCCTGTGGTGAGGCAGTACATCATGGTGGGGAGTGGAGTGTGTGGTGGAGCAAGCTGCTTACCTCATGGTAGCTGGGAAGCCAAAGAAAGAAAAAAAGAGACTGGCATTCAACAATCCCCTATGACAGCACACCTCAATGACCTAAAATGTCCCATTAGACCTCACCTCCTAAAGGTTTCCACCATCTTCTTATAGCAACAAGCTGAGGACCAAGACTTTAACATGTGAACCTTTGGGATGCTCTTCAGATGCAAACTATAGCAGTGATATAATACATAATACTAACTTCACAAAAGGACAGTATTTCAAACTTCAGGCATTCATGTATCATTTCATAATTTTTGGCTCATCTACATACACATTTTACTAGTACCTGATTTTAAAGAAGTGTTCACTTTTATATTTTTCTATTTAAAAAATATATTGTTATAGTAAATAACATATTCCCATGTCTTGCCTTAAACTTAAATTTATAAAAATAAATACAATGAAAGAAAAATATTCTACAATATACAAAAGAACTTTCATTTCTATATAGAGATTTGTATCAGTATTAAACATAAACTAGTACAAAACAGATACATTTACTTGTCCTAATCTCAGTCATTTAAAAAAGAATTGAAAAGGGAATGCATTTCTCATGATGTGATTTGATGCCGATCATTGCTATGTCTACAGAACCACCTGAAACTCCTTTTGCCCACTAGAAGTTTGTGACACCCCCTCCAGGAACTCCACACCAAACAATTAGGGGAAACAAAGCAGCATATAAGAAAGTTTAAATACAACCTTGTGCAAAAAGTAAATCATACACAGAGCAGGTATAGAAAGGAAGTGAGTTTCAAGGGAAAATCTTCATGGAAGGATATAAAAATGGGCTTTAAAAGCAGAATAAAATGAAAAAGATTATTTTGGCCAAAGGACCAGCATGTACACTGAAGTGGAAAGACACAGGAGTTTTAGGGGCAATAATATCAGCATGCTGGGTGCAGTGATACATGCCTATAATCCCAGCCACTCAGGAAGCTGAGGCAAGAGGAGGCCAGCCTTGGCAATTTAGTGAGGCCATTTAATTTTTATCTCAACATTTAAAAATAAATAAATAAAAAGGGATGGGGATGTTGCTCAGTAACCCTGGGTTCAATCCCCAGTAACACAAAATAAAATAAAATGAAGAATACTAGCTTGCCTAATCCTACAGGAACACTTTAGAGAATCTTGGGAAATATAACTGAGTAGATTCAGCAGGCTCAATTTGAAAAGGTTTGACACTAGATTAATACAACCTGAGAAGTTAAGTCAGTCAAGAGAATGGCTTCAACTTTTATGCAAAGGGTCAGGATGGGAGCTGCTATTTTTATGTCATTATGGAAATGAAGGTCAAGGAGGAGTTGGAAAACATCATAGGACCACTAGAATATTCCAGACTTTATCAACCAGGAGTTGAAATTAGTATCACAATATCCCTCCACATCCAAATCTCTTTAACTAGGCCTAATATTAAGTCCAGTTTTTTTTGAAGACATTCCTTTCCCAAATATATTTCTAAATTTCCTAGGAGGTCTTATATGTCACCACCTGCTCCACTAGCCCCCATCCGGATGTTTAGTTCAGGACTGATTACAGAAGCACATGGCTGGTTACATAGAAATCCAGTATCAGAGCCTTTGAACAGTGTCCCATCTAGCGGAGAAGGGAACGTACCTGCTTGCTATAGCATGCTCAGACTGGGGCATGCTTTTTAGAACCAGGTTGGCTGAAAAGGCTCCAGAGCCATATTGCTTGGGTTTAAGTAGCAATCTAACTATCTAACCTCACTCCTTTCTTATTTAAAATGAATTAATAATGACGATCTCACAGGGTTGCTGTTGATATTAACTAAAATAAATCACAGAAATTACTCAAAAGAGCACCTGACTCAATTCATGCCATACATCACAATTATGAATCCAATTATGATAGCTCTTTTAAATCACTCACACACATATACACAAACACACACATTCCTCAGGAGGCTTACATCCCAGTGGGGTGACTTGTTTGGCATATTTCCCAGTATTAGCCATTTTATTACCAAAACATATCATCACCACCCTCTGATACTTGATATTTGTTGTTGACTGGAAGGCAGAAGATGTAGCATGCAGAGACACGAATGTGTTTGTAGTAAGATGGGAAGGAAACAGTGGACTAAAAGAGATAAAAGAGAAAAAAAATTGATGAGACAAGGTCAAGGTGGCCTAAGGGGTCACTAAATTTCTGAGAACTCTTTCTGGTCAGGGAAGAGGTAAGGTAAAAATGACATATCATCTCCATTCTAAGCCAAAAAATCCATGATTCAGCTCCATGGAAATTCTACTTTTCAAAGGAGCTTACTACTTTAGGCAACTAGTTCTTAATTGGGAACTATTTTGCCCCCAGGGGATATTTGGACATATTTGGACACAATTTTTATTATCAAGACAGGAGTTACATTCTTCAAAAGAAGAGACATGAAATCACCATATGATCTAACAATTGTACTTTTATGTATGAATCCCAAAGAATTGAATGCAGGACCTTGGATGGATATCTGTTTATCCATGTTCTTAGCCTTGTTATTACAATAGTCCCCAAGTGGAAACAACCTAAATGTCCATTGGCAGATGTATGGATAAACAAACTGTGATAAATACATACAACGCAATATTATTCAATCATAAAAAGGGAGGGAATTCTGACACATGCTACAACATAGGATGAACCTTGAAGATGTTTTGCTAAGTGAAATAAGCCAGACACAGAATAATCAATTTGCACGATTTCCATTTATATGAGTAACCTATAGTCATCAAAATTCATAGAGACCCAAAGTAGAGTGGTGTCTACCAGGGCTGAGGGTAGGAATGGAGAGTTATTGTTTGGGTTTGGACTTCCTATTGGGGAAGATGAAGCAGTTCTGGAGATGGATGGTGGGAATAACTACAATGTGGATGTACTTAATCCACTGGGCTGTGCATTTAAAAGCTATTAAAATGGGAGTTTTTATGTTTCTTATATATTTACTACAATTTAATAAAAAGACTGGATATGCTAGGAGCATCTAATGTGTAGGGGCCAGAGATGCTGCTAAATATCCTACAAGGCCTAACAAAATAATGCCCAAGCCAGTTCCTACAACAAAAATTTCCTGTTATGCTAAGTTTGAAAAATCTTGCTAAAAGACTGTGCAATGATATTGGTCTTTGTACTTTTACACTGCTTTTCCACTCTCAAGCCACTTTCTAGATTTTGCCAAGTTTCCCTAGCCAAATCAAGCTAAAAGAAGCAGACGGAGCAGAAAAAGAAAAAACAGGGAGGGGGGGGACAATTAATCTTAGAGCAGAATTTCAGAATGCTTGATTTCTGAAATAAAGCGTACGTGTGTGTGTGTGTGTGAGAGAGTGTATTTCTGTTTGTTTGTTTTTTTTTTAACCAACAAAGTCTGAAACAAAATAAGAATCCCGACTTTGGCATTAATTCTTCACATTTTATTGTATTCTCAAGTGTATCATACAGATGTCGAAGGAAATAACAATGAACTTTGTTAGTAAGGATGTATTGTTTTGGTATATATTGTGTCTAAATATATGAACACTGATTGCAACCTTTAGGAAAATTACCTGTCTTCTGCAGATGTCTTTCCTGCAGAAAAGAAGGCATCTTGGTTTTTAAAAAAGTCTTTATTTCTGCTGTGTAATATCACAGAGAAATCTCATTGATAAAGAATTATTTTTCTGTAGCCTGCACTATTATTAAGAAGGGAACAATGTCTCCTATTAAATGACTAAAGCAAATTAAAATTTGAATGAACACTGACAGTAAAGAAAAATTATCCTTACATTCACTGTCCATGGGGTCACAGTCCATGGCTGTTCAATTGAGTCAAATAAACTTCTGATCCAGTCCAACAACCAGGGAGTCTTGCTATTTTCAAACAATTGAGCAGCTTACTTGATTGAAAACGATTGAGGCAACTATATGTGTGTGTGTTGGGCCACAGTATTTGATACAGGTTAAATGCAAGTGAAAAAGGATTAGAATTTGAGAAATGATGTTTCTAAAAATTTTTGAGTACTTTCTTAATTTATTATTTATTTATTCCTCCATTTTGTTCCAACAGAGATTTAAGGCAGGTCTGAGTAATTTTATAATCCTCTGACTCTTATGTCTGTGAATAATACGTAGACTGGGTGCTAAATACTCAAATGTTGAAGATCATTTAAAGGACAAAAGGAAGGAAGGGAGGGGGGAGGAAGGAAGGAAGGAAGGAAGGAAGGAAGGAAGGAAGGAAGGAAGGAAAGGAGGGAGGGAGTAAGTCAGTCTATGTCTTCTAACACCCAATGAATTGTCTTATCTTGAAAACTATTTCAATAACTTACTAATGTCATAAGCAGACAAGGCATTTTACAAGCAATTCATTTGTATTCAAGGGTCCCAGGAGAGATCAAGACAGAAACTCCATCTTCTTTTATGTTTTAGCCTCTAGTATCATATAGTGTCAGATTTTCGCATGTGTGGGACTGGAGATTGAACCCAGGGATCTCTACCCCTGAGCTACATCCCTAGCCTTTTTTATTTTGATATAGTGTCTTGCTAGGTTGCTGATGCTGTCCTCAAACTTGCTCTCCTCCTGCCTTAGCCTCCTTTGTGGCTGGGATTAACCAGCCCTGCTTTCTTGATTGAAACACTGTAGAAGTCCACCTAGATCCAAAGAAAAATAAAATAGACCCACCTACTATCCAAATAGAACATCAATGTCACATTGTAAGAACAGGTGAGATAAATTATGTACAATCATTTGGGGAAAATTTAAACCACCACACCAAGCTTTCTTGATTGATGTAATCCTGTTACTTTTCAATAAACTCCCTATTGCTGACCTTAGCCAGGGTCAGATTCTATTATTTAAAAGTAAAGAATCTCAACCTAATAGGTAGAGACCTGTTTTATTAATCCCTTGGCAATCAAATGCCATTTTGATGCTGGATATTTAATTAATATCACCATCAAGAGGTTGGTACTTATTCATTAATTAATTACTAGGCACACCTGCATGACTCAGAAAAAGTTCTGCTTGGATGATGAACTATTTTATCAAGCTTCACTCCATTGCTACAAAATAGATATGATTATAAGAAAATAACTGAGGCAGAGAAAGGTTATTTGGTTTATCACAGATGGCAATGGGGAGTGCAATGCTTCCAGAAAAAAAAAAAAAAACCAGAAGTTTTCATTCCCTGGGCCAGGCTGAAACTATTAAATCACATAGAAATACCAGGAAAAGATAAGCTACATGAACCAGTGATTGCTAAACTAAACACTCTAGTGAGTTCAAAGAGCCCTTAGGGCCTGCTGTTTATTTGGAAAACCAGGAAAAAAAAAAGTAGCAAGAGAATGGCAGAATAGAAGTCTAGCTACATATTAGCTTATGATTTTATCTTAACCAGTCTTGTTTGAATAATTTACATATTAGTGGTGCTTGGGCTTAACTGTGTATATGTATGTGTCTTTATTCTTTTTTATAAAAGCTTCAGAGTGTGTGTGTGTGTGTATGTATTTAAAGTACATATTAAATAAAAATATGTTCTAATAAATATAAGAAGTCACCAAAACATCCCCCTAAAAAGAAAATAATTTTTACATAAAACACATGAATAGCAACAATACAGATTTGAAAAATAGCAAATGAGATAATATATGGAGTATAATAGTGCTTTACTACAGATGAAAATTAAATAAAGGAGTGAGAGAGTAAGTTTGTTGTTTCTAGGGATATTGCATTCTTACTTCTGGAACTTTAATAAGTTCCTGAAGAGGTTGTAAGGTTCAAGAAAAAAAAATTTAAATGTAATTGTATGATTTACCATCTACACTTCCAAACTCTTTTATGAATGAAGCTCTTGGAGAAGAAAATACATGCCAGTGATGCTAGCCACTGATAATTTTCAGGATTAATTTGTCACCTCTTGGTGTTCCGGTATTGTATTTCATCAACTTTTTATCTGACTCTTTCCCTTACTCCATTTTGACCTCTCTTTCTCCTTGGTTCTCTTCCGGAAGAGGCTACTCTCTTCAGTGACAGACATTCCATGAGCTGTTCTTTGTGACCACTGCCTGTGTTTTGAGAACTGTCGTGGTCTTGCTTTTCTTCATGCCTGTCAAAGGCCACAGAGTGTGGAAGGCTGAAAACACAGCCTGCCTCAGCATGTACCCGAGAGACTCTCAACAGCATCTCAATAAAACTTCCATTGATTTTTATACACAGTATTTCAGTTATGACTGATACACTTCATCTGAAAAAAAAGTTATACTAAATAGCACCTTAGAAAAAAAGATCCATCCAAACAGAAAAATGCTATAGAGAATCATACCTAACACCCTGCCTTTTATTATCCATTTGGAATAAAATCACTACTAAAACCGAAGGAAAAAAAAACATGCACGTTCTTTTAAGAATTACAAATGTCCTAAAACCTTTTATTTGAAAACCCCTTGTGGCCTAAGCATTTTAAGCAGAAATGCAGAAAATCCTATTTGTGTAAAAACACTTGTAGGGAGTATTTTTTCCCAGAGAAATTATTACTACAGGTCATGAGTGAAACAACTTCCTATTGACCCATTTGTGGAGTTATTCTTTTACTCTGTACTCTGCTTGCATTTGTCTTATTTGATTTGCAACTTGTTCCTGGATTCTGATATATTAATTCTTTGCTATGGCAGAGGCTTTTAATGTTACGTTACACCATAATAGTACCCTAAAATATGTTACATTTTTACCTCTGTGGAAGTACAGTGCTGAACTGAACAACATACATAACTTTCCATCTATCATCTGCATTCCCTCTGCATTAGGTGTAACACTGGCACAAAAATCAGAGCCCCGGCTCCAATTTTTCCAGCTGTCTCTGTTGCCCTGTGATCTTTTGGTACAAATTTTCTAGCCTGTTTGAAAAGGCAGCTTTAACCCCCCTTTGATTGTGTTTAGGCATTTTGCCAGCCTGAGACATGGATTAATATGAACAGAATCACAGACTTTTCTGAACATAAGTCATTTACGTGTGTTTAGTGGTATAGACTGTGCGAGGGAAAGGGCGGACTGCCTTGCCTTTGTGCAGAGTTCGGGCAGGTTTTGATTTCACTCAGAGAAAGAACAAAGCAACAAAGCAACCCCTGACTTTTCCTCAAACTCAGCCTGCATGACTTCATGAACTGCTGGCCTTCAGAGGACTGGAGCATTTTTTAAACTTCTTCAGTTTTCTCCTTCTATGACGTTTTATGATTATACCTTATGGTGCAGTTCTATTTTTGTTCCTCGTGTTTTTTTTCTGAGTGCTTAACGTCTAAAGGGAAAATTTTTTAATCATTTGGCCACCATCAAATGTGCTTTTCAGTTTGGGGATAATGTGGAGAGAAGCTTTAAGTAGTGTGCCAACCCCAAATATGGCATTCCCTATTGAATGAGCCAATTCCATCCCCTGAGTCTGAATAATTTAGAGGAGACGTGATGTCATTGTCTACTTAGAGATAAATGGAAAGGAGTCTGGGTGTAGAATTTTGGAGTGGTCTTTGTAATAATAGTAATTAAAAAGGGCATTACCTCATATATTTAAGCTTTCTGGGTATACCATGTGCTTTTCTCATTTTTACCCAATATTACTCATACAGGACTGGTATTTCTGTTTCATTATTTTTGAAGCACTGTTTGATGACACTGGTGTAACAGTTTATCACAGTTCACTGCTTCAGTTTTCATCAAATTATATTTCTAGTTACACTAGACACTTTCATCATCAATTTCCATATGCCTCAAAGACACACGAGGACCAGTTTGCCAACAGCAGATCAGATACCAGATAATAGATGAGGTAGAACCCATTTTTCTCCTAGTACAGCCTTTTGTGAAAATGAAAAGTTTAGAACTCACCAGGCCAACCCGTTGACACCTAAACACAACATATTCTTTTGTAATTAGATTAACCTGTGTCCATAATGAAAGTTAAAGATTACTACAGACTATTTAATTTTTATGATAAGATAAATACTGGCACTGGCTATATACTTCCACATACTTCATATCTCGGCTGGTAGAAAAGCAACAGCCATACAATTTGCCAAAGAACTGCCAACTTTTAAAGAATCCTAAAATCTCTCCTCCCTTAAATTCTATAACTTCCCCATGTTATACCCATCACACCTTGAACTTCCTCTTGTCACATAAATGTGGGAACTGAAGGCCCATTATGTGTTCTACACAACTATGATGTATGCACAAAAGTGTTATGTCAACAATGGGTGAGAATGTTTAAATATTAGTTAATCATGACTTTTCAGTGAATTTTCAAAGCTTACTTGTTTTGCTTATGTATTTAAACAGCATAAATAACTGATAACTTACTGTAGCAAGCAAAACATTAAACCCTTAATTTGCCTTTTAGAATATTGCTAATGCCACTAAAAGCAGGGGACTAATATAATCAGTGCTAAACTGACAAACTAAATGCAAATCTTTTGGTCTTCCAAACATAAATTTAGTCTGCTCCAAAAACATGAATATCAGAAGGGTTTTATTAATATGTTTTAGGACTTCTGGAGAGAGAGAGAGAGAGAGAGAGAGAGAGAGAGAGAGAGAGAGAGATTTTTAATGTTTTATTTTTTAGTTTTCGGCAGACACAACATCTTTCTTTGTATGTGGTGCTGAGGATTGAACCTGGGCTGCTTGCATGCCAGGCCAGCGCCTACTGCTTGAGCCACATCCCCAGCCCAACTACTGGATTCTTAAGGGAGAATCTCTTAAAGTATTATCTCTTTGATTATAATATGTGTGCAGCATCCTGAAATCGAATATGGACTTTTGGGTATTCTGAACTTATAACAAGCATGGCATTTCTTCTAATGAAAGTTATATTCCACAGACTCATAGAAAGATGCTTAATGACATAGAAAAATGTGTACAGTGTATTACTCAGTGAAAAGAACAGGTTATACAGGTGATGGACTATGACAGACAAAGAGGAAAATTTTGCTTCTTAATGTACTTCTGTATTTATTTACAATGATTGAGTATTAAATCTATTAATGACTGAGTATTAATATAAATCTGTACAACAATTGTTTGATATGTATGAAGCATTATTCTAAGCACTTTAAAAATATTAACTCATTCAACTCTCGAAACAACTCTATGAAGCAGGAGATTTTCGTTTTGTTTTGTTTTTTGCTTTTTTAAATATCTTCTTTTTACAAAAAAGAAAGCAAGGCACAAAAAGTTTAAGCAATGTATCCAAGTCACCCAGGTAGTAAGAGCAGAGATGAAATTCAGACCTTGCTCTGCCCTCTGTGTTCCCAATTTTTCCCCCACTTTTGTAAAATACATTTGATTGAATAACTATGCAACCAAACATTAACAGTGAATTTTCTGAGTGATGAAATTAATTTAATTTCAAATTTCTCCTTTTGCTTGTCTGTATTTCCCAATTATTCACACAATAATCAATAGAACATTTGAAAAGAAAAAATAAAAGTCTTTTTAAAATTCCTTCTTTACTAAGTGCAAAGTGGGAATTTTGATGTAGGACTGTGATTTTTATTTTATTTTATTTTTTAAAGAACTGCCTTCCAGTAAACCTTCCTGATTTTATGCATCCAGTAAAACCACATGCCCTAGATCTTGGCTATCCAACTGTTTGTTCTATTGGGTGCAGATTTTACTTGTTTACAGTTGGTCACTATGGAGAATCCTGAGAAAAGAAGAAACTGTTGGAAAATTTAAAATGTAGAGATGCTAAGAAAGAAATAAACTCAGAAAATATTGTTGTCATTACATTGGTCCTAAAATGTTCTTATTTATTCCTGCTCATCTTTTCTTAGTTCAAGTTGCTAAATAGGGCCATGATGACTTAGCTTGTACCAATATGGAATCCAGCCACTGGAATCTCATTCTTACAATGGATTTTCAAGACTGATGGGGTCCACATGGAATAATCCCAGTACTGAGAAAATAATATTTGTAGTCAGTGTCCATGTGTCCTCTTGAAAGCATAGCTGTTTCTTTGAAGATCTTAATAAATGAACAACCACCAGTTATGAATCCCTTAGAATACTGTGTTGGATATTAAATATAAGTGAACTAGTTCTGATGAAATCAGACATGGAATTGATGTAGCATATAAAAACTTTAAAAGAAAACAGAAATACATTGACTTCCTGCATTTTTATTTCATATGAAATAAGAACAAGTCCACATGTGGAACAAAAATGTTTTTCAGGACCTTTATTTTGAACAAAGTTAGTTAAATGAAATTTTATACTAGTGTTGCTCTTCATTTAGACATGGGATTCTAAAAAGTATGCATCAGATGGAATAAAGATGGCTTGGAGATGGAGCATAACTGCAGTGTGAAAGCACTGAGGTGAATGGAGTCACTTGGTAAGTGTGGCCCCAGCTTCCCAGGCTGGTTGGTACAGTGCCTTCAGTCAGTATTCTGAAATTTGGGTAATTTTTAATTACGTAAAATTAACTCACATCTCTTGAATCCATTCATGTCTCTTCATGTCTCATCTTCTCTAAAATGTCCTCAAGAATGCCTCCAACCCAGTGATTACACTAATTCCCAAATGGCCTTCTGGTGTTCACTCTAGCTTCCTAAAATCCATTCTCCACATGAGGGAAGAGTGACCTTTACAAAACACTAATGTAATCATGTTGCCCTTTCTACTTAAGATCTTTAAACAGCTTCCAGTTGCCCTCAGGATAAAGTCAAACATCTTGAACAGGGCCTTAACAATGACCTTCAAATGTCTTTAGCATGATCCTGCAGTTCTGGTCTTTACTTACAATTCCACATCAATTCCGGACACTCTTACACCATGTAAACCATCATTCTTGGTGCTTGGACACAGTGGCTTCTCTCTCTCTCTTTTCTGTAGTATCTTTATATTCCTTTCCCTCATCAGGGAAGACTTCATTGAACCTCAGAGGAGAAAAGTCCTCCTTATTTTATGTTTTCTTTGTACTAACTGCCTCTCCTTTTCACAACCATAATTTGCATTCATTCGCATAATGATTTCAGTCAGGATCTCCCTATACCCATGAGATTATATATAGTCATCTCTCAGTATCTCCAGCTTGTGCATCCACAGACTCAAACCAACCATAGATCAAAAATATTTTGTTTTAAAAAATTGCATCCATACTGAACATGTATACAATTTTTCTTGTCATTATTCCCTAAACAATACAGTATAACAACTATTTACATAGCATTTACATTGTACTGTGTATTCTATGAAACCTAGAGGTGATTTAAAGTACATGGGAGGATGTGCATAGGTTATATGCAAATATTACACCATTTATTATAAAGCTCTTGAGAATCTGCATGTTTTGGTATACAAGGGGGAGGTCCTGGAACCAATTTCTCATGGATACTGAGAAACCACTGTAATTTTATATAAGGCAGGGAAGAACTCTCTGCTTTTTTGTATCATTACGTCATCAGCATGGCTTAATATTGTGCCTGGAACTGAGTACAGCTTAAAAAATATTTCTTGAATAATTGAGCCATGACATTAATGAGATAGTGTGAAAAAGGTCTTAGATTCTTCTGGTTTCAAACTCAGTTTTGAAAAACTGTATACATTAATTTAATTATTGCTGAGGGAAAAATTACATTATATAGTCTCAAAATGTTGTTTCTTATGCACCTTGTCAAACTGAATTCTTAACCTTAAAATACCCACATACCTATTTTTTACCAGATTATTATGGATTTTTCCACATTGCCCATCTTACAAGAGATATTACTTTGGCTTTTACTTCAATGAGAATGCTCTCGTTCACCATGACAAGCCTATCCCAAGTATGACTAAATTCTACCACTTTTCCAAAATTGGAACCATGGCATAAGGAAAGATTAAGTAAGCATTAATTGTTAACAGATATCATGTAAGTCTGTTAGAATTAACATTAAAACTGAAAACACATTAACCATGTTCAGTATCTTGTTTAGACTTTAAAATGCATTATAATAGGGCTGGAAACACAGTCCAGTAGTAGAGTGCACATCTAGCACGTAGAAGGCCTTGGGTTTCATCCCCAGCACCACACACACACACACACACACACAAATTATTGCATAAATACTATTTTTTCCTGATTTACTGATACTTGCTAGACATTGGTCAGTAAATGTGGGAAGAATTAGTGTTTTGCAAAATTTTAAGGTTTTTTATTCCCTCCATGTTTAATATTTCAGCTGCCAGAAAAGCTGAATTTTGTTTAGCCTAAGACAATGACTAGAAAATTTTACTGTATGAAATAAAATAACTCCATTCAAGTATTTCCTGACTCTTTCATAGCCATATTTACCTAAAAGGAAGTTTAAAATGCAAATGACACCAACATTTTTTATATGTTTATTTTAAAGACTTCAAAAAATAAGACTATCTATCAAAAAATAAGAGATCTATCAAAAAATAAGATTAAACATCTTTCTTTTGAGAAATATATCTTGGTGAATTATCTCTGTAAATTTTAAGGCACAAATACAACTCCAGATTCTTTTTATTTTGGCATCTTACTGTATTTAAAGAAGTCTACCTTTAAACAGATGTGACACATAACAATTTTGGTTTCTTTCAGAGAAAATTAATTTCTGAAACGATCTTGTATATTATTTTGTGTTTCTAAGTATATCCATAAATCCTTTAAAATGTGCTATTTTAACTCTCGGGAAACTTCTTAGCTCTGATCCTACCACACTGGCCTCATGACATCACTTCCTTTATTGTAGATCTGGAGTGGATTTTCTTTCATTGTGTATTTGGCTCACTTACTGATGTGTTCTCTTCATCACTTTCTCATTTATTGACCCATGCAGCCATTTAATAAATATTTCCACATTTCCACGCTATGTATAGTACACAAGGTTGAAGGACAGGAAAGAAATAGAGGGCACAGTTTTTCCACTTGGGGGAGGGGTGACAATAAAATATTTGAAATAAATAAAAAAAATAACATAAGAACTGTGAGAATTCAGAATAAAGAAATTGTTGGCTGAAGCTTTTCTCTCCTTAATTAAATGCAAGTAGTAGTCCTATTAAGAGACTGTTATTTCTGATGGCATACATTTTAACCTTTGCTGGAAAGTGATAAAAATGCAGAAACTTAAAGGAAAAAAAAAGATGTTAGAGTAATTACATAATTTTAATAAAATTGTTCAACGAAATGCAGTAATTTCAAGGAATTTTATTTTATTTTTTCTGAAGAAGAATCACAGGATTGAAGCAAGTTTTAAGTTATACACATGTCCCTGATGTGTTGAAAAACCTGTTCTCAAAGGGAGGATGAAATAAAATACTGCAAACAAAGTACTGAACTTTCAAGGGATATATCATTCCCTTTCCAAGATTCCACCCAGAGTTCTCTCATGCTCTTCTCTCTCATTTCCTTCCCTAAATGCATTCTGACAAGGTATTTTAAAAGGTACTGCAGAGAACTATCAGGAAGCATATTTACCAGTTTCATTGATGAAATCACTGGAAAAAGGGCCCAGCTTTGTATTGTATTAAAGAAAAATATTTGTAATATCTACTTAAAGCCCATCAGGAACTTGACAGTTGATTTTTGTCCCTTTGTTTTTCATTGTAAAAAACAAAAATTGAATTTACAGGTTTGCTTTTCTAACAGTATAAAAACAAAAAACAAACTTTAGCCTATAATATTTAAAACTTGATATAATGAGGCAACATATCACAGTTTATATCAGGGGACGGATTTAGTTCACATTCAATCATTTTAAAACAAACTTTGAGTGTAGATAGCTATATTTGTGGAGAACATAATTTAACAAAATGAAGTAAGATCAAATCCACAAATGAGAATTATTTGAAAAGTGATTTCCTTTTGTTCTTGATTTATTGTTCAAATTCACTTATATTTCTCCAACTTCTTTATTTTAGTAGCCAAATGGAAATAAAAATTCATAACCAAATATAGTTTGGTCAATACCAGATAATTGATCTATTAGCAGGGACATACACAGCAAGGTTGACTTTTTCCTGAACTACAAATGACAATTGTAAGCCTTTTTTCCTACTCAGTAAAATGATATGTGAATTTCCCATCAACTTTTGTAAAATCACACACTTGATTTTTGTAGCATTAAATATCCTGTAATATGTGCCACTAAAATAGAATATATTATTATTTACAGTCTGTGTGCACATATTTAGATTCCAAATCATGTTTAAACTAGTTTGGTTGCTTTGATTGACTACCAGTTAGTCTGAAAAGAAGAAGAAAACCACAAAAGTTATTTGGCTGGTGACGATTTTTTTTTGACTGATCAAATCAGCCCAAATCAGTCTAAAAATTCAAACCATTTAGATTAAAGGAGTGTACTGTTAACTCAGAGAGTCAGGAAAACCAAGCATTTCTTCAAAAATATGATTCTAGTGAGTGTTTGCTGTTGGGCTGCAAAACAAATCATAAAAGTGCCCCTTCACCCCATCTTTGGCATCCTTTAACATCAATGTCACTTGCTGTGATTTCTGCTAGGCAAGGAAAGACAGTGTCCTTTCCATACCAGCACATTTGACAAGTACTGACACTCTGGGCATGCTGTACAATAAAATAAATACATTAGTAAGACCATTTCCCCCTTCATTTCAGCCCAGGCATAAGAGATGGGTTATTTAAAATTCAAGTGCCAGGAAAGCCCATTGTAAAAGGGAAATATTTTCAAGTGAATTCCGTTTGATCTTTTTTTTATAGGGGCTCCTTCCAGCCTCTCTCCCTTCCTCCCCAGGCCCTGGAAACCAATTAGTCTCAGCACAGAAGCCACAGACCAGGTTGAAATGGCTCCATTTTATTTTTAGGGGGTATAATTTCAGCCAGTGTCTAGTCAGTTGTCACATAGTATACTTGGCCCTCTTCTCTCTCACACACATACATTGGATTTATCTTTGGAGAATGCAGAGATCTCTGGGTCTGACTTCTGGAAGGGAATTACCTCTGGTTGCCATCCAAATCCTTTAGCTCTGACAATGGCATAACATCACAAGGCAACCACATCTTTCACAGACAACCCGGCCAACCAAGTTTTCTAAAAATCTTCTCTCCCTTGTTTTCTTTAGCATTGCAGCCGGTTTTCCTTCCCTTATGTCTTTACATAAAATTCTGAACATTTTCTCTTACATTTTCCAAAGTAGTAGAGAAAACTGGAGTAACTTCGGTCTGAAAATGCTTTTTAAGTGCTTACCTTTTGGGGAGGGGCAAAGTGCCCCAAAGACAAAAATGGGAACAATTGGTCTTTGACTCTCTTCACCTTACTATTCTGAACCTGCCTTAATTCATGGAAGTGAAAGGAGGAAAAAAAAAAAAAAAAAAAAAAAGATCTGTTGGGTTGGCGTTTTCTTTCTCAGGAACAACATGCAGAGAGAAAGGTGTGTGTGTGTGTGTGTGTGTGTGTGTGTGTGTGTTGATGATGATGATGATGATGAAAGGTTTAGGGAAAGGGAACACAGTATCTCCAGGAAAGCCTCAGCTTAGCAGATAGTAGGGAACCTCAGGTCGCCTTCCTTGGTCTGAGCAAAGTGCCCCAGCCACTCCCCTTGCCCCCGCAGGGAGTTCTGCATCTTGGAGCGGTGCCAGGACCTCTGACAGTGCCTGGCGGGTCGATGGGTGGGGGCCCCGGGTGTTCTCTTTGCAGAAGCCGCCCATCTGGGGGGATAACTCCCTATTTTCCCGGCGCTCTGTAGCCCGCCCCACCTTCCCGTCCCCTATCATTTTTTACGCTGATCACACTCATGATGATGAACTTGCAGCTCAGCTTCCTGCAGCCTGCTTGACCCGGGAGCACCAGCAGGCTGCCGGCCTCGCCCTCTGCTCCCTCCTCCCCCTCAAAACCCGGTGGCCTCGGGGCGCTGGTGGGGGTTCGAGTGGGCCGGGACTGCAGGAGGGGCGTGCAGGGGCGCGGGGTCCCGCCGGGGAGCGCGCACGGAGCTGCGCCTCGGCCGCCCTGCTTCCTGGAGCTGTGCTCCTTTGACCCCAGTGGCAGTCCCTGTCACTGCACCGCTCGCGCTCCCTCTGGCTCGCCGCGCCCTCGCTCCCTCTTCTCGCCCCCTCGTTCGCTCGCGCCCCAGATCGAGGCTGCTCGGGTCCTTTCTCCCACCCCCCGTCTCCCTCTAGCGCCGCGCCCCCTGGTCCCCCGCCCCAGCTCGCGGCGGGACCTTCGGGGTCGAAGGTTCTGGCCCGCCCGCGCCCCTCGCCGCCCCCAAGCGCCCCCAGCGCTCTTCTAGCAAGCTCGGGCCGCTCGGCGATGGATCGCCTGCACACCGGGCGCTGAAGGCATCCCCGGGACCCGGAGCGCAGCCCGGGAAAGGTAATCCGCCCCGGGAAGGGAGGCGGAGGGCGGGGGAGGGGGAGGAGGCGGCCGGGCGCCCGGTGCCGAGCGCGAGAGGAAGGGAAAAAAAATGCACACACAAAGCGGAGCCCGGGTGAGAGGTGCCTTGTCAGAGGCGTGTGCGGGGGGGATCGGAGGCTGCCGACCGCGGCTGCCCCCGTGCCCCTGACATTGGCCGAGCGGGCAATTCAGAACCTGGGAGGGCTTATTTTCAATCCCCAGGCGAAAGAGAATTCTTTTTTAGGAACTGTCTTCTCTCCTACTCCCCATCTTGCCCCTTTTCTCTTGTCCCCTCCCCCCAACCCTCGGCCCCCCGACCTCTTGGGGTCCCCACATCACTGCCCCCTCCTCCGCCCGTATTTCTTAGGAGTGGATGTCTGCGAAGGACAGGGGCGAAAGCCGGGCAGCGGGGATGGGGGTGGGGACGAGGGTTCGGCGAGCTGTTTACTAGAAAGTCCTGGGGTTGTGTGTTCGAGCCGCCCCGGCCTAGGCCCGGGTGCATTGTGTTGGCCCAAGCCCCAGGCGCCCGCGGCGTTCAGAGGCCAGGTGCAGTGGCTGGGAAGGCGCCGTGTAGCTTTGTGCTCGGGCTGCGCCCCGCGGCCACCCCCTGGGGCCGCCCGCGCGCGCTCTGCTCTCGCGCGGGGCTTTTTCTCACCCTGTCCCCGCGCCCCAACCTCACTCTCTGCCGCCGCCTCAGGTCTTCACGATCGTAGCCTGCGGAGCGACCCGGCGACCCGAGCTGGGGCTGGGGCTAGGCGGCGGGGGACGAGCAAGGAGAAAAAGTAACCGTTGCCGCCCGATTTCTTCTCTATCGAGGCTGGAGTTTCTTTGCTATTTACACGTAACAAGGTTATCTTTGTAAAGCCTTTGAATTGCAGGGTTTTGCGGCCTAGGAGGTGAAGGGGGCATTTTTTCTGAAGGTTCGGGAGGGGGTTGGAATCCATCAGCAAGAAAATAAATGATGCCTCAGTGGGGTTGATTTATAGCACGTTTACACCCTCCCCCCATACACACACACCCCAAATTAAGTGCGAATGCGGGTCATGAAAAATGTGTAATTGATTTGCGATGCTGCAAACAAATAAACACAAACAGGTCAGGGTGGAAAAAAACAAACAAAACTTTAACTGAAAAGAAAAGATTTCCAAAGAGGGGGGAAATCGGTGGCCTCCACATCCCCTTCCAATGCTCTCTGGCTCCCTCCTTTCTCGGTCGCTCGAGGAAGGAGCCTGGAAGCCCCTGGGCATAGAGCAGGGAGGCGGCGGCTACTTGGGGCTCGGGCTCCGCTCTGTGGGTTCGGGGATGCCAACGCGCCTGGGAGGCTGACGTCGGGGACGTGGAGCTGTGATGCCCCAACGAGGATGGCGCGGTGTCAGAACCATTGGCCACTGGTGGTCATCAATCAATCCGGGGCTGGGGAAGAGGGAGAGAAAAAAGACAGGCGCCCAGCGGACCCCGGGGCCGCGAGCGCTAGCGCCAATAGTGCCAGCAGCGGCGGCAACAGCGGAGACGACGCGGTGGCAACCGGGACTGAGCGAGTAAGGCGAGCTGGTGCTTCAGGAAGGAAGGGGGAGCTATGGCCCGGACCAGGCAGCCAGGAGCCGGGAGGGCAGGGCAAGTGTGTGTGTGTGTGTGTGAGTGTGCGCGAGTACATGTGTGTGTGTGCAGTAGCTGAAGCCCCTCTCCAACTGCCCACCCTCGATTTAAAACAAACAAACCAATCCAAAGTAGAGAATTCTGCGCCCACCCGCCCCACCATATATAGACTCCACGCGTTGTCAGAGGCGCGGGAGAAAAGTCTCTCCCTCCCTCTCCGCAAGAATGTGCCAGCCGGGTGTCCGCAGTGCTGGAGACAAGTTCAGGTGTAAGTGCAATGGGAGGGAGGGAGCTCTGTGGACAGAGGCACGTGGAACTCTATGTCAGCATCCCCTCCAGACTGGCGGAGGAGCCTTGGAGAAGGCATGTGTGCATCACTCCCGCAAGCAGGGATGAGTAACTGGAAGTGGGCATGAAAGAGTAGAGGCGTGAGTCAAGAAAGCAGTGGATCTGTCGATCTGTGAGGCAGAGGGAGGAGAGAGCAAAATTTGGCGGAGTTGGAACTGGCGAGTTCCAAAGTCCCTTCACGCTGTCGGGCGATGTTCTTGGGGCAAGTGATTAAAATGAGCATCCTTGTTTAAACAAGGAAACCGCGGGCTCCTTTCTCATAGGCTTTGCCAGGCTGTGCAGGGGTAGAGAGGTCAGGAATTGTTGCTTTGAAACTTTCTGTAAATTGGACTTCTGGTGTCTAGGAGGTGGAGACAGTTATTTAATTCTTCAGTTTTTAATCCCTGCACTGCCAGCAGACTTTAAGAGATTTTCCAAGTAGATTCCTGGAAAAGAACATTCCTTGTTGTATAGCGTCAGGGACAGAAGTGACTGCTGTCTAGGAAATGCAAAATGTGCTCACATGATTTTTTGAGAAAAGAAAATTAAACTAACAGCAGTGTGGATGTTTGGCAGTGTCAGTCCCTTTTAGGTTTTTCTTTAGGCGAATTGGCATTTTGTACTGGGTGCCTTTGTTTTGTGGAGCAAATGTGTTGAAATATAAAATGAAAATTAAGAAAATACTTTCTCTGAATATTGTGGTGGTGTAAGCCTGAAGAGGGTGAGATGCACCAAAATATGGTCATTTGAAAGGTTTTGCTACATACATATATGAAGCAAGGTGGTGCAGCCTCTTGATAATTTTAGGTAATATGTCTTCTTGCAAGCTTTCCCCCAATTTTCATATGAAGAGAGGTGATTTTGCTGATTGTCCCTTGTCTGAGAGAGTTCACAAAAACAATGTATAAAACAAAAAGCAAGCAAATAAATAGAAAACCCCAAATCCAATCTTTTCCTTGTGTTTGTGCTTAATATTCTTAAGATACGTTCATTTTGAGATATGGGTGGAGGTGAACATAGCATTTTAAAAAATAAGTCTTTTCTTGACTTGTCTGTAAAGGTGCTATGAAAGTTTTGAAGCTCTCTGCCTCAGTCTGACATTTTCTTCAAAGGACTCCAGATTAAAGAAGATAGACGCCGCAGGTGCACTGTTTCGATAAAGCATTTGAAAGGGAACATGGCAAAGATGAATTCAAATGAGGTGCCAACCACCCATTTAGCCCTTCAGAGTTCCAGGGGCCTGTGCTTGCTGATGAAAAGATGTTCTATTTGTCTTGCTGGGGCAAAGGTGCAAAGAGGCATAGATATTCACTGACAGAAAAGGCAATCTGTAGGTTGATGTTAGGATGGAGAAGACTGTTTAGGAATGTGGCTTGATCGCTTTCTAAGTTCGGTCTCTTCTAGGTTTCAAATAAGAGAACTTGGGAGGGTATCATGCTACCCACTTCAAGACATTGCATAGAAATTTAAATGTTAAGTTTGTATATTTTATTTGTAGGCCACATTCTGTTTAATGAGTTTACTCCAGAAACATTTAAACTTTTTCTGGCACTGAGTGTTACTCTGGGGTCACAGTGGTCTAGACATGAATTTGGTTTCTTTTGCCTCTGAATGTTCCGTATTTCACACAATAGACATTGATGGAAAGAACAGAAGAATTGCCAAGTAATTTTTATACCACTCTCTAATTTATGCAAACACTAAGTTCTCGTAGTCTGAAAATGTGTATTTTTTCCCCCTCTGTGCTTTGATGGCTAACATTCTTTTTAATAACAGTCATTTCTATAACAGGAAGATGTTTTCATTTGTATTTACTTTTCAGCGCCACGCAATTATGCAGCTCTGCGCTTCAGTGGTGTCTCAGTACTTTGTGTCTCAAAAGAGAATTACAGTACTTAGAACAGGACTGCAATTTGAAGCAGGTGTTGTGTTTTACTGTTATGCAAAATAACAGTAAAATATAATTGTGGGGAAAATTAAGGAAACAGCTGCAAACTTGGTATGAAAACTGCTACATTATGATTTGTAAGCAGTTCTTATAGATATCTTACATCAGAGGAGCAGGCAAAGATTTTAATTTAGTTAATCCCACTGGCCTGGGTGTCTATCAACTGGTGCTTAAAGGAGTCATACCTCTCATGAAGTCAGGAGGAAGAAAAAGAACCCAAAGTGACACTGTTTAAAATGCCAGAGCACCAGGGATTCATCTCTTGGCAGTGCAGTTGCACGTTAGGAGCACAGACAAGGTTTATTTAAATGGCTTTGCTAATATGAAGAAGGCAGTGATTTGAGTAGAACGTTGTGGAATTTCTTAGCCCAGCTAGCATATGGAGGACTGCACAAGCCCCGGGTTGTAAAATAATAAAATAAATGGCCTATGGCAGGCCATCTGCCTTTTGCTCGATATTTAAGGTGTTTCATGCCAAATTTAAATCTAATCTTATTATTCTAAATATTTTTATTCGAGATAACAGCTAAGATTTCTGGAGCTTAATGGTGCACATGGCAAATGTATTCTGATACAGAGCAGTTAAAGAAAGAGTGCTAGTTACCCACGGGTTACCAAAGGGAGTGTTTCCCACTTCTCTCCTGAACTCATCAGTTTCCATGCAAGAATTTGCTTTCCTCCGTCTTTGCACCCTGCCGTAAAAATAGACGTCTTCATTTCTCAATCCAATGTGGCAACTAATACATTGACATTTATGAAAAGAATGAGAACTAATGGGATTTTTAAAAAAGATGAAACCAACTAGTGAAAATTATGCAGCACCAAGATGCAGTCAGGACTAAGGTACCTCACTGGTCCATCAGGGCTGGGAGAGAGGAGGTAACGAATGGCATCCAAAGTGGTAGTTCAGTCCGGATGGATGCCTTTGCCCTTTTCCTGAGTGAATCAGAGTGTTTAAAGAAACCGTACTACATTTAGCAAGAAGGATTTACCTTACCATAAAGTTCTTGGCCAGAGAGAAATGCTTATGCATCCTAGGCATTATATATGTTGGGACTGCAAGTGAAAGAAAAGTCACGTGTTAACGTGTGAGTGTTAATATAAGTATTATAGTCATGCCCAGGTGTCTGTTAAAAGCACAGGATTTTTATTTACATTTGTCATTGTGGTATATAGATCTTTGAAGCATGGAGATTTCAAGTGATTATGTGAC
Source organism: Marmota monax (assembly GCF_021218885.2). Lineage (NCBI taxonomy): Eukaryota > Metazoa > Chordata > Mammalia > Rodentia > Sciuridae > Marmota > Marmota monax. Next base: position 2,164,784 of record NW_026694339.1, read on the forward strand.
ACCAACTTTGTAAAAACCAAACATTCCAATTAGTGGTGAAGGCTTGGAAGAGTCTTCACTTTGAGCACAAACCATTTATAGCTAGACACCATGGCAACTGCGGGTTTGCCCCTTCAGTAATTCACGTTAAGTGCCATAATTATAATTAAAGAGGAAATCTTAGGTTGAACTCCATTGAGATGATTTAGTAGCATCCAGCAATGTCAAATACAGTGTAATGTCCACTCTGAAGTACGAGCAGGGTAGAGAGTTGGGATCCATGGTACCCACAAGGCAACAACATTGATTCACATTTTTCCTGAACCAATTTTGTGTCTAGATGTCAAATTTAATATCTCTGAGCATCTTATTTCTCTTTGTTTTTATTATATATACACACACATATATATATATATTTTTTTCTTCTAGAAACACACAGCGGTATTGATGAGTAAATCCTTGGATTCAGAAGTTGGCTGAAACGAACCATGCCTGCTTCCATCTTTTGCTCCAGAAAGTTGTGAATTGCTCATGCCTATAGGGAGGAAGGATGGCACATGGGATTCCTTCTCAAGGCAAAGTTACCATAACGGTGGATGAGTATAGCTCAAACCCCACCCAGGCATTCACACACTACAACATCAACCAGAGCAGATTCCAGCCGCCACATGTACATATGTAAGTATTGCTCATGAACTTAAAAAAAAATAGCAGTCAAGAGTGTAGAAATAAAATAAGAAAGAAAACCATTCTCTTATAGCATTCTGCTAGGGAGAATTAAAAAGTAAATGATTTACAGAACAGATGGGTATCTGTGGTTCCAAATTCAGCCCAGGAGAAATCCCTTACATCTGCGTAACAGTTCAAATTTTAGAGCACTTGCAAGCATAGTTTGACATTGGATATTCAAAGCCTTTGAAGGGTTAAGGTAGGTTGTCTGCATTTTGTAGATAAGAACAGAGAGGTTAAGGTATTTTCTTAATGTTGCACAGGGAATTTTGGCAGCATCTCCTGACCCCTATTTCAGTTTGTTTTGCCCTGTATTACTTGCTTCCATAATGAAATATTTCTTTAAAATTTGTGTAGTTTTTTTCCCACACCTCACCCCACTACCCCTTTACATTCAGCTGGGAAATAGGCCTAATTGGAACTAATTGTCCAGCTACTGCTAAATCCATTGTCTTGCCTGTTGCTAGTGAAACGTGTGCTGCATGCTGCAGGCCTCAAACAATACCGGGTAACAAAGGATTAAGGGACAGTGGAACAGTTGGTTCCAGGAATTGTACTTTTCTCCCACTCCCTAATACTGCTTAAGTCCTGTCTGAGGTTTAAACTGTTTAAGAAGTAAAGTGTGGGAGAAACCCAGAGGCAAGGATTTCGCAGCACCTGGTTGCACACCAACTCTTTTCTGGTCTTCTGCCACAGGATGTGCTGGGCTTTCAGCAGAAGGGGGCCAAAGGTCACCATCTCCCTTGTTTATTCAAGGCCTGGTGCTCATTCTCTATGAGACCCTTCCGATGTCTAACATGAGTCTTTCATAGTAGGACTAAACCTCTTTGAAAACTATTGTATAGTCAAGATAGAAGGGAGGTTAGGACTCTGTTGACTGTTTTTACCACTCCTGGCAGAATTGAACTCTGAGCATGTCCAAGTCACAACCTCCTTCTTTAGTAATTCTTTTATGTGGGCATTTACAAAGAGAGTAGAACTTCTACTGCCCCCACCCCACCACAAATCCTCTCAAATTCGGAAACACTAACCAAACATAAAGGCATTTCCCTTGACTACCTTGATATTAGTATAAATACTAGGATTTTGCTTTGTGAGGATATCCTAAAGAGCCACTCAGTAGCCTATGATAAAATTTATGCAAAGTTGGAAAACTAAAACACCATGCCTGAATAATAAAGAAAAAAGAAAAGAAAAATAAGAAAAATCATTGCAAATGATTAGAGCTAAACCATTTAAAAGAATTTTATACTTTAAATTAGAATTGGTTCACGATTATGAAGGATTACTAATGTGATTTTAAGGATGAGTTTTTAAGGTGAATAAGATTTGTCTTTGTTAAGATGGCTTTTCTGAATAATAAATATGTGGTCATTTCAGATACTCTTTTTATTCTGTTTCTGTGCATTTTTCTTTCTTGTTTTTGTTCTATGCATGTGTTTTAAAATTTGTACAGCCCATATTTTTGGATACTTTTAATTTGGTTTTGCTGGTGTGACATTGTGTATGAAGGAATCACAAAGAACTTGGTGAATCCTGTTTCCCATCTGGCAGGAGAAGCTATGATTTACCCAGATTCCTGGGAAATGACTTGACGGGGAGGCTCAGCTTGGTCTTCAGGTCTGCAGACATCTGCTCACTTATTCTTGGTCGTAGATTCCACTGATGACCGATGAATGCACAGGGCTATTTTAAAATCACGTAACCTTAGAAATGATCTGCTTAGATCTAGCCATGAAAAATTGGAAGGATCAAATTATACTCCTTTTTGTTGGAAAAAATAAAAGGCCTGAGAAATGAGATTTGCGGTGGCAACTTAGATAGCTGTGTAACCCTTTTATCATACTTCCAACCTAGGAACAGAGGCGTTTTCCAGAGGCTGGTTGCCACATGCCTTTTTTTCTCTTTTATTTCCAGTGGGTTTGCCTTCTTACACTCTGCTACAGCCACTCAAGTTGTCACACTGACACCTGAGCACACCTGGGGCTCTCTACCTCTTCTCATAGGTACAGTGTGTTTATCTGATTATCATATGCCTCAAAGCCAGTGTAGACTCCTGCTCTTATATGAAGCCTCTTCTCCCTCTTTCTTCCTAATCCAAAATGACTGTGCCTACCCAACAGGACACCCCATTACTTGGCATTTATTTCATATGACTTGCATTATTTTTCTTCAGATCTCTTTCTCTCTCTAGTTGTCTCATCTACATGATTTAATCCTTAAAGTGGGAATTGTACTTCTGAGCAGGTGACAGATGTTCAGATACGCTGATAGATCAATTGATTGGATTATGTATTGAGGTGAGAAATTGTGATTGATGCTTGGAGATTTTCATTGGAATTTTTCTGTCTTGACCTTTTGACTTTGTATGTGTGTTTTGTCAGGAAGTTGACTCACCTTTTCATTGCCTTTCCTTTTCCTTGCAAGAGCCTGCTTGATCTTGTTTTGCAGGCCTGAGGACCTAGCACTGTGACCGGCCCATAGTAGATGTTCAGTTATCTTCATTGAATAGAATCATGTTATATTTCTGCACATGCTATATTAAAGAGCATTGCTCTTAATCTAAGTAGAACTAAAGTGGCTTGAAAATATATATGAAATATCTAATCTAAAAACTTCTTCATTTTTTTTTTAAAATTTCAACATGTTTTGGCAGAAATTTGCTCCTTTCCCGCAATGTATTTTGTCTTGTGCATTTGAGTGATTGCTCATTTATTTTGCTCAGGATTCTTGAAACATTTGCTTTTCTTTTTCACTTAACACCTGAGGTCTACGAAGATCTGTGACAGATGACCTAGAGTAGAGTTAAAATCTTGGCTTCTTTAATGGCCCCTTGTTTTCTTTTATACAAGTTCCTGGTGGTAGGTAGGGTTGTCTCATCTTAATTAAAGAATATCTCATTTCCCAATTAATTCAATTAGTCCTAACTCAGCTTTGTGACTGACCCTGGGCAATTCATTTACTTTCCTTCTCCAGGCCTCAGTTTACTCCCATGTAAACATGTGCACCAAATAACAGTTAAGGAACTTTTTTAGCTCTGACTTACTAAGATTGCAATTAAGACAGGGCTTATTTGCAAGTTGTTGCTGGGGTGAGGAAACAAAGCTAAAGAAGACCTGGTCCCCACGTTGCAGATCTCAGAGCTGCCATTTCATCTGGTTAGAAGAGGTTTTGGTTTAGTTTTTATGTAGTTTTTATTTCAGTTCTGACAAGATTGTTAGCAGGCTTTCTGAGAACCATGGCCTTGAATCTGCTTGTGACTTAGGGTAGGTTTCCCCACCCCCCTTAAGAAAGCAAGCCTATATGACTTTGGAAAAGAAAATCAAAGCACAGCTGGAGTTCACAGACCAAAATTTAGCCTAGAATGTGTCCCTTCTTACTCAGACTCTTGATCATACTAATAGATGTGATGATTGAAGCCTAACAATTAGCAGGGCTTCGTTTTTCCACAACCCCTTCATCTTTCAAGCAGAATGTTGAGAAAATTATTTTGTATTTTTAATGATGATGGGAGGAGATGCTGAAGGAGCCAATGGAAGTCTGGAAATGCCATGAGGATTTTTTCTGTATGCTTTTAATGACTTTAGGCCTAATAAAATAAAATCGCTCTCAGTTTTCCCATGAAAGTCCCATGTTATGAGAAACCCTTCAGTCTCCCACACACCATGGTGACTACTTACCCTATGAGTGAGGGTCATTGCTCTTTTTTTTTTTCTTTAAGGATTGGCCATGGGGAGGTTCAAAGTAAATTTTATTTTCAGTTTTAGCTTCTTTCCTTGTCTCTGTTTTTGATTGCTGACAGCCCTGGAAACTTAAATAGCACTTGCTTTTACCCTGGATTTGTGAAGGCAGTGTCACAGAGTGGTCACCTTAGTAGTGGAATCAGTTGGCCAGGTATGAAACCTGGTTACACCACCTACTGGCTCTATCATCTACCACAGAGAAAAGTCACTTCCCTGAGCTTTCTTGTTCCATCTGTTAAATGGGATTGATGAAAGTAATGCCTGTCTCCAAAGGTTGCCAGGGGGATAAAAGCGAAGGAGTGCCCAGTGGACTCAGATTTACCTGTTATCATTATTTTATTCAATTCTGAGCTTTTAATTCAAATTGTCTCCACCCATTTTGAAAATCAGTGATTGTTAATGAAAGAATAAATAAAAGTCACTGGTGAGTTTTGTCCTGTCTTTCTCAAGGAGCCATTATCAGAAGACACCATGGAGACTTTTCTAGGCGGGATTTTTGGGTGGTTGGGGTCTGCAGGTGTCCTGATGTACAGCTTAGGAGGATCTCACTTACTTCCAATTACTCCCTGAGAGTAGCAGTTCCAAGGGGGAAGGGATTCTGTCAGCCAAGTGCTCCCTTTTGCCTCAGTGGAATGAATGACAGTGGCCTTCCTCCTCCTGGGGTGGATCCTTGGAACCCTGTGCCCTAACTGGTCAGTATCTCAGGTTCCCCACTGATATCTGTGTTTCAAAAAGTTGATGGTCATGGTCAGGATTGAATGCTTAGGCTGAAGAAGGAAGACATGGTAGGGGAGAATGTGGCGTGAAGTCAAGACATTTGTATACAAGTGCTGATCATGCCGTTACTGGCTTGGTCAGGTGACGATGGAGAATCAGGATCTCAGTTTTTTTAAATGAGGTTTAAGACAGTTGTGAATATTAAATGAGATGACGCATACAACGTATAATTATGAAACACGGCACTTAATGAATTGATGTTGTGATAATATCCTAGGTTTTACTAGCTGGTGAACATGATATAAGTATTAATTTTTTCTTTCCAAAATGCTTGGCTGTGTAAACCTGACATGTCCAACATGTGTTCTTGTTGCACTGTGTAGCAGACATCAGTGTTTACTGAGCATTGTTGATCAAAAATGAACTTTCAGGGATGCTGAGTGATCATTCTATGCCAAATTCTTACAGGGTTTTGTTTGTTTGTCTGATCTGAGGTTTCATTCTTATCCAGTTCAAGAATGTGGTAGGAAGTCAGTGTTTGTTTCAGGTCTGTATTAGATATCCTTAGTTGAAAAACAAAGTTACAGGAAAGTATTATAGAAAAATGCCATTTGGTCAAAAAAATGCATGGTTATATATGTAAAAGTATGAAGAAGGATTAATATCAACATTATTGGTGAATATTTAGGGAATAAATTTGGGAATAAGTTTCAGGGAAGGAGTGTTGGGTAATGACCTTTCACTTTTTATTTTATATATTTTTGTATAATTTAAATTGTTTTTATAACAACAAAGTGATAATCTTAAAAAAACACCTTTTTAAAAAAAATAATGATAACAATTTAGCTAGTATCCAAATTCTGTTTTGTCAGCAAGGTTTGAATTAAGACTCTTCGGTTTTATGATACAATCAAAGAATAGGCCCATACGAGGTATGGTGGCACATTCCTATAATCCCAGCTACTCAGGAGACTGAGTAAGGAGGTGATTGAGCTCAAGAGTTTGAGATCAGCCTGGGCAACATAGAGTACAGCTCAAAACCCAAACAAGAAGAACAAAAAAAAACCCTCCAAACTAAACCAAACCAAATCAAAATGGAGAACAGCAATAACAAATAATACACAAAGCAAAAGCCAAGGAATAAATCCAGGCTATTTGTTGGTTCAATAGAATTCAACTTGCTCACTTCTTAGACTTATAACAAAAGAGAGGTTTTTAAAGAAGTATTTTTGAATCCAGTTTTGGAAGCCAGCAGAGGGTATGGTGTCAGGAAGCAGATAGCTAACTGCAGTGGACTCCCTGACAGTGTTGGAGAAACCCGGATTCTGGCCCTGTGGTGGTCACTGTTAATTAGCTCTGTAATCTGAGCAAGTTGGGCCTCTCTGAATTTTGGGTTCATTACCAATGACCTATAGCATGACCTATAGCATCATCCTCTTTCCTGTTTGTCTAGAATTTTTTCTATTTCTCTCCTTTTCTTCTCTCTACTCAAAAATAAGAACAACAACCCCACACCCTTAGTGAGATTCCATAGGGAAAGAATATGTTAGTGAGACATCATGGGGATGTGATGTCTGGGAGAAGAGAAATGATCTCTATCTCTCACACAGGAAAGAGTAATAGCAACGAATGAATGAAGGTCTGGGGCTCTATAAAATGACACTTCACTAACAAGGTAGAAATTTATCCTTTGCTACAGAGCTGGGCTGCATTAGCTGTTTGGAAAAAAAAAATTCTAAACACACATTTCTCTCTTGGTAAGCCACTTTCTCATTCTCATTACAAATTTATCACTGGCCTGCACATTAGCATGGCCATAATTTTTTTTAATGTTTTCAGTCTGAAATTTGTCTTGGAGATACTGAATGGCCCTTTTAGCTTGCACTCATATATAAACACAGGGTATTTTTCTTTTCCTCTCATTTCTTTTTGAAAATAAGTTCTTTTTCCCATACACTCCCTGAGGGTACCGTCTTGTGGTCCGTGACAGTTGGACTTGGTTTTAGAGCCGACTTTTTCTCCTATTTTTCTGTAGATTTCTTTGTTTGCATTCAAGCATTAAAAAGGCAATCTAAAATTAGATTTGTTTTTTGTATCCATATGGATTTATTCTTAGACTCCTAGCTGGATGGTGGATCAGTGGGTAGTGATTTGTTGTTTTGTTTATTAGCTACTCGACTTTCAGGGAGGTTAAAGAATTTTGACACATAAAATGGATCCTTTGTCTTCTAGGTTATATGTGGATTTCAAATTCTGAAATGGTTACCTACTTCCTAGTGATACAGAAAGATCATAGAGAGAGTGTGGCCACAGCAGTGGATGGTCAAGGTCTAACACTGGGGAACTATAAGATTGCTTCCCTTGGACTGAATCTTTTTCCTTCTTTACATAACCTTTTTGTTTTAAACTTCTTTTATGGAGATGTTTTGATAAAGTGGCAAGAAAACCTAAAAAGGAAGCAGTGCACTAGGTGCTGTGCATTTGAGACATATTCAATTTTAATTCTGAGATTTTAGAGCCTACCAAAAAGAGATTTTTAAGATGTCAAAACAAAGCTAATGACACTCAACCTATCCCATCTTGCACAACACACTCTAGGTAGTTCTGATCTGTTTCCAAAATGGGGGGGGGGGGGAAGCTCACTGCGTTTTGGATTGTTCAGTGTGTTTTTCTTTCTTTTCTCTATTTCCTTAGCTCTCTCCTCCTCGTGTATTTCTCCCCTTTAGACTCTCATAGTAGCTGTCCTGGCCTTGATGGGCTATTATTTCAATATCAGTCTGGGAAAAACTGCCACACTTGGGTAGACCACCATGGTAGTCTCTCCCTCTCTCTTTCCCTCTCTCTCTCTCTCTCTCTTTTTTTAATTCAACATGTAAACGTATTCTTGCAGGTTCTATGTGGAAATACTAATTCTGCATGGAGGAAACGGTTGGATTTGTTGGTTCTTGCATTGTTTGGATCTGCATATTGTTTATTTTGCATTAATTTTTTCTCTTTTTCTTCAAATTCGGTCCCTGTAAAAGGGTAAAATATTTTTGGCATATAATACAATGCAAGTTTTTCATTTTTTGTTCCTTACCATCCATCAAAAAATAAGCTTCTCTAGTTGGTTTAAATTGTTTGGTGCAGTTTTTATTTTGCATTAAAGCTGTCAAAACTGTTAAAAATGAAAAAGAAACTAATATCGCCATTCAATGGAGAAAACAGATACATTTTTAGGACTTGATAGTGTTGAGGTTTAAAATTCTGAGTGGGAATCAGACCATTGTTCCTTGGTCGGCAGTGGCTTCTTTAAAAGATTGCAGGACTCTGCTCAAACCCATTTATTTCTTGTACAGCCAGCCTCTGAAACCTTCCAGCTCAAAGATTTGATAATTCTTGGATTAGACAAATGTCTTTTTCCATCTTGCTGTGGGCTTTTTTGGCATTTATATTGATTGGCTAAAAAATTAGGCTTCCTTGTACTTGGTTTGAGATATTTGTGCCATAGACCGAGTTTCAAACCTCTTGCATGTTGTATACTTAGTTTAAAATGTGTTTTGAACAGACTTAAAGCGGAAATCAAGAAAAAAATTAAATCTTCCACCAGCTAAGCAGCCTCAGCATGCTTCCCTAATTTCCTGAAAGGTTTAGCCTTTCACGATGACATAGACATTTTACCAGCTCTATTTAAAGTCTTGAGTTGGGGATTTTTTTTTTCCTATTTTGATTCATTTTGCTTTGCTCTAAGACTTCTGAGATAACCATAGAAGCCTATCAAACTGTATGAGTTTTTTAATCACAAAATGTTTTTCTTTGTTTTTATGATTTTATATTTAATATATTTTACTTTAAAAAATTTTATGACTTTTGTGTCCTGGACCTGCTTGTTTAGTGTTATGGTCTAAATTTTTGTATTGCTTCAAAATTCATATGCTGAAACCCTAATCTGCAAGGCAATGGTATTAGGAGGTGATTAGTTTATGACAGTGGACCCCCCCCCCCCAAAATGGGATTAGCACCCTTAAAGAGAGGCCCAGGTGAGATCCCTTGACCTTACACCATATGAGGTTACAGTGAAAAGATGGCTATCAATGAACTAGGGAGATGGGACCTCACCAGAGATTGAATCAACCTTGATCTTGGACTTTCTAGTCTCCAGAATTATGGGAAATAAAAATTCCTATTGTTTATAAATTACAGTTTTTTAAAAAAAACAATATTTTCTTACAGCAGCATGAACATACTAGGGCAGGCAGGTAAGGATTATGATGAGGGAATTTTGTACGAAGAAAAATATTGGAGAAATAGGGGCGTTTGTGAAGGCGGGGGAGAGAGAAAGAGGAGAATATAGTGATAGAGTGGATATATTAGTGAAATCATAACTCTTTCTTGGCTATAGTGATGTTTCTGACCTTGGCTTTGGCACCAGAAGAGGGTCAGTTTCCATAAACTTTGCTTGACAGGGAGATGAGTTAAAATCCTACTTTGGCTAATCCTGGTAAGCACCCAGCTTAGCATGCCAAAGGATCTAGCAGTCCAAAGGGTTGGGATGGCAATTTTTGACGTGTTGGCCTGTTTTACTCTCTGAGGTGGAACATTTTTAAAGTTCTTTTTAGGTAATTCAAAACTTCAGGTTTGGATTTCAATATTAAAAAAAAAAATCCATTTGACAAACAGTGAACTATGAACCGGCTCTTGAGAGATGTAAGAACATTTGAAGTTGTGGTTTCCCAAGGTTCGCCATCTGTTTGTGTCTAGGAGACTTACCATATGTCCGCTCACATCCTGACTTTTACAGGTTAACTTGTTTTCTCTTTGTTCTTAACCCCCAGATTTTGGGCACAGCTGGTAGCACTGAAACCTATTTTGACTCAACAAACTTAAAGAAGAATGGGGAGGGGTGAAACTTTGGGTGTTAACTCTTAAAGGGTATTGGTCCCTAATTCTTAATTCTTCTATACTACAGTTCAAAGAAGAGTCTAATATTTTCCCCATGTGGAATATAAAGGTTTGGTCCAGTCTGTGGGCTTCGTTCTACACTAGCTCCCAGCCCATCCTGAGGATTGGGAAGAGAAAGAATAACCTTGTGGGAGGTGGTGCCTCTCTGTGGTGGAGGGCTCCTCTGGTTTGTGTCTTCCCATCTCGACCCCACCACGATGTTAATGGCAGTCGGCACGCTTCACTGTTTATCTTGGAATTTGATACCATCATCTTGGCAACCAAATGGGGACCCTTACTGCTCAGATTGTTTGTCATTTGTTGTTAATTATCTGTTACCATAAATTCTGTACTTTGAGGAAAAAGGGAATGTTTTGAAATATTTCTTTCAACATGTAAGTGGAGCTTCATTTTCTGTGGACAAAAACAGAGAGAGAGAAAAAAAAAGAAAAAAGAAAAAAGAAAAAGAAATGAACCCTTTTGGGAACTCAGAGCAATCAAATGCCCCCCGGGTTTTTCAGACAGGGTCCGTTAGATCCCACTCATTCAGCCAGGATTTGCACTGAAAGAACCTTTGCAAATTCAGCAGTGGTCTGCTGTGGTGAGAGGTACCCCTGTAGGGGGAGAAGAACAGCCTAACTATATTTAGGGGCTTTGCTTTTTAACGGGAGCTCTTTCTGCTGTCATGGTGGTTTGTGTGAGCTGGGGTCAGTTCCCTTCAGATGGCTGGCTCCTCCTTTGCGAAGGTTATTAAGGTAGAGCCCTCCAAAGTGAAAAGTGGCTTCTGCTTACCTGCCTTCATGAGGTGTTGATTTTGTCAAGTGTGGAATGAAAATGAGTTTTTTGGCCATTAGTGTATTTTTGTTGAGCTCTCAGACTCTGTAGGGAGGTCATGTGGCATGTGATAGCACCGTTTTGCAAGGTGCTGTACCCCAGGCTGCAGGAGCCCCTGCTGTACTCAGTATTTTAATAGAGAGAGAGAAAGACACGGAGAGGGAGAGAATATGAGCATTTGTGTTTTGGACTGGAGAGTTTGGGAGTGCAGTGATTGTTGCTAAGCAGAAATCTGGGCACAATTAAAAATACAAAAAAAAAAAAAAATGAAATCATTTAAGAAGTTATAAAAACAGTGTATCCAGAATTTACTTTGCCCCTTGCCCCCTGTCCTTCTTGCATATGTTCACTTATCTTCTCTGCGACTAATGACTAATCTTTATAGTGGGGATCTTGGTATGCTTTGAAAGATAGCGGTGTGGTTGTAAGTTAAGCACAGTGCAGGGTCTGTAAATCAGGGATGGCAGCTACTGTTATCAATAATATTGGTTGTCTTGATTGCTTCTGTAGCATTAACACTTGAGCTTCAGCACTTTCAGGGGTGGCATATGGTCCGTTATCACCAGAACTATTTTTTTTCATGCCATTAAGTTTGGTGCATCTGTTTTCTTCTTGTCAAGTAGTTTTTAGGGTTGTGCTGTCTCCCATGGGATTCTGTACTTGGAGGCGGATGGGAGTCCCTGTTAACCTACTGATAGCCAGGGGCACAGGCTTAGTCAACACTTACCTCAGCTTCCTGCAGGCTGCCTGGGACCATGTGACTCTCAGTGATCTGTCTTTTGCTGGACTTGTGGTGTTTGCCTCGGTGAAGATATTCTTCCCAGATTCATAAGCAATTAAGCTAATAGTGTTATCCCTGAAATAAAGCACTATTTCTAAACACTTTGATATTCTTTTTATTTCTTCTCTTTCACTGTTTTTCAAAAGTGCTAAGGTGGGTGCATGTGCCCTGTTTTAGACCACGGATGACAATCAAACTTTAAGAAGTGAGTATTGAATGTGTTAAGTTAGTGACTTAGTAAGTGGTGAGGATAGAGACGAGGGGAAGGATAGTGGGAATTGGGGGGAAAGGGATCTTCTGATTGCTCTGGGGGAGGTTGGGAAAGGGATTTAACACTTTGGATTTTTTAGAAGCCATTAAAAGTCTGATGGGATCAGGTTACTTGACTGCACATCTGAAACATGAAACTCCTGTCCTAAACCATGCAATTGAGTTAAGCTCAAAATTCAAGGCCTCCCTCTAAGACTGGCCTCTGGGTGAGCCTCATTGTTGATCACAGAATTATTTCCTCTGAGAAGAGCAAGACTACAGTGAGGTTTTTATGGCCAATTTAGCTGTTCATTGGTGCCAGCCAGACATTTGGCAACAGTTAGTGCCAGCTTTGGTGATCTGTCCACCGATTTTTCCCAAGGTCTTCAACACCGTCTGGATTCGGTGCTGACATTGAAGGAACGATGCATTGTAAATGCAGCTCTCCATGCACGCCTCCTGAATTTTTATTTTTATTAAGTGGAAAGGTACTGAGAGGTGCAGGGTAGCAGCATCCTGAGCCACTATCTTCAACTTGGAGGCTCTGAATGACCTTGGCAGTGGTCTTCTCTGAGTGCTATTTTCTTGTCCACCTTTGTTATTTTTTTAGGGCTGCCCCTGCCCCTCTCTCTGAATTAGTTGGTTTCTCACATGTACTCACCATTAAAAATAAAAAAATAAAAAAACAAAAAGAAGAAGTCATTTGAGAAGTTATAAAAACTATATATCCATGTGTTCAGGGTACCTACAAGTACTGCTTTACCTTGATTCTACTTGTTTTAAATATATCTTCAAATTGCTTGTGAAAGACCTACCATTCACTAGGCTGTAAGAGTTATGAAGACAGCAACTCCCTCTATTTTTATTCATTTATTTTGTTGTCTACATCCTCAGCGTGTGTCACAGTGCTAGGCGCTATTGTAGAAACTCCACAAATACCTGTTGAATGAATGACTGAAAGTTGAGTTTGCGAGGATTCAAAGGATTAACATGTTTCCTCAAAAAAAATGGTACTCCCTTGTTATAGTCATCCATTCATTTTGAGAACATGCATGTAGACTTGACAGTATTCTTGGCTTTAAAAAAAGGGTAACTTATATAAGTCTCCCGTGTCTTTTTCAGGATGGAGCTGGATGAAACTCAGAGTGAGTATTTCTGATACTCCTACACTAATGCTGTGATCTATTCTGCCTTCAGTTGACTCTTGATTTGATTGTAGTAAACTCATTCTAACATAGGAAAAATATCAAAGATTCACTTTTGACTTGACCCTTTGGGTTTCCTATATAGTTATATACCTTAAAAACTGGGGCATTAGAGAGTATATTGTTTTAACTCCTTATAAAGTGCTCTGTTATAGATCCTATTGGGAGTCAACAATTATTGGATAAAAGTATGAAACGGATGGAGATTTATTTCAGCCCACTTAGCAGGAGTCTGAGTGACAATTGCTCTGAGTTTACTTGAAATGAAAACAGGTCATCTGTCAGCACAGGAATCATGTATTTTGCATAAGGCAAACCAGTTTTATTCAGTACTCTTATGATTTACAAACTCTTAAAAGCTCTTTATATAAAACAACTGTTTTGACAGAAGTCTGTGATTTGGGTTAAATACAGATAAAATTATTGAAACAACAGTGGTGTTGTTGCAATTGAAACTCTTTAAAAATTGACTTAAAGGGAAAGCAAATTAAATTCCAAGGAAGTATGTGATGGCATTCTAATTATGGGTGACTAAACTACAAACTCCTTGAAAATCAAATGATCAGAAAAAGAAAAACAAAAAAACACCTGGTACAAAGTACCACACTTAAGGATGAATTTTACATGGAACAGAAATTCAAAGAGGTGAGATAATAAGAAAATGAAGTTTGCATTGCAATCCTTTCTGGGGCAGGAAGTTTTTAATTTAGGTGACTTCAGTCCCCCCCCCCCTCTTTTTCCCCCTGGCTGTACCTGCTGCTGTTGGTGTTTTGTAATTAGGCTTTCTGGAGATGCCCTTTGGCTGTAGACCTAATTGAGTCTCTGAACTTGAGTGCAGGGTTAGAGTTGGGGGAGCTTTGTGCCCTGCAGGTAGAAGCCCTTTGATGGACCTGCCTCTTTGATAAGTACCTGTAGTGACTGGTGGTGACATTGTTTAGGTAGAGTGTGGTGTAGTAATTGAGGAGTCAGTGCTCCATAGTATATGAAAATTTTTCTTTAAAATAGGGAAGACACCAAAATCCACATGCGCAATTTAAATGAGCCTGTATTCAGCATTATAAATATGCACCGGATGCCAAGTAGAAAACCGGAACACTCTCTCAGGATGCTGTTAGGGCCAAGCGGAATCTCATTAGGGACAGCTTCAAAGATCAGTTCCTCGTGTCCATAAAAACAAGTGTAAATTATCTGGTGCGCGCCTGCTGTTAGCAGTGCCGTGTTGCATTATGCATGATTCAAGATTGCACAGAGGAGACACAGGCTGCGCAGAGTTCCACAATATATGTGGGGATTTCGCCACCTTTTTTTTTTTTTTGGTGCTGAGTCCTACATTTTGGAAATTTATTGGTGTGTTTCAGTTAATGGAGGGTGCCATATATAACCTACTCCTACATTTTTGATGAATTGGAGTCAGTTCACAGAGGCATGATAAGGCCTGAATTGTTTATATAAATCGCCAAATCTACGTAGATTTATATATCTTGTTTGCTCACATATGGAGTCAGATTAGGGTGCTGCAGAGGTATTCGGGGCACACAGACTTGGGCATATTGGTTTCACTCATTTTCTCCTCTTTTTTGGTCTCTTGGTTAGATTTTTAAAATAAGTGTTCATATACGGTAAATTAAGAAAATCTAGTCAAGATTAACATATAGGACTTTTAACAATTGTGGAATAAATTTTAAGGGTCTAGAAATATAGTCCCAAACTCTCTTGCCCAAGGAAGCAGAGAAGTGAGAGTGTACTATATGAGAACATGGACTCTAGAATTATAGTCCCAAAGCGTGAGTCTTCGTCTGCCTTTTACTACCTGTGTGGCTTTGGGCAGTTTCTTCACCTCTCTGGGCTCTCATCTGTAAATGGGGGCAAAATGATGTTCCTCAAAGGGTTGTGGTAAAGATTAAATCACTTGATTTAAACTACAGCATTTCCAGGAATATAGTAAGTCTTATTTCATGTTTGTCCTTGCTAATGTCATCATTATTATTACTAGAAGGTAGAAATTCTTCCAGTACAGCTGGGATGTCTAGGTATGAACATCCAGAGCTCAAGTTTACAAGCTTACTTGGGCTTTAGTGGATGTTCAAACATGCAGGCTGAGGGCAGGCAAAATCAGAGAACAGTTACCTGGGGAGGAGAAGCCACTAAAAGTATAAAATACTTAAAGTATTTTATTCTTAAAGTGTCTCTTTCTGGCCTATGTGATCCAGAAACCAAGAAATGTAGGAAAATATAATATAAAGAAATGGCAAGAGAGAGGCTGCTTTTCTCTGGCCAGAGTGGAAGACGTTTGTCCATCTCCTTTTCCCAGTTGTCTTGTCCCCAAACAGAGCAGCACGCGGGAGAAAGATCAAAAGACCAGGGTCACCAGGCTTATGCATAAACACATTGGTAGCAATTACTGCTGTTTTGGAATTTACAGTTGCAAATAAAAGGGGATTAGCGACCGGTTTCAATATTTTGCTTTCTAGACTAGAAGCTCTGTAAGGGCAGGATTGATGCTGCTCATCTTCTTCAATCCTCCATGGTGTCCACGGGCTCAGTCATTAGATACATCTGCACCAACTCAATTAACAGCCTTCAGGGTCTGTGTATTTTCTCTGTTGTTTTGTCCTCCCAGTCAGTTTTCTCTAAACTCATAATCTCCACATCGTCTTCAGAGTCATCCCTTATTAATATGCTCACTCAGGCACTAGTTTATTGCCCACCTTGCTTAAGTTCAGAGCCCCTCCTTGTTGGGTGTCACTGAACATGTTATAGCCAGTGAATCCATCATACTTTTTGGAGGTAGTGTGGGGCGAGGGAGCATGGCTGTCTTGCTCATCCTTTTACCTCCAATGCATACCACAGTGCTAACACAGAAACTGTTACTGATGAGCAGATGGATGAAAGAATGTCTTCTTGGGTTTAGCAGTCAGAAAAACAGAACTGTCAACCCCCCCAGTCCCTGTCTGCTAGGGAAACAACCAAATGCATCAGTATTAAATATATTTGATAAAATAATCATGTATGTATTATTAATAATCAGATATCAAACCATTAAAAAATACGTGTGTACTGTCTAACTGTGAGGGAAAAAGAAGCAGAGATTTTTACATAGGGCCTATTGGCAGCCCAGAGGGGTTGAATGACCCACAGAATCACACAGGGTTGCTGATTTTCAGCACAGTGTGGCTCTTTACGACCTATAATGTGATGTAGGTACTTAAGGAACTTATACTTTGGGGTAGATAATAAATGCTAGCTAGGTAAGAGATGTGAGGAAGAAGTTCTGGAAGAACTCGTGTATAGTAGACCTTGTTGGGGACTTGGTTCTACCAAGTTGCTTTACAATATTTCATTGTTATTTCATAATTTTCCCCTCTGGACATGTACCAGAATAGTCAAAGGGGATTCAGGCCTGATTCTTCTCCTATGCCTGAAAGAAGGTAGGCTCCCCATAAGGGACAAGCTGCAAATGAAAACTTCAAAGTAGCAGAAGCAGCTATTTTACCATGTGCCCTGGAGGAACACACTGGGCATTCATTTCAGAATATTGCCTCCTGCTTCCACCACTCTTGTGTCCCTTGGTTCCTCTCAAGAGATCTGGCAGCATCTCTTGGCCCTATGGGTTCCAGAAACCACTGCCATTTCCTACTCAGAGACTGACTAAGTGTGCACACTTGGACAGCAATTGCATTTTTGCTGGGATGTGGGAGTTGAGAAGTGTGTGGCCTTATGCCGTGGGCTTGAATAATGGCTTACATTCCAAGCAAGTTAGATGTTTTCTGGCCCACTGCTTGCACAGCGTGGAAGTGAGCAAACCTGTATGTTTCTGAGTCTTTTCTGTTTGGAGACACAAAGAGGGAACATTGGATGCATCAACTCAGTACATTTTACAAAGTTCAATAGAAGTACAGTGTTGAGTCCTATCTGTGGTCGAATATTTAAGATCAAGGTTAGCTTCCTAGGCACCTTTACTTTTGAGATGTTCTCAGATGTTATTTTTTGGAAGTGCTATCTCTGACCAAAAAGAAGAGCCACAAATACCTAGAAAATTGCTTCTGTTGTCCGTGATCTGTGCTGGCATCGCTTGGGTAGACCACTCAAGTGTATCTCTCTCATTAAGATTGAGAAACCCTGTGGCCATAAGTCACTCCACAAGGAACATTTTCAGCCATGTGCAATTTCCCTCTTGAAAAATGCTCTGTGGCAGGTGGGAGGTAGCATATTAAGCCTTTCATGTTAAAACTGCAGCTGGGCCCAAGTTGGCTTTGGTGATGATCCTCTTTGCCTAGGGTGTCGCAGATCTGGCTGTCAGTAAGACTGTATACAGAGGCTTAGGATGTTGGTGCAATGGCTGGCAGCTGGCATTGGTGTGGTTGCTGGTTGTAATCCAGTAGTATCTGTTAGATCTTAAAACCTGAGCATCACAAGAAGTTGGAAAAATCTTTTGGCTTCGTAGTTTTTCCAGGAAGGTCAGAGATGGCATTTGATAGGAACTTTCGTATTTAGTTGGAACTGTTGAACTTCACATTCATTTCAAATGTTGAACTTTGGAATGGGAAAATTATCTAATAAAAACTCTAGTTTGGGGCAGTGATTAAAAATAGTAGCTCTGGAATGCTCAAAATCCAACTTACAAGATGGAGAAGTTCATAAAATATGCGTTGTGAGTAGTTCAGCTGGTGAATATCTTGGTTGTAGCAATAGATCTCACTAGGGAAATTATGTATCTGTATTGTCTATGTGCAAACTGTGTGTGCGGTGTGGGCATATATACATGCACCCACACCTACGGATAAATGATGGTTTCAGATAAACCTAGGTGAAAGTGCTCACTGAACCCTTACGTTAACTATCTAAAAAACAAATAAAACACCAGACATGGCTGCTTATGGGTTGAACACCTTAGCTCAGGATTACTCTCACAGTTGACCTTGTTTTCTATGGAGAAGCCACATTATTAAGCATATCGGGTCAACCCTGAGTTCACGTTAACATCATTTTTCTTTCTGCAGAGATGAAAAGGTCCTCAGCCAGATTGTTTTCTTTTTGTTCTACACGGGGCTGGGGGGGGGGGGGGGTGGCATGATTTTGCATGACTATGGGTCTGCTCTATAAATAAGCAGATTCAGTCCTTTGTTTTAAATGCAATCAGCAAGATTGCATTTGCATTGCTTGTAAGTGAATCACATAAGTGAAATTACATTGCCTGCATCTCATTTGGTATCATAAAATGTTATGGGATGCAGGCTGTTTTCCTCCAACTAAAGTGTCTTGAGTTAGTATTAGGGTGCTTGCTTTCATTTTCCTTTGTGACCAAATTTGTTGTATTCTACAGAGCAAGGGCTCATATTTTCACTTATGTTAGCTACTAGAGAAATCCTCATTCGAGTGCTCCAGAATGAGCTAAGATATTGGTTCGGTAGGGGGTAAATGGGAGTTTTAAGACTATCTCGTGTAGGGTTGCAAGTGATGGCTAATCACTTTCTGTCGTTGGTGACAACTTCTGCTTACTAAGAGTAAATGCCAGTCAGTGTTGGAAGTATAAAACAATCTGAAGGTTTTCAGTCAGTTGGCTACAGAAAATGGGTTGCATAATTAAAAAAATAAACTAAACTTAAATTAGTCACCCAATTTTTAATGACAAGTAGGAAATATACATCTTAATTGACTCTTTAAAAGGCATCCTTAAGGCAAATGACTCAAAAGTCTTTTTGAGATTCTTTGCTTATTTCCGTGAAAATAAATCATTTAACACAACAATAATAATCGCTGATTTTAAAAGTCAGTAATTTCAGTGACAAATGAGAATGTCCTATTTCATAAATCATTTGCCCGCCCCCCCATGGGCGTTGTCTTAATTCATGAATTTTTAAGATGGAAGTCAAAGGAAAGGTATGAATTCTTAGATGACCTGTAACAATGTGGTTGCCCACAAAACCTCTGTTTATTAACTACATTATTGATAAAACCCCACAAGGCAGCAGGCGGCTAGTGCACTGATTATACCCTTTGCTTAAAAGTGAAGACTGATTTTAAAAGAAAAGACAGGCCAGTTTCACTGTACCCCAGCAAAGTGTAGGTGCTTGATAGCAGTTGATGATCTTTGATTTTGGGAATGAAAAGTAGAGAGGAAGGAGAAGAATTAAATGTGATGAATGGAAAATTAAAACATGAGCATAATCCCCCCGCCCCTGTCAAAATAGACAACTAAGGATCTTAAACCCAAAAGAAAAATTAACTTTCTGAAATGGCTTACATTTTTTTTTTAGTAAGACTTCAAAAGATATTTGTAGTCTGCGTCTTTATATTATTTTTTAAAAATGTATTTGGAGAAAACATTTCATATGGAAGAAGATTGAGTTATGATTTTTTTTTATTTATAAACTTTTAATTGAAGCCTAACATACAGAGAAGTGTAGAAGCGTGTTCCACGCAGCAAATTTTTACAAAGCAAAATACTTGTGAGACAGTATTTGGTATAGTTTTGAAGATCATTTTGTTTGTTTTAGTTTGCAAAATAATATTTTAAAGTCATAAGAATTTAAATGTTAATTGCAATCTATAATTAATTTTATTAATACAAATGGTCGAGAGAGACCTTTGTTATTATTGCTGTGTGATTTACAAAGAAGACAATTGTACACATTGGGACCCCTGTGGCCTCCCATAGATTCCCCACCGATGGATGTTCCAGCATATAGACTTGCCTATACAACTACTGCGACTTTTATTTCAACTGGTCTCCAAGGCACACTTTTCATTTGTAAGTCACATAAGATTTCCTGAAAGCTCCTTTCAGTGATTTGAAAAATTCTCTGGATAATATTTCCAAATTGATGACTTTCTTGAGTTAAAACATCTTTTTTTTTAAGTTTAGCTTTAAAGATATCTTTATTTTCTATTCCATTCATCACCATTTTCTCATTGAAAAAATTAACCATGCTTATCCCACTTCAAATGAGCAGCTGCACTTTGAAACCAGATCCTTCTTTTGGCTGTAATTGTCCAAATGAGGAGGACCAGGTTCCCTAACTATTTGAAAAGAATTGGTTGTGACCATAAAGCATTTTATGTTTTCTCTTTTTTCTCTTCAAATTTTGGTATGTTCCCAAGCCAGGAAATAAGAAGAAAGGAGAGGAGGGAGGGGGAGGGAAGAAGAAAGGAAGGAATCAAAGAAAAGAGAAAGAAAAGTGGAAAAACTGCTGTTTTCAAAATACTTAGAAGGAAGGCAGCTCTTACCTGGCAGTACCTGAATTGCACCTTTGGAGGAAAGAGGATTTAGGATGACCTGATAAGACTGTTGGCTTGAAGTGTGACTCCAAACCACTGAGTCAGATTATTTTTACTCTTTTCAATAATTCACTGGTATAAGTAAAGTAATAATAAAATACATACACGCATATACGTGGGTGTGACTGAGTGTGTGGGGCTGCTCTTGGGCATTGTTATTACCTATTCTTAGGATACTTGCTGAGAAAATTTCCAAACCACCTTCTTTAAGAATTATCTTTGGAGCCAGTTCATGGGCACTAAGGAAGGAATTCTCCATGTTTACCAGCTGCTGAAACCATCTTCACTCATATGCACTTCTATCCTCCTGGCAAGGCCCTTACAATTCTAGTCCGATATGCCTAAGGAAATACAGTTCCTTAATGAATTCTCACGTATGACTCTCTCCCTCTGGCCACAAGGCTCTTTAGACTCACCAGACTAAAAGCCTTCCATGGGATCCCTCGTGGTCATTGCCATGAAGATTTCTCATAAGCACATTGTTCTAGCAGCTTCCCACTTGCCCACAAAAGTACTGGACTGAACACTGGAAAGCTAAGTCAACAGTTGGTCCGAGTGATTGTACATAAATGGGAAATATGATCTATCAGTTTGGAGGCTGAAATAACTGCACATTCTTTTGGTAAAGGCACCAAGATGGTTGATTAGAGATCTTTGCTGATAGGTTAAAAATTAACATGTAGCCATTCTTTAAAAAACAAAACAAAACAATAACAACAAACCCCAGAAACTAACAGTCGTAATAGATTATCTGGCTATGTATGTAAATTAAACCTCACAATAACTAGAGAAGGACATTTCCAAATAAAAGTGAATTATCACCATGCACGGTGGTGCACACCTGTAACCCCAGCACTCAGGAGGCTGAGGCAGGAGGATCTTGAGTTCAAAACCAGCCTCAACAAAGGCGAGGTGCTAAGTGACTCAGTGAGACCCTGTCTCTAAATAAAATACAAAATAAGGCTGGGATGTGTCTCAGTGGTCAAGTTCCCCTAAGTTCGATTCCCGGTACAGCCTCCCCTCAAGTGAATTATCATTCTATTTGTATTACTATTGTGGAAGCCAATAGTTTGTTTTTACCTAATTGTCACTTTTAGGCAACAGTAATTATAAATGAAGGAAAATATACATACATTTCCCAAAGTATATTTGAATCCATATGTTTTATATTTTACAAAATTGCACACAGTCTCCAACAAAAAGTGTGAATGGACCCCTTTAGTATAAAAATATTCAAAAACATACTTTAACCTTATAAATGGAATCGTGAGTGCAACTATTTCAGCTTTGATGTGCATTTGCTTAGTTGGCACGGTCATTCTTTTATTCATTTACTCATTCAAATATTTATTGAATTCCTGCTATGTGCCAGGCAAACAAATTGCAAGTCTGGAACTATTAAACAAGTTGAAATGATAAATTGCCTAAATTCATTATGGGGGAGAACAGTTCAATATAGTGCCCACTAATGATTTGTATCGGTCTTGATACAAAATTTGTCACAGCCTGGAGTATGGAACTAACCTGGGTTATTTGATTTTTCCATCCCAGTGGCTTGGCCCTCATCATACTGCCTTATTTTGGTTAAATACTGCTTTTGTGTAACCCCTTCTCTCCCTCCTTTAAGACATCTCAGATCTGGATTATAGAGCACACAGCCTAAGTGAGAATCATGAGACCAGTTAAAAAGAGGCAAGCCAGATAAGACAAGGCAAAATACACAGAAGGAATGATACAATACCACTAACAAAACAGCTACCATTTATTGAGTGCTTATTGTATACTTTGCCAAGTGCTAATTTCCTTATTAAGATAATTTATTATCTTACTGAATTCTCACCACATATCTGGATATTATTCCCATTTTTTCAGATGAGAAAGCCAAGGCTCAAAGGGCCTGCTGAGGGTAACCTGGATTTCATAGTAGTTTACTGAAACTCAAGTTTTCCCCAACCTATGTATCTTGCTACTCTGTCAAGGAGGCTGTGACAGACTCGTGGATTAAAGATTCAGATTTTGACTCTTTTATTTTCCAAAACAATGATCATGATAAAACCATGTGGAACTGAAGTCACGAAGAAGCATGAAGTAAATACAATCCAGACCCACAAACATATTTTTGGAATGGTTCCACTGATTGAGGCTCCATAAAGAATCGTGACCTAGAATGACTTCTTCACTCAGAAACACCAATGTGGAGGGACTCATTATGAGGCGTCTGAGGCACGGCCTGCAGAAATGCGGGGGATTTTGGGTTTAGCATCAAATGGTGTGGGCCTCAGTTCCTCCCATTTGTAAAAAGAGACTTGTGCTGGTTAGAGCAGATGGTCTTCCAAGGATCCTTGCATTTCAAGCATTCTAAGCTTTTAGACCAGAGGCATTTAGAATTCCTTCTACTAGTTGCTGAACTTCCCACTTAAAAGCTGCAGGGGTTGGTCACAAATGCGGAAAGGGGGACAAGTGGAAGCAGCGCATTCATAGATCATGGAATGACAGAGGGAACACTTGAGACTATTAACTTACTCAGCGAAACACTCAAAATGGAGTTTTAAAAAAATTTTTTTAAAGGAACAGATTTTTCTTTCTTTCTTTTTTTTTTTTTTTGTGTGTGTGTGTGCACTGGGAATTAAACCCAGGGCCTTGTGCATGTGAGGCAAGCACTCTACCAACTGAGCTATATCCCCAGCCCTAAGGGAACAGATTTTCTTAACCTGCAGATTACATACTGGGGGGCCTAGAAAAGGAGTTTTGCTGATACAGAATTATTAAATAAAGATGTAAAGACTGGCCCTTTACTAACTGGAAAGAAAAAAATTGAGATTGCAGGGGAGCCTGTCAAGTTTTCATTTCTTTCATTGTTTCATAGACACATTCTTCATAGAACCATGTGAACGGTGACTTGAGAGACTAGGTATGAGATCTTCTAATTTGAGCATGTCCACAGACTCTCACTTTGATATCAATGTCTCAATCTCATTTTCTTAACTCTTAAGATGTAAAGCCCCCCAAAACTGTTTTCTGATGCTGAAAATCTGCAAGTTGGTTTTACCTTTGCATACCACCACAGTAAGAGTGACAGCATTGTGATTGAGTCTCAAAGGGCATGAATCATGGCCATGCCTTTCAGAGAACTGGAAGTAGTTTCTTTGGGGAGAAAGAAGAGAAGTCCACCATCAGAAAGATAATCTGCAGTTGAGCAAGAAGAGGTGGTCTTGTGGGGTGAGTTGAGTAGATGATAATTCTGCTGTCATACAAAGGCATCTAGGAAACCATGGAGGAGGCAGGACAATACAGACCAGCCTTGCTGTGGAATCCCAGAGACCATCTATCCACATCTGGGATTGGAGATCACATAGTCCTATGGAGCTATGTGCTAAATGAACTGGGGTCAGGAAGGCTAGCACATGATGTCAGGTCCAAGTACAGGAAGTGCAGGGGATCTCCTAACCCAAGAAAATGTAGTAGCAGATAGCAGAGTTTGAACAGATAGATTCTGGAAACAGATTCTAGAGTTTCAGGATAGGCATTTAAAAATAGGAGCTTAGCCTTAAAGGAACCAGCCAAGGATAAGTCGACTGCAGTCCTTGGAATTGTGTTAGGACATCAAGGCAGCAAGAAGAAGGAGGCAGAAGTTCATTTTATAGACTGGAAGGGAGAGAATGACTTGTGCCTGAGTGACATGAGTGATTAAACTGACACTTACAGTTTAATCAATTTGGGAGCCTGGTCCTGGGATGGACTGAAGGATAGGCGAAAAGCAGGACTCTAGATAGGGTGTTGACATTAGGCAAAGACTGCGGCTTGCAGTTATTGGGATATTCACAAAGTTGCCTGAGGACCCTACTAAATTGGGCAGGCTGCCTCAAGATGAACCAAGAAGTCTAGGAAGGGGGGTGCTTTTTCTTCCTGGTTCTTAGTTTGTTTCATAAAGTGAACACAAAGAAGCAATAGTCCTAATTTCTTAATCTCTAGATCCTTGACCTTATTTTTATGATGATTTATACGCCTGAGTTGTCATTGCAGAAAGCCTGACTGCCTCCTTCTTCTTGCAGCATTGCCCATCCTATTGTCTTCAATTATCCTGAAATCCTTGCACGGCAGGCCACATTTGGCGTGTGCCTCATAGGGCACTTGGAGTTACAGCTGCCATACTTGACAAAGAACCCTTCTGATGGGTGCCTAGCTCTCTCCTTCACGAGGCTTGAATCAGAAGTCAGGTCTGGCTCTTCCTGAGACAGAGCCCATTCTTTTCCATTCGACCACCGTGACTTGAGACTTGAAGCACTCTGTGACTCATTCTTGTTTTAACACAAACAATGAAGCTTTTTCAAAATTTCAGCCAGTGTGCCTGAAAATCTGCAAATGCTGTCTTCTCTTTGCTCAACCTTTAGCTACTTAAAACAAAATCTACATTTGTTTTAACTGTGGGAAATGCAAATGGAACTCACAAGTTGTTTCTTGTGATCACAGCACAGTCCTCAGTAGAAAGGCTTGGCCTGGAGTTTGGGATCTTAAGATGGTCAGGCATGATCATGACACTGTTGAGCAAGCCTTGATAATGGTGTTTTCTGGCATCAGAGTTCCATTCTGTGACGATAAGCAAAGTCTGCTTTGTTTTTTCTACCTAACCCTTGTCCTTATGCTGTTTTTTCCCCCGTGAACAAAAATACAATGAACATGATACATTACTTAAGAAGTAGATCTTACGGTGCAGTTGGTGGCGACCAGTGTTGAGTGCTGATGGAATGGCGCTTTTGGAAATAAACTGAGTTGGGAAGAGGAGAAGAGAAGCCACTTACATCTGCGCTCCTGCAAAGGTGGGAGGTGTTTGTGCTTCTCCCTGTGCTCGCTGTGGGTGGCCAGGGCTGTCCAGAACATTCTTTTATTTATCTTAGAGGAGCTGTTATAATTGTTGACCAGAACTACTGGCATTTGGGGTTCACACATCACTGGATTCATGGTCTGTTGGCATTTGAAGAGTAGGACCCACGGTGTTTCTCACAGAGAGAAGTTACATAGTTGATGCTCAAAATGGCCCAGTTCAGGACCACAGGCAGCCCCCACTGTTAGGGCTGTGTGTCTAGAGATCTTGTCGGGCTTGACAGCTTAAAAGCCTTTTGGGGGAGTTCGGCAAAGGGAAATGGTTAAGAAGATTATGACAAAACTAATCCATTTAATATCCCATAGCCAGTGAAAATGTTTATAAAGAGCCTGCAGTAACAGTGAACTCACTGGTGTTAAAATGGTTTAAGTGAAGAAAAAAATGAAACCCAGAATATAACATTTTGAGTGTAAAATGATCCCAGTTATGTTTTTAAAAATTCATAGCAGAAAGAGGAAATGGAAAGGTACTAAGATGTTACCAGGAGCTATTTCTGGGGAGCAGAATTATGGGTTCATCTTTCTTTGCTTTTTATTTATACACATTCTTAATATACAAAAGTTAATTATCCCTAACTTTAGTAAGCATCTATTTTGTAATTAGGAAAAAAAAAAAGCTTTTTCACAGCAGAAATATAAATTCTCATATTTTTTGGGGAAACTCTTCTTTGAGGATTAGAAAACTGCACTGTGCCTCACTGTTCTGGTTTCTCAGGTGACTCTTCTTGGACTGAATTAACACATTCCATTGTGTAGAATAACACCTATTTGACACAGGCGCTGAGGTGATATAGAAGACTTGACAGTTTTAATGGTACCAGATGAATAATAACTTTAAGAGGTGGGATTGGCTTATGACTCACTAAATGGCATGTTCTTTTGCAGTCAGGGCATGGGGTGTTTTATTATCTGTTTATAAGAGATATGTATTTGGAACCTTTCATCAGGGAGAATATTCTAGTTTCATTCACCTGGTTAAATTAGAGCAATCCCGAGAAGTTTTGCAGACACAGAAACAACAACAAAACTGTAATAATTACTGGTCCTTTACTTTGTGCTCCGTGAATTCAATTACTTTCTCACAACATCTCACAAAATACATATTTTTACCCCTAATGTAAACGTGAGAAAACTGGAGGAGGAGTTTGAGCCACTTACTCATATTCTATAGGTTGTCAGTTTGTGTATTTGGGATTTAAATCCCTGTCATTTGTCTCCAGAACTTATTATGCTCATAAAGTTTTCTGGGGAGTCTAGTAAAATTCATGCAGGAATTTATATTAAACCATCTGTTTTTCTTTTAAATGAAATAAGAGCTGGGAGCCAATGATATTTGGACCCAGTAAAAACACCTGAAAAAGATAGCACTTTTTAGTGAGTGTTTTCTGTTTGACATTACCCAAGTTGTCAAAACTAGAATTTCAGAAGTTTATTAGGTATTTAAAAGTAATTTATTTGAAATTTGAAGAACATTTGTATTTTTTCAGCTTAGCACTGGATTTTCTTAGAAGAAAAGACTGGCCTGGGCGGCTGAATAAGCCAAGGAGGCAGACAGACTCCCTTTGTAATTGAGGCTTCGCCCTGTATGGAGTCTCTGACCTTGAAGAAATAATTTAACTTTATAGCCCAGTATTTCTCATCTGTAAAATGGGATTAATAGTACCTACCTTACAGAGTTCTTGCAAGAAATAAGTGATGTAACGTTCATAAAGCGTTTGGCACAGCGCCTGAGGCACGGTTATAGCATTCATTGATGGTAGCTATTATTTTATTACTGGGAGTTGAGAAGATCCAGTTCTGCCGCTAACATTGGCACTGAGCAAGTCGCTTAGCTCTTCTGGATCTGAGACTCCAGTGGGAATAACTACAGTTTCCTATAAGGTAAAGATGAAACAAAATTATGGATGAGGCAGTTTTTTTTTTTTCCCAGAAGCATGAGGGGCTCCACCAGTATACGTAGTAAAGATGGAAGGAAACAGCAGACAAGCCAGAGGGGCAGAGTAATTAAGTCTGCTTGAATTGAAGTCATAACTGAGGCTTTGCCACAGGAGTTCAGTTTGCATAGAACAAGTTGAGTGAGTTATACTTTATCCCCTGTGAGAAAAAGATTCCACCCAGAAACCTAGCCGTGCGGTTCACCAATCAGTCTGATTTGTGGCCTTTCATCAAGAAAGGGCGAGCTCTGACTGGACCTGGCAGGAGATCTTATTCTTTTCACAGGCTGTGCCTTCTGGTTAACAGGGCACTTCCTGACAGGCCTGGCTGAAGTTTCCTCTTGTACTCAGGAGTGGAGGAAAGAGCCTATTCCTTCAGCCTTGCAAGCTGTGGAAGCACCAAGGGCAGGTGTGTGTATCTGTACCCCTCAAGCCATGTGCTTATAAAAATCATCTGCATCTAAATTGCCATCAGGGCTCAGCAAAGTTTTGCCTCAGCCGACTCTGTAGGACCATATGGGAATACTTACTGGCCCGGGGTTCTAAAGCAAATAAAGAGTCAGGGCAAACAAAGTAAAATTACATTAGTCCTGCTGCACTCATTGAAATGGACTCAACATTCTCCAGGGGTTTCCTAGGATGGCACCATGCTACAGCGAGGGCAAGAAAGATGCCACCAGAGGCTGATTTGTACTTGGGGATTATGAATCTTTTCAAGGACTGTTTCTCAGGTCTAGTCACCCTAGATTCCTACAGGATCACATTGTCTCCAAACTATAGCATCAGCCCCACTGTCAACCAGATTTAATCTAACAGCTAGGACTGCTTTCCTACAGTGGGCATTTGGGAGTATTGCATATTAAAATGTTGAGTCTTTGACACTGTTTTGAAAATTAATCTGAAGGCTTGATGGGGACTTCCATGTTTTTATTATTACTTTTTAAAACAGCAGTTGATATAGGAGTGGGAAGGGGACAGATTTGAACTTAACATGCCCCCTTAGCTACCCTTCCCCAAAAGATGATTTAAAAACAGGCAGAGAGCCAGAGAGTTTTCAAGGCTAACTTTCTCACGTGGAAGAGAAAAATTATTGCAATGCCCTTTAGCTAAGTACACTCACTTCAGCTTTTATGGATGACGGCAGTCACATGCTCACCTCTTATGAGGAAGAGAGCTTGAAAGGATCACAAGGCAGAACCTCTGGATACTGGGGCTGGGATGATATCTGATACCAAGGCACAGGTAGTACCCAGTAAGGGTGTTTTTTTTTCTTTTTTTCCCCCGAGGTGTCTTTTGATGAAGTTATGTTCTTTCCACAACACTGAAGTAGACTAACCCCCTTTTCATCTTATCCATCATTGCTTGGGTAGGAGAGAGCTGTTTCTGAGTCTTAGAAGACTTGCAAGTCTCTATTATAATAAGCGTTTTTTGCAGGATGCACACTTGAAGATAGAGGCTCTTCTACTCTTTAGCATTTGCATGAGTGTATGAAGGACTGAAGAGAAGAATAGTGGGAATCATGCACAGAAGTAGATGAAGATTTCTAGTCAACTTTAGCATATGTTAACACAGAACCGAGAATTATCCAAAGCATTCAGAAAAATGACAGATTTGAAATAGAATAGGAGGGGTAATTTCAATGTGAACCTTTGTGGGATCAATAAAATGTAGAAATGACACACAACCAGGTACAGAAAGAAAGCAGATCTGTCCAGGATTAGAATGGGGTATAACTGGATTTTTGTATTATTTTTATATGTGTATGGGGGTGTATGTGTGTGTGCATGTAGGAGCACACACATGCATTTAAAGTAAGCTAACCATTAAAGTATGTTGTATAAAATTTTGTCTGTATAAAGTATGTTTCATACTTTGGACTCAGTCATTCTTGGTTAATACTTTTTTTTGTTGTTTATAAAGTTTGGGATAAAATAACTGCTCGTTACCGAACTAGGTGAGTAGTTATAACTGCAGTTATATGGATTTGGTGTCCAGATTCTGTGAAGATTTATATCTGGGTAATTCCTATTTGACTTTAGTAATCCTTATACAGCAGGGAAGTAGAGAGGTACAAGGTTTAACAAATTTAGGAAAATTCAGGTCACCTTACCAATGCAGTGCCCACTGGGAAATTGTCTTCTTTGTAAATTTGGCACTATGACTCACCTTCCCTGACCTTTTCATCTCTCTCTCACACTCTTGAAATTTAAGCACTGTTCCTTTTATGTGGAGTGACATTATTCTGACTCTCTGCTTGGAGAACTACTAAACTTTTAAGGCCCAGTTAAAATATATACTCTTTTCTTGAGGACTTCCCCAAATAGAACTAATTCCTTTCATCGATACTTCTCATAGAATAACCTCAATAATGATGGCTCAGACTTACAGAGCATTTGATGTGCGCTGGGCCCTTTACATGCCTATCTTAGATCAATTTGTTGTTTCTCTATCAGAATACCATAGACTGGGTTATTTATTTCTTACAGATATGGAGGCTAGGAAGTCCAATATCTAGGTGTCTGTACCTGGTGAGGGCCTTCTTGCTGTGTCATCGTGAAGCTGAAGACAAGCAGATGGGAAAGGGAGAAAATAAAAGAGGGCCAGACTTGTTTTTATGACATATCCTCTCTCAAGATAAGAAGCCCACCCCTGTGGTATCCACGTTTATCCCTTAATGAGGACCTCCTAACCACTGAGTTCCTTCTCATTCTCCCTCCCCTCACATGCACATACACATGTGTACTTTCTAGTCCTATCCATCACACTTTGGTGTGTATGCACTCCCAAATGAAAAGGTGAGATTCAAGTTGGTAAAGAAGACATCTTGGTATCTCTGTAAAATGATCATCTTTAAAAATCGACTCTCATACAGATGTAAAATGAGCACTTGTTCACAAGTTTACTGAACTTCTTGAGGAATGATAGAAGCAAGAAAGTTGTTAAAAGTTCCCAGGAGAACCATAAGTTTATGTGGAATACAATAATGTTGAAATGGATTTACAAATAGAGGCAGAGCAAGAGTGGAAGCCACTTGAGCCTCCACTGGACAAAATTTGTTTGCTCTATAGACAAGAATTTCCATTGCTTTCAGTTATCTTCAGGTTACAAGTTATCAAGTAGCCCTAAGAATAAGGCCCAGGATCAGACAATCCCTAGAGGTTCCAGCGCTGCATTAAAAGGAACCTACTCCAAAGTCAAATTTCCCCTCTATCCCCAAGAAATAGTATTGTATAGCAAAGAATATAGGCTCTTGGTTTAGGCAGGCAAGATCCACATCCAACTCTCAAGCTTATTGAGTGACCTTAAGTTTGGAGAATAATACAAAAAAGTCCACACATGTGTGTACATATCTCTCTCTCTCTCTCTCTCTCTCTCTCTCTCTCTCTCACACACACACACACACACACACACACACACACACACACTGACTCAATATCACACAGAGATTTTGAGAGAATTGAATGTAATGATATAGGAAAAGCCCACCCGGTAGGTACACACTGCTAAACATTAGGTATTATTATTGGCAAACAGAACAGTTATCAAGGTGTTTGACATAAGTTGTGGTTTAATACATGTACCTTGAGGAACTGAATCAGGAGCGAACAAACTTTTTCCCTTTGAAAGAGTCCTGGACGTACCAACTCCAAATATGCCACTTTGGTATATCGATTATTTTGAGCTAAGGCACTTAAAAAATGTCAGATGCAGGGAGAGGCTCTCTCTGAGCTCCCCTTATCTGGCTAAAGACAGATCCTGCAAAAGGCACTCAGTTGTCACCAGTTCCCTCCCCTGGAGTTTGAGTAACAGGGAAAATCAGCTCTTATCACAGGAGAGGAGACCGGAAGTTAACAACACCTGCAGACAAACTTGTCACAAGCTACTCTGCCTCCCATCTGTTTTCCCATGGACCCCTTCCTCTTTTCCTACAAATAATTCCCTCTCCCCTGGTTTCCTACATTCCCCTCCCCTTTCTCCTCTGAAGACCTTATGTAGACTCCCAGATCTCACTGACTCTTGGAGTGTTCAACATTTTTTTTTCCTGTGACCTATACTCTAAAGGTCCAGATAGTAAATATTTTTATGCTTTGCAGGCCATATGGTGTTTGTTGCAACTCTTAACTCTGCTCTAGTATCTTGAAAGCAGTCACAGACAATATTTAAACAAACTGTGTGGTTGTATTCCAGTGAAATGTTACCAAACAGGCATTGGGTGGGATTTTTCCTCTGGACTAAGGTTTGTGATGGGTTGACTCAGTGAATAGAATGGTTAATTCAAAAGCTTGGGGAGGAGGACTATTTACCAGTCACACCTGTCCGTAGACCTTGCCAATGTCACTCACCAGGAAAACTCTGGACAGAGTTTGGCCAGTGCTAACCAGAAGCTGTAACACAATGTGGTAGGTGTTATTTCCCTGTGCTATTGTTAGAAGTAAAGTGACTCCTGGAATTGCAGGCAGATCTATGCTTCATTCTCTTGTCAGCCACATACTAGTTAAGTGATCATGGGCAAGTCATCCATCATGTCTATAACTTGGATATGCCAGCCCTGTGATACTCACGGGGAAACATAAGCTATGAACTATTCTACCAAAGTAGTATTTATTTCCAGAGTGGGAAGAGAGTTTTCCATGGGTTCTTCAGTTGTGTGGGATCCGAGTAACTTTTATGGCTAGTTAGTGGATCAGCAAAGGGATAAAGATTCAGGATGAAATAGGATAATATAAAGTATATATATTTTTATCACCACAAAACAGTATCCAGAGACACAAATACTGTCTAAAGTTGATTGTTTTGGATTGATTTTTGAAAGGTCATCAAATGTTGCAACCATGTTAAGTGGTCTTATAAATATGCATTTGTCTTGAAACATGTTTAAATGACTTTTCATACTTGGATAAAATGGTCTTTTTTCTTTAATCATGACCAATTCTGTAAAAGTGAGTATATCAACTCAATCCAAAGCTGGGAGAAAATATTCAGACCATCAAGACCAACTGACATGACCACACACTTTAAAGAAGGTCCATTAACCATGCAAATATGTAGTTGCCTGCACTGGTGCTTACCTGCACTAGTGCTAAGCACAATTAACTAAACAATGAGGCCCCGTTAACGACTACTTTTGAGCCATTAAGCCTTGGAAAACTTGGCTTTGATGAGTTGGAAAGGTAGAGAAAGATGGAATTTAGTCCCATTTTTTGCAGACTTTGAGTACAAAAAAATCTTGTTTGCACAAGTTATTAGAGCTAACACTCTTTGTGAACTGTACCCTCTTCCTCCTGCAACATTAAAAAAAAAAGAATTATTTGTGTTTTTGATGTCCCTTGAGGTTCTTTCTACTGGATAGACCTAGGTGAGAACACACTTCAGGTGGGTCAGTGTCTGGAAACAATCTACCTTTTGTTCTTGAAGTTGATTTGAAACTGTGTACCCTGCTTTAGGAGTCTGCTCTTAGATGTGTGTGTTATATAAATGGAAGATAAAAGCCTATGCTGAGCCATCAGATGGGACAGAGCCATTTGCTAGCTCAGTGCCTTTGCCATATTGCTTAATCTGAGCCTCAGTGTTCTTGTGTATAAGATGGGGAAAAAGACAAGATCTACCCACAGCCTCATCATTATCATTTCTGTTGTTTTCTTTTAAACAAAACAAGAAAAAAACACCCCTCCACGTTAGTGTTCAGATTGGTGACAAAAGTGGGCATAATTTGGAGTTACAATAGACTTAATAGTGTCGGTGTTGTGGTTCATTTCTGACTGTTCCTTTAGTCCTCCTTTACAGTATACATCTGCACGATTATTATGATGTCTTTGGTTTTCCAGGGCCTTTCCTTTATGTTCTTTCATTTCTGTTTTCTCTGGGATTGGGCCTTGGCTTCATCATCGTATGCCTAGGGGTTTTGCAGTCAGTTCTGAGCCAGCCTTTCCTCCAGTGCTCTCTGCTGAACCCTCATCCTACATGGAGCCAAATCAGTTTTCTAAAAGTCAGCTATCATTGTGACCCTCCTCACCTCTTGTTGGGTAGGGGAGAAAGATGTTTCCTGTGGCCTCCAGATTCAGGCCCCACCGTCTGGCTCTCTCAGATTTAGCTTCCATTTGTACCAGCCTTTCAAGTCTTCTGCTCCTAGGGACTGTGCTCCAGCCACACCCAGCAAGTCTCCATACTGGCTAAATACTTCCACACCACTCTTGTCATGGCCTGGGCAGACCTTTTCTTTCTGATTCCTAAGGCCCGTGCTTGTTTCCTTTCCAAGTCCCAGATGCATGCCTTCTCTTGCCCTTTCTTTCTGAGACCCCAGGAGTGTTGATCCATTGTCCCACTCATTTGAAGTTGACCTGCTGCCCTGGGTTCTGTGCCCACTGTAATGTTCCCTGCCTTTCTTGGCCCACAGGCTATGCCAGGTATTTTCTCCTTTACCTCACAGCACCTCGAATATTATTGATTACAACACTTTGCACATTGTTTAATAAATCATCCATTATGTATCACATGGACCATCTCAGACTTGTCTATACCTCTTTCTCCAGCACCTAACATCATCTATGGCCCGTAGAAGGTGCTCCGTAAATGCTTGTAAATGACTGAATTGTTACCAGTTATGTTAATAAGCATGTTTTGCATACTCAATTAACAGACTTGAAGGAGTCATGCTTGTTGCTTCTTTGTCCTCCCAGAACCTACTATAGGTAGGTGCATAAGAAATGGTTGTTAACCAACTACCCGGTCCATTGGATGTGTGGAATAATGGGAACTCGGAAGAGAGTGTGTGCCTTCTTTTCTCAAATTCAGGGCCATTACCCAGAATTTTAAGCTGATTAACGTGGTTGTCATGACAGAAGAGAGAAACATTTAACCCTGGACGGTGTATCTCCAGTGGGTTATTTATAACCCAACAATATGGCAGCTGAGGGCTTTAGTGGCTGACACAGACCGCTACCCTGATGGCTATGGAAACACCTCAAATGGCACTGGGAGGATGGTGAATTCATATTGCATCAGTGCTCAAAGAATTAAATTGTTACCACTTAATATTCATTGAATGTCAGCACTGTACTTTTGTACTCGGAAAAAATAGAGGAGACACACACTTCGTGCAGTGGGCTTTGTTAGCTATAATTAGTTGGTGATAGAACAGTGTTGATACAGCAGTTCAGCAGTTAAAGGAAAGCAGTGCCCTTGGTACAAATGTGAGTATATTTGTACATCTGGTTCTGCTATGTTTACTATGTTTCAGCACCGGGAATGTTCTGGAGCATGACAGCTAAGCTAGGAGAATTTCATCAGCTTGGCATTTTAGGAAAATATGAACAGCCCCGTTTCTGATGTACCGTAGTTCAGTAACATATTCTTTCATTTTGGTTTTGTGTGGTATCTGGAATTCTGCATTTTTTGTTTCCTTTTGTACTAGTTATATCTGAAAATTCTGTGTACAGACCTAAATTGTAATTTTACTTCTCATCACAAAAAGAATGCTAATTCTGATTATATTTGGATGGATCTGAGTGCATTTACCTTTGCACTGTCTGGGAAAGCAGGAAATAAAATTGCAAAGCAAAAAGACATGTTTTAAGAAACTTCACAGACTACATTGTTTCTGAAGTCTTTCACCAGTGAATGGGCAGTGTATACGCCAGGTGGCTAACCATGGAACCTTGGGATCTTTGGTTTTGTCCCTCTTTCAGTATTTGAGGAACAAAGGCTAAAGTAAGGGAAGTTACTTGTCCAGGGGCATACTGCTGATTGCTAATAAATGTAAGAAGAGTGCAAAAGTCCCTGGACTCCACAACCAGATGAGAAAGCTTATCTGTTAGTAAAAGTTGTCCTCTTTAGAGACCTGTTAGGAAAAGAAGATTTGGACATAGTTGTTTTTCACTTCTGACTTGACACCTCTACAAATGACAAACACATACATCTTCACCAGTGTTCTAAAAATCAAACTTATATATTTTTCTCTCCCTCAACAAAGTATGCATTTCTTTTTGAGATTTTAGAGGACTCCATTTGACTGCATAACCAACATGGCAAATTAGTTCATGACAGGAAAAACTAAACCTTGGAAATTTTGTCAATGAACTGTAGTAACTTTGAGCAGTATCTGTAGTTATTAATGACCCCCCCCCCCAGCAGAGTTCAGGGGATCAATTTTGTGGCACTTTGTTATAACTAAACTCATTTTTATTCTCCAAGTGCAGAAACATTTTAGCTTTCAAAATTAAGTGGATGGAAAGAGAAGTACATTAGAAGTTAGGAAACCTGAGTTCTATTTCCAGCTCTGATTCCTTTTGTTAAAGTGAGTCTTTTTAAACCTGATCAGTTTTCCAAAGTGTGGAATATATATTATTGGTGTTAGGCAGGATGCTTTAGAGTAGACAGACCTTAAACAAAATTTTAATAGTTATGTGTTTATTTTGTCGTGTAGTTGAAAAATGAAACTGACATGTCCAAATTATAACTGCATAGATGATATTATTCAGGGCAAAAGTAAAAATGACTTGTGTAAAATTATAACACACTTAACCCAAATTAAGTCATATTACAAGTGAGTAAGACAAAGATCACAAAGATGATATTCAACAAAGTTAAGCACAGGATTAGATAAGGTCCCTTCTACTATAAAAATTCTGTGATTCTGTTAACTTAAGCCTGGTATTTATTTATTCATTGTTGTGCTTACAGGTTTTGCATTTGTCTTATCAGAGTATGTTTAGGTTTGATGGTTTAACATCACAAAAAAAAATTTAGCTTTTATGCTATCTAAATTTTGTGATAAGAATGAAAGCTCTCATGTTACACTGGAAGACTTTTATAGACAAAGTCAGTGGAACGCATAAGCACAACATTGGGGTTTTAAAGAGGACTACGAGATGCTAAACACACTGAAATCCTGTTAAATGTTCGGTGAGGATAATGCTTTATTTATCACATGGAAATACAGGTTAATTGCTTGCACAAAGGGTTTTACTAAACATATGGTCTCAAGAAGAACTCCATGACGCAGGAAACCACACGATAACAGTTTCTCTGAAAATCTATCAATGACACTGAATGAATGTGTTATTGGAAAAAATAACAGACATGGTCAGAAGAGAACTCAATAATGGAAGCAGTGATGTATCGTATATTTTTATGGGTAATGTGTCAAGACTGAATAAATGGGAGTGGTTTATTTGTTTGAATATGCAAGGAGATACATAACCATCTGATGACCAAGCATCAAGAACAAGATTCGAGGCTTGGCACAAAACTTGGAGAATTAATTAGAAAACAGTTTAAGATGGTCACTCAGGCCTCCCCTAGGAAAATTTGCCAGCAAATCCAGCACTGTCACCTCTCCATGGCCTGGTTTAGCATTTGTCTTTGATGAATGGGTCATTGGTCTACGAATTCACACAGGCCATGAATTCTGACACTGCAAATAGAAAGGTTATGCCTGGCGAGGTTATATCTAGGAGGAGATTGTCAGGTTGCTGAGGGCACCAGATACCACACCACACAAGGTAAAACAAACTGTGACTGCTTAAATGGAGTAGAGAAGATTTCAGGGGGTCATTAGAGGTGTTTTCAAATATTTGAAGAACTGTCACATGGAAAAGGGACTAGATTCTTTTAGTCTTATTATTTCAGAGTGCAGAAGTAGGAATAAGAAGTAGTTAGGGAGTGCTGGGGTTGTGGCTCAGCGGTAGAGCACTCGCCTAGCACATATGAGGCCCTGGGTTCAATTCTCAGCACCACATAAAAATAAATAAAATAAAGGGATAAAAAAAAAGAAGTAGTGAGGGGAAGAACATAATGAATTTAAAGGCTGGATTATGGGTCCAGTACTGTGCTGGGTATTGTGTATGTGATCTCCCATTAATTTTTTAAAAAATATTTTTAGTTGAAGATGGACACAATGCCTTTATTTTATTTATTTTTACGTGGTGCTGAAGATCAAACCCAGTGCCTTGCAGGTGAGGCAAGCCACTGAGCTATGATTCCAACCCTCTCATGAATTTTTGCAAAGTCCTTGAGAGTAGCTATATTATCTTTTATTGTAGAAAGACAGATCAGAGAAATTAAATTTTTCTATTTCTCTGATATATATATATATATATATAAACACACATACACACACACACACACACACATTTTTCTGTGCTGGGGATTTGAACCCAGGCCCTTGAGTAGGCTAGGCAAGCCTTCTACCACTGATCCCTACACCCAACCCTGATACTGGATCACTAATATGATTTGTTAATACGTGTGGAGTGGGATTCAGAGCCTCGCAGTCTGGCTCTAACAGTCGAACACATTTTGCCCTTGCTCTTCTGCATCTCTCTTTTTGGAACGTGCATTCTATGTCAGATCCTATATTTTGACAGTTAATATCCTCATAGTGGTGTAGCAAATTATTATTCCCATTTTACAGATGAGGAAAAAAACGAAGCTCAAAGGAATTAATAAATTTGCCCAAAGCAAATGACTCAGCCAAACTAGTTACCCAACAATTCAGGCTCTAGGCCAAGTCTTTGGGCCTTGCTCAGCTTTCCTAGAGTTGCAGAATCTAGAACAGCAACTTTCTAGCAAGTAGAACTAGCCGAACCTCAAACAGATCCTGCTGTGGATAGGGCGTGGGCTTGGGATCTCCCTTTTTCTGGAAACCTTGGAATGAAAATTTATATGCACTAGAGAAGGAAGGGGTAGAGGAAATTCAAGCATCATATAAAGTGTTGAACTGGATGCCCTGTGAGGTTTTTCTTCTGCTCTGGGATTTTATAATGCCGTGTTTTCGTCTCATCTTCCCATGTCATCTTGTTTTCCCCTGGGTGTCCTCAAACGGATGTGCAAATCTCACTCTGATATTTGAATCTGGCTCTGGGGGTTAGATTGTCTCGGTAAGATATTCACTTGCTAGGATGTTTGACATGATGCCTTGGGGGAAATGTTAGGTCATCTGCGAAGTCAGCAGCATAAACAGGAAGTGGTAAAGTTGTTAACTAAGGAGGAAAATGGAGTGTGAGGGTCTCCCCACAATGTGAAAAGGTGGATCTCCCTGCAGCGTCAGGGTCTCTCTTGGACATGCTCTTAGAGTGAAAATGTCTGGCTGTCTTGACTCGTCTTTTCAAGATGTTTATCAGATGCCCAATTTGGGAGTAGTTGTTTCCCTAGGGTTGTCTCAACTTTAATTACCTCCACTGCAACTTGCCCATTCCACCAGACGTCTTATTTTCAGCTCTGAGTGTCCGTGGGAAGAAATGCCTTTCTTCCTATGACCCCAGGTGATATTTGCCTTGTAGTCCTGCAATGAGGCTCTGGCATGCTGTCTGTCTTGCCTTCTGAAACTCTGTCTCTTGCTTTGTCCTTAGTCCTGTGAGGAACAAAGTACATCAGTGTTCCAGGTTCAGGGCTTCTGTCTATATTTGGGTTTGCATGTTTATGTTCCCCACTCCCCCCAGTTCCCTATCAATCCTCTGTACATTTTCCAGCATATAACTTTTCTTTGATGACATCATGTTGGTGGTGTGGATGGGGCAGCCAAAGCTTGCCCTGGACTCTTCATGTCATTCCAGCTCAAAGCTGAGAAGAATCACTTACTTCCTTTTACCTGCCCCCTACTTTTATGTTGTCTGGACTTTATTTAACTGTTAATTCAGCTGGATGTTTAAATGTTTCTCTGGAGGAGGTGGGAAGGTGGGGAAGGAGGTTGAAGTGATTAAATAACTGACTGGTGTTCCCCAGAGTCTCAGAAAGTTTACTGCTCAGTATGGAGCCAAGGTGGCAAATGAGTCCTATACCATGGAATGGCTGGCTGCTCTAATGTGGGTAGAGGCATAGAGTAAGGGCCTGTTCACATGAGGGGTTTCCGTATCTGCCACTTTGGGGGGTGGTTATCCTAATTAGTTTTACGTGACAGTAGAATGCACTTTGACACATTATCCATAAAAGGAGTATAATTTCTCATTCTTTGTAGAATCACATTGTTGGTATAGTCATATAAGTACATTAAAAAAAAAAAAAAACAAATAACCCAGTCAATAAATTGGCTAAGGAACTGAATGGACACTTCACAGAAGAAATACAATCAACAAATATATGAAAAAATGTTTAACATCTCTAGCAATTAGAGAAATGAAAATCAAAACTAAGATTTCATCTCTGCCACCTTTTATTTAATAAACTCAAAATGATGACAGTGTTGTCCCTATAAATTGGGATAGACTCACACGGACTTTGATGCAGTAGCTATGCCCGTAGTTCAGCCCAATTGCAGAAGGGGAGAATTGGGCATTGTGTCTATGGATTACCATTAGGAGGAAAACTGGAAAATAATGATACACATGTACGCACACATCATATTGAATGTATTTACATTTGGTGGTCTGGTGGTTGATTATTAAATGTCCTTTCAAATATTGTGGATTGACAATTCCATTCCAGTGAGCATCTTAACTTTTGGTACTGGGACATTACCTATTATTTTTTGAGGGTGACAGTCAGTTGTGGCAGCGAAAAGTCATTTATTCTCTGGAGAAAGTACTTTTACAAGTCAGGTGATGATTGTTGGTGAGACTGGAACCACTGAAATGGAGTGTAATCTAGTCTCCGTGACAGAGAAAGACACCAAACATTGCTGTGTATAAAAACAGCATCGAATGTAATTGGGAAGGCCTTTGGGTTACTAGCAAGGTCTCCGAGGGTTAGTGAACTTTCTCTGTGGTAACAACATATTAATTTATAGCCTTTACAGAAAAAAAGGATTAATTTTTTGTAGACGTTAAAATCCTGATTAGACCCACTCCAGTAACCCTTCACATTTTCTTCCTCCCTCCCTTCTTTTCCATGTCCTTTCCTTCTTCTTTAATTCCTTCTTCTCTTACAAAAATAAAACAAATTAAAAGATCAACTATTGGAAAAATTCGAGACTGCCTGGGCTTTGTACCAGTGTCTTTATTTATTCACTGAAAGTGCCATTCTTAAAACCGATTATTTCTTTAAAAAAAAAAAGAGGCCAGGTATGCTGGTGCATCTCGGTAATCCTCGCTATGAAGGAGGCTGAGGCAGGAGGATTACAAGTTCAAGGGCAGCTTGGGCACCTTAGCAAGACCCATCTCCAAATAAAATGAAAAGGGATGGGGTATGGCTCAGTAGCAGAGTGCTAGCCTAGCGTGTGTGAGGCCCTGGGTTTTATCCCTAGTACAGAACAACAACAACAAAAAAGCCTGTCAGGCAATATGTATTGGAATCTAGAGCTTTCAGTGTGTTTTGTGCTGCACGCTAACTATCTGGGGCGGGGCTGTGATATGAAATATTGTTCCTTACTTAACGTTTTACTCTCTAATCTACGCATTGCATATTTGCTTCTCTTGTGACCTTCTCTTTGCATTTATAACTGCTGCTTTTCGCCCATAATCCAAAAGTAAGCAGACATTCCTACAGAGAAATTAAAGGAAGCTGTCAGTGGAGAGTTAATATAGTGAAAACATCCTTAACTCCGCTACCAACCTCTTAAATAATTAAAACTGTATGCTCCAAGAGTCACATTTGCATTTCTTTACCAAGTTTATTTAGTACACTTTGTTACACTCAATTAAATGAGAATGTTCTGTTTCATTTTCTTGGCTTCGGGTTGATCACTTTGCCTTTTGATTCTTATGCCCTGGTGTAATTTCACAGTGCTTAGGTCTCTAAAACCATACATATATTAATGTATATGTAGACATATACATACCCATTAAAAGACGTACTTTGTAGGAAATAGAATCTTTCGCCCAAGGCGCCTGAGTATTCCTTGTAACCTGAGGTGTAACTGGGACAGCAGATAATTCATGGTATAAAGATGAGCTTGACAAAGTTCTTTTAACATCCAGTTTTTGGTTTTTTTTAAGCCTTGTTATTTGGCATCAGTTTCCCTCTCCACAATTTGCTTTGTGAATCTCTTAGCAAAAAACAGAAAGAATACAGGTGTTGAATGGTTGTGGAAAGGAAATTAAATGTAAGTGGTGTCTCTCCGCATCTCAGTTGGCAGAGCCTGTGCAGACGGCTCTCTGTAAATTAGTTCATTGCTTAAGTTATGCATGTTTAAGAAGGAATAAATTAGTTATCCATCTCCTAATGAGTAGTGGGATCAATTGAAGCATGATGAGAGAGAAATAGCATAATTTTGCTTCCTCAGTTGGGGGTTCAATATCCCCAAACTTCACTATTAATCACTCTATCAATTTCCTGGGTTATTTCTGATTCTCCGGGTAAGATATTCTTCCCTTTTAATTTTCCTACCAGGTAAGTAAGACTTTTTTGAATTTGTCCAGTGGGGTTGTGGATGAGGGATGCTGTATCTCCTTCATGCTCCCAAATGTCCCCTGTTACTGTGGGTCCTTTTGCCTCTGCACTGGTTGGTTTGGGTGTGTTCACGTAACAGTCGATATGTATGTGCGATGACAATTGCCAGGGTTCTAATATGTTTAACTGTTATGGGATCTGTTATGTCTACTTTAGGGTCGACCCCATCCCATATGACACTCCAAAACCAGCGGGCCACACGCGGTTTGTCTGCATCTCAGACACACACTCCAGAACAGATGGTATCCAGATGCCTTATGGGGACATCCTTCTCCACACAGGCGATTTCACCGAGCTGGGACTGCCCTCAGAGGTTAAGAAGTTTAATGACTGGTTAGGTAAGGAATGATTGCGTTCTGGCGGCCCCAATTAACCTTTCCCGTCCGAGTGTCACTCACTGCGTCCTAATTGAATTAGAGCACTTGGAAGCCAGCTCAGCCATTTCTCGTATGATATGCGGTGATGTCTAGCTTTAATCCAATTCTGTTAATTAAAGATGAATTTTTAGATATTTAATTTTACTGTGCATCCTTTCAGTGCCTGGCCTCGGCGGCTCTGGGGCAGAGGGATGGGAAGCTTTGAAACCGATCTCCTCTCACTCATTCTGCTTTAATGAGGGTATGCGTTGGCACACATGAGACCTAGAATCATATTTTTAATTCACTGGCTCTGCAATCTTTCCCAGATATTAGGATCAAAGATGTACAAATGACCTAGTAGCAAGAGAACATTTCTAAGAAATGGAAGAGGATGTAACAGTCCTTATATGAAGTGAAGTTGCTCTAGCACAGTGCTGTTTAGGAGCAGCTTTTCTAAGTGTTCTAGAAGGTGCCTATGATCCCTGAAAAAAATCACATCCTGCTGTAAAACTCACCAAATCTAAAATACGAAACTGCCCTGGAACTATGGAAAGGCACCCACGGGTTGTGGGTTCTGAAAAATTATTGGGTTCCAAGTCAGGTAGTTTGCAAGTAGTATTGCAAAGCAGTCTGGGGATTATTCATATCTTTATTAGAAGATGGATCTGGAGCTGGGGTGTTGCTCAGTGATAGAGCATGTGCTTAGCATGCATCAGAGCCTGGGTCCAATCCCTGATCCATTAAAAAGAGAAAAAAAAAAGGGGGGGGGGAATATTTATAAGAATTGTCTTAGGTGGGAGAAAGAAGGAAAGAAGTATAGCATTCTGAGAGCTTAGAAACTCTAAAGACACTAAGGAATTATAACATGAAGAGCAGAAATTGCTCTGGAAGATTAATGTCATAAATAATATGTTAGGCAAAAAAGTATTAAGGAGATTCAGGCAAAAATACTAAAATGTTTCCCATCAAACTAAAGTAAGGTTTGAGAAATTTTTAAATGATTGGTTAAATGATAAAATGTATGTGTTAAAGAGAAATAATATTCTTTAAACATGGTTAAAAATATTTAAAAAAATAAACAAGCCTAATTAATAACATAACGATTTTGGTTTTTCATGTGATATTACAGATCAATCCAACTTATAAGCAGTTGAGTCAGAATACATACACCTTACTTTTGGCTATTTTCATTTAATAGTGTTGGTAAGATTTTAAATGGTTTTATGTAATTTTCTTATTTATCCTTTTTAGTAGCAGTGTGACGTTCATCTTGTTTGCTGTTTCTTAACTTTGTATGACTTTTCTACAAAAATGAACATTTACTTTGATATCAGTGTTTTCCTCCGGTAACTGGCATTGAAGTGTGCATTTTCATGCGTATGTCTTTTTGCTTCCATTGACTTATTTCTTAGGATAAAACATTATGTCTGACTTAAATTTCTAGGTCAAAGAATGTGAAATTCCTGTGGTTCTTGCTGCTTATGGCATTTTGCTTTCCAACAGCACCGCGGCTGTTTTCCTGCAGTTAAACGAATGTAACGGTTTTACCAGGATCTTAGCAGTGCTGGATGTTGGGGGCTTTTATATTTTGTGCTCTTTTATGGTCAGTCTTAT
Organism: Marmota monax; assembly: GCF_021218885.2. NCBI lineage: Eukaryota > Metazoa > Chordata > Mammalia > Rodentia > Sciuridae > Marmota > Marmota monax. Next base: position 2,208,329 of record NW_026694339.1, read on the forward strand.
TTAAAACATTTTAAATACCATCTGGCATAATCACCTCCTTTTCTAGGTGGGGCAGAAATTTAGAGAAGTTAAGTGACTTTCTCAATACCATTATAGCAGGTTTGGGTCTCTAATTTCTATCTTTTCACTTTTTTTTTTTTGCCTCTGTTAAATTTGCTTTCAAGGACAATGACCTCATTGTTTTAGCCAACTTTGTGAACTCTTCATAGTTAAAATTATTTGGGGGGTGAATTTTGGGCATTTTAAGCTATTCTGTGACATCTGAATCTCAACACAGATACTAAGGAGCCTAGTGGACAGTTCTTTTTCTGGAGGAAGGGAGCTGCATTGTGGAGTGTTCACAGAAACAGGAGACAAGAGACAGTTCAGATCCTGGTTATAATCTTGTTTAGACACTGACCTTGGGCAACTGAATGCACCTCTTTTCCCCTTGGTTTCCCTCTGCAGAACTAAGGATTAATACTACCTGTCTTTCTGGATTGTTGTGCAGATTAATCAGTAAATGATTGCTGCTAGTGAGTTTTTGTGGGCCATTAATAACTGAATGGAGAATGCGGTGAGTGAACCATCAACAGATATTTAAAGGATAAAAACAAGAAGAGGTCAGAGGAATTATTTAGTAGATTAGAAGTAAACACTGGGAGATTTTATAAGGCAAAAGTACTCCATAAATGGAAATGTGCCGTAACTAAGGAAATAAAATGATAAGGAAATAAAATGCTAAAGGCCAGCTGCACAGTCAGTTCCTCCTTTTCTTACTTCTCCTCTGATCTTGTAAAGCAGGGAGAAGAGACTTCAGCATGGGGTGCAGAATGAGAAACCAAAGGGAGCCCATGGGATATGGGTAGAGAAGTTGGGATCCCATCGAGAAGGCTGAGAATAGCTCACTGTTACCAGGGCAACCTCATGGTGCTCAGAGGGTGAGAAATGGTGTGTGATTACACTCTGCCACTTGGCCCAATCAGGAACCTCTCCCTAGGAAGGGGTGCTGCCAACGAGAGCTGCCAGGTATCCTGGCAGAGCAGAGTCAGGTCAGATCATCCTAGGGCCTTACCACGGTGGTGCATTCAGCTCTCAGCAGCAGAGGTCTCACAGATCAGGCAGGCACTTACACTTCTGATTGATTTCCATCTTTCTATCATCTAGATGACTCTGATCATTGAAAACAACCTGGTCATAACCCAAGCTCCCCTACTTTCCCACTGGATAAATATGTTTCTATTACAGGCCAGGCACTCCTTCTTCACCTATAACATTCCTCTAAGTTGCTAATGTCAGTCCCATTTTATGGATGAGGAGCCCGAGTTCTGCAAGGTTAACTTACCCAAGGTCATTTAATAGATAAGAAGTGCAGAGAAGCTAAGGATTCTATCCAGGGTCACTCAGGCAGTAAACCCTGAGCTCTTAACTCTAAAATGTGAGTCCTCTTCTTTTATTATTCTGTGATATTCTGACTGAGTTTGAATTAAAAGAACTGATGTAGCTCCTGGAAGCTTCATGCAGAAGTTGCATAGCTATTTGGTAATGTGCTAATAGTGCATAGGTTTGAAAGATGTATTTAGGTCCTGCCCATCTTGATGCTTTCTTGACCTTCCAGCTGTAAGACCTGAGAATCCTGCCATGAGCTCCCTGTCATACCTGGCAGGTATAACATGTAAAATTATTAATGTAAGGTACTTTATGATATAAACTAGCACACACAGTTCAGGACCGTAAGAAGATAGAACTCAAGCCAGCTACAGACAAAGGACGGGAAAGTAGAATAGCGTGTTGGGGTTATGAGCAGTTGGGAAGGTCCAGCCTTGAATTTATTACCTTTGGTAAGTTGTTTGAACTCCTGAGCTTTGATGTTCTAATCTGTAAAATGGGCATTGTAAGTAATAATGTACCCCATGTTGTTGTGAGGATATACTCTGTGCTAAAGATTGCACCATTCTTAAAACAGTTCTTGATCTGTGACAACTTTCAACCAATAGTACAAATGGTAACAATAAAGCCAGCATCGTAGACCCTGATGGGCAGAAGCTAAAAGGGGCTGACCCTGGGGATTTCAAGAGGGACTTAGGGTTGTAAGAGGGAGCACCAAAATGTCTAAAATTAGAGGCTGGAAACACACTTCCCTCCTAGACAGTGACTCTAACTGGATGGAAGATTACAACTGGAAGAGGCCTTGGGGTCCTTGAATTCTGCTTCCTAGTTTAATAGCAGTGGAAACTGAGGCCAGAGGGATTGAATGAATTGCCCTGGGTCACTGTTGATGAATGATCAAGTTGAGACTGGAATTTGAATGGGGCAGGGAAGGGGAACACTAACACACATTGTCTGTGGGTGGTAGGGTCCCCTCCCCTGTCACATGCATCATTTCATGCAATCTTAATAACTTAGGAAGTTGCTATTATGGGATTCCTTTTTACTCACAAGGAAACAGCCCTGGTGAACTTAACTTTCTTAAGGTGATACCACAAGGAGGTGACCTCAGGGTCTGATTTTGGGTTCATCAGACAGACCTCAAACCCCAGTGTAGCTGATGAGGATGGATATCCCAATAGTTCATCCTCACAAACAATCTGCCTCTCTCTGCTGCTGTCTTTAAGGGAAACAGTTCAGGGTCAGAGAGAGAGGTAGGTGGCTTCTTATGGCCAGGGACTGCAGAAATGTGGAAAATAGACATCCACAAATGTTTTCCCAAAAATTCTTTTAAGAATGAGAGTTAAATGCTATATCCCATAGTCCCATTATAGTATTTTAGCTCAACTATGCTCTTTCTTTCTTTCTTTTTTTTTTTTTTTTTTAACCAGGGATTGAACCCAAGGGCCACATCTACCAGCACGTTTTACTTATTTTTTTTTTTTTTTGAATTTTGAGACAGGGTCTCACTAGGTTGCTTACGGCCACACTAAGTTGCTGAGTCTGGCTTTGAGCCTGCGATCCTCCTGCTTCAGCTTCCTGAGCCTCTGGGATTACAGGCATGCACTACTGTGCCTAACTAACACAGCTGGCTGTGGGTACGTCACAGATAGTCTTGGGTGAGCTGAATGAGGCCTGGCCACCCAACCATTATAGCAGTTTCTTTCTTTCTTTTTATTTTTTAATCTTGGCAAAAATTTCTCCTGATCATAGGCTTGACTTAAATGTACACTTGTTATCTGTAAAGTGCCTGCCTTTTAAAGTGTGATTATTTTTATTGCTTTTTTTTTTTTTTAAACTCTGAACATCAGTGGCTTCTCCTCTCACTTTGCCTAAAGGCGCATTTTGTAAGCATTTTACCGTGTTCACTTTGTGCCTCTTTGGTATTCTTTACTGTTCACTTGACTTCATCTCCACTGTCCTCTCATTTTCAGAATACCTTTGTCAGCCTTCTTCCTGATTATCCCACATAGGCTGTGGGATGTTGCACAAGGGGGCTTTAGGAGGTCTTATCCTCTGATTGCATATCCACTTCTTATTTCCAGCTTTCAATTACACCCACATCCCATTTCTTCCCATTCCCCAAATGCAGTGTGTCCTTTTCCACATCCTTGCCTTTGCAAATCCTGTTCCTGTTTCCTGGGGTGGCCTTCTCCTCCAGAACTCTCTCATCCTCTGTGACAGATTCTTTGTCATAGTCAGTCACTTCCTTGAACATGTTGGTTAGACATTGTCCCCCTTGTTATGTAATCACACTTGTCTTTCTCCCTCCCAGACAGCCCTGTGGACCTAATGGGTGCCCTTCATAACCCGGGTTCTAAGTATAGGACCTGGAACATAGTCGGTGTACACAAATATTTACTGAATCACTGAGTGAACCAATGAACATAAAGGTGCAAGACTCTTTTCCTGCTTGCAGTTTTGGCCTAAACTTTAAAATTACACAGTACTGTATATACAAGCCCTTCCCTTCCCATTCCTTTTATCCTCAAAGAATTTATAACATCTAGTTGGCTGTTGTTAATGATTCCTATATACTGTGCAGAAATACTTAAGAAGAGTTTGTTGTTGCTGCTGTTTGTTTTTTATATGATAATTAGAAAGACAGGGTTCTTGGGTGGTCTTCATTCAGTTGAAAGTTTATACATAACAGTCTACTCAGTCAGGAATCCCTTTTAACATAGCACCAGTGCCATGAACTTTTAATTATGGCTTTCTTTGGTCTGGATTGTCTTTTAAAAGCTCATATCTTCAGTTTCCCCAGGCCAAAAGAGGAGAATGGAAATGTTTCCAAGGAAAATCTCAAGAAGAAGGTTATATATATTTGTTAGGAGCATTGTATTAGGCATGGTTATAATAGAGTGTGACTGCAACCAGCATTTCAGATTTTAGATATACAAATCGATTTACCCCTTTCTGAAGACTGTGTTCCTTTCAGTGGTCCTGCTACTGGCCCAGAGTTTCAGAACTGGCCTTTAAGAAATAGCCTTCTCTGGCTGAGCTGTTTGTTTTATTCTTATAATATACCTGTATTTTATATGCTCATTCCTGGTAACTTAGAAAATAGCAGTAAGTGAAAAGAAGAAAACCAAATGATCCATGGACAGATATAATCACTCATTTTAGTATGAGTCCTTATTAAATGTTTTCTGTAGATGCATGCATGCCCCTATACACATGCTCACAAATATCTTTTACCAAAAATAGTAATACCATTTCATAGTCTGCTTTTCATCAAAACAATATATCACAAACAATTTTCCATTTTAATAAATATGGCTAAAATACTTTTCCCCCAAAGGATACTTTTATTATTTATAATTTATTTATTAATAATTGATAATTTATTAATACTTTTATTGCATATATTATAAAAATATAAATATATGAAATGTGCAAAGTAGAAAATACACATTCCTTTGTAATTCTGTTTCTAAAACAATTGCTATTTGGTGTACAATCTTTGAGAAACATTTTTACTTTTATTTCTATTTTGAATATACTCAGTAGCAGGAAATATTCAATTTTGGGGGGCTCTAGTTTAATGGCTATTTTTAAAAAAGAATGGATCAGTGCATATTATCTTGTAACTAACTTTAAAAAATTGGTCCATCATGCTTTGCGTTGGTGTAGGATTCTGTCGTATGGATGTACTCTAATTTATTTAGTTTCATCTCTATTACTGGACACCTGAGATGTCACCATCTTTTACTATGGTATGTACTGGTGTGATGAACACTCTTTCTCTCTCTTTGCAAACATCTTTAAATATATTTATAGGCTATCTTCCTAGAAATAAAATTTTGCTTCAAATGATATGTATTTTTTAAAAAGACATTTTTATTATATGTTATCAGGTTTCCCTCTGTAAAGATTGTAATTTCTCCTTAATGTTCTTGTAGTAGTTGAGGGTTTGTGTCACGTGTCTTTGAACATCTTTATTGTCAGCAAATCTTTAAAAGCTTTAAAAAAATGACCACAGACTTTTTTTTTTTTTTTTGCTGCTTGTGAAAACTCACATGATCATTGTAAAAAAAAAACAGTAAATAATAACACAGGCAAATAAATGAGATTTCCAATTCACATAATAACTACATTTAACAGCTGATGTGCATACTGTGGTGTGGTATATGTGCACATATATATTGATGTGTACAAGGGCCGTACAATATCAGGTTAAGAGTGTGAGTGCTGGATTTAGTCTGGCTGTGTTAAAATCCTGGTTTCAGCGTTGTTCATTCTCATCTTCAGCTTATGTAAAAAGAAGCATTAGTGCTTAGCTTGTCTGATTTTCAAGGACTGTTGAGAGGTTAAATAGGACAAAGGACACCTGATGCGTGCAGGTGGCAAATGGTCAGGAGTCGGAATCTGGCGTGATGTCAGAGCTGGCCTCACTCCTGCTTCCTGCTCTGTTGCTGGGTTTCTCTCACCTCAGGACAGAGAAGACCAAGGGACACAGGGAAGAAAGAACTTTGGGGAAGGTGCCTTTGTAGTTTCTTGTGCCACTGTGAATTTATAGAGCAAAGCATCAGCACTGTGGTCCTGCCTGACCACCAGAAATCTGACACTGTCCCCTTTCTAAGGACCTTGGAACAGACATATAAGCCCTTTCTCTTAGACTCTGATTAGCCTCTGAACCAGCCATGAGGGGGCTGAGTCTGTCCCTTCCCCATGCCTCTTCTCAGTCTTCTGTCATCTCCCCTTGTCTCCCCTCTACATTCTGTCCACTCCCTCTGCCCTCCAGGTCACCACTCCCCCTCCTGGGCCGTCCCTGCCCCCCAGCTTCTGTCTTCAGATGGGATATCAAAGACAGTTTTCAGTTCATGTTTAAGACTTTTTCACAATGTTTACCAGGCATGGTCTGCATGTTTAAGGCTTCTGGATTTTTTTTTTAATCAAAATTATTAGGAACTCAAGCTGGTGAACTGGGAAAGTTAGGATATGCCATTAAAACAACAACGACGATGATGATGTGATGCAGTGACAACAGCCACTAGTGGGGTGCCTAGCACGTTCCAAAGAGTAGTTTTAAAAATGATATGAGGGGCTGGGGATGTGGCTCAAGCGGTAGCGCGCTCGCCTGGCATGCGTGCGGCCCGGGTTCGATCCTCAGCACCACATACAAACAAAGATGTTGTGTCCGCCGAGAACTAAAAAATAAATATTAAAAATTCTCTCTCTCTCTCTCTCTCTCTCTCTCCCTCCCTCCCTCTTTAAAAAAAAAAAAAAAAAAAAAAAAAAAATGATATGAGCAGGGGCAGCATCACTGGAACTTTAGGATCGCTCAGTATCATGTCTAATAAAAAGGTAAAGGTAGGAGGCATTAAGAAGGGCAAATGAGATGAGTTTTCCCACAATTTATAGAAGAGACTATGCCAGAGAGTTCCCCAGAGCCCAGAATTCCCTGATTCCTGTTTTTGAATGTTTAATACCCAGAGAGTTTCTTCATCTTTAGTTTGCTCACAAAACAATACCTGATGTGCTGTACTTTTCCATTTTCATACTTTGATTTTCCCAAGTTCCATTCTAGGTTTAGAATTTAAGTTTTTTTTCTTTTCTGTTTCAAACAATTAATTTAGAGTTTTTCCTCTCCACTTCAACTCCTCCTGCTCTTCCCATTCCTCCTCCTTCTTAGTGTATAATTCTAGAATTTCAATAGGAACCTATATATTCTATCATGTGAATACCATGCACCCATTTACTTATCTGTAATTAGATAAGATTATTCATTTGCTCCAAATAATGGTTTATTCATCATTACCTGCTTGCCCTTCTTTTCATGACGAATCTTTTCTCCTGATGTAAATTCCTCCATATTCTAATTCATATATAAGTACATCTTGTCAATAAGGACAAAGCTAACTTTAAAGTAGAGTTCAATTTTGGCATGGAATTAAGTTAAAATACTTGGGGAAAAAATGAACCTAAATACAGAGTAGTTGAATATGCACAAATATGTAAGATTGGATTTTGTTCCATTAGAAGGAATTGTTGGTGACCTGAGAACATGATGACTAGGTCTTTTGTGATCCACGTGAACCTAATCTTTGGTTTGATGGGCAGCTATTTCCTCAAATTACATTAATTATGATGCCTCTAATTTATATGACATCTTTTTTCCAAAGGACTTAAAGTACCTTTGAGTATATGAGATCATTAATGCTTATAATGGTCCAGGGAAGTGGATATGGGCAGACAGTATTAGCCCTGTCTTACTGACGGATGGATGGAGATCTAGAAAGGTGGAACGTCAGCCTGGGGTCACATTGGGAACCAACACAGGAGATGAGAGGCATCTAAAGTCACTGGCTGTTGACTCCACTGCTCCAGCCTTCAATTCTAAAGCTGCCTCCTTTTTTTGAAATCTTCCCATATTGTAAAGAGAAACAGATGGGGGCAAGACACATATAATCATTACTTCAGCAGCTTAACAGAAAAGGTCAGGTAAACACTTTCTTTAAAAAAAAAAAAAAAGAGCACTTTTTCTTTCCTTTTTCCCCCATTTTACTATATTAAATTATGTCACTGTAACTTTTTTCAAACCCTTTAGTCCATGAGGGAAAGCTGAATGCCCCCAATGTGCCATCCTAAGCACTAGAGAAGGATCCTTATATCAAGAACATGAAGAGACATCATCTTCAAGTTATTTGCCTATATTCCACTTGTCCTCTAAGGCCAGGCCCTGCTATGGTAGGTGCTGAGAATGCAGAAGGGAACAAGATGTCATTGCATTTAGCGTCCAGATCTTCATCACTAGAATCATCTCCCCATCTTATAAATGAGGCAAGTGGATCTCAGAGGACTTAACCATCTCACTCAACTTTGCACTCATTTGTTAGTGGAGGGCCTTGGACCAGGGAGGGACTCTGTCTTCTGAGTGATGCCATTTCTCATCCTGAGCTAATTCTGCATATCAACACCTGCAAAATTATTCCCTCTGAGGTTTTGTATATGGTGGAGAATGCTAATTTTTATTTTAATCTCTCTCTCTCTTTTTCTCTGATACTTGCATTGAACTGGCGATTAGATACTTTGACATAGATGGCAAAGATGTATAGATACCTCAAACTGTGTTAGTATTACTTCCAGATACTACTCATCCTCCTAAATTCCCCTCTGATTTACATTATAACTGACCCAGAGACTGCATTCTCTATCTGAGGCTGTGTTTTGTTGGGTTTACCTCCTGAGGATCTTCTAGGCCTCTCTCCTGCCTTTGAAGAGGCTGGGTCCAACCTGCCACTCATCTTTCCTGGAATCCTCTAATAATAATAACTTAACACGAAGCAACCACAGTTGCCAGACCCATTCCATTCCTTAACTCATTTGATAGCTTGATGATGTTATCACTATTTTTACTGACTTGGAGGCAGGGGAACTTTTTCACATGGGACCTCCCGTCAGACTGATATTTTGTGGAATGCATTTTGGAAACTGCTAACCGACAGCGTCAAGGCGCTGTTGTGACACTCAGTGTTTTTCAAGAGTTGATCCAGCTGGTCCAGTTTGCCCGTCCAGCTTCACTTCCCACCAATCTCTCTGGCTTCTCCTTTGCTCTTTAGGCTTGTGTCTCACCATTTTCTCCCTTGCTGCCTCTCCTTGACTACAGAAACTTTCTGGTCCAAGTTTGTTCCCACTTTGAACCTTTGTACTTCACCATTTTCCTCAGTCTACTTAAACACCTCTTCCTTGGTGAGGTTTTATTTGCCTATTTCTGGGTATTCTTATTTACGGTCAGTCTTTCTCCACTAAGTGCCACTCTGTGATGGTCTGGATGTGTCTTGTCCATCACTGTGTCCTCCATAACTAAGAGCACCTGGGACATAGGAGCTGCTCACAAAATGTGTCTTGAGTGATTGGATGGATGAAAGCAAGCACATAAGCATAAGAAGTAAGAGAGATGGTGTCTCTCTAACTCCTTATTGTTACTGGGGTCGCAAGCACCATGCCTTATGCACACATAGTAAGCACTCGAAAATTTTGCAGAGTAATGGATATTTCATCATGTTGGTCTCGTTGCCTGCCTCAAATCTTGTTTCCTTTTTTTTTCCTGAGAACTCTTGTTCATTCTTTAAAACCCTGTTCAAAAGCCACCGCTGTTATGGAGCTGGCCCTGATCTTTCCTGTTGGTCCTTATCCCTTCTTTCCCTCCATCCTATGTCCAGACCACTGGCACACATTCCTCCTGGATCTCGCCTGAAATCATACTCTCAGCAGACGCTTTAGAATGCAATAACTCGCCAGTAAATGTTTGGTTTTCCTCGCTTCCTTGTGTGCTTCCCTGAGCAAAGTCTGTTGCTTCCAAGAGCTTCAGCCACTTCTGTAACAAGGGGAAGTTATCAGAATTGGGAGCATGAAGTTTAAGGAACATCCTTGGAAGATGTCAAACGCCATGTAAAATTTCACGGTTGTCAGCTTATTGTTAACATCCCTTCTCATCATTGCCCGCACTGGCGAAATCCAAGTGCATTTCCAGGCCCTGCTGTAGGTTTCTGGATGAGAACGGGCATCCTTACACCCTTTGACTTAGCTTTGAACTTGGCTAATACTGCATAGATCGCTTCCATTTTAATTCCCCACCTCCCCCAGCCTGCCTGCATGTTGTTTCCAGGAATCTTAATTCCAGCTGTCCCTTGGGTTTTTGAATGACATTTCCCTGGCCTTTCAAGCTGCATGAAGAGTCAGTCCTGCTTCCAGTCTATCACTCGACTCACTAATTCTTGATGTTTCCCCCCCTCCCCACCTTTGACTGATAAATTTTCATTATTGGTTTTGCGTGAACGTCTTCAGGGTTCCACTCTGCCTGACCCCTGTGGTCACTTAGTGATTACATGCGCCAGCTGAGGTAATTTATTCACTTTGTTTTGGTGTGAACATGTCCCATGGGGCTTGTAACTGCTATAATCACTTGACCCTAGTGACTGTTAAATGCTTTAAACACAGTTATTTTAAATTTATAATTGTTTTCATTAAAAATCCCTTATAGTAACTTAACTGACCTTGCTGTCAACATGGCATTATATGCAGGGGAAAGAAATGAAAATATTATGATGCAAATAATATAGTAGCCATCAGAGAGATGTGGCAAATCATTAGCTCACCCTGCACATTCTCACTTGGAGTCCGGCAAGAAAGATGAAAGGGAAGAGGACATAATTACAGCACTGTCTCTGAAATTCAATATGGCCATTTCTGCACACAGGCCAGGCCACCAGCCTGGGGAGTGAAAGTTGAGAGGAGTCCCAGGTGCTGGGGCAGAAGGGCCCCACATTAGGCCCATCATGAATGTGGAGACCGCCCTTCTCCCACCCTGGTGGATTCATGCGTTTTTAATTAGCATTTTTCTATTTCTTATTTTGAAATAATTTCAGGTTTCAGGAAAGTTGCAAGAATAATACATTGAACTTCTGTATGCCCTTGGCACAGGTTATTCTCCAGTTGTTAATGTTTTGTAACATTTTCTTTACCATTTTCTATTTTTTTCGGAAGCATTTGAGAGTAAGTTGCACACATTTACCCTAAATACTTCAATGTATCTTCCCTAAGAACACAGAGACTCGTTTATATTAACTCACCACAATTATCAAAACCAAGAACTATGAATCAATACAATTATATTTTCTACAGATCATCTTTAAATTTTGCCACTCATTTTGCTAATAATGCCATTAGCAAATTTGCTATCTACGAATTTTTTTTCTCTGTCCTATCCTAGAATCCAATCCAGCATCATACATTGCAATGAGTTTCAAAAATCCAAATCCAACTAAATCAAAATAGCTTCCCTTTCCTACCTTAAGGAGGGAGGGGTCATAATGAACTCTTGGTCCTAGGTAATTAGTATTTTTACTTATATTTCTAAAGATTTTTTAACCTTTATTTATTTATTTTTTATATGGTGCAGAGGAATGAACCCAGGGCCTCACATGTGCTCAACCGCTGAGCCACAACCCCAGCCCTAAATAATTTTTTATATGTATTGTTTTAGTTGTAGTTGGACACAATACCTTTATTTTGCTTTTATGTGGTGCTGAGGATCAAACCCAGTGTCACACACATGCCAGGCAAGCACTCTACCACTGAGCCCCAGCCCCAGCCCCTAAATAATTTTTTAACTTATATTTCTGAATAAATAGTTATAAGAATCACTATATATTAAATGCCAAGGTATTGTGCTAGGTGGGTGTTTTTTAAATGCACTTGTTATTTCATTTAGCCTCCTCCTCTTCCCAGCAAATATACAAGGAAGTAGATCTTGATCTGTAGCTCTGGATCCTGCAGTCCTTAGAGGGCTGACCACACCTGGGGCCACGTGGCTCTAAGTGCAGTATCTGTGCTCCCAGTCCAGAGCTCTTCCTTGGCAGATGGGAAGGGTGGCACACTAGGATCCCAGGAACTAGGGGCTGGTGGAGGGGACTGATGTTATGCATTTGTTTTGTTTCTAATTCTTATATTGTATTGTCAAAGATGAAGAATCCATTTACGCTAGAGAGTTACCTAATACATTTTTGGGGATCCCAAAGATATGGCCTGGTATCTTAATTCATTTTAAAACTTAGTGAAATTAGTAACACCATGTCAAATAAGTACAGTTTATTTGATGAAAGGTTTTTGGACTGCAGACCAGTGTGTGCTAAAGAACAAGATCCTAAATGCTGTGGTAACATGTCTGTGGTACTGGAAACTTGGATGCTCAGGTACTGTGTGTGTTTCTGGCCTGGCTGAGTGAGTCCCTGTGGAAATCTGAAGGTACCTTCCAAAGTTTGGAACCAAATAGTTTCTGCAAAGACGATTTATAGGCATTCATAGTTTAGCCAAAATAGAAAATTCAGTTCAGAACACATAATTACATTCCTCTGCTTTTGTTCATTCCTCTTTTTTTTCCCTTTCTTTTCTTTCTGTTTTATTACTTGGGGGAAGGGAGTGGGGATAATTTTGCATTTTCATTTTAAATACATTAGTATTTTCCCAGTACATTACTCCTGGTCAGGGCAGCTGCTTATCCATGAGATGCTTAGGTACAAAGTGTGACGAGGTATTCTCTGCCGGCGGAGGGTACATACTTGGTGAATGGCAGGCAGATTTACTCACCCCACTGGCTGCTCCTCTTGTATAGTCAACAACTTCACAACCATACACTACAGCCTTCAGTCTTTTTGGATGTGTCCCCAAATAAGCATTCTTTTTTTTTCACTTTTAATTACTTATCTTTGGTTAATGTTCTTATGCTAGTATTTGTTTCTGTCACCTTGTAACCTTTTGATATTGTATTATATGTCATTTTCACATGCAGTATTTGGAAACATGGGCCATTTAGGTCATTTGATTTTAGTATTTGTAACAACCTATAAAATATATAATTATAAAAGAAATTATTATGTTCCTTAATCAAAATGTCCCTTCTAATTTTGGAAATTAGAGGAGTTTTTTTTTTTTTTAATGTTCCAGAAAAGAAGTACGTCAGAGGAGGAAAAAAAAATGACTGTTAATTTTAGTTACATTGCCTGCATTTCCTAGTTTTTTTTTCCACATCTGGAATTTATTTTAAAATTGCATTTGGTACATCCAAAATGAATAATTAAGCAGCTAACTATCACATGCATTATTGATCTACTAGATTTAGATGTTGTTAAGTTTTGTGGACAATTTCATAAATTGAAGCAAACTCTTTATTTCCCACTATTTTAAAAACATTCTGCTCAATATTCACAAGTAGGAAGGGAACAGCACTTATTTTTTTTCCTCCTGATTTCTGGGTAAAGTTGTACAATTAAATTGTGCTGTCTCCCTTCTCGCTTGTCCTCTGCTTTATCCATTTCTCCTTTGTTTGGAAATAAGGTCAGTAGGTAAAATTTCTTTTTATTTTGAGCAGACTATACTTGGCTCTGAGGACAGCAAAATATACAGCCTCTGGTTTTTGATTCCTCTGTAAAATGTCAAGAACAACAGTGTCCTGATTCTTGACTTTCTTACTCTAAATAAATTATACTACTCAATTATTTAAGAATCAGAGCCCACCAAGCCCTGTGGAATTATTTCCTTTGGTTCCTTCAATTTGAAATCTATAACCAACCGAGATCATATAATAATTGTTTTAGTGGTGGCTAGGGTGGTGGTAGTTTTACCAATAATAAGAATAGTACCAATAGCAATGCTCGATTAGTTAGCTATAATTTATGAATCGTTGTGGACTTGGGAAACCAAGTTGCTATTTTAATATTTTCATGGTATAGTCTTCATGGGATAAATCCATAACTTGGAAAGTAACCCCGAAGCCTAAAAGTTTCTGATATATGATTTAAAAAGGTGAGGCCTTAAACTTGTTCATTTAGTACTGTGATTTCTGTGTAATCATTCCCCTATAGAAACAGGTAGAAAACGAAGCTACATGTATGACTTTTGTCCTGCATCTATAGCTTTAGCTCCTGGAGGAGGTTTTGTTCTTTGAAAAGTCAGAGGGTGGGTGTTGGTGTAAAGGCCTGACTTCTATATTCATGGGAGTGAATAAGCAGCACCTACTCGAGTTAAAGCCTACTTCCCCAAGGACCGAAAACTGCTTAATTAATCAAAAGTGTCAACAAAAGCAGTAAAGCATATAAATAGTAGCCACCTGGCTTAATGGTTTTACCTTGAAGCCTCCAGAGGTTTAGCTTTGGCCTGCCTTCCTGGGTAGCGCCCAGGCCTTTCGTTTGAGCATGGACACCCTGATTAGAGATCAGCACTGCCTTTCTGGTCTAAATCCCACATGGATTTTCTCACCTTTGTTTGAAAGTTATCCTATTTATCACGTTTCCATTTTGGCTTGCGTATTGGTGAGTAGGAATGTTTAAGATCCTTTTGGGACAATCTGAGTACAGAATCTTTCGAGGTTTTTAAGGACTACGTGATTGTATTAGACGTTCATGCTAAAAAGTACAGTGGCACGAACAGGTTAGGGATCATCACAGACGGCTCTGGGGCAACCTGCTAGGGACAGCCTCTGAGTTATTAGTCTGTACACTTCAGGCAGCAGAGTGTGTGTGCCTCAGAGAGACTGAACACTCAGTAAAGCAGTGTGGAGAATATCAGAAAGAACTTGAACAGAAACGTGTGTGGTTCTTGTACTGTTCTGTAACTCCTAATTGCGGTACTCTCTTTGAGAAATTCTCAGACAAGTTTTTACCCTTAATGTATGATCTATTTGCTTGCCTGGGAAATGGTTGGATTTTTTGTTTGTTTGTTTGTTTAAATCTAGATTCAGTTTTGTAATGATGAGCGTGGATTTGTTGTTCATGGTCAGTATACAGGGCCATGTGCCTCTTTTTTATTATAAAGAAGCCAAAATGCACCACAGGGTGAGATTCCACAGTGGAAGGCATCAGGGAGGAGCTTACATCTTGAGAAGCTGTGGTAGCTTTTAGTAATAGTTCATTCATGGTTTTACCAAGGCAGGTGTGGAAATTCCCCATCAGGTAACAAGAGGGGGAAGGATCAAGAAACTTGTCAAGGGTGGTTTTGCCATCCTTTCTGATTCCTTTTTATTGGGGCTGTTGAGGGGGAAAGGGGATTGAAGTCTGGGACTGTCCATGCTCACAGATCAAGGCCTTTCCCTTCTCATTAATATCCTGCTCCAGGGCCCAGGAATGAAGCACACAAAACAAGACAGCCGTACTCCTGCGGGGTTACTACTACTTCTAGACTTGGAAAATTTGGAATTTCTGGCATAGCTGCTTCATCAAATATACAGTGCACAGTGTTGTTTACATCCACCTTTAAAAGTGAACAAAGCTCCTTAGTACTGCCGGTTTTTAAAAATTCCTTCTACCATGTGTGTATGTTTGAATCTATCTTTTTAGGAAATTTGTGCTTGTGGTATTAGGAAAATAGGCCCAGTGTTCATAATACTGTTTTTGTATGCCCTGGTGTAAAATATAAGATACACACCAACTAACAATAGCCATAAAAATGAAATCTTGCATAGAGCGGTGCCCTGCCGTCCCAGTCAGCAGGAACAATGCTTTTGGGGTTGAAGACAAGCTTTCTCACTGGGGAGGTGCGTGTGTGGGGGTGAGGAGGGGTGGCAACAGCTCAAGAAGTGGGAGGGGAAAGCACAGCAAATTTTAGTATAATGCATAATGTTGAAAGAAATTTTATCCCATCATAAAGATTAGCAGGCTGTGTAATTCAATTTAAAATTGGTCGGTGTGTCCTGACTATTATAAAGCCTTTCTCTCTCTTTTTTTTTCTTTTTTATCATCATTCCATTATTTTATATCGTACACCAATATAGAATGGAGCACACAGCCAAACCATACAAAGTCTCTTCACATATTTCCACCCCTTGGAGAAATTGTTGGGAAATGTAAGAGATTATCTTAAAATGAGTTAAGAAAATGCTTGCTCAATTGAATGCCTCGTTGTTTTCTCCCCACCCACCCACCCCCCTTTTTTAAAACGTAAAATGAATTTCTTCTGAGCAAGCAGCCACTGAGAGTGAAATTCTTTTAAAAGCATTTGCTGGACACAGGGCTTGGTTCTCAAAATTCCAGCGTTAGCACTTATCTACAGTATCATGGGCATTACTGTGCCATTGAAAACCAAAACTCGGTAGCTTATGTTAATGCAAGACTGACAGACCCACATCTGATGGCAATTACCCATACTGGGGGGTTAATAAATGTTCTTAGAATTACTGTCTTTATTTTCTTTATTACAAGAAAAATGGGCAGCTTCCTAAGCCGTGCCTCCTGCTTCTTACTACCAGCCTTGGTGACTTGCTAATTAACTGTTTTGGTTCCAGTGCTTCTTGGGCTCTTCTCATTTAATATTCATATTAGGGAAATGCTAAACCCTTTGGCCAAACTAATAGGAAAAAAATTAAATGAAATTCAGCATTTATCCAAGTGCCCTTTTTAAACATTCAAGACTTGAAGAGCTCCTGAAATAATAATAATGAGCCTTGGATACACCAGAAGAGTGTTTGGAAAATGAACACACACTATTTTGTTTTTCTTATAGTAGGGAAATATCTTAATTTTTATTTGTGTTCTGAGAGGGTTTCAATGCACGTATGGTAGAGAGAGGTGGTCACATTTGCCAACTCTGATCAATTGAAAGTGGCTCTCTGATGCACTTTGTAAAGAAGAAACCTCATGCACATCCAGACTCGGTGGGAAACATGATTGATAAGCAACGTTGCCAGGCTGTGGAAGGGGGTGTGGTTATTCATATGCCCTGTGTTTACTATTCCTGGTTTGATGTCATTCATCTTTGGTCCTATTCATGCTCTCTGACTGTGGTGGACAGAAAATTGTCATAGTGAAATCGTATGCCTGTTTTAACTCTTTCGGGTCACATCCAGACTTTCCAGTTTCTTTATTAGAAGGTTCTTGAAATAACTGTGACCTTGGCTTGGTGGGATTTTTTTCAAGTTTTCTTCACCTTGTAGATTGTCCTGTGTCTGTTACAGGAGGTCTCCAAACGTCTGTGAAGCAAGTTGGGGCTTATGTATCAATAAAACTGTCAGGAAGACAAGAAAATATGTCTTTTCATATCCTTATAGGAGGAGGCAAATTGAACTTTGGTTTGTGATCCTAAATCCATAAAGATTTAAGGTCATATAGCCACTCAGATGGAAGTTAACTTTTGAAGCGTTTCGAATTCCTGTTTAGACAGGAATTAATAGATCAGAAGAAACTAGGCAATTCAGTTTATCCTATTATATTCCTCAAATCTTGGGTAGCTCAGTTTTCTCTAGCTCTCAGTTTCTATTTCCTGAACTTCATGCTTCTCTCAATCTTAGATTCCTGGAACCTAGTTCAGTTCTATTGAATTGGATTCTCTATTGATGAGTTGTTATTAACAATTGCAGCTTTGATGACCTGGGTACAGCCAGTTCACTGCCACCTTCTTGCTTTTCATCCTGTGGTCCTCTGAGTTTCGCAATACAATCTGCAAACTCTGATTATCCTCAGTCAGGCCACTCTCTTTTCATCCTGACCTCTTGGACTTCACTTACTTTGTCTGTAAAAGGGGATGATAATTTTTACCTTATAGGGTTGTAGACATTCAGTTAGTTAATATATACAGTTCTTTACTGTATACAGTGCCTGTCAGAAGGTGTCATACACGTTGGTTCCAAACCTCATAATCGCTATCCTCATTTTGTTCACAAGGACTCTGAGTATTCTTGGGGTGGGCAAAATCAACTCAGGATCTCTTATCACGATTTTATAATGAAGAATAGAAGATAGACAAAGAGATTGGGTTGTTTGAAACATGAATTGAGCTTGTGGCAGTGTAAATTAGTGCGTTGAATCAGTTAGGAGCCTTTTGGCTCCAACAAATGAAATGGCTCAAGCAACAAAGGATTTATTCTCATATATATATGAAGATGTAAATATATATATGTATGTGTATACATGTATATAAAAATCTGGTAGTAAAGCATTTTTCAGAATCAGGAATAATGTTAGGAACTGGGGTTCTTTCAGTATTCCTTCCTCCTATTTGTGTGTATTAATCTTGTCCCAAAGGTTGGAGAGTGTCTACCCCAAAGTTCCAGGTAGAGCGTGATGATATGACAATGTTTGGTGGAAAAAGAGGGCCCTTCCCTCCAGCACGTCTCTTTGTGTAGGTAATGACCGTTTCCTGGAAGACCTTTTGCTTGCCTCCTGGTCCAGTACTGGGTGACACACATTCCTTAAACCAACTGCTGGAAAGGAAGTTGACTAGGACGAATCGAGATCCACCAGCTTGGATTCAAGAACAACCCACCTTTCTTGAGCACCTGGCTTCCCTGGGGAAGATGACCTAAGAACAAAACCGAGGTTCTGCTGTGGAGGAGGGCTGGGGTAGGACTGGAGTAGCTCCTTACCAAGCGTCTGTCTGCTTTATGAATCCTGTAATAAAATGTCTTTGAAGGACACCTTGAGGACAGCAGCCTGCCCTCTTCCTAGAATGAAGCCCATTTTGTGTGCCTTTCTGTAATTCAGGGAGCAACCCTGTGGCATGGCTGGCCAGTGACTAGGACAGCCATGGACAACAGTTTAAAATATCATGCTTGTCACCTATTTTCGTCTTGGAAGTTTTTGCTCTTTTCCTTTTCCTTTTCTTTCTTTCTTTTTTTTCCCTCTTTTCTATTTTTTTTGTTTTGTTTTGTTTCAGCTCTTGCTCATGCCATAGCGCAGCCGCCAGACTTCTTCTTTTAGACAGGAGGAGAGGTTTTGAGCCCTTGTGTCTTTTCCAGGAGAAATGATGCCAAGGGGGAGATTAAAGATTCTGTTATGTGGTCAGATTCCAAAAGTCTGAGAGGCGGAGCCCATCGCTGTCCATTGTGTCTGATGGGTGTCCGTTGGGAGCAGCTTGGCCTTCTGCGCTTACCCATCTGCAGTTGGCACACTGAGATTCCTGAGGCTAACATCCAAATTAATTAGCTAGTTGTCACCATCAATTGGTCATCAGGAGATGTCAAGACACTTGGTGGAAAGCTGAACCCACCAAAACAGAGAAGCGAGAATCTCTTGCTGGATCAGTGACATGCACAGAGGTAAAGCCTTGGCCATCAATCAATCAATCAGTCAATCAGTCAATCAATCCATCCATCCATCCCCAAAGCAGCCCAGTTCCGTTATAGGTGGGTAGGTGGGTAGATTACCTCTACTTCCGGACTTGAATAAAAGTAGGGCAAGAGGCCTCCTTGTTAGGGTAATATTGGCCTCTGAGATCTTATTTAATTGTTAGAAGATGCAAAGAAAAGGTAGAATTGCAGAAAGAGAATTTTTTTTTTCCTTAAGATCATGGCTCATTCAGACCCAGAGAATCTGAATTCCCCAAATGGAGACTGGAATCTGATTAAAAACAAAACAACAACACAACCCAGAAAACTCCCTATATAATTTAGAAGACCAATAAGTTTGGGAGCAATTAGCCTAGAGTGACTGTCTCAGACCTTATAATAATTATAGAGTTTGTACAATTCAACTTCTAGGGCAGTGGTTTTTTTCACCTGTGTTCCAAGGGCCCCGAGGGGCTAGGAATCAGGTGATGCAGGGCAGAAATCTATACTTTTAAAATTTTTTTTCTCTTATTTGAACTTCTTTATGAACTTTTCTTTGAATGTGGTGTTCCCTGTAAACCGCCCTCCCCCTTTGCCCCACATAACTAACAAAATTGATCTGCCTCTGGGTCGAGACATGGGATCTTCCTGTATGTCATCACCCACGCCATCTTTAGCATGTTGGGAGAAGAATCCCATTAAGACCTGAATGTCTGAGCTTTTGTGAACAGAATATGGAAAGTCAGCTGTGGCTGAGTAGAATGACCATGTGTGTGTGTGGGGGGGCTTTGGAACCAAAGGGCAGAGCCCTAGTCATGAGGACATCCTCTCCCTTAGGGCACTTGGGGGCCAGATGCCAGTGGGCACAGTCCCCATGTGACATTCTGTTACTGCCTGTGTGATATTCCCTCAGTTAAACCAGCGTTCTGACAAACCTGAAGGAGAGAACCCCCCAAATTAGGGAAAACTTTGTTTATAGTTAGCTTTGTTGAACTGCTCCATGCCACCCCTAGGCAACAACAACAGTAACGACTCAGGGCATGCACATGGTCTGCCCCATCTTGTACAATTTACTTCCTCTTGGTTGCTTCCTTAATATGCTTTTCTTACTAGGGCAGAAAATTGAATAAACACATTTAGAAAGATTTTTGAACACAAGAATAGATTAAAATTTTTTTCAGCTAAAAAAAATAAAATTGACCATAGCAGATTGCTATAGATGATTTTTTTAAATGAAAAAAAAAATTGAGAGTTTTCAAAGAACCATATGCTTGACACCTGTTATGAATCTCTCCAGTGTGTGCATGGATATGCTTCTTGCCTCACTGTGTTATGTTACACATAATGAGGAAAGTCTATTTCTGACACATCTATTGATTATTGATAAAGGAGTGGGCAGGCAGAAAATGTTGACTGATATCCTTCAAAGACACCTCCTTGGTTGCCATATTTATCCTGTGTTACTGTCTTTCACAGAATCTGCTAATCCCCATTCTCCTTAGCACCTACCATAATCTGAGTTATGTTAATAGGTATTTACTTCTTTATTGGCTGTGGGTGCCAGCTCAGTATAAGCCCCATAAAGGTGGGTACTACTTGCCATTTTGTGCATCATTAGTCTCAGCCCCCACCAAACATTCTGCCTGTCAAAATGCTAGGAACCTAAGGAATTTATGAAAGGAAAGTGGTTTTTATTTTTATTTTTATTTTTTTTAGAAAGATCTTTTGTTGTAGAAAGACATGATCATTCCATGGGCATTCTAGAACCCTGTTTCATTATCAAATCTCATCCTGACTTTTGAGAGTGTCAGAGATCTAATGGGGTTTAATGGGATCTTGGAGGATTTCTGTTCCACAAACCTGCTGCATTAGAAAATTTAGGTTGAGACCTGACTTTGCAATATCCTTGAAATGATACAAATGGAAATCAAAGTCAGAGAAAAGAGAGTTAAATCACAAAGTGGGTGAATCTGAGAACCTGGAGTTGAAAGTGAAATGTCACATGACAGATTGAAAAAGTAGGGACAATTTAACCCAAAGAATTGAAATCTGGCCCGACCTTCCCAGTAAGGGATCAACTTTACAATCTTTGGATGGGTTTGAATAGAAGTGTTTGGAATTCTTATTTCTAGAGAATTATATTAAACTCTGCAATAATAACCTTCTCTTCTTACTAGTGTATCTAATCTACAGTTTCCGGAAAAAAAACACTCCAAAGGAATTCAATTTAAAAAAATAAATAAAAGTAGCCTTTTTACAAAGAAACTTGGCCTCCATTTCTAGCATTTAATAGTCAATGATCTTGGCTTTAGCTCATACTTTGAAGAGAATAATCCTAGTGAAAAATGAAAGCTGGTTATTTCAGAGACACATAGAAATGAAATACTGTGGTTCAGAAGAACTTACGTATTATGAGATATCACTCTGGAAAATCTTTTGCTCCAAACCTCGAGGAACTATCTAGGTATTTGAAATGAAGAAGGGATGCCATACTGTCTTAAGCAAATGCAGCCCCTTAGCTATGCATAGAAAAATAAGTAAGGGGCTGGGGATGTGGCTCAAGTGGTAGGGCGCTCACCTAGCATGCGTGAGGCACTGGGTTCGATTCTCAACACCACATAAAAATAAAATAAAGATATTGTGTCCATCTAGAACTAAAAAATAAATATTTTAAAAAAAGAAAAAAGAAAAATAAGTAAGTAAATTTAGGATATTGGCCTGATGGAAGATTTTTTTTCTATTAAAGAGTGCCTTAGTAATAGTATCAGAAACAGAAGAAATATTTGGAAGAACAGTGGCTGAATCCAGAGAGGACATTTCTCTCACCTTAACTTACTCTTTTATTTAAGCTCACAGTTAAGATAACTAGTAGATGCCTTCCACAAGTCAAATAAAAGAAAATCTCTTAAACCAGACGAGTAAAGGTTTAAAAAGAATAGAAGAGAGTTTCCCAAGAATGAAACCTCAGCAATCTTTAGTGTCTGTGAGATATAAAGAAATGAATGACTAAATGTCCTGGGTGTTACTGGAAGACTCTTTCAGGTAGTGGTAGAAGGGTTTTAGAAATCAGAGTTCATGGGTATGGGTTCAGAAGAGCCTCTCAGTTTCTCTGAACTAAAATGTTCTGATCTGTAAAGCAAAGCTCATAAATTATCTGACTCAGAACCTGACCATGTCATCCTGTGATATGGTGGAACAGAAAGGATTGGTTTGTGATCTCAGGCATTCTGTGTTGTACCCAAGCCCCTGGGTGACCTTAGAGGAGTTATGTGTCCTCGCTTGGTCTCAGCTTCCCATTCTATAGAAGGAATGACTGTGAAATCTGAGGACTCTGCTAGGTAGGAATTTCAGTAAGCCTGGAATTAGAGGATAAGAGATCAGGAGCACCCTACTGCCCCTCGGTTTTTCTGTTAGAAGCAAAAGGAAAGAGCTGGCCATGCACATAAATTAGCATGAATTCTTTGATCTGACCCAGTGACTTGGGGGCCTGAGAAGATGCACACACATGTCCTGTCTGGGTCTGGGCAGTAGGCTCAATTATGAAGAGGGGCCTCTACAAAGCCAGCTGTCAAAACAGCAATGATTTGCCCGAGAGGCCTAGGGATGAAAACTAACAGATGAAGGGATACAACCAGGAAGAAATACAAGCACCTTTTTTGCATAATGAATGACCATTCTATTAACTGCATCTATTGATTCCAAATCCTGGTAACAAAGACTGGAAAAAAATCTTTTAAGTGAGTAATGTTAAACATGCAGCAATAATTTCCTTCTCTTTTGAAATGGCGGTGCATTATTATTTGTGTGATAATGCATTCATTTATTTGTTCACTTATTCAACAACCTTGAATCCTTATTATGAGAAGGCTAATCTCTTTGGCCCCTGTGCCTTTCCCAGAAAAATAGTCCTCCCCATGACAGATTTTTAAAATCAGATTTAGTTTCTTAATAGCAAATGAATGGTATAATTCAGGATATATGTAACTGATGACATCTTGGAATTTGATCTATAACACTTTCAGGCCATGTTGAACCCAGAATTTGGGTACAAGTTACTCATATCCACATGATTCTCATCTGGGATAGAATTATTTCTTTATTCATTCATTTGCTAAATAATTATTGAAGCCTACTGGGACTACAAAAGTGAATGTAGTCTGAACCCTCCCAAGATCCATAGTTAAGTGGGAGAGAAAGAGCCATGTAGACAAATTCTCACTCTATGAACTGTAAGCACTTGGCGAAGCTCAGTGTTCAGGGTGTGGGTGAAGGAGCAACTGGCTGGGGCTGGGTCTCAAAGAATTCTGCACATCACACCAGCAAGGTTAGCCATTTTATGTATTTATTTATTTTTCCTGTAGGCAATGCTGGAGAACCTGGGAGGATTTTAAAGTTAAAGTGGGTGAGAATTTGAAGTGTGTGGAGAGAGTAAATATGATCAGATTTTTATTTTTTTAAAATATTTATTTTTTAGTTGTAATTGAACACAATATCCCTATTTTATTTGTTTATGTGGGGCTGAGAATCGAACCCAGGGCCTCTCACGTGCAAGGTGAGCGCTCTACCGCTGAGCCACAACCTCAGCCCCCAGATTTGTATTTTGATAGATGGTTTCAGTTTTAATGTAGGAAGCAGTAAGCAAAGACTGCCTTCTAGAAAGGTGGGTTAGCTCACCAGACTGTCATAACAAAATACCACACTGGGTGGCTTAAACAACAGACATTTCTTTTCTCAAGTTGTAGAGGATAGAAGTCCAAGATCGAGGCAGGTTGGTTTTTCCTGAGGCTTCTCGCCTGGGCTTTGCATATGGGCTGTCTTCTTGCTGTGTCCTCACGTGGCCTTTTCTCTGTGCATGTGATTCCCTGGTGTCTGTAGGTCCATATTTCTTCTTATAAGGCATTGGAATAGGGCCCACTCTCATGGCTTCATTTTAGCTTACTCACCTCTTTAAAGGTCCTATCTCTAACTTTAGGCACATTATGAAGTACTGAGGGCAGGCCTCTTAATAGGATTTTTTTTTTTTTTTGCAGAGGGACACAGTCATCACAGAAGTGGACAAAAAGATTGGGGGAAACCCATGCCTTGCCAGTGGGTATAGATATGTACAATGAGGGACAGAAGTTGACATGTTTTGTAATAAACAATTTAAGGCAAAGGTAGAATGCATACACCTGACCCAAATGCCCAGGAACAGGGAACTTACAGTACCATGGTACAGTACCATGGAAACCTCTGCTTTTTTTTTTTTTCCTTCATTTTACTGTTTACTGGGAACAGCAGAAGAACAGCAGAAACTGTTCTTCAGCTGTGTTCTGATTACCTGGATTCCTTAAAATATTTAATTGAATTATTTAAAGGAGAGCTTTAAAGAACACCATTTGCCTTATGCATCCTACTAAAAGAAAACATGAATTTAGGAAGACATAGTAGACATTCTTCTCCTGAGCTGTAGTAGCTTTAAGATGCTGGAGGCTAGGTGTCTAGAAACTGGAAAGCTGTAGGCAAGGAAGGGAAAATGTGGACAGTGACATAGATCTCCTGCTCCACTTCCTGGAACCTTGGGCCCCAAGGATTAAGATTTCCTTTCAAAAGTTCTTTCTGCCTAAAGAATTATATTATGTACTCTGTACTCTTCATCTCAGAAGGGAGGATGTGGCCTGAAGTCACAAGCTATGACCAAGGACAGTGTTGAAACTGGTATTTCGGTGGAACCAAATCTTAACTGAAGGAACTACACCATCTCATGCCTTCTAAGAAGTTTTCTTGTTGGCTTTGATTTAAGTGGAGTTCTTATTAATGGAAGTTGTTCCTAGTTCAGGGGTGAGGAAAACGCAAAAAATGAAAACAGAAATAAATGTGGTCTCCATTCTCCCTGTCTCATCATTGTCACTATTGATCAAAATAACCTTCCCTATAAGATTTCTTTATAAACTTCATCCTTGAAATGCTTCATTAAAATTTTGAGGTATAAAATAAGAAAAGTCAATTTCATTGGATCCTAAATTTTACTCTATACAGCTTCCTGTCCAGAGTGCAAATTATTAAAATTGACAGAGGACGTGTGTGCAAGGTAATATCTCCCTTCGTAGGCACTTTTCTAAATTTCAAGATAGTCTGTAAGAGTGGATTAGATTATACAGTGAGTGGGGACTCTGAAAAGAAAATAGAATTGTGTATTGATGCCTTCAGAAATATTATTTGATGGCAATAAAATATTCCCTGAAATTCCCTTCAGAGGGGAGAAAATGGAGTTTGTTTGCAGTAATTGCATTTTCTAGCATTTGCTCTCACACTTTCCAATATAAGCCAATTGGAACCTGTGATTTGGTTTTGCTTATTGGCAAAAGTACCATGTAAATTGATCTGTGATGCATTTAAAGAAGATGCTTTTGAAAGTTTGGAAATTGAGATGGCTTTTTCTTATTAGATTTCAAGAGTATTAGGGTTCATTTCTATATTTTAGTCTAATGTAATATTAGCCAAATATGTTCTTTTTCAATTTAGTTTTAATCAAGTTCTAGAAGACCATTTTCATCTGGCCCCAGTGGTGCTGTTAAGGCAGAGATTTTATTTCCACTGTCAACCCTGCAGTCTGCTTTCTGCAGCCCAGCCCCTCAGAATCACTGCATGCTGAAATCCTGCATTCATCTGCCCAAACGTTATTTCAGCACACAAAAATAATAGTAATTATTACAAAAAAAGATTTTTTTAAATTCCTATTTGCAAGGTTAAGGAGGGGGAAATCCAAAAAGCCTCTAAAATTGTTATTTCTTTTAAAAGATGTGGCCTTTATACCTTGTGTTATTTTTATTTAATTTGATCTTCACCATACTTAATGGTGCAAAATGCAAACCCATAGGATTTGCATTTGTTCCTCTAATTATTCAGTGGAATAATTGCCACTTATTTTATAATTATTGCTGGAAGGAACACCTCTCAAGTTGCTTTTTAAAGGCTTTGTGGGGGATTAACCCAATGCATTATTTTTTTCAGCTCACCATAGACTTTGTCAGTCAATACTTCTAATTTATTAAAGATATTTACTGAATACTTTCTTAAGGTGATAGGAAAAAAATAGGAGATGGTCCTTTTTATCCTGAATGAAGTTGCAATGAGAAACAAGAACAAAATAAAAATAATCATCATCGTCCTTTGTGTGTCAGATATTGTATTAGGTCCTTTCCTGTCTGACTTAATTTTCATATCTACTTTGTAAGGCAGATTGTCCAGTTAGTCTACATTTTTTTTTATTCCTGTTGGATAATATGAAGGTTAAATAGTATATTTTGAATTTGAGTCTCAGAGGAAATAAACAACAAGACTAGAAACTAGATCCTGACAAAAATCCTATGCCCTTCCCTTTATGTATTCAAACATTTCTGTGAGTTTGAGTGCTGTAAACATGTACCCAGATGATCAAGATGAGACCCGACAATGTCTTTACCAGTTTTTCTTGGGGCTGTCTGGTGAAACCCTCATTTGGATTCAGTTTTCTGAAGTTGGAGGAAGTAGATTGAATAGTCTTTAAGAGATAGCCTGTTCAGATCAAATTTGTTGTACCTGGTATAAGTCTTTTCACAACAAGCCAAAGTTGGGTAAAATAAACAGTGGAAGAGTCTACCTTATGATTCAGGTTGTGTAGACAGATGGCTGAGATGAGTCTAATTGAAGTTGACCTTCAGTGGACAGTTACCACCACAGCTGCCCATTTAGAACATGCCCTGTTTGTCTGGGTGGCAACAGAGACACTCTATTGGGAAACAAGGAGGATATTTTCATCCCCTTTTTACTAAGTTGTGGTTGCCTTTACATACATATAATGTGACTATGAATGAATGTGTGTGCATGCATGTAAGTCATAATAAGTTAGGTTGGAATAAGGTTACGGCCGAGACAGGAATGCATACAAACAAGGAGCTGCTAGGTGACGTTCAAATCTCTGAGCTGTTTTCATGGTCCCCTAACAATGGGGTTCCTACCAGCTGCTCCCTCATGGTTTGCACTTCTTAGCTGTGTTACCTGACATCAGTGCAGAATACTGGTGACCACTTAGGTCCAGAGGGAGTCTGCCCTCCTGGGGGGAAGAGGAGTGTGCTCTTATCTCCGTTGTGTAGATTAAGACTTATAACATTTCTGCTGTCTTGGGATTCTTTTTATGGAGGAGGCTGAAGAAGAGGAGGGAGCCTTTCAGCTGTGGTTTCTTACACTCAACCTAATTCCTCCAGTGGACCGTCAGGCTTCCGCTGAGCATTCCTTACATTCTCCTGGGTTTCTGGCTCAGCCTTGACATTATTGTAATATAGTTTTCTGTGTTTAATATTTCTTAGACTTGGTTTTCCATTGCAAGCATGGAAGAAACCCTAATGCATGAGTTTCAGAGGAGAAGGTAGCAGTCTGAACCTGCCGTGTGGCTCCATCAGCAAGTGTGAGTATTAACCTGAGAGCTGTCAGGACTTGTGAAAATTAATGGAGCCTGACGGGGGACAGACTGAGGTCAGAGACGGAGCTTACCCCAACTGAATGTTTCTGGTGGTTTTGCAGCTGAGGCAAGTGAGTGCAAATCTGGAGCCAGGAGGGATTCCTGGAGGTCTGTTCATTCATTTAACAAGTAGGCAGTGGGCACCAAGTGCCAAGCATTTTCCTAGGTGCTAGATGTACAGCAATGAAAAGTGGCATCTGCCTTCTCTTATCTGACAGAACCCCTCCCTTTTTCCAGGTGGGCTTGGCTCTGATATCAGTCCCCATTCATCACCAACCATGGAATTGAGATGAAACGTCTCCTTAGCCCGACCCTGAGCCTCCTAGTTCTTCTGTCTTCAGAGCCACTGGTGTTACTTTCCCCTTCCATCATCCTGCAGAATTTTCTGCTTGGCCAGTTCTCAGGCTCAGGTTATTCTTGCTCAGTCCTCAGTGGAATAGAGAGACTTTAGGAGTTTGAACATTTTTCCTGTTCCTGCTGGAGTCGTGATATTAAAAATATAATTATAATTTTAAACAGGAAAAATTTCCTCCTTCTATCTACCTTTGGGGTATCACAAGGTCCCTTTATACCACTGGTCTCAGAGACCAGTATTTTAAAACAGCCCCCTGGCACCACTGCCCCTCACAAGCTGCAGGTGGAGAAATCTGATCAAATTGTAATGTATCTCTTTTGTTTAGAAACAGTCCCATGATAGTAGAACTATATGTCTGTTTCATTCTTTGTTAGCTCAGAAAGTGAGATTATTCTCCAGCACATTGACAAGGGGAGGTCAGCCCGATGCTTGTATTTGCAGGTCTGATTTTCCCACACCTTTGAGCCATATCAAGTTCTTCTGTCCTGTCCTCTCTCTATTGTTTTTCTTCCTGCTACAGAGTGACTTTTATTTACTGTGAGTGCTGTGTTACAGATCGTTTTAATTTCCTCGTACATTTTCAAAATCCATAATTTAGGAGCATGGAAGGGGATGGGCATAGGGCTTGAGATCTTATAGAACTAGGTTTTCTTTTACTGAGGAAACCTGGAAGACCATGTTGGCTTTGGGATGCCTTCTTTCAGAATTATTGCTGAAGGTTGAGGTTTCTCTTGTTTTTAGCAGAAGTGAAGAGGAGATAGCAATTGATTAGCCTTGTTTACCAGTCCCTGATTTAAAAAAAAAAAAAAAATGAGGTGTGGGGAAGGTGATATTTGGCCTTAGCCACAACCTGATGAGCCACTGCTGTATTTCCTGTGCTTCCCATTCATGAGGTGGTGAAGAGCATGAAGCAAGAGCCATTTTCTAGCAGGTAGCAGGCAGATTCCTGGGAAAAGTGAAGATACTGAAATTGACCTTGGATGTGGTTTGACCTGTACTTGAATTTTCTAGGGAAATACATTCCATAATGATTTATAGCAGAAAAATAGGTTGCAGGTTTATGATACTTAATTTTGAGGGGCATTAATTTTTATTGGAGGAGAGGGGCAAGCTAGCAAGGGAATCTTGTTTGGCTAAAGCAGTGATTA
This sequence comes from Marmota monax, assembly GCF_021218885.2. Lineage (NCBI taxonomy): Eukaryota > Metazoa > Chordata > Mammalia > Rodentia > Sciuridae > Marmota > Marmota monax. The sequence goes on from NW_026694339.1 coordinate 2,237,254, forward strand.
TATATGTTTATTTAAAATGATGCATGCCTTGCCCCAGGTATCACTGTTTTCTATTATCTTCCACCTAGTCCAATTCAATTTTTTTTTCTCTTATCTCCCTGGTCCCTATAGGTGTTTGTGTTTATTACCTTAAACTTCCATTCTTTATCCCAGTTTTGTCCTTGTTTTTATAATATAGCCAAGTGTTTAGAATTCTGGTACCTTACATAAAGTTGACTTTCCTGTCCTGGGGCAGGCACCCAATTTTTTCGTGACCCTCCTGTCCTTGGATGGGCTCCCAGAACCTCCTGGGAGGTGGTGGGTAAGAAATGACACCGATAGCTGCGGTAGCATTTGGGGAAAGCCTTAGTTGTGCCAGAATGTCGTCATAGCGTGAGTCTGACACCGCCCCTCATGTCCTGTGGAGAAGTCCATGACATAGCCAGAGAAACATCTAGAATGTGCAGCTCTGTTTCTTGGAACAAACGAAAAAGGCCATCACTGCCTAAAACTAGAGAAGAGGTCGCCAAAAATAAGGGAATAGCATAAAAAAGACTCATGTTAAAGGTAGGCTCTGAGCCAGACTTTATTGTGCTGTTACAGATTTGGGTTCAACTGAAATAATATTGGCCTGGGAGGCAAAAGAGTTAGATTTTTGTCGCATTTGTGCTACCAGCTCAGTGACTATATAGCAAGTAGCAGCACCTGTCTGGCACTCGGTTTCTTTACCAAGAAAACAGAGCTGGATGAATCAGTGGTTGGGTTTTTTTGTTTGTTTGTTTGTTTTGTTTTTATTTAATTTTTTGTCAAGCCAAGGAGTCTATCTTCAGGAAACCTGTCTGCACATTGTAAAATCAGGGAACATGGAGCGGCTCTGGTGAACATGGAGTCAACTCCCTCCCCTCAGCCCTCGGGGTTTTTCTCATTTTGCCTTGCTGCAGCCCTGGGGAAGCTTCATGGAGCGCAGCTTTCCAACCATCAGTAGTCTCGGAGGACCCGCCTGGTTCATCTGCTGTGATTCATGGGAGCCACTGGAATGACACATTCAGCGTCCAGAGTGTTATAAGGCAGGGAGGCTGACCTTGACACAAGTGCCTGTATGTTTGCTTTGAAGTTGTTCAAGATTTACGAGACATATGCAGAGCTGAAGATCTTAAACTTTTCTCGGTATTCTATTTCTTGTGACATGCTCTTAGAAAAGCACCCCTATCTGACTGCATGAGGAAATCAGAGACATTCCAGATGAGGAACAGCTCTTGAGAGAAAGGGCACCTGGAGGCCATCGATCTCGGATTATACTGTTCATTTGTGAATGAGAGGCCAGTCCTGGCATATCTTCCCTCTTTTGCAAATATTGAAAGAGATGGGTAGCCAGGCAGAGAAGAAGGAAAAAGGTGGCGTGTCTAGGGCACTCGCTCTGCCAGGTTAGGATATTCTCGACACTTGTACAGGCTAGAGGGCTCTCTGCCCACTCCTCTTTCCCACTAACCCCTGACGCCTTATTAGCCTTAATAATACTGTTATTGCTTGAAGGACACACTGGACCATGCCAGACTCTACCATTAGAAAATTCACTTTTATTTTCCATATTCAGATGCTTTACTTGGAGAAAAATGCCATTGTGCCTGGCACCCGGGAGTGATCCCATTTATGGATAAACTGACGATTTCTTGGGTAGCCATAGGGAGGGCTCATCGTCCCCATCATCAAAACAGTAACCACAGAGCTCCTGTCCACTGACTGAATGCAAAGTGTGGAAACCATGAGGTTCTTTATGTGGAGCATCTTGCTTAATCCTCACCAAACCTTAGAGGTAGCATTATTACTTTCTGTGTACATAATGGTGGGATTTGTTGCTCTGTATTCATACATGCACACAATTTAACAACATAATTTTGCCAGTAACATTCCCCCGTATTTTCCCTTTCCTCTACTGATCTCCCTTCAATCTTCATGAGACACGCCTCCCACGTTTCTTTTCCTTTTTCCTCTCCAGCTTCCGCATGTGAGAGAAGCATAGGACTCTTGTACCACGATGCTGTGATGACTTTAATTCTTCAGGATAAATACCAAGGAGTGGTATAGCTGGGTCAAGTGGTGGTTCCATGCCTAGTCTTTGGAGGAAACTCCATACTAATTTCCATGGTGGTTGTACTAATTCACAATCCCACCTGCAGTGTAAAAGTATTCCTCTTTCTCCACCCCAATCTGTAGTTTTAAAATAATTAATTGGAGGTTAGTTGACTAGACCATATGTTAGGGAACAGAATAGGACACATCACAAGGGCTTAAACTTGGAAGAAATCAGGACACTGGCTTTCACTCTGTCATAGTCCAAAATGACAAGCCCAATTTCTGGAATTCCTAGGAAACGCCTGGTGAATCTTGCAAAGGCTCATTCATTCCATCACTTATTCACAAAAAATGAACTGTGTGCCTGCCATTAGGGAGTGCTGAACTGGGTACTTTGGATCAAACAAGGAATCAGAAGCCATGATCCATGCCTTCAGATCTAGGGAGAGATGAGTCACACGTGAGAAGTAAAACTGAAAGATTAAATAATAAAAGTTAGCAAGCACTGGTTCTTGACTCTATCCCATGCCCATGCGTTGGACGTTTCATCTCATTTTATCCTTGCCACAACCCACCAGATAGGTGTTGTTATTCTCTCCATTTTTGCTAGTGGACTTTAGAAAGCACAGGAGTCTGTTTGAGGTCATTCAGCTAATACAAGGTGAGCCCTGCAGAGTCCCAGCTTAACTCTATGCTGCCCACATAGTTTAGGTTTAAAAATTGAGCCATGAAGAATAGGAATATGGGAATTATAGTCAGAGTGCCTTGAATAATCTCCATAGAAGGAGAGGAAGGAGGAGAGTCTCAGGGAGTAAGCTGCAAAGCAGCGGGGAGGATGGGAAGTGAGCTGAGGAGAAAGAGACCAGAAGGAAAATACCAGACAGAAGGGGAGGGAGGATTTAGAGAGTGCAGTCAGGAATCCAGGCGAGAGACTTTCAGAGACCTCATGTAATTGTGGTGTGAACAGAGGTGAGAAGAGAGAAAAAGCCTTGAGTTTGGCCATTAGGACATCATCAGTGACATTCCAGGGAGGCTTTTGGAAGAGAATAGAAAGAGAATCCAGGTTGCATTGGAAAAATCCAGAGTAACCATATCTCTGTAAATTGTTAGACCTGATAATACAGTGGCCCATCAGGCAAGAGAGATGCAGTGAGTGGCCAGGTAGGAGTGGAAACAGGAAGGCACAGGTCTTCAGAAAATGGAAGATGGAAGTCAGTGTTTCCTGATCTTTTGATTTTTTCCAAAGAGGCTGTGTGTGTATGTGTGTGTGTGTGTGTGTGTGTGTGTTTTATCTCCTGATAGGTCATTTTTTTTTAAAGTAAAGCTTCAGTTGGGGGCTCACTATAACACCTCTGTGGACTGAATTCAGCCTACCAGCTGTACACATCTGAGGTGCTCTTCCCAGACGTTAGAAGTGACTTGAGGAAGCATGTCAAACAACAAGGTCAAGGCCTGTTTAGAATTGTGTGTGTGGCACATGTGGCTGTGTGCAGGTCAAGGGATGGGTAAGTGTGAACGCATTGTAGAGGGAGATTCTACAGATAAAGAGAGAGGAGCAAAATGGCAAAATAAGGTGGTATCTGGAGAGGAAGGTGCCAGAGGGAGTTGGAGGAAGGAGAAGAAGAGCCAGATATTAGAAAGAAGACACCTATGGAAGGACCTGAATGTGAAGGGGAGGAGCCATGCCACCTGCCCTGCTCTTTATCCCTGTGCTTAGAGGGTATGTTGCCTATTGGTGAGGGGGCCAGAGAATGCCTGGGAGCTGGAAAGGAACCAGGCTGCTTTGGGGAATAGGTAGTGGCAAGAGTGTAGGGCAATTCAAACTATCAGGTCGCAGTGAGGATCCTGCTGCCTTTTGTTTCATGAGAATTTATTTATGGGACACTCTAAGCACGGAAGATACAGACTAGAATGAAACTCAGATGCAGCCTCCATGCACACACACCTCATCTGTAGTCTGTAGCTCTGCACTGGACTGATGGGCTAGTTGTCCACGTCATTCATTCACTGGCTGCCACCATCACCTGGCTGTGCCTGTGAATTACTTGTGCTCTTATTGGCTCAAAGTTTTCTTTAAGTCACCTCTTACTTGTTTTTATCTTTTAAAGTTTTCTGTTTTATTAGTTCTTTTCAGTTGTACATAATATTAGGGTTCATTTTGACATAATTTGTTTTATTCAGTCCCCAGTACCTCCTCTTCCCCTCCCCTCCTTCTTCCCCATCTCCATATCTCTACTGATCTTCATGCTATTTACTTATATTTTTCTTTTCATTTTTTAAATTAGTGCCTGTGGATATACATGTTGGTAACATTCACTGTGGTGTGTTCATATATGCACATAGGAAATTGAGGTCAAATTCATTCCACTGTTCTTCCCTTTTCCTGTCCCTCCTGCCTCTCCCTCAACCCCTTTCCTCTACTCCACTGATTTTTCTGTTTGATGACATCCCTCCCACTGCCACTTTTATTTTTTTCCTTATTTTGGACTAACTTTCTCATATCAGAGAAAACATTTGAATTTTGACTCTTTGGGTCTGGCTTATTTCCCTTAGCATGATGGTCTCCAGTTTTATCCATTTACCTGCAAATGCCATTTCATTCTTCTTTACAGCTAAGTTATATTCCATTGTGTGTGTATACGTGTGTGTGTGTGTATAACATTTTCTTTATCTATTCTTCTGTTGAAGGGCACTTAGGTTGGTTCTGTAGCCTGGCTGTTGTGAATTGTGCTGCTACAAACATTGATGTTGCTGTATTCCTATAGTATGCTGATTTTAGATATTTTAGATATATGCCAAGGAGTGGGATAGCTGGGTCCTAGGGTGGTTCTGTTCCAAGTTTTTAGAGGAATCTCCATACTGCTTTCCAGAGTGGTGGCAACAATATGCAGTCCCACCAGCAATGTATGAGTGTAATGTACCCTTTTCCCCACATCCTCACCAACATATATTGTTACTTGTATTCTTGATAATTGCCATTCTGACTAGAGTGAGTTAGTCACCTCTTATTTTACATGTAAAAATTATAAGAAATGAAGCTGTTTATTATTATTTAATGATGTTATATTGTGTTTTTTTTCCAAAATGTGCATTTTTAAAATGCACAGAACTATTTGACATTTTGTCAAGTGTTCATCTTCACTCCACCTAAAATAATTTTGGCTGTCATCAGTGGAATATACACCATGTCTTGGGAACGATGGAAGTGGTTACTTGGTAGAGTTCTTTACATCATTCAGAGCAAAGATTTTTTTTCTATGTTAGAATATCTATATGTAGACTTGTTTTTTTTAAAAAAATCTTTTTTCAAACAGGTTGGCTTAAATGGGCTAATATGAATAAAATGGATGAAGGCAGGCACCTCTTTGTCTGACAATTTGAAAGTGATGCCATTTGAATACCAAGAAGTTTGAAGCTTGACTGCAGAGGCTTCTAAATTAATCTAGTCTGGAAAAAAAATGAGAATGCCATCAAGTAACAGGAGATTTGTCAGCTGCCCTGCTTACACTTTTCATATAAAACATAAAGGTTGGCAGATTATAGATGAAAGGTCAGTTCAGCAAAAAAGAAAATATGTCAGACAATCTCATAACACAGGTAACAGAGGATGGAAGTTGGAAACTACTATTGGATTCCCAGAAAGAGATGAGTTTGTTGGTGATGTGTAAATATCATCACAGTTTCTGCGGGTGTTCATTTCGGTGGCTACTTCTTTATGCTGAGTCTCCAAAATTTGATTTAAAAGACACCAAGGATGCCTGTCGTCCGGAGGAAGATTTACTTTGCAGCAGCTTTTATTTTATTTTATTTTTTTAGAAACTGGTCTGAAAGGGAAAAATGGTACATCCTTCACCCTGTGTCCTGGTCTTACCTGTTCGGAACCAAAGCTCTAAAATGAGGACAAATGGAGAAGCCAAGTCCTCTTGCAAGAGCATTTGTGCATAATGAAAGGGTTTTCAGGGACTCCATCCTCATGAAAGATTATAAAGTGGAGCTGGACAGCCACAGTGCAATGTGTACAAGTAGAGCTGCTCAAAGATTCGCACAGGCAGGACCTATCTTGGGGTGCCTTACTGTCCAGGAAAACATTTTAGCCTGTTTTGGCTTTGGGAGCACAGGTGAAACTGGGGGTACAAAATCAAGCCATTTGATTCACAAAGCCATGATATTAGAGTAGAAGGGCCTATCAATTTCCAGCATGTGCCGTGCTGGGAATTTGTTGCCCTATTAATAATACTATCCTTCATCTGTGCTTCAAGTGCAGGGGTTTGCAAAGTGTCATCACCATTCTATCTAAGTAGCTTGCAACATGCATCACACTAATAATTGCCAAACTTGCATAAACATGAATTTGAGGGAGGCTTCTTATTTTGGATGTGCTCCTCAGCACAGCCTTGCAAATAACTGAGGCCAAAGGCATGGTTATGTGGGCTAGTTATCAAGGGTATGCATTGACTCTTGCCCTCAACATTTCTTGTTTCATCTCTCTGTGGCGTCATTTTCCGTCAGACTGCTTTCATCTCTCTCTTATCCTCCCCATTAATGCACCCCCTATATATGCAATTCTGTTACCATTAGAAACCGAAAATTAAAAGCCAAAGAAAAATAGTAACATTGCAAATCTCCATCTTTAAAACCACTGTACATTAGCATGTTTGCAGTGTGCGGCTGAGATTGCAAGGAAGGACTTCACAGTGTAACCTTTGTGGTTTTCGTTGCTGAAATCCAAGTGGACTGATGACAGAACTTGGTCCCCTCCCCAACCTCCGCCCCAAATTCTCTTTCCTACTAAGCTTTCTTAATTAGATCATTGACCCTGGCTTGCTGGTAAGGACCAATTCTTACAACAAGTGTATCCAATTTCCTGAGAGTAGTAACTTTAATTCTTCCTGGAATAGCAGGAAACATTAATTTTGCATTGGATCCAGGAGTCTCAGGAAGTTAGAATCATAGGCGCTGTTGTCCTTTTCTTCCTCCAAAATGAAATAAAATAAGCAGCAGCCCAACAGTGAGGCTTGAGAGATGGGTAGTGACAGAGTAGAGAAAAGGGCATTAATCTCAGAATGGGGACAGTTGCCCGGTACTCTGCCTTTGGATTTTGGTTCCTATAGCATCACGGTGAGTTATTAATATGTATGATCTGTACTTTATTCAAACATTATAAATCTATGCAGAAGTCTGGTGTTTGGGTTTTCCTTTATAGCTTTCATTCTTCTTCCCAGAATTATCTCATTTCGATCGGGAAACTTTTGCATAAAAAGCACACACCGAGAACTCACATTTCCATACCATAAATATTAAAAGGGGGTTAAGCGTTACAGTTTCTTCTCCCATCCCAACGGGGGGAAAGTTAGCCTTCCAATCAGGGGCCCCTTAATAATGTTCTATTTATTCACAAGCCAAAAGGTAAACTTGAAATTATACTTGCATTATGAAACTGTAAGATGTGGTTCCTTTCGTATATGTAAATTGCAGAATGCTTGGTTTTGCCATGTCTTTTCTGTGAAGGATATACTAAAAATCTAGCATTTATCTGAGTTGTTAAGAATAGTTGGTTGGCATATTTTTTGAGGACCAAACCAACCTCAGGCCTTCTCTTAGGTATCATGATTAAAAAGCTTTTGATGGGATAATTATGAAGTGTAGATTCATTACTGTGTAGATCCCATCACAGTGAATCTGTAGAATACAGAAGAGGGAAATGGAACTAGAAAGTTTAATGTTTTCTTAGTAGCTTTTTAGCTTCTTAGCAGCTTCCTATCTCCTGTTTATTTTTGTTAGCATCAAGGAATAATCATAAATTTTGGTTCACACGGAAATATAAAGGAATGTGTGAGCTATTTCATTTGGGTGAAGCGTCTGCTAATCACACAGTCTTGGCTGCTGTACTTTGTGATGGGAAGTGAACGTGCTAATTGGTGCTCTTTTTTTCTTATTTCAGGAAACCTGCCATATGAATATAAAATTGTGATTGCTGGGAATCATGAACTGACATTTGATAAGGAATTCATGGCAGACCTTGTTAAACAGGACTACTACCGTTTCCCCTCTGTGTCCAAATTGAAACCAGAGGACTTTGACAATGTTCAGTCCCTCCTGACAAACAGTATTTACTTGCAAGATTCAGAGGTAACAGTGAAAGGATTCAGGATATATGGTGCACCTTGGTAAGTGTTGATTCCAACAGTTTTCCCTCTGTTATTTAGCTGGGCACCAGGAAAGCATGATTTGAATTTAGATCTTTTAAATGAAAATGATCAGGATGGAAGGAAAGTTTATTCCTGTCTTTCCAACAAAACACATACTCTGGTACTGTGGCAAACACAGTATGTGTTATTTTCATTTTGAAAAAAAAATTCCTTTAGGTAAGATCAATGGGAGTAGGGCTTTGCTAGATATGTACATATGAATGGGATTGGGGGTGCACATGTGTCTGCATGACATGGGGGAACCTGGGGAAGGTTCCATGTTACCCTTCACACACGTTTGGCTCCTCTGAACATTCCAGCGATCTTTGGTAGCTCATTTCCCTCTCATTTTATACTGGAAGCAGTCATAAAATACCTGGCATAGATTAGGGTTTCTCAAAGCTCTCTACATGTCAGAATGACCAGCTCTGTTGAAACAGATTTTGAAACCCACAAATCAGACTATGATTCACCTTCCTTCGATGAAGCCCAGAAATCTGTATTTTTTAAAGTTCCCCAAGTGAGGCTGATGCACAGGCAGTTTGGAAGTTACTGGTTGAGAACTTGGTACCAGAATTCTCAAACTGTGCCCTAGAAAACTTGAAGCAGGTACATAGCCTATGGGCCAGACAGGAAGCACTGTGGATCTTGGCTCTATTGGTTGACAGTTGCCAGGTCTTAAAGTTACTTCATGGTGGCTGAACCTTAGTTTTTGATTCTTAAAGATCGCAAAAAATAATACCTACTTTAGAGGGTGATCACAAGGACTAAATAGTGGCATTTGCAGTGGACTTAGGAAAGTGACTGGTAATTTGCTTAGGATAATAGTTATTATTTTTCTGCCCTTAGCTCTTCCACTAAGTACATACGTGAACTTGGACAAGTCACTTGGCCATAGAGCCAGTGTTTCCATGTTTGAAATGGGAGTGTTGGATCAGCTGATCTTCAGTATCAGAGAATTCAAAATTCTAGCCCCGCCCCCATTTTTCCCCCTGAAGGTTCTGTGTATATATTGAGCAGAACTAAACTTTACATATCCCATCTGGAAAAGCACCCTAATCTCTCCTTAGCAGTGGATAGGGCTGGAAGAGGACAGGCAATGAATTAAGATTGCCTTTTTCACATAACAGTTTGGTTTGTCTTCTGTGAGATAAAAAGTTGAGATATTTTCTATAATTGTTTTCCTACCTTTACTGGTTGGTACCCAGAAGGACTGATAAATGGGTACAGGAAGTTCATTTCTCTTTAAAAACCAACCTGACAATGATTGTGAACCCTTAATTAAATACTATCTGCCAGGCACTATTAGCCCATTCTAACTGTTATCTCATTCCATCCTCACAATACCTTTAGAAGATAGACACTATTATGATCCTCATTTGGCAGATAAGAAAACTCAGGCAAAGAAAGGTTAAATAACTGCTCAGAAACACAACAGATAGTGAGTGGTAGCATCCTGATTTGAGCCCAGCTGGTCTGACTGCAGGGAATACAGAATGGCTGAGGGGTGGTAGTAGTGGGTGTGGTATGATGATTAGAGATTATAATTGGCAGATCCAGTTCATATCCTGTTTTATTAATGTCCATCAATTTTTTTATTATTATTGTGCATGAGAAGGTGGAAAAGGGCAAGAGAACAAACAACAGAAATTAGTCCTGTCAACCTGCAATCTAGAAACTGATCTCAGGGTGACACAGGATGTTGATATTAGCATTTCTGTATAGGGCAGGATGCATCCAGAGCATTTCTCCCTTCACAGTTCAGTTCTTAATAACAATGCACTAATTGACAAATGACTTGTGATTGTCAGAGAAGCTCACATATGAGTTAAAATTGTTTCTTCAATAACAAAAGATGATTTTTGAAAAATCTTCAAGAGGCGCAGAGCATTTTAGGCTATTCCCGAATAAACAGAACTTTCAGAGATTCCTGGATTGATAGTTGCTGAAATGATGACAGCAACTAATTTCCTCCATTATCTGAGCTGATGCAAATCTGTTTAGGATAGAGGTTAGCTAAACCAGATTACAGCGGTGATGGATGAGGCAATGATTTTTGGTCCTGGGCAAAGGACCTCCCAGCAGCATCTCAAAAGTACTTCAAATATGCGATGTGATGGGAATGAGCTGTCTTTGGTGATGATACAAACTGCAGACAATCCAGTTATCTCTAGACAAGATTGAACCATTTAAGATTTTTCAATTTTAATATTGAGGAGGGTGGTAAAGTTAAGAAGATAGGCAGCATTAATTAGTCTCCTGAGGTGTTATCCTGAAGTTGTTGTTACTGTAATGTTTATTGGGATTTTCATAGATTTGAATTATTTCCTGCTGAGCACTTCTTTACAATGAGGGAAGTCTCTAAATGGAATTTTCTCCACCCTAATTGTTGGTATTTTGTATTTTGGACAAGAATACAAAGGTTGATCAAATGGAAATTTCAGTTTCATCCTATCTTTGGAGACATGAGTTGTTTGCACTGTGAGGATATTTTGTTAAAATGAGTATTTCTATGATAATCTGAGCATTAATCCCAGGAATGTCCACATTAGCATTTCTGTACAGGGAGGACAGTGTGTTCCATTTCTACTTCTTATTCAACTGTGGGACCCTGGATGAGTTTCTTAACATCTCTCTGCCTCTGTTTTTTTCATCTTTAAAATGGGAAAAGACATTATTTCTCTTAAGTGGTTGATATGAAGACAGAGTTAATGTCTCTGCAGCAACTAGACTTCCAGGCATGGAGTAAGCATTTGATAAGTGTAGCTACTACAACCAGTAGGGCATTGATGTTTCCAATCTGCTTAATTCCTTTGTCAGCCTTCATAAGGACATTGATGTACTTGGAGTCAGATGGGTGAGTTCTAGCCCTGGGTCAGCCTCTGCTGATTGGGTGACACTAAGCAAACCACTTAAATTTATTTGGGTTATAAAACAGGGGAAATGAAGTCTACCTTAGTCTTTTTCATAGACGTCCCCCCCCATGGAATGTTTACCAAAGTTAGAATCTTTTAAAAAGAGAAAAAAGTACATATTTATGGGTATGTACACTTTTTAACATCTTTCACCATTAAAAATTTGACAAGAAGCAAAATTTGGGAGACTTATACTGTAGGTACTATTTTTCTACTTTCAAAAGTTTTGTGCCATCCCTGAGATTCTCTTGTAGATAAATGCCTGCTTAATAACCCAATAGATATTTCACCCCCTCCCATCATGTAAACTGATTAATATTGATATCCATGCATTGCCAATGAATGTTCTGAGGAAATAATAAGTTCTGAATTGCTAATATTGCTAGCAGTCTGAATTTAAAAGCAGAAACAAAATAAGAACCCTGACACGATTTCTATCCTTTCATAGGTTTCTCAAAAACAATTGCCATTAGACCAAGCAAATAACTATGACTCATGTTTGTTTGTTTGTTTGAAAATATGGGGTTAAAGTATATCTCAGTGGTAGAGTAACTGCTTAGCATGCACAAGACCCTGGATTTGACCGCCAGCATCAAAAAATGAACAATAAATAAATAAATAATATGGATTGAGATTTAGTTTAGCTTCAAGAAACATTAATCTGTATACATTGCATGTTTGTAACTTGTGTCTCAGCTAAAAGCTTCCTAAAGAATTCAGTTTCCTGATTTACAATTTGACAGACATGTAGAAAATAACTTAAAACACATCAGAGCCACTTCCAACCAGAATATTCTGTGGTACTTATTAGATCCCCAAGCAAGAGGATTCGAATGTGGTTTGGTGGGTCTGGGGAAGTTTAATGTTTTAACCTGATGAAGTTGTGAGTGATGTTACATGTCCAGGAAAGGAGACGGGCTCCCTTGGAGGGAGACCAAGTGTCTGTGAGTTTCTGGCACCCCTACCTCCGGAGGCCATAAGGCAGGTTCTGTGGCTTCTGTATGTATCCTCTTATCATTTCCTTCTTCCAGGAACCTTGAGGAATCTTCTTTGAAGAGTTTGGTCACAGATTCACTTAACTTCCTGTTGTTGTTTTCTTCTCTCTCTTTTGGGGAGAAGAGGAGAAGAGGGTCTTGTGTTGCCGTGCAGTTAGGTCAGCCTTGAACTTTGAAAGCTCAGGGATTTCTCATGCCTCTACTGTTGATTCTCTGCCTCCAAGGTGGCTCACGATTTCCTCTTTCAGATTCTCTCTCAGCTCTGGAATGTCTTTTCCAAAGGCTTAGTATGGTTAGAAAGAGACAAAACATCTCACCTGTTAGATATTAGCCACTGTGGTAATGAATTGCTTGTCTGGCTGTAGGGGGAGGTAGAATTTTAAAATTGTTTTTTGAAATTTTTGGTTACTGTCAGTTGAGTTTAGCATAAGCAGATTTCAGTCAAATTACTTGTGGGACTTGGGAGTTAAAAATCAACTGCCCCCAGAGCTGGGGCTGTGGCTCAGTGGTAGAGCAATTGCCTAGCATGTGCGAAGCACTGGGTTCTTTGCCCAGCACCTCATATAAATAAGTTAAATAAAGGTCCATTTACAACTAAAAAAATATATTTTAAAAAATCAACTGGCCTCTGCTTTTTCTGATTTCATTTGTTCTTTTGACACTATGATGCTACGTAGAAAAAAAAAATCCACATACGAATTGATCAGTAATAGAGCTGCAAAAAGTGAAAAGTCCTTATTGCACTGACTGGAGCCGAGTAGCTGTACTGTTCAGCAATAGCCTGCACCTTGTTCTCTGGAACAGAAATACAGAGGTGGTCTCCTGTGGTGTTTAATGAATATGAGTGGGGCTTTCCGATGTCCAGGAATTTGATCTCTAGGCTGACCAAAGGGTCAGGAACAAAGAGCACATTTTTTTTCACGTTAGAGTGGACCCAGGTGTAATTTGTCAGATTTAGTAACTGTGGAGGAAGTGCTTTAACTTCTACAGCAGGAAAATTAGATCAGGCCTAGGCAGCGTAATTCTGAAATGGCTGAAAGAGGAAGAGAAAGCCCATTGAGTTGCAGTTTCAAAGGAGGCTGGAGCAGGATTCCCCACCCCCCTTTCTTCCCCTCATTTCATATCACCAACACGTTGAGTTCGTTCATTCATTTAGATGTAATTTCTCAGCATTTTTCAAAGTGGGAGTTAAGTGTTGATTCCACTCTCTGCAGCATTTCTAATTGTGTTTGCACACAAACAGCTACAAGGTTGCTCACGTTTCCTTGTTCTGATCAGTGCGGTAGTACTTTATGTTTACCCTGTCAGAAAAGCCTCAGATGTTTTTATTTCCAATTATAAGTTTTGTAATGCATCATGTATTTTGCTGACAGTCTTTAAGTTCTTGAAATAGCGAACAAATTAACAGCAGATATTGAGTGAGAGGATTAGAAAACCAATTGGCAACTCATGTGATAGAATTCTGATATGGGGATGGGTGGAATGGGCTCATTTATTTTATTTTCACAGTCCTACTTTGTAATTAACTTGGGCAAAAAAAAAAAAGGAGAAGAAGAAGAAAGAAAAGAAAGAAACATACTCAGCAGAAAAGTATTTGGGAACTAAAGAATAAAACTATGCAAGCAGTATTTGTTCTGTACCACATTTGCAGGGATCCCCGGCTTTTATTCAGGAAGGTTCCGAAAGGTATTGGCACAGAAAGAGGTCTTGTGTGTATGTGTTAAACAAATATGCACTCTGCTTTTACATGATTCTGTTTAAAGGCCTGGGCTAACGTTTCATTTTTCTTGGCACGGGGCCCATAGACTCTCCCATTATGAAACCTATGGCTGCTCTGCCCTGGTCTAGAGTTACAGGGCTCTGTTTACATTTTTGCCTGTTTCAGAATGCAGCTGACTGCTCTTAAAGCCGCACGGGATCAGATTCACTTCTGGTTTAACAACTGCCCTGTTTATTTGAAAAAGGAGAAAGCAAAACCGATCAGTTGGCTTCCTACCTCCCATTGATATCCAAGAGGGTACAGTAAATACCACGTCCACGGCCAAAGCAGTTTTATGCAGAGCCTGTTGTGTTGGATCCCACTCAGACCTTCATGCCTGCAGCTCAACCTTTGCAGCCTGTCTGGTTACCTTTTTCTGACTTTATCTGATGCATGGAGGCGTTTGCATGGAGAAATGTGGAGGGGGTTAAAGAAAGGTTCGTGGGCATTCAGTTGAGCTTCCTGTCAGCAGCTGGCATCGTGTAAATTTTTGCCTGCACATGATGAGAGAGCAACTCAGCAAACAAGGATAAATTTACCATTGGATGGTGCTTTTCACTCAGAGAACTCTGATATGTGTTATCTCACTCGGGCCTCACAACAATTCTTTAAAATAAGGACACTTAGTAGTAATAATAATCAACAATAACCAGCATTTACAAGTGCTTGTGCGTCAGGAGTTGCTCAGTATTGCTTCCTTTGGACAGAGAGACCAAGTTAGGGAGTTTTTGACAGAGAATGTCACTTGCCCAAAGTCACAGAGCTGGTTGGGGAGAAATAGGACCAGAATCCAGAGTTTCTTTGCCAAGTTCTCTAGACTAAACTAGGATTTCCTAGTCTACTTCTTGACCTGAAGAAACTCAGGAAGGGGCCACTTTTCATCATAGAAGACTAGTCTGTTTCCACTTAAAGGCAAAAAGGATGCACAAAAATACAGGCCACTACTCATTGGGGACTCTCGGGATTACGTGGGGAGCTGTGCTTACAGGGAGAGAATGAGTATGGAGCAGAAGGGAATATTCCATCATCTTTTGCATGATGTACTCTAGAGAGTAGGGTTTCAAAACAGAAAACTCTACATCCTGGGGTGTTGTAAGACCTGGGTTAGCTCTTTATAGTCCTTCTGCATCACAAAGACAACTTTACACTCAGCACACATCAAGGGTCAAGTATCTGTTGTGTGTGGCTTTCCCTGCTGAAGCACCATGCAGCAGTTGAGAGAGGTAGCATCCCTGGGCATATGTACCAAGAGGGAAGTGTTGGCATGCTGGCAGTGTGCCACAGCTGAAGCCGGGCTGGCAGGGTCCTGTACACTGGGCTCCAGAGAAGACCTGGACCTTCTGAGGCATGGCTGGCAGGTTACTGGGTGTCATTTCATTTTCTCATGTTTCATTCACCATCTCCTTCTTTTAATCCAGAGTTGCAACTGGTGGATAAAAGGAGATTATAAAGTGGCTATAAGTTCCCTGAGGACAGGGGCCTGTTGATTTTCTTCTCCATGCCTTCTAGCCCAATGTCCAGCACATAGTCAACGTGCAGTCCTTATCTGATGAATGAATGAATGATGGTGGTGGTGATGGAGACATATCGATGGCTGATGGACTGAAAGTTTGTACAGATGAGAGAGTATTATAAAAGGAAAGACAGTATTTCCAATACAAGGTCAGGAAGCTATGAATCTACAGAATGGAGGACTAGAGATGGTAGAGGAAAATGGAATCAAACAATGCCCTGAACTATGTCCAAGGGTTTCAAGAACATGCCCACTTCCTTCCTGAACATTTAGAAGTATAGAGAGCATAGCTTCTCTCTAGGCGAGCATGTTTTCATAAAATGATGAAAGGAGTAGGACCAACCCGACTTGAAGACAGTGAGAGTTTTCAAAGACAGGTTCCACCAGTAATTTTAGGTTCTTTAAAAAAAAAAAAATCTTTGTTTTATTTATTTATTTATTATGTGGTTCTGAGGGTCGAACTCAGTGCCTCACACGTGAGAGGTGAGCACTCAACCACTGAGCTACAACCCCAGCCCTATTTTTAGGTTCTTTAGTGTATTTTTTCCTTGCCTCGGATACCTTATCCCCACTCTGTGAGCAGCTAGAGAAATGGCTGGTAGGTTTGGAGACTGTTTCTTTTCAGCTGCAGTCAAGCGGGCAGCACACAGGTTGAGGTGGGCTCTCAGAGCACCTTCTGGATTTTATAAACCAATTATCAATTATGTCATGTTCCTTTTTCTCAATGGTTGGCTGAATTCTTCAAGTCAGAGTCACGTAGATTCTGTCCCATTTATTTTTAAGCTGTTTGACAGACACACATTTTTTTATTTTGTATGCTGTAAGTGTAGGGTGAATTTTTCCAGATCTCACCAGACTGTAAGCCCACTGGGGTCTCAAGACAGTCTTAACCCATGTTTGTCTGGGTTTAGTCATGGCTGCTGTTCTGCCTTCCTATGCTGCACTTCTCCCCTGTAGCTTAAATGTGTTTGTCCAGGTAACTATACATGGTTTTTAAATCCTCCAGATGACCTTCCATGAGCTTTCGCACACAGATGAGAGGTTGCCCTTCTGCTTAGAGCTCCCCTTTGGCCAGCACCAATGCATCTGCAGGATGCAGGACATCCTTCCCACTCTTTCTGATGAGCCTGTGTGCTGCCGGGGCTCTTCCACAATAGGTCTCAATAATCAAAACCATGTTGTGCTCTGTGCTTGACAGGCGAGAAGCACTCACCCTCTGTGCAGCTCTGTGAGAGGGCTGTCAAGGCCTGATGTCACTCATCCCCTCCTGGATTCCTCTGTTAAGGCCATGGGAGGCTTGGTGGAGGACAGGCTGAACTACGGTGTGCTCAGAGATACCTCCTCTCATGATTAAGGATTTGTTGAAACTGGGCTAAACTCTTCTTGCTTATTCCCTCTGTCCTGAAATCATCAGTTTCTTAGGCTTAGGAACTTCCAATAGGATCTTCTCAGCAGGAAGGCCCACACTGAGAACTTTGCTTCCATGTTAGATACTCTTTCCACGTCCTGAGGCAGCATGGTGTAAAGTTCTGCGGGCTTTGGTCTTGGAGACAGAGTGTTCACAGCTAGCTTGAATCTCAGTTTTATCCTTGAGAACTTATTTATCTTGTTAAACCCTTAAATACGCTATTTAATGTCTCTGAACTACTGTTTCATCTGTCCAATGGGTATGCAAATAACAATTGCTACTCCGTCTTGAGGATCACCCCAATACAGTCACCATATGTAATGTTGTTTGTAAGGCTCACAAAAACCGTATAAAAGAAGTATTACTATCCCCATTTGAGAGATGAGAAAATTAAGGTAAGAGAAGATAATCAGTTCACCCCAGGACACTCACTTTGCAAACAACTAAAAAAATATTATATATATATATTTGGCTCCAAAGTCTTTATTTTTTTCACCACTCATGTTTTTCATAGGATGAAAATGAGATTATGTATGACAAGTTTCTGGGACTCAATCAATGTTACATAAAATATTTTCTTCCCTGAAAAGCAAAAATATTTGGTTTTCTGATGGCTGTGATGTTTTTGTTTTGTCTCTCTGGTGATATACCAGGGCAGAAGGGGCAGAAATAAAGTAATAGGCAAGAGCCTAGAAAAATGGCTGCCCCACGTGAGTGAGAGAGAGAGTTTTAAGAAGTGAGTATTTACAGTTTCTTTGCATGACAAGTTGCTTGTGATCTGGGTAAGTGGAAACCATTTAGGAAAGGCACCCTGTGTATTGGCTGCATTTGGTCCGAAGGCGTGGAAGAGTGAATAGATGTCTGTTAAATGAAGACATATGGGACATTTTTAAGGTCACTTACACGGAGTATCATATTCAATGTATGAGTAACGCTTGGCAGTGCGTTTTCACCCAGGAAAAATAAAGGTAATGTTGGATGGTGACTATAAATTGAATGTGAATGTTCCATGAGGGCTTTTCCAGCATGAAGTTGGTGGCAAATTTGAAAGCCTCTGGGTTAGCAGAATGTGAGTACATTCTACAAAGAGCAAAAAAGGTGAGCTGCCAATCTGTGTTCATTTAGGAGAAGATAGAAGAAGACTGTTTTGCTCAAATATTACAAGGGATCAACTGGGTTAAAGTGCAAATACACTTATTATGACTAATAATGTTCAAGTATGAAATTTGCAGCCACAAAAGGAAATAAAAAAGGAAATGAGAAGAGAAGCACCTGGTATATAAGGGCAAATGAGTGGAAGTGATTAAGCCCTAGCCTAAATAAGATTCTTCTCAGGATGAAATTTCCCAAAACAGTATTAGAAGGTGCTGGTGATGATAATATTTATTGGTTCATTTAGATAAATTTAGGCCCAGTGTCTTGGCCTGATGGGTATGGATAGATCACATAAATAAAAATTGGTGCTAGAATTTCATATGAATCCATGGTAAATCAACATCTAAGATAAAGTAAAACCAGTGCTATGTTTGCAAAGGAAAAGAAAGGTCAGAATCGACACACTGATTTTCCATTCTTTTCTAAAATTGGTTATGCATTTATTTCATACATTATGTGCAAGATTGCACATAAACCTAAGTGCTTCTGATGGCTGCCTGGCTTAATAAATGGAGGCTACTGTTTTTCTCACTGCATTTCAAGCTACTGTATGTATTGAAATTCTGGGATATATCCATCTTGAAGCTGAATGTGATATGGTATTCAGACTTTCCATGTCACGCAAGGCTTCACGAGTCATGAGAAGTAGCTTGGGTCACCATGGTTCTAGAAAGATTGTTGAAGACAGAAACTAGGGGAAATTTTTTTTTTCAATTGCCTTAATCATTTACAATACCAACCTCTAAATCACTCTCATTATTGGGGCCTCTATTTTTTATTTTGAATCCAAAATCAATAAGAAAACTCTCTGGCTTTAGTCTGGTTGCTAGACTAAATCCATATCTGAAATTGTTGATGGCAAAAGTAGTCAGAATGTGCTGTTGGGTTTTGTAAGCCACCTCTCTACTTGTCTCCGTTTCCTTTGGTGTTAATATTTAAGGGAAAACAAGTTCGTTTTAAAAATTTGCAGGGTTAAGTCAGCATCAGTGATTTAGGGAGGCCCTAAGCAACTTAGCAAGACCCCAGTCTCAAAAAATTGAAAATAAATAAATAAATAAATAAATAAATAAAGGGCTGGGGATGTAGCTCAGTAGCTAAGCGCCCCTGTGATCAATCCCCAGTAACAAAAAACAAAACAAAACCCTCATAGGGCTTATTTGTGGATTTTACCGTTTTATGTTATTTTGAGAAGTAACACATAGGCAGCTTTTGGCAATGAGGATTTTGGGCTGTGCCCACGCTGCCTGTGTTACTGAACATTTATTCCTTAATGTGGGTTCTTTGAGATGAAGCAGCAGCCTCATTCCCTTTCTTATCCAAATTCAGCCTCTCTCTTAAAAAGAGATAATTATGAGAGAAGAGGTACTTACCTATCGGGGCAGCAGAATGAGTAGGAAACGTGGGAAACCCAAGCGTGTGTGTTTAATGTTGAATCTGACCTTTGCGCTTTTTAAATAGCTCTTACCGGAGGCGAATTCTGTGTGGTTGCCGGCTGGCAGAGCAGCATCAGAGGAGGCCCATGAAAGGCCAGGGAATTTTCAGAGCACTGAGTGTCTGCCTGCATTCACGCTGTATGCGTTGCTCCGTATTACTACTAAAGGGAAAATCTGCTACCAAGGAGGGTAGTGGTTTTTAAGGTTATTTGCTGTAGGAATTACCTTTTACGGAGTTTGAACTCTTGTTCCAAAAAGCCTGGGAGAAAACAGGATCACTTCTTAGGAAATTCTGAAGTTTGGTTCCCCTGTGAACCACAGGCCCACCAGTGCTCTGAAGTCAATCTCAGGCTCTGTAACTCACGAATATGCATTATGAATGGGTTTGGGCTTTGATGTTAGGGTAAACAGAATAATGGAGTTATTGATAAAGAAGACCAGAGATAGGGCAAAAGAATATCTGTTCTGTTTGGTTCACGCTGAAATAGTGAATCACATCTTTTTCTCAATGAGACCAAACAAAGCTTTTGTCTACACATGAGAAAAAAAAAAGATGAAGGAAAAAATAGTTAAATTAGAAAATCATCCAGGATAGAAATCATGCAATAAAACCAAACAAACCAATAAAAAACATCCCAATAATTAAGGATTTGGTTTCCCAATCTGTGTAAACTCTTACCAGGTAGCCAGATACTCACAAGTATGAAGATTTTACAATTCAAGCAATACCATTCACAGGGACCTTGAAGGGTTTTAGCCAATGAAGAATTAGCATCATTTATCAGGAAGCAGTGACAGGTTTTCTTCTTTTAATTAGCAGTAAGCATTTAAAAAGCCATATTCCTCACCAAAAATATACAGATGAATCCTAACCTTATAATAATTATATAAATATATAGAAAGAACAAAAGCCAAGACCACAAAGACAGCAGAGATTTTTTTCTTGTGTTTTTTCTTTCTCTCATTCTGCTTTTCCTGGGATTTTGAATATTCTTATAGGACATAGTTTTATATTTATAGTCAGGAAAAAAAAAGCCACATTCTGTAGTTGTAAAATGAGTGTCTGTCTGTGGGTAATTTGGAAATGAACTCTTTTTTTCCAGCTTTATGTTCTCGTCATGTATATAGTCAATGTTTATTTGTGGATCTGCACACATACATACACTTCACCAGTCACTTGTGTGACAGGCTGTTGCAAAAGATAGGGAGTTAGTTGGAAGTACTTGTCCTCATTCACAAGTGCTGTGGTTTGCTGGGTTAAAAGGAAAGATTCCCTTGAAACACCTCGCATCATGCATCATTTTGCTGAAAAACTGTGTTTCCTCTTCCAAATCAGAATTTTCAAGGAAGGTACAACCTAGATAGCTCACCTGCTGTTGAGTCCACTAATAAACCCCAGACCTCTCTGGTACTGCAGTTCAATTCATACCTGTATGCAGTGCCCTGGGACCATGTCTCTGGGTCTGGCTTCACAGGATGTGACTTCAGCCAAGGAAAGCCTGATGCCTACCTTTGCTTATTTGTATTCCAGTGATGTAACCTCTCCTCCTCTCGTGTGTCTTTGTTCTATTAATCTGCAAAACAGGGCTCGACTTGTGATTAGTCCTTGGAGCTTGTTTCTATTAATCAGTCTGCAAAACAGGTCGACTTGGATGCTTTTGTTCAAGAGCTTAATGCGTTCTCCTTGTCAGGCTGTGGTTCAGGCTGCTTGGTTTGCCTTAAACAGTACCAGGCGGTGAAATTTGCTTTTTATATGCCAATTGCATTGTCAAGAAAGAAAATACTGTTTGAAAAGACAACAGGAAAATGCTAATGTAGAATTGTAGAGCTGTTTTAAGGGGAGGAAAAGTTTATAGAAAATACACCTTCTGTAACCTGGTTGTGATGTATAATAAACTACACAGTGCAGTTGACTGGGACAGAAAATAAGGCATTAATCATATGGTCTAGAAGTATGGTGTCAAGCAAAGGTTGCCTATTTTAATACTTTTATGTGTATCTGAAATGTAATTCTCTTTTGATACTTAAAGTGAGAATATCATCCCAATTTAGCTATGTATGCAGTAATTATAAGAAGACTCAATACAATTCTGTGAATTTCCTTACTTTTTTTTTTCTTTCCACCGTCCCTTGTGCCAAACGACCTTGCCACAGATTAAAATTATTTTACCTGTTACACAGGAAAAACGCTCTATATCAATTTTCTTATCTTCATTATCAAGGGACAAGAACTGACCTACCTTTAGAGATGGTGTAGGTTAACTGAGTGATGAGTATAAATTGCTTCGTAAAATGCTCAATATCACCATTTTAAAAATTCTCCCAACTCCAGTATGCAAAGGGTAGCATGACTGGAAAAGGCTTTTAATGCATGGCTTTTCCCACTGACAGTGTGACTCTAGGAAAAAATGCACTTTTCTAGTGGAAGTTGTCTTTTACATCTCTAAAAATCTTGAGCATTTAACATCCGTTACTTATTTCATAACTGTTCGCACCCCACCTCCAGATCTGCTGAAGTATATGCAGGGAGCAAATTCTCAGAGTCTCAAATTAAATTTGTCATCAGTGATAAATTTAGTCCTGGAAGACACTTTAATAAGTATTTCAGTGTGATTTATTGGTTTTGTTAGTTAACACGAGTGTATTATGTCTTGTACAGAACTTAGGAGCAATTTCTGACTAGATCTTCCCTGATTAAAATTAAAAAAAAAAATGAAAGTCTCATTTTCATCACGGTGGTAATTATTTTAGGACTAAATTGGAAGGTAAGCACACTGCAGTCCTGTCACGAATTTAAAAATAAAGACAGAAAAGAAAAAGAAATGTCAAAATGTGACAGGAAGCACATTTAAATGATTCCATTTCTTCATGTCTGTACATTATTTCCTTTGTGTGTATGCCAAGCGTCTAGGCTGTTTTACTGGCCGGGGCTTAAGATGCAGCCCCTGCATATATAATCACTAATGAGTGTCAGGATTCAGCTGCTAATTTGAAAGGCTTTGTGGCTCTTTCACCCCAGACACTAGCAGCTTCATTAGAGGCTCCTTTGCCCAGTCTGACCTTTGCTTGCCCAGGGATCACAACTAAATACCAACATTACACCAGCACCTCCCACTTGAAACAGTCCAGACACAATTCCTCTGGCGCATATCTTATCAGAATCTGCTACTGACATAAACTTGGATGTCCCTGTGGCTTGCCACATAATTAGGATTACCTTCCCCCCAAAGAGGCCCTATTTACTTACACCTGTGGGGGTGTTCGGTTGATTGGAGATTTGAATTTTCAAGCAATTAGCAAATTTCTTGATCCTCTTTTAAAAAAAAATTTTTTTTTTGGAAGGCATAGCTTTTAAAATGTGTTTTTATGGCTATCTCAGTGAAAGGAACAGTCACCAACTAACCCCTCTAGAAACATACATAGGATTTATTCTTAATGACATTAAATAAGAAAACAGAAACTAAAATTCGATGTTTTTTTTTCTTTAGAGAATTATGCTCCAGAGTACATTCTTAAAATCAAACCATGTAGCAAGCAGGTGGAAGGGAGCTTTCTGTTTGCTGTGGTCTTTTATTTATTCCTGAGAAATGTAAGGTTGGGCCTGATTTGTCAAGCTTTTGGTTGCTGGAAAGGAAAGCTTTTCTTTTACATTTATATCGTCAGTGTATTCTCCCCCTGTTGTTCCCAATTTTCAGAAACACTATCCTGCTTTCATTCAGAATCTACCTGCTATTTGCTATGAAACAGTAAGTGTAGGCAGAGGAGATATCTTTTGGCATTGTATGTAATTATCCATTAGAGAATAAATTTTGTTTGGCATTGTATGTAATTATCAATTAGAGAATTGAAATTTTGATCAAGTTTTTTTCTACTCAGATCCCATCTTCTAAATCAGGTCTGGAGTGATCTTATTTTGAAGGGGTTTGAATTCTCCTTCCTTTTTTGAAAGAGTCATAAAATTAGAGATGGGAAAGAACTCTATGATTACATCATTTTTTCCACCCCCTTGGCCAGTGAGATCTTCCTCCCTCTTGGCATATTCCCTGGTGTTCCATTCAGCCTAGTTTAAGATAATAAGACCAAGGAGGCTTCTTGTCCAGTCTCCTCTGGGAAAATGTCCCACGGTTCTTGACATGTGGATATGCTTTTAGGCATGCAAGCTGAAGTCTTCTCCTGCTTTGAGAATGCTTCAGCATTCTTACATTCAGTCTCTTTGTTTGTTATCCATTGCTTCTAAACCTTCAGGAACATTTTCCCCCTCTCAAACAGCCTGTGTTGTGAACAAAGAAACACACACAACATGTATGGTTTTCTTTTCATATTCTTCCCATTCAAAACGACAACATTACTTAGGGCATTTCCTCACTATTAACCATGTATCAAAGACATGCCTAAATTGGAATGGCCCATAAATTTTATTTATAAATGAATCTCATAAATCCTTAGCCATTTCTTAGAGCCTGTGACTACAACTTCTCAGAACTTTATTGGTTTTGAGACTTCTCAGGAGTCCAGGAACCAGAGGAGGATTCCTTAAATATTTGTTTTTAGAGGGACAGAATTAAACTAATCAAAGTCCTTGGTTGATGACACATTGTCATCGTTGGTCCATATCTAACCCTTATTAATATCATGTTATTTATCCATTTATCCATTACCCCTTACACAGCCAGAGAACTGGAACACTGACTTGTACTTACCAGTGTACATTCTCCTCCCTTCTCCCCTACCTTCCTTCTCCAGATGCACATTAATCTGAATTTTGTCTTTATTGTTCTTTTGCTTATTTAGATGCTCCATGTAACACACTGTGTACACATACATACGCACCCACACCTAAATAACATATAGTTACTGGTTTTGAATTTTATAAAAAATGATGCTGTGGGGTTCTCTGTTATGAAGGAGTAAACTCTTAACAGATTAAACCTTTCACAAATAACTATAACTTCAGGAAAAAATAAATAAATACATAAATACATAAAGAACTATTGGGAGCTTTGGAGAAAGCACAGAAGTGGACAGATTTTTGGAGAGAAGCTGAACCTTAGAGGAAGCAGCTGCCATAGAATTTTGCATTTCTGTGGTTTTGCCCTCAGGACTATCATAGCTGAGTAGAGTTGTGGCATGAGGTAACTAAAATTCTGGCAGAAAGACTCTTCTTTTTGGCAGAGGAACCATTTGAAGAAGCTCAGTGACCAGAGTCACAAGAGAGTAAAGGAGAAGAGAAAGAATGCCAAAAAGAGGAACACCAGACCTATAAACTCAGTGAAGTCTCCAGACCCTGATCCATGATGTAAGGGCAGACTGAGAGCAATCTGAACTGAAATATGAGCTACGGGGTACCGCAGATAAGACTGAGTTTAGAATTTGATTCTAACTGAGTTAATTTTGTGCTAAAACAAATTATCAGCACTCTTCCAAGAAATATAACAGAGTCCTGAGTTACCACAGCATAACATTCAAAATATCTAGTATCATTTGACATGGAAGACCCAGGATAAAGTGACTGATTGCCAAGGGAAGAAACAATCGACAGAAGCCACCCTTGAAATGAATCATACCTTACCATTATCATACAATAATTTGTATGCAGTTATTATAATTACACAGAGGATAAAGAAGATACATTTGTAGTGAATAAAAACTTAGGCAATGTCAGAAGTGAAATAAAAAATAACCAACTGAAAAATTTTCAACTGAAAGGATGTAATATTTGAATATCAGAAATACTGAGTGAACCTAAAGGTAATTAATAGAAATCTTGCAATCTGAAGGAGAGAAAGAAAACTTATTTTACAAATGAAGAGTCTCAGGAGATGATATCCAAAGGCTTAGTATACAGGTGACTTGAGACCCAGAGTAAAGGAAAGAATTTGAAGAAGTAATACCCTGTTAGTCCTCCAATTTGATGAAAGACACAAATTTACAGATTAAGAAACATAGTTAATGCCAAACAGGAAAAAAAATATATAGAAAACTGTTCTTAGGCATACCATAGTCAAGCTTCTGATGATCAGAGAAAATAGTTGAAATAGCTAGCTTAAAACAATCACATATAAGGGGATAATGATTAAAATGGTTTAGATGTCTCATCAGAAACCACAGCGGTCAGAAAATAGTGAAATAACTTCAGAGAGCTGAAAAGGCAGTGGGGGGTGGAATCCTGGAATTCTACATCTAATGAAAACATACTTGAATAATAAAATCAAAATAACATCACTTTCAGACAAGTACAATTTTAAGAACTGTATTGCTACCAGACTTACACCACAAGAAATGCTAAAGGAAATTGTTCATGTTAAGGCAAAATGATATTAGAGGGGAACTGGATTTTCAGGACTGAATGAAGAACATTAGAAATAGTATCTGAATGAATATAAAAACCCATTTCCCACTCAATAAGTAATTATATGACTGTTTAAGGCAAACATTATATGGGTTGTATATCCTTGAATCCCAAAATCTGAATTTGAAATTCTCCAAAATCTGAAACTTCTTGAGTGCTGACATTTTGTGCAAAAAGTTTCAGATTTGGGGCATATGGGATTTTGTAGTTTCATGTAAGCAGTACTCACTCATCAACTGGTAAACTCTATTCAGATATCCAAACATTTGAAAGATTCTGAAATCTGACACATTTTTTATCTCAAGCATTTCAGAAGGAGAGCCTCATAGTATCTTGTGGTTGTCACACATATGGATATAATATATGTGACAACTGCATCATAAAGTATGGTACGGAGACTGACATGAATGCAAGAGTTTTATATTTTATGTGAAATGGTATAATATCAACTCTAGACTCTAAAATGTTAAGGATGTATAATGGAATCCTTAGAACAGTTGTTCTAAGGAAATACAATACAAAGAGGTATAGTCAAAAAATCAGTTAATAAAATGTAGTTCTTTTTTTAATGTTTATTTTTAGTTGTAGTTGGACACAATATCTTTATTTATTATTTTAACGATTTTTAAATAATAATTAAAGAATTCAGGGGAGAATAGAGAAAGGAAAAAACAAAACAAAGGTGTACATCTACTCACATTAATAATCACATTACATGGACTTAAAAAGGCAGAGATTATTCAACTTATCAGAGATATCCAACAACTCAATATTACCTAAAAAGGACATCTTTTAAAACATAAAGACACACTTTAAATATAATACATAAATAGGTTGATGTAAATGGATGGAATTACATAACTTGCTGTATGTTTTAGCTTTTCTCGCTGCTGTGACCAAAAGGCCTGATAAGAACAATTTCAGGAGGAAAAGTTTATTTGGAGGCTCAAAGTTTCAGAGGTCTTGGTTTATAGACAGCTAACTCCTTTCCTTGGGGCTTAAGGTGAGGCAGAAAGATATAGTGGAAAGGTGGGGCAGAGAAGAGTGGCTCTGTACATCACACCAGGAAGGAGAGAGAGAGAGAGAGAGAGAGAGAGAGAGAGAGAGAGTGCTTCCTTCACCACTGACAAAATATATACCCCAGAGGCAAGTCCTCAAGGGCCCATCTCCTCTAGCCACAACCTACCTGCCTACAGTTACAACCAGTTAATCCCTATCAGTGGGATTAATGTACTGATTAGGTTAAGGCTCTCATAAACCTCTAAACCCTTTTGCATTGTCTCACACATTTGCTTTTGGGGAACACCTAAACCATAAGGGTGTAAATGCAAGCGGTTAGCGTAAGAAGACTGGGATGGCTATGTTGATGTCAGGTAAAATAAACTTTCCAGAAGAAGAGTATCACTAAATATAATAAAAAGAGACAGTTCTAAAGAAAGACACAACCATCATAAATGTGTACATGTTTAGCATTTGTTGTGATTTGAATATGAGGTGTCCCCCAAAGCTCCTGTGTTACTGCAGGAATGTTCAAAGCTGAGATGATTAGATTATGATAGCTCTAACTTAATTGATGGTTTCATCCATTTGATGGATTAATAGCAGGCTTTTTAAAAAAAAATTTGCAACAAACAAGTTGTTACTCATGTTTATTTGAAAATTAAAATGGTATATGATCACCAAAAGCATTTTTTGGGGGGCGGGTACTGAGAATTTAACCCACAGTGCTTAACCACTGAGGTACATTCCCAGGCCATTTATCTATCATCTATTTGTTTGTTTGTTTATTTATTTATTTATTTACAAGCAGGGTCTTGCTAAGTTGCTGAAACTGGCTTTGAACTTGCAATTCTCCTGCCTCAGCCTCCCAACCCACTGGGATTACAGGTGTGTGCCACCATGCCCAGCACCAAAAGCCACTTTAGAATAAAAGTTGAAGGACTTATCCTACCTGATGTATAGATTTATTATAAAGCTTTTAGAAATTAAACAGCACTCTTAGTAAAAAGTAGACCTGGGTTAATGGAAAAAGAAAGTCCACAAACACATCATCAAATGAATTTAGCACTATGTCAGGACAATTAAGGGGGGGAAACAGTAGTCTTTAATAAATGATATTTTGGCAGATAAATATAGCCACATAAAACTTTAACCATTACCTCTCACCATATTCAGAAATTAAGTATACATGATAACTACCAAAAAACAAAAAAAAAAAACCTACATCTATAAAACTCTAGAAATGAGCTTAAGATAATTATTTTATTTTTTTATTTAACATTTTTAAAATAATAATGAAAGAATTCAGGGGAGAACAGAGAAAGGAAAAAACAAAACAAAAATGTACATCTACTCACATTTACTTATATACAGTGCTGATGGGATAGGCAAAGATTTCTTAGATAGGAAACAGAAAAAGAATGAGCCATAAAATTAAACTGTGACAACAGGACTCTGCCAAAATTGAAACCTTTTTTCTCTCTGAAAGATACCATTTCAAAATTAGAGAGACAGCCCTCAGGCTGGGAACATATTCAAAATATATAAATCTGGAAATTATATAACTATCTGAACTATGCACTCAGGAATGTTACAGCTCAATAAAGAAGACCAGCATCCCAATTTAAAAAAAAAAATGGGCAAAGTTTGAATTGACTCCTCATAAGGGATATATACAGATGGGCCAGAAGCATATGAAAAGACATTACCTGGTTACTTGAGAGGCAAGGCAGGAGAAATAAGAGTTCCAGGCCAGCCTGAGCAACAGAATGGGACCCCATCTCTAAAAAAGAAATAGGAAAGATATTAAACATTGTTGGTCATGGCTTCAGTGCAAGTGAAGCCCAAGAGGAGACAGTGCTACACAACCATTAGATGACTAAAGCTTAAAGTCTGGCAAGTGTGACAAATGTATGCAGTAATAGTTCTCCCACACTGTGTGTGCGGATATAAAATGCTAAATCCACATCTACCACACAACGTAGCCATCCTGTATCTCTATACCTAGCCCCGAGATATCCACCCAAGACAACTGAAAATATATGTCCACATAAAGACATGCACATGAATGTTCGTGGCAGCAAAAATCAGGGAACAGCCCACTTGTCCATCAACATATGAATGGATAAACAATTACAAAATAGCCATACATTGGAGTACTACTCAGCAATGAAACAGAAGAACTGCTGATAGACGCAACAAATTAATTAGTCTTGAAATTATTAAACCAAATGAAAGAAGTCAGATGCAAAAGAGTACATAAAGCAGGAGTTTATTTGTATGAAATTTTGAATTAAAGTCATAAAAAGATCAGTGGTTGCTTGGACTAGGGGCATAGGAAACAATAGACTACAGATGATTTCAGGCATATTTTGAGGGTGATGGAAATATTTGGTACCTTGATTATAGCAATGTTTCATCATTGTAGATATGTGTACATGTGCAAAATTCCATAAAATTGTACATTTTGGAAACAGCTTATTGCATATAAATTTTATCACAATAAAATTAATTTTTAAAAGGACATTTAACTGAATGTCATCTCCTGGGATTTGCTTTCTTCATTCAACATTTATCACTGTGATTTATCAGGGCAGAGTCGGGAAGAAGAAGGGAGGGAGTGAGGAAGCCAGGAAAGAAGGAAATTTATGTCAGTTATTTCATAGGCTGGGAAAAAGAGTGGAAAGGTATCCAAGTCATCTTTAGCAAAACAACCCAAATTCTATGTTCCATGTCTGTCTCTCTTCAGCTATCAGAGAATGACCTTTTTAGAGCCAGGCTCACTGTGACTTTTAGTCAAGACTATTACTGCTTTTAATAATCAAGAAAAATTTCGGTTTGTATTTAGCAACATTCTGTAATCTATCAAGTTTTGCAGCTTGTTTGTTTTAGATCTTGGAACAGCATAACAGAGTGAGCATATTAATGAAAAGTCTTTTGGGGGCTGGAGTTGTGACTCAGCGGTAGCAGACTTGCCTGGCGTGTGTGAGGCGCTGGGTTCGATTCTCAGCACTGTATATAAGTAAATAAAATAAAGGTCTATCAACAACTTTAAAAAAATCTTTTGATTGCAACTAACAGAAATCTAACTCAAAATGACTCAAGCAAGCATGGGAAGTTACTGTCTCACATAACTTAGAAGTCCATGGGAATGACTGACATCAGACATGGCTTGATCCAGATAACCATGTGTTATTATCAGAATCTACCTCTATTTTTTGGCAGAGTCTTTAGGTATCGGCTTTGTCTGTAAACTCCCTTATGATAGCTGCTGGCAGTTTAAAATACCCAGTTTTTGTGTCCAATCAGGAGACTCTATTTGTCTCAGCTTGATTTACATGCCCTTTCTAGAACCAATCAATGTGAAGAAGCTTGGAATGCTCTGGTTGGCTAGGCCCAGCCATGTAGTCTTTCCTGAACCAGACAGGACATCAGGTGGCCCCCACCTGTATACCTGTGTCATATGAAATAACAGTAGGATAAGAGCAAGTTTTCAAAAAGAAAATTCATGTGCTGTGCACTTCTTGATGGAATATCCTATTTATACCTTAAAAGGGAAGTTAAATAATAAAATTAGATAAAATAAACACACTAAAATAAAAGTGGATAAAATGATGACAGTGGAGAGCTAGAAGATTTCAGACACCAAGCATAAGTATGGTCACTCACAAGCAAGCTAGGCTGTTTGATTTGAGGTGGCTGCATGTCATAAATTTGATGCTGCCATTGAAAGACCTGGTTCTAGCTGGGCTGAAGGCACTCCCCATGGAGTTGTCTACATACTTTTCCAGACACAGTGAAATTCTAGAGATTAGGTCATGGTGCTTTCACAGAAATTTACTTGTTTTTATATGTGCATGTTCATGGATACAGAGAGAGAAATGAAATTTGCCTCCTAATCAATGGAGGACATGGATGTAGGATCAGTCATGATCATGATAATGATTGATAATGATAGTGATAGTAGTGATAAGTATAATGCATGTGTTTGAGGACTTACACTATGGTAGGCACTCTCTGAAGGACTTCATAGATCCTCTCATTTAGTCCTCTTAGCAACCTGCTGCTTAGTTACCCCTTATATGCAGGAAGAGGCCAGGTTCAAGAGGAATGAAGTAAGTTCCTTGCTAATATACATATTTGGAGAAGCAGAACTAGACATGGATCTCTCTACCATGCTACTGCTACACCTCTGTTTCTGAGTTTCTTCATATATTAAAAAGGAATGAGAGTCTTCACGCATTCTTATTAGGTTGATTATTCTGGGTACTGGATGAGTTAATGTGTATGAATTTTCTAGAACCAAACCTGTCATCTAGTAAGTGTTCAATGAATGTTAGACATCATTTTATATTATCATCAGATTCCATATTACTTAAAAAATTGTTGTAGAAATACAGAATACCTTTGTTTTGTTTTTATTTATTTTATGTTTGCTGAGGATCAAACCCAGTGCCTTATATGTGCCAGGCAAGCGCTCTACCACTGAGCTACAACTTCAGCCCTCTATATTACTTTTAATATTTAAAAGAAGAGGGGCCATATTTTAAGGGAAAAGTACACAGTAATGAAACAAATGCACACATAGAGTCAGTGAAAACTGTGACTTCTTTTCTGCTTCCATCAAAAGCTATTAAAATGTAGGGCCTGCTATTGTATATTTATTCAGACATCAATCTTAATCAGCTCCTTTGCTACTTTGGCGGTAAGGGCATTGTAATTCTATTTTTATCGGTTCCTTCCTGTGCACCAGACATTCAAAATAGCATGAGTAAGGATCAAAAATATCTTAATGGATTTGGTTCCCAGAGATATCAGTGACCAGAGGAAGAGTTTTGCAGAAAATTCTTACTGAGCTGATAAGGAAGGTAAGTGGGGAAGGTGAGGGAGGGCTGGTTGTGCTGCTTGCTGTACATCTGCATAGAGCAAAAGGCACAGATCAAGCAGCAGGGTGACACAGAGCCCTGGAACAATCTGGAGGAGCAGATCATAAATGCTTCCTATTCTCAGGTTTATGCTCAGGGTCAGTGCAGTGTCATTGTCAAGGATAATACCACCCTCCACAAGGAAATCATATTTTTGATGAACAAACTTCCTGGTGCAGTTGTGGTTTTTGTACACACATACAAAATATAGAGATTTCTGTGCCGTTAATGTTTTTGCATGGATATCTTGTGTAGGCATCTTTTCTCCTTTCTGTTTTTCTCATTATATCACCTCTTTATCCTTCTACCCTCCTTTCTTCCCTCTACCTGTCTTTGACTCTCTCTTAGTACTACTTTATGCTCAAACTAATCATTGTTAGAAAGTTATTAAAGTTTAGAATCTGAGATGGAAGGAAAAAGAAAGTGAGATCAGAATAACCAGAGCCTTGTCTTGCTACAGAGGTGTGTGTTATGTAGGGCTCCCAAACTGTGGTAAGTCATGCCACATTAGTGAAGCGTGACATCATCTCAGGCAGTGCACAGATGCACGTTTGTTCTCTAGTAATTTTGTATTTATTGCATGCATATTGAAAAGTGTATGTGTATGTGTAGCACACCACCCCTGTGATTTCGTGGATATTGTTGTTTAGGCTAGGGATAAATTTATTCAAGTAATAAAAGTGAGTCCATATGTAGAGAAATATTTAGTAAATATTAGTACAGGTGGTACCCAGATGTGGCAAATGAATCATGACTCTTGCACATCAGGACTGAAACTTGGGCACACTGTTATAATACATGGCATTTTTTACTTGAATTGGTCACCCCTGGGGAGCTCTATAGAAGGTAGGCATTGGTCCACTCCAAGTGATCTCGAAAGAGTACCCATGCCATCATGCCTGGGTTCAGTTGTAGCATTGGTGAGTCTCTCTCAGAGGTAAGGGTTCTGAATCCAACCAACCCCCTCCCATCCGCCAAAATTCCACAGCTGCATTGCTTGACGAAAGCCCAAGGCGTGAGCAATAACTCTGCACCAGCAACTTGAGTTTTTAAACATTTAAACATGTGTAGCAGGTGTGAGTATTATTCCACTATGATATGCAGATGCAAGTAATTTCACATCCGTCTGTTTGTTTGTTGTTAGAGTTGAAGCAAATCTAAATTTGAGCCCTTGCTTCTTTGTGTGAAAAGGAATAGATACCGCTTGAGATGGAGGTTCCTTGTACCCTGGTTCCCAGTCCAGAGCCTTGAGGATATCCAGGCCATGTGGTAGGGACCATACGTGGACTTTGCTCCATACCATCCACTGCCAATGGTCCCCTTGTTGGCATTTCATGAACTTTCGAGAGCAAGAGATGGCTGTGTTTTCCCTGACTTGGGTTTGGGGATTTCTGCTCAAGCTGGGAGTGAGGACATGATTTAGCTTCCCAGGGTAGAGCACATGACTGTTCTACTGAGGGCTCCCAACCCACCCTGCCCCTTTGCTGGGAACCCCATCTGGGTCCTCACCCTTCCACACAGTCCTTGCTTATTCTCTTCGGCGGAGGTGGGGGTGGAGGGTGTGGGGGGATCTCCCTTCTGCTTTCCTGCCTGCTCTCTGTAAGTCCTTTACTTTCACAAGTCCCTAGAGGCACTCTTCATATCCCCTCACCCCCACACCCCAGCCCCCCTCTTGACCTAACTTCATGCTCTCAGTGAAAACAAAAACTAGGAAGGGTGTGAGGGTGGTGATTCTGACAACCTCTGTTTACACCATCGTACATAAACACCCCTGAGGCAAAGGAACACAAAGACTTTCTTGGAATAAGGAAGTGAAAACAAGAAAACCAAATACAAGTTAATATTTTCATAACTTTTCTGTCACATGTGAAATAAAAATTTGAAATGCATGTATATACATAAAATAATATGTTATAATGTTACACATACACACTCAACTCCCTAGATTCAGAAATGTGTTCACATAGGTATAGTACATATAGGTATAAACATAGTTTCCCTATCTTACTAAATAGAGTCTGTGCATAATTAGAGAATCTGAATGCTATGTTTCTTAGGCCTTAATGATTATCTCTGTCAAATGCATTTTATCCAAAAACTCATAAGGTATTTGAGGCTGAAAAGCACTTTTATTGTTGAATTTGCTGAAGCATTTAAAGAAAGAGAAGATAATACAGAGTTCAGTGGCCTGACCTTAGATCCACTTGCCTTAATGTCCCATTAGTACCAATATTTTAAAACTCCAAGACAATGCTGATTGTTATGGTTTGCATCTGAGGTGTCCCCCAAATGCTCATGTGTGAAACAATGAAAGGCTTAGAGGTGAAATGATTGGGTTATGAGAGTCAACCCCATTAGTGAATTAATCCCCTGATGGGATTGACTGAGTGGTAACTGGAGGCAGGTAGGGTGTGGCTGGAAGAGGAGGTGGGTCATTAAGGGCATGCCTTTGGGTATCTGGCCAGTGGAGTCTCTCTCTGCTGCCTGATCATCATGTAAGCCGCTTCCCTCTGCCACTCTTCCGCCATGATGTTCTGCATCATCTTGAGCCCTAAGGAATGACGCTGGCTGTCTATGGATTAAGACTTTGAAACCATGAGCCCCCAAATAAACCCCTCCTCCTCTAAAATTGTTCTGTCAGTCTTTTAGCCACAGCTTCAAAAAAGCTGACTAAAACACTGATCCGTTGTACTTTGCATTCAGACCCGTGGCCCGCCCTGCTCCCTCTGCATCTTAGGGCAGACTGAGCTCCACCAGCTAAGATTCCCAGGCTCCTTTGCCAACTGGCCACCAGCACCGGCTCCGGAGCCTGCCTTCCCTGGAGAGCCCTTTCTCCAGTGGACCCAGCTTCTGCCGGGCAGGCCATTAGTGTCAGATGTTAGGGTGATCCTGGCCTCCAGCAGTAGCACCTCCTCCCTCTGTCACTCCAGCCCTATTGCTAGGAGTGACATCTTTCAGTTAATAAATCCAAATTCCTTTTCTAACACCTTTGAAATTAATAGTCCGTATTTATTCCTTGATTGAACAACCTGACTGTCGTGCTCCGCTGCCCTAGCTGGGTCTCAATTCAAAAGGGAAGATGAATGAAGAGGCTAAAATTCCTAATTTGAAAGTAGTGGTTCTGTATAGAAAACACAGGAACAAATAATAAGGGTCACTGCCTTTCATGGTTATCACCTTTTGCCAGGTTCAGAGAAAAGCCATTGCTCTCATGGAGCTTACCTTCTAGCCAGGAACAGATACACCAACAAAAAGGATAATGTAAAAGAATTTTAGACACTGACAAGGACTGGCCATGGGAATAAAATAGGATGATGTTTTAGGAAGTGGTTACTTTAGTGAAAGGCTTATAATCACTCCAGCCTGGGTCTAGCTTACAAAGACACCCCATTCACGGAAATCCTCCGTTCCACATGCCACAGATTCCTTCAAGGCCACAAATTAGGGTTACCTTGTCCTCCCAAGTGCATTGTTTTTCATGTACTGTATTTTGCTGATGGAAATAAAAATAAATTTAAAGGTCTTGATGTGAGACAGGAACTCCCTAATGTCCTGTAGTCTCCATCATTATTTCCAGTTGTTTTAATATCACCACTTCACCTATCTACATGAACTTTAAGTGCAATTCCTGCTTGAACTGTTCAAGATCATTTTAATTTGTGGAGTGTCACTTTCCCTGTTGGAGAAGTTGCCAGGTGTTAGACACCAAGCCAAACATTTCATCTTTACAACCTTGGAAGAAAGGTGTACTAATTCTCATTTTACAAACCATATACCTAAGAGGTTACTTGCCTAAAGTCATGTAGCTAATGATTAGTAGAAATGGGACTCAAACTCAGTTTGTGCAATCCCACCACTGACTTCTTAACAGAGTAGAATTGGACTATAACCGGTGATTGCTGTCCGTGGGTGTCAATATTATCTATTCAACCTAATAAATTTGTAGTTACCCATCCAATTCCTTGCACCCTCAAAATAGAAACTAAACATAAAATAAATATAAATATAAAACTATCATTTTATAAGATTCTAAATTGTACATGTAAATTGACAAAAGATGAACAATGAGCCTTAGCTTTATTTCCAGATTTTTCTCTGAATTTGATCAGAGCCTCTTCTGATAAGCAAAGTAGCTTAGTCAGGTTTCTGCCCATTGGCACAAAGCAGACACGTGAAATGCCAACTGTTAATCCAGATGATTGGTTAAGAGCCAGTATGAATTAGTGAAGACCTAAGTTTCAAAATGTTTATTAAAATCAAGTCAGTAAGAAACTAAAGGGGAATTTTTGGCAAAGTGAGGAAAAAAGGAGAATATGCCCGTATGGATTGTGTTTTCATTATAGTGTTATTGACTTCTTTTTCCTTGGAAGGACTATCCCTGTTTCTGAAATTATGTCTATCCTGTATTTCAGGTTTGAACATTTTTTTCAATGAAATATAGTAGATGATAGTCAAGCGTGGTGTATGTTTGTGAGTGTAGGTATGTGTGCATGTTTGTGCTTTAGTGTCCTTTCATGCCAGATTAGTTATTAAGGCTTATTAGTACATAAAGCATTTCTTAAAATGTTATTAGTTCTTGAGATCTGAAAAGCCAGTAACCTCTGGCCCTGATAAAAGATCAACTCTGTGGGCATGGTGGCCCACTCTGCTAATCCCAGCAATTTGGGAGGCTGAGGCAGGAGGATCACAAGTTCAAAGCCAGCCTCAGCAATTTAACAAGGAAAAAATACAAAAAAGGGAGTGGGGGGTTGAGAATGTGGCTCAGTGGTTAAGCTCCCCTGGGTTCAATCCCTGATATGAAAATTAAAAAAAAAAAAAAAGATCAACATGTTGAGGCTGTTATGTGTTAATCACATGAATCATTTGTAATGAGCATTTATATAGTTTATAAAGATACCTTGGACATATTAATATAAATAATCAGTTTTTACTGAATGCTTACTTTATACCAACTCATAGTCTACATACAGATTGGCTCCTTCTTAGGCATACTGTCTCCTCAGGCTTCTACAGTGGCTGCCAGTGGCTCTGAGGGAGGAGAGACTCAGCAAAATCCTGAGACTGATCCTGTAGCCAACTTGGGTCCTGTGCCCAATCCTGCAATCATCTCCAGGGTGGAAGGGATAGAGTGCACTCGTGACCTTAGCCTAGGACATGAGTTCTGCCTTACTGGACCTGACGTGCAGCCAGCTTACCCTAAGTCCCTGTGGAAGTCACTACTGTTGGCAAGACGAAATGGAAGAACACGGAAAAGCAACCAGTAGATGCCCACTAGGAGCTGTGTACTGGAGACAGGACGTGGACAGCTCCTCTTTGCAACTTGTTTCCTTTAAACAGTTGACATTATTTGTTGGATGGCAGAAAAATCTCTCTTTAGAGACATAAATCTGTACAAAGAAGGGTACCAGTGACTTCTAACTTCTTTTCCTCTTGTTATAAGTTTACTATTTGAATAATAAAAAAAGGACAGATCTGATCCTACATTATTCAGCTGTTGCTGAATGCTCTATTTTCTTAAAACCATGTTCTTTAGAAAAGTCGATCTTTCCTCCCCCTAACAGTTAATACTCTTTCTCCACAGCCAGCCCCTTTCAGTAGACACTTTCCTTTCCAGATTTAAAATCTCTTCATATGAGGCTTTTTAGACTTCTCATTAAACTTTTCATCCATCATATGAATGCCGGATGATAGAAACTGCACCCTTTTCCGCACTTTTGCCATGTGGGTAATAAATACATCTATTTACTTCAGTTTCCATCAATTAAAAAATACTACAGTGGCTTTTTATTTCATCAGTTACATGGAAGTTTGAGGGGATGGGAATGAGGCTCCCTGTTTGCAAGTACTTGGACGTTAGTAAACTTTTCTTAGAGATCCAGTCCAGGAAAATAGATTGCTGGCCCAAAATAGAAGCAGGATTCTTTTTTTTTTCCCCTAAATGAAGGAAGTCATTGTTTAAAGTAATACTTAAAAGTCTTAAAAGAGCCTAATTGTTCCCTTCCTTTTTAAAAGTATTTCTGAACGTATTGTTAAAAGACTCTCAATATCTTCCTATTATTTTAAAATGGTATAGTCGTTTTTATGCAGTCTTGTTATTAATACTGAAATCTCATGCCCAAGTGGACCTCACAGTTTGGAGTCTACAGTTTTGCCTGTTCTAGATGTGTTGTATTATGATGTGAATGAGTCCATTGGTGCTTGCAGTTTTCATGTTATTTGCTTTTTACAGTTTTCAGTTTAAGTTAAATGAATGCTTATATCTTTGATTCCTCTTTGGTAATGGGGGCCTTTTTACCTTGGAAAGCAGGAGAAGTTGTCTTTTCTCAAAATGTACCAGAGCCCAGGGAAAGCTTCCCAGGTTCTTTCGTGCAGATCACTGTGTTTGAGATCTGTAATGTTTCCCCTGGTCTCCCTCCAGGCCCCACATGCCAGACCCCTGAGCCTAACAGCACTTGAAGGGGGTGTAACAACTTGCTGTCATACGATTGATGAATTGATCAAATGAATTTATGCAAGATAGCGAGTGCCCAGCACCTCTGCCTGAATGTTTACACAGGATAATCTCTTGGAACATAGCTAAGTTTCCATTTGTGATAGGAAATATATGCTGCTTATCTTCAGAATCTGAAACAAAGGTTAGGGAAAAAACTCTAGAGATTAAATTGTCAGGATGCTTTTTTCTTAAATACATGAGAGCCCAAAGAACATTGAGTCTTCATAAAGAAGATTTAGTTACTGTAGTCAACATCTATTTGCATGCACCATCTCTACTTTTTAAGGTGCTTTCATCATAGGCCAGCTTCAAGGTGCTGGACGTTGGACTGCAGGTCAGCCAGGTTTCCATATTTTTGTCATCTAACAGCCCCAGTAGTTCCAGAGGCTTCTTCTCCTGGTATTAAAGTTGTGGCGGGAGTTGCAGAAGCCAGAGCGTCCTTTCCACTCCAGCAGGAACAACTTCACTGTGGCGCAGTGAAATGCTCGCTGAGCTCCATTCAGTAGCAGAGGTTACTAGTGAAAGTAAGAGTTAGAGGTAGAAGAAGGTGGGTGGTAGTATTCTTGGGGTGTAGTTGGAGGGTGGCTCCTAATAATTGGAGAACATCTCTGCCTAGGAGAGGAGC
The DNA here is from genome assembly GCF_021218885.2 of Marmota monax. NCBI lineage: Eukaryota > Metazoa > Chordata > Mammalia > Rodentia > Sciuridae > Marmota > Marmota monax. The sequence continues at coordinate 2,276,063 of NW_026694339.1, forward strand.
CAGATAGGATGGAATGACCAGAAAAGAGTGTGTGAAAGGGTGTCCCTCCAGGGCATAGGCTAGCTTAGCAGTTGGGTTTGGGAAGGAGGGTTGGTAGTCAATCCCCATAACTGAGACCTGGGAAGGAAACAGAAGCCCAGAGTGGGCAGGCAAGACAGAATAGGTAGCCCCCGTGTCCATAAGGAAGGTTATGGACTTACCTGCTACATGGAGCATTACCCTGGGCTCAGCGAGGGTGGTGGGCATCCCCAAGTCTGGGCTTCTTCAGTCTTTTGCGAATTCCAGTAGTGCAAGAGAAGTGACCACCTGGCTGGTCATACCCCCATGTGCTGAGGAAGGGCCAGCCATGGGGCAGTCACTCTTCCAATGTACTGTCTGTTTACAGGTGGGCACAGCCCAGAGCGGGGTGCTGGGGTTTGGGCATTGGTGAGCCCTGTGACCTTCACATCCACAGTTGAAGCAAGTCCCTGGCAGAGAGGAATTCTGGTTCCCGTGTGAAGCTCTCTCTTGAGTCATAGGCCTCAGGGTTGCTGCCAAGGCCTGGGTTTGGAGTGTTACCTTTTTCTGCAATGAGCCTGCCTGGCTAGTTCAGCTGATTCCTCCCAGGCATTATAGATACTTCACAGGCCATTTTCACCAGATCTTAGATAAGGGGTCTGAGGGCCCTCCTTAGCTAGTTTGAGCTTTTTTCTAATATCATGGGTCCATTGAGTAATGAAATGGATTGCTATCACTGTAGCCCCAGAGGAAGACTCAGGATCCAGCTTAGTATATTTGTTGAGGGCCTGTGTAAGGCGGTTGAGAAATAAGGCTGGATTCTCATCTGGATCCTGGGTGATTTCTCTCAGCTTATCAAAATTAACCACCTTATTGGAAACCACCTGCATGTCCACTAAAAGGTATTGGACCATGCAAGTGACGGTGACCTTGTTGGCCATCTTGGTAGTCCCTGTTGGGTTTGGTTAAGGGAACGGCTGCTTCACCTGTGGGGAAAGTTATATCTGTTAGACGAATTTGATCAGCATGATCTCGTGCAGGCTGCTGGATGCAGGTTTGCTCATCCAGGGTAAAGGTGGAGGAGAGAATGACACAAACATCATGCCAGGTAAGATCGTAAGTCTGAGAGAGGTATCGGAATTCCTTAATATAAGTAGAAGAGTCAGCAGAGAAGGACCCAAGGTGCTTTTCAGTCTGGGAAAGATCTTGAGTTGAGAATGGAATGGTGTACTCAGACAATCCCTTCAGCACCAGCCACTTCCCTGAGGGGACAAAGAAGCTTTGGGTTAGCTGGTAAGAGGGCCTGGTGGGACTGGGTGTGGGCACTGACAGGAGAAGAGAGGAGTGAGTGGGTGGAGGGATCCATTGAGGGTGGAGGGGGAAGGGTTGTATCAGGAGAAGAGGTGGGCCTAGGAATCATGACTGCAGGAGAGGAGGAGGGGGAGGAGGGGAAGAGGGATGGAGGGGGAGGGTCCTGGAGCAGGGGAGGAAGAGCTGTGGTAGCAGGAGGAGGGGGAGGGAAGGGTGCAGGTGTGGGAGGGGAGGAGGGGGAGGATTGGCCTGGGTAAGGAGGGGGAAGACAGGAAGGTGGGGCTGAGAGCAGATTGGGTGGATCTGAGAATGAAAAGAAGAACAATGGGAAAGGGGTTTGGGATTTTCCCTAGCAAGGAAGACTTGAGCAGTAGAACTGGTGGAGCAGAGGGTAGGATGGGAGCGAACCTCAAAAAGCCTGAATGTAAGGGATTTCTGCTCACTTCCCTATCCAGTGACAGAAATTGTCCAAATTAGGATTTAAAAGTCAAAAGCTCCTTCTGGGGGCCATTTTGACCCACTGTCTAGGTCATACTGGGATCAGGCCACAGTGGGGTAAAAGACCAGGCGCTTACAGCATAGGTCTTGAGTGAATCCTAATTTGGCAAAATTGGAATATAGACAACCCAAAGGAGTTTGGGGGTCTAAGGAGGACTCAGTGTTTCCCATGACCTTCTGGCACCCTCGGGGGTGGGGTGGGAGCAGAAAAAGGTGTCCCAGATACTGATCACACTCATCTGAGGGATGGACAGATAAGGGCCAGGCTGGGGTTGAGGCATCCTTGCAATCCACCGAGGCCTAAATGGATCAGAATGACTCACATGAGGGCTGGGGATGTCTCCACAGTTCCCAGGGCCTTGAACAGACCCAGCAGGGGCCTATGGATAGACCCCCCCCCCCCCCAGGTGGAGAGGGGCTGGAAGGTCAGGGGAAACAGGGGAACTTACCCCACTCCTGTCGACCTGGATGAAGGGAGAGGGAAAGAAGGAGCAGCTTAGGAATTTCCTGGTTCCTTTGAAGGAGAAGGTGGACCTCAATCCCTATGGGAGAGGCCCAAAAAGCTCCCCTGGGTTTCGGCACCAGATGTAAGGTCAGGCTCTGGTGATCAAAAGGAAGCAGATTAGAAGCTGCTGAACAAGGCTTTATTGAGATTCGCTCCCAGGCCAGACCCTCCAGTCCAGCAGAGAGGGTCTGGGGGAATCGCACCCAGGCTCAGCCAGATTAGAATTTTATTGGGCTTAGGGCAGGAGGGGAGGGCTTGGGACAGGAAAGGGAGATTTTTAGAGTCCCTTGTCTTCCTGGGGTTGGTCGGGGGATCTTGCTGAGATCCATGTCCTTCCAGCATGGGTCAGGAGACCCCACTGATTGACAGGTGGCTCACTGCTGGTCTGTGGGAGCCTGATTGGTTGCCTGGTGCTTTGTTCCCTTAGCCACCTCAAACTGACCTAACAGATATTTTAGCCATTTTTAAGCAGTTAGTTCAGTGGCATTAACTGCATTCCCATCACTGGGCATCAGTCAACATTTATCTCCAGAACTCATCTCAAACTGACATTGTGTACCTATTAGATAATAGCTCTTATTTCCCCTCCCCCACCAGCCTCTGGCAACCACCATCTTACTCACTGTCTATATGACAACTCCGTTTATACGAGTACCTCCTATAAGTGGAATTATACTGTTAAAAGAAAGTCTAAGGCCATTGAAATTTTTAAAATTTTACTCCAGCAAGAAAAAGTTTCTAGAACCTGGCAACCTTCTAGATGGAAGATAATTCAGAATGCTACCTTCTTACAATTTGGTGAGATATTTTTACGGCTAGAAAAGCAGGAAGTGGCATACAGAGATCACCTGGTTAGTGCAGTTTGCCATTGTCTACTTGGCCATAATTTGGCAGGGATTGTCTCAGGGGTCATCTGCTGTGATTGGATGAGGTTTAGCTACAAACTGGTTAGATTACAAATTGCTTGCCCATCAAATAAGGTTGTAGTTCATTATCTATGTCAGCCACTTTGGATCAGACTTTATCTTTCAAGTATGGAGGCCAAATTTAGTCAACAATGCAATTTTTGTCCTTTTGTATTTGGTGTATTTCACTTAGCCAAGTGTCTTCAAGGTTTATGCAGTAGCATGTGTCAGAATTCTCTTCCTTTTTAAGACTGAATAAGTCCCTTGTATGTGCACACACATTTTGTTCATCCACTCATCTATCATGGACACTTGGGTTGCTTCTACCTATTAACCATGTGTGAATAATGCTGCTATGAACATGGGTATCGGTTCTTGTCCAAGTCCCTGCTTTTAGTTATTTTGGGGATTTACTCAGAAGTGCTTGATTACATGATAATTCCATATTTAACTTTTTGAGGACCTGCCATGTCATTTTCTACAGTGGCTGCCCCACTTTATATTCCTTCCAGCAATCTGTCAGGTTGTTTTCAAGGAACTGTAATTCCCACCTCACCCTACTTCCACAACACTGGGCAAATCCTGATTCTTATTGGAAAAAAGATTGTGAAATGTGAAGGTACTGACTTGGGGCCAAGGGAAGCAGAAATGTACTAAAAGAGGATATGAAAAACAAAAAGCAAAAATTAAGACATAACAGAGTAGGAAAGACAGTGTTCACAAAGTATATAGCATTAAACAGAAAATGCTGTAAGCAGGGTGTAATGCTCCCATCTGTCTGTCACTGCCTCATTTAGGGCACCTGGTCCTGTTGTGTCAAGTACAAAATGCCTTGTGTGCCTTTGTAAGAGCCCAGCTCCCAGTGTCCTCTCTTCCCTACACCAGTGTCCATGTGGTCTACAAAGTAGAACAAATGCCGAGCAAACTCTCAGATACAGCCTCCTTTCTGCTATTCACCTCCAGATAGTTCAATCCATGTCCTTTTATTTCTGGAAAAAAAAAAAAAAAGTGTCAGTTTGGAATTCGGAAAACACTTGCCACCTTTGGGCAAAACTAATTATCACAATACACATGTTCTGTTCAGAATTTCCAAAGAGAAAGAAATGTTTGATTCTTGTACATGTTACCTATGTCTGGTTTGGGGAGAAGAGGAAGGAAGGGGCAGGAGGACATTATTTCTGATTTTAGGTAACTTTGTTAACTTGTGTTACTTCACTTCTTGAAATTATATGACACCAGAGAGAGCGCTTCTGTGTTCAACTTTGTGGATTTGAAAACTGCTACGCTGAATATTTTATGATCTTCTTGTCAAGGCCTCTCCTTATAACGTGACCTAGAGGCACTGCCGTGACTTCTTTTTTATGAAGACTTGAATATTTACAGTTGTAGAAAAACCTCAAGAGACTCAGCATTTCAAAAGCCATACTTTAGGTTTTATTTTCTATGCTGGATATTGTTTGTGGGCTTTCTTATTATAAAATTAAAGTTGTCATAGTGACATCTCTTTCAAACCAGATATTCTGTGGTCCCAGAAAAGTCTCATATTAGGAAATCAGGTCTATTTCTGAATGTATTAGTACTGTGCACAGAAAGCAGCTCAACATGAGTGAGTAGGCATCTCTGGTAGATGGAGTGTTTGGGTCAGTTTAAATGTCTGAGGATTAAACTGAAAACTTCTTTATCCTGATAACTGTTCAAAAATCATCTTAAGACCTTTAAGTCAGCGTCTTCTAGTGTCTCCAGGTGACCATAGTTGGGATAATTGTACTGGTCTAGCTCATCCATATTTAGAATATGTGGTAACTGCCTGCAGGTCTCAGTTCTGACCTGAGTATTTGTTAAGCCAGTGCCTGGACCTTTCCTAGACATGAGTCAGAACACTTTGTGGTGGGGCAGGAAATCTGCACGTTAGCACCCAGGGTGATTTTTATGCCCACTAATGTGTGAGAATTTTACTTGAGCAAGGTGTTTGGGTTGGCTGTGAACTTATTTTTAGAATTGCTTCTTATAAATTCACTCCTGATGGAGGACATCTTCCTGCCTCTTTGCTATAAAAGCGGATGTCAAACTAACTTCACATTCACTTAACTCAGGAGTTAGATTGGTTGGAATATGAATAATTGTGATTTTTTTTACTGAATTCTAAAAATAGTTTTCCATATTTGTTTCATTTCAAACTCACTGTTCTGTGTTGTGGAAGGAGGGTTGGCATAAAATTCAGAAGACACCGATTATATATATGGTTTACTTCCTAGTGGTGTAATTTTGGATATCATCTTGTCTCTGGTCTTTACTTTCTTCACATATGTAATAGGAGTGTTGTACTAATAGATCTCTGAGTTTCTTTCCATCCCTAACATTTTTTGTATCTCTACTTTATTCTCTTAACTTTTTCTCTTCTACCCTCAAAAACATTTTCTCATGCACAGAACTGGAAAATACCTTTGAGATTATTTATTCTTAATCTCTCATGTAGCACAAGAGAAAATAGTCTGAAGAGCAGGCAGGAGGTGCTGCTTTGGAGGAACCTAAAAGAGACCCCAGGGCTTGAGCTCTCAAATCGGGGCCCCTCCCACTGTGGCATTAATTGCATGTCACACAAGGGGCTCCATTTCATTTATTCTGGGAGTACCCCATAATCGTTAGATTCTGTAGCAACAGATGTTGCTCTGGACGTTTGATAATTAGGAATTGAATGCCTAGTGGTGTATTTGTGTCATCAAACTATATCTTTACTCTGGGGTCAGAGATTCTAGGGACATCAGAATATGACTATGGCAGTCCACAAGTAAATCCCTGATGACTCTTGCTACTATTTTAAGAATACCAAGACAACATAAATTATAAACTCCATTGTGATACTCTGGTGTCTTGGAAAGAATGTGGCCTTTGGACTTACACCTGTATTCACAACGTGGGGCGACTGTTAACTGGTACCCTGTGCAGGTTATTTTACCTCTCTGAGCCTAATTGACATAAAGGTTGCAACCAGATAGTTTGCTGATTAAATGAGATCATAACAAAGATTCCTAGAATTTACTGGGCACTGAGTAAATACTATTTTTCTTTCATGGTCCTTTATTTTTGGGGATTGTTAAGGTTGAAATTTTATAATCTTAAAGCACTTATCAACAATTTGCAAATAAATGTTAAGGGGTCATTTTAAGCTTCTTGGGAAGATCAGCTTTCAGGAATTTTTTTGAAAAAGATCTAGGACTCTGTCATATCTGTTTTCGTTGCTGTCACTGAACATTTGGGAAGTTCAGGTGCGGGGCACCCGCATTTGGTGAACGCCTTCTTGCTGTGGGTGACGTGGTGGAGGGTGTCTCATGGTGAGCCACAGCAAAAATGCCAGTTCAGATCTCTCTTCCTCTCCTTGTAAAGCCACTAATACCATCATGGAGGCCTCACCCTTCACAGCTTCATCTAAGGACTTCCCTAAAGCTCCACCTCTAAATGCCTGTAGCATATGAATTTGGGGATTGAATTTCCAACCTATGCACTTTTTGAAGCATACAAATCTTAGCAGACCGTTTTGAAAAATTAGGGCTAAAATGCCAGACTCCTGTATGAACATGGAACTCTTCTGGAGTGTTTTCAGTGTTACAGACTGAGGAACAAAACCTCTTCTTCATATTGTCCCCACTTTTTCTTGCTCTCAGCAGTCCTTCAACAAGTCTGGGAGCAGTATTAGAAGCACAGTCCCAAAGCCTGGTGGCTTACTCCGTAAATGCTGGCGAGTGTTTTCACAGACCAAAGAAGTCCTGTGAGCGAATATCCTTCCACTAAAGGACAGCGAATAAAATTTGTGACACAAGGAGTAAGAAGATTGATCCTTTCCAGAAAATGAATTTTCTTTCAACAACTTGTTCCTTTTGATGAAGTATTCATTTTTTAAACAGAAATATAGATCACTTTTTTATAGGTGTCAATTAGTTTTCCTATTGCTAAGTATTTGTCAGTCCAAACCTTTTTATTTCATTTTTTTGAGATGGGGTCTTGCCATATTGCCCAGGTTGGCCTTGAACTCCTGGGCTCAAGCAATCCTCCTGCCTCAATACAATACAATCTACAATACCAAGGCCTCCCAACAAGCGGGGACTATAGGCTTGTGCCTGTGTATCCAGCTCTGTCCTATGATTGTGTTCATATTGATAGCTGAATATATTGGTGCTCACCAAGTGTTGACAAGCCTTATCTTCCTGGAAAGACTGCTTTTCTTATATGAAACTATTCTGGTGCTGTTTAAGAAATTGAAAGGCCCAGATTAGATATTCTGAGATGATAAAAGAAAAAATAGTCTAAAAAGGTAGGAGGGGGGACTTAGGCCACTTATTTTCATTTTTATTTTCTATTTGATTTTTGGCACTACAGAATCTCAGGATTATAACATTCCTTAAAGTTGATCTAGACAGCCAGTAAACATACTCCTCCTCCTACACACACACACACACACACACACACACACACACCCACACACACCAAGACAAAGAGACAATGAGAATGAGAATGAATGAATTCATCCACTGTTTGCTGTACTGTGCCTGTGGTGTATGGAATGTGGCCAGAACACCTGTTATCCTCTCTCTGTTCCGACTGATTTTGCTGGTGGGGTACCAGCCTACTCCCTTCCTCTTGCACTATCCTGTGTTTGTTTCTCAAATGAGAATCATTTATCAGGCAAGGTTGTATATTTCTGCTCAAATATCCTTCAACTGAAGCCATATCATCCGAGCCCTTGTCCACATGGCAGCTCCTTGAATAGTCAAAAGGAACTTGGCAATGTCCTTAGTCCTCTCTTCTCCAGGTACTTGTCCCTGGGCTTTTCTTTTACTGGAGCACAACTAAATGAATTGCTGTACGTTTCCTCCATGCCCACTAGGGCAAGTCTACCATAGATAAACAATATTGACAAAGGACTACTAAAGTTATGCCTGGAGAGAGTTTTAAGTTCTTAGAAATGACACTGTACTTTAAATGCAAGACCTCAAGGCTTTTCTGTTTGAGATGTGGTGCTACAATGCCCAGGCCAGTGCCCTATCTGTGTCAGAATGGGGAAGCTGAGACACTGAGCCTCTTGGTCAAAGCATCAGTATGTCAGTCTCACAGAGCAGAATGGCTGGCACATAAGCAGTGCTAGGTGTGCCCAAAAGCGGATCTGGGCTTGGCAGGACTGTCAGGTGAGGAATCTTTGAGAGTGGGGAGCTCCCATATCTCATCGTGTTCAGCCAGGCTGATCTGCAAAGGGATGGCTTTCTGGGGGGAATAGCAGTGCTTAATTGATTTACACTGTTGACGAAGGAAACAGACGCATCTTCTAATTACCTACCATCCCATATGGGGAGAAAGGCGTAGGTTGTAGAAGCTGCCTCTTGACATTAAAAAAAAAAAAAAAGACAAGATGCTAAAGTAACTTAAGGACATGTACACATGTATGTAGCTTTTTTTAACACTATGAATGAAAAACGAGTTTTAAGTTTTAAATGTACATTTTAATAATAAAAAATAGAGCTATTGTCAAAACTCCAAAAGGAAGCCTTTTATTCTTTAAGCACACAGAGAGAGAGAGGGCAAGAGAGAGATCAAGTGTCTTTTCTTTTCAGCAGTCCTTCCTAATTGCCTTTTGAGAGGCTCTCTGCAGAGTTCTGGGGCCCCCTTTGGCAGTGCTACTTGGTGGGATGGAGCAGGGGCCAGCATCCCCGAGGGGGATGGGGCGGGGACACTGGGCTGGCTCCCAGGCCTATTTGCTCTGAGCACCAGCCAAGTCAGGTTTGGCTTTTGCTCACCTGTCATTGCAGCAATATGTAGTGACATTTCAAACAGCTAGCATGGAAACAAGGTAAAAACTGCTTGGGACAACTGGGAAATTTCATTTAGACAAAATGTCAGACCTTAGTCTCCAGTGTAAATACTAGAGGCTTTGCTCTGTCCGGTTATGCAATAGCATTTGGTGTGAAATTAAATCAGAGGCTAGTGAAAATCCAGATAGGATTTAAATGTGTTGAGTACATTTCATTTTCTCCCCTAATTTAGGAAACCTTATGCTTCTTCACTCGTCAGCACTCACAAGTACCTGGAAGAGGGTCCAGTAGTCTTAAATAGAAATATGATAGTTAAAAGAGTCTCTATCACATAGAGAAATTCAGGGTTTATGGACACCCTGACTTAAGTGTTTTGGTCTTCAGGATCTAGCTAAGCACTGATTGTTTTGATTTGCCCAGCAACCTAACCCAAATTCTTGAATAAGCAATAAAAGGTCTTCAGCCTTTAGGAAGATGAGATGGATATATTCACAAAACACTCAGGTCCTTTTTTCAGATATGGGATTTTTTAATAAAGGAAAGAGAACAGGATCATTTTCATCCTATTGCCAACTCTTTTTGTCTTTCAGAGATCAAATTATCCAATTTTAGGAATTCATTAAAAAAAAAAACTTGGTCGTGAGTTTCAAAGGCCACCTTTATTGTCCTCAGCAGAAACATTAAACTTGTAAAGATTTTTAAAATTTTTCCTTGCAGCAACCCCCTCCACTCCATACAAAACTGCTCAGGGAAAATGCTTGCCCTCACTTCCTGCTATTCAGCCCTGTGCATTGTTAAACTGATGCAGTGTTTATACACATGGTGGTTATGGCTGTAGCCCGGCTATTGTTGAAGGATGTTAGACAGCCATTTATCACAGTACGCCAGTAAACCCATTGTAAAAATGTCCTACTAGTTAAATGAGGCTTAGATTTAATGAGGCTGTAAGAATGGAGCAGGTTTTTGTCATACTGTAAATAAGGTTCCTATAGCAATGTCATCGGGATTAAGGTGCAGATTTCTTTTGTTTTTGAGCAACAGACATCTCCTGCCAAGGTAAAAGAAGCCCCCTCTGTTTTAAAGGAACCTTTTGAAGAAGCTGTTGCTTCCTCAAAAAAAAAAAAAAAAGGTTGAAACAAAGGTGTGTGGCACAGAGATGACAAGATCAGGGATGACCTCTTGGGAAAGAAATGACATTTTCCAGAACTCCTTTGTGTTCCCCAGCAGCACAGAGAGCCTCACAAGTCCTCTTGTTGACTTTGGCTGCATGCAAATGCCATTCAAATATGATCCCCTGGGAGGGGGTAGGTGGGGTGGGGTGGGGGAGCCAGCCCCAGAGAGACCAAATCTGCCATTCCCCGGCCAGCCTCTGTAGGGAGTAATCAAATTAGACATAGCAGGAGGGTATTTGCCCTTCCCAGCCAAATGGGGAAGGTAGGATAGAAGAAGCCATCTTCTCTTCTTGGCCTTATCAGTATCCATTGAAATCTGCCATTTCAAAATCACAGAGGAAACTGTAGGAGATGATCAGAAATTTTTGGTGCACTCAATTTTCCCCATGGGAAGGAAAGATCAGTTATTTTCCTAATGTGTAAGAAATCGAATTCAGTGAGTGTGTCACCATATGCAGCCAGAAGTAGGTAAGTGGGGTTCAGTTGCTACCATTGGGGTTGCAGTACACCATTTACAAAAATAGCCAGTCCTGAAATTGCCCTATTGGAGAGAAATTTGATTGTTCCAGAAATAAAATAAAACGGCCTCCATCTTTATTTTGCTAGGGCCCCTGCAAAGCCTCAATTCAAAGAGAATGGTTTTGAAAAGTACTAAATTAAAGGATGCCTTGAGTCAGTTGATGACAGAGACAGCTAGCTGGAACACCTCTGCAGTTTCCCCAGTTGTCTTTCTGGACCTTAAAACTTTAGAGGCTTCTTAGACTGAGCTTGCAGCTTGATGTAATAGCATATGCCCTTCTGCTCCGGCCCTAACTTCCCTTCCCAATGAAGAAGTCTGAGGGAATCCACTGCTTCTATTTTGGTGGTCTCCAGAGGCCTGACTTAAGCTGTTGATAGTTTAACCTTTTATATTTATTTAATGTTCTGCGTAGGAAAAAAACTTCAGAGATCTGAATTTTTGGCCCATAGCACACACAACCCCATTGCCCATCCTTGCTGGGGATGTCTGCTTGACTCTACCAGGAGGTCATATTTGGACAAGGTGCAGGTGCACCAAGCATCTCAGCCAGGAGGGTTTCCTCTGCGATGTCTCCGTCTTCCATAGCCCTTTCTTGGGTTTGAGTTTTCAACCTCCTTTTCTTGGAGTCTCATGGAATGATGTTGACATAAAAACTTGATGATGGTTCTTAGCTTATTAATCCCTACAGTGGTTTGGATAGCCCCACACTCCTGGACATGTGTGTTTCTAGAGACTTTCTAAGGCAGTTCACCTACAAGCAAAGAATCTGGATCTGGAGACACAACAGTAAATAAGGATCCCTGCCACTGTAGATACAATGATTCTCAAACTTTAGTGTGCACAAGACGTGCCCCACCTCTGGGGGTTGTGATTTACTCAGTTTGAGTAGGACTCACCTATCTTCATTTCTGACAAGCACTGCAGGTGATTCTTATGCAAGGACCATAAGAGAAATACTGATATAGAGGAGGAAGGGGACCCAGAAGCATCATGAATTATAATTTGCAAGAACTACCTAAATGAAGGTCACAGAGTGCTGCTATAGAAACAGAGAAGGCATTTGTGCGAGAGGATGGACAAGAGCAGGGCCCAAAGACAGGTAGTGTTTAAGCCAGATTTTCATTTAACTGCTTGGCACTGCTAGAAGGAAGACTTTCTGAAGAGAAATCAGACCCTGGGGATGGAGGGTAAAGGCATACAGGAATGGGCGCAGCCAGGATGCTGGATGCATCCTCCCTCACTCTGAGCTCAAGAATTTGGAGTTCATTGATAGGCTTGTAGAGAAATATAATCATCAGATTTCTATTTTCTTTCCATAGTGACCAGAAGTAAAGTTGAGGTAGTTTTAGGCAGCATTAAATGACCATAAAGGAATGAGATGAGGCAGGAAATTGAACTATGACTCCTTTCTCTCCTCACGTTTCTTTGAGGCAGATTTAATTGGTGTGGTTCCATTCCCAACTTAAGAAATCAAGGTTAAAGACTTATCTACGGGGCTGGGGATGTGGCTCAAGTGGTAGCACGCTTGCCTGGCGTGCGTGCGGCCCGGGTTCGATCCTCAGCACCACATACAAACAAAGATGTTGTGTCCGCCAAAAACTAAAAAATAAATATTAAAAAAATACTCTCTCTCTCTCTCTCTCTCTCTCTCATTCTCTCTCTCTGTCTCTCTCTCTCTTTAAAAAAAAAAAAAAGAAAAAAAGACTTATCTACAATTGCATTGCAGCGTGTGAAGAGCCAGAACTAGGACACAGGTCTGCTGCCTCCAAATCTCCTACTGGATTTTCCACTGCAGGCTATCTGCAAACATTAGGCACTTGAAAAATGTTCCTGCCCCATCCCTTTAAGTTGCGTGATAAGGAGTCCTATAGCATGAAGCAACTGTATTCTCTTTAGAGTTGAAAGGATATTTATTTCATGAATAGACATGAAATAGAGAAAGCTACATGGACATTTGTAGTACCAGCTTCTTTAAATATTCAAATAGCATCTCCCATGGAGTGGTGGTAGGAGTGGTGGTAATGGTGGAGTTACTCAGTAAGATTTTAAATATAAACTATATTTTGGGCCATGAGTAACAAAATCCCTCAACCAGCTAGGTTTTCATGATAAATAAGAGGATATTGGGCATTTGGACTCTGTTATCCATCATAATAAAAGACCACCTCCCTCATTCTGAGCGCCTGCTTCAAACTCTATGTGGGTCAGGTTAGCAGTGAGCATTGTGTTCCTGAGGCCTGACAGCTAAGGTCCTTAGTCACGAGGGGCCTGAGCTTTGTCACCGCAATCCTCGAATATCATAAAAGCAGCTAAAAACGTGAATCAGTTCCCAAAAGTTTCTCCTTTCTAGAAAAGCAGGGTGAAATGTAGCTCCATAATGAGTTTCAGAGCTGGAAAAGGACTCATAGATCATGTAGTCAAAGTTGCCATCACCTTGTTTATAGAGGAAGAAGCTTAGGTCCAGAGAGGGAACGTGATTTGCTCAGACCCCCACCTTCAGTTAGTGGTGATGGTGGCATGAAAACCTACATGAATGACTCTTGCTGTCACACCAAGTTGCTGCTCTCAAGTCCCATTGTTTTGTGCTGCCCACAGATTATTTTCCAAGGATCCTCTGGGATAGTTTGTGAATCTTTTAAATACAAAAATTAAAATGATGCTGGGAAGCTGGACAGCCTAGCCTAGGCTCAGGTCTCAGCTCAACTGCTTAGGCCCTGAGCCAGACCTCCTCTGAGCCTGTTACTTCTTCTCGAAAAAGGGGCTAATACTCTACCTCTTCCCTCTTATAGAGTTTCTTGTAGGCCAAAAGTGCATTGTTTTATGTGACAATGCATTGCAAATTGGAAAACTATGAAACTCTTGACTACAAAAACCTGGGTGCAGAACAGGAATTTCATTTATGTAGTTATTATTTTTCTATTTATTGGGCGCTGCAAAAGCCCTTGGGAGTGACCTTATGGCTTATTCTATGAATTTAGGTTTTGGAACCAAGCTATTCTCAAATCCCAGCTCCTCTTTCACTCAGTTTTGACCACTAGCAGGTTCATTTATTTCCCCAGAGTTCATGTCTTCATCTATAAAGTGGCGCCAGTAATCACAACTAATTTACAAGACAGTTGTGAGAATCAGTGAGATAATAAGGGCAAAAAAACTACCTTGTACTGTGCTTGAAATAAAAGAGCAACTTATAAATAATACCTTTTATTACTAATGTTACTTCAGGCATTATAGTTATTTATTGTGGTCTAAATTAGAAGTGAAACTGTAGAGTTAATAAGGATAGAGCCAAAGGCTCTTTTGTTAACCTCTGTATCTTTAAGTCTGGCACAACCTGGCAGAATTAAATGAAATAGATGCTCATTTCTTATTTTGGAATGAGGTGATGAATTCATACCTTAGAAGAATTTTTTTAAAAAAACTTTCTCTACATGGTATGTTTGGTAACTGATTAACAGGAGAAAAAGCAGACAAGTTTTATTAGTATTTTTAATTTTACACACAAGGACTTCAGAAAAGAAGTGAAAACCCCAAGAAATGGTTAGACCAAGTGGATTATATCCCATTTTAACAAAGAACAATAAATTGTGGCGGAGAGATTAGACAAATGCAGGGAGGTTTGGGCCTTTAGGACTGACAAATTGTAGGAACATGACTAGGAAACACACAGGGGAGCTAAGAGAAGAGAAGGGTTATTTTAGTAAGGCCTGTAATGTAGACTCCTCTCAGTGCCAAGTCTCCGTATCTGGTGATAATAGTTTCTCTCCTCATCTTAGCACCTCCTCGGCAAAGGGAAATGCCTGCCCTGCTTTTAGGCAGAAAAGGAAAGAGCAGAGAATTTTTTTGGCATCTATTGATTCCCAGTTGCCTTCAGCTCCAAATTATCCTTATACCAAAGTGGCATATTCTGGACTGACATGTTCTGGACTCCTTCAGTATATAAACACATCACGACTGTAAGATTCATGACATTCTGGTTAATTTAATTTTCACTTGTACTTAGGGGTACTCACTCATTCATTTCTCCCACTAATGGTTAAGGAATACCTACCATGTGCCACATGTCCAGCAGTGGATGTATATTAAAGAATAAAATTGACACTGTCCCTATTGGGGACAATAAGAACCTTAAAACCTAGTTGGGGAGACTGAAAAACAAGCAAATAAACAGATGCAGATGACTAGAACAAAACAATCCAAAGTTATGAATTATATTCTGAAGGACTCAGAAAGCAGGGGTTAAAAATAATGGAGTGTGTAAGTATTACTAAGGGATGGCTTCTAAAAAGTAAAAAAAAAAACTTTGCATTTTATCCTTGTTGAATAAAAGTGCCTAAAAATTTCATTTCCTTGTAGGTCAAATTGAACTCATAGCAGTTACCTTGTGTCATAAGAATAACGGCTGTTGTAAGAATAAATGTGAACGAGCACTATAACTTTAGTGCCACCATGATGTTCTGTGGAACCCATGCAGTGGTCAGAAGCCTGGGTCCCAACCCAAGCTTGGAGAATGAGGCTGCCAAGTGGTGGCCTGGCATCTGTGTTCATTGGACTCCTCGGGTTCTCCTGTGGTGCCTCAAGGGGCTCAAGTCTGAAAGCCTAGCTCATTCTGGGAGCTAAAATTCCCTTGCTGGATGACTTCTGAACATCATAGCTCCTTCCCCCACCAGGGGGACCTTGCTGCAGAAGGCATGAGATGGGTAGGATTCTGTATGAATGACATCAAGATATGCTTTAGAGTTCTGATGGGAACTCCTATCCCTCTTATAAAAATAAAGCCTTTTTTGATTTGACCCTTCTATTACCACAAATGATGCTCATTGACCTCTGAGAAAACATGCCCTGAATAGTGGGTGCTGGCAAGAGACAAGGAATTCCCTCATGGCGAACCAGAGATTCCCCCTGAAAACATTCCTGATGGGGGGATTCAGTTCTGTAACACTCCTGAAATTGTATGTAAACGCTGTGCCTTTGGTGTACACATGTATTTTCTTTCGTTTGAGATCTGTAAGTTTCTTCACCTTTTCCAAGGGATCCTACTCCCTAAAGCCATAAGCACAGTGCTGGATGGTAGCGGTGGCATCGTGTGCTTCTCTCTATCCCACACTTAGGGTAGGGACCAGTGAAGAACAGCAGCCCCTCAGGAAACACGGAATGAATGAAAGATGCATTCATACACCGGATGAAGCTGACTCCGTCAGCTGTCAGCAAAGGACAAAACCCAAGCTCTGCCTTTGCCTCCTCACCCCTGCCTAACTGCACAAACCCTTTTTGACTGTGCCACCCTCTTTTATATGCCTCTTTGTGCCGAGCTTCCTATTTATCAGCTATCAGTATCCAGCGAGTGCTGGCTCTTGTCAGTCTAATTTCTGGTTGCTGCTGCTTCTTGACACTCCGCACTTTATCAACCACACACTGCTTGGCTCCTATTACCACTGATCTCAGCATTGCTAATAAACAGCAACACCAAGGCCATATTTTCCGGTCCCTGTCAGGCTGCTGCTTTCCTGGGTGAAATAAAAGTCCTATTAACATGCTCCTCCTCATTGCCTCTGACAGATTGATTAATTAGGCCTCCTCTTTAGATGACCTCCGCACTGACACGACAAGGAGGTGAATATAAAATGAATAGTTTGCCCACATAATGGGCTACTGTGGGTTTGGGATTTTTATCAAATCGGACTGTCAGAAGTTACGAAGTTGTATGAAATGCATTGCGCGCAGCAGCAGCAGCAGCAGCCGCCACCGCCCAGGAGGACAGCTTCTGGTCCAGTGGACTCTGTCACATCTAGATAGGACTTGCATGCAAGGCATGCGGGGCAGGGAGATCCCACCTGCCAAACAGCAGCCTGTCTGCCTCAAGTGACCCTTAGTTTATGCAGCCCAGTTTATACAGCACAGATCTAGTCTTCTTTAAACATTATCAAATAAGGTGACCTTTTGTTTTCCACAGCTTTTCTTTCCCTCCATCCCTCCCTCCTTAACTCGAAAACACATGTTAACTTTGTGGTTGCTTTGCCTCTCCAAACGCTAATGCAAAACCATTGCAAAAGAGCACTTGAGTTAAATGTCCACATTTTCATTAAAAGTCACTGTTTTCAGGGAAGTCAGTAACTGGGACATAAAAAGTCATTTTAGACTCGAACTCGGCATCGGAGGGGTGGGAGTGGGGGGGGGGGGGACGCTGACAGTCTTGGCAGACAAATCGAGCGGCTTGTTTTCCATTACGGGAGTGTGGGATCGGAGGGGTGCTCGTTGGCTGCCTTTGCTGTTATGCTCTGCTTTAGCGAGGGAATGGCTTGGGAAGCCATTAGCCAGATTGAAATATACAAGGGCCTCTCTAATTGCTTTGCCGAGCAGGCTCTGTAGATATTTAAAATCCTGCCTGCAAGGAAGAATGAAACAGCCTGGCAGAGCATCGAAACTGCAGCAGGGAAACAAACATGGACAAAGGTGCCAAGAGATGGAGGGTTGTTTGTTTCTTCTGCTTACTTCTATTGGTTTTTATTTATTTATTTTTTTCTCTCCCATCAAGTTAATGTATTCTTTTTAAATCACACCTCCTAACAACTAACACCTTTTAAAACATGTCATCCCATCATAGTGTCTTCCAAAGAAAAGTAGTTTGAGTGAGGCTGAGATCAAGCCTGGGAACTCCTGGCACAGAGCTTAGTGCTCACTAGGTGCTCAATAAATGGTTATCAGGCTGCACTGAATTAAGTCTTTGCACAGGATGAAATGCTAAGAGGAGAGACTTGCCAGTCTCCTCGAACATATCCTATTTGCTGTACGCAGTTGTAATTCCCAGGAAAGAATGGGACTCACAACCTTTGACCTTGACTGCAAAGCTCTTCAATTTGTAGTAGTCTAACTGGGGGGCTAGTTTTGCAGCTTTCTGCAACCCATCTAAGTGAAATACGAGGTAGTCCGTAGAGAAATGATGGTGTTGTTAGAAAACACGGACCTCAAGAAGGGCACACCCCCATTGCCATCACTTCAAACATGATATTAGTGATGCTAGGGAAGGAAGCAATTGATTGATTAAAAGTTGCATGAACTTGAACAGGTGTTTGTATACCCGTTTTCACAGCAGCATTATTCAGTTATTCATAATAGCCAAAAGGTAGAGACTACCCAAGTATCCACTGACATATGAATGAATAAACAAAGCATATATACCTACAATGGGATATTATTCTGCCTTTAAAAGGTAGGAGATTGTAACACATGCTGCAACTTGAAAACGTATGTGCACTGAAATAAAAACATACCAGGCACAAGAGGACAAATTCTGGTATGTTTCTGCTCATAGGAAGTACTTAGTAGTCAAATTCGTAGAGATGGAAAGTAGAATGGTGGTCGCCAGGGGCTGAGTGATGAGAGTAATTATGGGAAGGGTATAGAGTTTCACTCTGGGAAGATGAAAAAAAATTTGTGACATGGGTGGTGGCAATTGGTTTTTCAGTAATGTGTATGTACTTAATGCCACTGAATCCTGTACTTAAAAGTGATTAAATGGTAAATTGTTTGTTATGTATATTTTACCACAATTGAAAAAGAAGTTACACTGACCAGTGATAGATAGGATTACAACTTAGTTTCCTTGCATCCTAGTCCAATAGCAGGACAGAAAGATCTTCCGTATGGTCAAGTGTGGAATCTAGTTCCCTTCACTAGTGGAAGATCTTTGACAAATCTTTCAGCCCCTTGAATCTGTGGTGAGAGGGTTGAATCGTATTCCAACTATGCCAATCTTCCCCCCACCCCAGTGCCCTTTCTCTGCCAGTGAGTTCTCTATTCCACATCTTAATGAGGTCAGCCTGGGTTTTGCTCTCTTTATTTTTTCCTTGTCACAGGTCATTCAGACAAAGACTAAATACCTAGACGAGGCATTGTCAAGAGGAAAGAGGGGAAGAGAAGATAGAAACTGTAAAGGGACTACTCATCTCCCCCAAACTTAATTTCACAATTCCCAAAGAGGAAAAGAAATTAATGTAGTTGCTGTTAAGAAATTGCCCTGTGTCCTGCTCTTTCATCCCAGTGTGGCTGATCACGGACTCCCAGAAATCCCTGACAATTTTGTCAGAGGACGTTCTGAAATCTGTTTAGTCAAGGTAGTGCTGGGGCTGCTTCTGTGTCATACACAGTTATGAGGATTTAAGAAAAGAATACTACCATGAGTGCATTTGAAAATTTTTAATATGTCGTTGCATTTTTAACTAGAATAAATTAAACAAGTGGAAAATATCATCCCCCTCTGAACAGCACAACCCAAAAAGTACAGAGAAAAAGCCAAAAGAAAACATAGATTGGGGGATGTGGCTCAAGCGGTAGCGCGCTCGCCTGGCATGTGTGTGGCTCGGGTTCGATCCTCAGCACCACATACAAACAAAGATGTTGTGTCCGCCGGAAAACTAAAAAATAAATATTAAAAAAAAATTCTCTCTCTCTCTTAAAAAAAAAAAGAAAACATAGATTGAAGCAAGATTACAACAAATGTCTTTTTTAATTGAGCAAAATGAATGTATTCCTTTTACGTCTTAACCTGTAATATTATTTAGGTCTGCACTAAATGTACCTTTTCTTTTCTTGCCTCAGCACTGAAGTGTGTTCATTTGGAATGTTCATTTTAAATGGGTTATAGCCATCATGGAATGAGACCGTCTTGGAAAAATGTGTCCATTCTTAAAAAAAAGAGAATAATGTTTTCTGTGGTTGAGAGTAGTTCAGAAACCACTGCTAACTTACAGTCCTCTTATGGACTCCTTCAGAAAGGCAAGTGCATCTGATATGTTTGAAGCACTTTGTGAGACAAGCAAAGCAATCTGGAGCATTGAAATGACAACTCTGCCTTTACTTTATAATGCAGGTGGAATGTAGATCATGCCAGGCCAATTCTCTCTCTCTCTCTCTCTCTCTCTCTCTCTTTCTCTCTCTCTCTCCCTCCCCCCGCTCTCTCTCCATTTCACTCATTCTTTCTGCATGTTAAGAGCAGACTTTTCACTTACCATGACAGTTCAGTCCTGCTTGATTGCTTTTCATCTTTTCCAGGGAATAGTCGTGTTTTTTAACTCATTGCAATAAGTTTTGGTTAATTTTCTTCCAAAATAAATTTTTGTCTTTTTTTTTTTTTTTTGCTTTAACTCTCACAAGATGTCAATAGCAGACGGAAACAAGAAATTCACTCTGCTTTGAAACCAGTGCTTTTTCCAAAAGATCTCGTATCCCTCAGCAAACTGTATTCATCCATTTATCAAATGTGGATTGAGGACAACACGCTGTTCTGAGCATCTGGGTGCTAGGGAGAAACATAAGGTGGGCCCATCCCTGCCTAAGATGGGTTTACTGTTCAGTTATGCAGTCATCCTTGTGGTAAGAAATGTCAGTGACTCATGCTGTCTTCAAGTAGGCAGAGAAATCCATCACACTAGGGACAGGTCATTCTCTTGAGAAAGATCATGGAGGAGGAGACTCCTGCTTATTACCCCCAACTGGGTACAAAGCATCACTTCTTCCCTAACTTCATTCTGTAGAGTCAATATCTGAACCCAGATCTGTCTGCCTGCAAAGTCTGGATGCTTTCCAGACTTTTCCAGACTTACCTGCTATTTAGCCTGTCTTTTCTGTCTGCCTTCACCTTGTCCATTCTTGCCTTCTCTCTGTCCATCTTCCTGTCCCACAGTGGAGAAGTGATATTTAAGAAGCACAGTGAGACAGAACCACAGTCAGACAGACCAGAGCTTGACTCCCTCCTGTGCTAGGTGGCCTTGGATAAGTTATCCATCTTCCCAGAGCCTTGAACGCCTCCGCCGAGAATAGAGCAGCTACTAATGCCTCGTAGTGATGATGCACCCAGCACCAAACGCACTGTCTGGGGCTTGATAACTCCTTCAGAAGGGCAAGTGCATCTGATATGTTTGAAGCTGCCCCTTTGGTGCTGACTGCTCTTAGTTCACATCTTGTCATCATAAATGCTTTTTTTATTCTATGACTTTTGTAAGGCATCACTTCCCACTAGATCCCCAGCAGAGAAGATGGGGAAACAGGAGTGGAGGAGGATTGGTTTCAGGGGTCTGTGCCTATAAGTAGAGAAGAGATATATTAATATTGCATCTGAAGAAATTCTCTTGTGATTGATGTGTTGCATATCAGGATCAAAACTAGTGTTGGTAATGTTTTAAAAATAAAAATAAAAAGAGCTCCAGTGGAGAGTCAGCTGAAATGTCACCTTGCATGTGACATTTTCTGGGACTCTCCATTTTAGCCTCTGTGTGGTAAACATTGTAATGTCTGTCGTGTGGCTAAAGGAAGGGAGTGGTGAATGAATGACACGTACATCTTGTTCTCTTACCGGGCCATGAGATGGGTGGGATCTGGAGAGGTTTTTAGTCTCTCCCTGTTTTCCCTGCTGCCTGATTGTGCTGCTTCACACATAGTAGGTGTTTGGCACAGGTTTATTGTTTTTGTCCTGTTTCCCTATCAGAAGCAATTCTGCAGATACGGTTTCATTTGACTAAGTACTCAACTTTGTGGATCTGCATGAGTTGGATTCTATTTCTATTTGCTCTAAAACACCCTATTTCACCCTATTTCAGTCTGGAGACAATTCTTCCGTGTTTTTCTCCTTCCAAAGAAGTCTCAGAATTTCAGCTGCCATCCTTGGAAGGGTCTTCTCTATTCTTCCGAAGAGTCTTTTCACTTCTTTTCACGAGTTTCCAGCAAGCCCTCCACTTCTACTTAAACCATGTGTCTGGAAAATATATGAAACGCACTGTCTTGCCAGTTCAAAGCCAATTGCCCAATGAGCTAGAGATCGACAAACACAACTATTTAGTTCACATCTAGGTGCCAAACACTAAATTAGGCAGTCAGGATACTGCACGAAACAAGGCAGGGCTGGGGCTCATGGAACTCACTCCAGCAGGGAAGCCATTTCAAGGTTAGTGTTTCAGAGCAGTAAAGAGGGAACAGGAAAACAGCCTAAGGTGGCCCAGGGCCGGGACTCTGAGGACGGCTGGGGCCTCAGCACTTGTTCTTGTTGGGTCTCAGGAATGGGGAAACCTAAGTGAAAAAGAAATAAAGCAAGAGGATGAAGACCATGGTACTGGAAAACCATTTGGGGACCAAAGCTTTAGAAATGTTTCCCACTTTTATAATTGGGATTGAATTAAAGGACACAGTGGGAGAGAAATAGGAGCCTGGACCACAGAATCACAGATCTGTTGCCAGGCTCCTGGAATAGGAGGGCATCTTTTGGAGGCATGATTAAGCTGTGACCGCAAGATGGTAGTCAATTGTAAGTTTTTTTTATACATTACAGATGTTTTTAAGAGCGATTGGTTTCATGGAAGGAGATTGTGGCAAAAGTTGTATAAAAATATGATCTCTCACTTGTTCCATTTCTGATTTTCCACATGGAACAGATGATCTTAATTGTCTCATGGTGAGCCCAGAATTATGAAAGTCTGGGAAGATTAGAAGGAGAATAAACTGCTACTTAAATCTTTTCTCTGCAGCATTGGAAAGCATGTGTTGCTGGTAATAACTCCTGGGAACTATTTGGTCAGTAAATGCTTCAGCTGAAATTAAAAGGGCATTTCCTTGGTTTTAATTTCTTTTAATTAATTGAAAAATACGTCATCTGGGTATGGGAAGGTATAGTCCCTTCCTAGAAATGAGAAAATTCTATTCTTGAGGCCAGAAAATAGTGTTTTCCAAGGAGTGTTCGGAAGACCACCAGTCCTGCTGGATAACTTGTAGAGAGATTGGTTTAGGAAGTGCTGCTTGTTCTGTCCTCTTGGAGATTCACAAACATGGTAATGAGATTCACAAACATGGTAATGCACTAAAGGCTCTGAGAAGTCCTACAGTCAAGAAACCTCTTTGACTCAGCTATTCACAAATATGTTTGACTACGGCACCCTGTTCTTTACCCAAGATATATTACCATTCTGCAGAATGCACTTTGGGAAACATGGTAGTGGTGGGATTTCTGCGCCTCTACATGCATCATTGTGGTGATAGGAATTACAAGCAGAGCTACCTCATATAGAAGTCAGAAATGAGGCCTCAGCTGCTGATTTGCTGGTGGTGCCAACTCAGCCCTGCTTACAGAATGAAGTGATATGTCAGTGGACTATAATGGAAATAATGGTGGACCTGAAATCAGACGGTTAGGACTTATCCCTGGCCCAGCACAACCAGCTTTGCTCCCTTGTGTAAGGAGTTAACCCCCCTGAGCTTGTCTTCTCTCATTTGTAAAATGGCTAATGCTAAGTGGTACTTGTCTGTGACTGCCCTGATAACTATCAGTGCTTAGAGTCTAGAACAGGAGTCAGCAAAGTTTTTCTGTGAAGGACCAAATAGTACATAGCTTAGGCTTTGCAGACCATAGGATCTCTGCTAGGGATGATCCCTTCTGTTGTTACAATGTGGAAGCAGCAGCCATAGACAGTACATACACATATAGGCATAGCTGTGTCCTAATAAAACTTTATTTACAAAATCAGGACTCCAGATTTGACCATGGGCTATAGTTTGCCAATTTCTGATCTAAGGTATGTCAAAGGCTTTATACATATGTGACATCTAACCCTGTAAGAGTAATACAGTTAGTGTTTTGATTTTTACCTGAGAAAATCAAGGGCACAGAGATGTTGAGCAACTTGCTTAAGGCAATATAATTAATAAGTAAAACCAAAAACTATGCTCTTACCATGCTAAACTACGGTCTCTTATGATATCACAAAAACAGATTATAGGACTGGGGCTGTATCTCAGCGACAGAGTGCTTGCCTAGCATGTGTGAGGCACTGGGTTCAATCCTCAGCACCACATAAAAATAAACAAGTAAAATAAAAAAGCTTTCTGTCCGTCTACAACTACAAAAAAAATTAAAAAAACAGATTATAAATTACAGCAGTATACTCAACTAGGATATAGGGTCATCTAAGGACTTTCCCTTTTACTTGGGTTATTGGACGCAATCCATAAGGAAAAGTGTGTAATATATAAACGCACACCTCCCTTTTAGCCAGCTCTGCCGTACTTCTGTACCATAGCAATGGTTGGGATTTTTAATGCATCATAATCCAAAGAAATCACTTTTATTCTGAAAATTACCCCAATCTATCTGCAGTCTATTGAACATAGTAGTGACACTGCAAATGTGCCTGAAACTTCAAACATTCAAGTGCCAGGATGCTGTAGGCTTGAGTTTAATAGAAAACGCCTCAGCCGAGTTCCAGCAAACGCAGACGATTTCTTAATAAAAAATAACCCCGTGTACATTTACTTATGTTTTTCTTCCTAAGTGGAGTAATACTAGCCCTAGAGTCAAGTTTGAAATTATTTTCATAATTTTGGGTAATTAAAACACTTCCCAGATCTCATTAGCAAAAGCCCAAAATAGAATAATTGCCATATAATTAGTGATTGGCAAATCTTCAGAGGCTTGGAGGTTTTGTTCTCCTCTAAATCTGGAAGTACAAGGGCCTAACCTGAGTTTAACTGAACGCAGGACACTTTAGATCTAGACACTCTTCCTTTCCCTGTTCATTGGTTTTAGTTCTTCTGTCTTGCTTCACCGAATTCCAGATCCTTCAATGAGTACCTTAGGCATATTTTATCTTTTTATACGTCTGTACTTCCCCCTGGCCAGACTCTTGTTCTTTAACAACATTTAGCATTGTTCCTTCTCTGCATCTAACATCAGGCAAAATGCTACAGGGATATGGAGGAGGAGATGGTATCTGTCCTCTGGTACATACAGCCCAGTTAAGGAGATAGGATGGCGGGATACAGCTCAGGAAGGGATAGGAGGCAGGTCACTCACTCAGGGATGTTGCACTCAGAGGCTGACAATTGGAGCATCCTGTTTTCTCCAGTACTTTAAATCCTTTTCAGTGCAGTCCTGGTTATCTTGGTTAATCTCAAAATAATTCTGGGAGTCATTGCAGGTGGGACACCAATTAGTACCATCTTTCATCTAAATAAACTGAGGCACAGGGGAATTGGTAATTTCTCTAAGGCCATGCAATTATCTCTGGGTTTGACAGAAAAACAACAAAACAGGTCTCCTGCCCTCTGGCCTCACCTGTGTGTACTGGAATGTGCAGGCACATGGCCTGTGGTTTCCCTAAGCATCTCACTCCTATGCCATGTCAAGGGAAAGAGTTTGAACTTTGAAGTCAGACAACTCTTCAGTCAAATTCCAGCTCAGCCACTTGGCTTTGACCCTTAAGTCAGTGACTTTCACTTTCTTAGCCATATTTTTCATGGGTAACTTGGGACTATACTTATCTGTCTTTTAGGATGCTTAAAAGGAATTAAAATAGAGGACAAATGTGAAAACATATAATATGATACACTTGTCCTATTACTTCTCAAGTCTGTCCCCTTTAACTGGACCATGAACTTCTTGAAAATCGAGCCATTTCTTGATCATCTCCAACACATAGTAGGACTCACTACAGTTTATCCATGTAACAAACACCTAGCACCTACTATGTGTCAGACATGTGTTCTAAATGTTTTGAATATTTGAACTTAACTTCAGGAGAATCCACTGAAGTAGAAGAACTCTATTACCCCCTCCATACAGATTAGGAGACAGAGGCACAAGGAGGTCTGCCACAGTTCATGCAGCTAGTGGAAGGCAGAATAAAGACCCAACTGTCTGGTTCCAGAGTCTATGCCCTTACCCATCCAGTGCTGCCATCAATTGGACTGGATTAGACTGACCAGGCCCCATCAACTTCATTTCCCCCAAGAGTCCTACTTCTTAGCCCTGGAGGGTCATTGTGTTAACAAGTCAGGGATTCTCCAGTAAGGTCAGATTCCTTCTGGCTGCCTCGCTTGGACTACTCTTGAGCTTCCTGAGTTAGCAAGATGACAGCTGAATCCCTGGCCTAAATTTCAAAGCAGAGTTGACAGGTGTTTAAAAAGAAGAGGGGAGGCAGCAGGCAAGTCAACTGGGTGGAAGAAATCTAGAAACTGGACTCAGGCTAGTATGCAAATAAGGGTTGACCCAGCAGAGCCCCGTTTACACTGCCATGCCTGTGCGGTTCTTCAAGGAAAGGGCTTGCTTAGAAACAGAGAGTAGCTCTTCCAAGCCTTCTTGCCATCCTAGGATTGGAATTTGATGGGGAAAAGAGAACCTTTTAAGTCTCAAGCGTCTGAATCCTTCTCCCAGTCTCTATTTGAGATTCTCAAGTAAGGTAGGTTTATATATTTGCAAAATTGTGTAATCAGTTTAAACAAATCATAGGAAAGCCTGAATGAACAGGGGAAGGGACATATTAAAGCAAACATAAGGTAGTAAAAGGAAAATCCATTCTGAGTTGTGGGTGGGTAACTTAGTGTTTAGGCCCTAGTTTTTTTTATTGCATTCCCAACACTGTGAGCCCAGCAACTCTGGGGTAGGCCTGGTGATGACAATATCCATTAAAGTTAATTTCCTGGTAGAAGCCACTTAAATCTGATTGTTGTTTTAATTTGTTTCACTGCTAATTTCCTTCAGCTTAAATAAAGGAAGCTCTCTGCACCTCCCATGGCCAGCCCAGGCAATTTCAGAGAGGTGACATCCATCAGGGCCTTGACCAACCAGAGAATGACCATCTCAGCTATGCTCTGTAGGCAGGAGGTGATGCCTTTATTTATCGCTGGAACCTAGATGTTGCCTGATTTGGAAAATATAGGAGCTCACCTTAAAAGACTAAAGGTACATCAACTTATTAAATGAGAGGTCTCCTTCTGTCACTCAGCTAAGTCCCAAATCCAAATAGGCCTTAATGGGAAAAAATGTGAGCCCCTTCAGTGTCCCAGTAACTATTAGGACGAGGTCCAGGATTTTTTAATTATACATACTTGTTTTGTTGTGTGAAGAACTAACATAAATAAGAGCTGAAAAAACAAAGCAGAAGAGAAAAATCCCACAATAATAATACCAGCAAGTCCAGTGATGTATCTGGCTGTTCAAAGTGTCTTATATCACGAAATTTGTAAAGTAGATGTTGTTGTTATCTCTCTCTCTCTCTCTCTCTCTCTCTCTCTCTCTCTCTCTCTCTCTCTCTCTTTATACAAATGAGGAAGCTGATACTCAGAGATAAAGTATGCTAACAGTCAGGATTTGAATTAGGGAAGTCTGCCTCAGATGCCAGCTCATAACTGAAACAACAATGCTCCTCAAAACCCACAGCATCAGAATCATCTTGGACTGGCTTAGAAATGCAAATTCTCAGGCCCCCAACCTCTACCTGTGAGCCTTGGAGTGGGCCTTGTAGGTGATTCTGATGAGTCTAAAGTTTGAAAACCACCATACCATGTGATGCTACTTCTCCAGAATTTGTTCTTAATGTTCTATAAATATTTATCAAATACCTAATACATGGCAGGCACTGTTGTAGATACAGCAAAGACAAAAATGCCTCCCCTCCTGGATCTTACGGGTTAGAAAGTGAGATTAAACAGTTTGTATACTGAACTCTGTTAACTCAGGTTGGCAGAGTATGTTATTGTTAATTAAAAAAATATATATGATAAACCTCTGTGTTCTCCACTCTGATAGGCAGATGAAGGGACAGTTGCACAAAGGAGTTTAGTTAACTTACCTCCTAGATAGGACTGAAGGTTAAACCCAGTTCTCTTGGTTCCTGAGCATGCTTTCCTGTCCTCCTATACCCCTACCCCTTGTTAAGGATAAAAATACATGAGGTTCATGGACAGGCTGACTTGAGACCAGATCCTAGTTCTGTCACTTACTAGTTCATCCCACACATATTAACATGGCTGGGGGTTGGTAGAAGCAGACCTAGAAAATCCAATCCCGGGGTGGGGTGGTAACTCAGTGGTAGAGCGCTTGCCTAGCATGTGTGAGGCCCTGGTTTCAATCCTCAGCACCATATATAGATAAATAAATTAAATAAAGGTATTATATCCATCTACAACTACAAAAAAACATTCAAAAAAAAGAAAGAAAGAAAATCTAATCCCCAGATAGTGCCAGCTCACAAACCCCAAAGGGACTGCAGGCTAGGGAAGAGATGTGATTGATGGGTGATCAGATTTTGTTGGCCAAGTGTCTGTCACTGTATGTAAACTACACAGCTTCCTATTTTTTTTAACCTTTGTGAGGGTTTTCTCTTTCTCAATGTGATGTGGTTAACCAAAATCCTCAGAATCAGCCTAGATTTGAGGAAGAACACATTAGATAGTCTTCCAAATATATAGCCGCTGTGATAAAGTGTCACTGCCACTGGTTCAGAGTTTTCAGTTTCAGGGAGAGTCAGCAAAAATCTGACTTGGAGAAATTTCTGTGTGTTGAAAAAGTCAGACAATACTAGTTTTTGAATACTGTTCATTAAAAGGGCTTCAAGAAGAAAGTATTTGACTACATAGAGGCTGTGGCCATTTCACACAAAAGAGATGATGAGCCACCCTAGAGTAAAGGTGACAAGGAAGAGCAGAAGACACCAGGTAGTAATAACCCATTTTCCATAGAACCAAAATTTCATCCCCTTGTTCCACACACCAGCACCAACAAGGAAGTAAGCAGGACTTTGTTCTCTGCAGAATTAATAACTCCAAAAGCCTACGAATGAGAGCCCCTAAGGAGCTCACTCAGAAACTATGCTCACTCTGATTTAACTCAAGATTCTGACATGCTCTGCTAGCCCCAGAGGAACCTGGGTAGCAAATTTGAAGGAGAAATAGAAACACTGAAACCAGAGGCTCTGGAGACAAACAGATCTGAGCTTGGAAACTAACTTTGACTGTCATATGCTTGACCCAACCATGTGATTTAAACACGGTAGACCTTGTCTCATCCTATTGTCTGTAAAACTGAGAAAATAGCAGTTCCTATCCCCTAGAGTTGTTGTGATGCTTTTTAGCAGATGATTGTATAATCATGATGTATAACAGGAAAATAAAGCTCATTGAGAACCTCCTGTGTGATGGGTACTTTTTAATAGGTTTTTTTTTTTTTAATATCTGTTACTATTGGAAGTGATTGTGTTATCTCCATACACTCTGGCAACCAGGAAGATTTTTTTTAATATTGTTTTAAAACAGAATCAGAAATAAATGAGCTTATATTCATACAAAAATAGTGATTTAAAATTTAAAACTTTTCACTATCTTTAAGAAAAGTTTTCTTCAGGATGATGAACCAGGATGATGTACAGATTCGGGCATTCCCTTGAAGGATAAGCACACCATGGTTTGAAGAGTACAGTCTAGTCCTCCGATTTTGTCTGACTCTGCAGTTCAGGGCAGTGTTAGCTGAGATGGTGATTACAAAGGTGCTGTTAAGAAAGAGAGAATTCCTGTGACTAATTTTGGACCTGAGACTTTCAAGAACTGTAGGATACTAAATTTGTGTGAAGTCACTAGCTTGTGGAAATGTGTTAAAGCAGCAATAGAAAACTAATACAACAACATCCAGGAAACCTGGATTTCTTCTGAAAACAGTGTGGATGAATCTTTCTTCTGTGAAAAAGGACCCATCCTTAGACTTTGTCATTTTTCATTGCAAAACATAAACACTTTTGTCCCTCTGAAAAATATCTAAATTCAGTCTCAAAAGACTCATGGGCTGGGGACATGAGAGTGAGGCCAACGTAGAAGAAGGAATGGTGACAGGGGCCATCTGGAGAAGGCCCGGATCTGCCCATTGGACAATGTTTCCTAAAGTGGTGTTCAAGGAGGTTGGTTTTCCAGGGTTTATTTTGGTATTGGGAATAAGCAGGGACCTCTCTATGACCTTGAAAAATCTTTAACCTCTCATTGCCCTAGTTTTCTCATCTATAAACTAAGATTAGTCATAGCATCTACCTGGGAGAGACGCCATGCATATTAAATGAGTTCATGTGCAGAAAGTGCTTACAACAGTACCTGCCACCTCCCAAGCTGTATATAAAGGTTCGCTATTATTCATAGATGTTGTTTTAAAAGGTGGGACAAGGTTTATAGTGGCCTAATATGTTTGAAACATGTTCAGTTACATCAAGTTAAACAGGTTTCTTTCCCACAGGGCTTCTCCCAGACCTTACTATGGTAAAGTTCACTTAATACCTCCAAGCTGGGGGAGAAATGCACTTATTCAACTATAGACTTATTTAACCGCAGAACCTGATTTTATCCAGAACAATCCTAGCAGATCAGATCTATCAGGCATAATGTGGAAAACACTACCCTAGAAAGTCACACCAGGAAGCCTCTCTTCAGCTGTCTCTAAGTCATTGTCTGTGCCCAGCCCCTAGGGCTACCACAAAATTGGAGGTTGGGGAACCTCATCCTACCAAGGCAAGGAGACATATGTCCCTGGTAACTAGAGCTGAAAATCAGAGGCGTCTTATCCATGTTCACACTGTTCCAACATGTTCCTTGTCATTGTATATTAGTTGTCGTATGAATTACCCACTCCTGGGAGCTAGAATGGGAACCTGGCATTATTTCTATAGACAATACTTAAGTTCCAACCAGGCAATCTAGATATAGTTCAGTGTATAGTTCACAAATTGTGGACCAGTGGGTTCATCTTCAATTTCTGAGCAAATAGCCAAGAACTTATGCATCTGATGATTATTATACTCCTGAGAGTAAATAGTTTCCAAGAAGGAATTGTTTGAATATTTTATAGGGTAAAAGTATAAAAATATTTTATATGGCAAAATACTACATCACCGAGTAGTATTCATTCTGGAGCACATTTTTTGAAAAAGATAAAAAGAAGAAAAAACAACACTGTGATATCATTACTTCTGTAAACATAGAAAACTAATTTCTGGGGAGTTTCATTTCAAGAAATCAGAACTGACTCACATAAGGATATCTTTAAAAAAATATAAGATAGCTCATTTAGTTAAACTCTGCTGTTTTTGTTTTGAAAGCTATAAAGAAGTAAACTATAGCCCTCTTTGTTTTTATCAGACACCTCTAGAAAACATTAAACAATGTTCTATTTATAAAACAAAGAGTTTGTTTTCATGCAAACTTACCTAGAGAGAAAGAGCAGAACTGAGTGTCAGAAAAATGAAATGTTCCTAATTTCGATTTTTCTTAAATTCATCAGCATCTTTTGAAGAAACAACAAAGCAATTGACTTGGTCCTGTTTTTGCCATGATGAGAGGTTACCCAGATAATGATAAATCATGGTTAATATTCTGAGTAGATTGGAACCAAATGATTACCACCAAAAAAAAAAAAAGTCAAGTTTGAAATGAGGGTGCAGTTTGACTTTATAAAGTTACACTGCTAATTGAAAAACAGCAAATAATTGTTAAGTTATTCCAATATCACATTATATAGAACATTTATAATTTCATCATCTCTCAAAGTATTAAAAAATGGAAAGGAAACCTTGGTGGAGTAAATTCAATGGTTATAAAAGATTCTAGAAACTGAAATTAAGTAGCCCAGTGCAACTAGGCAGGGGTGTAGGGAGCATGTGGGTCTGGCCTTCTGCTTGGTCATTGTGATCAAGAATGTGTCATGCTATTTCCTAAACTATGCATTAATAATAACAATAATAATGCCACTATTTGGAGTGCTTATTATACACTCTGCCAGGAGCTTTTGGTGGGTTATTTTATTTAATTTTCTCAACAAGGTATTAATGAAGTGGATATTATATTTTTTTTCCCGTAGAGATGGGGAAACTGAGAATCGGGAAGCGCAGGAACTTGCCAAAAGTTCACACTTGTAGAAGTGCAGTAGCCCTCTCAGACCTAGGCTGGACTCCAGCACCTGCCTTCAGGGGCTCCCTGGCTCATGGAGGGGACATGAGCCAACCACAAACACCTGCTTGGTGCCAGAGGCTTAATGTGAAGTCACATGTTTATGTCTAGTCGGCCCTTTTATGGTAAAAATCCAAGAAAGCTGGGGATCCAAGGAAAAACTGATATCACCGCCACCCCCCACCACCACCACCACACTGCAACCAAAAGAATAGCTTTTATTTCTCTTCACTTTCCCCAGGCACTTCTTAGCCTGGGACAGCTGAGTATGACCTCCTTCTGGTGGCCATCTCACCTTGTATACATTTCCATTTTACTCACTCTTGTCCCTTTACTGGGCTGTGCCTCTATCCTCTTTCGCCTCATGTTCTAATCTTCCCTTAGGACAGAGCCTGGTGTGTAGGAATGATTCAGTAAGCATGACGGATGGAGGAACATTCCTACATGCAAATGCATGTAGACTCACACACCTTGTGCAGTGTATGTTGTGGGTGGATTTTTTTTCAAGCCCTATTTTGTCTTAAGAATTTTCTGCACTGGGTGAGTGGGAGGAGGGGAGATTCACTGGATTGGACAGGACAGAGTAGGGGGAAAGGAGGGATGGGAATGGGAAAGACCTTAAAATGAATTGGACATAGCTTTCCTGTGTTCATATATGAATACATGACCAGTGTAACGTCACATCATGTACAACCAAAAGAATGGGAAGTTATACTCCATGTATATATGATATGTCAAAAATATATGCTGTCCTTTATAACTGCAAAGAACAAATTTAAAAAAAAAATTTGTGGAGGTTACCAGGGATTGAACTCAGGGGCACTCATCCCCTGAGCCACATCCCCAGCCCTACTTTGTATTTTATTTAGATACAAGTCTCTCTAAGTTGCTTAGTGCCTCGCTAAGTTCCTGAGGCTGGCTTTAAACTCAGGATCCTCCTCCTCAGCCTCCCAAGAAGCTGGGATTATGGGCATGCGTCACCGTGCCCGGTTTTAAATATTTTTTTAAAGAATTTTCTGTGTTGCTACCTAGTCTTCACAAGTGATATTTGCATAGTATACATTTTATCGGTATTCTATTTTTTTTCCCCACTGTGCTGGGGTGAGAACCCAGAGTGTTTTTTCCACCTCCAAACTACCTACCCAGCCCTTTTTATTTTATTTATTATTTTGAGACAGGATCTCAAATTTGCCATCCTCCTGCTTCAGCCTTCCAAGCAGCTGAGATTACAGGAGTATACCACCACACCCAACTGATTTTCTTAACCATTCCTTTTTAATGCAGAACGCAGGATGCAATTGTTTCCATTGTTTTGCTCTTATAAATAGCACTTGCAGTAGACAAATCTGCATAGAATTTCTGTTTGCTTTTGGATTATTTTGTTAGTATATAATGTGTAAGCAGGGATTACTAAATCATAGTATTATAAGCATTTATATGGTCTGTGACAGCATTGTCCAATACAAACATAACATGAACCACATATGTAATTTAAATTTTTTTGTCAGCTGTATTAAAAAGTAAAATTAAAAGAGTCAAATTCATTTTAATAATATAGTTCATTTGACCCAGTTATCTAAAATATTATCATTTGAACATTTATCCATGTATTCAATATAAAATTATTAGGGCATTTTCACATTTTTTTTTTGTATAAAGTGGTGTGTCTTTCACACTTAATAGTACATATGTGTCAAAACTAGCCCCATCTCTGGTGCTCAGTCATCACAGAGTGGCTATCATATTGGACAGGACTGTCCTGTGATATTTATATACATATATAATGTATATATATATATAAAGCCTGGTATTTATAAACAGCTTTTGTTTTTTAAAAGACCAACATTAACCTATCTTGCCCTAAACTAATCTCTAGTCACATATATTATCTGGATCACTTCCTTGCACACTTATTCTAAACTGACCTAGTTTTTCATTATTGGGAATATTTTCTTTTTTTATTAGTTCTAATCAGTTATGCATGACAGCAGAAAGCTCTTCAGTTCATTGCACACAAATGGAGCAGAATAGTAGAGTCACACCATTCATGCAATCGTACATGTGCCTAAGGTAGGAATATTTTCTTAACATCAGATCTCGGGCCATTGGGGAAGATAGACATAACCATAGTAAGACTCTGACTCAAATGCTTGTTAGAATAAAGGAGAAAATTCTCTCTCTCTCTCTCTCTCTCTCTCTCTCTCTCTCTCTCTCTCTCGCTTTCACACACACACACACACACACGCATACATATACCAGTGATAATGCAAAATATGATAAACTCCACAAATGAGGATTAAACAAAAGGCTGAGGGGGCTGGGGGAAGCTTCTAGGGGAAACTATAATTACAAGTTAGGCCTTGAGGGCACAGTAAAATTTTAATGGGCAGAGATAGGGGAGAACAGTTTTGCTTGTGACTATCTTGTTATCCCAACCAGATGGCAGGTTGGTGAAGGGTGGGCCATTGCCTCGCATCGTATTTAGATCTCCCCAGAGCGCCTTGCCAGAGTTTTGCAGTAGAAGGTGCTCATAATGTTTGCTGAGCCCAATTAATAATATATGGCTGGCTGGCACTCCGTGAGGGAGACATTGGGCCTGTGTGCTTGCCTTAACCTCTGAATTGAAGGGGCAGCTTAGGCTGTTCACTCGTTCCTCTGATTGGGTGTGCTGCCAGTGTGCAGTCACAGTTTTCTCAATTTACTAAATCAGTCTGGACTGAAACTAGTCGTTTAGAGCCAAAATGGTACATAAATGGGGGCCAACACTTTAACTTACATCTGACCCACTTGTCACTTACTCCAATTCCTCTGAGCTTTCAAATAGCACAAACAGGCCAGGCAGACACACAGCGACCTGGGAATTAGAATACGCTTCATCAGAAGGTGCTTTCCTTTCCCTTGGAACTGGCTTTATACAGGCATTTGTTTGACAGACTTGCAGGTTTCATAGGAATCATTAACCCCGTTTCACAACTCCTGACACGGAAATTCACCCTTGCTCAAGGTTACATAGCAGGTGAGTAGGGATAGCCATCAGTGGAACCCCTGTCTTCTAATTCCCAAGTCACTTGTCATTACCCAAAGCTGGTCCACCAATGTCTAAGGCCATCATCCATTGCTTTGTGTTGTATATCCTCAATCTTGAGAAGTAGAGAGAAGGCAAACTTTGGGGTTATATGAAGAAGATAAATTACGAATCAAAAACTAAGGGGTTGGTGGCGTTAATCCTTAAAATGATGTTAGCATTCATCAAGATAATATCAAGAGCTACCATTTGATTCCTGATGTAGGCCAGACTGTCTGCTAAATGCATTGCATATATTATCACAGTTAGTGCTCATGACAAACCTGTATGGTCACTGTTATTATTATCTCCATTTTATAGATTTGAAAACTGAGATCATGTGGATGAACTTGCCCAATGCCATAGTTCTGAGTAGAAAGCACAAATTTGAACCCATATCTAACTCTGAACACTGCTATGAGGTTAACCATACTTTGTGCTACAAAGTTCTGCTCATGCTACATTAGAATAGGTGATCTTAGACAAGTCACTATAATTTCTATACTTATTTTCTAGAAAATAACTAATATCTTGTCCAAGTAAGCTCTCAGATGAGCAAGGTATTAATTAATACCCTCCCAGAGTTATTGTGAACTAATAAATTTGAGAACAATTTGTAGTATGTGCATAGATATTTACACTGAAATTTCTCAGTCGGATGTAAGATGTACACCCAACAAAGTGGTTCCTGTCGCCAAATAGGTGCTCAGTAAATATGTATTGAAGTACTTGAACAAATAAATGACTTCTGCTGTCAAAAATGCCTTTCTGATTCCACCAATGAAAATAGTGAGTAGAGAAAAAGAAGGCAGACCTATGTTGGTGTTCTGAGCAAAAGTCTCCCAAATCCATCAATTTTTCCAACCCCTGGAGTAACTGCCAATAGTAGAGTCTATGTAGATATTCAGTTCTCCAAATTCTTCCATCCACACTCCACATACATTTAACAATATGATGATTTTTACACTGCTTTTTTTTTCCTCTAAATGATATATGGTCATTACTTTAGAAGGTAAGAATAATAGAAAGGGGGAGGGAAAAAAATCCATAACTCTTCTCCCCAAGATAACAATTTAGCATATTTTTTGTTTCTTTTTATTTTCTAAACATCTTTTTACATACTTGAATTGACACTGAAGATAATACTAGGGAAGAAAATACTTGGCTTTTCTACTGACTGTCAAGGTGTATACATTTTCCTATGCAGTTTGTAGGTCTTCATGAACACTTGTTCTTAACTCTGTTCAATTGATAAATACTTATGCATCTGTTCATGCTGGGGGCTGGGAACATAGTGATGAACCAGACTGAGGTCACTGAACTTCCACTCTACCTTTTTATATTTTATGATTTTATTGTCTACTTATCAGTTATTCTCTTTGGGTCTACTTGTTGGGTGGCATTATTTCTTACCAGCAAAATCTTCTCCAGCCATGTCCCTGTGGTGCCCCCAAATATTCCATAGTATGCAGAAGAAACCAGCATTAGTGGCATTAATATATTATGCACACACAAACACATTCTAAACTTCACCAAACATAGTAAAATGCACTACCCTCTATGTGGAGGGATAGTTTGTTTCTATCCCTTAAAATCAGATCTTGAGATTTTTCCATGTAACAAGACAAAATTCAGCTAATCCTGAAAACCCACCTTTCCTGTTTTTCTTACTCTTTTGGGAAATCCACGTTAGACAAGCATTCTCTATCTGCTTGGTTCCAGAGACATGTCTCCAGGTCAGAAAGGCGGAAGGGGAGGCCCATCTTCTCTGCCCAGTTCCCAAGTACTTGGCTATCTTCCTGCCGCCTCTCTTGTCCTGTTGGTCCTGTGCTTTACAGCCCAGCCAGCCGGGCATGTGACACGTGCTGCCCTCACAGCCTCCTTCTTTAGCAGGGTGTGGTTCTTGTGCATTGTGGCCCTGATTTTGATTGCAGAACCTTATTAGGGAGCACCCAGGAGGAAAGGAATGGAGACCTCCCCACCACAGTCCTGCTCCAACTCACCTCTTGGCTAGGGGCCAGTTGACTTGGAACTGCTAGATTATTTTTCAGATCATTCTGATGTCCGTCTGAAATTAGGGTTACTTAGAAATGAAGGCCAGAGTTTAAAGACTTCTGACCAGGGCAGCATTACCTACGAAACAGCGAGCTGTAGGTTGGTTGTAAAAACTGAATTGAAATTGGTATTTCTAGTGCCTGTCTTTCCAGAACCTGGCTCTGAACAGGGATCCAACTGAAGTCTGTTGAATAAGTAGATGCCCCGGAAGTTCTTCACTGAACCTATTCTCACTGGGCTTTCAACCCAGCAAGTGTGGCACTTGACAGAGAAAGGGACTGGAGCTTATTACCGTGGGTCCCCCTGTGGCCAAGTTTAGCACCTGACACTACTGAGCATTCAAAACCTTAGATGAAAAAAAATGAATGCTGCACACCAAACAACAGAATATTATTCAGCCACCAAAAGGAGTGAATTGCTGATACATGATAAAGTGTGGCCTTGAAAATATGCTAAGTAAAGTAAACTGGACACAAAAAGACAATTATCTGACCCCACTTATGTGAGGTACCAAGAATAGTCAAAGTCATAGAGACAGAGAGTAACATAATGGTTACCAGGGCCTGGGGAAATCTAAATGGGGCGTTGTGGTTTAATGGGTGCTGAATTTCTATTTGGGGTGCTGAAGTAACTTGGAGATGGATAGTGGTGATGGTTGCACACCATGGTGAATGTACTTAATGCAACTGAATTATACACTTAAAGTGGTTAAAATGATAATTTTTATATTATGTGTATTTCACCACAATGACTGTTGCTTTTCTTTACTTCTCTTCATCTAGTCACCCTCCCCTTCTCTTTCAAATCTGGAGGATGGATGTTGTCAGGTCCCTGTTTGAAGAATCTTCCCTATCTGGGGTCAGATCTCAACACAAGTCCCATTGGGGCTGCTCAGTCCAGGGCCTTCTTCCCACTTCCTTGTCAGAGTCCCAGGTCTGAGCAGGGCCCACCCTTGTTCTAACTGAGGTTGTCTAGACTTTAGTACAAGTCCTGCCATGATCCTTCCTTGGCCCTGTTAGGCTCTCAGAGTGATGGATGGGCACAGTCTTTCTCTCAGTCATAGGGAAGGAAATAGATTGAAAAGATTCCTCTTTCTACTATGAATTTGTTTACAAGATCAAAAGCTGGTATGCCTGAGAGGGCTGGGCAGATACTATGACATTTTTTTCTAACAATTCAGAGCAACACCATGTTTGAAAACAGGTCATGATGCCCTTTGTTCTTTCTTGGTTCCTAAAGCAAGCTCTGCTCATACCACCTCCTTTGCAGCAGAGAAAGGAAAATGGGCAACAGAGACTTAATTCTCACACTTATTCCTTATTAGTTACAAGAGGGGGGACAAAGTTGGCCTGTTTGTAAACACTGCAGTGTGTGTTCCCTTGGTTTGAGAAACCCTGTGTGTAGCTCATGCGGCTCATGGGATTGTCCTCAGGTACCATCTTTTCCTTTCCTGTCCACAGCACACAGACCACATTAGCCACCCAGGCCTGCCCTTTATCAAAACCGCATCTCATTGCATCCCAAGGACCTCATAGCAGAAGACCAGGCTCCCAAGTCCTAGTGGTGAGATGGGACAAGACAGCTGGTGAGAGGGAGGCAGCACTGCCTTTGGGGGCAGCTGAGTGCTGCTGTGGTGAGACAGGCTTCCCAGGCAGCTGGGTGGGGTGGAAATCCTGCCCTGGAGTTACATTTTCCCTCCCTCTCCTGGTGATGTCAATTGGTGCCTGTGTCTCCTTGATGCACGAGGTGTGAAGTTGCTCTGTGGGCTAATGCAAGACATCCTTTTAATTGCATGGAGGAGTAACTTGCAGGCTGCCAAGTGGAGAGACTTGAGTACAGGTGGAGGGAGAAGGCGGGCATCTTCAAATCCAGAGCTAAGAAGGGAAAACAAGGGAGGGAGGGAGGGAGGGAAGGAAGGAGGGAGGGGCAGGCGTCTGCCTTTCATCTGGATATTCAGGATGACACATCTGGTGCCAAGGAAACTGCTGTTTCTAACTGACGGGGAAGCTTTGCAGTCAAGGGAGGGCTGAGCTGTCAGGTGAGCTAGAGATCAAGAATTATCATGACAGCTTCATGGCATGTGAAAGGCTCTGTGAAGTACGGCACGATTTTAACCAGCGGTGGTTAAATTAGTTCTCCTGGACCCGGTGTGATGTGCAGTCGGAGAGGGGCCGGTGGTGGCTGGGAGTGCCAGGCGTGAAGAAGGTTGCCATTCTGAAGGGCCAGGATGTAGGAGAGAAAGTGTATGTGAAAATTGGCTCCCGGTTTCTGAGTTTTGCTTAATGGAGGTGCCAGGCAGCGGTGAGAGCATTAATTAGTAGCTTGTCAGTTTCGCCAGCGAACCTCTCTGAGCCCCCTATTATGAATATTCCGGGGACCCAAAATAACCTCTTCTTGAACTTTCCCAATTTAAGATCTTGTCAGAATCTAACCACCTGTACCAACCGGCTAAGCAGCCTTGACTAACCGCTTTGCCCTGTGCTCTCGTGTTCCGAGGGATTGTCTATGCGCCACTGAGCGGACGAGAGGCTGAATGAGCCAGTGCCTCTCTGGAAAACTTCCACTCAAAAGTGAACTGAGGAAGTGCCTTTTGATAAGTCATCAGCCAGAAGAAATCAGGCTCTGTCCAGCCATCCAGTAATACCTGCCTGTTCATTGGCAAATTTTTAAAAAAATCCTGCAGCTGGGGGGTCTATAGTTTGATGAGTCCCTGCATGGAAAATTCAAGAAATAAAAACATGAACAACTGTGTGTGCGCGCACGTGTGTGTGTGTATGTGTGTGTATGCACATGTACCTTGCTAACTATATCATATACAAATTTAAAAGTTGTACATTAACACTCCTAGGCAGTACTCTGCCAAAAGTTCTGTATAAGTTAACTCCTTTAAACATAGGAAAAATTCTGATCATTAGTGGTTTCTTTTTATTTCTTTTTTTTTTTTCTGTCCTTATCCTTTTTGCTTTTTTAAAGACAAGGAAACTGAAGTTCAGAGAAATCCGTAATCAGCAGGTCTGGAACTTGAACATGGGTCTGTTTGGCTCCATAATCCATGCTCTTAACCTTGGTCTCTAAAGTAAGAATGGCTAACTTTTATAGAGCCTCCAGATTCTCATTGCTCTAAGTGGCACAGCTAGCCTGTTAGGTCCTAAGTCCGGATGTTATGGGAGCCCTTGACTTGACCCTTCATAGCTACTGTGCAGAACCCCAGTGGAGCTGCCCCAGGGCTTCCAAGCCTTAATCCCTGCAAGAGGCACCCAGGAGACTATATTACAGAGAAGTCAAATCTTTGTGGTACAGACAGCCCAGGACCTGTCTCACCATCAAAAATCTGTGCACACTGACCAGCACCACGCTTGGGAACCTGAGTAGCACACCTGAGCACAGCAAGCACCAGTGCCTTACTTCCTAATCTGCTTTCCCAGGCCATGGCCAGTCCCCTCTGAAGTTTGTGGAGGAGTAAACAGCCGTTCGCCTGTCCAAGCCTCCCTGGATTTATGGCCTGACGGCTCTCCTCTGCCTGCACTACATACTGTGTACTGCAAACACAGATGACCTTTGCAGAGATTTCATTTCAACTTGCTTCCATATAGAAAACCTGTTTTGTATTGGCATTATTTAGAACAAGTTCTGCCTGTGTTAACTCCCTTAGCCCCAGCCCTTGGAATTCCAGAGGCCAAGTGCCTGTGATTTCAAGAGCAAGGGGGCCGGTACCTTGAAAGCATCCCCAGCTTGCATCTCTCTGAGTCGCTGAGTCCAGTGACTTCGGGCAGATGGAGCTGCTCCCCTTCTTTCTAGGGTTTTTTAATCCCTCCTCCGTAGGAGGGGCTGGGCTGCAGGCTCAGATTGGCCCACTGGCAATAAGGTGCTTTTGTGGGACATTTTCTTACAAGTTGGTTCCCATGTGGTGTTTGTTAGTCACAGCTAATTATTAAGTCCTTGGCCCAGGCAATAGACATTGTTCCCTTGGATTCCTCTCCCCTCCTTTTCCCCCTCACCCCCCATTGCTACAGAACAAAACCCATTGTGGGGCTCTGGAGGTTGGCTGTGCACA
This sequence comes from Marmota monax, assembly GCF_021218885.2. Classification (NCBI taxonomy): domain Eukaryota; kingdom Metazoa; phylum Chordata; class Mammalia; order Rodentia; family Sciuridae; genus Marmota; species Marmota monax. The sequence continues at coordinate 2,316,681 of NW_026694339.1, forward strand.
TATTTTCCAGTGAACCCCTGATGGGCTCTCTGCTGGGGTTTCATGTTTCAGGTTGAAACTGAACTGGATAAAGCATTATTCATTGACGCCGACACATTCAGTCTCTGCTCTGTTCAGATATTTCTCCCTCACTGGACTCGGTCCCTCTCAGGCAATTTGGGTAATTCACTGAGAGCAATCCACAGTACTTGCTCACAACCCCGATCATCTGCACAGAAGGATAAAATGTTAGAATTTTGAGATCTTAGAAAGATCATCAAGTTCCAGGTTTGGCCAGCTTCTCTGGTCAAGAGGCATATGTTGGGCCCGGGAGGGGGAGGGTGCGAGGGCGGGGTTGAATGAGCAGGCTCTGAGTTCCTTCCTCCCATTCCCTGGTACCAGGGCCTCTCCTTTTCCCTGATTTGCATATTGGGCTTCTCATAAGATTTGCGCAACCTAAAGGCAATCTTGAAATCCCACAATTGAGGCCACCGATTTGTTCATTTCTCAGATGAGGAAACTAGCCCAAAGAAAGTCTTTCTCTCATCTAAGGTGCAAGTGGGTTCATGAAATGAGGCCAGAGTGAGAATAAAGGTCTTTCCACTTCTGTGTGCCCCATTTATTAAATCAACGTGGGATAATTCTGGAACCCATCACTGGGCTGCTTTTCCTAGTGCAATGTGGAATTGCCACTCTCTATGAAAAGCCTTACCTCTATAGAGAAATATCAAGCCCCCCGCACCTCAGACAGGCCATGGCAAACTGTTTTTATTTAAGGCTACTTTGATTGCATAATCCCATGGCATCTTGTACAGTGCTCAGCCTAGGAGACTGTATGGAACAGCCATGTTTTTACTTTATATATTAAGAGCCAAACTGACATTGGGTTTTGTTGGCTTTGTGCAAGACAAGAATAGGCTTTGTAAACAGCAGGTCTGGGTTCAGATCTTACTCACTGGACAAGTTACTTGGTATCACTGATTTTAGGTTTTTATCTAAACATAGAGTGATAAAACATGGCTTAAGGATTGTGATGAGGAACTGAAATTCAATAGTCTATGTAAAATCTCTGTGTAGAGCATATCAGGGACTTGATACATGTTCCTTTTCCTATAACTTAACTACTCTCACTCTCACACATATACAAGTTTGAGTTGAAATAAAAACCAGACATTTTAAAATGTGATCCTGAACTTAGAAACGTCTGGATTTTGCCACAAGGGTTAACATTAACAAAGTGAAATTTGGGTTATCTATAAAACACAAGTTTGTCTTAATCTTTTACTGAGAACTACTGAGAATCTTCTGGGGGAATATGACTATGGACTTCTGAGAGAAAATCCTACAAGGGAAAACTGGGGGAAAAAAAGTTGTATTTTGCTATGACTCTGGAAGGACCTCCTGTCCTGGGACCCCAGAGCTGCCTGTCTTCGGCAAAATCAAAGCCCTACATTGGGCACAGTGGTGCGCTCCTAAAATCCCAGCAACTTAGGAGGCTGAGGCGGGAGGATCACAAGTTTGGGGCCAGCCTGAACAACTCAGCGAGGCCCTCAGCAACTTAGCAAGACCCTGTCTGAAAATAAAAAATAAAAAGGGCTAGGGATGTGGCTCTGTGGTATAGCACACCTGGGTTCAACCCCCACTCTAATAAAATAACATCAGAGCCCTCTTGGCAGTGACAACTTGGGTGTGCTTTCAAACACGTCTTTATTTGCTATCCAAATAAGAACCCTAGTCCCAGAAGCTTGTTTTTCAAAGTTTAGAAAAGCAGATGTTTTTGCTTATTTTTCTCTCTGTCTTTCCCCTGCCAAAATGCTTACTGGATTTCCATTAGGTTCTGAAGTTGTTATTCTGTTTTGTTTTGCTTTTACTTTTAAGACAAATCTTGGAAGGGAGTCACTGTAAATTGGAGGATGGGCATCCAAACTGAGAAAGCTGTATTTTAGACTCTAATGAAAATGTTTGAGAAGCTGAAGGCAGGAAGCGCTAGAAGACTGGAGAGAGCAAGATGATGAATGCAGTTCTGAAAGGGTCTCCTGGCATTCTCCCCAGGCCTGTGAGGCTGGGGCTGCCCCAGCAGGCGGGGATTCCAAAAGGAGCATTGCTTTCTAAGGATTCCAGAAGCAGTGCAGGTAGTGGAACACGGCAGGCGGCTGTGGATGGACTGGGTGGATTGAGCATGTGCCAAGGGGGGCCCAGTGCCACTCACAGCCCCTGTACAGTATAGCCTCAGAAACGTGGTAGGCACTGACTGTATTCATTTCTGTTTCCGCTGTAACAAATCAACTCAAATGCAGTAGCTTCACAGAAAACATATTTACCTTAGAAAAAGTGACGGTCAGCAATTTGATGCTGTTCTGACTGGACAAAAATCCAGGCGTTGACAGGGTCGTGTTCCTTTATGGAGGTCTCTGTGAGAATTCCTTTTTTATCCTTAGCTTTTTCAGCAGCTAGAGGCCCCCCACTTTCCGTGGCTACTGGTCGTCTCCCACCATCCTCACCAGTAGTGAAAGTGGGTTGAATCTTGTCATGTTGCTTCACTCTGATCTCTTCTGCCCTCCCTGTTCCACTATTAGGCACCTTTGTGGGTTTCACCTGGCCCAACTGAATACTCCAAGGTAATCTGTCTATTTTAAGGTCAGCTGAATTCCCCTTTGCCATGTATGGTAATATATTCACAGGTTCCAGGGGTCACAAGTGGACCTCTTTGTTAGGGTAAGAGATACTATTGCCTACCACAAGCACCTAGGCCACTTTTATACCACATACAATAAGTATATGTAGTAAGACTCTTTCATTTGCAGGAAAGACCTAACACAAGCTAATAAAAAGGAAAGGATTTTATTGCCTCGGGTACTTGGGAAAGTTCCACAGGCATCATCCGACATAGCTAGATCCATATATCCAGCCAGGTCATCAGAGCCCTCTCTTTCTTGGGTTTGATTCTCAAGCAAAGGCTAAGACAGCTCCCAGGCAGTTCCAGGGTTACACAGTTCTTGAGACTGCAGATGCCAGAGAAGAAACCAGGATCTTTTTTTTTTTTTCTTAGCCAGCACCAATAAAATGCTGAGGATGACTCTCATTGACCCAGCTTAGGTCACATGTACATCCCTAAACAAATTATGTTTAGAGAGATACAATACTTGCTTCATTTCCAAGGGCAGGAATGGAGTCAGCCTTGCCAGAAACTCATGTACTGAGTTAGGGAGGAGGTGGCCCCCAAAGGAAATTCAGATGTTGTCACCAAAAGAAGGAGAAAAGATTTCAGTCTATAGAAACAACAGATGTCTACTCCACCATGTTATTGCTGGACTTCAGAACCATAAAGTTGGCATATTATTTGGCTCCAAGCCACAAGACTTTCGAACTTGAAAGAGATAGAAGAGGCTCACCCAGGACAAGTAGTAAGTTAATTCAGGTAATATCTAAGAAGAGGAGTTGTGTAATGGGTAAGAGTGTGGGATTCGGAACCAAGTTATTGGTTATATTTACTTGACCTCTCTGTGCATCCGTTTTCTCATCTATAATATAGGTATGATAAGGGTACCTACCTCTGGAGTTTGTTGCAAGGTTTAAATGTGTTAATACAAATGAAATACTTAGAATAGTGCCTTGACACAATAAAGGACAGCTGTCACCATCATGATTAGCATTTGTTATTGTAAGTAAACTCCCTGAGCATGGCACGGGGGTTTGGAAAGTAGTTAGGAAATAAATCAGATACTTTCTTGATTTCTCTCTCTACCTGGGGCCACACAGTCTCCTCTTTCTGGAACTTTCTCCACCATCTCTGCAGGAATGGAGGTTCTCACCTGTAAATAGATTTTGACATAACTTTCTATAGTTGTCCTTCTTTCTCTGGCCTCAACTACATTTGTCCATCACCAAATGAATTCTCGGCCACTGTTTCTGAATCCAGATTCTTGAGAGAATTCCATTAATCTGGCCAATGATTGTCTTTACATGAAGGATACCACCTGTTTAATTAGCTGAGAAGAGCAAGGTTGGGGTTGTGTAACACTAAAGCGTTAGATATGTGTGTAGCTGCTGAATTTGGCAAGTCAGATCTGATAGACAATAGCACTCTCTTTATACAAGCTGGCATTTATTTGAGTGATAATATGGAAGCAAGAACAAAAGCAAAAGTGATAGGTAAGAGAGAAAGAAAAGAAAACACATCACCAGATCAGGGAAACACCAATACCTGAAGTCATGTAGCTGGGGATTCCCAAGGCAGCTTTACAGGGTCCCCACTGGGGAGTCCCAGGAAGAGTGTCCTCTCCTTGGTGTGACTCCAAAGTCTTATTCCCGATGGGGCTCCTTAAATAAAGTGAGAACAAAGAAAGTTCCCTTCTAACAACCTGCATGACCTGTGGTCCCCTCAAGGACACTTCATCCCCTAGGACAGACCAGATCCCCTGGGGAGGTACTGATGGCCTTGAGATAAGCCTGAAAGTCTGAGTTCTCCTGAGTGAGCCAAACCCAGCATGAAGTCAGCATTCTTCAGATGTCCCATCAAGGACACACGAAGGTCACACCAAGCACATGGACAGGGAAGATCTGTAATATTTCCCTTAGCCCTTTAGGTCACCTCTTTCAGTAGGCATGGAAGGGCAGGTTAAGCCAAAAGAGGAAGTTTGGCTTAGCCAGAAAATTGTCTTTTAAATGCATGCCCTAGCAAATGGGAATTCCCCTACAAAACAAGAAATTTGTGTCAAGAAAAATACTGGTTATATGTAGACATTTGGGAATAGGACAGTACTAGGAACTGCATTATACTAATGTTATAGTCTTCATAGAGAAGAAAAAAAATGATCATTCTCCCATAATTATAAATGGCACATTTATAAATGAGACATTCTTGGCCCTAATTAGAACATTCATCAGATGGACAGAGACTCTCATCCTATTCCCTGTTGAAAAACTCATTCCTGGAGCAGAAGTTCTAGTATAGTGCTCACAATCACTGTCAGGGGAGTGGATTCCAGAGTGACCAGTGATATCCCCAAATCTTCCTTTTGGTGGCAGGAAGAAAATTCCTCATTCGCTTTTTTCTTATGCCTTAGAATTATACATAATGGTGGAATTTGTTGTGACATATTTGTACGTGCACACAGTATAACAGTGTAATTTGGTCAGGTTTGTTCCCCAGTTCCTTATTTGTCTTTTGTTCACTGTGACCCTTTTGTTACTTTGGAATGTCCCCATATTTTTTCAATAGTTTCAGTCCTGAGTATTCATGACATCTCAGTGGACACAGAATTTGCCTCAAATCCCCTGTCCTTTTTCTCGGAAGACTTTAGTAAGAATCTTTCTGGTGAAGTACTTCTATAGTGATGGGGAGGGTCAAGGAGTACTGACGGAATTTCTTAGCTCTGAGGCACTACAGGAAGGCTGGAAATGCTTTGGATCAGGGCGGGGTATCTTAGGAAGCACTGAGATTTGGGGGAAGACAAAGCATTGTCAAGATTTTGATAGAGGCCTGCTGGGAAAGTCTCCACTGTAAAGGCTCCTGTGCCCCTTTCTAGTGGAACAATTCGTAGGCTCCACGCTTGCTTTCAAATGGATTGGTTTTGAAGCAGTCAACAAAAAAGCATCCTGCTGCCAGGGCCAACCATCAAAAAGAGAAAAGAGAGCAATGCAAACCGTGGGGGAATGTGCGAAAGAGAAATATTGTAGAATGGAGATGTGTCTGTGCTGGCCTGATACCATGTGCATTATCTCCCCCAAAGGACCCCATGGTTTAATGGATGGGGCTTTAACCTACCCAGAGGTCAGTCTCTACTGGACAAGTGGAACCTCATCCCTGAGGGCATCGACATCCTCATGACACATGGACCTCCTCTAGGTGAGTAAAGTAAAGGTTATCCTTTTGTCATAGGAGATGACTTTTTTCCCAAGCATAATGAATAATGCTTTAGGGACATAATCATTTTCCTCCAAAAAAAAAAAAATAGTGAATACAAAAAGAAAAAGTCAATGTCTTTAAAGAAACCCAGTATGATAATTAAACTCAGCAGTTCTGCAAGGCTTACAGGTGTTCGTGAAATTAAATTTTTTTATTTAGTCGAGTCAGGGAAAAATCAAATGAGTATGGAGCCCCACAGTCTTTTGAGCTTGATAATTTATTTTAAGAACTGTATTCACTTTGGAGTAAGGGGGAGTGGGGGATGGAAAGAAGACATGGACCTACCAATCACAGGGCTTTTGAATGGCAATGAAATGATGGAAACTTTTGTTCAAAGGAGCTCATTTTACTTTTCCACATAATGCTGGAACCTGGGGGATCTTTAAAGTTTAACATTTGAGCTGATTATATGAGAAAAGACTTTTTTTTTCTAAGTTAAAGTGTTCAGTAAGGACTTATGTTGAAAGTTACTTAAGGATACTCATTCTATAGGCACCTTGGGGCTGCAGCCAGGTTTATATTGTCTGTGTGCTTCAAAGCCATCCCCTAGGGACCCAGATTATGGGCCAGAAGATGATTATTGATTTATATAATTATCCTTAACTATTCATGAGCTTGTTATGGTTTGACTTAGCCATAGAATATTTTTCAACCAGGACCTACCATCTGGTCCCCCATCTACTCAGTACCCCTTGTGCAAGGACCCTGCTGTCTAAGGTACACTCAGAAAACTCAGATGTTTCACTTTAAATGGGGAGTGTCTTTATTATTATTATTATTATTGTGGTAAAAGAAACATGACAGGAAATCTACTCTTGTTATCTATTGTTGACTGTACAGTACTAAAAGAGTTTTCTTGATAATCTTGTTTTGAGATGGGGAGTCATGCAAATATAAATGATCCTCACGATATTTCTTGGTGTGGGATGGTTATCCATGTTGTTAATTTGCTAGCTAAATACTCTTATCAGTGTTTGTTGCCTAGTGAAGGTACCTGAGTAGCCAACCCTACAGAGCTGCTATACCATCCAACTTTATCCATTTGCCTGAGCAGCCTAATCTAATTGGATGTGGTCATGATGTTCCTTTGGCTATTTATTGTAAGGGCTTTGGGCATCTTCAGTACAGAAACATTTACTGGACTATAAGTATTACTTAGAATGTGACTTTGAATTGAAAAGTTAATTCACAAATTTTAATCAAACCATTCAAGAAAAACACATCCATGAGATAATATGCCAGTCACTGTGGATTTAGGATTTTCCCCTCTTGTTAAAAAGTTTTGAACATCCTGGTTTGATTTTTATCAGGAGCCTCCACTTTCATCTGATGTTCTCCCCAGATTCTCTGGTCACTTCCCACACCCAGCTAACCCGTCTTTACAGAGACACTAAATATTCATGTCTACAGTTTGACCAAAGAAAGCAGAAAGCTGCCTTTTTCTGCCCAGTCCATTCTAAACAGTAGAAATAACCTAATGGAACCATGAAATGGATTCCCACAGATTATGATTTAGCCTTTCATCCCACCTGCCTTCCTCATGCTCCATCCTGCTGGGGTGTATAGATTTCATTTCAGACCATAATCATCCAGATAGCTGACTTTTGCTATAATTAATGTCCGTTTTTATAGATTTCCTGCATTAAGCGTAGTACTAAGTGGCTTTTACTTTAAAAGTAGTCAATTAGCCCCAACTTGCTGGATGCCACCATGAGGTCATATTGTTGCCTGTTGCCATAGAGTGGAGAAGCAATGGGCATTCCAAAGCACTGGTCACGGGAACCACCAAGGGTTAAGAGCTGATATCTTCAAAGAGAGCAAGGGATCTTGTGTCCAGTTCACAGATAGTCCCTTCCTGTTCTGTCTTTGAACCATTTTGTAAGTAAACTGCTCTCAGAAAGTATAAGAAAGATAAAATTTAAAAAAAGAAAGTAACTGAATAGAGGGAGAAAGAGATATTATGGGGCTGCCGGGAATAAATGAATAAATGTCATTTGAGCCCCATGAAGAAGATTTGAAACCCATGGCTGAATAAATCAAATTCCTTACAGGAAAAAAAATGTTAATTAACCGGGGGGGGGGTGGGGGGGGTGGGATGGAAAAAAAATCAAGAACCTAAAGAAGACAAAGCGACGAGTGAAAAGTTTCTTAAAAGCCATTGTGAGCTTTAATGGAGAGGCTGGGATTACAGATAATGTAATAATCCTTCTGTGAGTTATGGCTTCCTGAAAGTCTAAATGAAACCTTACCTGAAGAGAGAAAATTAAGAGTATTGATTGCATTTCACCCTTAGGTTTTCGAGACTGGGTTCCAAAGGAGCTTCAAAGGGTGGGCTGCGTAGAGCTGTTAAACACAGTCCAGAGGCGAGTCCGACCCAAGCTCCATGTGTTTGGTGGAATTCATGAAGGTAAGCAAAAAGGGATTCATGACTCACTCCAAAGGAAGACCTTAGCTAGACTGGGAATAACTAGAGCAGTGGTTTTTAAACATTTTGACAGTGGAATCCTTTAATAAGATGAAATCTTATGAGAAAAATCTGCACATAAAGCTGATAAATATTTCACATGGAACTGCTTGCTCTCTTTTACAGAGAGTAGAGCATAGGAACCCTGTCTGACCCACCTTACCACAAACCCAGCATTCCCCCAGGCAGCTTAGAATCTCAGGGCTGTAATGAGGAATATTTGATAATCACTGCGGCAATGCAAGCCTGAGGTATGTAAAGACAAATTTTCTCTTTAAGAGAGTTAGAAGAAATGCCCTGGATATTAGAAGCTATTTAAAGCTTGTATAGTTCATGCCTACCTATAAATATTATGTTTCATATGAAATGCATAAAAAGACCCAGGAAGACAAGGCATTCTCTGAAAAATAACTGTGGCCCTGCAGTGAAGGATATACAACAGAAGCAGAAGGAACCAGCACATTTGAAGGCTCAGATTAAACATAGTAATTAAATCTCCCCTAAGTATTAGGGAACTGGTCCGTTGCCATTTTCTGCCTTTCAAGGTAAACTGAGTCAGGATCACAGAGCTGAAGCCTCACAGGAGGTTTCACGGCTGGCTCTGGGTTTTGTTTGCTTCTCTTTCCTTTTTCAAACCAGAGGTAACTGGACTTTTGTGCAGACACAAAGCCCTCCTTCAGCGGGCCTTAGGTTTTCTGAGCTCACAGGCTCTGCCAGGGACACATATTTGTGTGCAAAGGGTACGTTTATGTGGGCAGCCGCCATATTCTCCCCGGATCCTGCTTGCAGCCGCTCCCTGCAATAATTTATCAAGCTGCAGTCAAGTTGAGGTGTATAAGGCTATGTGCCTGACGAAGCAAAAAACAAAGTTTGCTTTTCAGAGTCCACAAATCCAGTGGCTTCCTGGTTATGCAGGTAATAAAGAGGATATTGAAAATCATCCTACTGAGGCCAGAGAAAATTCAGCTTGCTCCAAGTGCAGGCACCAGCTGAGTGACTGGAAGGAGGGATACCAGCTCCCCCAAAGCAGGCAGCAGCAGACATCAACTCCTCTGACTCCACAAAGGAGGGTACTTCTCTATGATATGATGCAGGGAGGGGAGACCAGAGATGGGACCTCATATCTCAATTGCATTTCAGGGGGACCATTATCTTGAAAACTGGTTTGAATTCCTGCAGCATTCCTTTGGGTTTGCATTTCACCGCCCCCCCCTTACTTTTTAAAATTTAAATCATTAATTAGCTTTAAACTATCCAGACAATTGGGGAATTCCACTAAAGTCCCAAAATAATAAACTAGTTTAAAAGGGAGGAGATCATATTCAAATAAACTTGTCTCGCCTTTATTCACTTAAGACAGCTGAAGAGGGCAGAGAGAGGGCAAATACCAACCTCTTGATGGAGAGAGATAACAAGACTTTATGACCCCAGAACTAAACAGTGCACATTTTAAATGCCTCTTTTCTTTTCTTAAGAGATTTTTCCATTGACCCTCATTAAGCTCTCCACAGGCTTACTTGCAGAAATTTTAGCAAATGGAAAAAAAGAACCTTATCAGTGATTTCTCTAAATCCTGGTAATTTTATTTCTTCATGGCTATATTTTTACATGCCTTAAGAGCTTGATATCGATATAGAATTGCAAACTTAGTTGCAGAAGCTGGAGAGCAAATAGATGGTATCCAGGGAAATATGCAAACTTCCAAACGTCCTAAAATTAAGCGTATAAAATTATAAAAGAAGCATACATGCCAGAGTTCCAGGGAAGTTTTCTTAGCTTTGTTCCAATAGGTCACTTCCAAGAGGTTTCTACTGCAGGCAGGGATTGATTTTGCTTGATCTAGTGCTCAGGTAAGCTCAGGAAACAGTGGCCTATGGTGATGATTCTGTACATCACTTGGACAGTTGATTAGTAGATGCTTTTGAATGAAACTTTGAAATGCAACTCCGCATCAAAGCCACAGAACTCAAGGTAAAATTACCTATGGTTAACTCTCACAGAGACAGTTTATTTCACAGAAATGGAAGCCCAGTATCCACATCTCCCAACTCCCAGAGTTCTTTCCCTTCACCTGCCCTGAAGCCCACTTGGAATTTGGTCTGTTTGTCCCTGAGGAGTTACTCCTACATTACTCACTTCCTTCCCTAGAACTCAATAGTTCATACCAGGGCTTTGAAGTGAAAATGCTATTTTAAAAAGGGGGGGGGGTCAATATTTTTCTTTATTCTCCCTACTAAAGAAATCACAGTCATTCCCTGACAAGTCTAGTGTTTAAATAAGAAAAAGAAAAAAAGAATCACTCTTTGTTGAAGTGGAGAATTCCCCCCCACCCTTTAAAGAAAATAGGATAAAATCAGACAGCAGCTCCTGAAAGTCGTTGGATCTGGGCAGGCAGGCTCAACTGAATTTCAACTCGCTGCCCCACTGACAAAGGCTTTCTTGTTTTCCTTGCCTGACGGCCCTACGTTCAACCACCATCATTTGTATACATTACAGTAACTGTGACACCATCTCCCCACAGGTTACGGCATCATGACCGATGGCTATACAACGTACATCAATGCCTCAACATGTACAGTCAGCTTTCAACCGACCAACCCTCCGATTATATTTGACCTTCCGAACCCACAAGGTTCCTGAAGCTCTAACTATCTTATTGGAAAATGAGGGAAGGTCTACAAACTGCCATTTTTCTAATTATAAACTTACATTCTCTTACTTGTTTATTTCCAAATGCTGTGAGTTCTTTTTGTAAATTGTCGAAACAAACAACAACAAAAAAATGATGCTAGAGGTTGTGCTTCTTCTTCTTCTTTATTATTATTATTATTATTATATTATTATTATTATTATTTCTAAATGGGGCACCCATTGGAAATCAAAGGAGCATTGTGAATTTGTAATATGACTTCTGATTTTTCAAAGGCCACGCCATTGTAAATTGTTAGTGTTCGCCAAAGGACAGCCAAGCTTTCTTTTAAAAAGTGAAAGAAGTCTTATTTTAATATGCTTTAAGCTGGAAGAAAAAGAAAAAAAAAATGGAAACAGGTAGACAGTGTTTTAAAAACCACCCAGATTTGCACAACTGTTTTAAAGAGTATTGTTTTAAGTATTTTATTTTTTAATGTTTTGTTGTTGTCGTATTCTTGGTAATGCTTCATTTTTGCAGATGTGGCCCTGATTTAAAACAATCTTCTCAACTGAAGTAGGTATGGAAAAAGCCTTCTCGTCACATTCTTGCTGGAAAGAAGACGTGTGTCAAGGGAAGACAACAGCCCTCATTTAAAGGATGGCTTAGCTAGTGAGATCCATATGCGGTTTTACAAGGTCTCATTGTTTGTTTGTTTCTTTTAAATTATTTTAGCTTTAAAAATAGGGAAATGGAACCTGTAAAGAGCAGGTATTTCATGCAGTAAAAAAAAAATGAGTGTGCAGACTCCTTTTCAGTATGGGTTTATATATATAAGTATTTTTTTGTGTGTACTCTAAGTTAGGAGTTTAACATTGCCAAGGACAGTACAACTGCGGTGGGATGCTGTGTGGCTGCACCTCAGAAGTCCGAAGGAACTGACACATTTTCTCAGAACTCAAGGTCTTAAAGAGCTTGAGTTAAATCTAGGTACAGTTACAAGCGTGTATAGAATTAAATGGATGCAATGGAAGCTAACTAAAATAAGGCTTAGTTGTCCTTTCTATTTAAATGCCCTGAACTGTCTTCTTACTTCCTCTCCCCCCTCTCCCATTTTGCACTGTGTGTCGATGCAATCTTCGCTAGCACAAAATATTGTCGCTAATAGTCATTTCTGTTTTCCCATTGTAAATGCTGTTGAGCTTTATTCTATTTTATGTTACCTTGAAATTTAGGAAAGCTGTTGTTTCTTTAAATTTATTGTGATATTCTATATCTAGCGGCCTTTATATGCAAATAAAATTGCAAGATTTTTAAATCTGTGCTGTTTGGAGAGTTGGCTGGTGGAAGGGTGGTAGTTTTTTATTGTGGAGGGGGGGGATTCTTCATATGCTACATCATAATCCCTTTTAGAATAATTAAAATACATGATTTTTTTCCCTAATTTTCAATAAACTTTTATTACCCACCATGCACAAGCTGGCAAGTAGGTCAATAAGACCATGGGTGTAGTCTTTCCTTCCATTGTGCTGTCATCTATCTTGCTGTAGATTTCAGAGGGTGCAGATTTCATCTTTGGCCGTTGCAAGGTTTGAGGGAATAGGGTGACTGTGTATGGGAATGCCATTTCAGGTGTATTGTATGCGGAAGCCGTTAATGATAGAGTAATCATTGCACATTCTCATTTGTCCCCATTAGCAGACCCCATCTCCCCATCACTGTTGTTTTCTTGAAATGATATCCACCAACAAAATGCTTTGGCATCCAGGAAGGGGCAGGCAGTGGGGTAGGATAATGCCTGTCTTTTTTTATTTTTTCTGGAAGGACCATTGAAGAAAGGCAGTATATCTGCAGTGTATCTCCAAAGTCTACTTCTCAGTCAATGCCTCTTGGATTGCATTTGGATACATCTTCCTACGCGTGGATCCTTTGGTGCAATTCCTAAAAGGAATTCTCCATGTCACTCCCAGCAAAGAGAAAGTACTAGGCCTGAATTTCAGCTCAGATTCACATTTAATCATCATGGTCCATTGTAGTTGTTAACATTTATTAAGCTTCTTGGATGCCACTAAGAGCTTATGGTGGACATTAGTCTAAGTTTGCAGAGAAGATGTTCAAGCTTACCAAGGAGAAGAGGTCCATGATCGTGTGGTAGCTACGATGGGCCAATGTAGGTTCTGAAAGAAATTTACATCCTTCCTTTGACCTGCTACCTCAGTAAAAGAGAGTATTGACTTCAAGCCCCTTTCTGCAAGGCTGGAAGAACTAGACTGCTGGATGGAAATTTCACCTGGCTCTTGTACCAGGAGGTAGGCTCAGATGTCTCAAAAAGCAAGCTCTCTAGAAATAGGTGGATGATCACCATGACAAGTGTGCAAACCAGTCTGGACACAAACTAATTAAGCTGAGCACTTTCTAAAATTGCTTTCCATTGTGTGGGAACAGGAGGCAATACAGTCTACTAAATCCAGAGGGTAGCCTAGCTCATGGACAGAGATTCCTTTGGCCAGGCCACAATTCCATGTTCGTGAACTGCCTCCAGGAAATCCATAGAAGACTGTTCAAAAACCTAAAGTTCTCTCCATTGGGCCTGCTAACAAGAAAACATTCAAAATAGCTCTTATAAATCAGGCCCTTTCTATCCTTCTATCACCAGGCACTCTGCTGAGCAGGTTTCAGATTTTATTTCTAATCTTCACAAAATCCTGGGGGAAGTCACATAAGCCCCACTTTATAGATAGGAAAGTATCCCTCCCCCAACCAAATAATTTCCCTTAGGAAAATGTAAGGTTCAAAATCCGGTCTGTCTGACTCCATAGCACATACCCTTTCCATCACCCCTGCTTCCATGGGTTAAGTGAATGCCTTTGAGGACTGATATAAACTGGTGGGGCTCGGGGCATTTCCTGTCCCTCACATAGGAACCCACTGGAGTACCTTGCAAGCAGCTTTCCAACTATATCAAGCTGGATCACTTCCTCTCTGCTTGAGATCCGGCACGGTGCCTTGGATAAGAGCAGAGACCCTAGGGTCAGTGGGCCAGCCCACATGCCACCTCCACCATGGATTAGTATGGCTTCCTGCACCTGGGTGCTCGCTTTCTCCATAAATAGGGCGGTGATAATGAGGAGGAAGTTGTGTCATATGAGTTCATACATGGAGATCACTGCCTGGCATATAGTCAGCAGTTACCCCTGCTGTGTCTTGAGATTCTCCAGGCAAGATTCTGTCTGTTGACTTCTCACCCTGGAGAGCACCAGGTGGCACTGTGTCGGAGACAGCATGCTTGTGTGCATTCTTAGGATCTGTAACACACTTCCCACCCTAGAAATATGAAGAATCCCAAGGGCATTTCTAAGAGGCAGATAAGGAAAACTGACTTCCGAGTTTGGGCATTATATTTTGCAAAATCCCTTTTAATCTCCAAATAGGAAGGGGTCCCTACTCTTTCAAGTTGCTTAAAGTGGCACCCACAGATCTTTCCTGAAGCATCTTTCTCCCCTTGGAATTTTCCCTCTCCATCCCACCACATCCTTCTACTTCAATTAGTGAAGTTTTTTTCCTGTATATTTTCTTGTAATCTCCTTTTGTTTTATAAAGATATTAGGGGGATCCTGAAATCCCTTTAAGAGACAAATTGCTGTTATTCTGACAGGTGGTCAATGTTAAGCCTGTCTTGTCTCCATCGTTGAAGGAAATAAATACTGTGACTCCTTAAGTAGGAAGAATCGGAAGCTGGGAGGATTTAGGATTTGTTGATTGCAGATGAAACACTTGCTGTGCCCCAGAATCATGCCCTCATCCCCCATTCTCACCCTGCAAGGATGTGCAGCTTTAGTGGAGGCTTTTAACATCCTTATATTGTTTTGATTGTCCAGTATCACTTAATGTTCTATTCCCATTTTCCTAAAAGTTTTTAGGAACTTTTTGTTTAAAACAAAAGTGAACTGAGCTCTACTTTAAGAATTTGACCATAAGCGGAAGCATATGGAAACACTATTGGATATGGGTAGGAAGCAGCTGGATGTTGTTATGGTTTGTATGTGTGAGAGGTGTCCCCCAAAAAGCTCACGTGTGAGACAATGCAAGAAGATTCAGAGGAGAAATGATTGGGTTGTGAGAGTCTTAACCCACTCAGTGATTTAATCCCCTGATAAAGATTGAGTGGTAACAGAAGTGGTAGGGTGTGGCTGGAGAAGGTGGGAATTGGGGCGTGGCTTTAGGTATATATTTGTATCTGTAAAGTGGAGTCTCTCTCTCTCTCTCTCTGCTTCTGGACCATTATGATATGAGCTGCTTCCCTCTACCACTTTATCCTGCCATGCTGTTCATCCTCACCTTGAGCTCTGAGGAATGGAGTTATCCTTCTGTGGACTAAGACCTCTGAAACCACGAGCCCTCAAATAAACTCTAACCTCCTCTACGGTTTGGCTGGTCAGATCCTTTAGTCACAGCAGCGAAAATGCTGGTTAAAACAGATGTAGGGGGGCTGGGGTGGTGGCTCAGCAGTAGAATGCTTGCCTCGCATGTGTTAGGCACTGGGTTCGATCCTCAGCACCACATAAAAATAAATAAACAAAATAAAGGTATTTAAAAAAAAAAACAGATGTAGGAAGGGTTTTAGGATTGGAGAGTCTTAACCATGGGTTTCATGGAAAGCTTCAGGAAACCTCCTTGAAAACTTCTAGAAACCTCCTCTTAATACAAAAATGTGTCTCCCTCTTCCTGTAGTGAAGTAGCAGGGCTGCTGAGTGTCTGTCATCTCCCTAGCATGGCTCTTCCAGAATGTTCAAGCTGCTGCTTTCTTTCCTTTTCTAAACACCCACTTCCTCTAAACTGGCCTATCCTGCTTTTCCAGGAAGAGAAAAACAGATTCCAAAGCTTCCTGGAGAAGCCCCACTCTTCCCTGGTACCCACACAAGGATCAGTTTCTGCCGATCATGAGAGGTTGGGAGAGGGTCGGTGGCACCACCACAGTCACATAGCAAATCAAAGACAGAATCCCACATTGTCATTTGGATTCTCAATTCGGAGCATGAATATTTTTCAGCTTGACCTTCAGGAAGAATCGAGATGGAAAGATCAGTCTGGGCCGGATATAATATGATTTTGTAGTAGAGAACAAGCCACCAATCTGTGAAGGAAACCTCAGAATCTTCTGCCAAGTTTGCTCTCTCTCCCTTTAAACGAGTCTGCCTGCAACAACTCTGATGGGCCCCTCATTTGTTCTCCTGCAAGGGAGATGGGCACAGTTTCTGCCTTTTCTACCTCAGAACGTCGATAGCTCTTCGTCATGGGGTTTTGACATGCATACATGTGTCATGTCTGGAAGGCACTAGGAGTTGGTAAGCTTCCCCACCCATGGAAAAAGACATGTTGAGTGACCTCAGATGTGCTATTTTATATCTGTTAGCCTCCGATTCCACCCTGTATAATGGGGATAACTACTGCCTCACAATGAATTTGTCAGACTTGACACAGTAATATCCACAGAGCCCTGGGAAGAAGATTGCATTGTTCTGTCAATCATAATTTCTTAAAGCGTTTTTTTTTTTTTTTAAAGACCAAAAAAAAAATTTACCTTAGTTTTGGTGAGTCACCACCCTTTGGAAGAAAAAGTGAATTGCTTGAGCTGGGCTGAGTCAGAGGAATGATGCTGCCAACCCCAGTTGTACAGAAATTGAGCTCTTTAAATTCTTGTCTCTCTGTCTGAACTACCTGACAAAACATTTGTGGTGGGTTCTCCCTGACTCCTCCTCATTTCCTTCCTGAATTAGGGATGCCTTACAAGACAAAAATCCAAGGGTAAAAAGCTTCTTTTACATCTGAGAGCATCTATATCTAGGTAATGGTGAGAGAGTGGGATGCATTTCCATTAGGAAGCCCAGCCACCACAGTACTAAAAGCACAAGCAGACTAAACACACGAGGGCAGAGAGCCTCCTCCCATCAATCAGCTTTGATTTTTATGAAGCCACCGTTACAATGAGGTGCATCTGAACACTCAGAGCTTGCTTACCAAGGCAAAGGGCCTGTGATTTCATGGCTCATTTCTGCCCTGACCTTAGTGGATGACCTTGGGATTAGGTTGAGCTTCTAAGCAAAAGCTCCTGAAGTAGCAAATGACTTGGAACCCAAGTGCTCCTTCCATGCTTGGGTTCACCAACACGCCTTTGCACAAGTCAGCTATGATGCTTAGGTGACAACCACTTAATTCTTACAGGAATTCATATTTTGTAGAAGCCTTCCTGGATCCCCTATCCCCACTCAGAACACTCACCTGCGGTGCTGCTATAGCTGCCCACACATTCTCCTCTCTGTGTCACATAATTGTTGCTGGTCTACCTGTGAGCTCCCTGAGGCCAGTGACCATGGCTTCTAAGCAACTTAAGTCCAAACAAATGCTTTCCTTAACTAGTGAAAATAAGAAGGATAGATAGGCAAAATTAATCACAGGTAGAATCAGCAAATATTTACTAGACCCCATAATCCTCATGCTGTGCTAGTAAGTTTCATTTGTAAGAAAAGGTCTTTCGTTTGCCATGAAAGGGCCTTTGAACTAGATGGAGAAAACAAGATATTGATGCATCAAGGTAAATGGCAAGAAGAGATATAAATTACAGTTCAAGACATCAATGAAAAAACATTGGGGTGTGAGAAACAAGAGCTATTTCCTGTTATGTGAGTGACCATAGTTTTGGGGAAGTGCAAAGAGAAGGTATGAGTCCCAGACAAGCGCAGGCAGCTAATCTAGGAAAGGGAGTCTGTGTGAAAATGATAATGTCAATCCATATATAGTGTCATTCCAGGAGGAGAAAAACCTGTATGGCCAGTGGCAATTCCAAGTGTGTCATGTAGCTGGTTTGTTTTCTTAATTTACTCTATGAAATGGTTTTCTCTAATGGCAAGCCATTGACGAAATGCACTGTAATGTCGCCATCCATCACCTCCAAATGCTTTTGCATGCATCAGTTGTTGACTTGTTTTCTCCCATTCGGCACATAAATGAGAGGAATGATTTATCCAAGGCCACCAGTTACTCTTATGTGGAATCTGAAATAGCTCTCTGGAGAAATACTGCCCTGAGCACTTACGTCTTTATGCTGCTCTGAACTTGCACTGAAGGGCAACTTTGGCTTGGGCTGTGCTGCGATGACCCTTGCGTTTCCTGGAGAGCTGGTCCAGGCATCCACTGTGGTCTGGAACTTCCGAGTTGTGAGAGCCAGTTTTCCTGTGGGTGTGAAAGAGCATTAGGGTAGCATGGAATTATAGGGTATAGAAATCAGGGCCTTGGCCTTTGTTGCTGTGAGTGTACATTGGAACAAGCAATGAGATTCCCTCTGTGAACTTTCTTAAGCTCATTTCCTTGAACTTCATCTCTCCATGCCTGGGACATCTAACTCCTTGTCCTTCAGAGATCAATAGATCAGAAATGGAAGCTAAAAAATAGGAACATCGAGGCAATTCTCACTTGCCAAAGGTGCTTTGAGTGAAGTCAGAGTATGGCATTTCTAAGTAGAACCTGGTGTTGAATCAAATACCAGAAGGGACCACTCCACAAGAGTTTTTCTCATTAGATGATGGGGATGATGCGGACAAAAGGTTTGATGCATCAAATGCTACAGAAACCCTGGGACAATAAACACAGTACTCCCATGTGTGGCATTAATAGATTATGTAAAGATTTGAAATATCCTTCCTCTTAGTTCTTGTCTCAGAAAACTGAAAAATATATCTTGGAAGGTTTCACCTGAGAAAATTTGTGGAAATTAGCAAGGAGAAAAATAACAATACTCATCAGAGATTATTTCTGCATTAAATATTTTTTGTTGAGTGTGTTTACATTTTTACTTCAAGAATACTATGTCTGGGCTGGGGATGTGGCTCAAGTGGTAACACGCTCGCCTGGCATGCACAGGGTGCTGGGTTCCAGCACCACATAAAATAAAATGTTGCGTCTGCCGAAAACTGAAAAATAAATATTAAAAAAATTCTCTCTCTCTCTCTGTCTCTCTCTCTCCTCTCTCTCTCTCTCTCTTAAAAAAAAGAATACTATGTCTAATATGTGACAAATGAACCCTTTTCTTTGGCTGTATTTCTGAGTACTAATGAAACTGAAATAAGGTACACAGAGGATAAGAACTTTCTTACTTTGTTTTCTAAAGAGTTGAATAACCAAAATTAAAAATCCAAAGCTAATCATGAGGCCACTAGTTGCAGTGAGAAAATTATGTGGTTTCATATTTTGTTTTGGAGAAAATTCAGAAACTACAGTAGATTGGTATTGCATTTCTCTCTTGCATTTTTGTCTACTTGATAATCCTTATTTAAAAAGGGGAGGGGGTAGTGTTAATAGGCACAACATTCAGGAATAACAATAAAATGTATTTGAGTTCAAAGATCATGCAAAGCAATTTTCTCAATAAAAAGATGAGATAGAGGTTAGAGAATGAGAATAGGAAGGAGTGGATGTGAGGAATCCAGGTTCCAAAACAGAATGAACCTTTTCATTCCTCAGGCTAAGAAGTATGACTTGTGCATGTCTTTTGATCATTTTCTTTCTCTAAACTCTAAATTGATAAGTTAATCTTCTCTGATGTCAGGACACCCCTGAACAAAAGGAACAGGTGAGTAGCCTGGGTGTTTCATTAATATGAGTTCCACTGGCTTTACAGGGGACCAGGAGAATTAGACCTCTCATCACAATCAACCTGTGATGGACTTTTCCAACACAATGGTGCCCTAGAGACTGGTTTATGAAAATGTTCTTCTGAAACACTTTTCCCAAGAAATAAATGATATGTCTCCAGTGAAGTGACAGTATGCAGGCTATTCCAGAAATACTTGTGGATTCAGCAGTATACCATTTATTGATATGAATATTTATATCCATGACATAGTGCTGTGCTTGTTGGTGGTATTTGCAATGAAAAACTTGGCTGGGATGGTGAGGACATCGCCTACTGTTTTTAAGGCTCAGCATTCCCAAAACTATTTGAAGAACCCCCTCATCACCACTACTTTGGATCCATGTTAAAAACAATTCAACAGAGACATTCTCCTTTCATAACCCCGTAAATAAATATTTATTTTGCTGACCTAGAGGCAATTCTCGAGTAAGTTCCATCTTAATTTTATATGGTTCTGTTTCAACTGAAAACTTTGTAAAAGTATGATTGCCTTTATTCAGCTAAATTTGTATACAGTTCTTTTAGTTTCTTAGAAAATGATTTTGTAGCTGGGTGTGGTAGTGTACACCTATAATCCCAGTGACTTGGGAGGCTGAGGCAGGAAGATTACAAGTTCGAGGCCAGTCTTGCAACTTAGCAAGGCCCTATGCAACTAAGTGAGTCCTCGTCTAAAAACTAAAAAAGGTCTAGGGATGTTGCTCAATGGTTAAGTGCCCCTGAATTCAATCCCTGGTACCAAAAAGAAGAAAAAAAAAGGAAAGAAGGAAAGAAAATGCTTCTACAAACATAAAATTAAAAAGATTCTGTCTTAGTAATCATTCTAGGGTTGAAGTTTGGAAGTGGGGGTGGCACATACATCTTTCCAGGTGTTAATGGTCAGTGATGTGCACCTAGAGGAGAAGTTGAGGTTGGCAATGCAAATCTGTGTTTCTACAGCCCTGCAACAGAACAGGTAAGTAAGACCTCTTGTGTGTCCATCCTGAGCCAGCACTCTTCTTAACATAAGATCCAGCCCAGAGTTAGGCCAAAGAAGGATCCAACTAAAGCCTTAACCTCTACCCTGAATCACAGAGGTATGACCTGCACTGGAGCAAATGGGCCTCTTTCCCTCCAAGTAACCAGTATGAAACTCAATAGTGCACCTCTATTTTCCATTTTTCTCCCTGCTATCTTGTAATACACATTCCCAGTCTTCTCTACTGATTTTTTTTCAGGCCATGGATTCTATTTTCATAACTCTTTTGTTGTTGTTTTTGTTGTTTTCCACATTTTTTATTGGTACATTATAGTTGTACATAATGATGAGATTTGTTGTTACATATTTGTACATGCACACATTGTAACAATATTATTTGGCCAATGACGCTTCCCAACACATCCCCCTCATAACTGTTTTCTTGCTTTGTCCATGATGTGGCTATAAACAGAAAAGAAATATCAGTATATTCCTCTAAGAATGTTTGATGGTAAATATGCTTTATTGAAGAGAAATAAACATGAGGTACTTGACCTTGGGAATCATGTAGCTTGGAGTGAATATCTACAATCCAGGAGGTCTGGCTAATGCTAACCCTCAGAAATTAAAATTTTAGCCTTTTTAAAATTTCATCGTTTGGATGATGTGTATAAACACAGGTTAAGGAGTGCACTGTCTCTTCTTTGAACATTTGGAACCTCTCTGGCTAACATTAACATTGACATCAGCAAAGTGATGTTGAAATAGACGCCAAATAATGAAGAATGGAATGTATTTTCTGTAGGTCAGGGCCTTTACCACCTTAAAGTTTTGGAAAGATGTGGCCCTTTTTTTTGCCCTGGTAAGGTAGTCAAAAAACTCTTCACAGACCTATCTCTGTAATTAGAGTGAAAGACATAACTGTAAATTCAAGACTTTAAATATTTCTGCAGTACAATACAGAATTTCAGGTAAGTCTTTGTTCTCAGATTGGTATAAATGGGGTGTGTTTGTGTGTGTGTGTGTGTGTGTGCACGCACGCATGTGTGCCTTTTTAATTATACACAACTTTTTAATATATCTATAAACACTCACTTTTTTCATAAATTTTTTTCTCCTGTTTAAAAGCAGTATCTTAAAGGTTAGCAATTATGTTTATGGTTGGTACCCACAATTCATGCTCTTTAGCTGGTGGTCCAGTCTATTTATTTAGACTCTACATAGAGTCTTCACTGCAAATGAGACCTCCTGAATCCTCATTTATTATCCACTTAACATGAGTAAATATGTTAAACTGTTCATAAAATGATAAAATATTTCTGAAGATAAATGTAAATTACTTTCACAAAGACACAAAAGAGTACATTACATTCTTCTCTGAGTAATGCCTGCCAACATTCCAGAGACCAGAGATTTGATAAAATACCAATTTAAAGGATGGGAAGAAATGATTCCTTGATAAGAAATTCCAGTTCCTCACGATGAGAGTCTAATTCTGGAGGAAAGGCGAAACATAATTTTCTTCTTTCCTTTGCAATTCCGCAACTCTTAGGCTAATAAATTAGAGAAAGTGGTTTATCTGAGACATGAAGAAAATTGGATACCACATGAGAAATTAACAATAGTGTTAATGAGAAACTGGTCATCTTCTATGTACTGGACTTGGATTTAATATGCAGGGTGACTAGGTCTTCATAACATTGTTTATTTTTTTAAGAAATATTTTGATTTTTCAAATGTTCCTATATTCTGCCAAGGTCAAAGAAAACAATCTCTGCTTTGTCATATTATGTTTTGATATAAGGGTTGGTGGTTTAATGAAATCATGATAGAAGATTTGGCCACCGGAGTATATCAGCCATGTGTGTTACTGATGGAGTATCTTTCACAATTAGCTCTCTTTTTTTCCTTTTTTTCTTTTTTTGGTACCCAGATTGAACTGAGGGGCACTTGACCACTGAGCCACATCCCCAGCCCTATTTTGTATTTTATTTGGAGACAGAGTCTCATTGAGTTGCTTAGCACCTCACAGTTGCTGAGGCTAGCTTTGAACTCACCATCCTCCAGCCTCAGCCTCCCAAGCTATTGGGATTACAGGTGTTGCTCCATTGCACCCAGCAACAACTAGCTCTTCATAAAATATGATAACCTTCACATTGATCACATGTGCCCCATCCTCTAGAATGAAAACATTATTTAGGACCAATCAAAATTAATCTGGGCCCTGCTGAAGAGAAGTCAACTCCTTATTAGTTCTTTTTCTGGCAAGCTAACTCTCTATTCTGATATATATCTTTATTTATGCTCTATAGAGAATGTGCCTTTGCACATCTGTTCTTCCAAAGAGTTCTTCCTGATATTAGAGAAAGCTTAAAACATCTCTCTTGGTTGGATGATGTTTGACTACAAGCAACCAATGCTCTTAATTCAACCAAGAATGAATTTTTTTATAGGATACAAATATAATAAATAGCAGAAAATGAACCAGATTAGGAAGGGAAAGAGCCAAGATTCTCCAGGCAATGGAAGAACGCGGTGAAAGGAAATGTCTTGGGTGTGAACTTCACAACTATTATTCATTATTCTTGTCCACACCCCAATTTCAGCTCTGCTATCTAATAACTGTCATCAGCATGACTATGGTGATTAGTTAAGAGAATATGAGTAAATTGAGGCAGAGCTATTTCTGCTACAATTAAAAACAGCTGCAATTAATTCATATTCATTGAGGCACTGACAGGAATTAGAGCCATGTTTATCTGCAAGGATAATGACTTAATAATATCCCAGCCTGGTTTCCTATACAGTTGAGAAATGAATTAGTCAAACTCAAGAAATAAATTGGTCAAACTAAGCTATAAAGCAGCCCTTACAAGATGTTTGGCCCTGCCCACATTAAAGACTCATAATAGCCTGATTTTTAATTTCATGGTTAACCCAGGTCACAGGGGATATGATTGACAAGGTGAACCTGAGATAATGATAAGGGTGGTGAATAGCTCACATTTTTAAATTCGTGTTTGAAATAGGTTTTGGTGTCACAGGCAGGCTTGGTTCAGGACAGGACTCCACCACTCACTCGCTGTGAGGTTTTTAAATCAAATTTCTTAATCTCTCCAAGCCTTGGTTCCTTCATCCTTGAAACAGCAGTGAATAGTACTGATCTCACAGGACTGTTGAAAGAAGTCAGTAAGAAAATGGATGCAGAGCGTAGTGTGGTACCTGGCACATGTGAGCTACCATGAAGTCATTTATAAACACCTTCCATGAATGTCAGTGGTTCTTTTATAAAGACTTATCTCCCTGAATCTCACAACAATCTGATGAACAGACTGCAATGATGTAACAGTTAAGACAATATTGTCTACATCCAGTATAAGGCAAGTGAGACCTAATATCACAAATTCAACACCTGGAAATCAATAAAATGTAAGAGCAAAATAAATAGGTCTTTGTGTCAGAGCTACTGAAGGCTTACTATTTTGGGAAATGTTCTAGAGCAGATGCTCCAGAAAACCAGTAACAGAATCCAAAGTAAAAAAGAGATTAGCCTGTAAGAAATAGAGCTTAATGAATTAACTATTTTAATTTAAATTTTAAAAACAGAAAAGAGCATCCAATCAATGGTTGAAATGGGGATAATTCTATTCTGAGCACTCAAATCAAAATGTTAGGACAAAAAAAATGTAAGCTCATCAGATGTAAAAAGGTATGATTCTGAGCTTATAAGTAAACCTGGACTTTCCTTCCATACATTTGGTTTCCTCCTCTGTCTCCTGGGTCATTGAGCTGAAATTCAGAATTAGAGGGCAAATATTCCAGACCATCCCTGTGAAGCAAACCACCAGCCATTTGTAAGGCTTAAATTTATAGTAATCATAAAATGTGTAGCTATGTCTGAGCATAAGGAATAAGCAGTCCAGAGGATAGGAAATTTAAGAAAAAAATCACAGATACATATGGCCAGCTGCTAAAGGCTGGAATGGGAATATTCTCAGCAGTGGATATTTGCTGCCATTGAATGTTTAAATCAGTGCAGGTGGGGCATTCAAAAGCCTTCCGAGGGGGTCAAGTTGCTCCAGATATTTTGCAAGGTTATATTGTCCATGAATGAATGATTTTGCTTTATGTCCCTGCATGGGGGAGTCGAGGACAGAGTTACTCACTTAGTTCCCCAAGGATTCTCATCTGTTGTGAATAGCAAAAGCCCAAGGTAGGAGGATGGGCCAGAGATCTGAAATCCAGAGCCTTGCTGGAATGCATGGATCTTTAAGAAGTAAGCGTCTCAGCATGATAAATACGAACTCCTCAAGCACGTTAAGGAATGGAAATTTAAGAACCAGTTAGGTCAAAGATCAGAAAATTTATGACGATTATCTGCGGTTACAGTGTAGAGTGTTTGAGGATGGTTTAAGCTAAAGAGTCCAGTGCCTGTAAATCTTGAGAGAGATATTAATACCTCTGTGAGCATGTGTGTACAACGTTTCTGAAAAGATTGATTACAAAGGCCAGTTCCCAGGAAAGACAAGCAGGTAATTGGCATTTAATTAATGAGAATAAGTTCTATTAAATTAAAGACTTATAATCCTTGATTATTTATCTTCTTGTAGCCAATGTGACAATCTACTCTTAGATTATTAACTCAAGACTGCTTTTTTTAGAAAGCCAAACTAAATCGACCTTTCAGACCTTACAAGTATACATCTCGACCATGGGAACAAAATATCCTTTGGGAAACCACAAGATATTTTTTAAAAAATAGAAGTGATATTTAAAAATTAAATCCAACAGAGCATCCAAGGTGTTCTCCAGCCTTCTTCATGCATCCAGAACCCAGAAGACTTGATTTGAGCCATTGTGTAGCAGGAATGAGCTTGAGGGTCAGCCTGACCTGAACCTACAGTGAGTTCTAGCTCTGGCTTATTTTACCCATTTTAGTCTTGGGCATATTATTAAAATGACCTGAAGTTCGGATCTCTTATCTTCAGAAACAAGAAAACAATACCCACCTAGAATGCTTTATTTTACAAATTAAATAATATTGTAAATTCCCATGGTCTGTTGCTTACCACATAGTGCTCAATAAAATTTCTTTTCTCTTAACTTTCTTCTGCTTGTGTAGCACAGGATTATAATGATTAGAATATTATCATAAAACAAAGTTAAAAGATTCACCCTACCTGTTTTTAGTAGTTACTGTAAAGATGCATTAATCAAGTTATGGTGGAATTGGTGGATAGACACATACTAAAATGGAATAGAACAGAAAGCCCCGAAATAGAGCCACACAAGCATGACTTTGGTCTTTGGAAAAAAAAAAAAAACAATTCACTGAAGAGAGGCTAGTATTTTCAGAAAATTGTATTAGAATGATTGCACTTCACATACAGAAAAAATAAATTTAGAACTAAACCACTACTTCATACAAAATTTAACTTGAAAGGGATCATCAAATTAAATGTCAAAAAAATGTAGAAAGCATTCAGAAGAAAATGTAGGAGAAAATATTCATATCCTGGAATGAGGGAAAGAGTTACTATATATGACACCAAAACACAATTCATAAAAGAAAAAAAAAATGGTAAATTGGACTTTATTGAAATTAAAAACTTGCTGTACCGAAGATACTATCTAAGAAATGAAAAGACAAGCTATGAACTTGGAGAAAAGATTAGCAAATCAAATATCAAACAAAGATATTGTAGTTAGAATATATAAATAAGTGTTAAATTCAATAAAATAAAAATGGGTCAAAAACATAAAAACTTTACCAAAGAGCATAGATAGATAAAAAATGAAAACACAACTTTTAACACCATTAGCTATTAGGGAAATGCAAAGTAAAACCACACTGAGAATCTACCACATGGCTGTTTGAATAGCTAAAACAAACAAACAAGATACAAATTATGGAACTCTGACAACACCAAGTAAGGGTGAGCATGCAGAGAAACTAGAATTCTATGCTTTACTGATGAGATTGAAAAAATGTTGCAGCCACTTGGAAAACAGTTTGCTGTTTCTTAACAGTTTAAACATAATTACCATATGGCTTAACAATCTCACTCCTCAGACTACTCTAGAGAAAAGATAACTTTTGTTCAAATAAAAAACCTATATACACAAACACTTAGAGAAAATTTATTCATAACCATGGAAATCCATAAATAACTCAAATATCCTTCAGCAGGTGAATGAATAAACAGTGGTATATCCATATAATAGAATACTACTTGGCAATCAAAAGGAAAAGCACACAAATAACATGAATGAACACCAAAGGCATTATTCTGAGTGAAAGAAGAATATAACCTTTTGTTTACATATTGTTTGATTCCACTTCTACAATATTCTCAGAAGAACGAAACTATTGTGATCAATGGTTGCCAGGGATTGGGATGGGAGAAAATGTGACTACAAAGGGGCAGCCCAGGGGCAGGAGAGTTTTGGGGGGTTGATAGGACTGGTTTTTTGCTCTGATTACTCAAGTGGTTATACAAATCCATGCATGTGTTACAATTCATGAGTATAGAAGGGAGACCAGTAGAGTAGAAGAAAGGGACCAGGGGGAAGGAGAAAGCAAGGGAAAGGGGAGGTATGAGGGAGTGAAACTGACCAAATTATATTGTTCTATTGTGTGTGTGCATGAATACGTGACAATGAGTCCCAGGATTATAATATAATCCCACTATTATAATGCATCAACAAAAGTTCTTTAAACTCAGAACCACCTGCCAAAAATGTTAAGTTGGCTGTATGTTGTTTCAAATATAGGATAAAATTAAAAAGAAATGGGGTTAAAAATGATTCCACCAAGAAGCTATTAGAACTGTGATCAGCTATAAAGATAGAACACCATAGAATTCCAGGACTCTTTAAGTAGAATTCACTCATTTATTATCTATCGGACAATATTTATTGAGTACTTCCTATGCGCCCACATTGTTTTAGGTGTGGGGATTAAGTCTTAAAACATAATAAAAACTCATGGGAGTTGCATTATTATAAATGAGAATTATATAGTATGTCAGATGCTCTAAGTACTGTGATAAACAGGATAGGAAATTGAGGGAGGCTATATTATATAGGGTGCTTATGGAGAACAGTTGAACCATAGACACAAAGGAAGAGAGGCAAGCTATGCAGGTGGACATTGCAGACCAGGGGGACCCCAGTACAGGTAGAACCCCAGTAAAGCACATAAAGTCTTGTGACTGATTAAAGTGGAACCACTCTCACCAAAGCCTAATATTAGATCCCAGAGAACCCTCTCAGACCCCCAGGATTTTGTTAGGAAGGCAATATGAAAACCACTGTGTTAGAGTACTCCAGAGAAACCAAACCAATAGAATATAAGTAATTATAAGAAGGTATCATACAATAAGAGACTGCAGAGTCCCACAATAGCTGTCTGCAAGCCGGAGAACCAGTGAAGCCTGTAGTGGCTCAGTCCAAGTCAGAAGCCTCAGAACAAGAGAAGGTCCATGAGGCAAACCCCCCTGTAGAGTGACTGACCAAGTCCTCATTCCAAGGCTGAAGAACCTGGAGTCTGCTATCCACAGGTGACAGCAGAGAGGACACACCCACTCAAGAGACCTCCAGAGTGAGTGAGGATGAGCTTCCTCCTCCTCCTAATGTTCTTGGTTCCATTGGGTCCACAGCCTAGTGGATGGTGCCACCCACATTCAAGGTCGGTCTTCCCCACTCAGTTCATCATCTTTTCTGGAAACATCCTCAATGACACATCCAGCAGTTTATCTTACCAATATTCTAGACATTCCCCAATCCAGTTAACTGACAACCAAAATTAACCATCACGACCACTAAGCCAAACACAGTCACTGGGTTTTCTATGAAAAGTCTCTTGCCCAAGGCCAGGATGAAACTGTTCTAAAAATCCCATGAGTTGGAGGCCTAGATGATAAAGCCAATAGTTTATTTGAGCGGGGGTGGGGGGATGGAGGAGGTGGTGGGGGGAAGGTCTATAGAAGAGGAGTGATTCCCAGATTGGCTGAAGATGGAAAGTTCCCAAACTGAAGGAGCAGGAGCGGATACGGAGAGAAACTGGGAAGAACTGTGGGGCTGACAGAGGGCAGCTGGAGGAGCCAAGGGCAGACAAGGCCTTGAGCAATAAGATGCTAGACCCCACGTGTAGATGGCAGGAGACTGGACAGTGCGACTGAAAAGAAGCTAGTGGACACATTGCATTCTGTTTGACTTCAGCCCTGAGCGGACTGATAATGCACTCTTCTCCCCACACACTGTTCTCTCCTCCGCCTCCATGGCTGCTCCTGGAATTGTCTTGAAGGTGGGCAGATCTTAAGTGCATGAAAACTTTCCCTCATCTGCCTGTCCATTCTGATCCCAAGCTCTTTCTTGGGTTTCCGCTCAGAAAATCCAAAGGAATGTTTCCCCTTTAAGAACCCATGGCTTGCAGGGACTGGCTTCCTGCCAGTGTAGAAAAGTAGAGCAGGAGACATTTAAAGCCCTGTTTGAAAACTGTCATTTTTCCAACGACCTCAGATGGGGTGATTAATCAAGAGGCAATTCCACAGAGAAGCCATCTTCTTTACCTACTTAAATCTCCCAGGTTAAGTTGTATTTTAAGCCCTGGCTTATTTTTAGACAAGTTTGTTGCTGTTGCCTAACCCTATGTTAAAGCAATTATTGTCTGCAAGGGTCACACAGAGTTCAGTAGAACTGAAAAACTCACAGCCTTTAGTATTAATGGGGTGAGCAGCCTGTTCAGGGTCTTTTCCTTAAAGGGACAGGCGAGATGAGAACACTCAAGAAGGACAAAAACACATTTGACATTTCAAGACCGAGGAGGCCTCTTCTTTCTGTGGCTTCTGGCAAAGGATCAAACAACAAACAAACAAACTTAGATGGAAATCAATTATTGTTTTCTACATGCCAGCACTCAAAAAAAAAATGTTGAATTTGTTTTTTGAACTCCAGTGGGAAATTAGAAATTCCAAAAGTGGAGGGAAGTGAACCAGTAAGTGTACTTTGAACACCTGCTAGACATCAAGAGTTTCACAAAAGTTACCTGAATTCTTTTACACTTATGCCTTTGAAGTTGCTATAGGTACTAAGATTGGATGTCCTTTGCAGATTTAGAAACTGAAATTAAGGAGGTAAATGATTTGCTCAGATTGTACACGTAACTGGAAAGCCATGATTACAACCCAAGTCAGCCTGACTACAAGATCAGACACTTTTCACGTAGTCCCTGGACCACACACACTTAAAACAAAACCATAGGACTTTAAAAGTCAGGACAACCAAGGGAGTTGAATTTTTCAGTTTGTCTCTATATGCCTGTATGAAAGTCTATAAATACTTCTAAATACAGATTATGAAATTTATTTCAGACATCTCTTTCTGGTTTGGCTCTGTGTTGATTAAAGAATAATGAGAAATTAATTTTAAGACTTAAGAAAGGCCAGACATTGGAGCAAAATGACATAATGTTGTTGAATCTACACTAAACACGCAGGCACATATGATTAAAAGTTTTCACAGACACAATAATCATCCCGTCATAAAGAGAAGGATGCCAAGGCTTAGCGAGCTCTCACTCATTTATCATAGACAGTATGTAGTAGAGCCAGGATTCATACCCAGACGTTTTGATTGGGAGCCCACAATCCCGCCCACCATTTCATTCAGGGCTCAGGGCACCACACTGCTGACTGACAAAGTTAGGCATCTGTCCCAGATTTTCTTCGTGTAGAACCTAATTACTGATCTACAGTCACTTCCAAAATGCACTGAGCATGCACAGGGCAAGATGAAGGGTGAGATCACCACACCAGGTCCAGTTCCCTTCTTGCCTTTGTCTCCAAGGCCACTCAGCCAAAAGGCTGTTAAGATACCCTCTGTGAACTGAGCTGTGGTTCAAGCTCAGTCCTCTAGCTTCTTTCAAGCCTGTAGTCATTCCCTTCTCCCCTTGCTTCTGGGTCCTGCAATCCATCTGTGGCTTGGTTGTGGTATGCAGTTAAATGGCTGCAAATTCCTTCCATTTCAATGTTCAGGCCCTTTGCAGTGGAAGGAGCAGGGTTTACAGTCCAGGGCTAGAGTCTATTTCGTTACCCACCGAATCTGGGCTGGTGGTGTGACTTGCTTTAACCAATCAAATTCTATGCAGTGCATGCTGCTCTGAGACCACCATACAAGGGAACCAATCTCTTCTAGAAGATGAGAGCCCACATGGAAGAGACCTCAGGGACCCCAGCCAGCAGCCAGCCTCACTGCCAAACATGTGAGCAGGCGGCCATCTCTACCTGTGAGTCCCACTAACCTTCCAGCTAAAGGCAGCTGCTCAGATGAACGCAGGCAAAACTAGCAGAGCAAACGCAGAGGCAAAACACAGAATAGTATATTGTTGTTTTAAGCCACTATTTTTTTTGGGGGGTGGGGGGTGGGGGGAGGATTGTTACATAGTAGAAGCTAACTAAAACACTATTCCTTTGAAGTTCAGAGCAGTGTAATGGTGAACCCTTAAGGCTCGACACACTTCAGAGGCCGCCATAGTGCAATCATCGACAATATTGTCCTCCAGAATCCTGCCTCTGTTACCATAAACTCCTCCAGAGGCCAAAGGATGGTTTTGGGCTCTCTTCTGATTAACATAGATAGGCAGGCATTCAGAAGATTAGGTCAACGGTATTTGGCACCTGGGAAAACTATTGACCAGGTGTTTTAAGAAAAATTTTAAAGAGGGCTAAAAGTTGAAATTAATAAACATTTAGTTGATCATCTATGAAATGTAATAAACATGCTAACTAGTTGCCTGTATTTCAGCATTTGTATACAAAATATACTTCATGTGAACCATATAGTTGAATCAATGATACAGAAGATTTTTCTCAAAAAGGAAGGTGATCTGGACCCCATGGAGATATTGAATACCTCTGGGCCTTCTGGGTGCTGATGGACTTGGGAACTCTGTATCTGGCCATTAAGTTATACTCTAATGTCTCAAATTCTTACTGTTCTATTATCCTATCTTTGGGAAGAAGATTGTGAGTTCCTAAAGTTAAAAGTGCCTTCCCTACCTAAGTCAGTGTCTAAATAGATAAACATTTGCCTCAACTTTTCAGAGGCTCCATGAGCCATCGTCCAAGACACTAAATTCAGCAAAGAAGCCATAGAAAAGCAGTGTTATATGTTCTACATAAGCAGTGCATGATGGGATATGTAAATGAGGACATTAAAGATTTACTGAAGTCTTCACTGACTAATTGAGAATTATTTTAAACTTAAATCCCACCTGAGGAAATAAAACAGGCAGTTCCTGCATTTCTGCCCATTAGAATTGCAAGCATAGCCAAATGTTTGATAAAAACGTAAAAGTCAAACTGGCATGTTAACTTAGCAGAGGACCACAAATAATCTTATTCAACATTAGCCCTCAGAGAACAGGCAATTCCCAGGGCACCATTTTCAAATATGAGGATTGCTCACTTCTGCCTGAGTGGAGCTCTCCGTGTGGCTCTGTGCATGCCCACAGAGTACGTTTGTTCTCAGAGTCTATCTTTTGTATCTGGGAATATACCCAACCTTAATTAAGTTTCCCCAAATTCCACCTAAGTAGCCTCAAGGCTATCTTGGAGAAACGGTCCACTTTCCTTATTAGAGGCCACTAGGATCATCAACTAAACTCATGAATCATTTCTGCAAGGCTACTGCTTGGTGGAAGGGCCCTGTTAAGAGCCAAGATTGCTCTTAATTTAATCTAGTGCAGTCAGTCCTCCAGAGAGGTGCCGAGGGGTTGTTTATGGGAATGGGGAAGTAATCAATACACTATCAGTGAGGGAACCAAATAATTTAAGTCACGTTCATCTGAAGGAGGGCAGATCTTCTAGAAAGGGCACTAAGTACAGAGAGAAGGAGGGAGGAGAGAAAGAAAGACAAGAAGACTATTGAATAAGTTATACTCCATGTATGCATAATATGTCAAAATACATTCTACTATCATGTATATCTAAAAAGAGCAAATAAAAAAATTCAAAAAATAAAGAATATTGGAAGTGGAATTTGAACATTTTTGTCCCACACATACCAATAAGGAAAAGATCACTGATCATTTTCTAAAAAGCTGTTTCCTTCCAGATTTACCATTCCTTAAAACAGAGGGTCCTCAGATGCCATTTACGTTTCTTGCCATTCACAGCCATTCATAGGCATTGCCCCTTCAAGTTTCTCAGTTCAACCACAGCAACTAACAAATTCCTATTCCAGCCTAAAATGCTCATGCTATACATTTGCTTTATCTATGATAAATGCCTTTGAGCAGACACATCTCAATATTCTAGGTCATGTTTGAGCAATAAATGAGAGGAGTAAGATTGAATTCAGCATGAACAGTTTATTTACTTGTGTTTCAGCAAATATGTATGTATGCAAGTGTGATTGTTTCTACCTTTTATAAAGGTAATATTGGCACGGCTAAAAATTTTAGTTTTGCAAAATAAGTCTCCCTTCCACCCAGGGTAACCCTTTTCCAAGCGTCCTTCCCAAAGGCGATTATTTATTTCCAGCATTATTGTTTAACACAAGGTTCTTGGCATTATTGGATGCCTTGCATTATTTTCACATAATAATGTGTTTTGGAACTCATTCCCTGTGAGTATGTGTAGGTCTGCCTTATTGTTTTCAGTGCTACATAGGATTGTATTTAGTACGGGATTTCTTTCTTTTTTCTTTCTTTCTCTCTCTCTCTCTCTCTCTCTCTCTCTCTCTCTCTCTCTCTCTCTCTCTCTCTCTTCCTTTCTTTTTTAGTTTTGGTAAATCTCTTTGAGTATCTCCAAAGTATTAAACAAACAAACAAACAAAAAAGATGAATCAGGTTTGGTCCCTTGAAGACCTCCTATTCTAATGGAGAAGACCGGCATAGAAGCCATCAACTGATGATTTGATCAATTAGCATCTCGTGAACTACAATCCTGATGTGAATCAAGAACCAGAGAGGCACCCAGGAGGGGAGGAGGATACCTCTCCTTGGTGGAGACAGAGAAGGCATCAAGAGGAGAGGACGTGGAAGCTCCCCAGGTAGACAGGCAGGTAAGCAAGCAAAGAAGGACTCTGCTTAAAGAAGACACCGCCTGTGCCCATCAGCCAGAGAGTGAGTAAGGGTGACCCCATAACACCCAAGTGTTAAGGAATCTCTGTCTGAGGCAAAATATGCAGACAGAGCCAGTCCCCTTTCTAAACCTCAGCATCCCCTACTGACTTCTCTCCTGCTCCTTCTGTTCACACACAAACCGCAGAGAACGGGTTGAGGCCTAAGCTGGACCTTCTCAGCCTTGTGTTGGGAACTTTCCGTGGGAGAGCGGCTGGCCCCTTTGGCTGTCCCTCTTCCCTCTGGGAGCTGAGCCGGGCGCTGTACACCTGCCCCTGAATTGTATGCTGCAGTTGACGGCCCAGAGCTGAGTGACACAGCAGGTGCTTCCAGCCTGCAGACAATTCCATATTTCAATGGAGCGTCGCCACCAAAGCTTATTATCTAGGGCAATAAAGTTTGGGATTAGGGGGATTCAGGATGATTGTGTGATTCTCCACAAAGCTTATCTTCTAATAGACCAGCTGCTTTATTAGGCCGCCCCCGCCCGCACCAGGCCCTTCCCAAAGCATCCCAAGTCCCAGGCAGTGGAAGGGGGGCCTCGAAGGCGGTAGTGGTAGACAGCTGGGGGTATCACATCACCCTCAGTCTCCATCTGCGAGTGTTAAATTACGGGCGGCTTCCAGCTGGGCACACCCCAGCTCCCACCTTCCTCCCACAAAGCCAGGCGGCATCATTGTCAGGCATCTGCCAAGGACACGATGTGGCTGCCCCTCCCCTGCTGGTCCCCACCTCTGAACTTTAGGGCCAGGTCTGAGTATTTATTTACTTGCTCTTAAGTTTGTCACTGTCACTGTGCGGAATGCAGTGGGCTGTGGGGGCACTGTGGAAATTTCTGTGGGACTTTGGTAAAGCTGTTCATTATAAACAAGAAAGGGGGGGAAATTGTGGACTGCAGAACCCCAAAGAAGCTGGCATGTTTAGCAAGCTCCTGCGTATTTTTCCCCAGACAGGGAGTTCCTTAACACTTGGGTGTTATGGGGTCACTCTTACTCACTCCTTAGCCCAGTTCCTTTTCTGAGCAGTGAGTGTTTCCCCAGCCACATGTGGTCAGCAGCACAGAGGCCACTCTCATCTCCTATCCTTCCCTGAGAGCCTGTTTTATCCCCAGTCCCTGGAAGATGATCTTTTTTGAAGGAGGAAGTTTATTAATAAGCATTGAAAAGCCGGCTGAGAGGAATCTGGGAATTTGTGAATATGTTTGAGACACAATGAATGTTTCCAATGAAATGCTCTGAACATTGAACTTTGGTGGACTCTAACAAGCATCTGATTATGGATTTTAGGAAAATTTCATCATAGACTTGCTCCAGAGTTCCCATTTCAACCACTGTCCTGGTGTCTCTGAGACCTGTTGGGAGTGGTGATCCCTATCCAAGTTGGTCTCTGCGTCTGTATCTGTGCCATTCAGTAGACAGTGTGGCTTCAGTGTTCTGAGTAATTAATCATAGAACAGCTTAAGCTTCCCTAGTATAAAAACATGGAATCTGAAATGCTCTAAAATCCAAAAGTTTTTGAGCATCAACATATGCCACAAGTGGAAAATTCCACACCTGACTTCAAGTGAGTGTTGGCTATAAAAATGCACAAAATTATTAAAAATATTGTACAAAATTACCCTTCAGTCTATGTGTATAAGTTGTATATGAAACAAATGAATTTCATGTTTAGACTTGAGTCCCTTTCCCCAAGATAATATTGTGATGTAGATGCAGATATTCATGTTTATGCAAATATTACCAAATCTAAAATCTGAAAAACTTCTGGCTCCAAGCATTTTGGATAAGGGGATACTCAACCTGTATAGAGAGGAAGGTGACTTTGAAATCTAGCTGTGCTTATATATGTGCAAGCAGGGGAGTTAGACATACTGGAGTTCCAGTTTTCTTCCTTCACTACAAGCTGTGTGGGCTTGTTTCCCGAATCCAAAATAATATGTACATTTGATCACTTTGCAGGACTGTGGTGAAGGGTAGAAATAAACATGAGACAAGTGAATGCATATTTGGTATGTGCTCAACGAGTGTTGGTTTTTATTATCACCATTACTATTATTGCTTTTGCTATTGTTAGCATATGTGACCTGTACACACATTTATTAGTACTGCCTATATAATGACCCTGCTGTTGTGAGGCAGGGCAAGAATTATGGACCATAAATCTAGCATTTTTGATCAGAAGAGCTTGACAATTGTAAATGAACTTGAGGGTGGGGCTAAGTGCTTTAGCAGTGAAGAAGATCAGAAGTTCATTTGATTTCAGCACCATCTAGTCTTTTATTCAACAAACCAACTCTTACCTCAACTATGTGCTAAGCACATAGGGGCTACCAAAACAACAGCATATGAGAAATTAAAAGTCATGGTTTCTCTGGAACTCATATTCTGTTGGAGAAGAGAAAAAAATTAAATGAAAACCAGTAAATAAAAGAGCATGATTTCCAAACAAGAAATCTATGAAAAAATATTCAACATCTCTAGTAATTAGAGAAATGCAAATCAAAACTACTCTAAGATTTCATCTCACTCCAGTCAGAATGGCAGCTATCAAGAATACAAGTAACAATAAGTGATGGTAACGATGTGGGGAAAAGGCACACTCACACAGTGCTGGTGGGACTGCAAGTTGGTGCAGCCAATATGGAAAGCAGCATGGAGAATCCTTGGAAAACTTGGAATGGAACCATCATTTGACTCAGCTATCACACTCCTTGGTCTATACCCTAAAGACTTAAAAATAACATACTACAGGGGGACTGGGGTTGTGGCTCAGGGGTAGAGCACTCACCTAACACGTGTGAGGTGCTGGGTTTAATCCTCAGCACCACATAAAAATAAATAAATAAAATGAAGGTATTGTGAAAAAAAATAGCATACTACAGTGACTCAGCCACTTCAATGTTTATAGCAGCACAATTCACAATTGCTAAACTGTGGAAGCAACCAAGATGCCCTTCAACAGATGAATGAATAAGAAATTGTGGTGCATATACACAATGGAATATTACTCAACATTAAGAGAATAAAATTATGGCATTTACAAGTAAAAGGATGGAGTTGGACAATATCATGCTAAGCGAAATAAACCAATCTCTAAAACCAGGGGCCGAATGTTTTCTCTGATAAGTGGATGCTAATCCATATTGGGGAGGGGGGGTAAGATGAGTGGAGGACATTTGGATGGAGTAAAGGGGAAGGAGGGGAGGGAGTAAGGGACAAAAGGGTAGGAAAGACTATGGAATGAGACGGACATCATTACCCTAGGTACATGTATGATTGCATGAACGGTGTGACTCTATCTCATGGACAACCAGAGCAGTGAAAAATTTTGTTCCATTTGTGTACACTGAATTGAAGAGCTTTCTACTGTCATGTATAGCTGATTAGAACTAATAAATAAATAAAATTTTAAAAAGCATGATTTCAGACTGGGAGATAGTTCAGTGATGAAGCGTCTACCCCACATTTGAAAAGCCCTGGGTTCAACTCCCAGTTCAAAAAAAAAAAAAAAAAGACCAAAGAAAGGCACAATTTCAACTTTGACAATCTCTAAGAAAACAATTCCAGTAATGGGATTAGAAGTTGACTGGAAGGGTGGAGTGTCGGTGGGGTGACAGTAAGGAGCATGGCTAAAGAAAGAGGCTTACCTTACGTGGTAAGGATGAGGTGTCCACAGGAAGATCTTGGAGAAAAGTGTTCAGGTGAAGGAAACAGCTAGTGCAGAGCTTCCAGTAAAGGATACACAGCAAACAGGACAGTGTGGACAGAGTATGGCCGCTGAGGGGAGAGGTGGGCAAAGTCCTTGCAGGCCCTGGTAAGACTTAGGATTTCATTACCATTGCACTAGGGAGACAGCAGGTTTTGAGCAGTTGAAAGACAGAATTGGACTTCTATGTTGGGAGGTTCCACCAGTGCTGTGTTCAGCAATGGTGCACTTGTATGAAGAGTCATCAGTGTATGAAGTGAAGAGTCATCACTTGTATGAAGATTTAGAATGAACGTTTAGAAAGCCAGGAAAATAGAGACCTGAGCCACAGAAGACCAGGATCGAGAAACCCCTGTAATATGAGCAAGAAGCCCAAGAAAATCCTGAATTTACAGAAAGAAGCTATTTTAATATTGCATTCTCTGCCAGGTTGGGGCTTTTGTTTCATCTACGCTAATACCTAGGATAGCTATAAAAGCTTAGGATTTGAGAATAGCAAGAGATTGCACCTGATTATCCTTGGAATTGGTCACCATGTCAGTTGCTGTTTTTTTCTCTGTCTCTCACACAAATTACAAAATTTTGCTTTAGTTCTTTATGTTCTAGGATTTTATTTTAACACATTCCCATGGGGCTTCTGCTTAACAGGAAAAAGGTAAGTGACTTGCATCCCTACTTTCACAAGAAATGTGAAGTTTCACAGATGTGAAAAATTGTGCACTATTTGTGTGATATGAATTGAATTGCGAAAAATTCTGCTGTCATATATAACTAATAAGAATAAATAAAATTAAAAAAAAATAAAAAAGAAATGTGAAGTTTGATTGTGGCTCCATTTCCAACTAGAAATACAAACTTGACAAGATATATACTCTTTCAGGACTAAATTCCATTTTGTCATATTAACATAGAGTAATAACTCCTCTAAAAAGAATGTAGACTTCCGAAGTGTGCTTGAGAATCAAGTATAATTTAAAAAATATTCTCCATATACAAGTTGGATATTGTTCAGTCCACATAAAAAAAAACCTCCTAACAGTACAAATAGGAAAAGCTTTCTTTCTCATACTTCACACACAAACTTTATTGTTGATTCATAAACTCCTCCATAATATTATAGAAGAAGATTCAGAGTGAAAAAAATTCCTGTGTACCAATATCATGGAAATAAGTTTTCATGGTCCCTGTAAACTGGGACTATCCTTAATGTTTGTATCATTATGACATCTAGCATATAATAAACACTCCGTAGAGATGTTTGCTGAAATTTAAGTTGTTGTTCTCAATTGTCACTACTTTTTCTTTTTTTAAAAAAATTTGTTCTTTTTAGTTATACATTTTTACATATTTATACAAACATGGCTATATCTTATTCTAATTAGGATCCCAGTCTTATGGATGTACATGATGTTGAGAGTCAATGTGGTATATTCATATATGTACATAGGAAAGTTATGTCAGATTTATTCTACTGCCTTTCCACTAATTTTCCTTAAAGGCAAAAGATTCAAAGAGAATTAAATGGATGTCTAGAACGGTTAGGTTTGGACCAAAGAACCTGATTTGTCTTGATTCCCAAAATTATGGTTGCAAAATGCACAACAAATTAATAGACAATGACACACTGATGATTTTATAGCTCAAGAAAGAGCTGGACCACGGACAATATGCTCTATTTAAGAAACAAGAAAGCCTTATAGATAGCTCAGCAATAAATTAGTTCAGATTTTTAAAAAATCTAAGTTGTGGTAAACCATCAATTTTCCAGAAAATAAAGCAGTTAGAATACATTATTTATTACTAATTTGTATATAAGTATCTACTGATCACATACTATTATCTAGGTGGACAGGCATGATACGGAGTCTCCTTGCCTCATAAAGTCTGCATTTATTTGGGATAGGCTGAAATATGCAAGCAAAAGAAACATATGAATATACCTCTGGGCTCTTAGTAACTGAGAGTCTCCTTTAATACAACCTCATAAGTCCATATGAGAAACAATTAAGAAATTAAACACAACAGTGCTTTTAAGATTAAATGCACCCTAAAACTGGAAGGGTTTTATTAAGTAGTAAGAGACATAAAGAAAACTTAGTTATTAATGTCAATCTTACTACTATGTAAACAGATTTAGAAAAAAAGTCAGTGAAAAAAATCAAATTATAGCAGTAGATAGATACTGTGTGTGTGTGTGTGTCTGTGCATGTGTGTTGCATATATGTGATTCCACTCTTGAATGGTGTATTGAAAATCTATTCAAAGACTTTGTTTTATGAAAACACTTAGAAAATGTTTGATTTTATTTTGCAAGAGGCTTGCATCGCTGTTGTGATTTGTATTTTTAGTGCAAAAATAGTCATCGGGATGTTATGGGACTCTATAAATAGGCACGTGTGCATTCAAAAGAATCAGAATGTGTGTAAGATGGTTGCCATTAAACACGACAAATCTCTGCTGCATCCAGCTTGGGTAATGAGGTAGAGAGAAAAATTCATCAAGATGAACTTGGAGATAATTCCTTTAGCACAGAAGGCAAAAGCATTAATTG
Source organism: Marmota monax (assembly GCF_021218885.2). Lineage (NCBI taxonomy): Eukaryota > Metazoa > Chordata > Mammalia > Rodentia > Sciuridae > Marmota > Marmota monax. Next base: position 2,356,687 of record NW_026694339.1, read on the forward strand.
ATGGATATGATGCCCACGCAGGACAACACATTTAGCTCCTGAACATGACAGTTTCAGGCAGCCAATGTAAAAACAAAATGAAATAAAATAAAATGAAACAAAAGCCTCCTGAATTGAGGTGTTTGAGGAGAAGAGGAAGGATGACTTCACTGGGCACCATGTATCTATTTTTTGTTGACACCAGGACCTTGGTCCAATTAGGAGATCTCACAGTCATAATACACTGGGCAAAATTCAGGGTAGGATCTCCTGGTTTTTCTTCATTCCTTTTCCCTTCTTTCTTTGTATATTTAAAAAAATTATCCTCGTGCCAGGCATGGTGGCTCACACCTGTAATCCCAGCTACTTGGGAGGCTAAGGCCAAAGGATCCCAAGTTTGAGGCCAGCCTGAACAACTTAGTGAGAGGCCCTGTCTCAATCAATCAATCAATCAATCAATCAAGCTGAAGATGGAGCTCAGTAGAGCGCCCCTGGGTTCAATCCCCAGTACAACAACAACAACAACAAAATTATCATCATTGTAAAATAACTTCATGGTGAAGTGTAGAAAGGAGGAAAAGATTCTCCTTTTAGAGAAAACAATTCCATTGGATGGCACTTCACAGATCCATGTCTGTAGTTTCTTAGGTGGTGGCTTGATGATATATGGTCAGATTTTAAGATCATGAAAAGGTGAACAAACCATACACTGAACTCACCCCAAGCCTCACATTACTACAGAAGAAAATAAACCTTCCTGATCATGACAAATCCAAATTGAAGACTGTCTGCCTAGACAAATCCCAGCTTATCACTCAGGCAGCTGGAAGCAAACCAATCCTAGTACCAGACCCCTGCACCCCCAGCCTGCCCCGTTCACTCTTTCGCTCTATATTTCTCTTCTCTGAACATCTAAGTCATTCAAATCGTTTGGCTATTTTAGACCAACAGCCAACCCGAACAACCAGAAAGAAAACAGGCAAAGTGAGAAAAGGATGCCTACAGTGTCTCCGAGCAAAATTCAAGATCCTCTAGTAGGATCTTGCATTTACCTAGAGCATAAAAGTGGCCCTAATGGTGGTGGGGGGTGGGGTGCGGAAGGAAGGCAGAGGCTTAGTGCTCAGCAGAGCTGGGTTTAATTTCTGACCTGGCCATGTGCTATCTGCCCATGGACCATCCATGCACACTAACCTTGGGCACATTACTTCCTCTCCTGACACCTCAGTTTTTGCTTATGGATACTGGAGATTGTAATACCTATCTGGCGATTATGTGGAGATTAAGTGAGAAATTGCAAGTCAAGTGTTTGGCTTATTATTTCGAGAGAAAAGTGGGTTGAATTTAGATTCTGAGGGAAATTGGTGAAGTTGACCAAGGAAAATCCTGGAACACAGGACTGTTCCAGAATGACATGGGAATAGAAAAATGGGTAGTTTCCTCCCTGATGCCAAATCACAGTTCCACAAATGGGCTGAAAGCTTTGGGTAATCGACGTAATTGCTCCGAGTCCCAATATTCTTGTCTTTAAATGGATAATATTTCTACTCTAATCCTAATGAACTCAGAGATCACGTAGCTCCATCTTAGAATAATGTCACATATAATAAGCACGGATTCCAACAGCCCAAAAGTAGCTGAAATGACATCCCAGTTTTTGCTGGCATTCCTCAAATGACATTATAGAGGATTTAAATACTTGGTTCACAGCAATATTTAATTAATCTTTGCCCTTTCCCCACCCACTTCATTTACTCCCCACACAACTTCAAAGCTTCTCTCCTCAAATGCTCCTGGAAACCTCAACTGATTCCACTCCACTATCCCTATGGTGTTCTTCTTCTATTCTTCTCCCCTTTCTCCTCTCTATTTAATAGTTTATTAATTACATCAGTGTTTGGCCCCTTCTACCAGCAAGAAGAGTCCTTCCTCTCGCCAACTGAATTGGCTATTTACAGGTGTGTCTCTGTTGGACTAGAAATCTGTGAACATTAAAAATATTTATTCTCTTACATATGCCTCATGAGGTGATTGTGAAAATTAAATGAGACAGCATCATATAAAATTTAAGCAGAGCACCTGAACATATTAAGTGCTCAATAAATTGTGTTATTATTCTTACTATTACCTTTGGGCTGAAGATGATGGACCATGTTCAGCCAAGTAAATAAATTAGTTGAAGAAGTAATCAGCAAACTTAGAATGCAGAGACCAGAGTCCAACCTTGCTTATCAATATCAATCTTACAAACCTTTATAGTTGACATCCTTCCTGTCTGCCTGGACATAGTCTACCTACTTGCCCCTTCTCTCTCAGCTTACCTTGGAAATGACCCCTTATTTCCCTAGAGAATCTAGGCCTGTAACTGCCCTGGTACTTCCTGCTAATGCCTCCTACTTATGATTCTCATTGTGGAACTTTTCAATGTTTGTATTATATCACCACATGCTAGTGAAGAACTCTAGCCATGAAAGTGTTCTCATTGCCTGGCAGTCATTGGGTTATCCTGTTATGGGAATAAGGAACATTTCCTACTAAATCTTTTGGCTACATTTCTGTCAAACTAGACTTCTAGTTTCCACTCCCAGCTAAGGAAGTAATGCAGAAAATTCCAAGATATTGCAATCTATTTTTGGGGGGGATGGGGTCGGGTACCAGGGATTGAACTATTTAAGAGCACTCGACCACTGAGCCACATTTCCAGCCCTATTTTGCATTTTTCTTTAGAGAGTCTAAAGAAATACAGGATCTCACGCAGTTGTTTAGCCCTTACTTTTGCTGAGGCTGGCTTTGAACTTGCAATCCTCCTGTCTCAGCCTCCCATGTCGCTGGGATTACAGGCATGCACCACTGCGCCCAGCAGGATATTGCAATCTTAAGTGGCATCCCCAAACAGGGAGGTTTTGATTCATGTCTGCATGCACACAAACCTCAGAATAAACCACTAGAATGATTGTTTATCCACCATTTTTCCTTTGAGCATTTTCTGATAGTATTCTTGGGAACTGGACACACAAGAACAGATACAGTTAATTAGAGAGGTTCCCTCCTCCTGTCTACACACATATATTTAAGACTCCAGCTTTAATTTTTGCAGAGGTTTATTGATATTGTCCAGTGCTGACAACCCCAGTTCTACTATAAGACATGTTAGGAGGTGAAGTGGACTTAGTAATGCCTTCAAATTTCATTACTCAGCCAGATTGTAGAGTCTATCAATTATCCCAGCATTGACAGTCAGGTGAATTAATTGGTGTATTTGACAAGGACAGCTATTACCCTATGTTGTTCTGACAGCTCGTTTTGATACCAGGGAATTTGTCAACCTCCCTTGGATGGGAGCAGTGGGAGGAATGGTTGAATGAATCAGGTGAGGACATTGCAAATTTTCTCCCCACTCTCAGCAGCTACAGATAGTCCTCCTCCAAAATGGAATTGCTGACATTCTTAACCTGAGCATTCCAACCCATGTCAGGCTTTCACAGTACAATCTACACTGAATGGGGCTGACACAGTAAGCAAAGTTGATGAAGCTATTAATACTGGACTGGACACCTTTTGTAATGATATAAATGCCTCTCAGAGACCAGTTACGCTCCCTTTGCTCCACTGTCCTGAGTTTGTTCGTCTAACATACATGGATGCTTTATGCCAATCAGTAGAGAAGGTAACTTTAGTCAGAGGTCATGCACGTGACTGGTTGTGGCCAACTTCATTTGAGAAAAATACTCAAAGCATAGAAATGCAAATAGTAAAAGACTTTTAAAGTCCTTACAACTTCAAGATTCTTATAATTCTCAAGTTTTCTATACTTTCTACAATAAATTTATTTTTTTTTAGTTCTTATTACCAAGTGACTTGAGTTAGTGTGGGGGAGGGGAAACATGTTAACGTATTGACTTTCAGTGTGAACTTGAAGGAAGTCAGTCTTTCTGTGTTTCTATAACCCATCTGTAAGATGGAGAAAGAAGCCATCCTACAGCTCTCAAACACAATTTTCCAAGATAAGAGAGATAGTAAGATTGGGATAGAAATTTGAACTCTTTGGAAGACAAGCACAGTTAACCCAAGTCATTACTTGTACATTCCTCCTGGGGTTTTGTTGGGTGAAAAACAAGAACCAAAGTGCTGATTTCATTGGGATGCTATAAGGCCAGGTGTTAATCGCACTGTGCTACAGTCATTTGGTATAACTAGTCTCAGACATTAATGCTGACCATGTGAGTTAACAACTCAGTAGGTCTGAGATTGTCCGGGGTTGAGCAAGAAGTGCTGAGCAGTAAATGTAATCCACAATCCATAAAATTAAGCCTGGTGGAGAAATGCAGTTCAAGGACATTTAAAACAGTTAAGCAAGAGGAAAAGCAAAACTGATGTTCAGTTACATTTTCTGGGTGGCATGTTGGGCTCATGGTGTGGAAGTGACCCCTTGAAAAGGTTAATGTCAAAGCCACTGCCTCTGCTGTTAGCGGAAGCTAAGCCTTTCCCTCAGGACGTGATTAGGTCTTTGGGAAGCATGTAGAGGTGTTTCTAGACACTGTCTGCTGTAGATTCCTTCGCAAGTACAGGGCATGCCATGCTATTAATCTCACTTCTGAGCCCTTGGTGTCTCCTCATAAAAGAATGGTTGTTTCTTGTTTTCTGCCTTCATTATTCCCACCCCTTTCAACCCCCTCCCAGAGATTTAAACTGCAAGAGCCAAGTTGGAGGCAAAAGCAGGGGTGTGAGAGCATAATAGGTAGAAGCAGAGACTCTGCAACATGATATATTTGAAAGCTCATTACACTCAATCAGCCTCCAAGCATGGGCCCACATGACTATGGTGGTGCCGATGATTGTGCAGGTTCTGCTTAAATAGCTCCAGTGGCAGGCTCTCATGCTCCTCCCAACTTCCCTCTTCTACTTTGAATGGCTTTGGATATTAAAATAGTATTCTTGAACAGACCAAAATTTTGTCCTCCTGTAATTCCTACCCACTATTATAGATGTAGCCCTCTGATACAATATGAAACCAAAGGAGCCAAAACAGTGCCCTGAACATCGCTAACCCAGGCCTCCTGAGCTGAGCTGAGACCAAGTTTTGTTAGAGATGAAGTCTATAATTTGAGAAGCTCTGTATAAGAAAAATGACATGTAATGACTAATACAAAGTTAAATTCAAAAATAAACTATTTCAAAATAAATCATAATAAACATTTTTAAAAGATAATAATCCAAACCACAAAACTTAGAAAACCTAGAAAAAAAAAAAAAAATATATATATATATATATATATATATATTTTTTTTTTTTAAATTAACAGCCCAGCAGACCTGTTTATTACTTTTTCATTTTTTGGACCAACTCTTTTATTTGACAATAACTTTGTAGTATTATTTTCTAAAGAAACAATAGAAAGGTGATGATCTTTGCCTTTTACTTGTAATAATTTAGAAAAAATATTTTGTAGCTACACCAGCTTTGATAGGTAATATCAATACTTTTTTTTTTTTAGGATTGTTGTTAAATTTAGGAAAGTTAAGTATTTTTAAATATAAATGAGTTCTAAGATTCAGAAGAATTTTCCATAGGCCAACTTCTGGTTCTAAACCTTTTGTACCTTGCTTCTCTCTACTATCCCTGAACATCTGATGCCAGGTGCTACCTGACACTTAGTGTGCACAGCTCTTGGTCTTGTAGCTTCTGGACATAATCTGTGAGTGGTCGGCCAGGAAAGTCAGTGAAGAAAATGTTCCTGGAAGCCGTGTTGACCCCAGGACAGCTTGACATACTTGACTGTGAGTGCAAGCCACAAAAAATATATCCCCACTACACTCAGACTCCTTTAGCAGGAGTTGAAATACATGTGGCCTCTTTATTGCCCCCCTGACACAGAAGAATGTGTGAGAGGGGAGAAGCTGGAGAGCAGAGGGCAAAGAGACACTTTCCCCTTAACCAATTGTAGTTGCAAGTCTTATTAAACTGATGACCAGATGCTCATATCGTCAGCCTTGTGCCAGGTCTCAGAAGGGTTCTGTGAAAATGAGACACCCAGCGTTTTTAGCTTGTTCATTAGTCTCACAGAAATCTGCCTTGGCACATGAATTCTCAAAGAAAACAACTTGCCTGGGACACAGAGTCTCTGGTTCCTCTTAAGATCTGACCTAGAGTCCAGTGAGGAGTGGGAAAAACCAGTGGTATCAGATAGAATCAGGAAGAGAGCCACTCTTCTTCCCTGAATTGGCTGTGGCTTTGGAACATAGCCCAAAACATGATGTGCATTTACCAGCAAACCAACTGATTCTTACTGTGGGGTCTATAGTATTTTCTTTCAGTAAAAGTCCATTTATCCCCAAGGTATTACCTGTGAAAAGTGGAAGCTAGCGTTGTATCTTATAAAGCCAGAATTAACTCTGGTTTCAAGAGCTAGCTTTGCTTAGGAAGGAAAATGTTGTCTTCCAGTCAGGAAAAGTTTTCATTGAGCCTACAACATTAGTTCCTTGTTCTTTGACTATGGAATGAGAAAGGAAGGGCCATCTAGAAGCTAGGCTTTGCATTTAGATGAATAAATGATGCTGCCTCTCCTTTTACACCTATTGTATCCTGAAGAATACTGTTTATTTATTTTTAAAAAGTAAATGTATTCTATCTTTCATCTAGACTTCAAGTTTCTCAGGATAGGATTGTGTCATATCTTTAAAATTATTTTTGTATCTTTAGCATTTTAGTATACCCTGGAACATGCATCAAACAACATTATTCTTGAGATCCTTTTACATATATAGTATTTAGATTATTCAACTGCTTAAAAATTGAAAAAAAATTTTTTGATTTACATTTTTTCTTTCTCTCACACTTTTCTTCTCTCTTCCATTTCTCTTTTGTGCTTTCTCTATCCTTCTTCCTTTATCCACTATTCTGTCTTTTATCCTCTTTTTTTCCCCACGAAGTTTAGGGCTTCAGAAACAGGAACAGTTTGAAGCCTGACTTTCTTACTTACTGACTATATGATTTTGAGCAAGAGGTGAGCTACAGTTCCTGCATTCATAAGATGGGACTAATAAGAGATCCCTTCAAAACTGTTTTGAGAAGCTGATGAAATAATACAGTGAGTCTCAACCCTTTGGAGACAAATGCTTCAATTTTATTGCAAATACCTCCTTTACTATCCTGAAGTAAAATTCATAAATAACATAACCTGTAAGCACATCTAATAAAAAAATCAATATAATGCCTATGTGTGATTTAAAGAAGATATAAAAGGAAAGCAATTTACAATAAAATAATTTATAAATACTCAGGCATAAGTACACTCAATGCTATAATGAAGGGTCTGATGTGTGCACCTACATTTTTCACCATATATGTGACAGGTACAAATGTAGGCCAACACTGTTGTATTGCATTGTCAATTCAAGTACCACAGAGCATGAAATAAAACACAATCTTCCCTAGGTTTACAAAATAGTTGCAATCCTGTAAAGTTACATATCTATAAGAACTATGCAAAACATAATTCATAAATAAAATTAAGTTAGGTTCTAGGCTTAGGTAACTATAAGCAACTTTTTACTTCCTTGATTGTCCCAACGGGCCCTTTGAAAAGTCAAGTAGGACATAGGACAATACTTTCTTAGGTAGAACTTTTCCAAGCGTTGAAAGATGTCTAGTACCATGCATCCTTGAGTCCCACCACTTATATGATTTTAACAACATTAGCTGATTGTACAACAATCCATTCAATTCTGACAGTAACTCCAAAGTTAATGCAGATCCCATACATTCAGGAATTAGCTCCACAAGATTGCCCCTACTTTACATGCCATGGCAAATGGGTTTCCATGCTACCCACACTATTGTCCAACCAAATACAAATTTAAGGTTGCCATCCCCACACGTAAGATTTGATAACTGACTAAAACAACTCACAGAGGTCAAGAAAGTGCAATTATTACAAATTTACCATAAAAGATACAATTCAGAAACAGCTCCATGGAAGAAAGAGGTAGGTCATGCAGAACTTCCATTCCCTCTCTGGCTAGGCCATGCTTCCCTCCCAGGGCACTGATGTGTTCACCCACCAGGAAGCTCTCCAAACCCCATAGCATAGGGATTTTGGTGGAGGTTTCATTCAGGGGTGAGGCAGGCCTGGAGTAGTGGTAGGAATGGGCTGAAAGTTCCATCTCTTTAAGCACGGCTTGTTCTTTCATGCGATCAGCTCAGCTCCTAAACTCTCTAGTGCCCACTCCCTTGAGTCATCTCATTAGCTCACAGAAGTTACTTATCATTCATGAGATTCTGGGAGTTTTAGATGCTCTGTGCCAGGAATTTGGGACAAAGACTAAATTTTTTATTATAATATATATATTTGGTACTAGGAATTGAACCCAGGGGCACTTAACCACTGAACCACATCCCCAGCCTTTATATATATATACAAATTATCAAGAGACAGGGTCTCTCTTAGTTGCTTAGGGCCTTAAGTTGCTGAGGCTGGCTTTGAACTCGCCATCCTCCTGCCTCAGGCTTCTGAGCTGCTGGGGTTACAGGTATGTGCCACTGCATCCAGCTTATTTTTAGTATATAATACCACTTCATAAATGTCAATTATGTTCAATTTTTTTCAAATGTTTTCAGTTGTAGATGAACACAATACCATTGTTTCACTTATTTTTATGTAGTGCTGAGGATTGAATCCAGCGCCCCACACATGCTAGGCAAGCACTCTACCACTGAGCTACAGCCCCAGCCCATGTTCATTTTTTTTTTTTTTGACAATCAAAATGTAGCTCCTCAAATTTTTAAAGACCATTTGGAGGTGCTATTTGCTTACCTAAGAGCCACTGAAATACTAAATCTAAAAGGACAGAGGTACAATCAAGGTAGATTCCTTTTTTTCCTTCCCATCTTTGTTCCCTTCATCAGCTGCATGTGACCTGAAGCTCTGAGGAATTTCAAAAGGGAGAAGAGGACAACTGTTAGGTCACCTGTCCCCAACTTAAAATGGTTCAACCTATAATTTAAAAAAAAAAAATTCTGATGGTTTGAAAGTCATGCGTATTAAGGAGAAACAGTACTTGGAATTTTGAAATTTGGTCTTTTCCTGGGCTAGCAATATGCAGTGATACACTCTCCTGATGCTGGGCAGTGTCAGCAAGTCCTGGCTCCCAGTCAGCGATGCAATCACAAGAGTAAACAACTGATACCCCATAATATTCTGTGTCGCTAAGCTGGAAGTTCAGTGGTTTAAGTGTATTAAATGCAGTTTCAACTTATAACACTTTCAACTTGCAATGGTTTCATGGGAACATAACTCCCTTGTGAGGCAAAGAGCACCTGTATTTCCATTTGCCTGTCTTGGGGAGAAGGCAATGAGAAAAACAAACACCAGTTAACTCGAAAAAGAAAATCTATTCACAACCATGGGAGTTTTTTTAATGGTGTGCAGACATCTGTACTCTATGAGGACACACACTCAATTAACTTAGTGGTAGATGGGAACTTCATCATGTTCAAATAATTTAGAAGCAGCTGCCAAAGGACTAAAGGAATAGTCTTGGTTGTATTTGCTTTGAAGGATTTTGAAAACAAAGGTGACATCAGACTTGCTGTGGGCATCTGTTTTCTTTCATAGGGAAATCTGTGGAGGGAAGAATTCATTTGGCAACAGAAACTCTGAAGAGCACCTTTGTGGTAGTGACAAGAACCAGTGTCAACTGCAGAGTTCTGGTTCTAAGGAAGTATGTCCTTTGGAAATGACCCCAAAACTTTGAACTTGGGGCTGAGGGCAGAAAGGGGCCTAGGAAAGGTAGAGTGATAATAAATTTGGTCCACTCAAATTCTTTCTGCTATTGGTGCTCTCACCAGCCAGTACTTTGTACACTATGGATGGTAGCACCTTTATTCTCATAACTTTTCTTGAATTCACTATAGCACAGGGACATGATAGTATTTCAAAAGGTAAAGTATTTCGGAGGGTAAAGAGAACAATTTTGATAAACAAACAGGTGAATGGGTTAAATCTCTCAGATTTTTTTTTCTTTTAAAAGTGGTAGTGTCATAGGGCTAAGGGTATAACTCAGTTGGTCAAGTGCTTGCCTCGAATATATAAGGCCCTGGGTTCAATCCCCAGCACCAAAAAAAAAAAAAAAAAATAGTAGTCTTGAGGAAACAATGTTCAGAAAAAAAGACCAGGTACATCTCATGGCTCAAGTACATCCATCAAATTATCACTTAGCCGAAGTAAGCCAATCCCCCCAAACCAAAGGCCAAATGTTCTTTCTGATAAGTGGATGCTGATCTGTAATGTGGGGAGAGGGCATGGAAAGAATGAAAGAATTTTGGATTGGGCAAAGAGGAGGCAAGAGAGGAGGGGGCATTGGGGTAGGTAAGATGGTGGAATGAGACAGACATCATTACCCTGGGTACATGTATGATTGCATAAATGGTGCGACTCTGTATTGTGTACAACCAGAGAAATGAAAAGTGGCTCCATTTGTGTACAAAGAAACAAAATTCATTCTGCTGTCATGTATAACTAATTAGAAAAAAAAATTTAAATCCATGCTATGAAAAAGAAATAATCACTTAGCAGTTGATGCATTATGAAGATGATGATGATGATAATGATAATAATAATAATAATAATAATAATAATAATACCTCCTTAATGCCAAGCATTGAAACAACCATTTCAGATCCTTGGAATAGCACACTGTAGGTTTTATCATTCCATTTTATAGGTGAGAAAAACTAGGTTCCAGAAGGTTAAAAGCCTTGCCAAAGTTCTCACAGATAAAAGGAAGAAACTGAAATTGGTGAGAGTAGAATCCAACTGACTTCAAAATCCTCGAGAAGCCATTTCTCTACTTCTTCTGGTTTAAGTATCCTAAAAGCAAATTCTTTACTCCTTTTTTTCCAAAGCAGTGTCTAAATCTTTTAGGAAAGGGTCAAGCACATTTTCAAAAACATAAATAAAACTTAGAAGGAATTTTTAAAAATTATTCTGACTACACAAAATCAAATAAAAATTTTGCAGGATAAGAAACACCATTTAAAAAAATGTCAAGAGGTAATCAGAATTGAGGGGTAAATATTTGCAATATAAGCCACACATAAAGAATTAATCAAAAACATGATATAAAAATAAAAAATTCATGAATGGCACACAAAAAAGATTTAATGTTCAAACCCACAAATCATTATTAAAAAATGCAAATTAAACCAACACTTAAGTTACATACCTCATCCGGAAACACCCTTAAAGACATATTCCAAATATTGTTTAGCCAAATATCTGGGCACCCTGTGGCACAGGCAAGTGGAAACACAAAATTGACCATTTTTGTGTAACAGATATCCATCACTCCATCATCCCCCCATCTAGTTACCTGTCCACCCACCCCTTCCATCCATTCATCTCATAACCATGACTTCATACTAATCCATCTGATTCTAGTGAAGATTCTACAGTGTTAATCCCAGCCTTCCTCGTTTTGTACTTTTAACACCTTTCTTTGACAATGAGAGACCTGGATTTCCATTATCCACAATATAATATATTTACTTATCACTTCAATCCTAGAACACATGTAAAGAGTTTCATATTTGCTAGGTCATACCCCTGTAAAAAAGAATCTCATCTGCCAACATGAGTAAAATATTCGTGTAGTCTTATTTTGTCTTTAGCTTAATAACATACAGTCAAAATATTTTCTTCCCAAGTTATTTGGGCTTTTCCTCTCCTTTTGGTGTATTTATATTATTGATTTGTCACGTAGTTAGTTTCATTTTTATTGTTTGTATTCCATTAAGGATCTCCTCACATCCTTGTCAGTATTAACTCTTAAAATTTATTTTGGGGATATGATAATATTTGCCAGAGCTATACATTAAAAAGTTATACTCAGAGTATCACTCTTCCTTAATCCTTCTATCCCGTTTCCATTCCCCATTCTTTATATTCTGTTCCCACCCACCACCTTTCAGTAACTATTCCCTTTAGCTTCTAGTTTATACTCACCATTTACCTTTTGTGCAAATGAACATATATCACTGTTTCCTTTGATCTCCTTTTCTTACATGAAAGTTAGCATATGATGAATATACTTTGCATTGTTTTTTTGTATCTAACAGAATATACTAGACATCCAGGCCAGCTTTTTTCTTTATACTTGCTTAGTATTGCATTGAGTGAATGTGCCATAGTCTATTCAACTACTCCCCTATGTGCAAGCCTTTAAGTTTTTTCTGATATTTTGCAATTACAACTGATGGTGCAATAACCTTTTGTATATATATTTGCATATTGTTGGACATAAGTCTTCAGGGTAGATTTCTAAAAGTGAAATTCCTGGGTTGAAAAGTAAGTGTGTATATATAGTTTTGTTAAGCACGTCCAAATTGTCCTACAAATGGTGTAGCAGTTTACATTCTTACCTGCAGTGCAGGATAATGCTTGTTTTTCTACACTCTTGCCAAAAAATATGTTGTCCACTGATTAATCTTCACCAATATCTAGGCACTAGGTGTGCTCTTTGCTATTAGCGTGTTATCATTCTAGGCCTTTAGTGTGCAAAATTAGGTAATATACAAAGTTCTCACCTACTCATATAAAAATATCTTTATTTCTATGTCTACTATATATCTATCATTCTATCATTTATGTATCTGTGTTCTCCAAAAGAATATGTATCTTATTATTTCATGTATATGTATATTCTATTGTTTTATATATGTATGTATATGTTGTTTTATCTTTATTTGTATTTATAAAGAGGTTTGTCATGGGGAATTTGCTCATGCTACTCTGGAGGCTAAGAACATCCATGATATACCATCTTTAAGCTGAAGACTCAGGAGAGTCAATGGTGATATCATTCCAGTGTGAGTCCCAAGCCCTGAGAACCAATGATGTAAGTCCAAGTGCCAAAGACTGATGGCACAGTCAGCATACTTCCTTATGCTGTCTTATGCTAGTCAGACCTTCAAGGGATTGCATAAGGTGCACCATATTGGGTAGACTTTACTACAGTCTACCAATACAAATTAACAATTCCTGATAGGATACACAGGGAAGGGAACAAAATGTTAAAAACTGCATTAATTTAAGTTGAGAACACTGCAGACAAACTGAAGTGGAGGGACACCCTAAAAATAACTATAACTCTTTAACAGGGTCAAGGTCATTGAAGATAACACTGAGAAACTGGCATAGATTGCAAGAACTACGCAGACATGACTACTAACAACAGTGTGGGATTTTGAACCAGAAAGAAGACATTAGTGGGAAAATGGTGAAATTCAAATGAATATTCTATCAATGTTCATTTCTAGGTTTCAATACTTGTACAGTTTTTGCAAGAAGCATGTGGGTAAATGGTGTGTGAAAATTTTACTACATTTTGCAACTTTTCTACAACTTCAAACATAGTTCAAAACAAAAAGTTAAAAACATAGTGTTGGGCCGGGGTTGTGGCTCAGGGGTAGAACGTTTGCCTAGCATGGGTAAGGCACTGGGTTCATACCATAAAAATAAACAAATGAAATAAAGGTATTGTGTTCATCTACAACAACAAAAAAATATTTAAAAAAACAACATAATGTTTTCCTCATAAAATCAATGACTGGCTAATATCAATAATTGGTAAAGTTCAGAACAGCACAAAGAAAAAATAATCAAGTAATTCCATAACCAAGAGATCAAACCTGTTTTCATTTTGGTATAATTGCAGACACATTTATTCTGTTTCCAACATTAGGCTAATAAAATATTCATTGTTATATAACCTGCTTTTTTTCTCACTTAACATTATATTCCTCAGCACTTATCCCGGGGAATCAATATTCTTTAAAATTGTTTTAAATAGCAGCAAAGTATTCCAGGATACAGACATATAAGTTTATTTAACCCAGTATTTTCTGAAGTATATTTTACAGAGCACTTATTCTGGAGTATATTAGGAAGGATTTCATAATGAAGGGTTTCTGTGGCCAAATAAATTTGAGAAACATTGAGTTAAGCATGGCTAAATCATTTCTTTATTGCAGGATTTTTTTTCTGACAGGATTCTTGTTAATAAGCTTTATGATTCTGAAAAAGAAGGATACAGTATGTGGGTCCCAAACTTATTTGATGACACAATGACCCAATTCTGTCATTAAAATAGTGTATTATATTTTTCCTGATATTTTTAAAATACTTGATTCCATTGGATCAAGAAATCCCCACACTTAGTAGGAATCCAAACTTCTGTCCATTCAGTTGTTGTTTGGGATTCCAAATGCCAGAACCATTAGGTACAGGTGAAGATCCAGAAATTATAGTAGTCTCCTGAACCTTGATGCTTGGCTCAGAGGAGATAGTGTTTTGTTTCCTCCAGGGGTGAGAGATTTTTAGCTCACCCATGGTTACATCCATCTTGGAAGAAGTCAGCAGCCCTGAGCTGAAGTTTCAATAAAAGTTCATAAAAGTTGAAAACCATGTAATGATGGTGTTATGATCTGGATCTTTAATGTCCCCTGAACAGCTCATGTGTTAATTTGGTAATGTTCAGAAATGAAATTATTAGATTATGAGAGCTGTGACATCATTGGTGGATTAATCCATTTGATAGGTTAATACATTGAAAGGACTCTTTTACTGTAGGCAGGTAGGGCACAGCTGGAAGGATTAGGTCATTGGGTGCATGGCCTGGATTATATCTCGTCTCTCTTCTCTCTTTCTCAACTTCCTGACTGTCATGAGCTGAGCCACCTTCCTCTGCCATGCCCTTCCACCATGATGTTCTGTCCAGAGCAATGGAGTTAGCAGACTATGGACTGAGACCTCTAAAATCATGAGCTCAAAATAAACTTTACCCCCTCAGGTATTTTGGTCACAGTGGTGAAAAGCTGACTGACACAGATGGTGAGGCTCTAGACCATAATTCCATATGAAACCAGACACTAATTTTCAAGGCAACTTGACCTTTCCTAATGACATAAAGAGTATAGGCAGGCAGAGAAGTGCAAGAATATTACCCTGCAAAGGCAGAAGCCAGGGCTTTTCTTTGATCTCTCCACTAAGTTAACTTATTAACAAGCTATGGGACCTTGGGTAATTTACTTAACCTCTCTGGACTACCATTTCAAATTAGGTCTTAAATTACCTTGATTCACATGCCCAGATTTTGATGAAAAGTCAAAATCATTGCAGCACTTAAATAAAGCACTTGATTTGTTATCTCCACCGCTGCATATCAATAAGTGGGGCAGCAGAATGGATAATTTAAGTTTCTCTCTGAGAGGAGATATCATGTGCCACAGAGCTAACATTCCAAATTTCTAACCAATCCATTAAATTCTTTCCAACCTCAGGGCATTTGCGCTTGTTGCTGCATTTGCCTGAAAATGTTTCCTTTGACCTGCAGCTATTTATTTTCTTTTTAAGTTAATTATTATTTTAATTGTACATATTTGTGGGTCACACTGTCATAATTCTATACACATATAAAGTGTAATGATTAAATCAGAGTAGTTAGTACTTCTATTTTCATGTGTGTGTATGTATTTTGTGTGTGTATGTATACTTTGTGTGTGTGTGTATTTTGTGTGTGTGTCTGTGTGTGTAGTACTGTGATGGAACCTAGGGGTGCTCTATTACTGAGATACATCTCCAATCATTTAAAAAATTTTTAGACAGGGTCTCCCTAAGTTGTCTAGGGGATCCTCCCTCCAACTTGTGGATCCTTCTGCCTCAGTTTCCTAAATAGCTGGGATTACAGGCTTGTGCCACTGTGTTTTGCAGCATTTTTAAAAATAATTTTTTGATCAGCATGTAATAATTGTATATACTTATGAAGTACAGTCTGACATTTAAATGCAGCAAAGGGACACCTTTTTTTCCATCTTAGCTGAAATCTTTGTTAAAATTTCCCCAGAGAGGCCTTACCTGGCCACACATCTCCTAGCCCATCATCCCATCATCACTCTTCATAGAATTTGATATCAAACTTATGAATTTGTTTATGTCCCTATTGCTTGTTTCTCTTCATTGAATATAATATGATCCACAAAAAAAATAAAATAAAAAATAGATCTTGTGGTCTTGCTCAATCTGTGCCTGTAACATCACCCAGTGAGGCAAATAGCCCAAGGCAGGAAATAACTCACTAGGCTGGAGATCAGAATGAAGGCTGTGTGGCTGGTGCCTTTAGGGTGAGGAGAAAATCAGTAAGAGCCATGTCAGGGAGGTAGTCAGGGGCCAGACCACATAAGATCTTATCAGCTGGCGATTAAATGGAAGTGATGCCATAAAAGAACGTGAATCTTCTCACCTGTGCATATTTATAAAGAATAAATTATTTGTAGACCTCTATACTTTACCTATCACTAGAAACTATTTACTTGATCTATATGCTTCAAAGTTGATACCACATTCCAGTGAGTCACAACTAGATAGCTTTATAGGAGACTCTTAAAAACAGGGGATCTTAACCTGGGCTTCAAGGAAGGGCTTCAGAAAACTTGTGAGTCCTTGAAGCGAAATGAAAATTTTTGCTTGTAAGTGCAAGCATGCATGCATGTTCTTAAGGAGGGGTTCACTTCAGTACCTTCTCCATGGGGCCCTATGACCTCCCAAATTTAAGAATTGTTGATCAGCTTTCTCTGAGCAATTACAGCATCTTGTTCGGGCTGGTGAATATGCATGCCATCCATTTAAATCACAACTTAATTTTGTGAATGGTACTTTCTTTGATAAGCAGGCAAAGAAACAAACACGGAGAAACACGGACATTTAAAAAAGATCAATTAGCAGATGCCAACCCGTGATAAATCCATGTGTTAAGTAACCTGAGTGCAGGTGGCAAGAGCTGATGTTCCTCCCAATGACAGTGGCTGAAATATCCATATAAGATGATCTTTAAATATTTGACTGTTGCCTTAAAATAGCTACCCTGATTTTTTTAAAAAAGAACATAATTTAAAAACCCTTAGCTTATTTTTAATTTAGTCCTTGGAAAAAAAAAATAAGTGGCTGGCCCAATCATTTATATGCCTGGGCAAAAGCAATACATCTATATAAAAGTACAGTGATATATTTCTGTTGCTACTTTAATGTGCTGCTCCTCGCCCTGTATGTTCTGATTCATTGGAGAGTAGCAATCATGTCGACAGGCGCTGTTCTTCAGTTCCCATCAGCGACAACTAAAGGCCAATTCAAGGTTGTGGTGGGGTCATGAATCTAACACAGTCACTGATAGAACAATTTCCCTTCCACACAGCATTGTCAGTCGGACACACTGGGAATAGACGGGGAGGCTGGCTGTGTGTATCTCTATCTTCTTGCCTTTCCTTTTGTTTCTGAGCCAGTGTCTGCAGTGTGTACCAATCTAGCGCCATTAGGGAATAAAGGGCCAGTCCTTGGAAAATTGATAAGGGAGAAAATTTCTAACACCTCAAGAATTGGGAGGGGGGGTGCTTGTCCCTCTGTGCAAACAAGTCATGTAATAATGTATTACAGGGGGGTCAAGAGCAGAGAAACAGAAGGAGAGGCAGAAATAAAAGCCTGTGGGTTGGACACAAGAGAGGTCTCAGAGCTTTACAAAGAAAACGTTTACATTCCAGAGACTCTGAGGGTTAATTAAATAACCAAGTTCTCTTGTTCTTTCATTTCCCCAGTAGTGGCTGAGTGAGTGAGGAGGCTCTCTCTCTTGGCTGCTTTGTGTGCTCCTCATTTTAGGCTGCAGCCCAAGGTTGACCAGAAAGCCAACGCTCAGGTTTAGTTGAAAACCAAGTTGGAAGATAGGGGGCCTCACATGAAGCTCTTGTGGATGGCATTGTCACTTCCATGGCTAGGCCTCAAGTTGTGTTGAGATAAAGAGCTCTCAAAGTGGTGTGAAGGATGAATATTGGGGAATTGTGGGCAGGTTACCTCAAATGGACAGTCCTAAGTCATGGAGACCAACACATATAGCATCTGATGGCATTAACAGCATTCCACAGTGGTTTTAAACTTAGGCTTGGGATTCAGAGAGGGCACAAAGAGCCTAAGGACTCACTCAAGGGCACAATGGTGGGTGGGAGCAGTGACGTGAACCAGGGCCTGTTCAATTCCAGAGCCCATGGTCCTAGGTGTTAGATTTATGGCTCCCCCCAACTAAGCAACTGAGCAGACAGCAGGGCTTATTCCAAGTACAAGCATGTTTTTCTCTTATGGACTCAAATGTTTCTAAAACATTAGAAAAAAGGTAGAAGATGAGTGAGGAAAATATTTTCTGTCAAAGACGGAGCTAGTTCCAGCAACTACTAACTACGCTTTCTTTGCTTCCTATAACAAAGATAGTTGATTGAAAATAATAATAATAATTTCTAATTAAATTAGCTAATAAAGGTAAATAAGAGTCAAATCTACTCCCACAGATCTGAAATTCACTTTAGAGACAGTCAGTTGCTATTTTTTTTTAAGTTTTTTCCTTCTTTTTATAAGAAAAAACAAACCCCTGATTTCCTAAATGATATTTTTCCCATTGGAAAATGAATACAATTATTACAGAACATTTCAGAAGTACTGGAATATAAAAGAAAGAAATTAACCAGCCATAGTTCTACCACATTATCAGTATTTCGTGTTATTTCTGCTTGACCTCTTTAGTGTGTGTAATTTCTGTCAGTTAATAGTCACACTGCTTACGTAAGCCTGAAACCTAATTTTTAAAATTTAACATTTCTATGTAAGCACTTTCCCATGTTGTTAGAAACTCTCAATAAATAACATCTTAATGGCTGTTTAATGTTCCAACAAGTGGGTATTCCAGAGTTTACTTAATGATTCTTTTATTATCAGACATTAGGTAGTTTTCAGTTTTTTTTATTATTACAAATAATGTTCTGAGAAATATTGGGGGACATTTTCCACATTTTAGGTTATTTCTTTAAGCCAGATTTACAGAAGTAGGATTGGAAGGTCAAAAAGGTATGAAAACATGCAACACTCTCAAGAAATACTGCCATGTTCCTTTATAGAAGGGTGGAGGCAGTTTGCACCGCCACTAGCGACTAATCGAGCAAAACTGCAAAGCAACTCAAAACATTTATGGTGTTAGACCAGGGTTTCTCAACCCCAGCACAATTGACCTTCTGGGCTGGGTGATTCTTTGTTATGAGAGCTGTCCTGTGCACCGTTGGACGTTTAGCAGCATCAATATCTACTCACAGTCCAACAGCAAACCTCAGTGTGACAAGGGAATTGTTTTCAGACATTGCCAAGTGTTCCTTGGAGGGCAAAATTGCCCCTCATTGAGACCCACTGTGTGAGACAAACTTCAACTTGTATTTCAACTCTGCCACATACTAGTAAGGCAACATGGACAGATTACTTGACTGTTCCTGGCTTATCATCAATCTATTCATCGTAAGCTTAAATAGGATAGTGCACATATGGTGTTCCATTCAATACTTAGCACATGGTGAGAGCTCATGGTCATTTGTAATGAAGACCATGGTGGTAATGCTTCTAGTGACCATATAAAGACTGTTTTTTTGTGAATGAAGGGATGGGTTTGGTAAATCGTTGACATTCATTCATTCATTCATTCAACTAGTATTTATTAAGTCATTACTATTCATCAGGCATTGTTCTAGAAATGCACTGGGGATACAGCAAACACTGTCTTCATGGAGCTTACATCTGAGTGGGGAGTATAAATCATAAATATGATTGAAAACATGAACCATATGATTTGTTAGCAAAGAAGGTGTTTGGGAGGTAGGGGAAGTTAGAACTTTAGGTAGGCTGCTAGCTCATCAATCTCTATTGAGAAAGTGATATTCAAGACCCAGTTTTTCCTCCCTACCCCAGCCCTTCGCACCGGGACTTTGGGGAGGGGGCTGTGCCGGGCGAGAGAACTCGGCGAGGATTTGGAGAATGGTAAAGAACACTGATCATCTCTGGAAAACTTATTGATCCACCTCATGTAAAGTATGCTCAGTTCCTTTCCAGTGGTGTAATTTGCTGGAAACCATGTCTCACTATACAGATGAACCCAGATTCACCATAGAACAGATAGATCTGCTTCAGCGCCTTCGGCGTACTGGAATGACTAAACATGCAATTCTCCATGCCTTGGAGACTTTGGACCGTCTTGATCAAGAGCATAGTGACAAGTTTGGAAGAAGGTCCAGTTATGGAGGAAGTTCATATGGGAACAGTACCAACAATGTTCCAGCATCTTCCTCTACAGCTACAGCCTCTACACAGACCCAGCATTCGGGAATGTCCCCATCACCTAGCAACAGTTATGATACCTCCCCACAGCCTTGCACTACCAATCAAAATGGGAGGGAGAATAATGAGCGATTGTCTACATCCAATGGGAAGATGTCACCAACTCGCTATCATGCAAACAGCATGGGTCAGAGGTCATATAGTTTTGAAGCCTCAGAAGAGGACCTAGATGTAGATGATAAAGTGGAAGAATTAATGAGGTTAGTTACTTTGCTTATTAAGACTCTCCAAGAATGTCTGTGTTCTTAGATTTTTTTTTTTTAAGTAATAACTGTATTTCGGTTACTTAACTATAAGAACTGATATTTTTCATTCCTTTCTTTGGAAATGAAAGAAACTATATTCAAATATTATGATTTTTCACTTCTCTACTTTAGTAGCACCCCTCCTTTTTTTTTTTTTTGCTAGTTGATGAACCTTTTTCATTCTTTCTGTTTATCAAAGGTTAGTTTTCTCTTTGTGGCTCTAACAGCTAATTTCTGTCTAACAAAAGTTAGTTTAATCCTTTACTGTAAAGTAAAGTACTTTTGTAAGTACTTTTTCTGAGGAATAAGATAATTTTATTTGATCCTGAATATGTACACTCTTCATTTTTTCCTCTAACATTCCAAGCCACAAAATAATTTAAGCAACTGTTTGACAAGAAGTAATTTTTAGTGAAACTACCATGCACTCATAAAAAGATACAAAAAACACATAATTTTTAGGAAGATTGACACTATTTTTGCCTGAAAGAACCTTAAGTTCTAATTTTAGCAACAGATGCATGCACACACAAACACACACACACACACAATTACAAGTTAAGTATGAACACTGAGAATTTAAACTTCAAGAAGAGATGCCCACCTTGAACAGAGGTAATAAAGAAAGGTGTCACACGAGACACTGGGTCATTTTGAGGATGGCTTTGTGTATTTTCCATTGCTATCTGTGTCCTTAGTCTAGAATTTTCCTTAGCACATGTTAAGTGCCTTATATGTTAAGTGATTGAATGAATTTGGCCTCAACCTTAAAGGATAGTCACTGTTTTAAAAGATGAAAACTTTATTTAAAAAATAAATAAAACCATATTTAATGTTAAGGGATTAATATGATACCAGAAAAGATAAGATATATCTTTAGTCTGATAATAATTATAGATGCAGAAGCTTATTTCTTGCTTTAATCATTATGTCAAAATGAATCCTACTGTTACATGTAACTAAAAAGAACCAATAAAAAGAAAAAAAATTCTAGATGCAGTCTACCACTAAGCTACATCCCCAACCCTAGCTGCTGCTTTCGAATGTAATAAATGTATTGTTAAGATTAAAAAGGAGAATTGTTTGGGCATATATAGTAAGATGAACTTTTGAAATATAATAAGATGAACTTTTAATTTTCCTGAGTAGATAAGATGTCAACAATAAAATTAATTTTTTAGGTTTAAAAAAAAAAAAAAAAAGACCCAGTTTTTCCATGTGGCAATGGTGGAAGGAATAATCCAGACAGAGGGAAGAGCAAGTTCAAGGACCTTAAAAGAAGAATGTGTCTACAATACTTAAGGACTAATAAGTAGGTTCGTGGGCCTGGAAGAGACTGGAGAAGGAATTGGGGAGTGAGTGAGTGGTTGGCTGGTGGCCTGATGATGAAGGCCTGGTAAAGACTTTGTTTTTACTCTGTGTGAGGTGGGCAGGCTATCCAAGAGTTTATATTTTATATTTATATTTATATTTTCACTCTCTAAACCTGCTTTTACTTGTCTTGCTCTTAGGTAGGCAGAATTAATATTATCAAAATGACCATACTACCAAAAACACTATATAGATTTAATGCAATTTTGATCAAAATCCCAATGGCATTCCTCATAGAAATAGAAAAAGCAATCATGAAATTCATCTGGAAAAATAAGAGACCCAGAGTAGCTAAAGCAATTCTTCGTGGGCAGAGTGAAGCAGGTGGCATCTATAACAGACCTTAAACTATACTACAGAACAATAGTAACAAAAACAGCATGGTATTGGCACCAAAACAGACTGGTAGACCAATGGTACAGAATAGAGGACACAGAGACTAACCCACAAAATTACGATTATCTTATATTAAACAAAGGTGCCAAAAACATTCACTGGAGAAAAGATAGCTTCGTCAACAAATGGTGCTGGGAAAACTGGAAATCCATATGCAACAAAATGAAATTAAACCCCTATCCCTCACCATGCACAAAACTCAACTGAAAGTAGATCAAGGACCTAGGAATTAAACCTGAGATTCTGCGTCTAATAGAAGAAAAAGTAGGCCCTAATCTTCATCATGTGAGATTAGGCCCCAACTTTCTTAATAAGACTCCTATAGCACAAGAATTAAAAGCAAGAATCAATAAATGGGATGTCTTCAAACCAAAAAGTTTCTTCTCAGCAAAAGAAACAATCAGTGAGGTGAATAGAAAGCCTACATCTTGAGAACAAATTTTCATCCCTCCCACATCAGATAGAGAGCATTAATCTCTAGGGTATATAAACCTGCCTCTACTTGTGATAGATAGAGCTTACCAGCCTTGTTCCAAATCTTGCTAATTTGGGAATTCCATTCTACCTCCACTGAACAATCTGACTTAGCTGGAGGCAAAGGTTCAGGTTCAGTGAGGAGAGCTGACTTCAGGGATGTGCCTAATTGTCATCTGAGTGGGTGGGCTTGCTGTGTTCTCTTATTTGATTGTGTGACAGCCATCATGATGGATGCAATGTTCTCCTGAGAACAAGGAACTTAACCCTCTCTTCTTCCTCTGTACCAGCAATGAGGCTTTTGAAGCACCCATGAATGGTGTGCCCATTTCTCTTTCTACTTAAAATTATTGAAGAATGAAGCATTAGAGGGAGAAACTTAGACAATAAACTAAAATGAATGAAAGTGGTGTAAACAGACTTGAGGGCTTTCAGCCATAGGTTGCTCTGATGGCTAGAGAGTGATTGGACAACACCTTGAAACAAATGTCTCCTGCCCTTGGGGAATGTGGAATGACGACTTTCTTGGTGAGACCCGATCAGGGGTATGCATTTCTCAGTAGTCTTTTATTCCAGTTTTATGACTCAGATTTAAGGTGTATCCTATAAGCATGTCAACAAGTATAAACTCATGCTTGAAATGTTTTTCTCCTTTAGTCCAACTTGATATTAATCAGAATTAATTTCAGATAAAAATCTCAATATACACTTGAACTTGAAGGAGAGAGCGCATTCCATCAGTTCTCGTCGCATAGAGCAACTCTTCTACCAGCTCAGGTTTGGCAACCTGACTCTCCTCTAAAGGTCAGTTCTCAAGAGCTCTTACAGGGTAGGGAAAATCTCTTCCTGAACTTGAAGGCAAGAGGAATCGGTTGTCTGGTGTTTCATAAGGTTTACAGCATTTGAGGTGATTTTGTGAATTGTACGGTTTTAAAACAGATCTATATGTTTTGTGAAAATGTTTAATCTGAGTCTGCCTCCTGCTATTCATTTCAGAGTTTTCAGGGCTGGATTTACTAAAGGATCAAAGACAATTTCCAACCTCCTCAAAGACAGTTTTTCTGTGTAAAAGACACCTGGGCAGATTGCTCGAGGCTGCACTCATTTATTCCCCAATATTTTTTCCCCCGATTTCATCTTGGATTCATTTCTTGGCTCTGCCAGCTCATTGCTTTGTGAGCTCCATTTCCGAATGGAAATTCAGTCACTGCCTTGGCCCAGTGGAAAGTTTCATTGACTTAGGATAACAATGATCTGGGATCCCTTCATTCACCACGAGTTCTCCAGTTAGTTTCTCTTTGGCAGAGTCATCCAAGCTATTCGAGTACCCTTGGCCAACCTGTCTGCTGACTTTTAAGACTCTTCTTGTCACTTAATAAACCTACCTTTTCAAAATTTATAAGCTGGAAAGCGGAAAAACTGGTCATTTTTGAGGACATGAATGTCTCCTCACAACCCGTCACTTCCCACTCTCAGTTAGGACAGCATTCATTTTTATTATCTGTCTTTGTTACTGTGACCCTGCTACTGCATTGTGAAGGTGCAGGAAATTCCCTTCCCTAGTTCTCTGACCAGCAGATGATTTAAATGGCTTTAGGAATAGTCACAAAACTATGGGGGGTGTGTGGGGGGGAGGGTGGTCCCTGGTTGGTTTCACAGTGTAGGTCTTGGTTTTGATCATCTCTAATGGCAGACCAGGTTTTGGGACCAGGGATGGGGTCATGGAAAGCGGCATAAAAAATGTAGCTGTGGCTTTAGCAACTCCTGTTTCATTTGACATGTCCACCTGCTTGAGAGGAGAAATGTTAGGCTTGAACCAACTGAAAAACCCAGCACACTATACCAATTTGCTAAATCCTGAAAGGAATGAATTTCAAATACTTCCTCCCACTGAAAGGGTGACCCAGACCAATATCACTACTAAACCCTCCCAATCCACAAAACACTCACTTTAGAAAGGAAGGAGGTCCAGAAGGAGAACCAACAGGTAAAAAGAAGGACCAAGGATCAAAAAGAATGTCAAATAATACTGTACAGTAAACTTAACCTGAAGCAAGATTATATTGATTCTCTTTTAGTCAAAGACTGATTGAGCATGGTGGTAAATGAAAATGTAAATAAAAATGAAATGATTTAAGATAAGTAATTCACTTAAGTGGAAATACACTTTTCCAATTTCAGAGTAACTTACACGTCCTTAAAAGGCAGAGGGGTTTAAAGTATTCTTTCATCAACCAAGCCTTATAATGAAGGTCATGTCTAAGCAGCTTTCCCCATTGAAGAAAGAAGAGCCCCGCTTGGCTACAAAGAGGGAGACTCCAAAGTAAGGAGATGAATGTGTTCTTCTGCACATGGTGCTGAGGATTGGAAGGACTTATATACATTACAGGACAGGTGTATTTTTTTTTTTTTTTTTTGCTTTACACAATTGAGAATCTGGAACATTCCAGCTGCCTCCAAAATTGGCAGCAAGTAGGCTAGCCAGCTGTAAAAGTGCAGAGAGTATATCTGGAGGGGAAAACTCTTTCAGGCCCTGGGGAATCTTTGGTCTCTTGTAAGTGATTGTGTCTACCTCACACTGTCCTGGCTTTGAGGGTGGGGTGGTGTGCGGCAAATGCTGGGATTCAGAAGTATGGACAGAGCGGCTTTGAAGCTTGTTTTCTGAACAAGTCCAAATTAGAGGGGGATCAAGATTAAGCTCAAATAGAAGATTTTTAGGCATAGGGCAAAACTCAACTTTCTTGATTAGAGAAATGAGAGCGAAGGCGAGAGAGTGCTAATGAAAGATTCCAGGCAAAGAAGTCAGGGCCAGCTGCCAGCTCACAGACGGAGCTTGGCAGACAGACAGTGCAGCTCTGACAGGGAGTTTCTCTGTGCATTTTAGAAGGCCGAAT
The DNA here is from genome assembly GCF_021218885.2 of Marmota monax. Classification (NCBI taxonomy): domain Eukaryota; kingdom Metazoa; phylum Chordata; class Mammalia; order Rodentia; family Sciuridae; genus Marmota; species Marmota monax. The sequence goes on from NW_026694339.1 coordinate 2,382,289, forward strand.
AGATCTAAATGCAGCCAACCTATTGATTTATTCTCTTTGTACTGGACATGGCTTTTTATTAAAGAAAGCAGATATTCAATAGTGTTAACTAGTAATGGGAATTGACTTTTCACTAATTACACAGACCTTGGCATTAATGCACTTTAATGGAACCTGGGCTCTATGTCCCTCAGATCAATCCTGAAGTTTTTCTCTAACTCTTTCTGGTCAAAGGACATGAACAGCATTATAACCGGGGAGACCTTTTTTTTTTTTTTCTTAAATCTCTCTCTCTCTTTTTTAATTCATGGGATGAATAGGCTGAGGAATTTCCTTTCATTCCAGAAGACCAGAGGAAGGAATAGTTTTGTGATCTGTAAAATACATAGAAACGGTGGTCTGACTGACTTTGGAGTTTGGTGCTTGCTGTTTAGAATTCGGTTATGAATGCTGAAAAAGAGTTCAGTTTCCCATGCACCTGGCTGGGTCCTGCCCTTGCTGGATCCTCTGAGGCAGAAGACTCATCACTTATTTATTGTTCATTTGTTAGATTTATTAAAAGTAAATAGGATCCCTGACAGCTGTTGGACTCACACGCAGTCAGGGAATGGGAGATGTGAGAATATACGTTGCTTGGCAAACCTCTACAGCAGAATCCGACCTCACCCAAAGGCGAAACAGCATGAAATACCAGATCTTGCCATGAGGGAGCACATTCTTGAAGTTCCCAGGATGGCAAATGGTGCATCTCCAGTTCTCTGAGATTCATTGCCAAAATCTTTTTCTGGCCACAGAAGACAAAGGAGAACTTCACAGACAATGCTGCTTCAAAGCCAAACCATGGGGCCTTGAGGTTCTCAGGGATGCTGTGTGTATCTTATTCATCTTTGAACATGACAATGCCTGGAGTCAGAGTCAGACAAATCCCATTTCATTCACGGCTTTATTTCTTTCCAGCTTTGTGGCATCAAGTCAGTCTCTCTGAGTCTCTACACCCTCATTTTGAAAAAAAAAAAAAAGGAAATAAAAATACATGTTTCACAGGGTTGCTGAGAACTCTAAATAAAGTACTATATGCAAAACTTTTAGATCAATGTGTTCCCCCTCTAGGTGACTGGTAGTTATGATTGGCATTACAATTGAATTCTTTGCATTTACATATGAGATATTTGGTACATGAAAGGTCTTCGAAGGGGGTCTTTCTTTGATTTGACTAATTTGTGACTATTATACTCCAGGAACTGGTTTGCAGTAGACAGAACAGACACATACCTAACTTCATGGAGTTTATAAGAGACACAGGTAACAAACAAGTAAAAAAGAGTAAACTATCTGAAATGTAATTTGGATAGCAATGAGTGCTATGAAAGAAATTAGGCAAGAAAGGAAGATAAAAAAATAACCGAGTGTGTGTGTATGTGTGTTTGTGTGTGTGTGTGCATGTGTGGGCTCGTGGGTGGAGGGAATGGGGGAGGGGGGAGAGAGAGAGAGAGAAGCTAGAAAGCAAAGATTTGTGAAAGAGATAAATAAATAAATACATGAATGGAGATTTCTTCCAGTACCTATAACACCCCTTCCCTGCTTGTTTTAATTCCTCTGATCACGTGTTCACTCAATGCCTTCTTCTCTCTCGAATTGAGGAACTCTTGTGCTGTGGAGTTTCTCATTACATGATGAGGTGAGATAGTTTCCATCAGGTGAGTCTCTTTAGTCTCCTCCATGCTTGATTTTGTGCCCTTTTTCCTAAAGTATTTCCCACCCCAAACCAAGGACTTCACTTCAAAAACACCTCCCTCTTTGTATCTCACTTCTGTGCCTCTGGGTTTGCTTTCCAGAAGTGGATGGCCATGGATTCAAGATGTGTCAGACTTGGAAGGAGTCTTTGCTTTCTATTTGGCCCCTCGAAGTGTTCTACAACTGGACTGCCATATTGTATTATTTTCAGCAGTAGAAATTCTTTGATGCCCCATCTCAGACCAGCCTCTAATTTGAAAGTAATAACATTTGGGCAAAGCTCAGATGCACTAAGTTGCTGCCGAGGGCTTGGTAGGTTTGGAGGTAATTGGTTTTACTCAGTTGCTGATGCTTCACTTGGACAAATGAGAAATCAAACTACAGCTCAGTTTTCAGAAAAGCCCGTGTCAGCAGTTTAGTCTGACTACTATTTCAGAGCTTGTTATGTTATTGGCCATAAAATGCAACTAATATCCTGTTAATTAATATTGTATCCTACAGCTAATTTATCACATTATTAATCAGAGTCATAAAGGCAAGGAAAATACAGCTCACCTTTAGTATCTTTTCATCTCTTTTAAACACTTGTATTTATACACAAATACGTGTTTTGGTCAACACTGCCAAGTGTTTGGTTGTTCCCGGATGAGTGTATTCTATTTTCAAACAGTAACTTGCCCCTCAGGAATATTTTATTTAGCAAGACAGGACTTAAAGTGAAAGGGTAACCATTTCTGATCGTAACCTTGGCTTTGTGCTTCTAGTAATTATCCTTTAATTGCATTACCCTATTTGAAATAGAGTTGTAATTGGAAAAAAACAATTTGACATTCCCTGATGCTTACTCTGACATGCACTATTTGCTTTTTATTCAAATGTAAATTTTCTCCGTAATACTATCAAAGAAAGAAAAAAATTAAGCAAAATTGAAATGTCAGTAGCAATTTCTGACATGGAGGCAGTGTCATTCACTGGTGCTGTCGGGAAGGCAAGACTCTCAGTTCAGACAGAAAAAAAAAATCAAACTATGAAATTAGCATGCTCTGAGGAAGGGAGAGATGGATGGCAGAATCACAGATCTATCCCTTTGGGATACGTGTCCACTTTGCACAATGGCTTCAAAATATCCAAGAGGCTGCCAGCTGTAATTTTTGGATGAATAATCCTTTTTTGCTTACAATAAAAAAAAAATGTTTTCCCTTAAAAAACGGAAGGATCATAAACTTAACTCTCTTTCACCTTAGTCATCTTGAAGGTGTGATTTTAATTTGGAGCATGTGTTAGGCAGCCTTGGGAATGGCTCAAATGATTTCTGCCTTCTGATACTCACACCCTTTTGTAATCCCTTCCCTTTGATTGTGGACTGGACCTTTTGACTTGCTTCTAATGAATAGAACATGGCAAAAGTAATGGTGTGTCACTTCCAAGATTAGGTTACACAAAGTCCTGTGGCTTCTGCCATGGGCTTCCCTGCCGGGCTCCCTCACAGGCTCACTCTGAGGGGAGCCAGCTGCCATGTTGTAAGCCGGCGGGTGGAGAGGCCACGTGGTAACAGGGAGCTCTCTGACCAACAACTAGCAAAGAACTAAGGCTCCTGGCCCAATATCCCATGAGGAACCAAAGCCTGCCAACAGTGTGGAATTGAATCATTCCTCAGCTAAGTCATCAGATGAGCCCGCAACCCCAGCTGACACTCAGAGTGACTGTAAGCCAGGGACACCCAGTTAAACGCACCTGGATTTCTGACCCTCAGAAACTACGAGGTTATCATCTTTTGTTTAAAACTACTAAGTTTGGGGGGTAATCTGTTATATAGCAATAGATAATGAATACAGGACAAGAGAGAGTGGATTTTAAACAAAGAGTTCTAGGTATGTCTGACCTGTCATGTAGATTGGCAGGAAAAACAGAAACAATGGAGGAAGTGGTGGAGGAAAACAGCAGCTATGCTGTCACCTCTCTGCTTCCTCAGGTATGACACAGGATCTTTCTGTGCCTCAATTTTCTTATCTGAATCATAGGTACAATTAAAAACAAAATAGTAGATGCAAAAATACCCCGAAACATTCACATATATAAAATGATTAGTTTTGAAATTTTTTCATAGTTTGGACAAAAACTCTCTTAGTCCAATATGGAGTGTAGTAATTTTGCAGCATGGTAGAATGAGCACTATCTATAAGTAAAGCCTGGGTTCTAATCCAGACTTCCTTACTAAAGAGCTATATGACCTTGAAAAACACTTATGTTCTATCAGCTTTCATTTTCTGATCTGATGAACCTTTAGACACTGAAAGGAAGGGAAACAGGACTGGTCGGTTCTGATGGATGAGAGCAGCCTAGGAGTAAGGGTATAGTAATTGGGACTCTTTGGTCAAAACTGACAGAAATTCAACATAAAATAGATTATCTCTAGGATCTCCTTTAGGTTTCAAAATGCTGATTTTCCCCCCTTTATCTTTTTTCTTCTTGTATTTGTTTAGCTTTTACTAGGTTTTCCAAAAGAATGATTGTAATTTTCTTTCACCCAAGAGTCTACTTTTAAGGGCATTTTATTGTCAGAGTGAGTGCTAAAATATGTTTCTTAAGAGCATGGTTAGTCAGGTGAATCCATTTTACATGAAGGCACTGAAGCAAAGATTTGAGAACAATGACATCCAGGTTCCAGGCACAACTGAGTTGACCAACAGGGCCTATTTCTGGTCATCGGATTCTTCTACCTGACATACCTCCCATTGAGCCTAGAAGAGGTGTCTTCATTCAGGAAGTATCTCACAAACCCCTGGAGTCCAAATGTTGCAGCTATCACCTTAATCCTATTACAGGGCCCAGGCAAGCCCCTGCACAGCCCAGATTCCCAAAGAGCAATCTCTGATTCTTTCACCCTTAGAATCTCCCTTGTTAGCCAGGCTTTATGTTATTTCCATTGGTCTCATCATGCATAAGCAACAGGACTGTGCCTTTCTCACTGGCAGAGTGGACAGCTGCTTAACCAAGGAGTTCCATGAAGGCCCCTTGACCACACTGCCTTAGCCCTTACCATCCTTCATCAATATCCCAAAGCCTCAACACTGGGTCTCTTCCCAGAGCAAGAAAGAAGACATTGGAAAAAATCACACAGGATTTTGGAAGATCTGGGTTAAAATTCAAGCTCTGGCAGAAAATAACTGAGGAAATGCGCGCAAGTCAATTAATTTATCTAGACCTAACTTTCCTATTTTGTCAAATGAGGGAGATTATATGTGTCTTCCTTTTTCCATGTTTTATGTGGGTCAGGTGGACTATCAATTGAAAAACTATTTTGAATTTGAAGAGGAGTACATAGGTATTTACTGTGATTATTGATTATTTAGAGTGATTATAGCAGAGATGAGTTTTCTGTCCAACACTAGGGCCCTGAAGAGAGGGAAAACAGATTGAGGAAGTTTTGATCGATGGGCACAGGTGAGAGCATCATGTATGAATCAGGCCCCTTCCATTAAAGGGAACAAAATCCAATTTGAATGTTTAGGAGAAAGAAGGACTAGAATAAGGGCCGGGTGGCTCTTCAGGGAAAATTAGAGAAGGGATTCCAATTCAAACGGAACTTCCTTTTCTTTTCTCATAGGAGAGCATCCTTCTCTGCTTTGCAGACCATCTTCTTCCATGCTCTGGGACCTGGCTGCTGTGGGAACCCAATGTGCAAATTCTGTTGCTCCTACCTCTCAGGGGATCTTGATCTCTTTAGTTTCAATTTTGAGTGTTCCAGGGAAGGATGCCGATGGCCGTGACTGAGGTCAGAGGCCCATTTCTGGACCAACTGAGACCAGAAAGGCAAAACTCTCAGGGGGACACAGCAACTTCCTTTCCAGAGAAGTGGGGACTCAGCAGAGAGCTTTCACATGAGGGATGTGCTTTACACAGTGGGCTCCCCTGGCCAGAGAGAAGATTGACGTGCCAGGCAGGGACATGGAAGCACTTCAGTCCTCCTGGGGAAGGCACCCCAAAAGGGCGGAGAAAGAAGTTTCGCAAAATGTCAGTCTTTGCGAGAGCAGATGGGGAGAAGTTCCCACTAGAAGAAAAACATTATGGAGAAGCCCTACTCAGCCTGTGGTGCAGAGCCTATGAGTGCAAGAAAGGGTCCTGCTGGGACCTGAAAAAAACATCATTCTAAGCTGGGCACAGTGGTGCACACCTGTAATCCTAGCGGCTCAGCTCAGGAGGCTGAGGCAGGAGGATCATAAAAGCCAGCCTCAGCCAAAAGCAAGGTACTAAGCAACTCAGTGAGACCCTGTCTCTAAATAAAATACAAAATAGGGCTGGGGATGTGGCTCAGTGGTTGAGTGCCCCTGAGTTCAATCCCTGGTACCAAAAAAAAAAAAAAAACAAAAAAAAAACCCCAAACCAAAACAACAACCACAACAAAACCCATTCTAGGAGTAGGTTCCTGGGCATAGATTCCTCTGCCATTGGTACTGATAGGTTGGATCGGCAAATTCAACTCAGCTACTGACAGAAACAAAAGAAAGGTGCACTATGAACTGACAGTTCCTTCTCCAGTATTCAAAAGACCTATTGCCCTTCTCAATATTGTTGGCAGCATATTCCAAATTGTTTGTGTTGCCTATGTGGAGGAAGTTCTGTCACCTTTGTCACCTGCTGCCTGGAGGACCAGGCAGCCCTGAACCCACCCGTCCCTCCTGGTCACTGCCTGTGGTTCTCTCTCCTCCAACCCCAGCTGGCATCCCGACCCTGCCCACTGCTTGCCAGTTCCTCAGCTGTGCACTCCAAAGCGTGCATACCATGGCCCCAGTCTGCCTTTCTGGGTTCATCTCTCACTTCCCCCTTGAGTCTATATAGACTTCTGTTGCTTGCAAATTTGCCAAACCAAGTTCCATCTCCAAGCCTAAGCCTGGGCTATTTTTTTTCCTTCCTGGAATGTGCTGCCTTTTAAAAGCTACTCCATCCATCCTTTATGAAGCTTTTCCTGATTTCCCCAAGTAGATACCACTTCTTCTTCCTTCCATCCCCACCTAGCTATACTTCCCTACAACGCTTACCACGTTCTGTGTTGATCATGGTTTGTACTTGTTTTATTCCACTGTTTCAAGTGAAATGATTCTTAAGAGGATATTTTTTTTAAGTGATGGTAAAAACATATTTCTTGCTCTGTGCTGGCACTGCTCCATATTTCAAGTTATTTAATCTTCTTAGCAATGCTTTTTACAGATGAACATTGAAACAGGTTCAGTAACTTGCCCAAGGTCACACAGCTAAGCCAGGCTTTGGACCACATGATCTACCTCCCCAAATCCATGCTCCTCATCACTAATACACTACTTTCCATGGAGGTAGAGAAGCATATACTTCGAGGCCAGCAAAGCCCTTTTCAGGGCAGTAATTTATAATTTTGTATACTTTTTTCTTCAAGAGGACTTAACAATTGTATTAACTTCAGGTCCTATAAAATTGTTCTGGAAGTTTCTGTTCACTTTTGAAGCCTCTTAAATCATATTTAGTAATGATGATCACTATGATGGTGCTGCTGATCCTCATAACTCTTGTCCAGAACATCAGCAAGGCACACTCAGCTGGCTCAGCTATCTTCCTTGATCTTTATAATAGCATGAATGTTTTGCATGGCCCTTGCCACTTTTAAAGTTGATGGGCTGCTTGAAATAGACTGAATGATTTTGCCTGAGGCCACCTAGCACCTGGTTATAAGTGACAGGGCCAGAGCTGGAACTCGGGGCCTCTGGTCCCAGATGCTGTGCAGCCTCCACACCAGACTTGCTACCTGAGGATTCTGTGAGCCTCTCCAGGCTCATAGATGGCGCTCCTCCCTGCCTCTGCCTCACGCTGGGCATCTGCGTAGCACTCCATCACTCCCAACAATTACCTGAATTGAAGTTGTCCATCCTGCCTTTTAAGTTCTTCTCAAGCTAATGAACCTTTTCAGCAAACACAGGACGCTTGATGTTAATCACACAGAGAAATGCATGCTCAATTTGTTCACCTTTGAAAACACAGAGCCCGAAAGGGACAGAAATTGCATTTAACTTCTGAAGCCCTCATCTTGATAATTTCTTAGGGCAAACTTCTTCACCTGCCTGTCTTCAAGAGTCTTTCAAAACCCTCCAGCAATTGCTAAAGTGATACTAGAAATACATTTGCCTGTATCTAGAGATTTTTGGTAATAGCCTATAATTTATCACTCGGTATAACAGAAAGCCTGGAGAATTATATTACAAAGAAATATTCAGCTTTCATAGTTGATATGCAACCACGGTGCTAACCAGTAATGCCTCGGACTGTGAGTGACATCTAAATACTGACTCTGAGGGAAAAAGTCACTCCACATCCCATTCATTTTTAAGGATATGCCACCGCTAGGTTTCATGCAGGAAAGTGCCTCTGCCAACAGACCTGGTATTCTCTCTCAGAATTATGCAGTTGGTGTAAAGAGGTAAGTGGGGGCAGAGGTTAAGAATTCAGACTGTGGAATGAGAGGGGCCTGTGTATGACCTATATATTCCCCTCTGGATCTGGGTGTATATATATATATATGCCTACACTTGGGGTGGTCGATGCACATCACTTAACTTCATTCGGTGACTCAAAATATTTCCTGAGCACCTACTAAGTGCTGGCTGGTGTTGTAAATACTCAAGACAAAGCAGTGAACAGAACAAAACTGCTTCAAGGAGCTTCTGTCTGTTTGAAAAATGAGAACAATTGTAGTACCTAGCTTATGGACTATATAAGGATTATCGTAATTGATAAAAATACCTCAATTCTAGATTTTAAGAAAACTCAAGGTTGTTCCTTTGTTTATAGTTTCAGCCTCTTCAAAACTGTTTTCAGAAAAATGTTAAGGGGTTTCCTTTGATGGGGTCTAGAAAAACTGCTAATGTCTGGTTTTTAGGTCATGCGGGCAGGAATATGTTAGGAGGTAGTGCAGCAGGAGGTCTACATACATTTGGTAAACTGAGTCATGGTCCGGATCGGCTCCAGCATAGATAGTTGTATAGATAGTCACAGGAACTCTTCATTTTCAGCATTACTCTGCCTGTACTACTTTCCCTCTGGAGTTTCTGTCTGTCAAGAACACTATTAAAGAGTGTCAAATGAAGCATTTAACCTAAATCTCTGATGTTGTGGCTCAAACTCATTTCCTTTCATCTTGCCCTCCAGGTCTCAGTGGTGGGGGGTTGAGTTGGACGAACTAAATAAGAGAAGCCCACTTCTCCCAGGTCTGGTACCTGGGCCGCTCCTCTGGCCTCTGTAATGCTTTGGAGTCCCGGATGGTGTGCGGGCCCTCCTTCCTGGAACACAGCAGGATGTGATGGGCAGACAGCAGGCTATCCTCTTCTTCTACTTCTAGGGTATAATGTGTGCCATCTTTATCTCTTCCTTTTCCTTTTTATTCTTGAGAGACCATTTCCCAATAGGGTCTGGTATTGATTTCTTTGTCCCCAATGTTTGAAATGGACGTAAAATTAGAAGCAAAGTTAAACCTTATGGAATCGCTCATATTAACTATCTCTGACTGAAAGAAAGGCAAGCAGTAAGGAAGGAAGGAAGCAAAAATAAATAAATAAATACGGAAAAAGGAAGAACTGGCCATGGTGGTGCACACCTGTAACCGCAACTACTCAAAAGCACGAGGCAGGAGGATTTCAAGGCCGGCCTCAGCAACTTAGTGAGATCCTGTCTCAAACTAAGAGCTGGGGATGTAAACCAGTGGTAGAGCACCCCTGGGTTCAGTCCTCAATATTATCCACACACATATGGTATATGTGTATACACCAAAAAAAAAAAAAAATGAAGAAATGGAGGGAGGGAGGGAGAAAAGGTTCTTGAGAAAGCTAGAGTTAGATAATTATGGATACATTCTGCTTCTTAACAATTATTGTAATTTACTGGAATCTGTCCTTGCTTCCTCTGTACAAAGCACTGGACTTCGCAAAGTTTACACACATCATCTCATTTAACCATCACAATTGCATGAAATTCTCCTTCCCCCTTAAATTATTCCCATCTTATGGATGCAAAACTGAGGGTAAGAGTTACGAGAACAGCCGAAGGTTGTTTAACACTTAACCACAAAATCCGTGCCCCATCTGCTATGTGAGAAGAAAGAAATACAAATAATTAGCACTGACAATGTTACCACTTTTTTTGCAACACTATAAAAACATATATGATGCAAGAAATTTTTTAAAAAATCACAAGTCAAAGATGAATTCTATTAACATTTTAGCTGTTCTCACTGTTTTTCTGTTTTATTTTCCTTTTTAACAAATTTGAAATTATTCCCTTTATCTTGTCTTATACTCTAAAAAGATAATTAATATAATGTCATGAATCTTGCTCCACATCACTAAAAATTCTCCAAACATTCTTTGGATAAATTATATTAATACATACATATTATATACCATTACTTATTCAACCATTTTTTCTCTTGATGAACACTCAAGCAGTTTTCAAGTTTTGCTCTTATAAATATGATGAACATCATCGTATAAATCTCCACTTTTGTGCCAGTGGCCTCCATGTTGTCATGTAGGAGTGATTTGTCGGGGCCAGGGTTGTGGCTCAGTGGTAGAGCACTTACCTCACATGTGTGAAGCATTGGGTTCGATTCTCTGCACTGTATAGAAATAAATGAATAAAAATAAAGGTCCATCGACAACTAAAAACATTAAAAAAAAAAAAGTGATTTGTCTCTCACAGGATGTGCCACCATCTACATTTCCTGGTCATCTGCTCACAGTGACCTCCATGGCATGGTGGGTGGGGGAGCTGATACTTCATACTTATTGGGAGGTTCCAGAGCTGGGCCTGGGTGTCAGCATCCAGACCAAAGGCCAAACCAGCAAAGTGAGAGCGCTGGCAGTCATTCCCCCCACCACCCACCTGGTGCAGGGTTAGGATTCCTCAGATTTCCTAGGTGGAGGAAATCTCCCCCACCCATCATACCATGGAGGTCACTGTGAGCAGACAACCAGGAAATGTAGATGATGGCACGTCCTATGAGAGACAAATCACTTTTTTTTTTTTAGTTGTTGATGGACCTTTGTTTTTATTCATTTATTTATATATGGTGCTGGGTGGTAATTTTTCAGAGGATACAGAGGTGACCTAGCAGTGAGAGGCACTGAGGTGCTACCCTGCACCTCTGGCCTGAGCACTCTCTACTGGCTGCACAGGGCAAGCCACCTTAGTGCCTACCTGAGCACCCTTGGCTGTCACCTGGTGGGACCTGAGTGGGGACACAGACTGTTTGGCTTCTTTCTGTGATAGATTTCCTACCCACTGAAGAGAAAACAAAGGACAGCAAGAAAAGCACTTCCTTTTATCTCTTTTTGCCTTTATTAAGGTTTGGATGTGAGGTGTCCCCAAAAGCACATGTGTGAGACAATGCAAGGTCTAGAGGAGAAATGATTGGGTTATGAAGCCTTGACCCAATCATTGAATCAATCCCCTGACGGGATTAACTGAATGGAAATTGAAGGCAGATAGGGCATGGCTGGAGGAGGTGGGTCCCTGGGGGCGTGTTTTGGGGGTATGTATTATGTATCTGGCCAGTGGGGCCTCCCTCTGCTGTCTCATCATCATGTGAGCCACTTCCCTCCGCCACTCTCTTCCACCACGACATTTAGACTCATCTCCAGCCATGAGGAGTGGGGCCAGCTATCTGTGGACTGGGACCTCTGAAACTTTTCTTCCCCTGAAGTTGTTCTTGTCAGGTCTTTTAGTCACAGCAGTGAAAAAGCTGACCCAAATGCTCTTCTTTGGTTCCCGAAACCTTATTTATACTTGGTCAAACTCACTTTCCCTATTCAAGGGAGAGGATTGCTTTCTTTGGGGGGGGGGGGGCACAGGGAGTCGAAAGAAAAAGGGAAAATGTAGAGATACAGTGATTAGACTGTACCTCTGAGTTTGATCTCTGGTTTCATGCCCCCCCCTTTTTTTTCCACAATTTTAAATATTTTGCTCAACAAAATATATTAGATATGTACTATGAAGCAAACATTATATTTAGTGCAATAGGTAATGCAAATGACCTAAGCTTAATTTAAAGGAAAATTTCATCCAACTTTGCTTAGGTTGGTTGCTCAGTCAAAACTTTAGAATATTGCTGATATTAATTTTCCTAGATACTAGAAACATTAAGGCCTACACTAATAGCATTCTAAACATCCCAGGCAAAAGTCTCTAGCCATTTTTATTTTATTTTCTGTTGAAGATTTCAAACTTAACCCAAAACACAGGACATTCTGTTAAATTTGAATTTCAGATAAACAAATACCTTTTATCATATTCCATGTAATAGTTTTATGTGTGTCCCAAATATTTTATGAGACATGCCAAAAATTTATTTATTGTTTATTGAAAATTCAAATTTCAGAATCCTGTGTTTTACCTGGTAACACTATTTCTATTGAACAAGAGAAATTGCCATTTATTGAGCATCTCTATTAGCCTAACACACTGAATCCTAATAATATCTCTACAGGCTAGGTGTAAGGAATTTGAAGCCTTTCTAAAACAAAAACTTGTCTAAAGTCACAAAATCAATATTCTGATATCCAGGCCCATGTTTTTTCCTCTGGATCATAAATACTTGTAATTGCACTATGGACTGGTTCTGGAATATTCCACTTCTACTCTACTTCAGTAGCATATTTGATTTTCCAGTTGAAAGAATAACTTATATAAAAGAGAGGGGATGAGAAATAGGAGATTTTTCTTTTCTCCACATGTTTAGAAGAAACGTCTTTCCCCCAAAAGCACTTATGCAAATGATACTCTGCTAACCTTAAGAGACCTTATTTTCTCTGTCAATGCTTCTCCAAAGCAGGGCAGCCATTGCACTAGGAGTTTGTAGTGAAACATCGCCCTCTTCTGGAAAGATGAGAATCATACACCAGAGATGGATACAAAGGATTTTTACAAGTAAGAACAAAAGTACAATTCAATTATGTGTCCATTCACAGGATGAACAGCGGCAGTAATCACTTTGTCTTCCGAGTGAGTTCTCAGAATGGAAGCAGAAACACATTTAGAATGGAGCAAGCAATAACTTCTCATCCATTTTTGTGGAGGTGGCTGAGTGGAGGGGATGGAAGTCTTTAGCTGCAGGACATAACCCTGAGTGATCACACTGTGATAATACCTAAGTCATCAGAATCAAATAGCTCCAATGAACCCCGAATAGGAAGAGCTCCACACAGATGAGATGAATGGAGAAAAAAGAACATCTTGAACATAGGTCACATCGGCACTCTGGAGTCAAATAGATGGAATTGGAGTTATCTACATTCCTTAAGCGTTAGTTTTCTTATCTGTAAAGTGGTGATTATAAAAGCAGTCACTGAGTAGGACAGTGGAAAAGTGAAATACCAGAGTGCCTGCTGTGGTCTTTATGTTTGCATATCTCCAAAATCCGTATTGAAAGCCTTACTCTACACAGGTGACCTTAGGAGGCAGGACCTTTGGGAAGTGACTAGGTCTTGGGGGTAGAGCACATATAAGTGGAGTTAGTGCCATCATACAAGAGGTCTCATAAAGACTCCTCACCCCTTTAGCTCACTACATGAGGTGAGAGAGGATTGTCTGTGAGAAAGCAGGCCCTTACCAGACATAGAATCTGCTGGTGCAGACTTTCCAACCTCCAAAACAGTGAGAAATAAATTTCTGTTGTTTTTAAGCCACCCAGCCTGAGGTATTTAAGGCATTTTGTCATAGAAGACCAAAAATGAACTAAGACATTACCTATCGAAGCATGTTGCTAAGGGTTAGACTCAATGGTATTTAAAAATGATGTCCTTCACAATTATTAACTGTAAAATCAACTAAGTTTTGAAGCACAGTAGTCAACAATGCAGAAGCCCCATAAACTGAAGTTTTTATCCACCACAAATTTATATTTGAGACCCCATCCTCGTTGTGATAGTGTTAGGAGGTTGGCCTTCAGGAAATGGCTAGTCAGGAAGGTAGGACCCTCATGCACGGGATCAGTGCCCTTGTAAAAAAGGCTTCCTAGAGATCTCCAATCCTTCTACTACATGAAGCTATAGCGAAAAGACATTGGTCCATGCATCTGGGGGCCTACAATGAATCTGCTAGCACCTTGATCTTGGATTTACTAGCCTCCTGAACTTTGGAAAATACATTTCTGTTGTTTATGAGCACCCAGTCTATGGTGTTTTCTTATAGCAACCCAAATGGACTAAAATATCCAATGTAGTTTCTTTTTCTGAATTGTCCTATTTTATTTTTTACCTAAGTTTTGGCTAACAGCACAAGGATAATAAACCAACTCCTTCTCTAAATTTATCCAAATTTTAGAGCTATATACTTGCCAAGGAAATTAATGATATCCCTATAAAGACATTTTGGAAGAGAAACCTTGGAAATATGTGAACCTATGAAATCCATGCCAAAGATAATCTGTGCTCTGTTTTATCTATTTTTAAAACTGAGAAAAGTTTTAAAAATATATCTATACTAGAATATAAAAAATGAAACAATCACCTAAGTATCCCTATCACAAATTATTGAGACTATCCAACTTTCTAAACTATTATCAAGAAACAGAATGTCATTATGCATTTGATTTTTTTCACCATTATTAATGGAAACGACTTGTAGAAAATGTTGAGCTGCACTGAATTCCCTTTTGTTTGGTGAGAACCACTGTTTCACATTCCAGTCTTCAGCATCACTGACCAGGGTATCCTGTAAGAGCTTTTGATACTTAAAGCTAACTATGCTATGTTACATTATAAATCACAAATTTGAGTCAGTGATACACCTCTAATTGCCCAAGAAGTTAATTCTCAGGAGACTCAGCTGTTATAAAATTCTATTCATTTATCTTGGGACTGAATTCTAGCTATGAAGCATAGGATTACAGAGAGCATGCTACAAATATTCAAACAATTTCAACTATGCTAAGTGCTTTAAAAGCAAGTAACTCCAATAAAAATACCAAACATTGATAACTTAATTGTGAATATCTTATTTTGCGTATAGAATTTCAGACCATCTTAGCAAATGACTGAGGCCATGTCATTTGTGTAAAGGAGGTAGAGCTAAGGTCCATGAGAACTATTATGAGAAGATTCCGCAAGAATTTAGAGCAGGATTGAAGATGTGGCTGTGGGTCACAGCTGTTTGCTCTCCTTTCTTAAAATATATAAAAGTTTCCAAGGGTATGAGTTTTAAACAGGCCACTCTACCCTAGAGCTTTGTTGGAATCCTCATGCCACAGTCTGGCTGGGCACAATCAGGAGCCACTTGTCAAAAGAAACTAACTTTATTTTTAGAACCACACACGCCAAACAAAACAGCCTCTCAGGAAAAACCCTCAGAGCCTCAACTGCCACCACCGGCTTTCCACAAGCCTCTCTCTCCCACACAAGCTTCTCTCCACCTCCCACAATCCTCCTGCTCTTGAGGCCGATTGGCTGGGTCACGTGGGCAGAGCAAAAAAAGTCCCCCAATGAGCAGCTCCGTGGTCTGAAAGGTCAGGGAAACAGCCCAATGAGCATCACCGCAGAGGAGCCAATCAGCTAGATGTTGCTGGGGCCGCTGTGAGCCAATCATCAGCCGGCAGCTGGAAGTTTGCTGGCAGCTGGAAGTTTGCTGGGGCCCCTTCGGCTGTGGCTCTCAACATCCTCAGATGATAGCACTAATTCTCCATCTGGTCACGTTGTATTCAAACACTTCATGGTCAATCACTTACAAAAAGAAAAAATGATTGACTCATATAATTGAAAAATCCAGGTTTGACTTTAGACATAGTTCAATCCAGACACTCAAGTCCTATGTTTGTCCGGACTTTGGCTTCTGCTTTCATCTATATTGTTTTTATTCTAAGGCAGATTTGCTTTAAGTAGTGCCAAGATTATATAGTGAGAGGTCCAGTCTTATATTTGTAAGCTTAGCAACCCTCTAGAAAAAAGAGCATTACTCTTTCTGTAGTATCATCAAATTGATGTTTATTGGCTATGATTGGCTTGGCCGGTCAATGTCCACCCTTAGAACATTCACAAAGGCTAGGGAGCTGCTGCACTCCCAAAGACCAGGCCTTGGTCATACACCCATACCAAGAAGCACAAAGTGAGGCCAACCCTATCTGAATTACATGGGTGGAGAATAGAAGGGTGGTTTCTCAGTGGCAAATTGCAGTATTAATACCAAAAAAGGGAATTGACACGGGGCATACAAAACACCACTAAACTTGGATGTTATAGAAACAAAATAAAAACCAAACAAAAACAAAACAAAAAGCAAAACAAAAACCCCCAGACTCAAGAATCTTCCAAAGGGACCAAATGGATTTATAATATGAAACAAAAAAGAGGTCAAAATGACTGCTTGACCCATCTGAGATCATATAGAGCATAAAAATCTAGTAGAGTTTCAACTCTTTTAGATTCTGGGAGCTAATTTGGGATAGAAGTTAATTAGGTTACTGTATTAGTCAAGGTTCTTCAGAGAAGCAGATTAAATTGGATGTGTGTATCTGTGTGTCCTGGTGTTTGTGCACGTGTGTTTATGATCTGCTCTACTTGAAGTCTGCTGGCATAAGTGTTAATAACAGCTTCAATAAAATATTTTCTCAAAAAGCAACATCTAGAATAATATTTGGTCAAAAATGGGCATCATGGCCTAACCAAGTTGACACATGAAATTAACCATCACAGTAACCAACTTGAATTGTGAGTGATCCCCACACTAAAGCCAGAATGGAGATGGCTTCCCAATGCTCAGACCAAACTTCAGACCAATTAAATTAAATATCTGGGCATGAGGCCCAGTTTAAAGTGTTTTTTTTTTTTTTTTTTTGGGGGGGGGGGTGTTGCACAGATGATTCCAATGTGCATCCAAGGCTGAGATGGCTGATGTTAAACCCTGATTTTCATGGGTGTTTCTTAGACTTGCTAAACCTCAACCTCACCCATACACTTTCTAGAAGTATAAATTCCCTGTCTCCATTCCAGGCCTACTAAATTAGAAATTCCAGGAGTGGGGCTTAGCTGCCAGTGGTTTAAGACCTCCAGGTGATTCTAATGCATGATCAAGTTGGAGAATCACTGGTTTGAAGTTATTTAAGAATACAATACTAAAATATGCAGGAGTATGACATTTTTTTTACCTCCAGTCTGTTTCTCTAGACTAGATGGGCAGGTGCATTTGAGTGAAAGAGCTACTCTTCCCTAAGCTTTCCTTAAGGGAGCTGATGTATTTGTTTCCAGGATAATATGAAAGCAAGAAGGACTTTGACTTCATGGCCAGCTTCCTTGAGTTTGGGTATTTTCTAATAGCAGCTCTGGTTGTTATCGAAATCTTGGCTCTTGTCCCCAATGCCAATCTAATAACGAGGAAAGTTTTGAGGAAAAGGAAAAAGATGTTTTATTGCTTTGTTAGCAAAAAAGAAGCAGGGAGGACTCGGGTCCCAGAGGCTGTGATTCTCCCCAGGGGGGAATTCGAGGTTTTCCAAGAGGTGATTCAAAGACTACATTCTAGCTGTTCTCTGTTGGAGTGTAATTCACTTGTTAAATTGAGAGATTAGTCATTTCTGAGATCTTCTGCTAGGATCCCCAAAGTATTACTTCCTTCCTATGGTGGTGTCTCAAGGACAGATAAATCTGCCTAAAATGGGGAAGGTAATCCTGTTTCCCCTGAGATTAGAGAGGGGGAAATTAGGGAGGAGCAGGGAGAGAGGAAGAGAAAGAAACATGTCTGTTTTAAAAATAAGTTGCAGTGGCAGAGCAGCAAGGGCTATATTCAAAGCATGAAGTGGACCACTTTTACAATTTCATCTCTCCTTACATTAGATGCTGAACTCTTTCTCCTTTGTATAAATTCCTGACAGAACCTGGTTGGCTCAGTTTATCACTTTCATCATTCTGGTCATGTTCCTGTAACATTTGGTTGACTTCCAAACTTCTGACCAAAGTAAAGATAGACTTTCCTTGACTCAGGGAGCGCCAAGCTCCTTCAGCTGGGTCCAGGGAAACACAAAATGGATAATGTTAAGATTCTCCTAGGGCCGTTTTCCTTAAAGGTTTGAGGAACCTCCTAATGTGGGTGTGGATATGTGTGAAGCTAGGACCCAAGAGATGGAATCCATGAAGTGCGGTTGTTTCCCCTTTTTATAGTTCTTTCAGTGATGGAATGTAGGTGGGAAGGCCTGAAGGGTGGGGCACAGGTGGGCCAAAGAAGTAATCTTCATTAACATTTCTTTGGGATGGGCTCTGGGCCTTGGACTCCCCCACCCCCCCTTCATTAACATTCCAAGAGTTGTCCTGCATCTCCCGGAATTAATTCTCAACATGGCCTCCATTTTGAATCTTACTCGATATTAGACCTGATTTACTTAACTACACTGACTACCTAACTTTAAATCTGGCTTCACTACAACATCCTTACAAAATATCTATAAGTTGGGACATATGCTGTGCAGAAGTTTATTTCACCTTTCAAACTAAGTGTTCAATGGTGTTTGGTGATTTCTAAAAAAGGTAAAAGCATTATTTCTCCAAGTACCCCCTCTTTATAAAAAGAAACCCAGAATTGCCCACGTGTATTTGTGTATCCTTATATTCTTATAAAATAAAATCCAATATAGTTGACTGCAAAGCAAGACTTAAGAATGCTACTATTTTTAGGATTTTGTTTTGATACTCATGTCGGCAGAGGATTATATAATTATATGTGTTCACAGTTTAATTTAGAAGAGATAAAGCAGATGTAGCGGCAGTGAAGAGTTCATTTTCATGAAGATACCAGCAGATGTCAGCAAAAACTAAGGTGTTACATGAGTTTTACACAAAAACATTAACCTATTTGTAGTAGGGTAACCATAATGCAAGTAGAAATCTCTAATAACCAAGTTCAGTCCAGATAAGACACTTTTTTTACATTGTGATTCAACTTGTAATTACCTTTCTGGAGATGGGGCAGGTGGTGGTGTGAGAGGCCAGAGTGGGATCTAATTTTTCAGGACAGCAATAGCTTTTTTAAGGACTGAACTATATTTAAAACATCACCACCATATAATAAAACAAACCACACTTTAGACAGGCAACTTCACTTAAAATATAATCAAATAAATCAGATCTCATACTACCCAGACATTCCATGTTCAGGTATTCTGAACACAGAATTTGTGAGTACATGAATATTTATTTTTTCCTGTGGAAATAGTCCATACATTTCATCAGCTTCCCCCATGGGTCTCTGACTTCTGTAAAGAATGATGCTAAAACTTATTAAATGTATAGATATATTTTTATTAACAAATCACTATGTATGTGTCAAAATTCACTTGTTCAAAATTATTGGCTGGACTCTAGGTCAAGAGAGCATTTTTAGAATAGAGTGTCAAGCTGTAGAACAGCTTGTTATATAGAATTAGACATATTTTAAAAACAGAAAAATTCTATGTATTATATCCCAAAGGTTAATAGCTATATTCTTACATGTAATTGTAAAAAGTTGGAATAAGGTCACAAGGGATGACATTCATTTTATTCAAATATATACAAGCACTTTTCCTTTAATATTTGTGACCAGCATTTTATAAGACCAATGTTTGAGTGGCTTTACATTAAATTCTCTACAGAATCTTTATAAAGCATAAGAGTTTATATAACTTTTATTTGCTTTTTAGATGAATATATACTAATTTAATGCTTAACATTTTATAGTATAAAAGGGATCTAGATGATTTCATTATATTCTATATTTGTAATCTGGATTAAAAATAGTAAGTGAACCTGTGATGTTATTAAAAAAAAAAAAAAAAAATACAACTCTAATCTGGGCCCCTAAGTAGGAATGCAGAATACTAGCAAAATTGTTCCAAGTAACTTGCCTTTTAATCATTACTGTCTTTGAAAAGTAACAGACCTATTTGAATGAATGCTGAAATACAGCCATTTAAAACTTAAGTTATTTATTCCAGAGATATATTCTGTTTTTTTATAATTTTTTTCCCAATATCTTTATTTTTAAGTGGTGCTAAGGATATGTGTGAGGCAGGTGTTCTACCACTGAGCGACAGCCCCAGTCCTTATAATTTTTTTAAACATTTTTTTTAGTTATAGGTGGACATAATATCTTTATATTTTTCGTGGTGCTGAGGACAGAACTCAGTGTCTCACGCATGCTAGGTGAGCGCTCTACCTCTGAGCAACAATCCCAGCCCTATATCCTGTTTGAAGCAAAGAGAAAGTGTAAGATTATCTCTCTCTGAAGAGTCTAAGCAATGTACAATCTAACTTATACTTAGAAATCCCTCCAAAAAACAAAACAAAAAACTAAGTTCTAATGATCCTAATTGGAATCTGTTTGTATCCTCTATAACAAAATATTTTCTTCATTCAGAAAAAGTTAACAATCTAACACCTGATTTAAAGTTAAACTATTCCTTTTGCCAGTGCTCAGTTCAAACATAGATAAGGAATTGACAAGTAACTGTACTAATAATTAGGTCAAAGAAAAATTATAACTTCAAAATGACATTGCATCAAAGTAAAAACAGTGACTTAAGAGAGCATTAAAAAAAACAAAAAACAAAAAGAGCTCCAGTGGACAATTTAAACTGGCTATAGAAATTTAGTTTCAACAGCTACAAAATATTTCAAATTGCCCAAAGTTCATTCAATTAACTGAGGTATCGTATTTGGAGAAAACAAAAACTCAGCTTACAATTTTCTAGGTGGAAGAAGCCGTTAGACAAAATGGTGGGTAAATGTCTTAAAAATAGTTTTTGATCTCTTAATCCTCATCAGTCATCTTATACAATTTCAATAATAGATATAATGTATGTTTATGTATATTCATGTTTTATACATAAAAAGAATATTTTTCTCCCACAAAGAATACACCGTATAAATAATGAAAGTTTTATGGTACTAATACTTATTTTTATTTAAGTTGGGAGAAAATAAATATATTTTAGTACTTAGATATATAGATTATTTTCAAAATAGCTCATAGTGTCAGTAGTATCAAAATCAGTTTTCTCTGAAGGAGGCATTGTTTCCAGCTATAGGCAGTCCTCATTTACATGGTAGTATGGGACTATAAAGATGTCCAAGCAAAGCAATCCCAATGATCAATAAGGAAAATTACGATTATTCTATGACCTTTAAAAACCTGTAGGAGTATTAAACACTCTCAACTGCCAGTTATAAATGTAGATGAAAATGAAAGTTTAAACAGTGAGAGTGAGAGTTTTACTTTACTGTAAAATACTAATCAGGAGTAGTTTTAACACAGCTTGCCTTCTCTAACTTATAATGCTGAGTCAGCATCTCCTATACTCCAGCAACTTATGTACTTTTTAAGTTGGGATCAGCTTCCACCATTTATTATTGTTTGTGCTTTCTATGTTGTGACCTATTCCTGTGTTAACAATAAATATTCTTTAATGTGAAAGTTTTGCCATTACTTCTCCATCACAACTGCTTTCCTCACTTATGTTGG
Organism: Marmota monax; assembly: GCF_021218885.2. Taxonomy (NCBI): domain Eukaryota; kingdom Metazoa; phylum Chordata; class Mammalia; order Rodentia; family Sciuridae; genus Marmota; species Marmota monax. Next base: position 2,403,496 of record NW_026694339.1, read on the forward strand.
TAAGTTTGTTTAGCAAGACTCAGCTAGTCATTGTACAGCAACTGTATCTAAACACCCAGAATCAGTGACATTTTTTTAAAACTCCACTTATGTTCAAATTATTACTTTCAGCATTATTATTGTTCACTTCTTTGCTTCATTTTCAATCTTAGATGGCCAATTTTTTTGATTATCCACTTTTATAAAATGTCACATTGGGTGATGACAATGTAACTATACGCTTTGCTGTAGATGAACTAAATACATACGTTCAAGGACCAATCACAAGCAGAATTTGAAAAAAGATAACATAATTGGTCACTGACTATAAAGCACACCTGTTACTTAATAATTTCTGGACAAAGGTGCTAATACTTCACAAGATGAACAGCTGATATGCTACCCTAACTGAATGTGAACCATGCTATTAGGAGGCTGTTGTTATTTAACTAAATTATGGTCACTGAAATTTGTGCCTATGGGAACCACACAAACTGAGGACTGCCCACACCCTTCTTAACATTGACCCAGACAGGCTTAAAAGTGACTACTGAGAAACAACTCATATAAATTTACATCAAATAATGAACTTAAAGAAACCCAAATGAAACATTAGCATACATACACTTTGGTAGTTTTCAAATTTTTGTTATTTGACCATCATGCTTAAAATGTACCTTAAGAGTAACAGAATTTTAGAAATAGAGGAACTTTAGACTCCAGTGGTTTGATATTGCAAATTATCCTGCATGTTTATTATGAATTATTTCTCCTCCTTCAATTTCTATTTGCTCATATAGCCACTTGCGATCACAGCGACATTCAGCTCCACACTTGGTAGAACCACAGGCAGGACAAGCATAGAAACATCCTAAGCAATCTTCATCCAGGCAGTCGCAGAGGTCCATCCCACTGAAAATCAAGAGCCCTTGGCTATCATAGACCTTACTCTTTGCTGGTATCACTTGTCTGTAAAATAAAATGTAATGAATTATACCTCATGAATATATTACTTTTGAATATTTAACTGAAAATAGGATAATGAAAAAATTTAAGGACATTAAGTATTTTGAATTAGGGATAAGGTCCTGCTAAAGTAGTATGTAATTTACCAGGCTTACAGCCAATTCTACAAACAGTAAGTGAGAGGAGGTGCTAAGAATTGAATCTAGAACCTTGTGTGTACTAGGCAAGCACTCTTCCACTCAGCTATATCTTCATTTCCCTGAAGTTCATTTAAAAGTCAGTTCAACGAAGGAACAGACAAGAACTTTGTCCCAGATCATATGTAAATTTCTGCTAAAATTATTTTCCTTTAAAGAAAAAATAATGGCTAGTTAATAGTGGTTTACTTTATTGGTTATCAATCTCTTCACTACTTTGTGAACATAGTTTGTAGTATACCAAACTATAAGTTTTTATACTGTAATTAGTCAATGTAAAACTTTAACAAATGGAATAAATGGAATACACAAAAATGTTAATTGCATTTAATTCTGAATGATTACACTTTATATTTTAGAAATAGTGAAATTTCTGAATGATTATATTTTAGAAATAGTGAAATAATATTTTAAATAATTTAGTTCTCCCATTCTTTCTGTTCACTGTACCAGAACTGTTTCTATTTCAGCCCCATGAAAAACAGGTAAAAAATGAAAAGCAATCTTGCATTCTCATAAAATTGAATTACCTTTTAGCTGTCACTCATAGAGAGAGATATACCAATAAGATAATATCATTAGGGCTTTTCACAAAGTGAATTACTTTAAGTCTGCTTCAATATCTTAACCCTCATGTCAAAATGTTACCTTTTCACATCATTGCTACTTTCTTGGAAACAAACTTTTAGAGTTGAAAGGGATGCTTTAATTTTCTATGAATAAACCCCAAGGTCCTTGGAGGTTTTTTACCAATTCCACATTATTCAACTTAAAATGTCTACTCAGAAAATTTAATAGAAAATAAAGGAACAATGCAGATGTGAAGCAGTAAGTTAGAATATGAGTAAATGCATAGAATACCTGTCTGAACCAGCAGTTGCATTTTTGGTAAGCCTTCTTTTTTCTCTTTTACCAGTTTCTGGAGCAAATTCAGTTTGCTTTCCTGGGTTTGTAAACTGTAGTGACCTCAAAGCTTTAGCAGTTCTTCCCTGAATAAAGACAAGCAAATTATCCATTAAAATATTGTCATTAGAAAATAAATAAATACTTCTCTTAGTATTGACCCAGATTTATTTCTTAACCTGGAACATAGAAAAAAGATTAGGACCCAAGTGCAAGAAAATTTACTTAGTCCTTGAGTATGTTAAAACTTTTTTATTAATGACATTTCCATTATGTGATTTTAGTCTCCAGCAATTAGGTGTAGAGGCAGGCTGGCATGGTGACAACTGCAATGGCTGCTGGTACATGGGAACAAAGGCAAAAAAACTGCTATAACCCAATGGCACAAAACTGAGCTTCCTGATAACAACTTTGGGTCCTTAGGAAAGTTTCTAGTATTAAGATGAGAGAAGCAATATGGTTTCAAGTTCTGAAATAGTGTGATATTTTTAAATAGCTTTGATAAAACAAAATTTTGGTGCCTAAGGGCTTATGTTTGTTATTTGAGGAAGTGAAAGTAAATGGTCTTTCAAAATGTTTGCATTTACCCTGAATCACCCTTGGGTGATAAAGATAGTGGATTTAGGAAAAGAATAACACAATAACACAAGAGCAATGTACACATAAGATGAAGACATCTGAAGTTACAGTTATCAACAAGTATCAATAATGAACTGCAGATAAAAATGGCTTGTAGAGATGTGCCTTAGAACAAAAGGAAAACAATACATATAATTCATATAATTAAAAAGTTTAGTTATCTTTTGTCTTATGAACATAATGAAAAAGGGGAAATTCAAAAAAATATTCCAGCAGCAAGAATTATAAAATGGATGTAAGTAAAAATTTTGAGACATACTCTTTTTTTTTTTTTAAATTTTGTAGATTGACTTTTTCCCCTTAACATTATACCATCCACGTTCCCCATGATATTACATTTTTCATCAGAAGTAACATTTTTTTAAATATTTATTTATTTATTTATTTTTAGTTTTCGGCGGACACAACATCTTTGTTTGTATGTGGTGCTGAGGATCGAACCCGGGCCGCACACATGCCAGGCAAGCGCGCTACCGCTTGAGCCACATCCCCAGCCCCGAGACATACTCTTAATATACTTGTCACATGCTATGGTTTGGCTATAAGATGTCCCTGTTAAAGCTCCTGTGTTAATGCAGGAATGCCCAGAAGTGAAATAATTAGATTATGAGAGCTATAACATGATTAATTCATCCTAGTGGTGACTTTAGACAGTGGGAAGTAGCTGGAGAAGTTAGGTCACAGGGGCTTGCCTTGGAAGGGTCCATCTTTCCTGCAGCCCCACCCTGTTCTCTGCTTCCTGGCTGCCATGAGGAGAGTAGCTTTCTTCTGCCATCTCCTTCCACCATGACTTTCTGCCTTATCTTGGGTCCATAGCAACGGACTCAACTTCCTATGGATTAAACCTCTAAAAATATGAATCCAAAATTAACTTTTCCTCCTCTACGGTGTCCTTGTCAGGTATTTTGGTCACAGTGACAAAAAGCTAACACATCACAGGATAGAAAAAGTATTACTATACGTACATCTGATTCAGGTTTTCTTCTCTGGCGGTCTTCAGAATCAATATCCACACTTCCGTTGATTATCTGTGTACATTTTGGACAAAGTTTCCAACCAGGTACAAGCTGTCTTCCAAATTTTGCACTCAGAAAAGTGGCATCATCTAAGTCAATTACATGCAAATTTTTTTTGGCTAGCTTTTTGTGTATGTTAAATGGATCACAACATGACTTCTGCAAATCTTCAAATCTGTCAATGTAAATTTTTACATGATGGAAGCAAATTGTATTGTTTCCAGAAAGTGTCATTCCAGTTCTAAGTTGAAGTAAAAGCATATCATTTGATGATAATTCTTGTAAAGTCTTGAAACCTGTGTGACGAGTATAGTATGTTTTATGGCATTCATTTGTGGTACGAAGCTGTACTCCAACTGAACATGGATCCATCATTCTTGACTCTTGCAAACTTTCCCTGTTTTATTTTGTCTAGAGATCTTTCTTTAGTAGGTCATGTGATGATTACCCTAGAAAAAACATTAAAGACAGATTTGTTTTGTAAACTATTTTACCTGGAAAACCAAAAAGAAAAAAAAAATTGATAAAATTCAGTATTTGTTTCAAAAAAAGAAAATCTCTCATCAAATTAAGAATTGGTAAGTATTCTACCAGAATCCTACAATAAACAGTATTATCTTTAATCATCAGATGTCAGAAGCATTCCTTGTAAGATCAAAACTACACATAATATCTGCTATCACAGCTTCTATGTAAGATAATATTAAAAGGTATAAGGATTAAAATGCAAGATACAAGAAGGATTATTTGAAGATGACACAAATATCTACATGGGAAATATAAGAGGTTCAACAGACAAACAATTAGAACCAGTAAGAGAATTCAGTAGAGATGATGGAAACCAAAACCACTTATAAAATACCTTCCAAAATATATAAATCTCACAAAAGATATGCAAGATCTTTATGGAGAAAATTATCCAAACTGAAAGACAAAAAAGACAATATAACTAAATAAAGCTATAAATCATGGGAAGCTTGACTATAGTAAAATATGCCAATTCTCTGAGAATCCATATATAAATTCAATGCTCTTCCAATCAAAATTCCATCAGATATTCTTCTACCCCTAACCTGATGCAAACTAGCTGACCTATATGAAAGACCAAAGGTCAAAATACAAACCCAAAAAGCAACCCCCCCCCCAAAAAAAAACCCAGAAGAACAAAGGTTCAAAAGGGAAATAAAACAAGATATTGATTTATTATAAAGCTGTTATAATTTAAACTGTGTGGTACTGCTATAGTATAGATAAATAGATCCATGAATAGATGAGGGCTTGATGTATAACAAGCGGTACTATAAATCTTTGGCACTTTCTGCGCCATGCAATAATTATTTATCCTTCAAGACACCACCAGCCTCTTCTATCTCATGCAGCCTTACTCAAATACTATTGTTAAAGGCTTCCTTCCTGTGTTTGCATAACACTTTCATTGTATTGAAACTTTTTCTCTACTACCTTTCAGATGGCAGACAAGAACATGATGATGTCATTTTCTCTATCAACCAATGTCAAAAATTAACTTTAAGAACTTCATTTTTCATAGCAATATCATATGCTTTTTTTTTTTTGTCACTTGTTAATCTTTTATACATTTGGGTCTGTGAGGGCAAGAAATCCCCTGGGGCCTTTTCAGAGTTGTGGCTTCTCTAATTAGCACAACACTGGGACTTAACAGACACTTAACAACCTCTTTAGAATGAGTTCAGAAACTCCCAGAATCTCAAATCAGGAAGGCTGAATCTCCCTTAAATCAATGAGACAAGGTCCAAGGATCCTACAATTATTCTTATCTTAAACCTATAACGGTCCCATACAAAATGCCCCTCGTTAATGGTTATATCAAAATGATTCAAATAAGCAGATACGTCCAATGACCACCTACTACGTTCATGGTGCCAGGAGGAAAGAAAAAATTTTTTACTTGGTTTCTGGCTTCAAGCAAACTGTTAAGGGTGAGAGATTTCTGATTTAAAAATAAATACAAGCAAGGAAAGACATAAACTGCATACAGGGTTCGAGGCCACAAAAATTCTAAGTAGCTCGATCCTAAATTAAGAACTTAGAGGGCTCCGGGCCTCCCCCAGAGAGGCGACAGCCGCAGAGGAGACACAAGTGGCGGAAACTGCGCTGGGCTTTTACCCAAAAGGTCGCAGATGAACCCGGGGAAGAGCTGGGGGACCCACAGGACGGGAGGCTGCTGTAGAGCTCGGGGGAACCACGGGATGGGAGGCTGGGGCAGGCCCCAGCCGGCAGCTCGAAACCCCCCTCACCAGCGAGGGCCTCCGCTACCAACTCCTTAGACACCTGGAGGCCCTCGGGCTCCTTCCCCACTTAGGGGCCGGTCTCCACGTTCGCGCACCTCCAGAGCCACCCCCAGCTCCCTTCCACCTTAGCTGGAGTTTTCCGCGGGGTACCGGCAGCACCGCATACAGGAAGGCCTCACTCGGTTGCCGGCCTTCCAGGTCGTCTTCGCGCTACCACAGAGAAGACGGTGCGCGCCGGCTAGAGAGGCCCAGCGCCACCATCAAGAGAGGCCCGAGAGAAGCCTAGAGTGGAACCCCGCCTGGTCGCCTCCGGGAGTGAAAGGGACTCAGTGGCCGGAGTTGGTAAATGACTCAACGCGAGGCAATAGTTGCTTCAGACGCTGACTGGTATTTACCGTCTCCTCTCGGTTAGGGAATTGGGCGATCTCTAGGGTTCAACTGTTACGAGACACAGGTTCTGCTAATTTTAATTGCCTTCAAATCTCTCCGCCTGTGCAGGATACCAAACTTTTGCTCCCAGATACCCCTAACCCCTGAAGGGAGTGAATGCGTTAAAAGCACCTCAAGAACGAGCCTTTGATTTAAGGTCATACATTTTATTTTGCTTCTTTCAGGCAAACGAAATATTCTATTTTTTTTAAAATAATGAACTACGAAATAGCTATTATTTTGAGTAAAATTTAGCCTCCAGTAATTTTCTAAGGGAAGAAATGGTTTCCTTGTATCTCTATTGTCTGCCACACGTAGGCGCTCATTAATTTTTAAATCGGACTTTATTCACTTGCATTCATCTAGTGCTCCATGCGCCCTTCTCTTCTTCCTCTCCCCCTCCCTCTTTCTTTTTCAAAGGCATAGACGGAGGTTTATTTAGGAAAGTAGATACATATTCAAGGGAGAATGGGGGCAATCTCAAGAGAGATGCCTTTGGGGTAAAATAAGGTATGCACATTCAAGAGAGCATGCTGGCTCTCTCTAGGGGGACAGACAGCAACCCAGTGATGTGGGGGTACTAACATCTATAGAGGGCTGGTTGTTAGGGGCTGGACTAGAGGTAGAGGCAGAGTGGAGCGGCATGATTTCACGCCAGTTTTCTCTGCACTTGAACATTGGGTGCTTCTAGACTCAGTATATCTTTCTATTCCAAATTCCTAATTCACCGCAGCCCCAGACATTGATCCCTTAATCTGAAGGGTTGGTGAGCGAGAAAGATCCATCTTCTGTGATTGCTTTAGGGGGGCATGTGTAATGAACCTGCCTCCTTAGAGATCAAAGATCTCATCCTGACTAATCTGAAAGAAAAAGACACTGGTCTCAGTGTGGGATGAGTTCGAATTCTTGTGTTGCCATCCTCCTAACATAGTATTCTTGTAACTTTTGGAAGATACAAACTCTATTAGAAGATTAAAAAGGCAAGAGCTGAGCAATAGGAGCAGAAGTATAGTTACCACAGGTTCTAATAGCAGTTATGGTCAGGTAAGGCTATGCAGGAAATCTTTAATAGTTTTTATTTCCCTGTATACATCTCAGGATCTGGATTCCCCCCCCCCCCTCCCCCCAAAAGCATGTCTGTCAAATCAGACAAATTAACTTAGGGCAAACTTACTTTAGCAGAGTCTCTTTTGATAGTTATCAGACACCCATGCATAAGGCTTAATGTCTTTTCCACTGAAGGTTTGTGATCTTTTAACCATAATCATGTGGGCATAAGAGGTCAACAAAAACCAAAAACTATTGCTATTTTAATCTGCAAGTGAATGACATGGGACAGGCAAATAAGGTCCACCAAAGCCCATGCTTGCTTGTAATTTCATATATTTACTGTAAATTGTTTTCTAAAGTGAGTTTATGGTTCTTTCCAACACTTTCATCTTTCATACTCCTCCTCAGCTAAGCAGGATTTTGACACTGACTGTATTATACCAATCTTAGAATTAGGGGATGGGAGAAAGGCAAAAACCATGGGTAATCCCCTTAACTGATTTGGATAGTTCTTTTGCTGGTTACTTTGTGGTTGGCACTTTGCTAAGTACTACTAACTATAAATGAATAAAATGTATTCCTGCTCCCAAGGAGTTCAAAGATTAGTGAGTGAGGAATAAATTGTTAATTACAATGTGATTTGATAAGTGCTATAATAAAAGCATAGGGATATTAACAGGATAAAATAGGAGATACTAATATGCAAGGACATTCTGTGGGGGGAAGGGATTAATGCTTGAATTAAATTGTCATATGGGAAATGAACTTGATGCAATGCTGGCCTCTAGGTGAACACTAGGATAGCTAACCCAGCGATGTAAAACAGCAGGCTCATGAGACCAAATTAAGATTTGTGAATGATATGGCTTAATGAATCAATTTAGGTATCCAATGAAAACAGTAGGAAGGAATTGTAGTAAGTTAACATGATTAGGATAGGGTACAAGCGAACGGAAGCCATCTAAATCACTGGTTAAGCAATGTTCATATGACCTGTCTGCCATCTTTGCCTTTTCCATTGAAGCTATGCTCATAAGAGCCAGAAGTGAGGTTTCAGCAATGTTATCATTTAGATGTGGTGTCCCCCAAAAGCTCACCATGTGAGACAATGCAAGAAGGTTTTGGAGAAGAAATGATTGGGTTATAGCCTTAACCTAATCAGTGGAAAAAAAGCCCTAAATGGATTAACTGAGTAGTAACTGGAGGTAGGTGGGGTATGGCTGGAGGAAGTGGTTCATTAGGAGAATGGCTATGGAGTATATATTTTGTATCTGGAGAGTGGAGTTTCTTTCTCTGCTTTCTGATCATCATGTGAACTGCTTCCTTCTACCACACTTTTCCACCATGATGTTCAGTCTCACCTTGAGCCCTGAGAAATGGAGCTGGTCTTCTATGGACTAAGACCTCTACAACTGTAAGCCTCCAAATAAACTTTGTCTCCTCTACAATTTTGCTGGCCGGGTCTTAAGTCACAGCAGCAAAAAAGCTGACTAAAACAAGCAAGGAGGCCTACAAGTGGAAAATGCTTTGGGCCAATGGCATGCACGTGCTGTTTGGGTAGAAAGTATGCCTGGCCACAACCAGAACTTACAAGTTAGGCTGCTGAACATTTGTTTGCATTTCTTTGGTAGAGAACATATGAGACTGTTGTGGGTTTCACCAGTGTGTCGCCAATGTAGGAGTGACACAGTTGTCAGTCTAGAGATGTCATGATTATTCATAACTTATTTTTTTCATCCCTTTGACTATAAGTGACCCTCTGTTCCATCATATTTTCTATGTATTTTAACTCTGGCATGCCTTATAGTTTACTAACTTACTATGCATATTTAACACAACTCTGACTATGTTTCATAAAGTACATGCTTACTCATATTCTATATTTAAAACACCCTGGAGTTTTGCATTTATCTCATAAGCTAGTAGCTTACTTACTGTCTACAGTTAACACTTTTTATGAATTTCATACATTCCTAATTAAACTGCAGAAGAATTCAGTATGGCTGGAAAGACAAGTAGAAGGCAATGCCCTTTTTATGCTTTATTATAGATACTGGATTTTATCCTGATGGACATTATAAAACCATAAGGAGTATGGAGAATGGTGGAGAGATGCAGTCCTGGACAAGGCATAGAATCCTTTCATCCTAATGTGCATGACTGATAATGAGAGCTTCAGCAAACTAAATTAACTAAGGTAGTGGCTCTAAGGATGAGAGGATTTCCTTCACTCCACTCCCTGCCCCCAACAGTTGGTAACATTTGGAGACATTTTGGTTTGTACTAACCAGGGAGATGCTACTGGTATGTAGGAGGGTAAGAGCAGGGAAACTGCTGGACATCACACAATGCCACATAAACCCCCTACAACAATACTTTATTTCTGAGATTGAGAAACCCTAAACTAAAGGAATTAAGCAGGCATGAAGTAGATAGAAGTTAAGCAAAAAGAATTAGTAGGATTTTATAACTGATTAGATATCAATATTAGGAAGGAGAGGATGATTTTAGGATTCTGGTTTGGGTAACTGGGAGGACAAAAAGAGAAATGAGTTAGGGAAAATAGAGATAAAGACTTAACTGTTGGATATACTAAATTTAAGACATCCAAGTGAAGATGTGCAGTTGGCAGTTAGAAGGAAGCGTCGGGAGATAAGAGGAATCTGGCAAATATTGGTCTATGAGTAATAGTAGTTCTGTTTTGGGGGATGAGGTAGGGTAAAGAAGATGAATTAACCAAGGAATATATAGGGTCAAATGAGAAAGAATAGGACTGAAGATTAATCCAAATTTGCACCTTCATTCCATTTTACTGAATCAGAATCTCTGTCTTTATTTCAGTCAGCTTTTTCAACACTGTGACCAAAAGACCTGACAACAGTTTTAGAGGGGGAAAAGTTTATTTGACGCTCACAGTTTTGTAGGTCTAGTCTATAAATATCAACTTCATAGCTCTAGGCCTGAAGTGGGTCAGAACATTAAGTTGGATGGGTTTGAAGGAGAAAAGCAGCAAGACCTAGCAATCAGGAAGCTGAGAGAGCTCCACTCACCAGGGACAAAATATATATCCCAAAGGCATGCCTTCAGTGACCACATCCTATCTATAGTTCCCACCCAGTTAATCCATTCAAGTGGATTAATGCACTGATTAGGTGAAGACTTTTATAACTGAATCATTTTACCTTTGAACTTTCTCACATTGTCTCACACATAAGCTTTTGGAGCACATTTCATGTCTAAACTATAACAGTCCCCCAGGCCAGTCTGTCAGATCAGAATTTCTGCATATAAGGTCCAAGAATCAGTCCTGTTTGCAGGTAACCCTGAGTTATTTTGAAGCACAATGAAATTTCACAGCAATGGATTTACTCTAAGAAAAGAAGTTGGAGAAGGAGCAATAAGGTAGCAGGAAAACTAGGGAAGAGCAGAATCCCACAGACTAATAAAGGAGAGGATTTCAGAGTTCTGGCAGTAGACAAGGTTGCTGTAGGGCTGTACTGGTCATTAGAAGTATAATGTGAAACACAAGTGGAATTGCAAATTTACTAAAAGCAATATTAAAAAGGTTAAAAAAAGGAGCAGGTGAAATTAATTATAGAAACATTATTTAACCCAAATGTCTAAAACATTAACATTCTAACATGTGATTAACATAGAAATTAATCATGTATGTTATATATTTTTTCATATTAAGTCTTGGAAATCTGATATGTTTTATACCTTCAGCATGTCTCAGTATGGATTAGTCACATGTGGCTGGTGGCTGCCATATTGGATGGTACAACTGAAGAAAGTTATATAAAAAAGAATTGAAAAGAACTGCAAAGAAATGAAATAAAAAATAATAAAATGTATTTTTCACCTATAATAATGTGGTGGCCATAAAGGGTGTGAAAGCAGTTTTTTCAAGGAAGTGAAGATGAGGGTAGAAGCCAGCATATACCCAGTTAAAGAATGAGAAGTTAGAGAACATTTTCAAGAAGTTTTACTATATTAAGTATGAAGAACTTTATTTTTTGTATCTTTGTATATGAATTTTAAGATCAAACAACACAATTCAAGTTTTTTTAATTTTAAGATTTAAGAATTACATTTGGACTTTTGCTTCAATAGAACTGCTCTTTTACTAGAAACAACTAGAAACATGTACAAAATATGAGAAATAATTGCTTTCAGACCTTGGACACCAGGCTATGTAGGATTGTGATCCCTGAGCAAAGGAAAACAAATGTTGAGTTTTATAGTCATCCTAGCTTACCACATGGAGGCAATGTCCAGGGAGTGATTAGAGAAGGGAGGGGATTCATATGGAGGCCAGTGGTTTAGCTGAATGAAAGAGACAAATAGGAATTCAGGGAGACAAAGGAGCAGAGTAGCAGGGAGGAAGAGGTGTCACAGAGACAGAGTCTTGGACATCTGCAGAAGTGTTCCCTCCTATCTTTGGCTGAGTACTGATTTACATAATAAAAGGGTGAAATTCCATGTGGCTGAAGTAAAAAGCCCCCAAAGTAATAGACCAAACAATGTCTGGTACTTATAACAGGGATGGAAACAGTTTGTGTTCCCATCAACTAGAGAAGAGAGACCTTGTAATAAGTATTTGTTAGTTTCTACAATAAAAATAACAGCCAGAGCCTGGCCTGGTTGGTGTGTCTGTCTCTGTCCCTAATCCCAACCCCCATTCTCCATGTTGGTTGGTGTGTCTGTCTCTGTCCCTAATCCCAACTCCCATTCTCCATGTGGTCTTGCTGCTTCTGCTAGATTGGTCTTCTTTACCACCTGGCGTCTGTAATGCTAGATTCTTGGGACCCCAGTAGACCTCCAGGAGCCGAATCCAATGCAATCATACAAGAGTCTTTATTGCAAGCTCGAGCCTGGACTCACAACTGTTTCCGATGCAGCTGTCCCAAGGAGTGAGTCCTGACCCTTAGTTCAGTGAGGATTTATAGGTTTTGGGGGGATACTCTGTGCGTCACAACATCACACAGCAAATCATTTCATACCATGGGGAAATCAAACAACAACTCTTAACATTGATTAGCACATTCACTGGCCAGAACAAGTTGGGTAGGGGTGATTGGTTAGTACAAGAGGAGGATTCGTTTGAACTGATTGGTTTAATCTGTGAGGGGTGTACGTGCTAAACTACATGGTTTCTTAACATGTTTTCAACCACCAAAACTACTGGGGAGTCATCTGGCATCCCAGGTATTTTCTCTGTCTCATGCTGATTGGTGGTTGCTAGGGGGTTGCAATGGGTCCTCACCTAGCCTAACTGAATCAGGGACACCTGGTGCTGTAGATCTCTCCTGTTATTTGCAGACAAACAACTCAGCAGGGTGGCTGTGTGCCTAGGAGCGCTCTGTGGGTTTTTCCAAGGAAAAGGGCCACGCCCCCTCCCTTTGGACAGACCTTGAGGTAGAAGCTGGGTTTTCAAAAATGGAGTCACATCAGTTTCTCACATATACAGGGTAGTTGGATTCTTACAGGATGGCTCAGTGCTTCCAGTGCTGGCAGTCAGGGTGAAATTTGCTTTAGCCTGTAAGACAATATCTGGAGTCATGTAGTGTCACTTTCTCTACATTCTATTGGTAAATATGAGATTCATTCAGCTTGGCCCAGATTCATAGGGGGAAGGGGCATAGCCTCTATTCTCTCTCTCTGAGAGAGAGAGAGAGAGATTTTTTTAAAATATTTATTTATTTATTTTTTTAGTTTTCGGCTGACACAACATCTTTGTTTGTATGTGGTGCTGAGGATTGAACCCAGCCGCATGCATGCCAGGCGAGCGCACTACCGGTTGAGCCACAGCCCCAGCCCCGCCTCTATTCTCTTGATGGGAGAAGTGTTAAAAAAATTCATAGATATGTTTTTAAAATGCTGCTGTGCTTATATTAATGCAAAAAATAGCTTGATCTAGTAAATCTAATAATTACCCAAATTTCAAAGTAGCAATGACTATAAATATTTTGAGGAGTACCAAAATATTTGTAACAACTCTAATATATTATAAAGAATTTGTGATTTCTATTGGTGGCAAAGTTGTTGGCACTATGGACCAAGTTACCAGTACTGCAGCAGTACTAATGGGCACTGCTGATAGAAGTAATTTGTTTACATTTGCAAGTAAATAAAATGCGAGATTTTAGCTAAAAGGAAAAATAGGCAACTACAGGCATATTATAAGAACAGAATTTGGAGACTATATGAAGTTAGAGACCATAAATATGCAAATACATATGCAAATTTCAATTTCTCTTCTAGCATGTGGGTGTTTTTTGGGTGCTACCAGTGAAGGCAGACAACTGGATTAATTCAAGGTAGAGGAACTATCAGTCAAATGCATAAGAAGGACAAGGGAACAAAGAGTTTTAGGTTTTACCATGGAAGTCACTCCATGACAAGAATTCTTCAAGAGAAGATAATGTCTGTTTAGTTTACTATAGCATTGCCAGAACCTAGCACTATTAGTTAAGTGAATGGAATGGTTGAAGTGATAAATCTTTGCAAACAAACAAGACAGAATTATGATGACTATGAGAATGAAAAGATCTGGAACTCTCAAAACAGAAGGTAAAGAGGTGAAAAAATTGATTAAATTGGAGGAGTAAATAGTTGTGGTTAGAGAATAGAACTGGAGTTTAGGATATCAGCTATGACAAGTTTTAGTTTCTCATGAAAGATGCTTATAGATGTGGAAATGAACCAAGAAATAGGAGACTTGAAATATTAACATGCAGAGGGGCCCAACTTTGGGTTGTGATGGTGTGATACTTTGAAGGGTGATGTGAGAAATGAAGGAGGATGAATTCTTAGTAATTATTTTCTTTTTGTAAACTTTCATATTAAATTTTAATACACCACAGAGAAGTATTTAAGTCTACTTAATGAATTTTCATATATGTATTTCCTAGGTCAAAAATTACTAATATTCTATCTGGGTGCAGTGGTACACACCTGTAATCCCAGAAGCTCTGGAGGCTGAGACAGGAGGATCCTGAGTTCAAAGCCAGCCTCAGCAAAAACGAGGTGCTAAGCAACTCAGTGAGACCTTGTCTCTAAATAAAATACAATATAGGGCTGGGAATGTGGCCAAGTGGTCAAATGCCCCTAAATTCAATCCCTAAAACCCCCCTTCCCCCCAGAAAAGAATTACTAATATTCTAGAATCCTCAATTGCACTGCACCTCAGTTTTTAACACATGTTGTCAAAGGTAAACTACTATTCTCACTTCTTTCACCATAGATTAGTTTTGGGGGTTTTTTGAACTTTGAATTTGGAATTGTGCCATGTGTAGTCTACTGTGTCTACTTGTGCTCAATACAATGTGACATTCATCCATGTTGTATATAGTAATAGTCCTTTGGTGTTGCCAATTGTATTTCTTTTACATGAAGATGCTAAAATTTTATTCTGTTCATTTTACTGTTGATAGACATTGGGTTCTTTCAATTTGGAGCTTTTGCAAACAATGTTTCTATGAACATTCTGTTTTTTGGTGCACATAAATTCATACTTCTGATCGGGTATATAGTGGCTGTAGAACTCTTGAATCATAGGAAATATGTATGTTCTGTTTGATTAGATACTGACAAAGAGTTTTCCAAAGTTATATTTTTTCCAAGAGTTTTCCAAATTCATACACTTTCCAGCACTAGTTTACATTCCTAAGCATGTTCACAAACCCTTGGGATCATCAGTTGCTATTGTTGATTTTCATTTTAGTTATTCTAGAGAGTACAGAATTAATTGTTTTCTAAAGCCAAGTTGCTTCATTTTCCAATTTGGTGACACAAACAAGACTCTAAGTGAGCTCTAGAATCAGACTGCCTGATTCAAATCTGTTTTGCTACTAGTTAGTGGTATAACCTAGGGAAATTACTGTAATTCTATAGGCTTCAAATTCTCCTTTGTAAAATAAAGGTAATCACGTCTACCCTGTAGGATTTTTGTGTGGAATAGATTAGTGTGTGCTTTTGTATATGGGTGTAAAAGTAACATACATGAAGATAGGTATAAAGGGTTTAGCATAGTGCTTGGCACATAGTAAGCAGTTGATAACTTGTAGCTATAATTATTCTTGCTACCGTTTATGGACCTCCAATTATATCTAGAAACACTGGGTGATCAGCTCACACATGTCTCTCATTCATGACATGCTGTTTCAATCTTAAAAGATCATATTGAGCTAAAAAGTAGAGTTGTTCTTTGAACCTGTTAACTCTTGACTTCCCTCTCACCCATCTTGTCCCCTCTTTCCTGACAACAATATTTAATAGTCAGTTGATTTAAAGAAATATGACATAGGGAACTTAACTGATGATTGGCTAGTAGGACAGATTGAAACTGCATTTTAAGCTTCTAATTTTTCTCATTTAAAGTGAAGATTTCAGACTGTTGTGGGGGTGGCGTGGGGAAGGAAATACAGATCTGCTCACATCTGCTACTCAAAATACTAGCCATATAACCAGGAGAGAATTTGGCTCAAATTAAAATCCCAGGGCCCTTCATTGCCATAATAATCATTATTGTATCAATTAAGATTCATCTGGGTGTCCACAGTATGTTTGGCATTCTATCAAGGAAGGAAGTGGATGTCTACAGGAAAGGTTTCAACCATTTTGCTTATGTCTTAGAATGACCCAAATGGTATAAAGAAAAAGCATAAATAAAACATTAAAATTTGTAATTCAACAGCACTTAGAATTATAAAATATTAGAACTAGAAATGGAGCCAACAGTTCTGTTCCACAGCATCTTCATTTAGAGGTTGATGAAACTCGATTCCAGAAATGGCAAAATTATACAACCAATATGTGTAAGTGACAACCATATATATAAGGGTTATACAAACAGTAAGAAAAAGGAGGAGTCCAGGCTCACACTCAGGGCTTCTAACTCAAGAGATAGCGTTCTGCTGTTCTGTCAGACTTCATCTCAACTTGTGGGGATTATATTCTTAGAAAAATCAGAAAATATAATATAGTACATGTGTAATATATAGTGTTATATCTTCTTTTGAACTGCTGCCTTGGAAAATCAGTTAAGCCATTAGTTTCTATGTGATCTATCTTTTCTATTTTCTATATCAGTCATAATTAGTGATAGGGAGAGAAAGTACTGATGGCTTTAGTGGGGAAACTTTGGCTTTGGTGGGTCTTATTCAGATGAATACTATGAATAATTCCAAATGTTTCCGGAATTTCATGAAAAAATTTCCTTTGATTCTTTGGGCAAAACGTTGAAGAGCTATGCTGCCTAGGTGCCAGCAGAGGGAGAACAGAACATTGTTTTCCTCATTTTCACTGACTTTTTCCTCATTCTGTTGTGTATTTTGATTATTCTCCCCACTTATTTAATGCATTTCTTGGCAATTGTGAGAAAACCACTACCCTTTCCTGTACTTTTAGGGAAGTCAGGGAATGTTTTCATTATTGAATTAGAGTTTTAGTAAACCCACTGTCCATCAACTGAACTGGGTTGAAAATTTTGTAAGCATAGTGGAAACTTATTTATGTGCTTTCACATCTTTTCTCTGTAATGTTGTATTAATTGATTGTAAATGTTATGTACATTCAAACCAATTATATAGATTATCTTACCTTTAATAATTACTTCTAAGAGAAAGTAGCAATGTAACAAGAAGGCTTGGAATTGTTTCAGTCGCTTGATTTTCCTTGTAAGAGGATAAATCATTATCCAATCATTATCCCTCCCTAGGATTTTGCAACATGGGACTCAGAGAAGTTTGAAAACTATCAACTGCTTTGTTTTTGCCATTTGATAGAGGAAAATCAATAACAACAACCATGTGAGTTATACTGAAACAGGAGAGAAGCAGAGATGACTGTGAAGGGAATGCATCCTCCCTGCATCTCCCAGAAAATACATTCTGCTTTTACCTGTAGTGGGTGTGCAGCCATTTTGTTGTTCTATTTTTGTGAGACTTCCCAGTATCCTTATAATAAAATTTTCTTTTCTTTCAAACTAGTCTGAGATAGTTTTCTTTCCTTTGCAGCCACAAGAATTGCAGTTGGTGTGAGGAGTTGCCAAGGCAGAGGGTGAAGGACATTTCATGGGCTGCATGAGCAAAACATAGAGACATAAAGAAGCATGACATGTTTAGAGAAATACAAATAGTGCAGTTTTGTTGAAACATAAAATGAGAGAGAAAAGAGTACTAAGAGAGACGTGGGAAATCTGTCACTTTAAGGTGTTTACCCTGAAGGCAACTAAGAGCTGTAGAGTGGTTTAGATAGCAAGTGACAAAGGCACATAGGTAGTTTAGATAAATCAGTGTGGCAAGAATTTCTCCAGCAATTCGCTGTTATCTCTGAATTTATCATTTGTTTCCTTACCCAGGACCCTGGAGAAAAGAGATGGGACATGGAAAATATATTCTCTCACTAACCAGAGCAAAGCCTTAGGGTCATTACCTTTTACTACTTCCATTTAAATAGCTATTCAGCAGTCTTCCTTTTCCTCTATCCTGAAAGTACCATTGGAGCAGAAGTCACGTATACTTCATCATTGCATTTCCAACATCTATCTTAGTACCTGGAACATGTAGTTATTATGCTAAGAGAGTGAATAAGTAAATAGTGATGAAATAAAGACATAAATTCCATATGTATTTTGTAAGTAAGTAGAATTTGGTGAGTTTTATAAAAGACCTGCGTTTATTGAGCACTTATGTGTTAAACAGGACTGAGTGCTTTGCATGTATCACTTTATTTCATCTTCACAACAATGTTTGTGTGATCATAAATTACAGATGGGGAAAAAGAAGCTTAAAAAGACTACTAGGTTGAACCATATGAAATAATCATCTAATAATTTGTACAATATAGTTAATGAGTTGAGATGCTATAGATTGAATGTAGCATCTCCCAAAATTCATATGTTGACTCTTAGTCCCCATTGTGGTAATATTATGAAGTGAGAGGCCTTTGGAAGGAGGTTAGGTCATGAAGGGGGAACCTTCATGAATGGGTTAATGCTCTTCTAAGAAACTGAAGAGGAAGGAGTTGTTCCAACATGTGAGGACACAGTGAGAAGATGCTGTCTGTGAACCAGGAAGTATGCGCTCACTAAACAGAATCTGCCAGCACCTTGATCTTGGCTCTTCTGTCTTCAGATCTGTAAGAAAATAATATGAATTGTTCATAAACCACCAGTTTATGTTATTTTGTTATAGCTGAGTGAACAAACTCAGAGTGATACTTAAATAGTTAAATAACCAGATATGAAAAACTAAGCCATGACTTTTATCATGATTGTCTAATGTCCTGGTTATATTAGCAAGAGAGTATTTCAGAAAGGTAGCCATAAGGTCCAGGATGAGCAGGTATTTTAATCAGCTTTAGTCACGGTGACTAAAAAGAACTGACAACAACAATATAAAGGAAGAAAAGTTTATTTTGGCTCATGGTTTCAGAGCTTCAGTCCACAGTCAGCAGACTCCATTGCCCTGGGCCTGAGTTGAGGCAGAACATCATGCAGAAGGGCGTGGCAGAGGAAGGCAGTTCAGGACATGGAAACCAGGAATTAGAGAGAGACAGAGAGAGTTCTCTCACCAGGGACAAAATTTAAATCCCCAAAGCATACCCCCAGTGACCTATCTCCTCTATGCACACCCAACCTACCTACAATTATTAATTTCATTAATCCACATCAGTGGATTAATCCACTAATTATGTTATATCTTTCATAATATAACCATTTCACCTCTGAACATCCTTGCCTTGTCTCACATGAGCTTTTGGGGACACCTCATATCTAAACCATCATAGCAGGGAAGGAAACACAGGAGAAGAGAGTGATGGGGAGAAAGTGAAACAAGTGTATAGGGGTTATTAAGAACTTGCCCATAGAAAAAGTTGTACACATGAGTAAACTAGCAGGAGAGGGATTTGTGTCTTATTATTTTTTAAAAGGTGCTGTATTAAGGAACAATTTCCTATGATTTACCCATTAGGTGTTATTTTGTTTTGTTTTAAATTTCTGGTACTGGAGATTGAACTCAGAGTCCCATACATGCAAAGTATGTAGTCTACTGCTAAGCTAAATACCCAGCCTCTCTTTAGGCTATTATCTTGTAACATCATCCCTATGTGTATTAATATGATCTGTCATTTCAGTCAACAAATATTAAGTGCCAGCACAGAGCTAAGTGTTTGAGTCCAATAGTGAATAAACAAAATACAGCTCTGTCCTCCTAAAATTTATCGTTTAGGAGGAAAGGGAGGCAATTAAATGAAGTTAAGTATTTTGTTTCTAATTATACTCCTATAAGATAGAATATTGCTTATTAAGTGCTTAATAAATTTTTGTTGATCTAATAGACACATTATGTAGTGTGTGTGTGTGTGTGTGTGTGTGTATGAATGTCAAAACAATTCTTAAATCTGTTGATTCTTAGTTTCTTTTTTTATGGATTAACTGCAGTTTTCTAAATAAAAAAAAATATTTGGTAATGTGGTATTGTTTAGTCTTGCCTCTGTCCTCTTCTGCATGATTGATGAGAGTCTAAAGAGACAAGAAAATATCATTCCCCTAGAATTTCCATGGAGTAGGAAAATAGATCTGCTTTGGGCTAGGTGAGGCCATCTTTCAATGAAGAGAACCAGCCTTCCTGTGCATGCTCAGGAAGAAGACATCTGAGCACATGGGCTTTTGGAAAAATCAGAGAATGAAGGAGTCTTGTTGAGAAGAATGAAGATGATGGTTGGTGCAAATAAGATGCATATGGCAATACACACTA
Organism: Marmota monax; assembly: GCF_021218885.2. Lineage (NCBI taxonomy): Eukaryota > Metazoa > Chordata > Mammalia > Rodentia > Sciuridae > Marmota > Marmota monax. The sequence continues at coordinate 2,423,709 of NW_026694339.1, forward strand.
CAATGAGATTCTCTTACCTCCGTGGCTTCACAGAACTTTAGAAAGCCTATTAAAAATAATACATATTATTGGAAATTTTGTGTATGATAATGAGGCCTTTAGATCCAAGGCAGCATGGGCAAACAGATCTGAACAAATAGGAGTGGAGGCAGAAAAAGGAGGAAGCATGGTATAGAGATCATAGGGTAGTTCTGGGAGCTTGGTGGGCGGAGTCAAAGCTTCTCATACCCTACAGCCACATAGAAAATATGGATAAATAACTAACAAAAATTATTATTATAAGGGAGATGTCACTAGTAGCAAGAAAGAGAAAAATAAAGCCAGAACAATAAAATGAGTTACTGCATGGCAGTAAGAGAATCTCATTGTAGTATGGCTGTATCTTGTCTAATTAAAGCCAGACCAACAAAATGAACAATACTGCCATGGCCTAGGGGGAGCTTTAGATCAGATATAACCACTAAGAATTAGGGTCTGTATTTTTAAAGCCCACCGGGGAGAAGAAGACAAGGCTTTGACTTGTGTGAGGAAGTCAGAGCTGACATTCTTGCATCAAGGCAGGATCTTAAGACTTGCTGTCTCTCAGTGACAGGGGAACTAGAAAACTAAAAAAATAAAAAATAAAATAAAAAAAATAAATAAAAGAAAGAAAATCTTCTCTGAAAAACCAAAGCTCCAAATCTTTTCCATATTCCAGTGTGAGGTCCCATTTGATGATCTCCCTAGAATTTGAACATGGACACTAGGGTGTTCATCACAAGCAAACCCTTCTGTGACTGCCCTTGCAGCAGTCCATCCAATAGGGGACTCTCAAGTAGAGCTTGTGAGCAAAATTTGTAAATCATAAAAGAAAATAATTGACTATGACAGAGCACAATTAAACATGGCAAACAGGACTATTAGAACTTCAAGAGCTTGTGGACCTGTGACAATCTCAAAAGTACTATAGAGTTACTGTGCTTAGCACAGTTAAAGTGAAAAAGTAGAAATAAAAATTATAGAGAAATAGGATATTATGATATAAGGATACATGAATTTGAAAAGTAATTGAAAAAAACTCCTAGAAATGAAATCATTGAAATAAAAACCTCATTGAGTAGGTCAAACAGTAAGTAGGCCATATCTAAAATAAGCATTGTTGAACTGGAAAGCAAAGTTGGAAATCTAAAATTCAGCAAAAATATAAAGAAATTGGAAAAATAGAGCAAAAAGGTTGAGACATAGAGGTGGGCTGAATGGGTTGAACATATATCTAATATTTGAGTATTCTAGAGGATGAGAAAAGAGAGTGCAGAGGAGAGGCAGTATTTAAAGAATTTCCAGAGTTAAATGTGTAGTGATTATAAGCAGCATAGAGTTCTTGTTTCCTTTTTCAGTCTGACAATCCTTATTTTTCTAAATTATTTTTTGTAATTAACATCATTCTGATATATTTGAGTATAGACTGACCACTATGATATCTGTTTTTTTTTTTTTTTTTTTTTTGGTCTCATTTGTTCTGTGTTGCTTTTCTCCTCCTTTGAGGGATGAATCAAATAATGTAATAAAATATTCATATGTAATATATTTATATTTAATATGTTAAATATTTATCAACATAAGAATTATGCATTCTATTAGTGGTTAGAACTGCTATTTACTACAGTAGCCATTAGGTATATGTAGCTGTTTAAATTTCAATTTGAACTTAATTTAAATTTAAAATAAAATAATAGAAATTCATTTCCTATGTCAAGTAGTTAAATGTCAATAGCTAGATGTGCAATAACTACTGTAGATATAGAACATTGCCAGTGTTGTAAAAAGTTCTATTTGACAACACTGATTTAAGATAAATTGAGTGTCTGTTTATGTCTAGGTTTTATTTTTATCTTATTATGTTTTTTTGAGGATTGAACCCAGGGGCACTCAACCACTGAGCCACATCCCCAGCCCTATTTTGTGTTTTACTTAGAGATTTTATTTATTTCAATCTTCTGAGAGCTATATTAACATATCATTTATCAATCACTTCTCAAATGCGTTGTGTGTTAGATATATGTTGCCTCTAATTATTAACAATAATTCTGTAGCATATGCATTACTGCTCTAACTTTACTGACAAGAAAGCCAAGACTCGGAGTGGATAAGTATCTTCCCTTTGGAGAATGCAATCTGACTAACTAAAGAATTCCATCATTTCCCACCTATTGAGAATGTAGCAGAAGTTTAGGAGGGCACGGTTCTTCACATTGCCATTAGCTTAGCTGCAGTCACTTACTATATAATCTAATCTAGCCTTTCTAGTTGATATCCCAAAGAAATAAATGTAGAAATAGCAACATCATGGCGTGTTTATTGTACTGAGAAGCTCTAAAATCATTTTAATGAGCTAAACCCACTACTATTAGTAATAGTCTAGTGACTACCAGCATGCTCTCTGCTTCAGGCAAAGTTTAGCTGGCTAAGCAAGGATGGGAAATCACAGAAGAGGATTCTTCACTTAAATAAATTAGCAATGCCATGACATTTATTGTGGATAGTAGCTTTTTAACTCAGAATCCTATGTTGAACCAACTAGAAGATGTTAGGTAGAATCTTTTCTTTTGCTTTCTGACTTGGAAGAAAGTTTCATGACCCCACTGATGAAAAGCAGAAAGGACCTAAAAATTTCTCTTCTTCCTCAGCTACTTGCTTAATTGTAGATTCTGAACTACCATTGCTTGTTTCTTGTTTTTTTCTTTTAATATACTCTTCCTTAGACCTTAAGAAAAATCCAGGCCTTAGAAATCAAAACCCTCCAGACCTCCTAGGTAGTGGGGGATTAACAATGTCTTCCCTTTATTACTTATGAGTGTGGAGTAAGCAGAAACAAAATGAAGTTAATATTTCAACAGTGCTAGAGTACATTTTAAATAAGCTTAAGTTTAAGATACACAATGCATTGCCTGTGGCAACAGAACCTGGTGTAAGATTTCTAGAAAATTAAGCTCAAAGCCTAAGTATGACTATACTCTATGAAGCAACAATCCCATTTCTGGGGATGTATCACACAATAAATTTACTACACAAGCAACTATAAGGATGTCCATCACTGTTAGAATTCAGAGGCAATCTAGATGGTCATCACCAGGGTAATGAATGTTTTAGTCTGTTTTTTGTCACAGTGAATGAAATACCTGACATAAATAAGAAGGTTCATGGTTTCAGAGATTCAGTTCATAGTGACTGATTTCATAACTCTGGGCCCAAGATCTGTGTCAGAAGGGTGTGTGGTAGAGAAAAGCAGCTCAGGACATGGCAACCAGGAAGTTGAGGGGATGGGGAAGGGGGAGAGAAAACATGAATGAGCTCTGCTCATCAGGTACAAAATAGAAAACTTAAGCACACCCCCAGTGATCTACTTCCTCCAGCCACACTCTACCTGCCTATAGTTACCACCTAGTTAATCCATATTACCACTAATAATCCACTTATTAGGTTATGACTATCATAACCTAATAATATTCTGCCCCTTTCCTCTGAAAACTCATGTCCATCTCACAATGCAAAATATGGTTAGTCTATTTTCAAGAGTCACCATAGTCTTAACAGTTCCAGCACTGCCCAAAAGTCCAAGTCCAAAATCTCTTACAGCACAGAATAAATGTTTCCATTCCACAAGGGAGAAATAGGGACATAGAAAGAAGGGATGGAACCAAAGCAAGATAAAAACATAGCTGTGAAAAATAAGTCCCATAGCTCCACATCCAATTTCATGATATTCTCTCCAAAGGGCTTATGTACCTCCTCCTTTATGGCCTTGCTGATTGTAGCTCACATGGCCTCTCTCTTGGCCTGTCTCTGCTCAATTCCTGCAGCTTTTCTCATCAAATGTTCCATGTAACTGGCATCTTTAATCTCTGGAGGCTCCACTGCAACTTTGGTTGCCTTCATGCATCACCCTCTGGGCCAGTCTGCAGGAATTCCAACCATGCTACACCTTGTCTGGCCTCCCAGGCCTTCCTTTGAAATCTTGGTGGAATCTTCTAGGACCCCATAACTCCAGCATTCTGCATTCTTGCATAACCAGCACCATGTGATTCGGGTTGATGCCAAGGTCTGCCAACATCTGGAGCAGTAGCCAAGCCTCCTGGGACCTTGGCAACAGCAGCCTCTTGGTGGCTAAGCACAGTGAAACAACTTCCTAGGCCCCCTGTGCAAGTAGGTTCCCTCATGGCTTCTTCTCAAAGGAGTAATTACTTTCATACCCTTGTGCCTGTGATGCACATGGTCTTGCCAATTCCTAAGATGCCCTCATCCTTCCTATTGTATCTGTGTAAAGTATTTAGCATTTCTTTAGTTTCTATAATTTCTTAACAAGTTCCTTAGCCTCAGTTTTACTTGCACTTTTCTGGCCAAACTGCAAGTTTTTCAAATCTTCTGTTCTTTCTGCTACTGATTATCACAGTAAACTTGGCTAAAAGCTGCCAACAAGACCTATGCCACACCCTGAACTGTATTCTGCCATGAAATTTCTTCTACCAGATTCATTAGTCCATCACCTTTAAATTCAATCTCACAGAAAGTTTCAGGACATGGGCAAAATGTAGACAACTTCTTTGCCAAAATATAACATGAATGGCCTCTAGTCCAATTTCCAATAATGTCTTCTCTGACACCTAATGAGCCCTGTCTTTGTCCACAGTCCTATCAGCATTCTGATCTTTTGAGTTCCCACCAGAATCACCCATTAAGCTATGTTTATAATATTATATAGCTTTTTCAGTTGCTCTCTAAACTTTTAAAAATTCCTCCCACAAACCAGCAACAAAGGTTTCTAAACCACATGGTCAGTTTAGTTACATCAAGGACCCCACTCTGAGTACCAGTTTCTTTTAGTCAGCTTTTTGTTGTGATGAACAAATTGCCAGACAAGAACAAGTTAAAGGAGGAAACAGTTTATTTTGGCTCATGGTTTTAGAGATTTAGTCCATGACCTGCTGACTCCATAGCTCTGGGCCCAAGCTGAGGCAGAACATTATGATGGGAGCATGTGGCAGGGGAAAGCAGCTCAGAACATGCCAACTAGGGGGCCAGGGCAGTGGGGGAGAGAGAGACACACACACACACAGTATGGGGTGGGGGAGGGCACTCTGCTCCTCAGGGACAAAATGTAAACCCCAAAGGCACACTCCCTAGTGACCTACCTCCTCTATCCACACCCTACCTGCCTCTTGCTACTACCCAGTTAATCCACATCAATGTGGATTAGCCCACTGATTAGGTTATGGCTCTCATACACTAATTATTTCACCTCTGAACATTCTTGTATTGTCTCATACATATCTAAACCATAACAATGGGTAAATAAAATATGGGGGACCAAACTACAGAAATTTATGCTGTAGAGAAAATAGCATCAAAAGCAACAAAGTAAATCTACATATGGCTACCTGATCTGAAATCTTGTGATAAATTTAAAAAGTACATAAATAAAAAACTAGAAACACATAAAACAATGAACTTTTTGTGGGATGTAAAAGCATAATCAGTACATAAATTAAACCTTTCAAGTGGCTCTCTCTGCTGGTGAGTATTGGGAAATGGTAGTGTCCATCTAGGGTGAAAATAAGTAATAAGAGGGAGAACCCACAAAGGCCAAGGATAACAATCTTCCATGAACACAGTAGTGTGAAATACTTATTCATATTGTACTTGAGGGAATAAATCAATTGAAATCTCAAAAATGGTAACTCAAATTCTTAGAGGAAAGAGTTGCATTTTAAAATCTTGGTCCATATTAGAAATTCTATGGCCCCTTGCATAGACAAGAACTATATTACTTTTCTGATTTTAATTACGTTTAACTTTATTGCTAAGTCTTGAATCCAGTGAAAGCACAATTCAGTGGTTTGTTTTTTTTTAAAGTATTTGTTTTTAAAAATGCAACTTTATTGAGATATGAGTTACATGTAGTTTCATTCATTTTTTAAGTTCAATGAATTTGGGCAAATGTATTTATCCTCTTCAACTGGGATATAAAACAGCTCTTTCGCCCCTAGTCAATTCCTTTGAGGTCTTTTCTGGGCAATCTCCTCATCCCACTTTGAAGCCTGGATAATTACTAATCTGATCTCTGTCACTACGAATTAGTTTTGCCTGTCTTGGCATTTTGTGTGAATGGGATCATTCAGTTTGCTGTGTCTGGTTTCCTTTACTTAGTGTAATGCTTTTGAGATGCATACATGTCATGATATATATCAATACTTCATTCCTGTTTACTGTTTAGCAGTATGCTATTGTGTGGAAATGCCAAATTTGTTAAACCATTCATCTGTCAATTTAACTTGTTTCTATCTTTTGGCTACTATAAAGTAGAACTTTAAAAATATTTGTGTACCAGTTGCTATATGCTTATAAATTTATTTTTGTGTTTGATTTTAGGAGGCTACTTATTTTTGTTTATGAATATTCATAACATATCTGGCATTATTTGGTGGAAAGACTGCATTATTTTTCCATCTTCATTTAAAACAATTGTGTTTTAATGATATACTCATGTATGTGTGAGTCGATTTCTCTATTTTCCATTTGTCTATATGTAGAATACTGTCCTTATAAATTTAGCTTTATAATAACTCTTGTTATTAAAAAGTGTAAGTCCTTCAAAATTGTTCTTTATTTTTAAAATTGTTTTCCTATTCTAGCTCCTTTATATTTCCATATACATTTTAGGATCACCTTGTCAATTTCTCTAAAAATCTTGCTGGAGCTTGGGTTGATAATGTGATAAATTTAGAGATATAGAGAATCTATATCTTAAATATCATAACCCAAAACATGGTATAGATCTTTATTTATATACATCATCTTTGGTTTCTGTCAACATTTTTTCACAGTTTTTAGTCTAGGTCTTACGTGAATTTTTGTACCTAAGTAATTTATATTTATTTGATACTTTCAAAAGTATTGGTTTTTGTTAAGATTCTTTTTTTCAATTATTTTATTGTTAATATATAGAAATAGAATTGATTTTGGATATGGGCTTTGCATCCTGAACTCTTGCTAAATTTACTTAGTAGTTCTAGTTGTTTTTTTCTTGTATATTCTGTAGAATTTATTTATGTAGTAATTAATGTCAATCCTCCATCAAGGACAAAAAATTTCTTTCTTTCTTTGCAACCTTCTTTCTTATCAATTGTATTAGCTGGGACATTTACTATGATGAAAAAACATCATAACTTAGTTTCTTCCTGATCTTAGTAGTAGCATATTTATTTATTCTGACTTAAGAATTAGGTAACAGTAATTTGTTTGTAAATGTCCCTTATCAGGTTGTGTTTTTTTTTTCTTTTTTTTTTTCCTGAGAGTTTTTAGGGTAATTAATGTAAAATTTTGTTGAATTCTTTTTATGTATCTATTATTTACATGCCTTTATGTATCTGATTATTTGATAATATAGTAAGTTATATTGATTGATTTAAAACTGTTAAACCCACTTTGTGTTCATGCAAAATGGATTTAAGAGTTACTAGTTGTGATGTGTTACTTTTCTATATTTATGTATTCAAATTTTAAATATTTTGTGAACAATTTTGCATGTATATTTTTGAGGATTATTAATCTGTAGTTTTCTAGGATTATTAGTCTGTAATGTTTTTGGCAGGATTTGGTGTAAGGATTATATTGGCCTGAAATGGTTTGAAACGTGTTCTCTCCTGTTTCTTAAGAAAGTTCGTATAAGATTGATGTTATATCTTCCTTCTTTTTTATGCAATTATCTATCTAGATGAATCCAGAAAATGAGACTGCCATTTTCTTTTTAGGAAAGTTTTAAATTATGACTTAAATTTCTTTAATAGATATTAATCTATTCATATTTCTTTTTCTTTGTATTGGGAATTTGTATCACTCTAAGAATCTTATAATTTTATTTAAGTGTGGAAAAACACTTCTGATATTTACAAGAGCTGCTTATTTATTATGGAGGAAAAACTAAAACACGAAGTTCAGTAATTAAGTTGGAATATCATTAGGGGAGGCTAAAGAACACATGGTGATATGTGGCCTTTCTAGGGTTCCTGTTGAATGTTTCAGCTAATTCATCACAATTAAACATTCCCAGTAGATACTCAACTTATAACAACCTGATATTTGTTCTTTTCATTGAGGTTGTTCTTTGACCAGTCACGTGGCCTCTGGGAATCTGCCAGATCTGATGTATATTTCTGCCACTCTTTTTCTGCTTAGTTCAGTTCACTTCTCTTTGATACTCAGCCTCATAAATTCTAGCTGCTCAGCTTCCCAGATTCTGATATCTCTCTTCCCAGTTCTGTAAACTAGCCTCTGCTTGGCTCATACCTCTGGGCAGAAATTAAGAGTGGACAACAGGATCACAGCCCCATCCTACACTGCCTGCTGTGTGATGTCCAAAAACAGTCCCTTCACGAATTTTGTTCAGCTTTCTAATTGTTTATTTTTATTTATCTATTTCGATCTTTTTAAAAAAATTATTTGTTTATTTATTTTAGATAAGCATTACTCCCTCAGGACAGGAAGAGGGTGGCTGTTCTTTCCCAAAAGTCTATAGCAATCTTGTCCTAGGTCAGAATTAGATTTTCACATTTATTCCTGAGCCACTCACCAGCAAAGGCTATGGAATTACCTATTTTGATGCAATCTAATTAGAGTCCATATGGGGAGTTGAGGATGGCAAATTTCTTAAGGCCACATTTTAAAGAGTGCATATCAAAAGGATATGAGGGGGCTGGGGATGTGGCTCAAGCGGTAGCACGCTCGCCTGGCATGCGTGCGGCCCGGGTTCGATCCTCAGCACCACATACAAACAAAGATGTTGTGTCCGCCGAAAACTTTTTAAAAAATAAATATTAAAAAATTCTCTCTCTCTCTCTTAAAAAAAATGGGATATGAGGGAACTTTTGGGGAGTGTGTTTTATATATCAATAGGGGTGATGGATACAAGACTTTATGCCTTTAAAACTCATCAAAATTGATATTGATGAGTTTTATTGTAGTTAAATTAGGCCTTAATAAAATACATTGAATAAAAAGAATGTTTATATACAGAAAACTGTATTTTAAAAATTATAAAATTTTGAAAAACACAAATATTCACAGTCAAAAGAAACTGAGCTGAGCTCCTACCTGCAGGCTTACAGTGAGTATTTTATAAGGTAACATCTTACTGATAGAATTGCCAGAAGCCAAAGATACTGTGGAGAGAGTAGCTTTCTGGGCCAGAAGCCTTGAAAGCTTTTTCTTGCCTTCTGTTTCTTTCTTCTTTCTTTTTTGGTGGGAGGTGGTAGGGTGTACCAGGTATTGAACTCAGAAGCACTTAGCCACTGAGCCACATCCCCAGCCCTATTTTGTATTTTACTGAGTTGCTTAGCGCCTCGCTTCTGCTGAGGCTGGCTTTGAACTCGTGATTCTCCTGTCTCAGGCTCCCGAGCCTGTGGGATTACAGGTATGTGCCACTGTGCCCGGCTGTTTCTTTCTTTCTCTTTTTTTTCCTCCCTAGCTACTGTCTCTTAGCCAATTTCTTTTTCTCTCACACCATACTTGAAAAGAAAGTGTTTTATCTTGTTTTTAATGGAATGGCCTCTTTATAAGTCCATCCTTCTTAGCCTCCTTAATAGTCACAGGCATAACACAGTACAGTGTCTTGGCATGTCTTCCTAGGAAAATAATCTTTCCTTTAGCATCTTTGTTTCACTTGGGATCATTGGTGAAAGTTAAGCCCATTATAATTTTGAAGTTGCTCTTCCATGACACTCTGATTGCCTACAGAACCTCAACCCCTCTTCTACTTAATTCTGAATCTGTTCCAGCATCCACTCCCCCTCATGTAGGCCATGTGACTCAGAGACCCCTATTCTCTTTCTATATAGCAATAAATCTTATAAATAATATAAATATTTGTTGAAAGAATTGCAGCTATTGAATTTCATTTTAACTTTTCATTTGGACTCCATTTGCAGGATCTCCAGAAAATGTAAGAAATGTGAGAAAAGGAAAACAAACACTAAAATGAGGCTTGTGTTTGTCAGTATTGGTTAGGCTGTACTGCAGTATCAATTATTTCTCAGGTCTTTCTGGCTTCTTATTAAAACTTTATTACTAGCTTATATCACATTTCTACTGCAGGTTGACAATAAGGAGTTGGGGGTTCTGGGCTCTATGAAGTCACTCAGAAAACCAGACTGATAGATCCTCTACCATCTTTTAGTTGCACCATCTAGAAAACAGCTTTCCTGATTGCCAAAGCAGGGGCAGAGAGAGCCTAAAGAGTTGAGCATAGGCTTTTCTCTGCCTCACCACTCACCTGTCATTAGATGGGACCAATCACATGACTTTGCTCAAGTGTATGGTCTGAAATATGCAGCTTTCTTTTTGCCCATGAGGAAGGAGGACCAGCTATTGGTGAATATCAATATTATGTTTTCAAAAAATTCTAAAACATGAAAATAAAGCTGGAAATTCAAATTAATAAAAAATCAAAATAAAAAAAATCCAAATTAATAAATGTTCATTTAAATGTTACTTCATCATTAAATTGGGTATATAAATATTTCATTGCATTCAGAAATTTTGTTTCTTGCTGGGGGTGGTGGTTCAGGCTTATAACCCCAGCTATGTGTTAGGCTAAGACAGGAGGATTGAAAGTTTGAGGCCAGCCTCAGCAACTCAGTGAGATCCTGTCAAAATACAAAATATGAAAAGGGCTGGGATGTAGCTCAGGGGTAAAGCACCCCTGGTTTTAATACCTATACTACATACAAAAGAAGTATGTTTATTAATTTCAAAGTCTTCAATAAGCCTACGTGCTAAAAATCATAAAAATTCATGAATTTTGTGTTTTATTTGTATCCAATAATCTGAAACACAAAATTATAAGACTCCTTTCAAAATTTTGGTAGGTACATTTAAGACACATTTGCTGTGATGTGTGCTATGGCCTTCAGAATTAAAAATGCCAAGAAAGTATTTTAATGGCCCTTGCTAGACAGTAAATTCCAAAAGGGCATAGTCTTTCTCACTTGTCATTTTTGTCTCTGGGCTTCCAGTACAATCTCTGACATAGTGAAAAAGATTGTCAATACATGCTGAACTACTGAACAAAAGTATAAAACAATTGAGGAAACTATGATCCTAATGAAGAAAGGCACAAGTGAAAAAAGTTCAGTGAATTTCTATAAATGTTATCAAAGTCCCAGTAGGAAAATCTGGCACATGCATAAAGTGCATAATTTGAGGAGAATTTAATGAAAATGTGGGCAGTCTCAAGGGGGAAGGGGAGGAAGCAATTTCTGGAAAGAAGGTCACCTGTAGAAAAGGTGACTTAGGGTTAAGATACTCAGCTGGCCTGCAGAATTTTTCTGAGCCAGACAGAGAAAGTGAAGTGGAGAAGTCAATGCCTGGCAGAGGGAATAATGCTTCACAAGGTAGGGAGGTGGGAAAACGTCTAATGTGTGAAATGATAGTCAGAAGTTCAGGCTGGGAAGTTTCTGGGGTGGAGTGGAGTTGATGAAGATGGAGAAGCCGGCAGGAGCTGTACTGTGAAGGGTCTTTGGAAATGGGATATTCTCCTATAGTCATGGTCTGCTGGCTGATTAGGAAAGCAAATCCTTCAAAATATTTCTGGATAATGTGAACTTCTCCTTAGTGAAACAAATAAAAATACAGGGGCTGGTGCCCGTGAGACTTTATAGTTTAGCTTTTGCCTATGTCTTCAAAATATAGCTCAAAAGCATGCTCCCTGCTGTGCTTCGTTCAATTTAAAAAATCCCCTTCACATTAATTGGGAGATCGAGTCAATAATATATCTGAATATTGTCTTGCTTTGTTTTTTTTTTTTTTTGGTGGCAGAAGAATATCTGGTTTGAGGGTAGGCAATAAGGGATCTGTTTGGAGAAAAAGGTAGAGGATGAAAGGGGAGGAATGTGAGATGGATTTTGATTTCCTGGACCTAACGTCCCAGAACTAGAGCTATAATTCTTCACATGCTCCCCTCTCTTTACCAGAGTTACCATGGTACAGGGTGTCTGGCTTGGTTTAAGATTCTGACTCAGCCACTATGTTTATCAGGTGGACTTTCCAGGAGATGCTGCTGATTGGCTATGGCTCCCACTCCAGGCAGGTGCAGATAATTACTGGTTTCATCATCAGGTGTGAGAACAGCAGTAGAAAGTTCACTAGTTTCCTCTATAGGATCCACCCAAAGGCCAGGAGTTGAATGCAGGCATCTGAGATGTGGGTGGCAATAGGAAGGTAGATGTGTAGAGGAGCTTACTTGCTTCTTTTAATCCCTGCAGACATGGGCTCCTTTCCGGTCTTGCATTCTTGGGCTGTCTGCATCAATGTTCAGTGCACTCACTCTCTGTCTCTGTCTCTCTGTTTCTCTGGGAGCCTTTCTAGTTTTCCCATAGTCTTGCCTGTCTGCTACATGGATGATTTCTTGCTCATTTATTCTTTAGATTTTATCCTAGTTATCACCTTGGAAGTTTTCTTTGGTTCAACTAAACTCCCATAGACAACATGGGAATAAACTTCAGGTAGGATATATGCCAGGAAAGATCCTGCCAGCAGGGCAGGAGCAGTACTTGCAGTAGTCCAATCATCCATGAGTTGGTCCTTTTTGTGCCCTGTTACCAACACCAAGTTTTAGTTCAGTTATGAGGAGAAGAGATCCAGTGGGAGAATTATAATATAAAATTATAATAAAATACCCATGTCCCAAATGTGACATGGTATCTCACTTTATAGTCTCAGGCATAGCTTTGGGGGTTCTGCAAGAGCATGTTAAGTTATAAGATTTACTACTTTGAGAAGTCTAAAGATATGGGTTGTCTTCACCAAAAGCACTGTTGCTTGGTAACAGAGTTGCTCTTCACCTTTATCAGGTTTCCAGGGGAACAGTGCTAAAATGTAAACCCATGGTCTAGGTTGTGGAAAAGGAGAAAGAGTATTATTTTCAACCCATTATCTATACCAGGTTTAGTTGAGAAGACATTCTTTGAGAAAAGACTTGAAGGAAGTGGGGGAATTAGCCATGTGGCTATTTGAGGAAAGTTCTCCAGGCAAAGGGAATGATCAGCATAAATATTTAAGATAGGGTCATGTCTGACTTCAGACAGGAGCATCAGGAATATCGAGTCATGTGGAGATGAAGAGTAGAAGAGTGGTAGGAATTGGTAAGTGCTGATCACAGAGGACATGGTAAAGAATCTGAATATTTCTGAATAGAATTAGGAGGTGTTATGGTTTAGATACGAATTATTCCCCCAAAACTTACATGTTAGAGAATGCAAGAAAGTTTAGAGGTAAAATGATTGGGTTATGAGAATTTTAATCTGATAAGTGTATTAATACCCTATTGGGATTAACTGGGTGGTAACTGTAGGCAGGTAGAATGTGGATGGAAGAGGTGGATGATTGGTGGCATGGCTTTGGGGTTTATATTCTGTTCCTGATAAATGCGAGCTCTCTTTGTTTCCTGGTGGTTATGTCCTGAGCTGTTTTCCTCTGTCTCACCCTTCTGTCATGATGTGCTGCCTCATCTTGGGCACAGAGCAATGGCGTTGGTTGTCTATGGACAGAGACCTATGAAACTCTGAGCCCCAAATAAACTTTTCCTCCTCTAAAATTGTTCTTGTCAAGTCTTTTCATCACAGCAGTGAAAAAGCTGACTAAAATAGGATCTGGAGAGTTTTTAAAAGAAGAGTGGTGCAATTTACCATGTTTAAAAGGATCATTCTGGCTGTTGTTTTAGGAATAGACTATAGGAAACGTTGAAAGCCCAGTGACTGTATAGAGGCTTCTGCTATAGGAATTTGATATGGAGTTGCTTGACTCATGGTAGCAGTTGAAGTGAGGGGTACTTTGATCATTTTTTATATATGATATACAAAATATGCAGTTTAGCATTGCATTCTCCATCAAATATGACTTTTTTTTGCTTTTTTGAAATATAGGTATGAATGAATATAGTACATATAGAGCTTACAGTAGGATGTTCTGAGAAATTGGAACTATAGCCAGTAAATGTTCTGTTTTTGAGAATGAAGTAAGTAAAAATAGTAAATACATACTGCCAAACAGATATATGAAGATTACTGAAGGTTTTGTGGTAGTATAAGAGGCCAATGCTGGTGTCCCTAAGTGTGTGGGAAGTGTATTACATTTCTATGATGAAAATATGTTAAAACCCAGGCATTTGCTTTCTCTCTCATTTTTAGCCCAGCATTCTATAATTTAGTTGCTATCAAGACAGAGGACCTTATTCTACCCAACAATATTTTATTTTGAGAACTTCTTCCTTAGTCAGTTCCTTTCCTTAGTATCTAAAAATAAAAACAAAATAAAAACTAGATTTTTTTCTGTTTATAGGATATCTATAAGTAAGAAATATAGATTGTAATAAAATTAGGTGAAAATATGGTAAATTTTGTTGTGCATATTTTGCCACAGTAAAAAGAATTAGTGAAACTTTTAGTGAAGTCACCTGAGAATTCAGGGTTGCAGGTTGTGTCAGTTCCCATGGGTGCCCTCTTTCTTAGAAAAGCTCCTCCACATGGTTCCCAAGGTACTCTTCTCTCATGGTTCATCTTCTACTTTAAAGATTGTTGGTTTTCAGTTGCCTTTGCTGGCTCATATTCCCCTCCCTGACCTCTAAAGGTGGGGGTTCCCCAGGCTCAGTCCTTGTACCTCTTTTCATCTCTGGCTATGCATATTCTTATGTGACTTAATTCAGTTCCTTAGCTCTAAATACTACCTGTACATTCTCAAGTTTACATTTCCAGGGCTGACCTCTTTTCTGAACTCCACGCTTTTATGTTCAACTGTTGACTTGACCTGTCCACTTGAATACCTAATAGACATCTTAATATTAATTAATCTTAAGCCAAGTTTTGATCTGTACTTTATTGTCACCCTCCCTCTCTCACTTAAAAAGAAAAGTAAACACAAGAAGCTGCTTTGAGCATAGTAAGAGTCATAAGTACACTTTCATAGCTCTGTGTCCTTGGATAAGTTATTAAAATTTTTGCACCTTGGTTACCTTACAAATGGAGATTATATACATTAAAATATGTGAATATTAAATGAATTTGTATACAGTAAAAAACTTGATAAAAATCCTGATGGCACCTCCTAAAAATTATTTAGAGTAAACTATTATTTATTATTATTGGTGTTGCTACTAATATGTTAATAACAAAATAATAATAATAACAATTGCCATTGGCTTAATTTCAAATCTGTTCTGAGTCTGCCACTTTCCACCACTTCCATGGTCACATCCCATCATCTGCTGCCTGGAAAATGCAAGAACTTCCTTACTGGCCTTCCCATTTCAATTCTTGTCCTATGTGGTAGTTAATTTTATACCAACTTGACTGCATCCTGGGGTGACCAGATATTTGATTAAACCTTAATCTGGGTGTGTCTGTGAGGGAGTTTTTGGTTGAGTCTGTTGTTTGAATTGGTAGTCTGAGTAAAGCAGATTACTCTCCCTCATGTAGATGAGAGTCATCCAAAAATTTGAAGATCTGAAAAGAAGTAAGACTTACATAAGAGGGAACTATCCAGGCATGGTGAAAATGGCCTATAATCCCAGTGACCAGAGAAGCTGAGGCAGGAAAGATTCCAAGTTCAAGGTCAGCCTTAGCAACTAAGCAAAACTCAGTCTAAAATTAAAAAAAAAATTAAAAAGGACTAGTGATATAACTCAGTGGCATATTGTCCCTGGAGTCAATCCTTATCTCCAATAAAATGAAAAAGGAAGAAAAAAAAAAAAAGGTAAGAAAGCACTCCTCCTCTCTAACTGACTTGAACTAGAACATACACCACTCTTTGTGTTAAGACTGACAGCTTTGGGGTTGAAACTACAACAGCTCTCCCAGTTTTATAGCTTGCTGGATGAAAATATAGGACTTCTCAATATCCATAATAATTGTCTGAACCAATTCCTTATAATAAATCTCTTTCTCTCTTTCTCTACACACACACACACACACACACATACCTTATTAGTTCTGTTTTTCTAGAGAATCTAATATACCTGTAAACCTATTCTTTCAAAATAGCTAAGGGAATCCTTCAAGAAAGTAAATTTTATTATATCAGTTCCCCATTCAAAATATTTTAGTGATTTCCCTTCATTTTTGAAGTAAAATTCTGTTATTTCCTTGAAGGGAGGAGGCAGAGGAAGGATGAAGTGGGTGGGCAAGCACCAGTTTCCTTTCTAACAGAAATCTCATCTGTTCCTTTTGCTCCCATGGTCAGTTGAAAATAGAAATAGAATATACAGTCACATGTGTGATTAGACTAAGTTTTCTTAGGCTTGTCCTGTTCAGTGAGTGATTTATTCTGAGCTCCAAAGAATCAATTTACACTTTTAAAGTGTTAAATAACAATTTTTTAAAGATATGAAAAGTATTTTTAGGAAATGAGCTGTAATGTCTGTGGCATAAAATAAAGTATGATATGTTCATAGTACTCATAGTCAAGCAGTATAGAAAGGTTCTAAGTGACTACCAGCCCCTTTCTAGGAGGCTACCATAATTAGTTTCTGTGTGTCTTTCAGAAAAATAAATTATGCATACATCAGTATAAAAATATTTCTATTTTTCATTCACACAAAAGGAGCAGCATGCCTTACACATTATTCTGCACTTGAGTTGCAACTCAATAATATGAGCTGCTCATTTTCTATTATGAGCTAATGATACAGATCTCCTTCCTCATATCATGAGCTTCATGGTATTCTATAGTCTGGATATATCATACTTAATTTAATAATAAATATAATGTGTAAGCATTTGGTGTTTCCATTTTTAGCTACAATAAATATCCTATATATATCTTGGCGAACTTTTGCAAGTGTGGATGTAGGTAAGTTCCCTGAAATGAATTTTTTGGTCAAAGGGTATGTATACTTTAAATATTGGAAGAGATAATCAAATTGTTTGTATAAGTTTATGTTGTACAAATTTATGTTTCTAACAATAGTGTCATTGCTGGTCATTATTAAACTTTGAAATTTTTTGCCATTCTATGAATAGAACTAACATTATATTTTAGTTTACATTTTTTAATTGTGATTTTTTCCCATGCCTATTGACCATTTAAGCAATTTTTTCTACAAGTTAGCGGTTCATATTTTATGCTTATGTTTATTAAATTACTTGTCTTAATTACATAACTTTTGTGTATGTTGAAGTTTTCCTTTCTCTAATATGTTTTATAAATATTTTTCTCAGTCTTGACAATGATTTTTAATTTTTCTGAGCAGCCTTTTCCATTCTATGATTTTGAATGCATTCACTGATTCTTTGAGAACACTCATGGTTTTACATTTTAAGATTTAAGTGTTTAAATCTTAATCTTTCTAGAAATGATTTAGTTCTACAAACTGGTAGGGATATTGTTCTATTTTTTTCTTCCTATTAGGTTACTTAGTTGCCTCAATACCACTTATTGAATAATCTATTCTTTTTGACTACTTACATGGATTATTCATTTAAAAAATAGATTTGCATTGATCTTTCTATTCTCTCTTCCATTCTAGTGGTCCATGTGCTTCCAAACTAATTACTGTAGCTTCTTGCCATGTCTAATTATCAGGGTGAACTTATCCTTTCTTGTTTTCTTTTTCAGTATATTCCTGTCTTTGGTAAATGTTTTGTTGTTTGTTTGTTTTGTTTTGTTTTTCCATTTGAACTTTAATTAACCTCTACAGACTGGAGACTAAATAAACCTTTGCTTGTTTTAATCTTTGTTCTTTACACATGAACATAATAATTACATGTGTTTCCTTCAACTGGAAACTAGGCCTTTTAGAATATAAGTGGTTTGAATACTCACAATGACAGGTTGTAAAAATCTGGGATATTCAGTTTTCATATACATGGCTCCAAATAAGAAACAGAAACATCATAAAGATGGAATTCTAAAGTCATGGATATTTGCATGTAGATTGTCAAAATTTCATGATTCTAGTTTCTATAATGAAAAACCAGCCAATAAATGCAAATAATGAAAGATCCAGTAACAATATTTAAGAATCATCTTTGATTTACCTATTAGGCATTTCCTGCCTTCTTCCTCACCTCCCAAAGTTCACTTGGTAAAATCAACTATCATTTTAAATTTTGTGTGTTTGTATGTTTTTTATTTGACATTTTCCCAACCTTTTCTTTGGTAGGGAGGATTCTTCTACTGTGTTGGCACTAAACTTAGTTTTCTTGGGAATCTGATGCCCTTTCAGTTCACTTCTCTAAATGTTCTTAAATATTGGCAACTACCAGTGGAAGTTCTAAAATCTTATCTTTCCCCATGAATTTTCCACTAGCTTGATTTATTTTCTTATTTGCACTTCTCATTATAGAGGAAGTGACAGCATGCATGTTGCCTTAAAATGCTTTTGCTCCATTTCTTCCCCTTTTAAAAAATGTAAGTTTATATTTCAGCAGCTGGCTGAAATCTCACAAGGAGATTTCAGAATTAGTAATCGTATTTTAGAACTGTTAGAATTCTTAACCTAAGTAATCATCTAAAGTTAATATCATTAATTGTATTTAACAGAAAAGTAAACAAGCTAAAGTAAAGTAAAAGGAGAAAAAAAATTGGTACAAGTCACATGCCACACAATATTTTGGTCAATTATGGAGCATATATATATGATGATCCCAAAAGATTATAATGGAATTGAAAAATTTCCATCTCCTGGTGGTGTGTGGTAACTGTTTTAATGGGGTAGAACAAGAAATTACTCATGTGTCTGTGGTGATGCTAGTGTAAACAAACCTAGCACAGTGCCAGTTGTATGAAAGTACAGCACAATTATGTACAGTACTGAATACTTGATAGTGATAACATGACTGTGTTGCTGGTTTATATATTTACTCTCTCTGGTGCCTTTACAGTTTAATTTTAGAGTATACTCTAAGTCATAAAAAGAGTCGACTATAAAATCGTGTACCGTGTTAGTCTGGCAGCAGCCTCACATATCACATGTTTGCCAGGTCTGTTGACTGCATCATTTTTTCTACTGTTTGATGTAACCTCATTCTGATTGTTCATCATGGCTCTAGGAGCAACAGGTTGTGTGTGTGTATGTGTGTGTGTGTGTGTGTGTGTGTGTATGCCACACAGCCTAGGTGTATGGCAGGTGGTTCCATCTAGGTCTGTGTAAGTGTGCTCTCAGATGCTTGTATGATGGCAAAGTTGAGGCACATCTCTCAGAGCATAATTAAGCAACACATGACTGCATATTTACATGCAGCTATTATGTGTTAAGTATTACTGAATGCTTCACTTCCTGAGGTTAATGACTACTCTGTTCACCAGTCTGCCCTCAGTATGTAGCATGCTGCCTGGGACATGATGCCTGCTGAGTGACTGTCAAAAGCTCAAATGAGCATCCAAGCTATAAGGCTGAATAGAAATGGCTGAGGAACAGTGGGGCTTTTCTCCTTGTCTTGGTGTGTGTGTGTGTGCATATGTGCATGTGGTGTGTGTGTGTTTGTGTTTAGCAGAATTTCTGTATAAATCATTGACCTGACTTTTACAATTGATTATATTCAGCTAAAATTTTGTTTATATCTTTCTCTATTGTGACAGAAATTTGAAAATGCCAATCATTGTGTGTGTGTGTGTGTGTGTGTGTGTGAGAGAGAGAGAGAGAGAGAGAGTGAGAGTGTTTAGGAGTTCATGTCTGTATACCCATAAAAGAAAAGCCTTAATAAATCTGGATTACTTTAATCTCTTTTATCAGGACTATTTATTCTCATTGGCTTTGGGAATGACTAGCAGAATTTTGATTTTCCAACCCTAAACTTTGAAGTCTACCTTTGCAGTTTTTAGCCCCTGAAATTAAGTATAGGGGGTAGGCAGCAGGGGCAATTGATAGAGAAATTTTTTTTTATTCTAGAAGGGAGTAAGTGGCATGTATTTCCCCTTATCAAATGTTGTCATTTGCACTTCACTAACACTGTAAAGTATTATTCTTTCAAAGACAGTGTTTGGGTTAAATATTAGACTCACCCCCACAGATAGCATCGTTCCATGGAGGGGCATGTTTCATATCCTAAAATTTCAGTTTATATTTTTAGGACAACACAGGCTTGATTTTCAGTTGACATTTTATGATGTTTGTGCTACCCACAACACTCCTTTCCATTAGCAGAATTAATCAAGGGTTGATTACACCTCCTCCACAAAGCCACTCGTTTTTGCAGTTTTTCCATCTTCCTTGCTTCAAGTGCCTGTGTCACAGCTCATGATTAATCACTCTCTTTAAGTATTATGAACAAGAGGACTGCTGTCTTTATCAACCCTGGAAAACAGAGAGAAAGTTACCATTGCTTGCCACACACATGAAAAGGTACATCACAATAGCCTCATGGTTTCCTATAACTCAGAGGTAATTTTTCACAGAAATGTACTTTAAAATTCCAGAGCAGTTGTATGCCTTTTCTTCTAAATTGCTGAGCAATTTAATGTCTTTTTAATGTGAGAAGCCATTTGCATTGTCCTGAAGTGTTACAGCCTTTAAGCCAATCAGAAGATTGCACTAGGTTCCATTTGCTCCCAGATTTCATGTGCTATAGTAACAGTGAAAGAAAAATCATACTCATTTTTCA
The DNA here is from genome assembly GCF_021218885.2 of Marmota monax. Lineage (NCBI taxonomy): Eukaryota > Metazoa > Chordata > Mammalia > Rodentia > Sciuridae > Marmota > Marmota monax. Next base: position 2,444,333 of record NW_026694339.1, read on the forward strand.
AAACTGTTGGCTGTTTTTGTTACTGCTAATGCAAAGCTTTGGTTTTTAATTTGTTATTGGTTTCTGCAAAGCACAAATCATATTATTGGTTTTAAATGATGAGCTATGCTATTATTTTAGATATGTGAAGAAACAAAACAAGACTGTTGTGTGAAAATTCAATTTTAAACTGCTTGATTAATTTATTTTAGTGGCATATAGCAAAGACCATTCTTTATTATGCTGGAATAAGCCAATTTACTGTAAATCAGTCTAACAAATGAAATGCCTGGAGGTACTTTATAAATTGCAGTACTGTTTATGCTGCAGTGAATATAAATGACTCAAGATGCAAATTCCTAAGACAGTATAAAAATGTTTCTAGCAGTATTTATATATAAATCATTGACCCAACTTTCATAGTTGATTATATTCAGCTAAGATTTTGTTTATGTCTTTCTTTTCCATTGGGAAAGAAATCTGAAGTTGCCAACCATTTTGAATGTTTGTCTTCCTTTCAGACATTTGGTAAGGAATGTGTTATGGTTTGGATATGAGGTACAGGCTTAGAGAATATCAGGAGTCCAATGCAGGCATATTTAAAGGTGAAATGATTGAATTATGAGACATATAACCTAATCAGTCCATCCTACTTTTCAAAGACTGACCGGGTGATAACTATACGCAGGTGGACTATGGCTGGAGAAGGTGGGTCACTGCGGGTGTGCCCTGGAAGTGTTCATCTTCCTTGTGGCCCTTTTCTTCCCTCCCTCTCTCTGCTTCTTGACCCAACAGTGAGCTAAACAGCTTTCCTTCCATTGGGTCCTTCCCCAATGGTGTGCTGCCTCACCTTGGGCCCAGAGCAATGGAGTTGGCTATCTATGGACTGAGACCTCTGTAACCATGAGTTCCCAATAAACTGTTCCTGCTCTAAGCTGTTCATTTTGGGTATTTTGGTAACAGTGACAAAAAGCCAAGTAAAATAGAGCTTGTCATATTTAGTTTTTACTGACCAGAAGATAGATTTACTCAGAGGGTGGCAAAATTTTCATAAAGAGTTGACATAATAGGTTGTCAGTGCAGCATAGATTAATATTAATATTAACTGTCCATAGATTCCTCTGACTGAGAAAAGCAAGATATTAAAAAAGCAGGTGAATAGGATTGTTGTATATACAATCAGGCATTTCATATAGGTGTAAACCTCCATATTTCAACATTTAGAGATGGGGAGATATAAGTTCCTTATGCAAACATACTTGTTGCTAACAAGGTTTCCTAAGGAGTGAGGTGGGTGCAAAGAGAGCAAAGTGGAAACAAAAAATGACCTAAAAAGCTGATTTTATGTTTGTGAAATGGGTACATTTCTTCTACTGCTTTTATTGTTTAGGGGAGAACTCTTCTCCATTTATAGAACAGTAAATAAATTTCTCTCTATTTAACAAATCTTACACATTAAATATTAAGTACCTCAATTTGGAAATCTTATCACTTGATTTGACAAAGGAATATGATTTTTTTTGTAACATGAATAATCAACCACCCTTAATTAACAAAGGGAAGGACATGAATTGGTAAACAGAAACTCAAGGTGGGAGTAAACAGAAACTCAAGGTGGGAGTAACTATTCATTACAGGGCTTTGTCTTTTATTCAATAAGCAATTATTTAGCACCTATTATGGGCAAGGCTTTGCATTAAATACAAAATAGAGTGCACAGAGTAGCATTGTGCAAACCTCAAGGAATATATAGTATAGTTGGTGAGATCAATAAGCAATTAATGCACAGTAAGTTTGTCTAATGGGAAAGGGAAGAAATATTCTAGTCAGAGAACAGCATGTGAAAACTTCAAAAGTGAGAGGGGCATGGCATATGTAGGGACTGCAGGATGGAATGTTCTTGGGGAATGTTGGGGAGGAAAGCTAGCTGGGAAGAACAGGCTTAGAGAATATCAGGAGACGAAATTAAGGAGGGTTTGGATGAGAGTGTGTAGAGGCTTAGTGGGCGTGCTGTAGAGTTTGGGCTCTAACACAAGTGATGAGGAGCTCTAGAAAAGGATAACTTGCAAGTGGCATGACTAGATTCATGTTTTTAAAAAGGTAACTCCAGCAGAAAGATGGAAGATGTATTTGAGGAAAAGGTGTGAAGCAGTGAAACCTTTCAGGAAGGTTTTGCTAAAGATAACTAGGAAAAAAATAAGGCAGAAGAGGAAAGAGATATTGTGGGAATGAATATAAAGGTAGAATTGATAGAATATAGTATTTGTTGGGAGGGGTTAGTCAGAAAGTCAGGAGATAAATATGCCTTCAATGTTTCCAAAAACAAAATCAGTTCAATACTAATTCTCCCTTATTAACTCCATGAGAAAGGAAAAGGACTTAGATTTAGGAAATGCTTATAAGCAGGCCAGGTCTAAACACAAAACAATTTTTATTGGGTGTTTACTATATATTGGGCTAAACACATTATATGCACTATCTGTCTCTTCACTAACATTCATTTAACAAATATATAGTAAGTGCCAATTACATTCTTGAAGGTGTTTTAGACATTATTATTTTTTTCATCTTATAAATGGAAATGGCAGCTTGAAACAAAGGTCTAGGAACTTGTCCATAATTTTATAGCTGATTGGTGGTGGAGTTGGGAATAAAATCCAGGTTTGTGAAACTCTAAGTCTTATGCAATTCAATAACCTGCTGTGCTGCTTTCTTAAAATTATTTTTATTTTCTTACTTTTTGCAGGGTGGGTAGGGTCTGCCGAGGGTTAGGTAAGCTCTGTGTTTCCCAACAAAGTTGGAGTAGTGTAGCCTATCCAGTTCTATATTTAATTCAGTACCTTCTGACTATCTGTGAAATATGTATTTGCATTGATATTTTTCATTTTCTAAGCTATTTATTTCTCTCTGTGAAGTTTAAAATTTGTTCTTATATCTTCTACACATATGCACCACTACACTTTTTTATACTACACAAATGCAACATTTTTTTCTCTCATATGCCTCCCTTGATGATGATATGATTTTGATATAATATTACCAACTGCTTATCTATTATGACTGTTTTCCCTAATCATAGCGCAGCAGCACTATGTGAAAAAGTGTGATTATTTTTCCTTTACTGCACAGTGTTAGTATTTGTCGTCTTCTGCTTCTTTTGCTTATTTTTCTATGTACTTATTATTAACCCATCCTTAGATTTTTACCAACTATCTAGAATACCTCTGAATATATTCACTCATTTCAGGGTTCTATTTTGTCTTCCTGAAGACATTTCTTCTGTACCTTTATTACTTTTACCTAAGGAACTCAGCTGGTTTCTTCTTTGCCAAGTATATACTTTGATCACCTGGGATCTTCTTTTATGATCACCACGAAGTGCCTTTACTTCTATAGGTTGTTTGATTTTTCTTGCCTTTCCTATTTAATTCTCATAGAAAATAATATTTTTGAAAAACTTTCATGTTAAAATATATTTCCCCTCCACATTTAAAAAGATATTTTTAGTTGTAGATGGATATAATACCTTTATTTATTTATTTTTAATAGATAAAAATAAATACATTTTATTTTGCTGAGGATTGAACCAGTGCCTCACATGTGCTAGGCAAGTGCTCTTCCACTGAGCTACAACCCCCGCCCACCCTCCTTTCACTTTTAAATGATAATTTGACAAGATAATAAATTCTAGGTTGAAAATAATTTTCATTTAGTATTTAAAAAGAATTCTACTATGGTTATCTAGCTCACAGTATTGAAGCTGAGCCAGTTAATATTCCATTTTTCTTTTCTGGAAGTTTGAGGGAACTTCTCTTTGTTCCCATTATTCTGAAATTACAGGATGATAAGTTTGTATGTATGAGTGTGTGTGTGTATTTGTGTGTGTGTGTGTGCGTGTGCTTGCATGTGTCTGTGTGTGTGGTCCGATGGTTTTTCTCTTTGTGTAGTCATGCTCAGTCTTTCCTCTTTCCTTTCCTTCTCCCCTGTGTCTTTTATTTTAGATATTGTGCTTAGATACATGTTAAACAGTGTCTTTATGTTCAATTTTAAGAAAAGGAGGCTAAAAATCTAAATAACCTAGGTGAAAATATGAGAATATGAATGCAACTTGTTGATTGGGAGCCTTGTAGGCAGGCTGATCCTCCTGGGCCTTTAGGTGGGGTAAGTCTGATGTTCATACCCCTTTGGGCTGTCAAGATTCTGCAGAGAAGACTCTTCAGTCTCCTTCCTGAGGGTGACAGCTGGCAGATAGAATTCCGTGAACCCAGTGGGCCAGGGATCTCCTCTATATTTAGTAATATGTCCCTTGAGGTGGGCTGTTCTTAGTGACTTTCAACCAGAAGGGAAAGACCTCTATTTTACCTTCTGTGAAGAAAGGTGCCAAGCAGGTACACAGGCTGGGGTAGAGATTTGCTGTGGGGATATACAGGGTTGGATGGAGATCTGAGATGCATGAGACTTTCAGATATTTTTCTTCTTAAAGTTCTTCCCCTTTACTCACATTTTCACACATAACTCATGCCGCCATTTTATGAATCTTTGGAGGATCCTTGGCTCATTGCCACTCACTGAAGATTCAGTCTTCTTATGGATGATAATTCATTCATTTCTTTTCCTTCTGCTTTATTTCTTTCCCATATTTGTTTTTGTTTCTTCTCATGTTCTCCATGTTTTTTGGGGGGTTGTGCCTTAACAGATCTATTTGATATTTTACAATTTTAGGAGATTTTTGATGGGAAAAGTAGATATGTGTATTAAATCTTCCCTCTTCACCCATAAGTTCAGAAAATACCAAGAAACTATATGTGGGTCTTTTGTGATGCTATTGTGCTTTTTGATTTCATTTATTAAGTCTGCTTTCTCTTGTGGCATCCTCTATGGAAATGAAGAACCATTAGCCAGAATATTCTTGTCTAATGGACTGGAACAATCATGTTTTATTTTTATCTCTGCTATCAACTGTGATTGGAGTCAAATCCCTAAGTCTCTGCTCTTTAGTCTATGTCTCTATGAAATAGAAGTCATACCCTATGATCGCAGGTTCTTTTTTTTTCTCCCCTGAAGGTTCTTATAACAAAGATTATTGCAGTATTTTGTAAAAGGACTTTAATGTGCTCCATAAATGCAAAATAATCTACATGCAAAGATGCCTTAGTGTTCTTCATAATTTAAGAAATATCAGTTCGTAAAACTTGTCCCCACAGATCGTTTTTTTCATTGCCTAATTATTTTTGCTGCTTTCCCTCCCTTTTCCAAGATCAGCCAACTGCTGTACCCTATACAAGAGGAGTAAAATGATTACACTCATCTTTTCCATGTCAAACTTCTGCCAACACCTCTCATGGCGTTTCTTCACTCCTTTTTTTTTTTTTTAAAGAGAGAGCGGGGGGGGGGAGAGAGAGAGAGAGAGAGAGAAGTTTATTATTTATTTTTTAGTTATCGGCGGACACAACATCTTTGTTTTGTATGTGGTGCTGAGGATTGAACCCGGGCCGCACGCATGCCAGGCGAGCACGCTACCACTTGAGCCACATCCCCAGCCCGTTTCTTCACTCTTGACAAAAACAATGAGTGAATGAATTCATCTTTATTACATCTTCTCTGTTTCTCCTGCCTTTGACTATCCCATCTGGTTAGCCTAGATGAGAGATTTTCCCCTTGTGCCATCACCACAGTTTCAAACAAAATGACAGTGCCTGTCATCAGCTTATTCCAACTGCCAAATTATAGAATATATTTCCTTTACTAACTGAGGAAGAAATACTGACAGAAAAGACCTGGATTCAGTGACCTAAGCCAAAAATAGTTATAGGCAGAAAAGAAAAAATCAATCATTCGTGATTCCCAGCAGGCATCAAAGAACTCCAAAATGACTCTTCTTTCTCCTGAACTTTCTCCGAAAGGTTAATTGTCTCATGACTTCATAGCATCACTTCCTGAGATTCATATACTAGAGATAAAATTCTTGTGCACCTTTCCTAAGAAGTTTCTCTTGAGGTAGTTGATAGTTGGAGGCTATACTTTTTGCAACAGAAAAAGAAAATTAAATGGATTTTGACTTCCAGACTTGACAGTCATTGGGACATTCTCCAACTTTAAACAACTAGAAAAACTGTACAAAATATATGGGAAATGATTTTTTAAAAAATTGGGTAATAGGCATCCCAGAAATCTGATCCCTGAGTAGGGAAACACAGTAAGTACTAAAATCACTTGGGTTTTCTACCAAAGGAACAGGAATGGGGATCCAAGGATGAGCAAAATCGTCCAACTGATTTGAGGAGACAGATATCATAGCATAGAGAAGAGATGACTCATTTGGAGTTTCTAGGACAGAGTTCAGGAGAAGAGAACTATGAGAAAGAAATCCAGAAATCTGAATATGGGTTTCCTTGGGTATGATGCTGAATGCATATCTTGAATTTATATGGCATAAATTGATGAAGCTAGAAAAGATCATTGGTAGTTAAAAGCTGAAAAATTCCCATTGCTCACACAGTGCTGGGAGAGGTTGAAATTCTAACCAGCCAGAATAGAGTCTTTGGCTTCTTAGATATTTCTGTAGATACTTCAGAAAGATAATATTTTAGAAATGTGACTAAACTAACCCTAATATAAAGGTTACTCTAGAGCTTATATACCAAGGCTAAAAAGGGAAGTTTTGAAAAGATTAAGAATATTTGCAGTAAATTAACTGCCTATCAGAACAATGTCCAACATGATTTAAAGGCTCTAACAAAATCCAGTATATAAGAGTGTAAAGTTAACAAAGATCAACATTGTGTAAAAATTAATGTACTGGTCTGGGATTGTGGCTCAGTAGCAGAGTGCTTGCCTAGCATGCATGAGGCACTGGTTTTGATTCTTGCACCACATACCAATAAATAAAATAAAGGTCCATTGAACAACTAAAAATTTTTTTTTTAAAAATTAATATGCCAGTAATACTTTAAAATACTATTATTAGTAATGCTTAAAATATAATGAAAAACATAAAAATAATGACAAGAGTGTTATAAGTTTTAAAAAAGAACTTGAAGCAGAAACACATAATATCTCTAGTGCTTATTAGTTGAGATCAAGAGCAGATTGGATACAAATGAAAAATAAAAAATCAGTGAGTGCCAAGATATGTTGATAGAATCTATCCAAAATGAAAAACTGAAACTCAGGGAGAAACACAAAAAAACGAACAAACTTCCCCAAACCAAAAACAAACAAATCCCCCAAAGAAAACAATGTTCTCAGGAAGTTATGGAAAATATCAATTTATTTGTAGTGGCAGAATAAAATAGACGAGGGTAGAGAACAACAACAACAAAAACAACAACAACAAAGTGGCTAAAAAATTTGCTAAAAAATTATAGACACCAATCCCAAGAAGTTCAGTGAACCCTAAGCAGGTTAGATATAAAGAAAACCACATAGATGTGCATTATAACCAAATTGCTAAAATTTAGTGATTAAATTTTGTTTTCCTTAAAAGTATCCCCAAAAAAGGGAGAAGAGGCATTCTTACTCATGAATAAAGAAAGAAACACTTAAGTTTTTTTTTAATTAAAAAAAAAGAAATATGTGGAATAATATCTTAAAGTGCTAACCCCCCCCCACAAAAAAAACCCCTTCAACCTAAAAATTTATATTCAGTGCAACTATCCTACAAAATGAAGGTGGAATAAATAGTTTTTAAAGATAGATTAAGCAAATAGTTTAACAGATACTACAAAATATAAAAATGTTGAAATGTCGAAGGAAAATAATACCAGAATAATTTTTTTATGTGTGTACATAAAAGGAATAAAGAGTGCCAGAAGTGGAAAACAAGAGCTTAGAAATAGAAATATTATTTCTAATTTAAAATTCATTAAAGGATAATTGATTATTAGAGGCAAAATTATTATAATATATCCACTGAAACTCAATTAATGTGTATAATTAATAATACATGTTAATAGAAAATATAAAACCCAAAATACAATATATGGTGTTTATGATATAAGTCAAAGTAAAATGTATAAAAACAAGGATAGAAGACACATGCAGGCATATTATTGTAAGAGTCTTATAAGAAAAATGGGAAAATATTTTTGAAGTAGACTGTGAAAAATTAAATTTGTATAGTATAAACTCTAGAACATCCTCTGAAACAAAACACAAAGACATGTAGCCAGTAAATACAATCATAGAGATAAAATACAAAATAAGTATATACTCAATAAATTCAGAGGAATGATGAGAGAGAGGAAAAAAACTCAATAAAAATATTACACAGGAAATTAGAAAATAATATGCATGGAATGAAAAAGAAAAATACATTTAAATTTGTGAACTATTAATAAAATAGTGCTTAGAGACAATTTTTTAGCTTTAAATGCTTAAATTAGAAAAGAAGGTTTAAATTGATAATCTTCTACACTAAGAAGTTGATGAGCTGGCTGGGACTGTGGCTCAATGGCAGTGTGCTTGTCTCCCATGCATGAGGTCCTGGGTTCTATCCTCAGCACGACATAAATGAATAAAATAAAAGTACTGTGCCCATCTATCAAAAAGAAAAAATGTCTAAAAGAAGTTAAAGAGCAAATTAAATCCAAACTAGAGAGGAAGAAATATTAAAGATAGGGAATAGAAAACAATAAAATAGAAAATAGAAAAACAATAGATAAAAGTCAATGTTACCAAAAGTTAGTTTTTTTAGGTGCTGGTGGGGGACAATAACAAAATAAATCAACACCTAGCTAGACTAATTAGAAAAAAAAGATGACACAACTTACCAGTAACTAGATCCTAAACTATTAAAAGAATAACAAGGTAATGATATGAACAACTTTGAATTCATAAAATTAATAAATGGATATGTTTTATTATATGTAAATTATACCTTAGTAAAGTTGATTTAAAAAAAGAAGAAAATGAGCCTGTAATTCCAATTGCTTATTTACTGAGCTCCCAGATACTTGTCACAGCCCTTCTTATTTGATCTCACAGTAAACTAGTGGTGCAACAGTGGTTTGGAATGTATATTCTACAACGGAACCACCTGTCTTTGAATTATGGTTCTATCCATTAGCAAGTGCATCATCACTAGGAAGGTCATGTAACCACTAGAATGTGAACTGCACATGGGCAGGATTCTGTTTGGTGCACCAAGAAGAGTCCTTTGCACATGGAAGACATCTAGTGAGTCTTTTGCTAAACTTCAATTGACAGATGAGGAAGTCGTGGCAAAACAGAAGTTTGCGACTCTCATAGTTTGCCAGGAAGGGAGAAACTCAGGAATCAGTCCTGTCAGATTTCAACTCCCATGTCAATCAAATGAGAAACCTTAGAAATAGCAAGAGAGACTCAGAGGTAACTGGTTTTCCCCTTTAATTTTCTTATAAGAAATAGAAATTATACTTCTTTTTATTATCAAATTAACCCTTGGTATGGTTACCTCTCTCACTTTAAATAGAGCTGTTGTTGCAGAAAGAAAAGAAAGCCAAGGTTATTTTTCTTTCAATATTACCATTAGATGCTGCTGCTTAAAATGTGCATTGAGTGCTCACAATGCAAGCACTTAGTGCACCAGGGATTTGGTAAGAGAAATAAATAAAACCCAAAATAATAATTTTGATGTCTTGAGAAACATGCCATTTTGACCTATAAGACACATCTAATAAAGGTCATCAGAATAATATGACATTAATTCCCATTCAGATAACTTTCAAACTGTGAAACATAGGCCTCATATCTGGCTAGGCATTTGCATAGGGATGGAACTGAAGAAATGAGACTAATGTGACAGTCATTTGCTACAGTCTTTCATTGTAGTTTTCACCACTGTGGAAACTTTAGATCTCACAACTGAAAATCCCATTCTAAACAAACGGCATAAAGTGTAATTGTATAGACTTACAAGCCTAGTAAATAATACATTTGGGATATTATTTTAAGATTATGAACCAGAATCAGGATGTGTCTGATGCATTTAGATTATTTTTTCTTCTTCCTAATTAAATGACTCAGTCGAAGCCTGACTCACTAGGAATGAGTTGAGTTTAAAACATAAATACCCTTGACAGTTATTTCTTCAGCTCTGAGTTCCTTCATTTATTAAATGTTATCTTGAACTTTATTATAAAATAGTTCAGATATATGAAGTGTGAGACTTTTGTCAGAAACCCCCAAGCTACTGTCATTCAGTCCCCAGACTTTTGGTCAGCTTGGGTCAGGTAGTAGCTTGTGTCTACTCTTTCACACTCCCCAGTAAGTATTTCATCTTTAAGACTTTTAGTATGTATTTCTAAAATAAGTCAGTATCACAGTACTTTCACTGAACCTAGACAAATTTAATAAATACATATACATTTATATATGTAGGATATATCTAATGCCATATATAAAAGTTCTTTGAAATTGATGATAGACATAATTATTAAAGTTAAAACTATAAATCTTTATGATCTTGGACTAGACAACAATTTCTTGGGAGGCAAAAACCACAAACCATGAAAAAAATGATAATATGGCTTTCATAAAAAAGTAAAAGCTTGTTTTTCAAACAACATGATTAAGGAAAAAAGTGATGGGCTAGGAGAAAATATTTGCAAGATTTATATCTTACAAAGGAATTATATTCAGAATACAAAAAGAATCTTTAAAATTTAATTATAAACAAACAATTTAAAAAATGAGCTAAGATTTCAGTAGTTACTTTGCCAAGGAAGATATCCAATGGTAAATATAATCAAAGGGAAAAACAGGCTCATCATTATTAGTTATCAGGGAAAAGTAGTGACATACTACTACATGCTGATAAAATGAGTACAATTAAAGAATGCAGTAACAAGAGGGTTGGTAATGATGATGGAGAACTGGAACCCTCATGCATTGCTACTGGAAATGCAGAATGGTATAGTCATTTTATAAAACAGTTTAGAATAGTACAGTAGTTTCTTATCAATTGAAACATGTTCTAAGGTACTCTCCAGAAATCCTTCTACTAGGTAGTAATGGAAGAGTAAAACAAATAAACAAACCATGTTCACACAAATAGTTGTTGTCAAATAAATGTTAATAGCAACATTATTTATAATGGCTCAGACTAGAAATTACCCAATTTTCCAATTGGGTTATTGATAAGCAAATTACACTATATCCATAAACTGTAATATTACTTATCAATAAAAAGAGTACAAGTTTACACAGTAATAGATTTTCACAGGAAACATCAAAAGCTCAATGGAAGAAGCCAAATCACAAAAAGACTACATTCTGTATTATTCTATTTATAGGAAATTATAGAAATTCTAAGAAATATTATAATAATAGGAGGTCATTGGGTCTGAAGGACTGGAACTGGAGAAGGCTGACTGCACGGGGGTGTGAGGGAACTTTTTAGGGTGATGAAATGCTATCTACCATGACTGATGATTTTATAAGACTATATTATTTTTCAAATTCATTGACTTACGTACTTATACTGGGAATAAAGTAGTGAGTAAAATAGTTTAAGGTCCTTGTCCTCATTCCCCTCTGCACTATCTCATATGGTGGTTTCAAATTAATAGGGAAGTTTAGTAATTTATACCAAAAACTACTCATAAAGAGCCTTCTTCTAAAAAGCATTTGACAAAATACAGCACTCCTTTATGTTAAAAACACTAGAAAAATAGGGATAACAGAAATATATCTCAACATCGTAAAGGCTACTACACTAAGCCTCAGGCCAACATCATTCTAAATGAAGAAAAATTGAAGGCATTCCCTCTAAAATCTGGAATAAGACAGGGATGCTCTCTTTCACCACTTCTATTCAACATAGTTCTTGAAACACTGGCCAGAACAAGTAGACAGATGAAAGAAATTAAAGGGATAAGAATAGAAAAAAAAAGAACTTAAACTAGCTCTATTTACTGACTATATGATTCTATACCTAGAAGACCCAAAAAACTCCACCAGAAAACTTCTAGAACTAGTAAATGAATTCAGCAAAGTAGCAGGATATAAAATCAACACCCATAAATCAAAGGCATTTCTGTATATCAGTGACAAATTCTCTGAGAAGGAAATAAGGAAAACTACTCCATTCACAATATCCTTAAGAAAAAAAAAGATACTTGGGAATCAACTTAACAAAAGAGGTGAAAGATCTATACAATGAAAACTACAGAACCCTAAAGAGAGAAATCAAAGAATACCTTAGAAGATGGAAAATCTACCTTGCTCATAGATAGGCAGAATTAATATTATCAAAATGACCATAATTCCAAAAGCACTATACAGATTTAATGCAATTCCGATCAAAATCCCAATGACATTCCTCATAGAAATAGAAAAAGCAATCATGAAATACATCTGGAAAAATAAGAGACCCAGAACAGTTAAAGCAATCCCAAGCAGAAAGAGTGAAGCAGGTGGTATTGCTATACCAGACCTTAAACTATACGACAGAGCAATAGTAACAAAAACAGCCAACATGCTATTGGCACCAAAACAGGCTGGTAGACCAATGGTACAGAATAGAGGACACAGAGACTAACCCACAAAATTGCAATTATCTTATATTAGACAAAGCTGCCAAAAACATGCACTGGAGAAAAGATAGCATCTTCAACAAATGGTGCTGGGAAAACTGGAAATCCATATGCAACAAAATGAAATTAAACCCCTATCTCTCACCCTGCACAAAATTCAACTCAAAATGGATCAAAGACCTAGGAATTAAACCCGAGACTCTGCGTCTAATAGAAGAAAAAGTAGGCCCTTTTTCTTTTATTGGGGCTACACCCCAACTTCCTTAATAAGACTCCTGTAGCGCAAGAATTAAAACCAAGAATCAATAAATGGGATGAAATTAAAAAAAAGTTTTCTCTCAGCAAAAGAAACAATCTGTGAGGTGAACAGAGAGCCTACATCCTGGGAGCAAATTTTTACCCCTCACACATCAGATAGAGCACTAATCTCTAGGGTATACAAAGAACTCAAAAAGCTAAACACCGAAAAAACAAATAAATAATCAACAAATGGTCCAAGGATCTGAACAGACACTTCTCAGGAGAGGATATAAAAATCAATCAACAAATATATGAAAAAATGGTCATCATCTCTAGCAATCAGAGAAATGCAAATCAAAACTACTGTAAGATATCATCTCATTGCAGTCAGAATGGCAGCTCTTATGAAGACAAACAATAACAAGTGTTGGCGAGGATGTGGAGAAAAAGGTACACTCATACATTGCTGGTGGGACTGCAAATTGATGCAGCCAATTTGGAAAGCAGTATGGAGATTCCTTGGAAATCTGGGAATGCAACTACCATTTGACCCAACTATTTCTCTTCTCGGACTATACCCAAAGGATTTAAAAACAGCATACTATAGGGACACAGCCACATCAATGTTTATAGCAGTACAATTCATAATAGCTAAACTGTGGAGCCAACCTAGATGTCCTTCAGTGGATGAATGGATAAAAAAATGTGGCATATATACACAATAGAATTTTACTCAGCATTAAAAAAGAACAAAATCATGGCATCTGCAGGTAAATGGATGGCATTGGAGAAGATAATGTTATGTGAAGTTAGCCAATCCTCAAAAAACAAATGCCAAATGTTTTCTCTGCTATAATGAGGTTGACTCATAGTGGGGTAGGGAGGGAGAACATGGGAGGATTAGATGAATTCTAGATAGGGCAGAGGGGTGGGAGGGAAAGGGAGGGGTCAAGGGATTAGAAAGGATGGTGGAATGTAATGGACATGTGAAATGTGATTATACAAGTACATGTATGAAGGCTTGAATTGGGTGTCAACATACTTTGTGTACAGAGATATGAAAAATTGTGGTATATATGTGTATTAAGAATTGTAATGCAAAACAAACCAAAGTACATGTATAACAGCATAAATTGGCGTGAACATACTATATATATGGAGATATGAAAAATTGTGCTCTCTATGTGTGATAAGAACTGTAATGCATTCCACTGCTGTCGTGTATTTATATATATATATAAAAGAGCCTTCTTCTTGGCTATCTTAGCTATGTCCACAGATACTGCTACAAATGCCTTTGGTTGCTGCCAGAGGGTGTTACTTGATAGGACTGCCATTATAAAATGCTTTAGGGCTTAAACAATAAAAATTTGTTTTCTCACAATTATGGCGACTAGAAGTCCAAGGTCTAGGTGTCATCACTTAGGTTTCTTCTGAGGCCTCCCTCCTTAGTTTATAGATCACCACCTTATCCCCATGTCCTTTCATGATCTTTCCTTTGTACATAAACCCATGGTATCTCTGTGTGTGTCCAATTTTCCTTATTATAAGGACACCAATAAGAATGAATTAGGGTCTACGTACATACACTTAGCTTAATCACTTCTTTAAAACTAGGGATTAGGGCTGGGGATGTGGCTCAAGCAGTAGCGTGCTCGCCTGGCATGCGTGCAGCCCGGGTTCAATCCTCAGCACCACATACCAACAAAGATGTTGTGTCTGCAGAGAACTAAAAAATAAATATTAAAAAAAAAATTCTCTCTCTCTCTCTTTGTAAAAAAAAACAACCAAAAAACCAAAACAACAACAACAAAAAAACCCCCTAGGGATTAGGACTTCAACGTATGAATTATGGAGGAAACAATTCATGTGTGTGTATATATGTACACTATTATATATATGAATATGTATAACTACATATATATATATATAACTACATATATATATATATATTCATGCTTTTCCAGGGCCCTCTGTTAGATAGCTACTAAGCATCTAAAGGACTGCTTCTAAAAAATTCTAGAAAAAGGAATAACAGGAGTGGTTTTGGAAGAATCTCATACATTTTATATTGTTTAGAACATTACAAGGTAATAAACAGGGCTGACAAAGGAGCACCAGTCTCTGGTCCCAGAACCCGAATTAAAAAGCCCCCTCAAATAGGTCTCATGGATTCCACATGGTATTTTCCCGTCTGTTTTCTGCAAGCAGAAGATAGGTGCAACAGGGGGTATCCGAGAAAGTAACCTTCTATTCCTTTTCCTGTAAGTGTCATTTCGTGTCTTAAAAATATGAATTCTGTGAAACAATGAAAGGAACTTGGAACCACTACATTCTGGCTGTCTAGCCCAACATCAAACTGGTTTTGAGTTTCTTGAAGGAAGTCACCAAAGCTGTTGTGTTTTCTAGTACCATTCATAGTGTCAGGTAACTACAATGTCTGTAGTAGAGGCTAACTAACTGTTTAATGAATATTTTCCAGATGAAGTTAAGAGACATTCAAAGGCATGCAGTACATAGTTCCGAATCCCTCACCACAGGGTCCTTCCTCAGTGATCATCTGTGCATGTGGATGAGGAGATGCTCCAGGGGCAGTTGCAGGCAAACAGGTGAGCAGACAGGCTGCATCTGAGTGAGGATTGTCACATTGGTCCTGTGAAATGAACTGTCTGGTAGAAGCCTCCACCAGGTTTTTGAAATTTACTAAAGCTCTACGTGATCTCTTGCGATCACTACCTATTATCCAGGCATAGAATGAACAAGTTTTGGGGAGGAGTTTTGCAGAGGTTCACTGAATTGGCAGCAGAGCTTACTTCATCTCCTGTGAGCAGTCCTCATTGGTCCTTTGGCCTGGAAGAGTTAGCAGCTTTCCTGACATTTGCTTCTCAATTCTTCCAACTTATGAAGCTGTAATTCTTAAGTGAAAAGGCTTCATGTCTGGAATATAAGGAATGGCAGGGCCTTCCCCTCTAAGCCTGGTTGGTATACAAGGTCACACAATGAACAGGTAGAAAGGGCAATTGGAGAAGACTGGAGTTAGAAGGATGCTGAGATCCCTGTCAAATTTTCCTTATGTCAATGAGGAGGTAGGCTCCAAGGAATTTAGTGACTTAATGTGACAGGTTAGAACTGCATTAAGAGTCTGATTTTAATCTAGTGGTTTTCTGTTTTTACTATACTACATTTACCTTTTGAAATGCACAGAAATAAAAAGAGATGTTTTTGTTTAGGCAGTTACTTGTATATTTACTTACTTTGTGAATGTGAGATACCCTCTCTTCCTCTTGTTGTCTCTCTTTTACAACCTCAGAATGCTCCTAAAGGCACTTGCTGCAATCCAGAGTTGAAGGGTATCTATAGACAGAAACTGGTCCAGGGTTCTAGTGAAGAATCAGCTAAAGGCAACAAGCAAGGCAGCCTGGAGTGAAAATATCATATTAAGCACTTAAAACTCAGGATAAATCAGATTGATAATGACAAAAGAACATGGAATAAAATAAAGTGAGGTCAGATATTTCATGAGGATGAAAGAGAAGAAATGCCAAAGATATCCTATAATGGGAGACAATGTAAACAAATAAATATGATAGAGTTTGTGACAGCTGTTCAAATGAGTTCAACAATCAGTTTTTAATAATATGAGAGGATTTTTTGAACAGTAATGACTGGAATGCAAGAAGGATTCCGAATTATAAACTTTGATTTTTAAAAAAATATTTTTTAGTTGTAGGCAGACACAATCCCTTTCTTTTTCTTTTTCTTTTTTTAATATGGTGCTGAGGATTGAACCTAATGCCTCACCTGTACTAGGTGAGTGCTCTATGGCTGAGCCACAACCCCAGCCCAAATTTTCATCTTTACTTGTAAATAAAGGACAAAGGGATTTTGCCAATTTCTGGTATTTTTTTTTTTTTTGTTTTTGTTTTTGTTTTTGTTTTTGTTTTTTATTTTTTTTATTTTTTTTTTTTATTGTTGGTTGTTCAAAACATTACATAGTTCTTGATATATCATCTTTCACACTTTGCTTCAAGTGAGTTATGAACTCCCATTTTTAGCCCATATACAGATTGCAGAATCACATCAATTACACATCCATTGATTTACATATTGCCATACTAGTGTCTGTTGTGTTCTGCTGCCTTTCCTATCCTCTACTATCCCCCCTCCCCTCCCCTCCCCACCCTTCTTCTCTCTCTACCCCCCCTATTGACCTTCATTTCTCCCCCTTGTATTATTTTTCCCTTTCCCCTCATTTCCTCTTCTATGTTCTTTTGTATAACCCTGAGGGTCTCCTTCCATTTCCATGCAATTTCCCTTTTCTCTCCCTTTCCCTCCCACCTCTCATCTCTGTTTAATGTTAATCTTCTTCTCATGCTCTTCGTCCCTACTCTGTTCTTAGTTACTCTCCTTATATCAAAGGAGACATTTGGCATTTGCTTTTTAGGGATTGGCTAGCTTCACTTAGCATAATCTGCTCTAGTGCCATCCATTTCCCTGCAAATTCTATGATTTTGTCATTTTTTAATGCAGAGTAATACTCCATTGTGTATAAATGCCACATTTTTTTAATCCATTCGTCTATTGAAGGGCATCTGGGTTGGTTCCAAAGTCTTGCTATTGTGAATTGAGCTGCTATGAACATCGATGTAGCAGTGTCCCTGTAGCATGCTCTTTTTAGGTCTTTAGGGAATAGACCGAGAAGGGGAATAGCTGGGTCAAATGGTGGCTCCATTCCCAGCTTTCCAAGAAATCTCCATACTGCTTTCCAAATTGGCTGCACCAATTTGCAGTCCCACCAGCAATGTACAAGTGTACCCTTTTCCCCACATCCTCGCCAGCACTTGTTGTTGTTTGACTTCATGATGGCTGCCAATCTTACTGGAGTGAGATGGTATCTTAGGGTGGTTTTGATTTGCATTTCTCTGACTGCTAGAGATGGTGAGCATTTTTTCATCTACTTGTTGATTGATTGTATGTCCTCCTCTGAGAAGTGTCTGTTCAGGTCCTTGGCCCATTTGTTGATTGGGTTGTTAGTTATCTTATTGTCTAATTTTTGGAGTTCTTTGTATACTCTGGATATTAGGGCTCTGTCTAAAGTGTGAGGAGTAAAGATTTGTTCCCAGGATGTAGGCTCTCTATTTACCTCTCTTATTGTTTCTTTAGCTGAGAAAAAACTTTTTAGTTTGAGTAAGTCCCATTTGTTGATTCTAGTTATTAACTTTTGTGCTATGGGTGTCCTATTGAGGAATTTGGAGCCCGACCCCACCAGTATGTAGATCGTAGCCAACTTTTTCTTCTATCAGACGGCGTGTCTCTGATTTGATATCAAGCTCCTTGATCCATTTTGAATTCACTTTTGTGCATGGCGAGAGAAAGGGATTCAGTTTCATTTTGTTGCATATGGATTTCCAGTTTTCCCAGCACCATTTGTTGAAGATGCTATCCTTCCTCCATTGCATGCTTTTAGCCCCTTTATCAAATATAAGATAGTTGTAGTTTTGTGGATTGGTTTCTGTGTCCTCTATTCTGTACCATTGGTCCACCCGCCTGTTTTGGTACCAGTACCATGCTGTTTTTGTTACTATTGCTCTGTAGTATAGTTTGAAGTCTGGTATCGCTATACCGCCTGATTCACACTTCCTGCTTAGCATTGTTTTTGCTATTCTAGGTCTTTTATTTTTCCATATGAATTTCATGATTGCTTTCTCTATTTCTACAAGAAATGCCTTTGGGATTTTGATTGGCATTGCATTAAACCTATAGAGAACTTTTGGTAATATCGCCATTTTGATGATGTTAGTTCTGCCTATCCATGAACAGGGTATATTTTTCCATCTTCTAAGATCTTCTTCTATTTCTCTCTTTAGGGTTCTGTAGTTTTCATTGTATAAGTCTTTCACCTCTTTTGTTAGGTTGATTCCCAAGTATTTTATTGTTTTTGAAGATATTGTGAATGGAGTGGTTGTCCTCATTTCCATTTCAGAGGATTTGTGGCTGATATACAGGAATGCCTTTGATTTATGCGTGTTGATTTTATATCCTGCCACTTTGCTGAATTCATTTATTAGCTCTAATAGTTTCTTTGTAGAGCCTTTTGGGTCTGCTAGGTATAGAATCATATCATCTGCAAATAGTGATAATTTAAGTTCTTCTTTTCCTATTTTTATGCCTTTAATTTCTTTCGTCTGTCTAATTGCTCTGGCCAGTGTTTCGAGAACTATGTTGAACAGAAGTGGTGAGAGAGGGCATCCCTGTCTTGTTCCAGATTTTAGAGGGAATGCCTTCAATTTTTCTCCATTCAGAATGATGCTAGCCTGAGGCTTAGCATAGATTGCTTTTACAATATTGAGGTATGTTCCTGTTATCCCTAGTTTTTCTAGAGTTTTGAACATAAAGGGATGCTGTACTTTGTCGAATGCTTTTTCCGCATCTATCGAGATGATCATATGGTTCTTATTTTTAAGTCTATTGATGTGGTGGATAACATTTATTGATTTCCGTATATTGAACCAGCCTTGCATCCCAGGGATGAATCCTACTTGATCATGGTGCACAATTTTTTTGATATGTTTTTGTATCCGATTCGCCAGAATTTTATTGAGGATTTTTGCATCTAGGTTCATTAGAGATATTGGTCTGAAGTTTTCTTTCTTTGAAGTGTCTTTGTCTGGTTTAGGTATCAGGGTGATGTTGGCCTCGTAGAATGAATTTGGAAGTTCTCCCTCTTTTTCTATTTCCTGAAGTAGCTTGAAAAGTATTGGTATTAGTTCCTCTTTAAAGGTTTTGTAAAATTCTGCTGTATACCCATCCGGTCCTGGGCTTTTCTTAGTTGGTAGTCTTTTGATGGTTTCTTCTATTTCCTCAATTGATATTGGTCTGTTTAGGTTGTCTATATCCTCCTGACTCAATCTGGGCAGATCATATGACTTCAGAAATTTATCGATGCCTTCACTATCTTCTAATTTATTGGAGTATAAGGATTCAAAATAATTTTTGATTATCTTCTGTATTTCTGAAGTGTCTGTTGTGATATTGCCTTTTTCATCCCGTATGCTAGTAATTTGAGTTCTCTCTCTTCTTCTCTTCGCTAGCATCGCTAAGGGTCTGTCGAATTTCTGGTATTATGTGTTCGAGATGGTGGAATTATAGAATGGTGTGTGTGTGTGTGTGTGTGTGTGTGTGTGTATTCATATTTTAATTGTACAATATTACAAATTGTTTATAATGAGCATTTTAGGCTTAATATCAGAATTATAAGAGGGAAAATTTCATGGTTTCAAGAAGTATAAATAAGTAGGATATTTAATTGAGCATAAGGTGAGGTTTTTTTCCTTAAGAAAATTTTAACTATGTCTCCCTTGCATCTCATCCCATGCACTGCTTACTGTTTCTAGCAGAATATTTGTAATAAAGCCAGAATGCCTGACTGACTGGGTGACTGGCAGCTTTTAAAAGGTTCTATCGGTCAGTCAGAAAAGTGCATGAATTCTTTCTTCTTGTGTGACACATACCAAATGAAGATGGAGGGCAGTTTTCTTAAATGGTTATGGTATAGCTTTGGCTCTTAAGTTTTTCTTCTTTAAATAAAATCTACTTATTTTATATACAACTTGGAAATCCTTCAGGTTCTTAGCATATTCAGGAAAGCCGCACTAGTAAAATAATCCCCTCTCTTTTTTTTTTTTTTTTAGAAGAAAATGCGCTGCTTACTTGCATAGACTCTGCAAATATTCATGGCCACTAAGGAGACCTCTCTACAAAACTACCCAAACAACTTGTAGATTAATAGATCTCTAGATTTGGTATTTAATTTTGATTCATTTTGTAGAAATGCTCAGAAGGACAGAGCCTGTGCCTCTTATTTCTCATATTATGTGACTTGTTGACATTTGAGTTTTCAAAATATCAAGGATTTCTCTAATGTGACTCATCTCAGTTAAGAGCCTTTATTCTTCCCCTCTGAATGATGGACTGCTGATTCAGAACTGTATGATAAAATTAGAAATGCCGATATTTTCCATTCATTGTACTTTTAAAATTCTGTCCTTTCACTTTTGGCTCCTTAATCTGCAAACTAATTTGATGATTAAATTTGTTCAAAAGTTTTATTTAATTTTAACCTTGTTCTTATGAACAAACTAGCCTGAAGTGCACTGATAAATGCTTGTTGGGAAGTGGCTTGCACAGGTCTCTGGGTCATAGTATTGTCTGTGTCATTAACTGAAGTATGTAGCATAGTGTGGTTTGTAACCCCTCTGATGCTTGGCTTTAGTAAATGTAAATGAGAGGTGCTGGACTATGAATAGGTTCAGTTATGCTATAGTAATGAGGAATTCCCATATTTCAATATATAGCCACCATGGGTAAACTGGGGTCTCTGTTTAAACAGTCCTCCTCCTCCTCCTCATTCTAGGACTCAGATTGACAGAGCAGTCATACTCCCTCATGGAGAAACTACTACCTGAAAATCAGACAGTACCTGAAACACTGATGATTGCTATGGCAGAGGGAAGGAGAAAATGTCAATGCATGCAACAGCTGTTAAAGCTTCTTTTGCCCAGTAATGACACATGTCACTTCCTTACATATTCTCTTCACCAAAGCTAACTTTATGGCCAAGCCTGACTTCAAAGATATTGGTAAGACAATCTAGTCAATAGATAATCTAGAAAGGCCCTTTAATTTTTAGGAAATGAAGTTTCTCAAGTGCATTGAGAGTGGTAGAGACTAACATTTGCTTTGAGGACAAACATGTACTTAGTAGCAAAGAATGATGATATTTTTTGAGAAATTTTTAAGATAATTATAGATTCACCTAAACAGGTATATGAAATAATAGAGAGATCTCATGTACACTTTAGCTTGTTTTCCTACCAATAAACTTTGACAAACAGCATAATATTACAACCAGAATACCGCTATTGATGCAACCCACCTATCTTATTTAGATTTCCCAGTTTTACTGGTCATGTGTATTTGTGTATGGTATATGGTTCCTTGCAATTTACTGCATGTGTACATTCCACCACTGTTAAGATATTGATCAGTTCTAATACCACAGAATCCTTCATGTTGCCTATTTATAACAATACCCACCTCCCTTTACCACTATTACCCTTATGTCTAATACACTCTCCATTTAAATAATTTTACTATTTCAAATACTATTTAAATGTATTAATATAGTATGTGACCTTTTGAAATTTGCCTTTTTCATTCAGCATAAATCCCTGGAGATTTATCCAAGTAGTTGAGTGTATAAATAATGCTTTCCCTTTTAATTGCTGTGTGATATTCATAGTATGTATGAACTCTATGTGCTCAGTTTTTTTTTTAGTAATTATCTGTTGAAGAACATTTAGCTAATATGAATAAAGCTGAAAATTTGTGTGCAGGTTTTTGTGTGAATAAGAACAAGCTTTTATTTCTCTGGGATATATACCCATGAGTAAAATTGCTGGATGATACAGTAATTGCATGTTTAGTATTATAAGAAACTACCAAACTTTTATAGAGGGGCTGTACCATTTTATACTCCCACTAACAATGTATGAATGATTCACCAAATGCTCACTAGCATTTGACATCATTATTTTTATGTTAGAACTTCTAATAGATATATATTTATAGATATAGTGATAAGTCATGATAATTTAACTTACATTTCCTTGATACCTTTTGATATTAGAAATCTTTTCAAGATTTGTCATCTGTATATGTATTTTTGTGACGTGTCAGTTAAGTTTTTTGCCCATTCTTTATTGGGTTGGATTTTTTTCTTAAGTTTTGAGCATTCTTCCTGTATTTTTAGATATAGTTCTTTGTCAGATATGTGATTTGAAAACATTTCCTCTTGATTTGTATGTAGTTTTTTCATTCTCTTAACAGCATCTTTTTAAGAGCAGTTTCTATTTTAATGCCACCCAATTTTTAATTTTTTTTCCTCTATGGATTGTGCTTTTGGTGTCATCTAAGAAATCTTAGATGACATCCTAAAATTTGTCTTTACCCCTACATCCTCAAGATTGTCTTTCATGTTTTGAAGGTAAAAATCCTAGGTGTGGTTAGATCCAATTACAGACAATTCCTGGGTGTAACCTAGCAGGCCTCTTTGGGGGAAGCTGCCTTCCTCACGTCAGATTCTGTGGACAGCCAGCGCATTGCAGTTTTCTGAAGGGAGCAAGAGTCAAGGCCGCCATGGGCCAACCATGCTTATCTGCATATCTACATTACCATTCGAGGCACCTCCAGTGGGAAGTCTCCTTAATGGGAAGCTTATGCTTGATTTTTTTTTTAAACTTAATACTTTAAATGTTTATAGTTAATTCCATAATTCATTTTGAGTTAATTTTTATGTGTGTGTGGCTTAGGTAGGGATTTATTTTATTTTTGACTGTGGTTATTCAATTTACCCAGCACTATTGGTTGTAAAAGCTATCCTTCCTTTACTGGATTGCTTTTGTACCTTTGGGAAAAATCAGGTGAACCTATTCGTATGGGTCTATTTCTGGGTTTCTGTTTTGTTCC
The DNA here is from genome assembly GCF_021218885.2 of Marmota monax. NCBI lineage: Eukaryota > Metazoa > Chordata > Mammalia > Rodentia > Sciuridae > Marmota > Marmota monax. The sequence goes on from NW_026694339.1 coordinate 2,467,594, forward strand.
ATTGGTCTATTTGTATATCTCTCTGCAAATACCGCACTGTCTTGATTACTATATCTACATCATAAATCTTAATATCCGTCTCTTTCTTTGTAGTGAGTTCCTTTGCTCTGAAGATTGCTTTATCTCATGTAACATAGGCACAATTGTTTTTGTTATTTTCTCTTTGAGCACTATTTTCATAGCATGCTCTTTAGTATCCTTTTACCTTCAACCTACGCATGTTTTTGAATTAAAAGTGTTTCCTTGGGTCTTTTCTAACACATTCTTATGTGGGGTGGGAGGGAGTAGCAGAGTAGGAAGGAATGATTCCTCTGGCCACTTTTTGTTGATGAGAAAACAAGAAGTGCTTCCAGTCAACCTGGTGGTGTTGGGTTTGCCTGATGTTGTCCGAGGGACTTGGCTTTGATCATGGAGGGAAATGACTCTACCTAGGTTTGGGGTTGGTAACAATGACCTGGATTGCCTTTTTTTGTAGGGTAGAATGAGGTCAGGTGCCATGCAGCTGTGTCATTCCTCTAATTCTGGGACCCCATAAAAGTTTTCTTTGGTTTTATCCCTGTTAGTGTTCTCCTTGATAATCTCTTATGTCATTTCCTGGGTTTATAAGAGAGAAGCAGAGACAAATGGATCTATATTCTCTTTTCCAGACTAAAAGTGATCATATTTGCTTTGTTAAATTACCAGATCATAAATTCACTGATGGTAAGGTCTGACTTATACTTCTCAGTGTCTTTCACAGCCTGTAATATACTTTCTAGTATAATGTAGCTTTCTGATAACTATTTGCAATTTTAAGTGGGGATATTTATAATTGTGAATTTTGGTTATTCCTAGACTACATAATTGTGAATCTAAATGTTCATTTGTAATTGTTTTCATATCAAAAACCAATCTTTATTATTGATGACTAAATGTATGCTTCTGTGTCATTTTGGCAAACTTTGTAATATTTTTGCCATGATCGCAATATTGCTTACATTTCTTTCAGCATGTCTGTATGTTGGTGATAGTACCTTCAACTTGAGGATTTTTCAGAATACTTATAGATTCTGTAAGCAAAGAGCATAAGAGTACATTGTTAATGTGAAAAAAGATCCTATTAAAACTAAATTTGATATTCTGAAATAGATGAGCCATTTATTTAAAAGACAGCTAAAGAAAATAGAGAAGAAAATCTCGAGATTTTGAAAATAGAATACAAGGGATTGGTTTTCAAAACACTGTTTTCATCTAAAAGCGGATTAGCTATGTGGCTTCGTTTAACATCGTTGAGTTCACTTGACTAGATCCCTGCTGGAGTTGAGATATCCTGGTTTGCTTTTCTGGCCTTACCTCACAAATTATATCTTGTCACATATAATTACCTCTCCCGTAACAATTTCAGTCGCTCATTTGCCTGTCATGTTTCAGCAACTCTAAACCTTTCTTAATGTAGTTTTTAAGTGTGCCAGAATGCTCAACCCCCATCTCACCATGGCAGCAATTACATAATGAAATACTTGCTTGTTAGGATGAGTGGCTTTATATTCCTATTACTGTGTTTCTTTTCCAAATAGATTTTATTTAAAAGATTCAACTTTTGGATGTTCTTAAGTCATTTTTTTTTTTTTTTTTGGATACGGGGGGTGGGGTGAACTCAGGGGTACTTGACCTCTGAGCCATATCCCCAGCCTTATTTTGTATTTTATTTAAAGACAGGGTCCCACTAAGTTGCTTAGTGCCTCACTGTTGCTGAGGCTGGCTTTGAACTTGTGATTCTCCTGTCTCAGTCTCCAGAGCCAGTGGGATTACAGGCGTGTGCCACTGTGCCCAGCTGAAGTCATTTTTAAGATGACTCGGTTTCAAGGGAGTAGGATGAAAGGACCATTCTCATGGGTTGTCTCTTGGAAAGAGGGATTATAGGGTCAGGTTATTATTGCTTAACAAGAAACTCAGTACCTGAACTGGCCAGAATGCTCAGATAAATGACTATGAAAAGATAAAATATACAAAATTGTTTGGAACACAAATTGAAGTTAATATGAAGTATTTGAAGCAGACAGATATTTCTCCTTTCTTTTATAACTTTCATTATCTGTTCTATATCCCTAACATTTTACTCTATTTATTATTACTATTTCCTCTGGTTAAGTATTATTTTAGTTGCATTATATACAAGCTTCTTATGGATCAGAAAGAAGTCTCATACTTCATTTGCTTTCTCCCATCCTTTCAATTCTTCTTTTTGATAAAATTATCTTAATTCCAGACTTCCTTTCCAGTTATAATTTTAAATATCCTACCACATTTTCCCATAAGTCATTAATGTGCTCAGAATTCCAACACTAGTCTATATTCCAACTGTTGTCTATATACCAGATCCAACAAATGGGATCTCATATTTGAAGCAATACTACAGGTTTTTAAGAAAATAAACAAAGGGTTATACAAAATTTCATACAAGAGGAAGTGAGGGGAAAGGGGAAAATAATACAAGGGGGAGAAATGAATGACGGTAGAGGGGGTAGAGAGAGAAGAGGGGAGGGGAGGGGAGGGGAGGGGCGATAGTAGAGGATAGGAAAGGCAGCAGAATACAACAGACACTAGTATGGCAATATGTAAATCAATGGATGTGTAGCTGATATGATTCTGCAATTTGTATACGGGGTAAAAATGGGAGTTCATAACCCACTTGAATCAAAGTGTGAAATATGATATATCAAGAACTATGTAATATTTTGAACAACCAACATTAAAAAAATTAAAAAAAAAGAAAATAAACAGTCTTAATATTTATATAGAAATGTGATTCTTGCTCCAATTCCAGAGCCAGGAATAGATAGTCATACTGATATTGAAGATAATGGACAAAGTGATGTATTTTTGGTTAACATTTGATTCCAAAAATATATTTATCATACTCTATAGTCAAGTGCCTGGTTACAATGTAAGCTGTTAGAGGATGGAGCATCTGAATTATATCTCCTAGGGAAGAGGGACAAAGTGAGATAATTCTATCAGTGCAATGTTCAAATCGATATTATAATGATATACCTGGAATAATTTTCCATGCCTGATGGCTGTAAGTGTGGGAAATAAATATCTGTAAAAGTGGATATGACAAATCCTATTTTGTGGGTGTATCTTTGAAGAGATCTTTTTGATATGTAGGTGGAAACACATTTTCACGTTGTTTTCCCTGGGTAAGGGAATAACGTTCTCTTATGAAACAGTAAGCTATTAGAACTGAAAATAATTATCAAGGTCTTCTAATATATTACTCTACATTTTAAATTTTTATTTTTAGTAGTGGAACCATTTTCAGACAAGGAAAAAAGAACCTGAGGACCACAAACCATCAATGTGCCCAGAATCCCAACACTAGTCTATATTGTGAGAACTACCCTGATTCAAGAATGCTCAAAGCTGGCATCACGCTGTTTTTTTTCTTTATTATGTGTGTATGTGTATAACTCTTCATTTGTTTGGGTTTCTAGCCCTATGAACTAAAGGAAAAACAATCCCTGAAAAATACAATAGTTTTATTTACAGTAAAATAAAGAGTGAAAAACCAATATATTAAGGCTTATCCTATCATATTTTGATCACAGTCTGTGATAGATACTTCATTAAATTTTCAACAGGTATTTCTGGAGCACCTACCACATGACAAGAATAGAAGTCTTAACTTCTAAAGCTGGAATTGCAAACAAATATAGTCCCTGCCCTCAAAGAGTGCTTATAGTCAGCTTTTCATCACCATGACCAAAAGACTTGACAAGAACAATTAGAGGGGGGAAAGTTTATTTGGCTCACAATTTCAGGTGAGCTTAGTGCGTGGTCAGCTGACTCCATAGCTCTGGGCCCAAAATGAGGCAGACCATCATGTCAGAAGAATGTGGTGGAGGAAAGCAGTTCAGAACATGGAAGCAGGAAGGAGAGAGAGCTCTACTTACCAGGGACAAAATCTAAACCTCAAATTCACAGCTCAGTGACCTACTTCCTCTAGCCACACCCTTCTGCCCAGTTAATCCATCAGTGCATTAATCCATTGATTAGGTTACAGATATCATAATCTAATTATTTCACCTCTGAACATTTGGCATTGTCTTACATGTGAGCTTTTGGGGGATACCTCATACATAAACCATAAGAAGTATAGAGGACTTACCATCAGAAACTCATGGAACTGTTTCATGAGTTTATCTAGTGATGCCGGAGTATGGCTGGGAGCACATTCTATGCAAGGCAGAGGTTTGGACTCTGGATCATGACTGGAAGAGCTAGGCTAATTTTGTGGGGAGGAGAATAAAAACCTTTGACAAGGGTATTAGTTTTCAGTTTTTGCCATTACAAATAATTACAAACCTGGTGCCTTAAAACAGCTCAAGTTTATTGTCTTATTGTTCTGTAGATTAGAAGTTCAACACAGCTCTCACTGGGTTAAAATCAAGGTGTCAACTGGATTGTATTTCTTTCTGGAGAATCAATTTTCTTTCCTTCTCCAGCTTCTAGAGGGCGCCCGTAGTCCTTGTTTCATGACCTTCTTCCTCTATCAAAGCCAGCAATGGTGGGTCAAATTTTTCTTATACTGTATCTCAGATATTTTTCCATACTCACACCTCCCAGTGATGTTCCACTTCTGTCTCATTCTTCCACTTTTTAGGAACTTTGAATTTACTGGAGCCACATGGATAATTGAGGATAACCTCCAATCCCCAAACCCTCCATATTAATCACATGTACAAGTCTCTTTTGGTCTGTAAGGTAATATATCCACAGGTTCCAGTGTTCAGTTATGGACATCTTTGGGGTCATTATTCTGCCCACCACAAGTTCCAAACTAAAATTTAAGAAGCCTTCCATTGCATGTGATTCACTGGAAAAAATGAGGCACCCTGGATCCTTCATGTTCAGCCATTCCAGCTCTAAAGGCTTCTAGTCTTACCACAATGTGGAGCAAAATGAGGTTACACTGGCAGGCGATATAATAAGTTCTGTTATGGGCTGAATGTTTGTGTCTGTGTTCTTTCTCTCTCCCTCTTGCTCTTGCTGTCTTTCTGTCTGTCATGTGAGGACACAGAGAAGGCAACACACCAGGAAAAGAGTTCTCATCAGATATTGAGTGAGCTGATGCCTTGACCAGGACTTATGGCCTCCAGAACCAAAATAACAGTCTATGGTATTTTGTCCAGCAGCCTGGGCTAAGACAATTCCCCAAACAGCTTTGTTTCCAAAACTGCTTTTTTTTTTTTTTCTTCCACTCATTGGTCTATGTGCTTTCTTGTGGCTTCTAATCATTTGTCTTTGTCCCAACTTTTATTTAAGAAAATAAAAGAGAACATAAACATGCTCAAGGCTGAATGAGAATGGAACAGTTTGCCCAGAGAAAAATTAAATTCTGAGACAGCATTCTGAAGGTGATGTTATGTGAACTGGGAGACGGAAAATGTAATTTAGGAGATGGCAAAATTGCATTTGGGTGTAGATGCAGTCATCTTACAGAGTCTGTGTCTATCTAGAGGTCATTTTCATTTCAGTTTCCTGAATGTGTCATGCACTGGCACTCCCCACTCCATTTCTTCTGGGACCATCAAGGGTAGTTAACTCAAGAATGATTTGCAGGTCAGTACAGGTAGGGGAAGTTTCCTACATTGGACTAAAGAGAAGGCAAAAATAAAAAGCATGAGCATAGTGTTTCCCTTCTTTTATGATCAATGGATTTCTTATCAGGTATCAGGCCACATAATAAGTTATTAAAAATGGAAATTTCAAGGCATCAAGTTGTAACAAGTTTCATATATCAAAATGAAATTTGAGACAGACATCCTTTAAGAGTTTCAGATTTGATGACCAAAAATTCTAGGGAACCAAATCCTCACTAAGTCATTACAAATGTAGGTGTTTGGAAATGAGAGAATTTTATGAAAAGGAATACTTGGGAGGAACTTGTATGAAATACCCTGTTGCAAAGGAGCCAAGGTGGTTGAGGTGTGTGCTCTTTATTTTAATTAAGTTCAAGGGAAGGAGGTTTCAGTTGGACCATTCATGGAGCTTCCTACAGAGTCCCTAGAGTTGTCAGATACAGTGATGGATATCTGACTCATGCCTGAGAAAGCTAGCTAAAGCTTCCTGTGATATCAAAGTAGAGCAATGGATTTGGAAAACATTGGCTCTCCTCTCTAATAGGGGCCACTCTTGCAAGAATCCTAGGATCTAAATTGGAAACCCACCTTAAAATATCTGTTTAATGAAAGATCCTTCTCAGAAAGGTTCTTGACAGAGGCTTCAGGTATATTGTTGGATAAAGAAGCTGAGTGGGATTAGGAGAGGTCTTCCTGCAGAATTGCACTCCTCATGATGACGGACTTGTGTTTGGGGAGTCCTAGCAACTTGGGTGCCCCTAAAGAATACTGACATGGGCTTAGGAAAGAGTTACCTTCATTGACCAGCTCTGAAGATCATGCATCTTTTCTCTGTGTTCCTGTCCAGAGGGGCCAGTGACATAGAGTCAGGGAAAAGAAACCCCAAACCGAGAGAGAAAGAGTTAAAGAAGGATGACCATTCCTCCAAGGGTGGGAAAACTTTACTATTAACTTAAGTTTGAAGTTTTTGTTATTATCCAGAGTTTGGAGGTGTTTGGTTACTGTTGTTTTTGTGAAATGATAATAAAAATTTTATTATGAAGAATGAATACTGATGCTGAGTAGTCTGACAAATTTTGAAGTAGCAGGGAAAGGTTGGCTCCTTCTGAGCAAATTCAAAGGTACAGTGGGAGAACAAGATATAGCTGCTTTTAGGATTACACTCTGAGTCCTGCTTGTTCAGCATACCAATGTCTGTAGCATATAATATTCATATATTGGGGCCGATGTACAGAAAATGGACTGATTTCAAATCAATATGAATATCTTCAAAAGGATGAATCACTTGTTTTTCAAATGCCGAATAACTCCTTAGAGATTTTTGAGGCCATTAAAGTTTTTGGTCCTGACTTCAGATAAATATTTGTTTGAGATATGGCAATCAATCTGCCTGCCCTATTCAACATGACTTTCTAGATTATACTATCTTTTCACATTCCCCTTGCTCAACAAACAAACAAAGCCTCAGATTGTTCTTTGCTCTTGGGATGTGACTGAAAGTAATATCCTTCTCAAGGCAGGCTGCATAATGTACCCAGAAGTCTACTATTGGGGTACCTAGGGTACCTTATGGTCTTCATTATGTCTTTTTGCAAAAATCAGTATCGAGAGATGATAAGTCAAAGAAGGTTTGAGTAAGTCAAATATTTTTTCTTGGTAATTTACCCTAAGTAATTCAACAAGAATTTCTAATTTGTGTTGGGTACTACTGGTGATGGCCATCACCAGTAGCAAGCACTTAACATACATATGAGAAAATAATAAACACCATACTCAGGAGACTGAAGCTACTGTGCAGAGAGAAAGAGAAATGCCAGGAGTGAGACTTGGGGACCCTTAAATAAGAATGAATGCTTTGATCCCTTTAGGTATTCTGGTTTTAGTTCTAATTCCATGGTAAGGTATGTTGGTATACTTTGCCACCAAACACACTGTGTTTGAAAGAGTGTGGTGAATTTGATCCAGTGGTATTGATTTCATTGCACAGAATAAAAAATCACACAGCCATGTAATTCATGCTCACTTATGGGATAGGCTTTTTTCCATTTTTCCATTGTCTCAATCACCTAACCTGGAAAATATTTTATTGTAAGAAAAACTGACTTTGTAAAGGCAACTTCTACTATTATTTCAATTGCTTCTGAGTAGTAATTTATTATTTTCATCATTTAACCAGAGCCGATTTTTAAAAAATATCTGTCTTCTAAAAATATTCTGTATTCAGACTTCAATTATTATAATGTACATTGCTTCAAAGTGGCTTAGAATGTTTTGTTATTATTGATGTTATTTGTTGATCTAACCAGCATCTGTATTGGAGATTATAAAAGAAATGCTGATGGAATAAACACTTTTTTTCTTTAGATATTGAAAAATTATGTTTAAGATAGAAATAACTATACATAAAGGAGCCTTTAAAGACTTTTTGCATAATAACTGTAAGTTTTTTTTAGTGCCTCTGTACTTTTACTACTTCCCTTAGATCTAATCTTTGATATTTGACCTAATCAATATTACCTGTCATCCTCAGTTTTCATAGATGGGTTGAAGCTTTGAAGTAATCCATTTGGAAAGCTAGTATTTTTTCATAGTGTGATGTGAGTCCACAACTCCATTAAAGCCTTGTTAGGGAACTGAAAGTTACATTTTATTTTTTTTTATTTTTTTTATTTTTGTTTTTATTTTTTTTTAATTTTTTATTGTGGGTTGTTCAAAACATTACAAATTTCTTGACATAACATATTCCACACTTTGATTCAAGTGGGTTATGAACTCCCACATTCACCCCATACACAGATTGCAGAATCACATCAGTTACACATCCATTGATTTACATATTGCCATACTAGTGTCTGTTGTGTTCCGCTGCCTTTCCCATCCTCCAACCTCCCCCCTCACCACCTCTCCCCTCCCCTCCCCTCCTCTCTCTCTACCCCCTCCACTGTATAACCCTGAGGGTCTCCTTCCATTACCATGCAATTTCCCTTCTCTCTCCCTTTCCCTCCCACCTCTCATCCCTGTTAAATGTTAATCTTCTTCTCCTGCTCTTCGTCCCTACTCTGATCTTAGTTACTCTCCTTATATCAAAGAAGACATTTGGCATTTGTTTCTTAGGGATTGGCTAGCTTCACTTAGCATAATCTGCTCTAATGCCATCCATTTCCCTGTAAATTCTATGATTTTGTCATTTTTTAATGCAGAGTAATACTCCATTGTGTATAAATGCCACATTTTTTTTTATCCATTCGTCTATTGAAGGGCATCTAGGTTGGTTCCACAGTCTTGCTATTGTGAACTGTGCTGCTATGAACATCGATGTAGCAGTGTCCCTGTAGCATGCTCTTTTTAGGTCTTTAGGGAATAGACCAAGAAGGGGAATAGCTGGGTCAAATGGTGGCTCCATTCCCAGCTTTCCAAGAAATCTCCATACTGCTTTCCGAATTGGCTGCACCAATCTGCAGTCCCACCAGCAATGTACAAGTGTACCCTTTTCCCCACATCCTCGCCAGCACTTGTTGTTGTTTGACTTCATAATGGCTGCCAATCTTACTGGAGTGAGATGGTATCTTAGGGTGGTTTTGATTTGCATTTCTCTGACTGCTAGAGATGCTGAGCATTTTTTCATGTACTTGTTGATTGACTGTATGTCCTCCTCTGAGAAGTGTCTGTTCAGGTCCTTGGCCCATTTGTTGATTGGGTTGTTTGTTCTCTTATTGTCTAATTTTTGGAGTTCTTTGTATACTCTGGATATTAGGGCTCTATCTGAAGTGTGAGGAGTAAAGATTTGTTCCCAGGGTGTAGGCTCCCTATTTACCTCTCTTATTGTTTCTTTTGCTGAGAAAAAACTTTTTAGTTTGAGTAAGTCCCATTTGTTGATTCTAGTTATTAACTTTTGTGCTATGGGTGTCCTATTGAGGAATTTGGAGCCCGACCCCACAGTATGTAGATCGTAGCCAACTTTTTCTTCTATCAGACGGCGTGTCTCTGATTTGATATCAAGCTCCTTGATCCATTTTGAATTCACTTTTGTGCATGGCGAGAGAAAGGGATTCAGTTTCATTTTGTTGCATATGGATTTCCAGTTTTCCCAGCACCATTTGTTGAAGATGCTATCCTTCCTCCATTGCATGCTTTTAGCCCCTTTATCAAATATAAGATAGTTGTAGTTTTGTGGATTGGTTTCTGTGTCCTCTATTCTGTACCATTGGTCCACCCGCCTGTTTTGGTACCAGTACCATGCTGTTTTTGTTACTATTGCTCTGTAGTATAGTTTGAAGTCTGGTATCGCTATACCGCCTGATTCACACTTCCTGCTTAGCATTGTTTTTGCTATTCTGGGTCTTTTATTTTTCCATATGAATTTCATGATTGCTTTCTCTATTTCTACAAGAAATGCCGTTGGGATTTTGATTGGCATTGCATTAAGCCTATAGAGAACTTTTGGTAATATCGCCATTTTGATGATGTTAGTTCTGCCTATCCATGAACAGGGTATATTTTTCCATCTTCTAAGATCTTCTTCTATTTCTCTCTTTAGGGTTCTGTAGTTTTCATTGTATAAGTCTTTCACCTCTTTTGTTAGGTTGATTCCCAAGTATTTTATTTTTTTTTGAAGATATTTTGAATGGAGTGGTTGTCCTCATTTCCATTTCAGAGGATTTGTGGCTGATATACAGGAATGCCTTTGATTTATGCGTGTTGATTTTATATCCTGCCACTTTGCTGAATTCATTTATTAGCTCTAATAGTTTCTTTGTAGAGCCTTTTGGGTCTGCTAGGTATAGAATCATATCATCTGCAAATAGTGATAATTTAAGTTCTTCTTTTCCTATTTTTATGCCTTTAATTTCTTTCGTCTGTCTAATTGCTCTGGCCAGTGTTTCGAGAACTATGTTGAACAGAAGTGGTGAGAGAGGGCATCCCTGTCTTGTTCCAGATTTTAGAGGGAATGTCTTCAGTTTTTCTCCATTCAGAATGATGCTAGCCTGAGGCTTAGCATAGATTGCTTTTACAATATTGAGGTATGTTCCTGTTATCCCTAGTTTTTCTAGAGTTTTGAACATAAAGGGATGCTGTACTTTGTCGAATGCTTTTTCCACATCTATTGAGATGATCATATGGTTCTTATTTTTAAGTCTATTGATGTGGTGAATAACGTTTATTGATTTCTGTATATTGAACCAGCCTTGCATCCCAGGGATGAATCCTACTTGATCATGGTGTACAATTTTTTTGATATGTTTTTGTATCCGATTCGCCAGAATTTTATTGAGGATTTTTGCATCTAGGTTCATTAGAGATATTGGTCTGTAGTTTTCTTTCTTTGAAGTGTCTTTGTCTGGTTTAGGTATCAGGGTGATGTTGGCCTCATAGAATGAATTTGGAAGTTCTCCCTCCTTTTCTATTTCCTGAAGTAGCTTGAAAAGTATTGGTATTAGATCTTCTTTAAAGGTTTTGTAAAATTCTGCTGTATACCCATCCGGTCCTGGGCTTTTCTTAGTTGGTAGTCTTTTGATGGTTTCTTCTATTTCCTCAATTGATATTGGTCTGTTTAGGTTTTCTATATCCTCCTGACTCAATCTGGGCAGATCATATGACTTAAGAAATTTATCTATGCCTTCACTATCTTCTAATTTATTGGAGTATAAGGATTCAAAATAGTTTTTGATTATCTTCTGTATTTCTGAAGTGTCTGTTGTGATATTGCCTTTTTCATCCCGTATGCTAGTAATTTGAGTTCTCTCTCTTCTTCTCTTCGCTAGCATCGCTAAGGGTCTGTCGATTTTGTTTATTTTTTCAAAGAACCAACTTTTAGTTTTGTCAATTTTTTCAATTGTTTCTTTTGTTTCGATTTCATTAATTTCAGCTCTGATTTTAATTATTTCTTGCCTTCTACTTCTTTTGCTGTTGTTTTGCTCTTCTTTTTCAAGGATTTTGAGATGAAGTATGAGATCATTTATTTGTTGGTTTTTTCTTTTTTTAAGGAATGAACTCCAAGCAATGAATTTTCCTCTTAGAACTGCTTTCAATGTGTCCCATAGATTCTGATATGTTGTGTCTGTGTTTTCATTTATCTCTAAGAATTTTTTAATTTCCTCCTTAATGTCTTCTATAACCCATTGATCATTCAGTAACCTATTGTTCATTCTCTAAGTGATGTATGCTTTTTCCTTCCTTCTTTTATCGTTGATTTTCAGTTTCATTCCATTATGATCAGATAAGATGCATGGTATTATCTCTACTCCTTTATATTGTCTAAGAGTTGCCCTGTGACATAATATATGATCTATTTTTGAGAAGGATCCATGTGCTGCTGAGAAAAAAGTGTAACTGCTTGATGTTGGGTGGTATACTCTATATATGTCAATTAGGTCTAGGTTATTAATAGTGTTATTGAGTTCTATAGTTTCCTTATTCAACTTTTGTTTGGAAGATCTGTCCAGTGGCGAGAGAGGTGTGTTGAAGTCTCCCATGATTATGGTATGGTGGTCTATTAGACTCTTGAACTTGAGAAGCGTTTGTTTGACGAACATAGCTGCACCATTGTTTGGGGCATAAATATTTATGATTGTTATGTCTTGTTGGTGTATGGTTCCCTTAAGCAGTATGTAGTGTCCCTCTTTATCCCTTTTGATTAACTTTGGCTTGAAATCTATTTTATTTGATATGAGTATGGACACTCCTGCTTGTTTCCGAAGTCCATATGAGTGATATGATTTTTCCCAACCTTTCACCTTCAGCCTATGTTTGTCTTTTCCTATCAAATGCGTCTCCTGTAGGCAGCATATTGTTGGGTCTTGTTTTGTGATCCATTCTACTAGCCTGTGTCTCTTAATTGGTGAGTTTAAGCCATTAACATTTAGGGTTATTATTGAGATATGGGTTGTTCTTCCAGCCATATTTGTTTATTTCTATTACTAAACATGGTTTGTTTTCCTCTTTGATTATTTTCCCCCCTTTACTGTCCTATCTCCCACTGTTGGTTTTCATTGTTATTTTCCATTTCCTCTTCCTGTAATGCTTTGGCGAGGATGTTTTGAAGAGATGGTTTTCTAGCTGCGAATTCTTTAAACTTTTGTTTATCGTGGAAGGTTTTAATTTCATCTTCCATCCTGAAGCTTAATTTTGCTGGATACACAATTCTTGGTTGGAACCCATTTTCTTTCAGTGTTTGAAATATGTTATTCCAGGATCTTCTAGCTTTCAGAGTCTGTGTTGAAAGATCAGCTGTTATCCTGATTGGCTTACCCCTAAATGTAATCTGCTTCCTTTCTCTTGTAGCTTTTAAAATTCTCTCCTTATTCTGTATGTTGGGCATCTTCATTATAATGTGTCTAGGTGTGGATCTCTTATGATTTTGCACATTCGGCGTCCTGTAGGCTTGTAGGATTTGGGATTCTGTCTCATTCTTCAAGTCTGGGAAGTTTTCTCGTATTATTTCATTGAATAGACTGCTCATTCCTTTGGTTTGGAGCTCTGTACCTTCCTGTATCCCAATGACTCTTAAGTTTGGTCTCTTAATGTTATCCCATATTTCTTGGATGTTCTGCTCATGGTTTCTTAACAGTCTTGCTGAGCTGTCTATGTTCTTTTCCAGTTGAAATACTTTGTCTTCATTGTCTGATGTTCTATCTTCTAAGTGTTCTACTTTGCTGGTAATATTCTCCATTGAGTTTTTAAGTTGGTTTATTGCTTCCTGCATTTCTAAGATTTCTATTTGTTTGTTTTTTATAACCTCTATCTCCCTGTATAGTTGATCCTTTGCTTCCTGGATTTGTTTGCGTAATTCATTGTCGAAGTGATCTTTCATTGTCTGATTTTGCTGTTTAATGTCTTCCTTGATACTCCAGATCATCTGAAGCATGTATATCCTGAATTCTTTATCTGACATTCCATCTGCTGCAGCTGTTACCTCTTCTAAAGTTGCGTTGACCTGCATTGCTTGTGGTCCTTTCTTTCCTTGTCTTTTCATACTGCTTGCGTATCTTTCCTTCAGGCGCGGGCGGCGGCTCTGCTCTCTCCTTATTCCAATTGGGGTGTCGTGGCTACCACGCCGGCAGGTCACTGGGCCTGTTCTGGGCGCTGGCGGTGGCTCTGTTCTGCCCCTACTCCAATTGGGGTGACGAGTGTACCACGTCGGCAGGCCACCGGGCCTGATCCGCCGGTCGGTTGCAGGTTTGCCTACCCTGCAGGCGCGGGCGGCGGCTCTACTCTGCCCCTACTCCAAATGGGGTGACGTGTCTGTCGTACCGGCAGGCCACTGGGCCTGTCCCGCTGGTCGGTCGCAGATCTGCCCACCTTTCGGGCACGGGTGGAGGCTCTGCTCTGCCCCTACTCCAATTGGGGTGTCGTGACTACCCCGCCTGCAGGACGCTGGGCCTGTTCCTGGTACGGGCGGCGACTCTGCTCTGCCCCTACTCCAATTAGGGTGTTGTGTGTACCACGCCGGCAGGCTCCTGGGCCTGATCCGCCGGTCTGTTGCAGGTCTGCCTACCTTGGAGGCGAGGGCGGCAGATCTGCCCTGCCCCTCCTACCACGCCTGTGGACCCCTGGGCCTGATCTGCAGGTTGGTCACAGGTCTGCTCACCCTGCGGGCACGGGTGGCGGTTCCGCTCCGCCCCCACTCCAATTGGGGTCGCGTGACCACCACACCGGCAGGGCCTGATCCGGGCGTGGGAGAAGGATCTGCTCTGCCCCTACTCCAGTTGGGGTGACGTGTGTACCACACTGGCAGGCCACTGGGCCTGACCCGCCAGGCTGTCACAGGTCTGTTTACCTTGCAAGCGCGAACGGCGGCTCTGCCCTGCCCCTCCTACCACGCCCATGTACCACTGGGTCGCGGGTCTGCCCACCTTGCGGGTGCGGGTGGTGGCTCCGCTCCGCCCCCTCTCCAATTGGGGTCACGCGGTCACCATGCTGGCGAGCTGCTGGGCCTGCTCCGGGCGCTGGCGGCGGCCCGGCTCCTCCCCTCTGGCTCGAGGACAAATTGAGGAGACTCGGGTGTCTGTGCCTCACCCCCCGTACCAGGAGACCAACTGTTTCTGTCGCCGCTGGTTTTGATGAAGTTCTCTCCTCCGCCGCTTTCTGATGACATCAGATCTCTGCCATGTTGGTATCCTATGTGAATGGCAGCATTTCGTTCCCCTTGCCGGGCAACCAAAGCAACGGGTGAGTCCTGACCGGCCCTCAGCAGGACCCGGACCGAGAAGCCGTTTCCGCGGGCTCCTAGCCCCGGGCCAGGGAAGTTCCGGGAGCCGGAACTCGGCCGCTCCGTGCTCGGTGTAAGCTCCTATAAGGGTAGGCTCCAAGAAGCAGTCCCCGCGGGCTCAGTTCCGGGAGCCGGAATTCCTGAAAGTTACATTTTAAATCTCAGCAAAATGTCTGTCTGCCTGTCTGTCTCTCTCTCTTTCTCTCTATCACACACACTCACACACACACACACACACACACACACATCTGGGGCTCAAAACTAAAGTACTCATTAACAAATCTATTTTTCTTTTTTGAATAGAAACTTGTGATTTAGGGTAAATGTGTGAACATTAGATAATTTTGTACTTGTTTCATGTGGGTTGATATGAAACATAAGTTCCTTGAACAGTGTGGATCCCTGTTCATTACCAGCTTAAGAAGATAAAACCTCAATGACTCAGTGTCTTAACAAAAGGCACATTTATTTTTTGCTCACATAAAATTCTCTGAGAGGGAATTACTGTGGGGTGTATGTGGGCCTTCTGGTCATCCTGAGATTTAGGCTGATGGGGGCTCTGCCATCTTCTGTACATGGCTTCCAATGATGTTTTAAGTGTTAATTTTCAATCTGCTGAGTGGAGAAGAGAGTATGGTTTACCTGTGAGATGATTTTATAAGTTATGCCTACAAGCAGCACAAATCATTTCTGATAATCTTCAGTTAGTAAAACTCAGTGACATAATCAACCCTTTCTGCAAGTGAGCCTGGAAAATATAGATCAGCTATATCCCTAGGAATAAAAAGAAAAAGGATTTTGGTGAACACATAACAATCCTTTTCCATCAAATGTCTGAGAATAAATATCAGTTTCATCTTTTTCCCTCATGTAGAACCACATGATACATGGGATTGCAAGCAAGTCTAGGAAACATAGTCCAGCTTCATAGCCAGGAAGATGTAGGCATGTAGCTTGGTGAGCAAACTGAATTCTTTGTCTCAATCACCTAACCTGTATCAGTTACTGAGGCTTTGCACCGTGGCTATGTGACTGTAGGCTTGGGGCTCATTTTATCTTTATTATAATAGGCATAAAATCAGGATGCTTATATAGATGCCTTGTAAGATTTGTAAACTAGCAAGCACTTAACATAAATATGAGAAAATAATAAACATCTGTGTAGCCTTCTCCTAATTTTATTTGTATTAACATTATTTCATATTTGTGACTCAGATTTATGTTAAGGAATAAAATATTAAAGATGTTATTTGAGGCTCCCTGAGTTCTTTTCAATTCCATTCCTGTCTCTCCTTCCTCAGTAACATGACCTCGGTGTTTATTATTCTTATGTATTGGCCTTACTTTTTAAGAATTCAAGTACTACTGACTTACCAGTTTCCGATCATAGTTAGCCAACCCTTTTGTGGGGAAGGCATGGTATCCTGGTTAAAGCATCATAGTATGGAAAACAGAAATCCTCCCTGCACCCTCAAAACTATCCTCCAAAGTGTCTCCTAACCTCCTCTTGGTGTTGGGAGAGGAGGGAGATGAGAAATTGGAGTGGCAATAGGGGTCAGACCATGACAGGCCTTATATGTCAGCTCAGGATTAGGATTTTATTCTGAAAACAGTGGGATTTCTATTTGTTAATAGCCATGATCATAATTATGGTTTAGAGGGATAATTTTTGTAGTCATGTTAGCACTGTCTGGAGCTGTTAGAGACCCTAATGAGGAGAGATAATATGAACTTCAACTAAAATGGTATCCCACAGAGATGGGCCTCTTCTTAGTGTAGACATAGTTCTCATTCTTGCTGCTTCAAAAAAAGGATTAAACTTTAATTTGGTATGGGTCTGCCTCAAGCTGCTTCTTTCTACCATTTTGACTTTGACCTTTTAATCTAAGTTGTAAAATAGTCTCTCTCCATGAGGATTATAGTTCTGTTGGACTAGTCCTATGTACTTTATATGCATTACCTTTTTAAATATGTTATTCTACAACAATCTTGTAGAACAGCTACCTTTTTCATTCCATTTTTAGAGCAAGAAAAATGAGTTACAAGGTAGTTAACTAGCTTGCCCAAGATGACTAAAAAGAGTCCAAGGTGGGATGTTTTTAACTTGAGTCTGACTTTCTCATCTTGCTGCATTGTGTCTCTTAAGGAATAAATTTATTGAGAAATTTTTGCTGTGTGCTTTGAAAATAAAAGGAGACTCACAATAAAGGTAACATTGAAAGAGCTCTCCCAAATGAAGTTGGCAGTCACTGAGAAAACAGGCTTGTGCACATCTTGAGCTGCTGCCTGAGTGTGAACTTTGGCTAACTCCACCCTTTGACTGCAAACAATGACCAGATAATTTCATTGTGCTTAAGAGACTCAAAGCACACATCAAGAGGTCAAGGGACTATTGTTTTATAAGCATTTCTACTTAGTTTATATATTCCTTTCTTTATATTCTTTTGGTCATGTAGCCTCCGCCAAGTAGCACTTGCATTCTTTTCCCACTTCCATAGAATTTCTCTTCAATTTTAGTTACCTTGTGATGTTTTAAGGACTTTTTTTCCCCTACATAAAATCCTACTTTCCCTCCCTGACTCAGAACACTGATTTAGTCCTATAGGAACTTGTGTGTCATAAGCTGCCATTCCTAAGACCCCAAAGTAAAGTTCTTTTACAGTTTCTGAGTTTGAATTTATTGACAGTTCCAAGTACTACTTTAAGCCCTTTACATGTCTTATTCCATTTAATCATGGACACTACCCTTTGAAGTAGAAATTATCATTATCTCCACTTTACAGTTGAGAAACCAAAGTCCAGAGAGTTTAAATAACTTCTTCCAGATGAATTTGGTTAAGATTATTGAGACTACACAACCTAGGGCCATTGCTCTTATTGTCGCCAGTGGGAAGGCTTATTATTTTGATCTCCAAAACTACAGGGAGAAGCAAATTTAAAACATCTTGTTAAACTTTATTAATATAACCCTAATTTCAATGTGTCAATATATTGTTGAGAATATAGCTAAAAGCCACACCCGATACTGGATTTGGAAGGCCATAGACAATATACATATAGTTCTGCTTCAATTATTGCCAAAATGAGTTCTCAGTGTGGAAAAATAGTCAAAGGAGAGCTGGGTCAAGAGCCGGGAGGCTAGGGTTCTAATCCTGGTTCTGCCTTGAACAGTCTTTGAGACTGCTTTGGTCTGAAGGTTTATATACCTTCAACATTCATGCGTTGAAACCTAATCTCCATTGGGGTGGTATTAAGAGGTGGGGCCTTTAGGAGGGTTTTAGGACATGACAGCAGAGCCCCCATGACTGGGATTAATGTTCTTATAAAGGAGACTCAAGGGAGCCTTCTGCTGTTTCTGTCATTTGAGGATGAAGTAAGAAGGTGCCCTGTTTGAAGCAGAGTGGGCCCTCACCAGACATCAAGTCTCCTGATGCCTCCATCTTGGACTTCCCAGTCTCTAGAACCATGAGCAATAAATTTCTGTTGTTTATAATCTAACCAGTCTAAGAAAGTCTAGGAAAATGATCTTGGCTGGGTCAAAAACATTATAGTGCTTTAATTTTTTCATCTTAAAAATTCACAAAATGAACTGGAGAATGTCCAATGTCTTTGCCCACTCTGAGATTCTCTCTATGCCTTTTTTTCTCCATTTTATCAAAGATGACTTAAAATGATGAAAATGACAAAATGCTTTTAGAAATGCAAAAAAAAATTAATATTTCCAAAGATGAGGACATATAATATTTGCAGAAGTACTGGGAATGATCTATGAAGATATTTTTCTACTAGTGTTACAAACATATAGATATAACAGTATTTTTTTTTGTATATAAAACAATCCAAATCTCTGACTCTTGTAGCTAGCATCTTTATTTTTAAAAGGTTTAATTAAATTAAACATGAGTGTGAAACAAGTACATAACTGAGGGAGTTATGACATCTTTAAGAAAAATCAACTTATGAAAGTTTCAATATAAACCCTCTTGAAAGACATCATAGATTTCAGAGAAAATAAATAGACAAAAGAGAAGGCTGGCAAAATGATACTCCTAGAAAACAGCTTTTCCCTACCCCTCTACACTGCTAATTCTTCCTCAAAGAGCCATTTCTTTATGCAAATGTAATTGTATTTAAGTTAAATATATTTATTCAGTTCTTTAAATTGCTTTAAAATCCACTTCCAAATCCCTTCTCCCCTCAAATGAGGGGATCCTACAAAGGGCAGAGCAATGCAGTTTGTTTCTTTTTTTTTCCCTAACCCAAAACCCCGAGTATTGTAGGACCTTAGCAGCATTGGTCATTTTTTTTTTTTTTTAAGTAATGAAAAGATATGTGCTACTTTCCACAATCCCAAATTAACTTTTCTTGCTTTTGCCCTTAATTGAAGAGCTTGGTAGTAATCGTCTTAAAATCCAGAGCTCTCTTACCCACCACCTGCATTAAGCAATTCAGAGATACATCCCATCTCAATACTCTATGTGTCCCCAAAGAGTTGAGGTGCAACTGATGCCCCCACTGCTATGGATTGGCATTGCTGGTGGCAGCTCATTAACCTGCCTCAAGTAGCCTCTTCCTACTTTTCTGATCTTACTACTTTCTGATCTTTTTCTTTTTCTGATCTTACTACTTTCCTTCAGGAAGCTAATGTCTAGTTTCTCACTAGGTTCCAAGCAAGAACTAGACATTGAGGCTACAAAGAATATGCTGGCCTTGTTCTTGAGGGTCCCAAAGTCCAGCAGAAGACTGTGTGGCAGTTGGTTCTTTTTACCCATTTTCATCACCATTCCCTCTTCTGGATTTATGTATCTCTCTCTAAAAGGAAGGAACTGCCTAAAATTATTGAGGAGAAAAACCCCACAAAATCTGTGAGTTAAGACTGAATAAAACATATGGAATCAGACCTAGATATACAGGGCTGACCCTCAATTCCTGGAGCTTGCCCTTCCCCTCTGCCAGGACAGCAGGGATCGGTGGGGCTGACATCCTTGGCCCAGTGTTGCAGCCTGGATGGTGCATACACACAGGTATTTTGTATGTCTTGGTCCTTCAGGACAAGGGTAAATGTCCACTGTCCCTTATTCTTTCATTTCACTAAAGGAGCAGTAGCTGGGCCCCAGCCCTTGCACGGTACAGTCCGTGCTGTCGCTGTCACACTTGCCACAGTGACATTCGGTGGCCACTGGGTATGTGTACAGGGAGTCTGCGTGGTGAGCACAGCCAGGCACTCTCACAGTCTCATACACTAGCTCCTTGAACGTGCATATTTTCTGGATGTTGGTCCTGGCTGGGTCCTTATATACCAGATCCTGAGGAGATAGAAATTAGACAGTTAGGTCACGGTATTTAAAACTTCATGCTCTCACATTTACCCATTAAAATCTATATTACTTCAGAAATG
The DNA here is from genome assembly GCF_021218885.2 of Marmota monax. Taxonomy (NCBI): domain Eukaryota; kingdom Metazoa; phylum Chordata; class Mammalia; order Rodentia; family Sciuridae; genus Marmota; species Marmota monax. The sequence continues at coordinate 2,487,824 of NW_026694339.1, forward strand.
ACATATTATAGCACATTTTCTGATTGTTTTGGAAAGTATGTTATTTTTTTCTTAATTTGTATGACTATATTAATTCTTTCTCAAAATGTAAAGGGACTTTGAATCTCAATGAAGAAATATGATGAAAAAGGAAATATGACTTAGAATTTTAAGTTGTCTTTTTGTACTTAATTGAAAGCCATATTAATGACAACTTAAACCATATTCACTGAAGTTTAATTTCTCAGAAAGCATTTTTCCAAATACATTGTCCTGATATATTTTTAAAAAGTTAAAAAGGATATAATATGAATGCTAGTGTTTGGTTTAATGTGTTTGTGAAGGCTCATGTAAGATATTAAATATTCTACTGCCTCATAGACATTTTCCTCTCTTAAATGCTGTATACTTTTCAGGGTTCTTAGTTTCAAAAGACACAAAGTTTGCAAAAATTTTTTGTTCTAGCACTTTCCAGTGGAAAATTTATTGGTACTGAGGGGAGAATGTGGGGCTGCTATTTAATTTATTTCAATAAAATCAATATCCCAATCTATATCCCAAGGAGATACAATAAATTGTGCATGAATAGAGTTTGATTGATCAAACTTATGTACCATCAAATAAAATATATTTCATTAAAATATTGGTATTTTCAATTTCAGTTTTTAGAATGAAATTCTGCATAGATAACCAGGTGCTACAGGGAAAAAAGAAAACAAATGGAAATTACTTCTTTAATTGGATTAATGCAAAGCCATGCGCATTCAAACTAGCAGCTTAGTTTGGCTTTGGGTCTTGGTTTTCTCGGGGTATAAATGGAGTAGTATTGCTGAAATTGTATTTAAGCAGGTCAAAATGACAATTTTTATAATGTGGCTGTATTTTAATATAACTTGGAAATATATTTTGGTACTGTTTCTACAGCAAAGATAGGACCTTAATTACAAAAATTGCCTTTTGAGGAATATTCAGGGTCCTTTATGATTAAATATGTGTTTCTGTATTTATCTCTTTACACATGAAATGTAATAACTACAGTTAATAGAAATGCTTCATTTAATATTTTTGAAACTGTAGAATTGATACATTACAAAATTTATCAGATTAATTCTAAAGCTTTTCTAAATTTATTTAAATTAAATCCTATCCCAAAATTTACATCATGGTCGTTAACTTCAATCACAGCACAGACACTATTGGCTAAAGGACTCATGGCTGTTAATTAGGAAACATGAAATATCTATTAGGTAGGAATTAATGAAGCTTGCCTCATGCAGACCCTCAACCCCCTCACTTCCAGAAAGGTGCAGGACCTACCCTGGTGTAGCAGTAGCCTGCACACCAAGTGGTGTTGATGCTTATGCAGAAACGGCACTCTTCTTTCTCCACTGCAATGGTGATGTTGGTTAGCTCACAGCTTTGGCAGCAGATTGCTTTCCAGCAACAGAAAAGGAAGCAAAACTGGACTGACTTCATCCTGGACTGAGAAGCAAACAGCCAAAGCCCATCAGGAATCAAGAAACCAAAGAATTAAAATCACTGTGTAAATTGACCAAATCAAAAGTAATGAGTTAACCCACCTCCCCCAAACACGTTTGCTTTAGCAAGACTTCCCCTTTCTTTATTTTTTTGTTTCTTAGAACAATATTCCTTCTCCTCCTCCTTCATTTTTTGGTAAAGTAGAAAGACATTGTAAATCAAAGTTCAACATAATGATTTAAGCAAAATGGTATTTAGAGATTACAGATATCATTGCTGACCATCTTAAAGTGATTAAAGCAAGTAACTTGTGTTCATCATCTTTGCCTTTTCATTAACATTTTTAAAGACTAGTTTTGTTTAAAAAGAAAAAACAATTTTATATAACACAATGATTTCTTCATTTTTAGTGTCTCACAAATATTGTTATTTACTTTTGCCTACATTTGTTTAAAATAAAACTATTTCAGATGCCAGGAAAATTGGTCTATAAAGTCAATTGCTTGCTAACAGTGATTATAATATATTAGCCATATTAAGGAAACCAGGCTGACAAGCATAAATTCTCTATATGGCAGTAGCATAAAGCTTTAATTTGTTCTCTAGGTTCTGAAAACCAGTAATTTAAAAAATAGCCATTCCCACTTGATAACTGTAAATGCCAAGACTCACCTGTGGTTGTTTCTGTCTTGTGTGGGGTAAGCTGTAGACTAAGTCAAGTCTCAGTTCACCTTTTATACAAAATCATGTGCAACTAACACCTTGTGGATTTCTTGGGTATTAATATGATCAATGCTAACCTGAAGCTTGCTGTAAGCGAAACGGTGTTTAGATAGACAGGGAGATCAAGCTTTTACTAAGGTAGTCTAAACGCAGTAGATCAGAAAAATAATGTTATCAGAGATGTTGATTTTGTACAAATTGAATTTGATATAGTAGCACACCCACTCCTTGACCTTGTCAAATTAAATATGACTCTCGGTTTTTCTTTTTTATCTTCAACTTAGGGAATTCAGAACCCTTTTCAAGGATTGCTTTGGCCTTGTTGAGGATGCACATCAAAAAGATACAGTTAATAGTAAATGGTTCCAAAAGCAGAATGAAATCTCTGAGGGAAGAAATAAGCAAATAGAAAGCATTTCAAGATCTAACTCCTATATAAATTGTGAACTACATATTTCTTTACCTCCCATATCCAGATCTCCTAATCTTAATCCTGATTTTTTTGGTGATTTAGACAGAGCTTTCTACCTATTATGATTCTCTAGATATGCTGTTGATTCATTCCTTCAGATATTTGCATGTGATGTTTTTTCTGCTTGCTTACCTCATCTCACCCAACATCAACTCCACCCATGAAAAATTCCCCAACTTTTAACACCCAAAGGTGTTTCACCTGACAAAGTTTAGGATAGCAGGAGAGAGAGAGAGAGAGAGAGAGAGAGAGAGAGAGAGAGAGAGAGCGAGAGCGCTTTAATCACTTGTTTCTGTTTATAATCATTTACATACATCTGTTTTCTCCAGTAGACTATGAGCTTCTTAGAAAATGAGGATGATTTGTTTAAAAAATATTTATTTATTAAATAGTGTGACTGGAATAGAAGACCAATGGTAGAAATAATAGGATATGAAGTCGGAACTAGAACAAAAGTCAAATCATGTGGGACCTTTTAGGCCAATGTATAGTCTTTGGTTTTTATTGTATGTGTTGAGGAACACATTGCAGGATTTTGAATGGAGGAGTGATATGATCTTATTTAGATCTAAAAGTCTCCCTCTGACTACAGCTTTGCTCATGTAGAGGAACAAAGGTGGAAACAAAGACCTATTAGGATGCTGTTGCAACAATCTAAGTGAGAGATGGTGTTTGTTGGAGACTGGTGTGGCAGTGATGGAGCTTATGAGACATGATATGACTCTGGATTATTTTGAAAGAAGAACTAACAAAATTTCTGATGGGTAGATGTTGAGCATGAGAAAAAGAAAAAAAATAAAGTTGAATATAAAAATTCTGGTTTGAGTAACTGGATGGATGAAGTTATCCCAACTGACATGGGATTGGTGTAGCAAGCTTAGGGAAAGAATAAGGAGTTCAGTTTGGACTTTTAAGCTCGAGGTGTTTATGATACATCCAAGTAGATTGCTGAATCTGGATTTTAGGGAAAATGTATTGACTGAAGGTATAAATTTGGGAGTCAATGGCATAAGCCTGGACGAAATTATCAAGGGAGGGAGAGCAGATAGAAAAGGATATGGAATTGTGCCTGGTGTACTCCAATATTAAGAAATCAGGATGCAATGAAGTCCCTTTCCCTTTTCTAAAGAAGACTGAAAAGGGTCACTGAGGAAGGTAGGGAATAGAGAGAATGTGGTATCACAGAAGCCAAGTAAAGAAATGAGTGGCTGGGTAATATGGAAGCAGGATAGAAATAATTTTCTTTTGATTTTAATTTTAAGATGGGAGGAATAAATGCCTGTTTGTATGGTTATGGGAATGATTGAACAAAGTAAAAAGTGATGATGTCAGAGGCAGAGAGGAGAATTCTGAAGTGCTCTTGAAGAGGTGAGATAAGAAAGGCTTTAGAGCACAGAGGAGGGATTGACTTTAGATAAGACCATGGAGAGATTATCTCAGTATTGGGCAGGAAGGCAGAACTTGGATGCTGGTGAGGCGACAGGTGTGGGTGCAGATGTTGGTAGGCCAGCAGGTGTGATGAATGCAGATGCTGGTGTGGGGGCAGGTATGGGGGGTGCAGATGCTGGTGGATGGGCAGGTGTGATAGATGCAGATGTTGGTATGCTGGTAACTGTGGTCGGTACAGATGCTGGTGGGTGAAAAGATAGGCTCTGCAATCTGGCCTATGATTTATTTCATTTTCCCAGTAAAACAAGAAATAAAGTCATCACTAAAGAGTAAGGATGAGGGAGTTGTTGAGAATTTGGGAAAAAGGGAAAGATTTGAAATGGTTGTTAGAGATTAGGAAAGGGACTGAATTTGCAGTGTATAATGTGATTGCCTAGTAGTGTGAAGGCCCCACTAGAGGTTTATGGTAAAAAAATTTAACATGGGACTCCTAGCATGCATGTGTACTTTTCTCTGGACTGATTTAATAGCATGGTTCAGGCACATGGGTTACATAAGTTTGTTTATCTAGACTTTGATTTTTATCAAGTATGTTGACAAAGACAAGATTCACCATAGAACTAGATGCTGTAAGTACTAGTTCATAATCTGGACATTTTAAGTACTAATTTAAATATCTATGTAAGTAAATATCATGAATATATAACTATTTTGAAATCTTTCAGCAGTTGGTAAGAAAGTATATCTTCTGTTATAGAATGAATAATTAAATTTTACATAGTACAGATTAAATGAAAGACACTCATGATTCCTGTAAAACTATAAACACTTTCAGTATTTTTCAAGAAATGTTGTTATAACTCTTGGTAATATCACAGATTGTAAAAAAAATCTTTTCATGCTACCTGTGTGTATTCACAAAGTATTATCTGTGTGACTACAAGAACTTACAAGTTTTAATGTAATGAGTTTCTTCATTATGCAATTAAAATATTAATAGCTACTTTTTTATTAAGAAGTAACCATATTAAAATATATAATATTTACGAATTAGTGTCATTGTCTTTTCAATGTCTCTTCAAAGTTTTTTGAAAAATTCTGCTTACGCATCTTTGTATCCCAAATAGTTTCTAATGCACAGTAGGCACTAATATACTTTTGATGAACCAATTAAAACACTACTTCTTGTTTCTCACTTTACTGTGTTGATTCCTAGCCTTTTTGCTGTCAAGTGCATGCCCTGTTCTTGCTCTGTTCCACTTTGTTTTGTGGGAGAAAGGACCTCTGCAGGCTGCCTTTCCCATTAGTAGGCTTTTGCTTTTCTGAAAGGAGGTAAGGAAATGAAAGGAAGAAGTGGGAGCATTGCTCACCTTTGCATTTTGTTTCCTTTCCTGGCAGTGAATGTATTTTTTTCTAGTCCCATCTTTGTGTGATTCTTGCCATTTGAGGAAAGCCAGGCTGTGGCTTGAGCCTCTACTGAGTGTTCTCACCTTCTGGTCTCTGGCAGTCCCACTCTGTGTCCCTTTAGTTCTGTGGGTAAACAGAGCTTTCTGCTGTTGCTCTTCTCTGGTTGACTTGGTTCCCCTGTCTGGCTTGTCACCAATTCTAGCATTTGAATGACTAATTTTCTGTGTTAATCAATCCCTGGGTTCCCTCTGATTTACCTACCAGGACTTGAAACTGCTTTTCTGACTTGAAACTGATGGATACACTTACCTTTATTTCTAGCCCTGCAGAAATAAAACTTGGTTGGGATTTAGTAAAATAATGTTAATTAACTCAATATTTGTCAGTATTAAAATTTCTTAGGACACCTGTTAAATTATCCTTTATCTCCACACTTTCCAAAATCACCTGAATTTTCTCTTCTTTGAGAGAAACAAGATTCTATTCCTCTGCCTGATGCGTATTTTTCATCTCCTTTTTATCTAAGCTACTCCTGAAAGCACTTCAAGATTCCATCAGACATAATTTCTTCTAGAAGGTACTCTCTGTCCCTTCCTCCCATGGTCTCCAATGCTTACTCTCTAGTATCTTCTGTCTTATGCTTCCTACTTCCCTGTACCTTCCTCAGTGGTGACACTCATCTTATTCTTATTTTACCTGCACAGCAGGCATCTCCTCAGAATTCTGGTAGTCTAATTTTCACAACTATTGACAGATCTCTAGAATTTGTGTACCTATACTTAATGGCCTATGTCCTTCTTTTATTAATAAAGAAAAAAATTTAAAATGAGGTTTTTATATTTGAGTTTAAAATAGAAAAATTATTTGTACTCAATGTCTTGATAAATTACATGATACTTTCATAGTCTGGCATCCTTTTCCTCCTTTTATTTTGCCAATGTCATATATGCTTTCTAATTTACAGTTGTAAAATATTTAATATAGTTTGTTTTTTCTGATTCCTTTATTTATTCATTAAAATTATTTTAATAATTAAATTTACTTACTTTACTTAAATTATAAACTAATAAACTATATAATGTAATGTTTCCATAGAAAGTACTAAATTTTTATTAAATTTGTACCCAACAATGGTATAGACCTTTGCTATCCAATATGGTGGCCAGTGTGATAATTATGCACTGAAATTGGGCTAGTACAAATTAAATTGTACTGATGAGTATAAAATATACACTGTATTTTAAAGACAAATGAAGAAGCATATCAAATATCTCATGAATAATTTTTGTCTTGATTATATTTGAAATGAAAATACTGTGAATATGTTGTTGAGTTAAAATCTCATCTATGCCTTTTTACTTTGGCCTTACTTTATATGTGGTAACTATAAAACTTTAAATTATTTAATGTCTCATATGATATTTCTGTGTACCTTTATTTACTTACCTTTATTTCTAGCTCTGTAGAAATAAAACTTGTTTGGGATTTAGTACAATAATATTAATTAACTCAATCTTTGACAATATAAAAAATTGCTTAGGAAACCTCTTAAATTATCCTTTATCTCCACACTTTCTGAAATCAGTGTGACAGCACCGGCATTGAACTTGATGGTGAATGAGTAAATTTGCAAAGGTCACAAGACCTGCTTACTGGTCTAATGCCTGGTCCACGTGCACTACCTATTAGCAGGCTAGGTCAACTGATACATCTGTGAAAAACAAAATAAAAGCCCACTGGTTGCCAGTGCTTGTTCATATAAAGACATAATAATGAATTTGATGTTTTTCAGTGAAGGGGTCAGGAGGGTCAGTCTTTATATTAGCAGGTAAACTTATTGTTCTCATCCATTGGGGCAGTCAGATGGAACATTAATTTATTTCTTCAGATAAGATACTGGAACAACAAAACAAAATCAGATGCTCGTCTCTGTTGCATTTTCCTTCCTCAAAGAAAGATTGAGCAAAATGGCATAGAATTCTCCTGATAGGAGCTCTTTTAAAAGCAGTAATAGCACTCTGAATATTCCATGATGGTGTTCCAGTAAGAAGTCAGTACATTTAGTATCAGTCAACTGATAATGCATGAAGCTAAAAATATTTCCTGGGCTTTATAGCAATTAGATCCTGCATAGAGTAAGCATTCAGTAAGTACATATGGATTTGATTTTGTTTTGATGCTAATTGGCAGGTTTCTAGAAACTAAAGTTTATAGCACTAAGAACAGAGTGTACATCCAAGTAACTAACAGTACACTGGTGCTTGATGTGGGCTGTGCTAAAGGACAGTCTTCTACCAAAAGGCCAGACACAATGCAGATGTTAGTTGTTTTTGCCTTAGGAAATTCTATCTCATTTATACGTATACACAAACACACAAAATACTGTGTTAATGTTTTATAGTGTGTTCACATTTTAAGTTCATGCAGGTATTTTGGCGGAGGTATTACTGTCCTTGTTTTAAAAAGTGAAAACAATTATTGAGCAAAATTTATTCTATAGCAGTCATTGTGCTAAATGTTTACATCCATTACATCATTGAATGTCCTCAGAAGACTTTTATATATGTTATTATCATCCAGAAATTACAAATGTAGAAATAAGAATCAGAGAGGTGCATTAAAGTACCCAATGTCACAGCAATGTTCCATTGACAGACCCTACAATGAGACTCCAGAATGCCAGGCATTACTGTAGTTACAAGACATTTTTCTAGACAGATTGACCCAGGAACTATTCATCATCCATATTGTGTGTTTTCTGAAGTTTTGGTTAAATCTTTTTTGATTTCTTCACCAGACAAGGAAGAACCAATTGGGGAGATTGGAGAAATAGAATCTTGTTTAAAAAAATGGAAGAAAAAGGTAAGGGAATTGTACAGTAAATCAATCATCAACACAAGGAAACTTGTTATAAAGCTAGACCCTAAAGAATGAGTTACTTTTTATTGAACATGAACGTGCCAAACTTCATGATGAAACATATTACAACCAGGAAATAAGTACTATAATCACGTCCATTTTAGAGATGAGGAAACTGTAGCACAAACAGTTCAAATACCACTACCATGTTTATGTAGCTGGTAAGTGGGGAAACTGAAATTCAAACAGCTGTCTGGTTTTGAGCCTCCACTTTTACCCACTGTCATCAGAATAAAATTCAGCACATTTTCGAATAGATACTTATGTTCCTCCAGTGCCCCTTAGAATGACTTTTAAGTCCTTCACTCTGGTGGATGTGTGTGTGTGTGTGTGTGTGTGTGTGTGTGTAGAAAGTAGCGCTCTAGTCTTGAATATGTCTTGAATGTCCCACAGAGGTTCATGTTATAGAAGCTTGGTTCCCACTGTGGTGATGTGAAGGTGGTAGAACTGCTAGGAGACAGGGTCTAGTAGAAGATGATCAGCTTTTGGAAATGATTAACCCTGATCTTTCCAGAAATTCCATCTTTCCATTGCTTTTCAACAAACAATGACAGAAGCAACAATAATGACAGCAAAATTAAACATTCCAGAAAAATACCAAAACGACAGCAGCCAATTTTGTAGTTGTTTTGCTTGTCTCTAATGGTCAGAGTAGCTTCCCTTGCAAAATAGAATTGCTAGAATCTAGGTTTTTGCCTGAAGAAAAATTACTTCCAATATAAATAACTGATCTCATATCTACTAATAACAATTACATATTGGAAGGAGGTTGAGACAATAGGTTGATTATGTGAATTTTGTAAATAATAATACTTTCTAAGTGATTTCCTTTTCTCTTTCTGATAGACCAATGCCCATCTTGCATCACCTGATATTAGACCTTCTTCTACCTGTTACTGCTTCCTCGCTCTCTTGCCATTTACTTGTCATATTTCATTAAGAAATCCAAAAGCAGAATGGAGACTGTTTTAGTCAGCTTTTTTGCTGTTGTGACAAAAGGACCCAACCAGAACAATTGTAGAGGTAGAAAAGTTTATTTGAGGGCTTATTTGGTTTATTTGGTTTCAGAGTCCTTAGTCCATATACAGCCAGCTCCATTACACAGGGCTCAAGGTGAGGCTGAATATCATGGCTGAAAAGTGTGGCAGAGGGAAGCAGTTCACATGGTGATCAGAAAATAGAGAGCAAGGTCTCTACTGGCAAGATACAAATATATATCCCAAAGCCACATCCCACCACTTCAGTTACCACTCAGTTAATCCCTATCAGGAGATTAATTCACTGTTGGGTTAAGACTCTCATAACCCAATCATTTCTCCTCTGAACCTTCTTGCATTGTCTCACATGTGAGCTTTTGAGAGATACCTCACATCCAAACCATAACAAAGACAATTTTGAATGAGAGCCATAAATGTTTAAGAGAGGCAAAAGATGATTTATTGTTTTAATTCTACTTTGCATCAAGAGTTATTTATATAACAGTTCAAAATTGCTTTCACTTTTATTATCTCATTTTATTCTCAATTGATCCTCAGAACAATCTCTAAGGTGGCAAGGACAGACGTTACTATCACAATAAGACAAAGTTAAACCATTGAGTGACTTGCCTCCACTTACATTGAGCAGCTGAATTTTGACTCACAGTTCAACTTTTTATTAAAAAAAAGACATGTAATTTAAAGCATTCTATTATAGGTGACTTCAGAGTTTATTTTTAGCACAGAGAAAGATAGCAATTGCAGGAGCACAATGTGGCAGAGACTGATGTTTTTCTCTTTGTATCCATTCTTCCTCCTTCTCCCCTAGGAATAGAATTTTTAGCTGGGCTTATAGCTGCCCAGAATAAAGAATAAATGTCTCACCTTCCTTGAAACCAGAAATGACCACATTGTGAGCAAAAGCATATAAGTAGAGTGCTGAGTAGCAGCTTTCAGGATTTTGAGAAAACATGCTTCGAGTAATATTTCCCTTCTCTTCATCCTTCCTCTACACTGCTTCTTATAATGTGGATGTGTCCTCTTGGGCTAAGAGGATGCACTGGTGGGGCAGCAACCTGCAAGTCACCTGGATTTCCCAGGACTTTTCAGAGCAGAGTTCTCAGTCTGGTTGAGATGGTATAACTTTAGAATTTTTAATGAAAGGGGAAATGATCTCTATTTTGTCTAGGCCCCTATTATTTTGGATCCCCATTACTTTTAGCTGGATGAGTCGAACACATGTGGTCAAAGCCATTATCTCAAGACAGAGCTCTCATTTGTAGATCAGGTGGTTTTGATAATCACCTGTGATGGAATTTATGGAGGTCTGGATGTATCTAGGTCCTTTGACATGAGTCCAAGATTGAATATTAACACTAAGAATTAGGAAATATCCAACTAGGGAAACTGCCATTTTCAAGCTGCAGATTTTTGTCCACTAAAATATGGAGATTTAATTCATCTTTGAAGCAAAACTTTGGTGATAGATGGACATGTGTGCAGCATGGGGCATTTTTTTTTTTGGTATCCATTTCTTTCTTTTATTCTAGCTCCTCCCTGGTGCTGATGGAAAAGTAGTTTTTTAGCATAAAACATTGATGTGATGCTATTAGAGACAAGAAGGTAATGTTTGCTTATAGGTACTCATCTATGAAGAATTTGAAAAAACATAATATTTAACTATAATAAAGCCAGGGAAAAATTTATCTAGCTTTGATCTGTGAGAACAGGGAAGCTGGCAGACCAGGAGCAGAGGGTAGAAAAGGGAAGCAGGAGGGAGATCAGGGAGAAAGAAATCCTGGGTGCTCATCTTAAGCTAACTCAGTTTTCATCAGACATAGTCAGGAAACGTGGCTTTGGGCAACTTTCTAGGAGTGTGGCTAAGAGACTAATAAAATGTGTTTTCCAATTTGTATTGTATTCATTTGCACTTACGTCTCCAACTCTGTGGATCACAGGAAAGGAGTCATGTATGGCAAAACCTTCCTTATAAAATGGACATGTATGTGGAGGTGTGACTGGGAATCACATGAAATCACATAGAAAAATAGCCTGTAGGTAAAAATGAGAACTTGGCAAAGTTTATTTATTTATTTATTTTTGTTGCTGATGGACCTTTATTTTATTTGCTTATTTATATGTCGTGCTGGGAATCAAACGCAGTGCCTCACACATTCGAGGAAAGTGCTCTATCACTGAGTTACAACTCCAGCCTCGCAAAGTTTATTTTTAAATGACTAGATTTAGATTATCCTGAGGAGAAAGAAGTGTTGCTCATTGTCAGAGAAAGATGTGTGTAGTCCTATTCCAGGACTTGCTTCCAGAAGGTGAAAGAACTATTTTATTTGGGCTCATGTGACAAAGTATGGCAGAGAGGGAGAGGAATACTCTCTTCCTTTAGTAAGATAGCCAGCATGCTTCTCTCCCATCTTCACCGTTTCAGCCCAGCATCCTTGGCCAGAACATTGACCTCTTACAACTGGCCTCATCTGAAGTAGCTCTGCAAGAATGAGGTGGGGAGAGCCAAGGGAGAACATGGCAGACACTGGGTAGACCATGAAACTGGATGAGTGGTCTGTGGGCATGTGAAGCAGCTTTCTGTAGATGACCTAAAGAGCTGGGGCTCCTTAGGAGAGGGAGTTGAGATTCTCACTGAGGTGGCAGGGAAAGGAAGGTGTCAAGGGTGGTCAAAGCTTGGGCATATGATGAGTCATCAAAATAGTATACTTAAGGTCTTTTAGGCAAAGGGAAGAGTGAGAAAGGCCTAGAGGAAAGTGAGAGCACAATGCCTTGGAAGAGCTTGAGGTGTGAGGACCTCTGAAGGGGCATGTGTGGGGCTGGCATAGGTGACAACTACGAAGCAGAGACTGTGATTTTGTATAGAGACTGCTATGGATGCTGGCTTAGCAACCTCACGGATTAGCTTTAAGCTCCTTTTAGGAATCAGAATTCTGGAGAGACTCTGAAAGGGTTTTAATTTTTTTTTAACAACAAGATGAACAGTGCTTCATTCAATAGAGAATCTCCTTATTTAGATTTTAAAATATAAGGTAGGATTTTTATAGCAAAAAAATCCCTTTTTGCACCACAGTGTTTTTATTCAGTATCAGTCCTTTTTCTATTCTCAGACCAGCAAATTTTCTCCAATGTACTAATAAAAGCAGTTTCAGTTAAATACTTCTAACTCTGAGCAATGTCTTTTGATGTGACATCTCTCCAGACCCTACTATTTAAAAAGGCACAAGCCTGAAAGAATAGTTTTTTTTTTTTTTTAATACAGTACCTTTGTGTGTATTGGCACATTTAAAGATTCAAAAAAAATGGGTCAAAGGATTTTTGAAGTGTGTAGAAAGAGCATATATTATAGCTCCATGTACCATTCTGGAAGATGACAAGCAGCTTAATTTTAATAAACTAAGTTGACCCTAGAGTGATAAAAGATATACTACCCCAGTTTGGTTTGTAATTTGAGCATATAGATTGTGAGATAACTAAGAGAGTGGGCCATATCAGAAACTGCCTGGCTTTTGTTCATGCAACCTGCCCTGTACCTCCACGCTTTTGTACATACAAAAGAACCCCTTATGCACAAGCATTCTTTGGAAATTTTTATTGCCTCCTGAGAATCTTTTGAGTGTCATACATACATACACACACTGATCGATAACAAGTAGTTCTTACTAGAGTCGTAAGAGTAATAGAAATCATTATCTTGAAGAGAATCTGCACTCCTATGTTTGCTGCTGTACTATTCACAACAGCCAAGATACAGAAGCAACCTAAAATGGTTGTTGTTGGTTGAATAAAGTTAAAGGAATACTACATGGTCTTAAAAAAGAAGGAAATCCTGCTATTTACAACAATATGAATGAACCTGGAGGAAATTATACTAAGTGAAGTAAACCAGGTACAGAAAGAGAAATACTGCATGATTTCACAAAAAAAGTCAAATTCATGGAAACAGTGAATAGAAGGGTTATAGGGAGGGTGTGGAAAATGGGGAGATGTTGTCAAAGGGTCTGAACTTTCAGTTATAAAATGAATCAGGTCTGGTGGTATAGCATGGTGACTTTGGTTAATAATAATCTATACTTGAAATTTGTCAAAAGAGTAGGTCTCAGGCATTTCTACCACACACATAACAGTACATAACTATGTGAGGTTAGGATACATTAATAAACATGATTTTGTTAGTCATTTCACAATGTATACATATTTGAAACATTGAGTTTTATACCTTAAATATACACAATTTTATTTGTCAATTATATCTCAATAAAGCAGAAAATGAAAATCAAAATATAATACTTAATAGATTTTAAAATAGTAAAAACAAATATTCATTTTCTTAATCAAAGAGAGTAAACTTGGAAAAATTTTCTAATGGTTGTTGTGAAAATGGAAAATGGCATAGTATAAGCACAGAATGATCCACGCAAGCAAGTCAGTATTCTATAGTCTCAGAATTATGTAATGAAAACAGCTTCATGTGGTTCATATCAGGGGTCAGCAAACTTTTCTGTAAAGAGCCAAATAATAAATATTTTAGGCTTTGTGGGTCATACGGTTTCTGTCACAATGAACCACTCCTGTCGTTGTAGTAATAATTAGGCATGTACAATACGTTAAGTATGGTTATGTTCCATGGTTTCAATAAAACTTTATTTGTAACAACTGGCAATATGTTAGATCTGGCCTATGAGCTGTTGTTTGCATACTCCTGGTCTTCATTGTCTGAATGGTATTGTTAAATAGTACAGTGATGGGCAAAAACTAGCAGCAAGCTTGAAAACCAGTGTTCTGAAACTGTGTCCCAGGGTCAGCATCACTTGGATACTTGAAAGAAATGCAAATGACTCTCCCTTTATTTACTAAATCTGAAACTCTGGGAGTGTGCCTTTCAGTCTGTTTCAGTAATCCCTCCAGGTGATTCTGGTGCACCCTCACTTGAGAATCATGGATATGGGCAAAGCTCTTTTGGTTGTAAGAAACAGAAATCTAAGTCAGCTCAAATACATCGAAACAGTGTATTTAGGAGTAGCTGCCCCAACAGGAAATCTCTGAAATGTTGGTGCCTTAATTTGGAAGCTAATGTTTTGCTTCCATCACAGTCCTTAGTTGCTTGGGTGCTTTCCACATTGTAGTTCTGATACTTGTAACACTTGGCTTCTAAGGTTACTGCAGTAAAGGAAGACAGCGTGGAGACTGCATTTTGCACAAGTATAAGAACTTTCCCCTCATCATTCATATTTTAAGAGGAGAAAATTTTTGAATGAATTAGATTAGTTTATGGATGAGCTTTCTCTGGGATCAATCTAATCTTGTAAAGTATGGTCAAGGATTAGGTTCACCTACTTAATGTCTGGTTATCAGGAGCTGAGAGTGGGAGAGGTGTGCAGAAATCATTTCATATGCAAGAAAAGGAAATGATTGATGCCTAGCATTTATTTATTGCTTATTATGCTAAGTTGTTCACAACTATTATAGTCACTTTACAGAGAAGAAAAATCAGTATCAAAGCTGAAGTAATGTACACAAGGTACCATAGATAAAGTGGGGGAACCAAGACTTAAACTCAAGTCTGACATCATTGTTGTGCACTTCTGTGAACATCCTGCTTTCAGAAAACTTAGGAATAGGTTCAGTACTCAGAAAAGCAATTGGCTATTTTTAAAAGTAGAGATGTAGGAAAACTACTTTTGATGAGGATAAGTTTATTTTTTTAAATAAATAATTAAATTAAATTTTATGTGACTTTTTATATACCAGCTTTTAGTATTAATAACTCTTCTTTTAAAAAATAATAGGTTTTTTTTCCTGAATTTTTCCATCTCATACTTTATTGTAAATTTTCATGTCATTAAATATTCTTGTGTGTGTGTGTGTGTGTATGTGTGTGTGTGTGTAGCTAGGGATTGAATCCAGGGCCTTGTGCAAGTGAGGCAAGCACTCTACCAACTGAGCTATATCCTCGGCCCCCATTAAATATTCTTATAAAGCTTTTTTTTTAATAGTTGGATAAACTTTGGCTAATCTAGCCACTTTCCTATGATTAGAAAATCTATTTTCAACTATTACAAGAATATTACAAACATAATTCTTGCTCTGCATTTCTGATTATTTTCCTTAAATCAGACTTCTAGAAGTAAGATTAGGGGGAGAGTTCTATATCCATATCTGCGCTCATATTATCTCTGTATTTGCTATGGGAATATAATATGTATATACACATACATACATGCATATACATACAGATATACCCATATATTAAGATTTTCTATGTGAGTTGCCAGCCATGAATAAAAGGATTCTTGTTATCATAATCTCATTAATTTGTGTACTTCCCCAAAATCATCAAAACATGGTAATTTGTGTTTTACTTCCTAATTACTAATGAGGTTGAACATTTTCTCATTTGTTTATTTGCATTTCTTTAGTAATTGTTTGTTCAGCTAATTTGCCCATTTTAAAATATGAGTGAAATGATTCCATCTTTATTTTAATAAAGAATATTTAAATTTTATGTAGGCAAACATTGTAGTCTTTTCCTTCAGAATTTCCTTCTAATGCTCAATGCAAATGAGTTAAAGTTCAATCCACTTAGCTTACCGTGTGCTAGGTGGGGATGAGAAATACTTGGTATCTATCCTTAGGAATCTTGCAATGCATCGTAGTCGACAAATATGTGAACAACAGGCAATGTGACATGTTGACAGTGTGTTCTAGTGTGTAAGATCACAGAGAAGGGAACAACTAATCCCTAGGTCAGAGCAGTCTTTTCAGAAGATGCTCACAGATGTTTTCGGATAGGTACATGAGAATATATATTAAGGGGAGTGGTGGAGTGTGACCAAGGGTATCATAAAGAGACTATTTAAAAAATGAAGCTGGGGACCTTCAAAACCTGATTTCCTGATACCAAATTTTTGCCTGAGGCCAACCCTGTATTCTTTAGAATGCACTTAGGAACTATGACTGTACTTTTCACTTCTTCTGGCAGTTAACTACACAAAGATCTCTGTCAAGTAAATTAGAGAAGACAGACTTGCCTGTGCAGCCTGCAGAGCTCAGGTGCCCTCCAGCCAGCTGCTGAGGATGACTCACTGAGCATTCCCTGGTGCTTTGTTGCCTGGAAATGGGAGAGATGTCCCTGGCCATGGCTGTGGCATTTTGAAGGAATGCAATTAGCAATCTAGTTGGAACTATCCCAAGGCTTACCTCCAGGTCACTTACATTCTTGACCTTTAAGTAAGGTGCAGTCTAAATTTCCAAGGTGAGACATGGAATGGGGAGTCCAATTCAGAGACCCTGATCAACATCTATCTCTGTTTTGACTGAGCTATGGTGTTGTCACAGGCTGTTGGGAACAAGGATCAAAGAGAGGTCTCAAAGGGCTTGAGAGGCAAAGGGAACTTGATAATGATTTAGATGGGTAGGGGTGGTGAGTCAGGGATAGAAAAGAAAGTTATACTAATGATCTGGGATAATCAAGAGGACATTAAGACAAAATAATGTATGAGGAGTGTTGGTGTTAAATCTGATGAATCTGCTTCATGATCTTCAAGGGTAGAGGACACTTTTGACTTGTTATTTCTTGATCAGTTAGCAAGCATTTATGGAATTGAGAAATCAGCTCCACTCTAGGCATAGTTCATGACCAGAAGAGTTATGCTTCTTGAAGAAATATTTTTAACAGTATAAACTGATGTTTGAAGTTAGAAACTCAGATATCAGAAGCAGAGGCTGCTTTATTTCCTTTGTTCACTGGGAGTCCTGAGATTTAAGACTTTGAAATTACAATTGAGACTTCTAGTTTCTTCCTAGGAGAATTACCTCACTGCAGGTGGCTGCCACCAGGTGAGAAACAGAACTAGATATTGCCATCAGCTGCTCAGCCTTTCTGCTCTCTGGCAGGTGCAGCTGAACTCACAGCCGCCACAGCCTGGAACCTCACTGTGCTTACCCATAAATGAAATACGATGGACAGCAAAAATGAGCCCCATTACTAAATCACAGATTCCTACTGCTGAGAGCACAGTTGCAAAACAACAAGAGAACTCCTGAGTGCTAAATGATCCATTACCTGTTTGAGATGATAACTCTGGTTTTGTTTCTGATAACATTTTACTCTTATCAAAAGCCCTTTTGTTGCAGAAACTTTCTCCACAATCGTACCATTTATATTTTGTTAGTGTGCTTCGCTTGGATACTTTTACTTAGATAAGTTCTCTTATTAGAATAGTTATTATTCTGTGAATCTATTTTGGAGTAAAGACAGTGAAAATCACTAGTAGTAGTCTCTCTCAATCAAGCTGTCAGTCTCCTAGGTCAAGACTGACACTCTGAACCTGACAAGTTAGTACTTGGGAGAGGTGCTGGGAAGAGTGCACAGGGTCAAGACGAACAGAGAGGCCTTGAACAATGCTCTATGATTCTGAGTCTAAAGCTTCTGGACAGTTAGCAGCTTTTATTTGTCTCAGAAGAGTGTCCAGTTCATTCTCTCTTAAAGCTTTTTGGTACATATAGTATTTGCCTGACTAAGTTTTGCTCAAGAATACTGGATACTGGGACACCCTAGCATTCCAATTGAGATAAAGGAACATGGCAGGAAAAAAAAAAGACGGTTTCTACGTTGGGGTTGATGACTATGTATAGGGTTGCTGTGACATGAAGAGAGGGAAACTATAAAATAAACTTTATTCATAACTTTTATAATTTTGAGCTTGTTTCTAGTTTCAACATAGCTTCATCTGCCATTATTCTGGCTGGTTTGCCAATATGGGAAAAAGTATAAAGTAATTAGCTCTGATATGCTGATCCTGAAACCCAGTTATATGAATATATGTTCTCTTTCAAGCAAAACAGAATGGCATCATTTAAAAATTTAATTGGGATGTTGAAAGTGAATGGGTATCTTAAGAAGGAAGTTGACTTTGTGTTTTAAAAAATAGTTTGTAATCCTTCAATAAACTTTTTCTCATTCTTCTCTTCCTCATCCTGAAATCTATACTGGATTGGCAACTCTGGAGGGACTGGTTAAGATTCAGAAAAAGATTTGGTATTATGGGGTCTACCAGGGAAATCACACCTTGATGCACTCCCAGGTCTCATGGTCATAAATGTACATGTTGTTGTAGGTGTGGCTTTGAAATTCCATCCCCTTTTGAGACCTGTATTAAGGTCTGAGATGGCAGACTCTCTTCTGTGCTTCCTTTTCACCCTTTTCTCACTGCTGTCTTAGCACCTTTGTTCATCTCTCTTTCAGGGACACAAATTTCCAGAGACAGGAACTATGTCTCATTCGCCACTGCTTCTCCAGTCGATTCCTGATCAACTTAAAAAAATCCATTTCTGTAAACTTCTGTTGAATAAATGAAAAAGAGCAGCCTACGGTAGTTGAGGGGGCTTGGACTTTGCAACTTGAATCCACTTTTGTTTTTAATAGCTGTGTGCCCATAGGCAACTCAGTTTTTTAGCTTCTGAACCATTTTAGGTTGATAAGGAATAATATTATTTTGCCACAAGGTTATTTGAAAAATAATCAATAGGATATATGTATTATTCTGTTCATAATAGGGTCTTAACTATTCGTCCCTTGGATCTTTCATGGAAATTCTCTCTTAAAGCTTTACTTGAATCATATTCTTAATAGCCAAGGGATGGTCTTCCCTTCTTAAGAGCACACAGGAGATCCACTCTATTTTGGGCTGTCTTGTTTTCCTTTCTACTGGCATGTCAGTTTCCATCACCTTTATTGAAGCTTGCCATGCTAAGCTTTTCTCTCTACAATGCAAATAACTGAATCGCCACAACGAAAATCCAGTGGGAACTGAACTACGAAGGAGACTTTCTAACTTGAGATATGACAGCCATTTCATCTGAGAGTAAGGTTTGGTAAATATTTACATGGATTACACTTCTTGAAAGGACTTCTATTGAATTTTGTAAGGAAAGACCAAAGACTTCAGGTTTAAGTTCTGATATTATGTTTTATAACTATTAAATGGGATTTTCCTATTTTATAATGTAGTGGAATCCTCTGAATATTTTCTCCTCTAAGAAAGTTTTAATAAATCTCTGATGAACCAATTACACTTGAGAATTTGTCTTTATTACAGTAAGGAGACTGTATATTTAATTTGTACTGTAAAATCGAGTTCTGGGGAAACAAAATGCTCTATCTTCTAGAAGATAATTGATCAATAACTAAGTATATATCATGACTTTGGTTTATACACATTTGTATAAGGAAGATGTTTGGCTAGTTTATCTTTACTCTTATAACATGTTAAAAGTATAAGTATGTCCTACAATTAATGATGATAATGATAACACCAACATTAAATGGAACATCTAATGTTTATTGAGTGCTTAATATCATTCAGATGCTTTGCAAAGGGGTTTATTTCCAACTGGATGGAAAAACTAAAATTTAGAAAAATTACATAATTTCCCTAAAGCCATATATATAATTGGCCTAGCTGAAATATTCTGATTTGGATTCACTTCAGATCATAGACTTTTAATTGTTAAGCACAACAGCTAATCAAAAATGAGCTTGTGCATGAAGACTATTGTAAGAAATATATTTTATCTATGGAATCACATAATCTCAGAATCAGCAGTGACCTTAATGGTGATCTAATCCAATACTGGGCCTGGGAGACAACATGGAAAAATATTTCTGTAGATGACTTGTGTTCATTTCCCTTTGGATTACTCATCATTCTGTCATCACAGAAAAATATAACTTGAAGGGAGAAAATGTGATAATAACTTATTGATTACCTTTTGTTACACAGATTATAAAAACTGTGATTGGATATGGACAGTGTTTACCAGAGTTGTACAACAAATGGGTATGAAAGCCTTTATTGGCTAGTTTTGTTAATATAACAAATATTATATATTAGTCTACAACCTGACATATACGTTATCTTCAATATTAAGAGACTAACAACATGCTACGTAGAAAGTTAACATATTAGGAAGATTAAAATATTAAGTGATAATTATTGCATATTAATATATTTGGAAAATGTTTATAGTGTCAAAAATCAAACAAATCATTTATAAAGCTTCAAAAACCAGTGTGCAATGGATCTAATTCTGCTAAATGATTAGACTGAACACAAATAGGGAGTGAGGATAGTTGCATTTCTTCTGACCCTGAAATAAATATCACAGCACAGAACAATATTGAATTCCAGACATAATAATCCAACTATACAAAAATACCTGAATCCTAAGTAACTGTCTCTCCTTGTAATAAGTAACCACATTAAAGAGGATATGGCACATCTGACAGATGTGAAAGCTACTAAGTCATCAAAGAAAACTCATCCCTTCCCCCAAACAGGTGAGTCAGTAGCATCGACATTTTCAAATGTCAGCTGTGGGATTCTTATTTAATTCTGTTTGGCACAAAACAGCATTAGTTCATTTATTCAAAAAGCCATTTTCTGAGCACCTGCTAGATACCAGGAGCCATGGCAAGCTTCATGGGGTGCCAAAGATAAGTATTAAATGGTATTTTCCATAAAAAGTCCACAGCCCTGTACAGCAGATAAGACACACACAGAAATTAACTTTGTATAGCAAAATTACTAAGAGTGGCATTGTCCTTGAAGAACGTAGGCTCAGCATGTGCAGGTTGAATGAGAAGGGCATTCCTGTGTGATAAGGGGACCTGCACAAAGGGAAGAGACCCACAGAGCTTTGAGTCAGCATGTGGGAATGATGCTGCGTCAATAATGATGAAGGGTTTTGAAAAGCATACAAAGTTAGTCTTATTGTGGAGGGCCTTGGATGATGGGCTGAGCTTATGTTTTGTGTGATGGCCAGTGGGAGCCTTTGTGGTGGTGAGGATTTGAGCAAAGGGGAGAGGTACAGTTGGAAGTGGCTTTAGAAAGATTTCTGTAGGGTTTGTTTGCAGGACCTGCAGTTTGACACTGTGGCCATCTCCTCCATGAAACTTGTATATCCTTACTTTCTTCTGTCTTCCTCCTACTTCTTGGGAAATGCTCTCTCTTTCTCAGGCCTTTTCCCTCTGCTTTCCTCTGTCATTGGCTCTTCTCACACTACAAGCTCTTCTAGGTGAGTTCATTTACATTTATATGTGAAAGACTCTCAGATATTTACTCCAGCCATTGTGATCGCCTGAACTGCAGGACCATATTTCTAATATCCTCAGAAAATATCTCTCCAGATGGACATTGTTATGGGGTAAATTGTGTCTCCACTCTTCACTCCCAAATTCAAATGTTGATGGCGTGGTTCTCATTACTTCAAAATATGACTACATTTGGAGATAGGTTCTTTAAAGGTGCAATTAGGTTAAAATGAGGTCATTAGGGTGGTCCTAATCCAATATGACTTTTTTTAAAAAAAGATGAAGATATTATTACATAAACACACTGATAAGGAAGATCAAGTGAAGACAAGAAAAAATGAGGGCCATCTGTAAGCCAAGGGAAGAGACCTCAGTGGAACCAATCCTGTTAACACTTTAATGTTGTACTTCCAGCATTCAAAATGTTGAATTAATTTCTGTTGTTTAAGCCACTAAGGGTGTGATATTTTGTTATGACATCCCTAGAGAACTAACACAGACTCCTCACATTTAACACCTTAAATGAAACCCTACTATTGCCCCATTCTTTTTTTTTTTTTTTTTTTTTTTTGACTACTAGGGATTGAACTCAGGGACACTCAACTACTGAGCCACATCCCCGGTCACCCCCTCCACCCCTTTTTTAATATTTTATTTAGAGACAGGGTCTCACTGAGTTGCTTAGCACCTTGCTGTTGCTGAGGCTGGCTTTAAACTCTTGATCCTCTTGCCTCAGCCTCCCGAGATGGTGGGATTATGGTCATGAGCCACTGTACCTGGCTATTGCCCTACTCTTAAGTGCTGCAAATCAGACATTTACAGGAGATGAAGTCCAAAGATAGAAACTGAGAGCCAGGAGAACTCTCTCTAAAACACTGATCAGGACAGCTAAATATGGGAAGGGTAATATTTTTCACCAGAAATAAGACTAGTTTGTAAATCAGAAGGAATATCTGGTCAATGAAAGAAAAGAGAATATATCCATAAGCATCTAGAAGAGATAATAAAGTCCCCTGGACTATCACCACACTCATATGTTTTTCTCCGTTTCTGCCTTGTAGATAATTTTTGGGGAAACCTGATGTGTTGCTGTAATACTATTGTCTAATCTGATTTTTTTTCACTTGGGTATATTGTGAATATGTCTTTTCCCATATCTGTATTGCAATCACAACATTTATTTCTAAGACAGCATCATCTCATTTGAATTATTGCTCTAACCTACTATCAAGGGTCCCTATTTGTCTTTTGCTTTACTGCATAGCCCGCTCAGCAATCAGAACACTATTTAAAAAATGATAGTAATCTAATAATATATAGGATCATCTTCTTTCCTTCCTTAACCCTCTTCTTCTATTCTCCATCTATTGACTGTCCATTGGATTTCAAGTAAAATCTGCACTTCTTGCCATGCCTACAAAGCCCTCATGCCCACTGTCTGATCCCCTCTCTCACCACCTTGCTTTCTAGACCTTAACAGCACTGGCTGTTCTTGGTTCTTAGAATGTTGAAAGGCCTCTCAGGACCTTCATATTTTATGATCACTCTACATTGAATGATTTGTTTTTATTGTTCACATATGGGATCAAATCCTGCCTCAATTGTATTCCTCTTCCTTTCCACCTCACACAAAAATGAGCTTTTCAGGGTAACTCTTTGTCACATTCTGTTTTATTTCGATCAGAGCATTTAATGCTTACTAAAAGGACCATGTTGATTCCTGCCTGCCTTGACTAGATTGTAATCTATATGAGGGCAGTGACTCTATTGGTCTTTAGTGTCTAGAATGTATCTAGCTTACAGCCAACACTCACACACAGTTAATGGATTAAAGAACAAAAAAACCCATTCTTCATTACAGAGTTAAGATTCATTCTCATTTTTAAATATTTATCAAAGGGAGATATTTCAAGTATGTAGAAAAGAGTATGCTATGACAAATGCCCTCATACCTATCAACTACCTATATATGTATCTTAATATTCTGCCAGTTTGTATTCTATTGAAGTCTTTCATTTTCTAAAGTTTAAACATTATAGTTTTAGTTGACAGCCCCTATAAACCTCTTTTGATCCAATTTTCTTTCCTTTTTTCTCAAAGGTAAACACAGTCATGAATCATGAAATCATTTTTGATGCCAGGTTGTTAGGCAGGGTCTCCAGAGAAACAGAACTAATAGGAAAAAAAAAGAAAAAAAAAAACATATATATATATATATGTGTGTGTGTGTGTGTGTGTTTCTATCTCTTTATATATATAGCTACACACACATTATGAAAAGTGGCTTACATAATCACGGAAACAAAAAGACTCATAATACATGATCTGTAAGCTGGAGAATCAGAAAAGTCTGTGGTATAATTCAATCTGAATTTGAAGGTCTGAGAACCAGGGAAACTTCTGGTGTAAGTCCCTATGTTTGAAGTCCCCAAACCAGAAGCTCTCGTGTCCAAGGGCAGAAGAAAATGGATGTCCTAGCAGAAGACAACAAAATGAATTCTTTTGATCTATTAGAAACCTTAAATAATTGGATGGTGCCTATTCTGTTTGGTGAGGTTGGCTTTACTCAGTCTTCTGATTCACATGCTAATTTCTTTTGGAAATACCCTCACAGACACTCCTAGAAAACAAAACAAAACAAAACAAAAAACTTGGGCATCCCTTAACCCAATCAAGTTGAAGACAAATTTAACTTGAGAAAGAGAATCATTTTGTTTTTTTCTTTATAATTAAGACCATAAGTAGTCCTCAATTTCTGAAGCATTTATAATTATGTGAGTTAATTGTGAAGAATCATCATAACCTGGTTCAAGAATTCTAGAAGTGAGTAGATAAAAAGCCTATTATCTTTCCATGCTCCCCTCCCCAGATTATAAACTTGGTGGCCCTCCCCAGATGCCCTTCCAGGTAGAGTTGAGAAGTTCCCAACTACTAGTATCCAACTACTAGTATCATCCCTTACCCTTGCAACCAAGGGAGAGCAGGGTGAAAATCTGGGTTTATACTTTTCCTCACTATGTGGCTTCAAGCAAACCACTCAATCTCTTACAACCCAGGAGGTAGTTTTCTTGTCTTTTAAATTGTAATAATGGTGACTTTAACCATCACTATCTATTTAAAGTATGGATTCATTTTAGATTTACTTTTATTGTAAAATTTATTTTATTTTTAAAAGAACTTTACTGGCACATAAAAAACCGAAATTTTGTATATACTAATGGGGTACCATGTGGTGTTTTTATAACTGTATTAATTATGCAATGTTTGAGTCAGGTGCAATACACCCATCTCCTTAATAATCTGTCATTTCCTCATAGTGAAAATGTTGTTACCCATGTTTTATTAACATATTCTAACACCCTCTCTTTACATAACCAGTCGAATGCAACTGGTTATTAGTGCACTGTTTGGATTCCTAGAACTTAGAAATGAATAATCCCAATGTGGTTGTGATGTATAAGCTGCTCAGAGTCAGTCAGATGCTAGACCATGGCTTCCTCAAAGATTATTTAGTTCCTCCAATTTTATCTCCCTGTGTCCTTTGTTTCATGGCAGTAATATACCCAGTCCAAATAATGAATCATGATGTTCAATCTGGACTTGACAATGCTGTTATTCTTTGCTAGTTACTATATTTCCCACCTTCCCTTGCAGTTGAGTGTAGTTATATAACCTGTTTTGAGACATAAAGGTAAAAGGTAAAAGGATGGGGAGGCTGTAAGAAGGAGGAGTGTGAGTCTACTAGAACCTTTCTGAATAACCCCGCCACTGCTAACTCCAAACTTCTTGTTTTTGAAAAATATAAGCTCATATTTATTGAGGCTACTGCTTTTTTTTATATTTGAAGCTGCTTTTTGTGTGTGTGCCTCTGGGACTTTCTGATAATTTGTTATTCAGCATTATTGTGACAGTAAATCATTGATACAGAGAATGATGACATCAGAGTAAAGTGATCAGAACACTGAAGCATCTCTGTGGAACCCAGGTTACAAACCACTGCACTAAATGAATTTGACCTGTCACCAATTGTGACATCTTTTTACAACATAGGATACTATAATGTAGATTTTATGATGCACTCATTTGAAGATCATGTTTTTAGGAGGCCAAGTTTTTGGAGCTAGACTAATTAGACTAGAATCATGATTAATGCCATTTACTACTGACTATAAACTGTGCAAAAGTAATTTGACCTCAGTAAGCCTAAATTTTCTTTTCCTTAAAATTGGGGAAAATAATTTCTAAGTCACAGATTTATTTTGGGAATTAAGATAGTGAATCAGTACTTAGCCCAGAATGGAGAACCTATAGTTCTCCTAGCAGAGTAATGTGTTAAAGATGGCTTTCCCCCACCTCCTCTGTCCTCAACACATCATGTACATGCTTCAACTCTTTAGTTTGACATTTTGTAATATATGATATATACACATAAGCATATATATATATATATATATATATATATATATACACACACACACACACACACACATATATATATATATATGCAAAAGCATATTTACTTGGGTATATACACATAGATTTTTTTACAACTTTTATAACAACCTGTAATGAATAATATTTACTCAGTTTTAAATGAAGAAATAATCTCTATGAGAGTGATTTGCTCAGAGTTACACATCTTTAAACTGCACATTCAACTGTTTTGGCCAAGTCCAGGAGCTTTCTGCTGTTTTGTCTCTTGACTTTTAAATGAAAGATAGTCATGCAGCGCTAGTCAGTGGAAGTCTTGGAAATAAAACTGACTGTAGTTTATGTTGCCTTTCTTGACCTGAAGAACTCCATCCCCTTAGAGGCTCAGCAATCAGAACTTTGCTGAAAAAGTTAAGGAGAGTGAGCTTTGGAAGGCGGCCACTAGGTGGCAGTGGCGCACACTCACAGCGGAAGTGATCTGTGGCGGTGAGCCAGCCTGGGGCTTGAGATGGTGGATAACCTTGTGCACCATCCTGCCCCCTATCAGCACCGAATCACATGGAAAGAGCAAGGCTCTGGTGTTTTGGTGCAGAACGTTAATAACATAAGTGGATAGAAAATCTGAGAACTGAAAATGCCACCTTAGCCTCAAGCCCCAAGCATGAGGCCGACTCACTGATTCTAAGACTACCATGGCCTGTGAACAAGATTAACTGTTCTGGGCCACCTGGGGATCACCTTCCTGCACCAGTTTGTGATTCCTATTTTGTTTTGAAATAAAAATAAGTCATACAGATAAACAAGGGTTTCCGCTGTTTGAAAGTTATTTTCCCTTTGAGCACGTATCTTCCTGTTTTTTCTTCCTTCCTTTCCTTGAATTTAGATCTGTCATTCCTTGCTAGAGTCCCATTAGTACAGCTGAAATTGGGGTCTGAGAACTTTTTGCAGGCATATGCATGTGCGGGGTCTTGTCAAATGTCTTCATGTGTGGTGGCACATGCCTGTAATCCCAGGAACTTGGGAGGGTGAGGCAGCAGGATCGCAAGTATTGGCAATTTAGTGAGGCCATAAGCAAATTATCAGATGGTCTCAAAAATTAAAAAAAAAAAATGCTGGGGATGTGGTTCAGTGGTAAAGTGTCTCAGGATTCAATCCCCAGTATCAAACAGGCAAACAAACAAACAAGAATGCTTTCACCTCTCTCCACCTCTCTCTCCTTCCCCTAGCTCAAAGGTATAGCTTTCCTATACTCACCTCTGGGGAAGGCAGCTACATTCAGGCAGAACTCTTCCAAGCACAATTTGATTGCTTTATGATTTACATTTAAGGCTTCCCCTCCTGGCCTTACCAAAAAATACCTGGCCAGCATTAGGGATTGTTGGGTTTGGTGAATTTACATTAACGTAGCCCAGACTGTTATGTGGACAAGAACTTCTTGGGGATGTTTTGTATGCTATGACAAAAAGGAGTCTATTGCCAAATACATCTGGGGAAGGCTGTGTTGACAGTAGCAGGTGCTCTGGGTTGTTGCTTCTCATTACTCAGAACCACTGATTTTCTGTTATTAAACAGCAGTCTTAAAGAAGGACATTTAGAGTGCCCACAGAACTACCATTTCTGGTCTCACCCGTATTTATTTATTTTTGCAGAAAACTTAGTGGGGTCTCGTAGGATGCCAGGGTTTCTCTGAGAATAGTGTAAGAAAGTGGCCTAAACTAATTGCTTATTGTATTATTTTTCTATTGATGTATAACAAACTTTTATGTGGTGGCATAAAAGAACAGCCATTATATTACACTCAAGATTCTGTGGGCCAGAAATTTGAACAGGTTGTCTCTGTTCTGTGATGTCTGGATGCTTATCTGGATGCTTTTCTGGCTGGAATGGTCAGAAGTCTTGTTCATTCACATGTCTATAGGGGCTGCAACCTGACATGGTGGTTCCATGTAACTGCTGGACATCTGCACAGCATGGTGGCTTCAAGAGCGAGCATCTGAGAGAACCAGGCAGAAGTAGTTCTACCTTCTATTATCTTGCCTTGGAAGATACCTGGTGCACTACTTCCATAGTCACAAGTCCACCCAGATTCAAGGGGAGAAGGAACTTAAGTCTCACCTCCTGATGGGCAAAATGTCAATGTTACCTTGTTAGAAGATCATGAGGGATGGGAAATGTTGAGGCCTCGTTTAGAAAACACAGTCTGGCATACTTCAACACTTTTTCTTCAGAAAACCTTTTATGAACAACTGGAGGATGGCTGGGATATTTATCTCTGTAATATCAATGCCTATATGCGGTTCTTTATCACTACAGAAAGTTAGAGGTAGAAGCGAGGTTATGTAGTCCCACTCTCCATAAAGTATAATTTTCATTTCTGTGCAGCCAGGCTCTGAGGATTTCAAAATATATAAAGATCTAAACTTGTAAGGAGAGCATAGTCTATTGGGGGAGGCAGAGTTGTCAAGAAAATAAATCCAAATACAGAAAGAGTACTTTGGAGGTAGGCAAAGATGGTTTCAAAGACATAGTAAAATGTGAATTGGGATTTGAAAGAATCAGAGTGGCTCAAGATACAACAAGGAACGGAAAAGGACATTCTGTGCTTTGTGGACTTATGTGAGAAGGTGAAAGGGGAAGTGAATCAGCTCATTGTGTGTGTGAGAGAGGTAAACAACCCAAGTCAAAAGTGGATGGAAGACTTGAATAGCCATTTCTCCAAAGCAGATCTACAAATGTCCAATAAACATGTGAAAAGAGGCTTGGCATCCTTAGGCACTGGGAAAATGCAAATTAAAAACCACAGTGAGATTCTACCTTACATCTACTAGGTGAAGCATTGGTGAAGAAGTGGAGAAATCCGAACTTTTATGCACAGCTGGAGGGAATGTAAAACAGTGTGTTTTAGAGGAAACCAAGTGACTTATAAATAAAGTGCAAGTTAAGAGAGTAAAAGGCATGAGAACTAGAAAGGGCCTGTCCATCAATATACTAAGGAATTTGAATTTTATTCTGTAACCATAAAAAAACATGTGAAGATTTTGGACAAAGTGACAGGATCTGGTTTTGGTTTTAGAAAGGTCCTCTTCCACAGTCTGACCTTCTGTGGGGAGGACAGACCACTGGTTAGGGTAGCCAGAGTGAAAGACAGCAATTCGAAATGATTGCTATGACTCAGAGAAGAAGCAATGAGCTCTTGAATTTGGACATTGGCAGTAGGAATGGCATTGAATGAGAGGATTTGAGTGACATTTAAGGTTATTAATTAAGGTATGAATTAATATATGTAAAGCACTTGGAATGGTTCCTGAAACACAGAAGCACTCAAAAAGTGTGATCTGCTATCATACTTGTTCTTGGTTATTTTTTTAGGGACTGGATTTTCTGAATCACTGGTTGTGGGAGATGAAGAAAAGTGTGTCCAAGATGCCATTGTTTGGATTTGGTGACTAGGAGCAGTTGGTACTATTTCCCAGCACAGGTAATATAGGAGAAGCTTGTTTGAGGAGATAAATGAACTCAATTTGGGACATGTGAATTTTTAGATGTCTCTGTTGTCCCATAGAATTAAACTTTAGTAGTTTTTTGGAAATATGGATCTGGAGTACAGGAGAAAGTTCTGACTTGACTTAAGGATTTGGTAATCAGTACCAAATGCCAATAGCAGTTGCAATGAAGCACATTTTTTTTTAAAGAGAGAGAGAATTTTTTTAATATTTACTTTTTAGTTTTCGGCAGACACATCTTTGTTTGTATGTGGTGCTGAGGATCGAACCTGGGCCGCACGCATGCTAGGTGAGCCTGCCACCGCTTGAGCCACATCCCCAGCCCAATGAAGCACATTTGATTAATTCAATGTTTTAGGACACCCTCCATTCTTTCACTATTATTCATATGATGTGATGACATTTTATCTTCTCAGCATTCCTTTGCAAACAGGTTTTCAATATGCCTCTTAAATTGTGATATTATTTAGAAGGGATATTGGCATAATTTCAACCTTAATACACTGGATGGGAGCAGCCATAAACTTCATTTTAATAGAATTTCATTGCCCTTTGCCAAGAACCCCCCCCAAAACCTAGGTTTTCTATTTTTTTATTTTCATGAATTATTATATTCCGGGTTTTGATGACTTAGATTACATTACTGTGGTTTTAAGGGAGTTTTATTAAACTATTGCTTTTTCTTTGTATCATTGTACTATGCTAAATAAATTTTATACTAGCTAATCAATCAAGCATCACTGGGACCAATGCTAGGCATGGACAGATCAGGTAGCAGCAAGTCTAAGAGTTTTCAAGATTCTCTTCCATTTAAAATGTCTCTAAGGTCTGCCACTGGGTCAGGTAGAAGGAAGAGAATTAATCTCTCGTTTGGAATAAAGTATTAGGTAGAATTGGCAAATATATGGCATAAACACTATAATCTCCCTTTTATATCTAGAGTAGACATGACAGATCATATAGGTGGTCTTCAAACCTGTTGCTATGGTTCAAATGTGTTCTCCAGAGTTGATATGGTAGAAACTTAATCCTCATGCAACAGTGTTGGGAAGTGGGGATCAATAGAGATGAATATTCAATACCCTTATTGTGGGTATAGGGTAGTTGTAGGAGTGAATTTGTTATAAAACTGAGTTCACCCATTCTTGCTCTTACTTTCACTTTCTCTTGCCCTTCCACCTTCTGCCATGAGATAAAATGGCATGAAGGACCTTGTCAGATCTCAGCACCATGATTTTGGATTTCCTGGCATAAGAACCATAAGCCAAATAAATCTCTATTCTTTATATATTTCCCTGTCTCAGGTATTCTGTTATGGTAGCAGAAAACAGACTAAGACATCTATGTGTCTGCCTTCCCAGCAGTCACATACTGATCAGCAAGTTCTTATAATAAAACCAATATTCCATTCTCTCAAAGGTAATATTTTCATAAGATTCTGATCAAATGTTTTATTTTAATATTTATCCCTGACAACACATTAGTGAAAATTATTTTCAGGTTGTTATAGCTCTCACTGACATAACAATTAGAAAACAATCTGGAGTGACACTTGCCCTATTTTCGAGCCTATTTTCTTCATTTCTTTGCCAAATGCTTAGAGGAAGACAAAATAAAATCAAGCTAATAATTTTTCCAAGGATGTGACCCTGAAGTGCACACTTTATCATAAGATTTTCCCCAAATTGCATAAGTTATAATAAAAGAATAAAGCTAGCAAGATAAAATAGAAATGATTAGAAAAAATGTAAAGTTCTGCTGAAACTTCCAACAAATCAATAATAAAAGCCTAAAATAGTGTGGTGGTAAGGAGGCTTAATAGATTAATTATTAGAGGCTTAATTATTGGGGGAAAGCATAACTAATGGTTGACTTAACAGACTGTGCTGGTAGAGGTAGCACTGCCCAAAGTCAGTTGTGATTAAATAGTATCCTTATCAAAAAATTTCAGAAAATGCTTACTTAAGTAAAATTCAACAGTTTCTTTATTGCAAGACCTCTCAGAATACTAAATATAACAAACTGTATTGCAACTCTAGAAATGGAATAATGTTTTCCAAGCTTATTTAATCATAACCCATTCTCCTTATTGAGAAAAAGTACCACTCATGGGGCAACCTCTTGGAAATGCTGATCTAGATATTTTAGTTGACTCAAGTTCAATTTCAGCTCATGGGATATGGATATGGTAGATGGATATGGTCAGCTGCACTTGCTTCTCTCCAATCTCACCATAAAGACTGAAGATAATTCCAGTACATTTTATAATGATGAGGCTGTTCGTTTATCATGATAAGGCTGTTAATTATCCCATTTTATGAATGAGGAAATTGAATGAAAGGTAGCTTTGTGACATGCAAAAGTCACACAGTCAGCAAGTGGCAGAACTAGGATTCAAATCTAGATAGTCTATGTCTAAGGTCTGTGTACTTCCCTGCCATATCTGGAAAAGTGCTTCCCATGTTCCTTATGTTGTCTGCTACGTTCAGTCACCTTAAGGAAATGTAAGGGGTAACAGTGTCACATATGATATAGCAGGAGATACTATGCAGAGAATGAGGACAAGCCAATGGCAAAATACACCTGTAGTTAGCCTTAGGTTTATTATCAGATTGCCAGAGATTGAAGTTTCAGACATCTGTAAGAGAACTACTGCGGCCCGTGGTGTATAAATGAGTGCTAGAAATATTACTGGGGTGTGAATAAAAAGGAACAACAGTGTCTAAGAGGCCTGTTTGAGTGATGGCAATCCACAGACACCTAGGAATTCTCAACATATTAGCTAACAAGGTAACATTTTGGCCTTTTTGCTTTTCAGACACCTTTCTGTAGAGAAGTAAAGCCATCCTAAATTACATATAATCAGTTTCTCTTAGTCAAGGAGGGCAGGATGAATGTTCCAGGACAGGAGACTCTTTCTAACCA
This sequence comes from Marmota monax, assembly GCF_021218885.2. Taxonomy (NCBI): domain Eukaryota; kingdom Metazoa; phylum Chordata; class Mammalia; order Rodentia; family Sciuridae; genus Marmota; species Marmota monax. The sequence goes on from NW_026694339.1 coordinate 2,520,140, forward strand.
CCAATAATACCTCCTGGATTAGAGGTGTGTGCCCTCCGACTTAGGAAATTGGTCCGGGAATTTAAGACAGTTATGAGGATGTTCAAGAATATTCAGTGTAGTTTTGGCTATAGTGAAAAAATTTTGGGGAAGAGGGGCCATATCCAACATCTGGTTACTGAAATGGTAGTGTCTAGATATGGAAAAATACTTGTAGTTACCAAAAATGATATTGAAGAAGGATGGATGTCTGAGATGTTCATGAGAAATTAGGAGAAGTATAAGTTTGTAAATAGAATGTACATTTTATCCTGTTTATATATATATATATATATATATATATATATATATATATATATGATCTATATCTGGGTTTCTGTATCTGTGAATTCCCAAACAATATAGTATAAGAGATATTTATACAACATTTACTTTGTATTAGTTATTATATGTAATCTAAAGAAGATTTAAAGAACATGGGAAGATGTATTTGGGTTACATGCAAACACTGTGCTATTTTACATAAAGGTCATGAGTAACTTCTATGAATTTTGGTTATCTGTAGGGAGTCCTGGAACCAATCTCCTGTGGATACTGAGGACAACTGCATAGATGATATATGAAATATAGTACTAAAGCTCATATTAAATATCATTTTTTTTCCTTAGAGGAGTGTTACCCAATAGAATTTCTTGTGATGATGGAAATGTTCTGTGCTTTTGTTGCCATAATATAGTAATCACCAGCTACATATGACTATTGAATTCTTGAAATGTGGCTAGTGTGATTGAGATACTGGAGTTTTAATTTATCTTAATTGCAACTGATTTAAATTTACATATATAGAGATAAAATAGCTACTTTATTGGATTGCACAGTTCTTAAGGGTGGAAGAAGTAATATTGATATTCTTTTTAGTGCCTTTGGAACTTTTAAATAATCTGAAATTTTAAAATAATTTTAAAACACAGGAATTCCACTGTTTTCACAATGGAATTCTCTACCTGATGAAGTTAGGAAGACAAAGAAGGATTTACAGGATCAGAAAGATAAAGTTATTAAACCCAATAGGATAGAAGATAGGGGAAAATTTTGAGGATGTTCCAACAAATCATCATTTGAATTTCGAACAATATGAGAAACTGGAGTAAAGACAAAGCAAACAGAAGTAAAATACTACCTTAATCAAAGAAAAATCTAATATTTTGAAGGATATGGCTTGTATAATATACCCCTGTGTAGAGAGTTAGTGCCAAGACTCATGGGCATCATTGGCTCTGGAGATCCCACTCCCAGTAGTTGGGATTTGAGAGCTGTGTTGACTCCATGGCTGAGGCAGCAGAGAACATGTTTTCTCTGCATATGGACCAAATAGTAAGAGGAAAAAAAGGGAAGAGCTAGAAACATACAAACAGGAATTAGGGAACACATTTTTTCCCCCAGTGTACAAAAGGTTGGGAAAAAGGAGTTTATAGGTGTTTTATGAGCAGATGTTCTGCCACAACAGAGCAATATCAGAAATGGAAAAATAGGGCTGGGGATATAGCTCAGGTGGTAGAGTGCTTGCCTAGAATGCACAGGCCCTGGGTTCAATCTCCAGCACCAATCAATCAATCAATAAATAAATAGGAAGAATAAGCCTTACTGCATTTCTTATCTCCTCCAACATCAAGAAGATTTAGGGTAGAGGGTGGGAGTTGGTTTTCAGATGCATGTCATAGAATAAATGGGCCCATAATCAGACAAAAATACTGTCTTGGCCAAGATTAAATGATTGAAGAATAGACCTCCATTTTCCCAAAGATTTCCCATTATTTCTTTGAATTATAGAATTGATTTTTACCTACAAAATTTACTTTCCACAAAATGAGCAATGGTGCGCCCAAAATGTGATCTGGCAGCACATGGAAGCCACTAAAGAAATAATAGATCCAAATGTAATAACTAAAAACTATAAAATTTCTAGAAGAAAAATATAGTGGAAAATTTTTGTGAACTTGAGTTAGGCAAAGATTTCTTACACAGAATGCAAAATACAAAATTTAAAATAACAGGTAAAAATATTTGAATAGATACTTCTCCAAAGAAGAAAATTACAGCAAATAAGAATGCATCTCATTATTCAGTAGGAAAATGAGATTTAAGAGCACAGTGAAATACCACAGCATACCTACTTGGAATGGTAAAAACTAAAAGGCAGACTATACTAAGTGTTGATGGGAATATAGAAAAACTGTATCTCTTATTAACTGCTGGTAGGAATATAAAATGGTACAGTCACATTAAAAGATAGTTAACAGCTCTTTGAAAATTAAATGTACTCTCACATAAACATGCACTTCCCTAGATAATTTCCAGGAGAAATGAAAACATAAGGGTCACACAATGGTTTGTATTTAAATGTAGCAGACTTGTCCATAATAGCCCCAAACTAGAAATATCCCAAAGCCTATCCAATGGTGAGCAGATAAACAAAATGTGGTATAAGGTTAGGGGTATAGTGCTTGCTAACATGCGCAAGGCTCTGCGTCCGATTCCCAGTACTGAAAAATAAAAATAGAAAGAATGTACACATGGAATACTATCCAACCAAAAAAGGAATAAACTAGTGATTCACACAAAAATGATAATGAATCTCAGAAACATCATGCTGAGTGAAGGAAGCCAGACAAAAAGACTACTTTTTTTAAAAAATGATTTTGTATATGTGAAGCTTCTTGGAAAAGCAATGACAAAATTACCAATATAAAAAATAATTAGTTGTTTTTACAGATGAAAGTGATAGTTACACTGACTGGTTGCACAGGCCAGAGATGGCAGTAGGGTTTTAAGGAATATGGGCATTAAAGAATTGCAATGGTTTGAATGTCCTCTTTAAAATTCACATTGAAACTGAATCTCCAGTGCAACAGTATTAAGAAGGGGGCCTTTAGGAGGTGATTAGGTCACAAAGCCTCTACCCTCATGAATGGATTAGTATTTTAGAAAAGGGTTCGAAGGGGTGACTTTGCCCCTTCTGTCCTTTCCCTCATGTGAGGACACAGCATGAGTTTCTTCTGTGGAGGATGTAACAACCGGGTGCCATCTTGGAAGTGGAGAGCAGCCCTTACCAAGCATCAAACCTGCCAGAGCCTTGATCTTGGTCTTCCCAGCCTCCAGCACTGTGACAAATAAATTTCTATCATTTATAAATTGCCCAATTTCAGGGATTTTGTTGTTGTAGCACAGAGATAAAACTTTTCAGGTGATGCACGTATGCTGAAATTCTATATACATTCATGAAAGCTCAAAGAATTGTTCATTTGAAATGGATCAATTTTCGTGTTCTCTCTCTCTCTCTCTCTCTCTCTCTCTCTCTCTCTCTCTCCATATATATATCTCTCTCTCCATATATATATATATCTCTCCATATATATATGGAGAGAGAGAGAGAGAGAGAGAGAGAGAGAGAGAGAGAGAGAGAGATTGATTTAAAACAAAACATACACACCCACACACATATGTGTGTGGGTGTGTGTGTGTGTATGTATGTTTTGTTTTTAAGTGTGTGTGTGTATTTTTTTTTTTTAAGCTACCACAAGTTTTGTTGTTGCCTCTCCAGGATGCTAGGACTGGTTTCCCCAACTATACCTTTGTACTACTCCAATCTATTCTATACAGAGCAACCAGAACAATATTTCAAAACATAAGTTACTCATAATTTTTTCTTTAAAATCTTCAGTGGTTTTTTTCATTGGCTTGAAAGAAAACTCAGAGTCCTTACCACTATAGCTTTCAAGGACATCTACAATCTACCTCCTTCACCCCTCACTCCATTTCCTCATTTCCCTGGGGTAATATCAAGCTTCTAATTGTTTCTCAAGCACATGAAACTTCTGCTTAGGGACCTTTGCATTTACTATTTCTTCCTTCTGGCATGTTCTGCCACAAGTTTCTGGTCTGGATTCCCTTTTTTCCTCTCAGTTCAAACACCTTCTTATAAAACCTCCCTACCACCAATCTCAGTGGTCTTTCCCCATAAAATCTGTCTCTGTTTTAGGTGTCTATTCCTGTATACACCCCAGAAGATAACGGTTTAAAACAAAATTTACTATTGTGGGTTTACTGGTCTCAATGGGGGCAATTCTACTTTTCTTTGTGTAGCAGCTGCATTCATCTGGGGGCTTGTTGGAAGGAACAGGAATGTCCAACATGGTCTCTAGTTTGTCAGGGCTTCCCTGTATGTGGCCTCTCACTTAGAGGCTTGGCTTGAACTTCCCCACAGTATAGCAGCCATGTTCCAAGAGAGAGAATGTCCTCTTAGGGCCTGGTTGGAAAATCCTAGAAGTTACTTTAGCTGCATTTTATTGGTCAAATTAAGTCACAAGGGCTGTCCAGATTCAAAGGGAAGAAAATGGCACTGCTTACTTGGAGAAGCAACATAGCCACACAAGTATGTGAGCAATTAGTAGCCACCAAATTTTCAGGTGATTTCGTAATCCCCCCCCCCCCCAGTATTCTTTACTCTCTAATAGTATAGTGTGAATTTACATGTTTAATGTTTTATTGTCATCTTCTCCCACTGGACTTAAGCTCTGTGAGAGCTTAGGCTTTGTCTAACTTGTTCACCAATATATCCCTATTTTCTAAAATAGTGCTAGCACACCTCTAGAGCTAATGGAGATTTTTGGGGGGTGTATCCTTCCTAGGACAATTCCATTGCTTCTACTTCTTACTTACTTCTCCCCATGAGAAATGAAATGACTTTTTTGATTGGAGTTCTGCTAAAAAGATCTGATATGCCAAGTGCTGTGGTGCACACACCTGTCATTCCACTTACTTGGAAGGCTGAGGCAGGAGAATCACCATTTCAAGGCCAGCCTTGGCAGGTTAGTGAGATCCTGTATCAAAATGCAACTTAAAAATAGCTGGGGATGTAGTGTGGTGGTAGAATGATTGTCTAGCATATTCAAGGTTCTGGGTTCAATCCCTAGTATGACAAAAATAAATAAATAAAAATAAAGATTCTAATAATATTCATCTTGGACCCTTTTTTCTCCTCCAACCAGAGCTAGAATGATATCTACATTTAAGTCTGCCTTCCACAATGCTGTATGTGTTAAAAACTGAGGTTGACCAGGCAGACCTATGATCAAATCATTGTCCACTTACTTCTGGAAAGTATGAAGCCTTGAACATAGATAGGAAGTCTCATTTTCAAAATAGCCTTATTAATAACAAAAATCTCCTGCATTTATCTTTCCATTAGTTCCAATTTTGGAAGTAGAATAGAAGGATATTATCTCCATAACTCCAGAGTTAGGCACTTCTTAATTTTTTTTTTGGTTGATTGTACAAACAAATGAAATAATTGTACAAAGAAATTCAGCCTGTCTCCTTATCACTCTCCCAAACATTCTCTCATTTCTTGGTATTCTGAATTCTTCAGGGTCCTCACTCAGGTTTCAAAGGTTATTTCTGTAGAATGTGTTCTCTTTAGGATGTGATTTCCTGACATTAATCTTCATATCTACATGAGAAAATGCCTGTATTATGTAGACTCTTGTGATACACACAGAGTTCATTGGTTAGAAGCACCTGCTATTTACATCTTACTTTAGCTTCATGTGCTCATCCAGCTGGACTATCCCACCAGCTCTCTTCTTCCATTATAAAAGGGGGAAAGGCTTATGTGTTCTACTGTGGTTGGTGGCTTCATATAAATTACCCCACAATTATTTAATGATCACGTCTGTGAGTGTCATTTTAAAAGATGTTATAAGTCAAGATCTTATTGAAAAAGAAAAGAACTAACCTGAATATACCTGAATACATTTTATTTATTTGTATTCCAGGGCTTAACTCCTATAATACTGAATAACATAAAAATTATAAGATATACCAACTTATTATTCTCCTGTGTGTTCAGGACTTGAATATCTTGGCTCATTAACTTTGGTTAACTTAATGTCACCCTTAAGTCTCACAAAGATTACTAAATCTTTCTTACATGACTCATAACGCTTTAGTATTGTCGCTATGAAAATCACTTTCTTTTATTTTGAGTGAATATGCTGAATATTGATTCTCACATTAATGGTTAAGTTTATTAACTTAAAAGGAAAATAAAAGTAGGACTCTCTGGTTGGTTGGATTCTGGGTAAATGGGATTTTACTCTAGGTTTTAATTCTCATATCACTCATTTTATATTGTATTTTTCTTTTACACTTCAATGAGTTGATCACCTTTGGCATAAATATTTAAAACCCTTGACACTAGAGTTGCTCCTTTTTAAAGTGCCAACCCATGAACATCCCAGTGAAGAACACATACCTACCTGCTTTATCTTAGAATGAGCAGTGATGGCAAGGCAGACTTGAATCTGGTCACTGAAGCCCAAGTTTGTGTGTGTGTGTATGTGTGTGTGTAGAGGAAAGACAGGGTTATCTTTTGATCTCTTTTGAGCTACTCTGAATTTGTTTGATTTGGTTTATGAGTAGCATTGGCCAGACTTTTTTTACAGAGGACCAGATGGTAAATATTTTAGTCTTTGTAGGAAATCCACCCCTGTGGTGACTACCCAGTTGCGTCATTGTTACATGAAAGCTTCTGAAGACAATATGTAAACAAGCGAGCATGCCTCTGTCCTAACAAAATCTAAACTGGGCTGTAGTTTGTTGACCCCTGGTTTAGGATGTTAGAAATGATCATGAAGAACCTGCCCAGAGTAACTGAATACAAAGAGTCAGGTGAGTTGAAATTCAGTCCTGGGTCTACAGTCTGGTTTAACTCAAGGAACATTAATTGGACATTTATTACAGGGGTGGAAATACTACGGCCTTATGCTTCTATTCTCTCCTTATCTCTCAGCAGACATGTGCTCAGTCACAGCGGCTCTTCTTATGGAATTCCGATGCAATCCCAGAACCCTCAGTACAATATTGTGAACAGCCACTGTCACTGGATTGGAGTTGCTATGTGAGATGAAATTAGTTTGTCACTCCTGAAACACTGTGGCAGCTACTGTAAAGGGCGATTAGCATAAAAGATTAGTTCGACTTGGTACTTAGTTTTCAGGAGCTCAAAATCCAGTGCCATTTCCCTGTGTCAAATCATTTAATTCCTCTGGAATCCTTAAATGGCAGTATAGGACCTTACCAGTCTTTCCCTCTGAATGATTATGAGAATCCAATGAGGTACTGTGAGTGAAAAAAATTCTACAGATGGCAAAACACTGAATAAATCTGTCTTTACATACTTCCAATATTTGTTAAATAAGTGAAAGCACCATAGAGGTGTATATCAAGGCTCACTTTGTTCCTTAAAATTTAGACAGTAACAAGAATGAGAATAAAATCCCTGCAAACTTTCAAGGTTTGCTTGAAACCATCAGCAACTGGGACATGAGGAAATTATCCACCCATAAAAATGACTTTATTTTGAGAAATTAGGCCAAACATTTCACTTCCACGAAACTGATGTGTGAATTGTGTTGCCTAAGGTGTCCTGTGTTCTCAAGTCTCACAGACGCCAGGTGTCAAATCTTCCTGAAATAGTTCCTAAAGGATGGGGATCCAAACGCAGTAATAGTAGAAAACATTTTTAATGGAGACAGCAGTGGGTGGGAGCCTTCAGGGGAAGCTCTTTGAGAGATCTCGGGGGACTGTAATACTTTTTGGTTTCAAGTAACGGGAACCAATTTGGTCTCACCTAAGGAAAGATAGGGAATTCATTTTGAAGAAGCAAGGTCGGCTCGTAGAACTCAAGGGCAATAATTGCAAGCCAAACCTCAGGGAGCGACTCAAAGCTGAAATGTGAAAGCCATGAGCCCTCTCTGGGTATCACTTTATTCTCTGTGTGATTACTTCATGTCTTTCTTGCTCTTTCTTTATTAGCCTGTTTCTCTTTACGTCCCTGGTTTATGATGGGAAAAGTCAAGCATTAGCTTTCAAATTCGTATATTAGAGGCCTTAACTAACTTGACTTACAGTCTCAGTTCCAAACGTCCAGAGATGGAACTGTATGCATCAGATGCCCATTTTAGTTCCATCAAAGGTAGTCAGCATTGCAAAGAGATGCTAAGAATGCATTTCAGTAAGTTAAGAGGAAGAATATTTCCCTGAGAAAAGGGAAACTGACTTAATTATGGGACAGGCACTCTAAAGGATGTCCACTTTAAGGTTCCAGTGAAAAAAATTTCTTGATTAATATTTGATGACTGTAGTTCAAAGCTTTAGGGGTACGGAGAGTTCCTAGCCATGTCAACTCCCAACATCTCATCTAGAGATGTCAGTCTGTCTCCTAATCCTCATCTGTGCCTGTCTTCTACCCAGCGTGGACTCTTGAGGTCCATTTGTGGGAATGATGATTAATGAGTGTTCTGCCAAGTGTCAGTAAATGGCTAATATGATATCTACTCATGTAGCATTCTTCTACAAAAATAAATAGTGTGTATCCCAGGCTTTCTCCTCTTTGATCTCATGAAACCTCCAGGGAAGTGAGTTCTTGAGCATTTCACCTTCTGTGAATTCTTACTGGAAAGCTTTGGAATGAAAGAGCATTTGTTCTTTTACGATCAGTTCTTCCCTCTGACACACTGCTGGGCACTTAGCAGCTGCCTCAGGAATACTTATAACCCCTCCCCCAATATATATATCCATGTCCTATTTTTTCTAGAATTTGTGAATGCTTCCTTATATGGTGAAAGAGAATCTTTAGATGTGATTACATTAAGGATCTTGAGACGGGAGATTATTCTGGGTTCTCCAAACGGGTCCCACACAATCATAGCGCTTCCTATAAAGGAATGCAGGAAGAATGGGAGACAGATGAGAAGGTAACATGATGACAGGAGCAGAGATTGGTGTGCTTTGAAGATGGAGCAAGGGGCCACAGGTCAATAAATACAGGTGGCCACTAGAAATTTTAAAAGGTTTCTAGGGTAACGAATTCTCTCTTGAAAGCCTCCGGAGGGAGGCAACCCTGCCAACACTGACTTTAGCTCACCAAAAGTAATACAATTGGAGATGGCAAACCGGAAGTTGCAGGCCAAATCCAGTTAGCATATCTATTTTGTTTGGCCTGAGTAGTATTTTGAGAAAAGGAGATGAAAATGAGCCAACCTTTAAAATGGGTAAATTTAACATAAACATCTAGATTTCTGATTTCTCTGAAACAAATCACAACTGAGAACCAACCAAACACCCCCAAATCTTGGCATTTCTGGATGACACCTGTCAGCTGAATTTCAGTTTCTGCTCTTCCCATTAGCTGGTATTTGTGCCTGTTAATTTCAGTCTCCTGAATACCCTATTGTTCCTCTGAGTTTGAATTATCAACATTGCTCTTTGTTCCTCTGTAGTAGAGACATAGTCTTCTATACCCATAGATGTAGATAGGCTGAGAGGTCTGCATATTTTAAGAAAAAAAGAGTTGTGATAAGTGTAGGACCCTAATGTAAGGTGCTAATAAAAGGGAACCTCAGTGTGGGGAATGTTAGGGACAATAGTATTTTTTCAACCTTTTTATAGATCTTAAACAATTCTAAAATTAAAAATGAATGGTTTTTTATTACAAAATAAGTGATCAAATTATGTGCATGTATGTGCATGACAAGCTAAATTCCATGATGATGTATAATTATAATTCACCACTAAAAATAAAATTGAACACACTTCTTTTTGAAAGTGGAGAATATTACTGTGAATTAAATATGTAAACACAATGTTTTCATATTGAGAGAAGATTCCTGGATATGTTTCATTCATTGCCTTGCTCTCTGGGCCTCTCTACTGCATGAATTCATGACCTTCAGACATTCATCATTTTACAGATGAGGATTCCTAGGCCCAGGAGGAAAAGTGACTTGCCCAGGGTGAGAGAACTACTCAGGAAGCAGCTATGAATGGGACCCAGGCCTCCTGACTTACTTCCAACCCATGTTCTTCTCTTTCCTGCTGGCATGGGGACTAATGACAATAGCAGGTTCATATTCCAGAATGCAGCACAAACTCCACTCACCTTTCTAGAGTTCTCTACTTGAGAAGAGAAGCAGCACCAGATTCAGAGCCTCCTCCTTGCTTACTTTTTCACTTTTTATTTTTTACTTACTTCATTTATATTTCATATCTGGTGCGTAGGGAAAACATTTGACATTTGTCCAAATACCAAATGTACTTTGGACTTCATTCCTTACATATTAGCAAACTCCAACTATGCAGGAGAACATTTCCTCTGAAAGCCGGAGGCTTGAGGTTAGGAAGGGTTCAACCTAAGGCCTTAGGAGTGGGGCAGAGAGACTGTGAGTGGGCTCAGCCCTTGCTGATGCTCCTGGGTTAAGGCTGAGTCAGGCATTCTGTGTGGGCTCCTGCTCTGCTGGGAGGTAGGGATTAAGGGACTAAGTGGATTTGAGAGGTTATGACTGCTTCCAGAACACCGTGCGTTCATAGCCTTGGGTGTAAAGAGCCTTGATGTGGCTGGCTCAGAAGGCCAAGGTCAGCTCCTGGGAGACTAAACAGGCTCAGAAATGGGCTGGTTGCTGATTTTCCTCTGGCCTTATCTCTGCAAGGCTATTTCCATACTAACAGCTTTCTCTGGTATCTGAAGTAGTGAGGGTATCACAGGTATAATTTTGCCAACATTTCCATGAACTTAAAACATTGGAGGTCTGAAGGCTGGAAGGGAAAGGTAAAATTAATGTCAAGAATAGATAGCAAAATATATCGAGCATTTCTTGTGTGCTTGTGCATTTTATGTACTAAATATGGAAGCATAGTGTTTCTCAGTCCTTAGTCTGTTTCATTCATTGCTTATTCTTCAGGTTTTTCTAAGCATGAGTTCTTGACCCCTGGACATTATCATTTTACAGATGAGAATTCTGAGACCTTGAGAGATAAAACAACTTGTCCAGGGTCACAGAGGTAGTCAGGAAAGGGTTATAAAGAAAACCCAGGCCCCCTTCTATCCCAATGCTCTCTTTTCTTTGCTTATGCTTAGGGGAGTAATGACAATACAGAAGGAATAATAAGTGTAATATTATGGAATTCGTGTCTATGCTAAATAGTTAGGGGACAGAATACTGATTCTTGGCCGACACTATATAGCTGATTGCAAAGGTTAGAATTTAAACTCCACCACTGATTAGTTGTGTGATAGGTGCAAGTTATTTAACCTCTCTTAACCTTTATTTCTTCTTCTATAAAATGAAGACAGTAAGATCCACTTCATAGGACTATATCAGAATTAAACAAATTAATAAGTAAATTATATTTATTTGGCTTATAGTAGGTGCTTTATCAATATTAGCTCTTACTAATAGTTATAAATATTATCCCTATTCTGTGACTGAAGAAGAAACAGGCTCAGAAAAGTTACATAGCGAGCCCAACGGCACACAAAAAGGAGTCAGTCTGGAGTTTGGGTTCTCATTCTTGCTCTAAAACATTTGTTATATTATCTAAAAGCATCTGGTTTTCTCAGACCAGTATTTCTTGGATAACATCCAGTTAATGGCGACATTGAACTCACAGTCTTCAAACCTCTCTCCCATCCATGATTTTGTTCAACTTTCATTTTGTCCTTATGTCTATGGACAGTCAAAAACTTTAATCATAAACATCCTTGAAGGACAGGGCAGCTGATTCTTATGAGAAGCCTACTAATTCAATATGTTCTTGATTTGGGAATTTCAAATTGGATGGAAAAAATGGTCATTTGGAAAGAATAATCCTTGATATCCATTTGCTGGGAAATAGATTAGCTGTAGTGCTTAACTAGATTTCAAAGGTTGTAAGGAAGACTTCCTGTTGAGTTTGAGCTGCAGGCAAAGAAGATATGCTAAGAGCTCTCTGAGCATAAATCACTTTTAATGTACACTTGGGGGTGAGGAGCAATAGGCATGAAGTATGGAAGAGCCAACTTCAAGAAATGACAGAAAGTTCATTGAAGTAGTTTTTGGTAGTTATATTTTATGGGAAAAAAATGAGACCACTGAAATACAGCAAAATTCTCACTGAAATTTTCAAGTGAAGAATGGGAACAGGTAACACAGAAGCATTTAAAAATAGATCTCTAATAATATTCCCACCAGAATTATGAAAATATACATGAATGTGTCATATGTAAGTAGCTCAGGATTGTGGGGAAATCTAAAGCTGTGCCTTGGGTAGATAGCATTTTTTAATCTTTAAGGATGTTTCAAAGTGGAGGTAAGAATGAGTTAATGTCTTCAAAAGCAATTTAAAGCAAGAAGCATTTTCAGTGTTTTCCTCTTCTGAATGAAATCATATTTGGGAGAATATGCAATTGAGTGATGAAGCAGATGTAGAGAGAGCCCAGAAAACAGAGCTATCCTCACCAGGCTTCCAACTCTTTTAAAGAGAACTATTTCACTGAAAATTAATTGGCAAGAAAGTTATATGCAGCTTGTTAAGTTGCCTGAAATGTTTTCACCTGGACTTCAAGATTCCCATCCCACCAACAGAGGAGGAGATACTGGTTCAAATGGCACAGTGACAGGTGAATGCATCTTACAGCCTAGGAGGGAATTTACAGGAGGCTAGAAGTTTTTAATCAAATGTACTTAAGTAGTGGACTGCATAGGGGCTGAATTTTAGGAAACAATATTCATTGGTTTTGTGATTGAACTTCCACAGATGCAAATTAACGTTTCTTGCTTGGGCTGATTATTTGAATCTGAAATAAAAAGTGGTGTGTGTGTGTGTGTGTGTGTGTGTGTGTGTGTGTTAAGGCTGAAAATGCTGAATGGTTGCTCTGCTTCCCATCTTACCAACCTCCTACCCCTCACAGGTCAACAGCAACCTCTCTGATAGAGAAAACTCCAGAAAGAGTAAGATTACTTCCACCACCTCTGTGCATCAGCAGTAAAGTGAGTGACTTTGGCTTAGGCACCCTTCCTTCCTGACTGTCCCTCAGTAATTAAGCAATGAGACCTAGAGCTCTATATCACTATAAAGGAACAGTGGCCCTACTGCTGTAGGATGTACAGTCTAACGGGAGAGTATGTTCCATTTGGTTCTCTCACGCAGTCATATTGAGACCTCCTTATCCTAAGTCTAGGTTTTCTCATCTATAATCTAGTTGTTTTTCTAGAGGACCTCAAACTCTATTAAAGATGGGAAACAATTTAATGCTCATGAATTCAGGTTGAATGAAACTTACAGAGTCCAGACCTAGGTACACAGTGCTGAGTGGTGATGGGGTTCTGGCCTGAGCACTCAATCCCTGGAGCTTGTTCTCCCCTGCTGCAGTACAGCAGAGTTGGGTGGGGTCTGACATCCCCTGGCCCAGTGGTTGCAGCCTGGGCCTGGTGAATACACAAAGATAATTCATATGTCTTGGTCTTTCAAAACAAGGGTAAGCAGGCTGAAATGTTTATTGTTTTTATTTTTTCATTTTGCTGAAGGAGCAGTAGCTGGGCCCCAGGCCTTGTCACTGTCACTCTTGCCACAGTGATATTCAGTGGTCACTGGGTATGCATACGGGGCATCTGTATGGTGAGCACAGCCAGGCACTCTTATGGTCTCATATGTCAACTCCTCGAAAGTGTATGTTTTCTGGATGTTGGTCCTGGCTGGGTCCTTATATACCAGATCCTGAGGAGTCTCAAAAGGAGAGAGTTAGGTCACAGTATTCTGGAAGTTTCTGTTAAGCTTAGTCAAAATGAGAGGGATTTAATACAGATTGCTCTAATGTTTGCTCTCTGAAGATCAGCTTCTAGGATCCTTAACCACAGGTCACATGGCCTCATAAAGGGACTTTAGGTTATACTAGTTTTCTGACCTAGGAATTTCATAGAAAATAAACCTGCCTTCTTACATCCCGTCATAAAATGACCACATAGTTATTTTTTCCTGAAACTCTAAGAAAAGGGACAAAGAAGATATGATCTTTAGAATATTTTTTGTCCTTACTACTCTGAAGTTATATTAATGACAGGCAAAAACATGTAACACTTGGATTTAATTTTTCAGGGTGTTTTTAAAAATTTTATTTTAAATTTTGAGCTGGGATGGTAGCTCAGTTGTGGAATCTCTGTGTAACATGCATGAAACACTGCATTTGCTTTCCAGCACCACAAAAATAAATGTAATTAATACATAATAATTGTACATATTAATGGAGTACACTATGATAATTTTGATATATGTAGTCAATGTGTTTTGATCAAATCAAGGTAATTGACATTTCTATCTCTATGAAAATTTATCACTTCTTTGGGCTGGGATTCCTAGGTCTCTTCTTTCCTAGTTCATTGTAAAATATATAATATATTGTTGTAAATTACAATCATCATGTTGTAATGTAGAACTCTAGAATTTATTTCAGAAAGATATTTTTAAATACTCTTTTCCATATATATTTAAAAGAAAAATGAGTCATACACTCAATTATTGATACTTTGCTTAAAATCTTTGGCAAATCTTACTTATAAATTCGGCATATGTGCAGGGTTCTTAATCTAAAAGTGTATGATACAGTTCCAATATTAAAACATTTTATTGAGGGCTGGGGATGTGGCTCAAGAGGTAGCGAGTTCGCCTGGCATGCGTGCGGCCCGGGTTCCATCCTCAGCACCACATACAAACAAAGATGTTGTGTCCGCCGAAAACTAAAAAATAAATATTAAAAAATTCTCTCTCTCTCTCTCCTCTCTCTCTCTATCTTAAAACAAACAAACAAACAAACAACAACAAAAAAAAACATTTTATTGAGGCCAATTTTTTTTCACTCTTCTGCTTGTCCAATGAGAAAAAATAGTTGCCATCAAGGGAGAAAAGTAGTTATTTTAACTCATTTCCCTGACTGGTCACCAGGTCTATTTTCCATCAAAAGTACATTAAACTGTATAGTAAACTGAGTTTTACTTACCAAACCTGTTTCATATCAAAATATACTTATTAACATGTAACCGTTTTTAATGTCAGTTTATAGGACTGCCCAGTCTGCCAGAAGCTACAGACAAGTGGCAAAGAACATTTCCCTTTCTTAACTGATATATTGTGAAGAAGCTGTGAGGATACAGAAAAATAATGTAATGTCTCTATACTTGGTTTTCTTGAAAGCATAAAGAAGAAAGTGGGTTTGCTGATTCGTTTTGGTTCTAACCATCTAGAGGGATTTATTGCTCTCAGGATCCTTGTTGACCTTTGTTCAGGTCGGCCAATAGAATAAATTTTATAATTGGCTGCTTCCTTTTTAAATTTTTTGCATGTTTTGAAAGGCATTTGGTACTATCCCTGTTGCAGAGTTAGGCATTTTATTATTGAAATTGGCTTTGAAACTATTGATAGTATTCCATGATTGAATGGAATGACCGTGGTTATCTCCAGTGGATAAAGCTAGCTAGTATAGAAATGCTCTTTTGAAATGCAGAATTGGCACATTATAGAATCATTCCCTGACCTCAGTCCAGGCTGCCCCAAACTTGTTTTACCCAACTCAAATCCAAACCCAAACATAAAATGATATCATGATAATTAACCTCAATCACAACACAGAGATAGTGTTGGCTACAGAACTCATAGTTGTTATTTGAGAGACAAAATTGTTGATGAATGGCATTTCATGAAGGTTGCCTTGTACAAACCTTCAGAATACTAACTTTCAGAAAAGCAGAGGTCCTGCCTTGGTATAGCAATACCAACACAACAAGTGGTATTGACACTTTATAGAAGTCTCTCTTCTTTTTTCTCCTTTGCAGTGGTGATATTGGTCAGGTCAGTGATTTTTGCAGACCACTTTTCACCAATAGGAAAGGAGAGCAATTAGAAACCAAAGCATTGTAACTATTATGGATGCTGACCCAGTCAAATTGAACAGAAATGAACCTGTTCTCCAAATTTCAGTCACATTTAGTTTCAGCAAGCACTTTTTGGCAAAGACAAACACATTATAGGTCAGAACTTTCCATAGAATTCCCTAAGTGCTGTCATATATATTTTTTAAATATTAAAAATGTAACAGGGAATTGCCTTAAAATGAAAGTGATTATTCTACAGTATGGCAAGTGTCATCATTAAGTGATCCCTTCATTCAGTTTCAATCATCATTCGGATTTTAATAAAGAAAGCTTTGCACATGAGATTTTTTTTATGTTTTTTTTTAGGTTAGCTTAAATATGGACATATAATTTTGTTCACATTTGATTACTAGAAGAACATTTTAAAAGTCAGGCTAATTGGTTATAAAATCAGTCACTTGCTATTCCTTCTTGTAATATATGCACAATCTTATTTAAGAAGCCAAATTGGCATGCCTGGACTCCCTAGAAAACAGTATTGGAAAACCTCTTCACTGAGAAGTCTTAGCTGATTTATTAGACCCTGCAAAGATGTAATTTCAAAAATAACTATCCCCATTTGATAATTATAGAAGCAACGACCTGTGGTATGCTGGTTTGGCTAGGAATCCTGAAGACAGAAGCAAGTCTCAAATTCAGCAATTATATAAAATCATGTGTACCTAGCACCTGGTGGATTTTTAGGGCATTTTTTTTTTTGTCCGTTTTGAGGATGGTGGGTCAAAAAGATGCATAGAAAACTCTGCAAAGAGCAGATGATCTGGCTCCATCTGTGTCACTGAACTTATCACACTCCTTCCTTTGTCTCCTGCTCCCAGTAGTCTGCCTAATCCTAACCCCACTTGCTGATTTAGCAACAGATCACTCTCCTATCTCTACTCTCCTATGTGTATTGTTCATCTCTTCCTCCTTATATATGCCATGGAGCCAAAACCTCAAAGAGAAGGAGCAGCATCTACAGACTCTTCATCCTTCTTGCCTCTGTGTCAGACGCCAGTCTATAATGCTAACTGAAGCAGGAGAGACAAGTAAGGAGAAACTTCCTCATTCCAACCTCCTCAGACTGCCTTGCCACCTAGTAGGCACCCCACTGTACTGTAGCAGTTTGTTTCCTTGTCTTTATGGTAGACTACAGCAAATTGAAGGCAGGGGTCAGTACTTAACCGTAGATGGTAGGTGCATTTAAAATGTTCATTAATTTAAAAAAAGTGAAACTATAAGCCATTAGAAGTGGACATATATGGGGAAATAAATATGTATCCAAAACTTGAGAATGAACATATAGTTAAATTTCACATAGTATTTATTAAACAATCAAAAATTTCTGAAAAAATGGATCTTCCCAGTTTCTCTATGTAAACATTGCTGTAAAATTGTAGTTACTTTTGTTATTAAACTCACTTTTCTAATTTTGTGCCTATGTTTTTATTCAGCTATATTTTGGATTTAATTTATTCTTTTTCTACCTTCTTAAGATAGAGGATTAGTAAGTTTTTATACCTATTTTATTTTATAATATAAGCACTGAAAGTTACAAATTTTTCTCTAAGCATTGTTTTGGACACATCCCCCAATTTTAATTCATAGTCGCCTGCCTTTACCACTCAGTCAAAAATATTTTATAATTTCTCTTTTGCTTTCTTCTTTGACTTATGGAAGTATGTTGCTTGATTTCTGAATTTCAGAAGATTTTCAAGATTTTTTTAACTAATTTAATTCCACTGTGTTTAGAAAACATACTGCGCATAATTTCTAACATTTAGTAGGTTTGAAGCATACTTATAGCTCAACCTACAGATTATCTTGTTGAACATTTGTATGTACTTATAAAGAATGTGCATTCTGTTGTTTTGGAATGGAATGTTCTATGTAGATATGGGTTAAGTTACCCTGATTGGTAGTGTATTTTGACTCTTCTATACTCTCTTATTTTCTGTGTGCCTGCTCTATTAATTGCTGAGAAAGGAAGACAGAAATTTTCAACAATAACTGCAAATGTATCTATTTCTTCTTTATCCTCACTAGTTTTTGCTTCAGGCATTTTGAAGCTCTGTTATTAGGCGCATGCACATTTTGGATTTTTACATGTTTTTTATAAATTGATCATTTTATCATCATGAAATATTCCTCTTTTTGCATAGTAGTATGCCTTCACTCAAATCCTATTTTGTCTGCGGGTAATATAGTCACTCTGTTATATCTGTTTGCAAGATATTCTTTATATTTAAGACACATTTCATCTAGACCACATACAATTGAGTCTTGCCTTTGCAAAATCTGGTTTGATGATCTTTACCTTATAAGTGGAGTGCTCAGACCTTTACATTTAATATACTTTATTATATTCTTGTATTTATATGCAACATATGGTCATTTATCCTTTTTAAATTTTCCCCTTTTTGGAAAAATTGTTAACATTTGTTTTTTTTCTCCACTTTTGGTTTATTAGGTCTATCTATCTATCTATTATATCTATCTATCTATCTATTCATTCTCAGGCTTCAAATACATATATTTACTTTAATAATATCATTGCACATTATACAGAATGAAGGTCTTATAGCACTATTCTTTCTGTTTTCCTCCATCACTGTCTTTGTACTATTATTTATTGTTGTTCTAAACCCTAATACATCATATTATCTTTATTCTAAATAGCCAATTACCTTTCTAAAATCTATAAAAGAATATTTTTTTATATTTACCCACATATTTTGCTTTTCTAACACATCTTATGCCATTTTCCTCCTACCTAATGAAAATCCTTTAAAATTTTTGTCATGCCCATTTGCTGGCAATATATTATCTCAACTGCACTGAAAATGTTCTAACTCAGTTTCACTATTGAAGGAAACTATTACTCATAATAGAATTATTGATTAGCAAGTTTATTTATATGTTGTTTGGTTGTTTTGTTTGAGTGCTTTGTCTTCTTTGTTTGCATTGTTTCTAATAAGAATACTGCAGTCTTACATATTCCCTTATATAATATGTTTTTTCCTTTGATTAAGATCTTATCTTTATCACTAATTTTCAGTATGTGTTGCTAAATTTATGCTAACTTATGACATACCTTGGTGTAATTTTCTTTGAGTCTATCCGATTGACAAGTTTCTTGGATATATGTGGTTTATTGTTTTAGTAAATTTGAAAAAAATTCAGGAATATTGCCTTAAACTTTTTTTTTTCAATCTGTTTTTTCTGCCATTTTCCCTCCTTCCCGCTTCCAAGACTTAACTTGCATGTATTATACAGCTTGCTATTGTCCTGGGATAGTAGAAGCAAATGTGACTCCATTTTGTTTTATGACTTCATCCTGTAAAACAACTATGCCAAGTAGAAGGGTCATGACTAGGGCAAAATGTTCTTTTCCTTTTGCTATGGAAACCTTTAAGAACACGAAACTACCTAATGGGGCATTGTTTCTGTATCTAGGGTAACAGGGCTCTGTTTTCTGTAACTGGGGTAATTAGGCTAACTGTGATTGGTTGGGCTTCCCGCCACTTGACTGCACTCTCTGGCTTCTGTAACCTGGCTTGCTTGCATTGGCTAGACCCCACCCACCAACATCCCTTTTGTGGTTTTCAGGCTTATAAGGAGCGCCCTTGCAATTGTTAGGGGCTGATCAGGGGAACAGCTTTATGTTCTGGTCAGTCGCCACCGGTGTACTTCAATAAAGGCTTGATTCGATTATATGTGAGTGGTCTGGAAGTCAGTTTATGAAACCCTGGGACGAAGCTTTAACTATAATAGTCCCACAGATTGCTGAGTTTGTGAAATATTTGTCCTCCCTTCTCTATAGTTTGGTTTTTGTTCTATTGCTCTGTCTTTAAGTTTGCTGATCTTTTTTTCCCTACAATATCTAATCAGGTTATTCTCCACCCAATGAACTTTTTATTTCACATAGTAGATTTTTCAGTTCTAAAAGTTTCATGTGTTTCTTTTTTAGGCAGTCCATTTCTTTCCTTATTATATTTTCCCTTAATTTCTTGATCATGTTTATAACAATTCTTTTGAAGTCCTCAACTGTCACTTTTATCATCTCTTCTGCTCTGTCCATTTCTCCTATTTATGGATCATATTTCCTGCCTCTGTGTATGCCTAATGATGTTTATTTGGATGATATATGTTGTGCATTTCACAATTTGAACCTTTGGAAGGTGGAAGGCTGTTATTTGTGGTAAGCTTCATTGTTTTGAAATTCGCTTTTAAGCTTTGAAACTGGTATTGGTTTTGCCCTCTAGAGGAATCTTGCCTACCAAGGAATGTCCCTTGTGGAGTCTCTTGAATGCTTCAGGGCATCAAATCAATACATCTCCATTCTTGCTGGTTGGACTGAACTGTCTTCTAGACTGTGTAAGCAATGGGGTTTTCCATTTTATAGCTCCCTAATAGTTATTTTCCTGGCCTTGTGCAGCCTTATCCTGTGTGTGTGTGTGTGTGTGTGTGTGTGTGTGTAGTCAAAGACTCAAGGGAGTCTCTCTACAGTTTTCTGGAACTTGTTCCCTAAGGAGGTGCTTCCTTCTCTCTGACACTGGTCCACAATTTTTGATTATCTCAGCTTTCCTGGGCTCTGATTTCTGTCTCATTTATTTGACGAGGCTATTTAACCCTGCTTCATTTCCCCTTCCCTGAAGAGTCTGGAAATATTTTCACTTAGAAAACATGGGTTTTCTGAGTCTCATTTGTCTTCTTTCCTTTTCCCCTTAGGTCTTTCTTATGCACTGTCTATTGTTCAATATCTGAAAACAGTTGTTTCACCATTTTGTCCTTTTTCTAGCTGTTTATGGTGAGAACAAGACTGGTTCTTGTTACTCCATCAGGGAATTTGCACTCCTGTAAAGCAAGTTCTGAGCTGCTTGGATATTTGAAAAGAGACGAAATTCTCACTGGAAGAGTTTTGAAAAGCAGTAAAAATTATTGACCAATATTGCTATCATGACCTCAAATACAGAGTCAAGAAAACAATTAAATAATTTTTTGGCCTCTGTCTCTTGGAGCTCTGAAATATCTCTTATTATTTATTTAAAAAAGAATCACAGCAAGGCTTAGAATAGAGTAGAAGATCAATCTTGACTTTATAGGGTCTTGAGACAAACTTTTATGATATACTTGTCATGATTCCATGTGCAATAATTCTTGACATTATGCTCTTCTGTTAGATTGTGGGCTCCCTGAGGACAGTGGGAACAAAGTAGGTATTTGGTAAGTACTTTTTAAATAAATGAATGAATGAATAAAACATGGCCTACTAACCTGGTCAGTATGTATGGATTTCTCAGAAAAACTAGACAGGTGTTGAAAGAGTCTATCTGGGGAAGATGAGATTTCAGGGAAGAAAGCCACAGCATATAGACATACTGTCCAAAATATCTCTACAATATCGTCCAAACTCTAATGGCAGCTGGGACCAGTGTGTCCACACAGATGGGTAGGGTAAATAGCAGCAAGAAATTGTGCCCACCTAGACCATATGACTCAATAGACAGGAATAGATTTTTATAGCCTAATTATATTATTTTGCTCATGTTGTTGTAACAAAGTACTACAAACTAGACAGTTTCAACAAACAAAAGGATTTATTATCTCTCAATTCTGGAGGTTGGAAGTCCAAAATCAAGGTGTTAGCAGGGTTGATTCCTTGTGGGGGCTATGATGAAGAATCTACTCCAAGTCTCTTCTGGATTCTGGTAGTTTGTGGGCCATCTTTGATATTCCTTATAGAAATGTCATTTTGATCTCTGCTTTCATCTTCTCATAAAATTCTCCCTAGGTACATACCTATGTCCAAATCTACTCTTTATGAAGACACCAGTCTTTCTGGATTAGGTACCCGACCTATTCCATTATGATCTCATCTTAAACTTCACTAAATACAACTGTAACAACCCTATTACTAAGTAGGGCCACATTCAGGTGTACTGAAGGTCAGGACTTTAATATATGAATTTTGGAGTGACACAATTCAATTAATAGTATCAATAAGCCTAAAACCAAATCATGTCTCTTACTGACTTGGCATGCCTTCACACTTGAAAATGGAGATAATGATGTTTACCTTGTTAGAAAGTTGTTCAGATTAAATGAGATAATGTTCACAAAACACTTAGCTGGAAGCTGCCATGTGATTAAACAATCAATACATGGTGGCTTTCACTGTTCTAAGCTAAATGCTCATGGATTGATTGAATATATTGTACTTCTTCTGAATATAATTGGGAAATAATTCCATTTTTTTATTTGATTCACTTGCCCATCGGAAATAGATCTGGCCTCTATGAAATGTTTGCCAATTTCTTTCTTAGATTGCTTTCTGGGGAGGCAGGAAGATAACTACTGAAACATAAATGCTTACATAATTAAGCCAAAGGAAGAGAAAGTTGATAACAAACACTTTTCAGTGCATTATAATTGTAGAACAATATCTCCTAGATAGTTAACCCTAGACATTTTATTGATTTAACTGAAACCTAATCAACTAACAACTCAGAAATATTGTTAGAAGCACTTCTCCAGAGAGCTATTGTAATTAGGAGCTGGCCCCCTTCTGGGCTGTGAAGCCGCCACTCTCCTTGTGTTTGGTCAAGTAATTTTTCAGCCCACTGATCATCCCAGAGGACATTGTTTCCCTTGATGTGACTTCCTCCATTTTGCAAGCCAAAGCAAGTTAGCCCCAGGTCTGCTCCTCAAAATGAGAAGAACTTTAACCCCAGACTCCCTTCTCTTTGCATGTGAAGGGCATGCATTTAGAAATGCATAGTTTTTTTTTTTTTTTTATTGCCTTATGCATTAAAGGCAAGTACTCTACCAACTGAGCTATATCCTCAGCCCCTAGTGGCTCAGGATGCTGAGACAAGGTCCTGAGTTCTAAGCCAGCCTTAGCAAAAGTGAGGCGCTAAGCAACTCAGTGAGACCCTGTCTCTAAATAAAATACGAAATAGGGTTATGGATGTGGCACAGTGGCCTACTGTCCCTGGGTTCAACCCCCAGCACCAAAAACAAAAGCAAAAACAAAAACAAAACAAAAAAACAACAAAGAAATGCCTAGAGATCAAAAGGAAGATATTATCATCTTGACTGCTTCTGTGTAGCTATGTTAGGGCTGACTCTTTCCATAGTGTAACTATATCTGTTTTTTAAAATTTATTGTTTATTTATTCTTCTGTGATTTCTGGATGGGTGATCTTCCATGAATGAAGGGGACACATTTTTCCCATCCCTGGTTTTAGTATGCAGTGATTGTTCCTAGGTATAGTCCTTGCCTTTTGAAATCTTTACTTGTCTGCTTTGCAGTGAGGGAGTATTTTAACTGACTTTAAATAGGAAGAAATCTCTAGGTCAAGTTGGCCTTTTTCTGCCATTTTTTTCCTTTTAGATTACAGAGAACCTTTTTTCACTGTTCATTTTAGCTTCATAGGAAAGAGCAGCCTCTGCCTCAGTGGTGCCCACTTAAAACTAAAGAGAGGAACTGTCAGGCCATGACTTCTTATCACACCACAGGCTGTGTTCCCCCACTTAGCCGATATCAGTAATAGTGGAGAAATATAGATACATAGGATTCCTTCTGATTTATTCTTGGTTCTATTTTTCAAAAATTTTGAAACTCAGGAAGGGCTGTGGAGTGTTATTTTGGGGAGAGCATTGGTGGCCAGCTTCTGTGAGTCATCAGCAAACTTGGTGTCTTTAGCTGAGTGGAGCACTCTGGTCAAGTGCAACTTCCATTTATCTCCAATTATAGTTTAGCTTGGGACCAGAGAATTTTTATTTAGAAAGGACAAGTCCAACAATACAGTTGAGTATTAGACACATACCCTCCTGGAGAAAGTAGGAAGAAGTAATATTTATTGAGCAGCCACTAAGAGCAAGGTCCTGTGTTAACCATGTCATTTACATATTCATTTAGTATTGAAGAATGTGAAACCTATTCCACAAAATCAGAGAGGATGTTATTTTGCCTTGATTATTCTTTTCTGTTTTTTGAAAACAGGATGGAAAGTTACTTTTTTGTCATTAAAACTCATCTCCTAAAGAGTATGATTATTCTGAATACACCCATCTTTAGGGATAGAACCAAGGATTTTCCTAGTTTTTTCCTTAGGTGAATGACTCTTCTAATATCAATTCTGAATTGGATTTAGTAAATATCTTATGAGAGATGGATATAGTTAGTGTTAGAGATGATGAAGTCCTGGTTTCTTTTTATGGAGGAAGAACAAATCCAGAGAGGTTAAGGAAACTGCCCAAGATTACTAACACTGTCTAGTAGGAGAGCTGATAAAAAGCACAGTCTCTCAGACCTGCCTTAGGGTTTGTTCTATCCTGCTGTACTGCCCCCTTTCTGGGCAATTACTAACAGCTGTCAAGTGCCTTCGCCATCTGTTCTAAGATTCTCTTCTGCTAGATAGGAAAACGGAACCCAAGAACAGTGCTCTAAGGTGACTCCTTCACTTAGTGACTATTTATTTCCCAGTAGCTGATGCCATTCTTATACACTTCCTAAGAGTTAGCATTGGCTCCCTTTCTTTTAGTGTGCCAGGCAGCAAGCATCCAGCTACCTGGTGGCAGTTCCAACTTGTCTTTCTGACAAGACAGATAGTATTTCAGCAGAATTATATTCTGTAGCATCGATCATTCTGACAGGATATATGATAATAACTGGGAGGCTCCCCATGCACCCCATTACACTTTTAACTGTTCACTGAGATTTACATTTTCCCTATTACCCTATCTTGTTGGCAATATGTTGAAATTATCCAATGTGGTGTAATTCTTTCTCTTAAATGCTTTGCCTCTGACATATTTAAGGAAATTAGTTGGTGTATATAGTTGCTGACTTAGTTATTTTGAAATGATTTGAGAATCATTTGGAATTAAGACCAGATGAAGACTCACCTTCTTTGAGGCGTATTGAGATGCTTTTCCTGTTACCCACCCCATCCCAAGCTGGACCAGGTTCTCACCTTCAAGGTCCTATGTTTCTTACATTTTCTTTGTTGGAGCCCTCATCTCTCTACATTGCTACTGATTATTTATGGGGTTTTCTTCTTTGTTAGAAGGAAAATTCCTTTAAGGTAGGATTTTTTTTTTGGAGTAAGAGACAATTGGATTCAAACCCAACTCTGTCACTCACTAACAGTGCATTTTTGGAAATTTTCTTAAACTTTTCTAAATCTCTGTTTGTTTATCTATAACTTGGGCATAATAATATACCTTGCAGAGAGTTTTTGGTTTAAATGGGGATGTATGTTAAGTATACAACATAGAATTGTATAAAGGAAACATTCAACAAATGAGAATTAGAATTTGTTTTTATTCTAATTATTATTATCCAATGACAAAGAATAATGCCTGCTACATGGAAAGTGCTAAAAACAAATGCATAGAATTAACAAATGACCTTCACTTAAAGTCTTCTAGTGTAATGTTATTTTCCATATCCTATTTGATAGGATAGTTGTATTTATTATCTTGATCTCTTTACTTTTGGAGCTTCTAGTCCAGGAGGAGAGATGTTGATTTCATTCTTGCCCAAATGAGAGGTGGACCTGAGATAAATTAGAGATCTTTAATGCCTGTTTGTTGGGTCTGTATGCTAGCCTCTCTCCCAGCTCCAAAAATACCAGATGCCCGACACAAAGTCAGCTCAAACACCCTCTGGAAAATGTTTCATAGAAGGACTAGGTTACAACCAACAGGGATGAACCTTGTGGGTAGATTGCCCCTGCTGAAAATTGTCTGATATTCTTTGGTAACACAGTGAAACCACCATACTGGTTATTAAAATACTGAAGTGCTTCTTTTCTAGGGGAAAATAGTCATGCTCTTTGCTCCCTGAGTGACCACATGTGCTGGCACCTTGATCATCCTAGATCCTCTCCAGGGTCTCTGAATGCTCTGCAGGGTCCACCATTAAAGACTTACTTACTGCCTGGCGTGGCAAAGGGCCTCGAGAACTGAACCCATTCTGGTTGCTTGGTGCCTGCTTTCCGGCTGCTCAGCATTTTTAATACACCGCCCCCTCAGTTACTGGTGGGTCAGCTGAGCGGTCTCTGACCAGCTTCTTGGTCTGGTAGGTTTCTCCTTCTCTTCTCAGCCTACTGATGATGGTTTGCTTTGGTCCTGCCAGCTCCAAGTGTCCTTTACCCCCTCTAGTACTCCTTAATCTAGTCTATCCTTGGTGCCCTCTGAATATGACAATGGTTGTCAGAGATCCTCTCAAATCCCATGTTAAAGGGGAGACCTTGGCCTTTAATTATTGGTTCCTTCCATTGGGGGAGATTTGTCAGATATCTTCTAAATATAGGACATGTTCTATATTTAAGAATTTTGACTTGCATCTTGTACTGATTTTGTCAGAACATTCAAATGTCCTGATTTTAGTCTTTTTAATGGAAAAATACAGCAGTTAGTGCTGTTTTTCAAATTTAACTGACTGTCCTATTCCCCTTCCTTCCATGTCTTCCATAAAATCTGGCAATTTTACCTTCTTTTCTTGAGGACCGTTTCCCTGCATTTCTATTAGTTCCTCTCTTTCTCTCTTGTTCTCACTCTTTCTCTCCCCTAAAGTTTTCCCCGTTTGTTTAAAGGCTGTGAGATCTATAGGCTCGTGGATCTTCATTAAGACCCTGATAATTAAGATACAACTGATATTTACTAAATTAATAATGAATGAACAGATGAATAAAAGAAAAATGTTTGTTCCATGGGATATTTTTTCTCTTTAGGATCCTATTCAGAATACAGCAGAGCTTATGAGTTTGAAAAACTAGTATCTATAATGGAAGTAAAACCTTTTTCTGGGGAAGCCATGTTCCTTTATGCTGCCTCTGTTTTCTATATTTAATTACCTTTTGTTTTTCCCTAAGCAATTAGTACAGAGTCAGTCTGTCTCTGATGTGCTAAGAAGAACCAGGAGAAGATGTTTTTGTCCACACTTGAGCCAAAGTGTTAAAGGAACACTGGCACTCTTAGGTTGGGGACTGGGGGAGAGAGGAGAGGGAAAGTAATTAATATTTATTGAGCAACCACCATGTACTTTTTTAGACATGATCTCATTTTATCCTCACAGTTACTCAGGAAAGTATATTCTAGATAAAGAATCAGGTTTGGCCAGGCGGGGTTCTTGCTCAAATCCCAGAGTTAGCAAATGGGAGAACCTAGGTCTTTCCCCACAGTATCATCCTGCCTCTAATTGCTAGAAATTTCATGGAGAGAGTGGCAGAAGAGATCAAAGCCAGAGAACTTAAAGGGAAGGTAATACTCTAAAACAGAGCCAGGCCTGCTCATTCTGTGTCCTCCCCCACCTTTCTATCTTCCATTCATTCGTTCAAATAATATTCACAGAGAACCCCCTAGTGTCATGCATAGTTGCGTAGTTCTAAATTCTTAGGGTGCAAAGGAGCCAATGAATAAGTTCCTGCCCTAGTGCAGTTATATTCTGGGATAGATCATTAGAGATTGAAAAAGTAATTCCAAGCATGATGTAATTGTTAGAGCTAATTGGGAAGCAGATAAAGAGATAATAGAGGATGACAGTTGTTGGAGAGGTGGGGATCAGCAAAGGCCTCATGGAGATAGTAATATGTGGGCTGAAATGTGAGAGATAAGAAGAATTTAGCTGTGCCAACAGTTGGGGAAGTATTGTTTCAGACTGAGGGAACTGCAAGAGGACACAGTGATGATATACACAGAAAAGTATAATAAAAAACAAAGGTGGAGGATCGCAGTTTGTTTCATTAAGGGAGTCAAGTCTGTTACAATAGGGAGAAGTCATGAGTCCCAACTGCTCAGGAAAGGCTACCACCTGGATAAATATTTGCATAGAGAACAGTTCATCATGAAGGCAGGTTTGATTACAAGTGCTTGCAGGAGGCAGAGGGAGAAAGCAGGGATAATCACATGAGCAAATGAAGGACTGAGAAGGGACACTTAAGGTTGAATAATTTGATAAAGAAAATTTCCGACTGCAGTGGCAGCTCTGACATTGCTGGTTTTGAAATTACATTTGGAACGAGGAGACAGTAAAAATTGTATAAAGCCTCTCTGCACTGGCAAAGAATATACTGAGTGGCAGTTGGGATTGTGATCAAATCCAATCTCCCCCAATTCTGCAATTATAAACTGTTTTCCAAAAGTGTAGGTAGGTAGGCTGATTAAAGTACATGCTCTAAAATAGCCAAATGCTTCCTCCAAATGTTTAAAATCCAAGCTAGCTCCTACATCACTTTATGTATTAAATATTAATTGAAATAATTTCATTTTGCAAGTTCAATACTTAAAATATCAATTTCGATGATGGATCATGAACTTTAAAGCTGGAAGAAACACTAAACACATTTCTCCCTTATCATCTGCATTGCAGATGAAGGAGCTGGAACCTAGTGCATGCCCAAGATCACAAAGCCAGGTACAGAAGTTAAGCCAAAATGTTGCATTTTTCCAGATAAAACAAAAAACAAAAAACCAAAACAAAACAAAAAAGAAAGTCAGATTGATAGAAAACCTCATATCTAACTGATCTGTCCACTGATGGTATTTAGAGTTTTCCTGATATTTTGTCACTTGACAGATACTTATTTTTTTCTGGCTTTTGCCACTAATAAATATCTCTATACCAAAATGTTTGTTACTATTAGATATCCAGATGACATTTCCTAAGAAGTATGTGTAGGGGGGGACGTTTGTAAACATGGCAAGTGGAATTAATCATAGCTCATAGAATAGCTCAAAATCATCATGCTCCTCTTTGTGTCATGATAAAATCCTTCATAAGTTTCAGAATCACAAGGATTCATTTCGCCTATTTCGGCTTTAGTTCTCTCCTGGGTAGGCAAAGTGCTATGGTGGCGGTGAAGTATACTTTATTCTCAGGAAGTTTACCATTTAGGTTATGATTTTTGACAAAAATGAATGTTGTTACTAGGGAACTAAGGGAGTAAATCAAATTGCTAGTAGATCTGGAATCCATATTTTTTTGTAATGCAGGCTTGGGTATAAAGAAAAATGGGGCAACTGTCACCCACCTACTAACTAGAACTGTTTCTCCCTTTGTCAGAGAGGAGGGAGCTGGATTATGGATAGATGAAGTGAGATCAGAGGATTCTGCTGGGCTCTGACTTGGGGACAGGAAGAATGAGTCAGAACTTTTCCTAACTTCAAAATTCAAGCTATTTCTTGCCTCTGAATTAAGACAAGCCTAAGTGATGATATTGGCAGGATATATTAAGTCATAAACATGATATTATATGAACTGATACCTAGGATCCTAATTGCTAAGTCTCTCTCCTCCCACTAGGCCCACTGACAGACATGATTAGTTGATTATGGCATTTTATTCCCTCTGAGATCCAGAATCATTCTCAACACAAAGTTCTAGACAAACACTAACAAAAGGATGAAACTGAGCTCCAATCCTTATGCGAATTTGTATGGTACAGAGGAAAGGGACATCCATGATGCCTGAGTACCTGGATGGTCCAACAGTAGAGATGACATGAGTTGGTATTAAAGGATAGGTAAAACTTGAGAAAGTAGAGAGCAATCTTTTTTGTTTTTGTTGTTGTTTGTTTGTTTGTTTGTTTCTCTTGAGAGCAAACTTGACAAAGAGTACCATGGGCATTAAAGTGTAGAGATGGCAGCTTGGGGGAGATTGAAGATGCTGACTTGCATAGAGGAAAGGGTATATGTAAAGGGCAAGAGGAAATATACTTGGGCAAGAAAAGGGAATCTGAGGTTGTGCTAAACATCCTGAAAATTTGTTGTGATAGAAAACAGGATGCCATTCTAGGCTGATGCAGAACTTTGATGCCATGAAAGTGGTGATTGGTCTTTGTTGACAAATAAGGTATTGGAGTTAGGGAACTCAGCCAAGACAGACACCATGGGAATGCAGGTGTGAGGTGAAGAGGGCCTATCCTGATGATGATGGGCAGAGGCTAGAGAAATGCAACCAATATATATTGAATGTCTTTTCTGGGCTGAGCATTAATCTAGTTTCTGGGACTACAGTTAAAAGCAATATTAAACAAGCAAGATTATGATTTAATGGTGTTTACACCATAGTCAAGAGAAACAGGCAAAAAACACATTGGTTTGTTTTGGATAACCCATACCACTATAATAAAATAAAACAGTAAGATGTCAGGGAGCTGTGGAAGGAGAGAAAGCATCTTAGATTTAGCAGTGGGGGAGCAATAGAAGAGACAACACTTGAGTCCATGACTTCATAATGAGAAAGAGCTACCAAGCCAAGATCTGCAGGGTGAGGACTCTGGACATGGGAGGGTTTGGAGGCTAGGAAAAATGGCTAGAGGGGTGGGGAGGGAGAGAGAGCAAGCTCAAGCATGCTAGCAGTTGCAGCATAAGCATAGTAAACTAGGAAAAAAAGCCAGATCACAGAAAACCTTTTTTTTATACCAACAGTTCTCAATTTTCTTTAAGGACCCTTCTTTACTCTTTTAACTTTACTGAGACATGGGACATTATGGTTTGAATGGGGTGTCCCTCATATGTGAGACAATGCAAGAAAGTTTAGAGGTAACATGATTTGGTTATGAGAGTTTTAACCTAATCAATGTATTGATCCCCTCATAGGGATTAACTGGGTGGTAACTGTAAGCAAATGGGATGTGGCTGGGGGAGGTGAGTCATTGGGGGTATGCCTTTGGGATATATATGTTGTTCTTGGTGAGCAGGGCTTTCTGTTCGTTGGTGGCCATGTCCTGACCTGCTTTCCTCCATCACATTCTTCCACCATAATGTCCTGCCTTACCTTTGGCTTGAGGAATGGAGTTGGCCCTCTGTGGACTGAGAACTCTGAAACCACAAGCCCCCAAATAAACTTTTCCTCCTCTATGTCGTTCTTGTCTTTTGATCACAGCAATGAAAGAAAGACCTGAGTAAAACATGGGATTATATTATTAATATTTACCAAGTTAGAAATTAAACTGATGATGTTAAAAGTACTTATTTTAAATGAACAATAACATTTTTAATTAAAATCCTCTATTCCTGAAAACAAAAAACACTTCATGAAAAAAATTGGATTTTTTTTTTTTTTTTTTTTTTTTTTACATTTTTGCACATCTCCTTAATGCCTGGCTTAATAGAAAACAGCTGGATTCTCACATCTTCTGCCTGCATTTGGTAATTCATGAGAAAAAAAATTGGAAACGGGCAAAAAAGTGTTGTTATAAAAATAATGTGGAGCTCACAGATTCCCTGAAATGGTCTCAAAGATACCCAGGGAACAGCTGCCCTTGACCCTGCTAAGGGGTTTGGAAAGAGAAACCCCTGGGGTGGAAGAGAGGTTAAAAGAAGAGTGGTGACATAATTGACATGTATTTTAAAAATTACTTTGGGGCCTGGAGGAATAGCTCAGTGGTAGACCACTAGCATTCATGAGGCTCTGGGTTTTATCTCTAGCACTGAAAAAACCAAAACCAAACCAAAAACACAACAACAACTTGGGCTGGTATGCTGAAAAAGAATTCAGTCTTAGGAGTGGGAGCAGGAGGGAGCCCCATGAGCTGGTTGGACACAGTCCAGGGGATGGAGGGTGATAGTGTAAATGAGGGTAGTGACTTCATGGAGTGAGGCAAATGTCTGCCCAGGTTAATGTGAGAGACATTTCAAAGAAGAAATCAGTGGGACCCTCTTCTTTTTGCCTTCTCATTCTACTAACTGAGGAGACATGGAGATAGCGAGGAAAGGAGAATTTATAGAAGTAGGAAAGGTAGGGAATTGGCTTCCTGAGCCAGGGTAGGATGTCTTTTCCTGAGTCAAATACTTCCTTTGTTGTTGGCGAAGAGAATAATAAGAAATAACATTTTTAAAAACACAGGTTATCTGTTAGTCTACCACCTTAATACGATGAATATTTTGTTGTCTTATATTAGTTGTCACATACATAGACATTTTACAATATTTGCAGTCAACATACATTTTACTCTGTAGTTTTCTATTTTAACCTATCACATATGTAATTTTCCATGTTCCTACGCAGTTGTAGTTTTTAGTGTTGTAAATCTCTCTTTAAGGGATTTGCATTTTCTTCTCTTCTACATAGTGCACTTAGGATTCTAACAAACATGTTTTTTTTTGCTTCTATTAAACCACTGTGTTTAAGATAGATTCTTAGGTTTGTAATAAGAGAGCAAAAAAGCATTGCTGGCTTTTTGTGAGCTTTAAAACTTAGGAAACCATTTTTTTCCCCCAGCATTAAGTACTACTATCTACTTTTATGAGATAAATAGATTATCACCTTCCAGGTGCTCAGGCTCAGAAACTTGAAGTGATTCTTGGGGGAGAAGGTGGAAGGGTTTATAGATAATTCTTTGTATTAACCTTGCAATTTTACTATAAATTTGAAATGATCTAAAAAAATAAAAGATACAACAAAAACCATCTTTTTCCTAAGGCAAAAAGTCAAGGTCAGAACACACAGAGACATAGAGAGAATGGCTAAGCTTCTGTTATTATTTCACATCCTACTTCCAGTCCATCAGTGAATCTTATCCGTTCACCATCAAAATAGGACCAGAGCCTGCTACCTCATGTCTTCACCCCTAACTCCCTGGCCCGAGTCATGCTCTTCTCCTGCCTCCCCACCAGCCTCCTTGCCTCAGCCCCTGCATCTTCCCTTAACCCAGAAGCTGGAATGATTCCTCCAAAATGTAAACTAGATCATGTCATCCCTCTTCTTAAAACCCTCTAAGGACTTCCTGTCTCATTCAGAGTAAAAGCCAAAGCTCTTAAAGTCACCTGTAAACAGGATGATCATATAATTTATTATCCTTTGGGGGAGATAAAGAAGGCCCTTCCTATGAGGATCCTCTTTCGATAATTATATGGACAACAGCCATAAATGAAACTGTGCAGACCAACTGGTCTGGGTGGTTATGCTTCTACTGAGCCTGGCCTCCAGTGGTCCTGCCACCTCTTGGTCTCATCTTTGCCCCTCTCTTCACCAGTCCTCCTGGGCCATTCAGACTTCCTTACTGACCCCATAACAACCAAACACCAGGTTCTTCTCCCAGATAGCTCCATGGCTTCTTCCTTTGCTTCCTTCCAGTTCCTCTGCACCATCTTACGGGAGCAGTCTTTTCTTGACATTTTATATGAAGAAGTGTCCTCTCTTCTACACACTTCTACACTTCCTAGTCCCCTGTCCTGTTTAGCTTCTCTCCATAACACTTCTCATCCTCTGATAGTCTTGCTTATCTGTGCATTGTTCTGTCTCTTCCCTCAGAATGAGTGATCCATGAGGCAGAGAAAATTTTTCTATTCACTGTTGTATCCCCAGCATCTAAAACAGGCCCTGGTACATGGTAAATGCTCAAAAGATATTGGTTGAATTAATGAAAGAATATAAAATGGATGTTGGTCGTGTGTTTCATTTTACCTGTAGCCAGGGGTGACAAACTCAAGGGTCTCATTCTTTTCCTGACCCAGTAAGAACAACCCATTTATTTATTTATGTTCTAGGATGGTGGCATCTTCACTGCCTTCAAGCCTTCACACTCTCCTGCCTGAATATGTTTGTATCCGTGCATTCCAAGAACTGCCTTTCTCCTAAGTAAGTATAATTGAACAGTCTATGTTTCTACCTTCTATATGAGCCTTTTTCCGTGTGTGTGTGTGTGTGTGTGTGTGTGTGTAGAAAGGGGGAGGGAGAGGTTGCTAAAGTATAGCAAATTAAAAAACAAACAAACAAAAAAAACTCCTTGATGAGTTTTTTCAAGTCAGACATAGGAAGTATTTCCAATGAGGCTTGGTGAAGACAGAGTGGCCCTGTCTCCATCCTCTTACCCACTATTCTATTTCATGCCTCCTATGTTGTCTAGGAAAGGAATACCCAGACTTCTGGAAGAATGCCCCAATTTTTTATGCCAAGGTGTCTTTGCAATATTGTTTCTTCTGTTTTGAATATTCTTCAAACACTCTTTTAATGCTCTAAATCTCATCTCAAGCAACTCCACCAAAAGCCTTCTTTGACCCAGTTAAGCACAGTTGATTATTCCTTTCCTCATGTTGCCACTGTTCTTCATGACACGTCTGATATGCTCATTGTACTCCATTGCAAATGTTTCCTAAAAACATCTCCCATTACATCATACTCAATTGCATGTGCTTCCTAAAATAGGAAAGGTCTACATGGCATTCCCTGTGCTTAACAGTACCTGGCATAGAGTAGACAATAAAAGGTCAGAAAAACAAGAGCTCAAATATTGGGAGGGTTTCAAGTTCTGGAACCATAGGGATGTTTCAGTCAGCCCAAGTTTTTACTGATGTGATATCACTAAGTCTGAAGTGTTGCAAATATACCACGTGTCTCCTTAATTCTCATACAGATGCTGACTTCATTAACACATTTGTCTTTATTGATCAGACTGGCATAGCTGATGGCTTTATTTTTCAAAGGGTCTTGATTTGTTGCTTTTGCTCTTTCATGGTTCAACAAATGAGCTCTTACTTTCTTGGTTAACTAAGTGTTTTTACTTTCTAACCCATGCAGAAATAAGGGAATACATCTAACTCAGAACACACAAAAAGCTTTAGCACATGCCTACAGTCTGTAGCTTCTACTGTGACAGGCAGTGGAGCACTGTGGTGAAGCAAAGTCTTTGCAGCCAGATAGAATTAGCATCAAGTCCTGGCTTGATCATTTTCTTGCTGTGTTACTTAGGAAACCTCTGAGATTCAGGTTCCTTATCTATAAAACAGAGAGAATAATTCCAGTAACTGTTATGAGAACTTGGCATACAGCTCAGCACATATTATTTTCTGAGAACTTAGCTTTTTCTAAAAAAAAAAAAAAAAAAAAAAACTTAAAAAAATTTATTTGTTCCAAATAGGTCTATATGACAGCAGAATACATTTTGATTCATTGTACACAAATGGAGTACAACTTTTCATATACCTGCCTGTACAGGATGTAGAGTCACACCATATGTGCAGTCATATATGTACCTAGGGTAATGCTGTCCATCTCATTCCCCCCTCTTTCCTGCCCCTTCCCCTCCACCCCTTTGTCCAAAGTTCCTCCATTCTTCCCATGTGCCCCCACCCCCCCACACAATGGATCGGCATCCATTTATCAGAGAGAACATTCGGCCTTTGGCTTTCTGGGACAGGCTTACATTGCTTAGTATGATATTCTCCAACTCCACCCATTTACCTGAAAATGCCATAATTTCATTTTCTTTTAATGCTGAGTAATATTCCATTGTGTATACATACCACAGTTTCTTTATCCATTCATCTATTGAAGGACATCTAGGTTGCTTCTACAGTTTGGTTATTATGAATGGAGCTGCTTTGAGGTCAACTACAGGAAACCCCATGTCATAGGGAAAAGCTGCTCAAGCTGAGCATTCTGCTAAAAGGCAGCAGAGACAAATTCATATCTGTTTGGGAAAATAGAAGCATTTAACTGCTTTTCTGCCAGGTTGAAAAGAAGGAAAGTATGAATGCATTTTAAAACACATTCTATGTCATAAATCATGAAATTTATTGAAACTCAATGATTTTTGACTAAATGACAATAAATTCTAATTTTAAGTTGGAGCAGATGTACATGTGGGTCAGATAAAACAATCACCGTTAACCCTTTGTGATCAACTCCCCACTTTGTGACCTGCTCTCTCCAAGGGCATTGATTATATACATTGTGAAACTCAGTGATTCTTTTCACATTTCTTCAGCCTTCTTGCTTGATCTGTCTCCTTTTCTATCTCTGAATTTCTCCTTTGGAATCTGATCATGCACCTTGTCTTAAAGCTGTTGATTACTTTTTTGCCCAGTTACTGAAGAGCCATGTTCCTAACCTTCCCACCCCAGTTACTTTCATATGCAGTGTTTGAACTAGTGAGTAACTTTACTCTTCACATGAGTAAAATAGTTCTACATTGAAATATGCTGCTTTGCCACTATCATTCATACTCATCACAAATTTCCAAAGAGCCTCTTTTGTAAGCATGAGTTAGTGCGTTTAATTACTGTCATTATGAACAGAGACCATTCTTATGACCTTAACTCATATGCAAGTTTGGAAGAGCATTAGTGGACACAGCGATTATGAGCCATCTGGAATTATAGAGTTGAATTACCAGGAACCAGTAGAATTGCAATCTTACACTTATCTGCTGAGTGCCTTAACGCAAGTCATTAATTTACCCCATTATTTGCAGTGAGCAAACAAAGCCCAAGGAGATATTTGCCTGAGAGGTTTATTACAAGAATCAAATGAAGAAATATTTGTAAAAATGCTCTGTGTTATGTGAAATATTATAAAAGTCAGTTTGATGATAATACTTCATAGGGTCCTGTAAATTGGAGAATATCCAGTGGAGATAATGCAGAAACATCAGGTGGTACAAGATGTATTTTAGCATAAATCAAAATATATATTATTTTTATTAAGTGTAATCTAACATTTGTGGGGAAGTCATATTGTTAATTCCAATCAACAGTGCCGAAAGAATTTTCTGCAGATATGTACCTGGTTATTACATAAAAAAGCGTTCCTTCATGGTTATGTAAATTTGGAAAACACTGAGTTAAAGTTTATCAAGATTCTGTACTTCTGAATCCTTAGATCTTACAATGTTTCAGTTTAATTGAGAGCATTCCAAAATGGGGATCTGGAAGGTGTGTGTGTGTGTGTGTGTGTGTGTAGACTATACCTTGCCATATTTCCTAAAGAGATATAAATACAAAATGTGCCCTCCATCTTTCCACATAACATCTTGGGTCCATAATTCCATACAGCACATTTTAGAAAGTGCTGCTCTAGAGGGTAACTCAAACTTTTTTGTGACTCATCTATTTTGCTGAAGATAGTCCTTTAGGAACAGTAGGTAACCTGTCAAAGATACTATGTATTCTTGAGATGTGCAAAGGAGCTCATTCAAGCTTCAGTTTGATTTGGCAGAGAAAGTCATCACCATTGCACTCATTACCTTTAGACGAATGGACAGCTAAAAAGGAGACCTAGATGGTGGATCTAGGATGTCATGAGACTGGTTAGAAAAACTTACCAGCTTCCCAATGGTAGCTCCAAAGCAACCATAGAAATGAACCCTGCTAACTATCCATACATCACTTTTCGGTACTTTGATCTTTTCCAACTAGACCTATGAAAGAACTTAAAAAAAAGAACATAAGATCATAGAATTCTGTTTTTGCACACTGATTTGTCATTTATTTTTGCTTAATTTATAAGATATATGGATCAATAGAAATCACAAGTATGGTGTTCTAAATGGTCAAGAGTAAAACTCAGGTTGGGGTGACTTTTGTTATACCTTTGCTGGGAAGGCCTCCCTACCAACATAAGCTGAAAGTAAAAAAAAAAAAAAAATTGGAAGAATGGTCACTAACTGGCAGTTCACTGGCTACATGTAGTTCTCAGATATTATCTGTTCAGGCCACATGCTGTTTTTAAAATGAAGGAATTATACCACAATTTCTGCTTTCTCTTGAAAAAAAAAATTCAGAGATTAAGGGCTACATTTCTTCATGAAAACGATCCGTAAGAGCTGAGTAGAACTTGCCCAATTTAGATGGAATGTATGCTTCTGATCTGCCATAGTCCTTACTTCTTTCTATTTTTGGATATGAGCTGCTTCACTCTTTTTTTTTTGTTTCACCTGCCTGGCCCTGTAGGACTTTATAGTTGCTGGTCTCAGCTTTGGAAATATTCTTCCATGGGGCCATCTGGGACTGTTACTTCTTTCAACAATTCTATTTAGGAATATAAGGAACCACAAAGTGAAGGAAGTTTTTAATCCATCAACATGCAGTGAGCTCCAACTGCTAGATTTTTATCTTGAAGGGGCCAGAACTTTTTCTTTTTCCTCTTATAGCAAGCATTAAGCACAATGCCTATTACATACACTCCTCAAATATTCGTCAAATGACAAAAGAAGGAGGGAAAGTAAGATAGATAGAATAAGAAAAGGAATAAATGAAAGAAGAGTAAAAGACACATGAATGAAAGAAGAACAAAAGAGCGAGCCAGATACAAGAATCTTGTTTTTGCTGTTGAAAACACTGTTAGCTGCTACGGGAGTAGAGTCAGGAGAGACAGGGATTAAGGAGGAAATCTCTGAAAGTCAGATAAAGTTTCAGTTTATTTTAATTTAATTTTTTTGTGTGTATTTTCTTTTGTATTCTTGAGAGCACCTGCGACTCTGAATTTCTTTGTTTGCATGGGGCTTAGAGCTCTTTTATTATAATGGAGAATTTATACAAATAATAAAAAGGGGTTTTGGGTCCTCTAATTAACTTCTAACCATATATTCTACTACTCTTGGGTGAATATTGTGAATTATGATATAAAAATGCTCAAACTTAAATTTACTGAAATATATATCCATAGACCTAGATAAAACTATCCAGGAACTAGCTCTGTCTTTGCCATTTCTCTAGGACAGGGGGAAAAATGTCAATTCTCAGTCCCCAATTGGCCCAGCCTTGGCTGGAAAATACAACCATAGCCAGCCACCCAGTAAACTTCCCTGAGCTTCATGGAATCCATAAAAATGAAGCAAGTGCCAACATAAATTGCTTTTAGGAGTTCTATTAGTGCTGCTTGACTGGGAAAAACACATTGGTGGGTAAGCAGGAAGGCCAGCAGGATTGTTTGCTATTAACACAGACATTTGCTCATTCTCAAGGCCGTCTGCTCAGCTATTTGTCTTCTAACACTTTTCTTCATACTCCAGAATCTGTGCTTTTTTATACTTGAAGCAAAAGGTGTTCGCATTGGAGCTTTTGGAAAGCACATCTATGGATGCTTCATTAAAGATCCAGATGACTGTGATGCTATGATAGCTGGCTGCATGCACAGATCTTTCTGGGAGTTGTGACCTACAACTGCTTGTTAGGTTGGATTCACTCCATGCACTGAGATTGTCTTGTTCACTAGAGGGTTGATAATCATAAAAACACCATAATAACATCACCAGCAACAAAACGATAATCCCTTTCTTTCTATGATTTAAGTATAGACTATGAAAATTCAACTCTAAGAGTTAGGCTGGGTTTGAATTTCAAATTCTTCACTCACTAGATGTGTAACATAAAACCTCTTTAAGCATTATTTTTCTCATCCTTGAAATGGCAATATATTTTTGTACGAATTATTTAAGTTGATTCATTTAAACATCTTAGCAAAATGCCTGTGGTATTGAAAATATGATATATTAGCTGTTGTAAAAGTCTGAGTTCCAATATGCACCTGTATAGAAATATAAGTGCATAAATGCATATAATATACACATTTATGCAGAGTTTTTGAAATGCATATGCTACCAAATAATAAATGAACCTGTCTCTCAAAAAAATCTGTTATTAATAATAATAATCAACAATTCTGACTAAAATGTGTTTTAAATATTTCACTATATGCATATTATGTTATATATTTATTATATATATTATATATATTATGTTATATGCATATTATGTTATATATATGACCAGATATAATTTTCTGATGTTAGCCTTAAAAAGTTGTATGTATAAAGAGGAAAATTGATTTTTTTATATTTGCCAAGATATTCATCATTTCTGATGCTTTCATTTCTTCTTTAAGAATCTGAGATTCCATCTAGTATCATTTCCTTTTATCCTGAAGAAATTCCTCTAGCATTTCTTGTAGTGCATGTGGTCTGGTGAAAGATTACATTGGTTATTAATTATTTGATGACAGCTTGCCTGCCCACCTCCCCTCTCTTTCCTTCCTCCCTCCCTCCCTACTTTCCTCCCTTCCTACCTGTCTTCCTTCCTTCTTTCCTTCCCTCTTTCTTTGTACTTTAAAGGTATTATTTCTTTAAATGTATTGTTTTATAATACTTTCAAGACATTAGTTTGTTTTAATATTTTACTTATTTATTTAAAAATATTATATAGAATATATTAATTATGCACAACATGCCATTTTGAAATACATATACATTGTGGATTACCTAAGCTGAACTCATTAGCATATGTATTCCTTAATATATGTATTATTTTTGTTTTGTT
Organism: Marmota monax; assembly: GCF_021218885.2. Taxonomy (NCBI): domain Eukaryota; kingdom Metazoa; phylum Chordata; class Mammalia; order Rodentia; family Sciuridae; genus Marmota; species Marmota monax. Next base: position 2,559,949 of record NW_026694339.1, read on the forward strand.
TTGCTTTTGTGGAGAGAACTTTACTAGGTTTGTAATTTTCAAGAATACATTACATTTTTATTTTTCCTCACATATTTTCATAAAACACATTTTATAATTTCATAAAACACATTGTAGTCAGAATTGTTGATGATTATTATTAATAACAGACTTTTTTGAGCCAATAAAGTACACTGGTTCCAGAGAAGGACAGAGAGACCTTAAAATATGAGTCTCATTGAGCCACAATTTAGGCTCTGTCTTAGTCAATAGCAAGTTAGTAATCTTAAAAGACTGGCTTTTGGCGCTGGGGATGTGGCTCAAGAGGTAGTGCACTCGCCTGGCATGTGTGCAGCCTGGGTTCGATCCTCAGCATTGCATACAAACAAAGATGTTGTGTCCGCTGAAAACTAAAAAATAAATATTAAAAAATTCTCTCTCTCTTAAAAAAAGACTCGCTTTTATTAAGACAATAAGGAATTTATAAATCAAGGACTAAGCTAAAGAACTGGGCATAAAGTTTTCTCAAAATCCATAATGTAGAGATGTAATATATGGTAACAACAGCTTTCCCAAGACAGTGAAAGAAGCAGACACAAGTAAAGAAAATCAGAAAGGATCAGACTAGGCTCTTTGACAACCTGGAACTCCAATAATGGAAATGGAATTCCTATGCCACTTATCCTCCCATCTTTGCCTTACAGAAACAAAAGATATGTAGAGTGAACCCAGGTTTTTCCAAATGGGTGCTCTACACCTCAGGCACATCCACAGTAGTTCAGGAGCTGTAGGGCAGATTTTGGGAAGGTGGTGTTGATGTACATTTGAGAAGATGCTCCCAGTTGTCCCCAGCATGGTCACAGAACTTAGGAAATTCAGAAAATACTTTGTGTCCTAATGGAAGGTCAGGACATTGCTTTAGGAAGATGATCTGGAGAAACCTGAAGTTAAAAGAAAGGTGTAGAGAGCACGAAATTCATTCCTAGAGTCAATGGCAAAGCCATGAGTTTCAGCTAAGGATTTTACACAATATTCAAGGTCAAATACAGACCAGTCACACAGTATTAGGAATCAATGAAGAATGGCTAGAGATGAAACCAGACCAGTCATACCTCAGTTCAGAAGGGTAACATTTGGATGAGAGGATTCTCCTCATATTGTGATTTTATCAAAGTTATTCATCTGTACTTCAAAAGGGAGAAGGTAAGATGGGGAAATGGGAAAAAGTTGAACAAAATGACAAAATAAATCTCAAAGAGTTGTTTTCAATTGTGGAAAATTTTAAAATGGCATTACCAATGTGATTATGTTCTACCTGGTATTAGTTTTTATCAGTCTCCTTGGAAGATCGGACTAGATATGGTGGTGGCCTCAGCATCTATTTGCTCATTTAATTTACAAAACTAGTAACTGAAAAGATTTAAACTCTCTTCCCTTCCCTCCTCATCATATTGAGGCAACAATTTCTTTTTTTTTTCCATTTTTTAAAATTTTTATTATAAAATCTGTATTATAGAAGAATTAGTGAGGGAAAGTACACAGGGGGAAAAAACAGTCCATAACAACTTCACTGTTACATGTAAATCCTTGAGGCAGCAATTTCACTGCTCAAGTATATCATGTAGACTTACCTAGCCAAATGTATGACAATATATTTTAAAGGATGTTCTTTGGAGCATAGTCTGTAATAGCTCTATGCTAAAATATCTGAAAAATATATAAATCAAGATCTGAGTAAATAAATTCTGATATATCCTTAAAAACCTGTAACATGTAGCCATTTAAAAAATGAAGTAGATTTTAAAATGTGGACATAAAATGATCTCCAAATATATTACAGAGAAAAGACAGGAATAGGACTTGATTTCTACACACAAAAGAAGTTGTAAATACAGAGTGCACCTGGGGATAAAGGTGTGTGGAGACATTTTATGTTGTTTCTTTTTTAAGCAGTATATGCATTGATTTTATAATGAAAAAGTAAAATTCATGTCTCAGGCTTCTTTCTCAATGTTCCAAAAGGAACATGTAGAAATTGAGTCATTGCGCCTTTCCCCCCCCCCCAATGACTCCTTCTTATCTTTACTAAATTTTACCTATAAAATCATTTTTGTAAAACTAGTGGAGAAAACTAATGTAAAACTAAAATAGGTAAAGCATTTTATTCCTCCATTAACACAGATATCAGTGTTTTGGTCCATATCTAGATTTTTTTTTTTTTAATCTGGGGAGGGGAGGAGGATTTTCAGCAAAAAAGACAGAATTTATTTATTTATTTTTAAAGTATGAGAGCCTACAATCTCATACTGTTGCAAAAAACCCACAACAAAGAGATGACAAAATGATTTGGTGAAGGACATCATCCTGAAAAGATAAATAGACTCTAAAATTGTTTTGGCCTGAAAAATCAATTCGGTTGTCTATGGGCTTCTTGGGAGGAAAATCACCTGCACTGAGGAAAACATTATTTTTGCCTCTGAGAGGACCAAACCAACAACACAGAAGAGAGAGAAGTCCCTCTCCCCTCCTTTTTAAGCGATAACATTTCCCTCTAGCAAAGAATAAATGTTTAAAAAGAAGTAAGGGACACATACTTATTTTTCTCAGCAATGAATTAAAATCATGTCCTCCTTTATTGTTCTCCCAGCTACAAGGCATTAGTCACTTAGGTATATGAGATCCAGAGGCAAAAAGCTGTGTCATCCTATGAGGGCAGCCGACTCAAGTCTTGATGAATAAAAAACAAAAAAACTTTGAAGGTGAGAGAAGAATAGGAGGGAAATGTGCATAAAAAAAGGATCAGTGGAGCACATTACTTTCTGGGTCTAGGGTCAGCAGCCCTTGGTATCCTTCTTCTCTATGGGGCATGTTGCACTTGGGGGAAGACAATCACTATAGATTTTTTTGTAAGGAGCAGACAAACCTGAATAATCTTCCAGCCACTTCTGGAAAAAGTTATCTCACTTGTCATGGACATTTGGATTAAAGCTAGTTGTTTCCTTGAGATGAAGAGTGTTAGAATGTGAGGTTGAGGGGAAGGAATTAGGACAATATTGAAAATCAAAGCTCAGCTCAATCTATCCAGTAGAAAAGAATGGATTGTTTGAGCCATACAGTATCCGAGGCTTTGATGGAGACAGTGGGGAGGGAATTAACATCCATAGTATGTCCTGTTGGTAAGGGCTGCCTGTATTTCCTCATTTAATCTTAAGAATATCCACGTGAGGCAGATGTGGCCATCATCTTCTTATAGATGAGGGAATGAAGCTTCAGAATGGATGAGCCTCTTTTGTGTTGTCATACCACCGCTAAGTCATGGACCCAGCTTTTGGTCTTTATATTCCAAAGCTTGTACCCTCTCCCTACTCCAGTACATCTGTTTCTTACATGAGGGCACTCTATGGAAGCTCATGGTCCACTCATCTTTACTACTTACTGTCTCCTCTTTGCCATTTCAAGAATCTCTCTTCTGCCTCTATAACTAAATACTCGGACTCTGGCATTTAAAAATAATTTTTTAAATTGTGTAACAGCCTTAAAGTGAAGCATGGTTTCTCTCAATTTTACAGATATAGGAGGCTTCAAGGTCAATGTAATGGCAAAATCTGCTATTTGGTGTTGCTGAACAAAGATACTCTGGGATTTTAGAGCTGGAGTGGTCATTTTGGCTTTAGCAGTAGAACCCAGGCATTGGGACTGTTATGCAGTAATTTTAACTTCCACTAGATGGCACTGTAAAGATGTTTGGAAAGTGCTGTGGCTTCCTTTGGGAGAGCGGTCTTTGCTATTCAGCAAATGCCTTAACCCTCCAGAGAGTCCTGGGACCCAGTTCTCCTGTGTAGTGGGCGTCCCAGCTTTCGCTTAGAGCTCTTGGATCTGATTATGGCTTTATGGGATCATGAATGATTTATCAGTAATGACTCATCATTAATGAAAATTTCCAATGATTAATCTTTAAAACCTCCCCTTCTTGGGAAGTTTTCTTCTTCCGTGGAGTCTGTCCCCAATGAAAGGAACCAAACAGTACTGAATACTTATCCCTTCTCAACCCACAAGACATACCCCTCACCTGGATTCATTTTAGAAATATGGGAAATTTTCCCAAAGTCAACAATGGAATATTCACCTGCCTTAAGTAAGGAATAGGGCTGATCTATGAGCTCCAACTCTAGAGAGATGCCCTTTAGCAAAGGGTCATTTTAATTCTTGGACCAAACTGTCAAGTATGACAGACCCACAGCTCAATTAAAACTGTTGCCACACCATATATAATCAATAATGGTCCCAATCACATATAAAAAATGATTTGTATAGTTTATTTTCTATATGTTGTGATTGTATCTTACCAGTAAAATTATCTGTTTGCACCTTGAAGCCTTTGCCTAAAATGCTCTTTTTTTTTGCCATTTGCTTACATGTAGGAATGGATTTTGTAATGCCCTGTTCATATTTCAGCTTAATTATCATGTCCTTCTATACCTCCATATTAGGTTAGGGCCTACTGTTGTATTCTCACACAACCCTCTGCCTCTACCTTCAAAGCCGCTTTCCGTACTAATTAATTATCTCTAATGTTGAAAACACGTCTGTTTTCCCTAGTAGATCTGAAGGGCCATTAAAGCAGTAACCTCTCTGTCTTGTTTACCACTGATTCCTTAGAGCCTGGCATGTACCTTGCATTTGGTCCACGGTAAATAACTATGTACTGAACCCAAAACAACTGTGTGTTTTAGTCCTTTCTACTCAGCTGTCTGGGGAAAACATGTCACTTTAGAGGGTATATGATATATATTTACCAAGTATATTTAGTTTTGGAAAATGTAGGAGAATCTTACAGGGTCAGGAAGAGATGTAGATTCTTCTGGTAGATACATAGGGAAATTTCCTCCAAGATTGTATGTGTAAGATCCAAAAGAAAAATGCTTATCTTGGTGTTATTTGAACAGGATGCCAAATGATTGTTTGTTGGATCTATTACATTGCATTTTGCCTCCTGGGTTCTTGATTACAATGATGATTAAGCAAATGCTTCCTGAAATTTATATGAATTAAGGTTTTGATATGATAAACTTATAAGCTTTTATTCCATCAAAACTTTTTGTTCCTTTGTTTTAAATCTATATCTCATTTATGATGTCTGCAACAGAGATCAAATGCAGAGAATTTTGCAACAACATCATAGAAAGTGCATTAGAATCCTAGTCAGAGAAGTAAACTAGCTATGTAATTTTATGTAAGCTGTGTATGTGTGATCTCTGAGCTTCAGCGTCCTTGTCTGTGATACCAGGAATTGGGTTTATATGAGCCATACAGCAGGTGGCTTCTGGCATGGCCTCATTCATCCCCACTCTCGCTATTTATTACTTGCTACTACCCTTGGGTAATCTTCTTACTTAGAAAATGAGATGAATCCACTGACTTGATTCTAATCAATGGAATCTGGGGAAAATGATAGGCTGCCACCCTCATAGACAGGTTACAAAGAAATGGGACTTCCATCTCGCTAGTGTGCTCTCTCTACCCACCTGGTTTTGATGACAGCTATCTTACTTGAGAAGCACAGATGATAAGGAACTGAGGAAAGCCTGGTCAATAGTTGTAAGAAACTGAGACCCTCAGTCTAAAAGCCCCGAGTCACTGAATCCTGCCAAAAACCATATAAGTGAGCTTGTAAGGCGATCCTATTCAGTCGAAATAAGACCTCAGTCCTATCCAACACCTTGATTGCAGGTTGTGAGAGACTCAGACTGAGGGTGTAGTTGAACCATGCCCAGATTCCTGACACACAGAAACTTTGTAATGTATGTTGCATTGGATTTCTAGGTTTTGAGGGTATTTGTTATACATCAAGAGGTAATTAATAAACAATGGTTTCAAAGCGACTGATGACCTTATGCAGGCATGATTATCTATGTGGCTTTCCTGTCCAGAGACATATTCCCCTCCCCTCACCAGTCCATGTACAAATATATATATAACACCTATGTTACCTATAATACTGCTTTCTTTAAGGTTAATACAATGGAAAATCTATCACAGAAGGGCAGCAAAATAATAAAGATAGGTGAGGTCAGAGAGCTAATTATAGATGAGTGTATGATCAGATCAATTCAAATCCCTTGAGCTTCAACTTTTCATTTGTAAAATGAGGATGTGAATAAAACAGGGTTCTCAGAGTGTGGATGCAGATTTGCAGTAACAGTATCATTTGAGAACTTACAAAAGCAAATCCTTAAGCCTTACCAAAGATCTACTGAATCAGTCTCTGGAGGTGGGGCCCAGGGTCTGATGTTTTCACAAGCTGTCCAGGTAATTCAGATGCATGCAAAAGCTTGAGCACGACTGGGCTAGTTCTCTAAGACCCTTAGAGCTCTACCAAGACATGAGGATAGTAACAGCAGGAAATGGTTGTTGATCACGTCCCAGAGATTGTAAAAGGACTTTATATTCATTACATCATTTAATCCTCACAATACCCAGGGAGGTAGATGCATATTATCCTCATTTTTAGAAAGATCTCTAATGTCTTTGCTTCATAAGGACAAGGGCAATGTTTTATTCATCTCTAAACTATAAACCTTGCACAGATTTTAGAGATTCTATGTGTGTTTGTTGGTTGATACTCAATAAGTGAAGAATAAATTTTAAAAATGAACAAATTAAAAGCAAAATCTTAGTAAAGCATGGTTAAAATTGTAGATGTCAGAGTCTCTTTACAAGTTAGCTAGAAGCAAGTCTGGGACACATCGGATATACTTATTGCTTCTGAAATCAATATTGGAAGGCATCACCACGTCTGTTTATCTGTGAAGTTGGCCTTGATCTCAGGGCAACCAGCCTTTAGCTTTCCAGTGACTTCAGGTTGCAAATGTAGCTATGGAAGAATCTAACATGATGTTTATTATTTTCCTTGGAGATTGACCCTGGGAGAGAAATTATTTTGTAGAAACAAATTCCTATCTCAAGGGTATAAACAAATATTTAATTGGTATTTCAGATCTATCAATCAGAATATGCCCTGTATCTTCCAAAATTTAGAAAGAAGGACTCTGAAACAGTTAGTGGCTACTGTTCCCCATCCCTTGGACATTTTAGTTGAGTTAGCAGGGTTATTTGGGTTTGCTCTACATGGTTTCCTTGTTAACTAAAAGAAAAAACAGGATAATTTATTCTGTCAAATATTTTGATAATCAAATATACAGTTAGAATTTACTCTGAGTTCAGCAACATGCTGTATATTATTCAGAATTATTATAATATCACCCCTCTCTGGTGTGTATGCATACACTCCTTTTCTCTTCCTTCCTTTCATCCATAAAACTGCTTAACACTGTTCCAATCTCATGCCACAATTTTCTCACTTCTATTTAACATGAAAAGAAGGTATAGTTACTATTGTTATTTTGCAGGTGAGAAAACTTTGGCAGAATTAGGTTTAAAGCATCTTGTGCTAGATGACGGAGGAGAGCTGAGGACCAAACACAGATAATCCGACTCTAAATCCAAAACTTTTAACTCTTAGTTTGACTACTATCCAGAACTTAGGTTGACTGGGCTCCATGTCCTAGTGGATGAAGTCACTGTCTGGGTTAGTAGTCTATGAACTTGAATGGCTCTTTCATTCATTATTTCCATACAGCAGAACTTTTCCCCAAGATACAATGGTGGTACAGGAACAGGATGTAAATTAGTCACATTGAAAAATGGAGAAAATAGAAGTAGTTTTAAGCAAATTAGATTCCAGCAGGGCAAATTCCATTAGATTTTAAGTCCTGGAAATAATCTTCTGTGACGTTAGGCTTTACTTTCTGGATCCAATCCTTCCCCATCTAAACCATCTGTTTTTTTTTTTTTTTTTTTTTTTCAAGCAAGATATCATGTGAGGGCTGAGGATATAGCTCAGTTGATACAGTGTCAGCCTCGCCTGCACAAGACCCGGAGTTCAATCCCCACCACCACCACAAACAAACAAAAAAAGATATCATGTGCTTTCAGCAGAATGGTTTTATCAGTCTGTTTCCTACCTGCAGAAATTTGGAAATCCAACAGCTTTTATTCATTTCATCCTCTCTCTGTCCCTTTCAGTCTAAGCAGGAAGTGTTTCTGTTGGTATAAAATTCTCAAGAGCTTCATAGGGCTTCTGTGACTATTTTTTAGACTTATTTTATTAGGTGAGAATTTCTTCCATTGGTATTTCCAGGAAAATACCCTCTCTACTCCTGACTTCTGCTTTGATGGTTGAGGAGATCCATGAGTTATATGACTAATCTTTCCCAGATTACTTCTGTATGGTTGAATATTCTGACCTTCTGATCTTTCTAGGACACTAGCAAAAGGCTATACAGTCACATTCCTGTTTTTTCTCCAGAGCTATCTTTCCTGACAATAAGTCTACCAATTTAAGCATCTTTTGCAATCTGGATATAGTAAGAATTTCCAAAATCTTCAAGTCTCATTTCCTTTTCTTTAACAATTCTTCCATTAACTGAGTTTAACTGAGTTCTTTCCCCTTGTAGTTTACTACAAGCACCAAGATAATACCACTCTGAACCTTTAATGATTTGCTTGGAATTCATCTCAGTTAAATATCCAACATCATTGCTTACATGTTCTGCTTTCCACATTGTTGTTGGACACAAATCCAGTAAGCTTACCGCAACTGTATAACAATTGGTTCCTACATGTTCCTTGTTTCCTTCTGAGTCCTGATCAGGACCATCTATAATGTATATATTTTTACCAATGGTCTTTGAGTGAAGATTTATATATTCTGTAATGTGTTATAGATTTTTCTCTGCCATGCTCTCCACTGCCTTTTGCATTCTAATTGCTAGTAGAATCATTAACATCCATATTTCTACTAACAGTCTATTACAGGACATCTAGATATTTTATCTCTATATTGTTCAGAATTCTTCCAGTCTCTGTCCATTGCCCAATTCCAAAGACACTTCCACATTTAGTTATATGTCACTCCACTTCCAGGCAGCCAAATATTTATCATTTCATGGTTAAACCAGGGAAATATAATTAATAAGAGATATATTTTTAAGAGTTTTATTGCAGTAATTTTTTTTTGATTGTGGGGTGTGCCTAGGCAATTCTAAAATCCCTAGGGCAGTCTGTCAGAAACTGCAGGCTGGAACTCTCTGGCACAGGTGAATGCTTGTGTCCACAGTGGGACACTTCAACTTTGCTCTCCAAATTTTTTCAACTGATTGAATCAAGCCCACACAGATTATCTAGGATAGTTGCCTTTTTTAAAAGCCAACTGAAGATAGACGTTCATGACATTTAGAAGACATCTTCACAGCAGCACACATATCAGTGTGTCACGGAAGAATTGAAAATTCATCAGAGTCAAACTGATCCAGACAATTGGTCATTATAAGCTGGTACCAAATTTACCACTTGTCATTTTCCCTTCTATCTCTGAGGGTCTTGGTGAGGAAGAACAACTGGGAAGATCAAAAGCAAGATGGGAAACCATTTTGAGGTCCTCTATTCATGATATCATCAAAAACATCAGCATTACCACTGATAATATACTTAAAGTGATTAGAAAACAGCATAAAATATTGTGTACTTAATAATTAAATTATACGGACGGGCTAAAATTCTCATGTGAGTTCATAGAAAGAATTAAGTATGGAATAAATTAGAATGAAAAAGGTTAATTGAGAAGCCAGAGTCTGAGCTGAACAGGGCTTGGTTATAGGTAGAGGGAGGATGATATGATATATCAAGCAAGGGGGATGGTTTGGAGATAGAACAAACATGCCAAGTGGGAGAAACTTTGAGAAGACTGTTCTCTCCTGTGCATTGTCTTTAGGTTGAGGTTGGGAATGCATATTATGGAAAGCATTAAATCTTGCGCCATAGAATTTATGTTTGAAGTAACATGTAGTAAAGAGTTCTATAATGCAAGCTGTTATGGTTTCAATATTAGGTGTCCCTCAAAAGCTCATGTATGAGATTATCCCCTGATGAGGATTATCTGGGTGGTAACTATAGTCAGGTAGGGTGTGTCTGGAGGAGCTAGGTGTTTGAGGGCTTGCCTTTGGGTATGTATTTTATCCCTGGCAAGTGGAGTCTCTTTCTCTGCTTCCTGATGCCATGCTGCCAGCTCCTTTTCTTTGCTACACTCTTCCGTCATGATGTCTTGCCTCACCTTGAGCCCAAAGGAATGGAGTTGGCTGTCTGTGAACTGAGACCTCGGAAATCGTGAGCCCCCCAATAAAGTTTTCTTCTCCTAAAATTATTCTTGTCAAGCCTTTTGGTCAGAGGGACTAAAAAATCCTGACTAACACAGAAGCACTCAAGAAAGATGAATCTAGCCGAGGTGGGCAGGATGGATTGGAAGGGACAGAAGTTGTTATCACTCTGACGATTGCTATGATGAGCCAGGAACCAAGACTAATGGGGTAGAGATAAGAAGGTAGAGAAGGAAAAAAATATAAATGGCATTTTGAAGCAAAAAGAAAGGGCATGTACTAAAGTGGACACTGGAGAAGAAGCATTGGCATGAGTCAAATGTGTACTGAGACATTTTTGTTGACTATGTTAAATTTGGATTTTATATGTTTATAATGGGGAGTCCACAAATTCTGCCACATTTCATACTAGCCTCCTCTTCTGAGGCAGTTTATTAATGAATATACAGGACAACAAAGGCAAAAGAAAGCACAGAACACCTTACTAGCAGAGGCTTCTGCTTGGAGTTCCAGTACAAAATGAGGAAGCTAGGATGAACCACGTGGAAAATTTATAAGACATTAGAGGCAGCCTATATATAGCTTAGATCCAAAGCAAGTGAAACAGCTTTCTACGTTTGTTAAGTTCAGCCTGGATATAAGAAAAGCCAATTCAAGGTGTACCCAGTGCCAGGGGAAAAGTGCTGGTGGCTCCACGCATGAGTGAAGACAGGGTATTTACAACTGAGAGAAAGAAGGGTTGCAGGCAGGGAGCAGTCTTGAGACCTCACACTTCTAGTCCAATAAAACTGAGATAAAAGAAATTCCAGCCACGAAATCAGTGAATGGTATTTCATTTAAAACTCTATTCCTAGAATATGTGGCCAACTTTATATCCTTGACCTTAGCCAATTTCTCTTTTCTTTGCAGGTCAAGTTTATTGTCTGTTTTTTCCTGGTTCATTTAGGAATGAGCGAGGGACAAAGGTACCACGAGAACCTTCTTTTCTATTATAGACCCATTAATTTAGGGCTGGTTAATTGGCTGGATAGTGGCCCCATTGATTCATAAAGAGATGAGGAGAGTCCTTTCTGGGGTAACAGAATGTTGTACTAGGCAATGTCTATTAACAAGATGATATAGCACACTCAAACTGAATGATTTATAAGTGAGTTGGCAGAGCTTGAAGAACATGAGAAGTATTAACTGCCTCTTGGCCAGGAGGGTCAGAAGAAGAAAGTGGTTAATGGTTTTTGTATGACCATCCCAAAGAGGGTGGTTGGTTACCTGTTATAGACTGAACATTGTGTTTCCCCTTGAAAATTCAGATATTGACTTTCAAACCCCCAATGTTGTATTTGGAGGTGGGGTCTTTGGAAAGAAATTAGAACATTAGTGTGGGGCCCTCATGAATAGGTTGTGTACCCTCATAAGGAGAAATGCAAGGAAAAAATGGTATCTTTCCACCACAGAAGACTCAGCAAGAAGGCATCTATGCTCAAATCAGGAACCCTCACCAGGAATCAGTTAGCTGACGGTTAATCTCTGACTTCTCAGCTTTCAGAACTGCAAGGAAAAAACTTACGATGTCTAAGCACCCAGTGCATGATACTTTTGTCACAGTGGCTTGAGCTGACTAATAAATTGTCTTTTTGGGGAGAACAGTCTGAGGCAGATATGACTTTAGGCCATAGTCAACCCTGGTGACTTAGCAGGTCAGGTACTGGGGAAATATATACTTCGGCCTCACTCTTCTTTCACCTTTGAATCTTTGTTGATGTTCCCATTGGCTAAACCCAACAGAAAACAACACAACAAAAAGCCTGTTCATGAAATTCATGTCAGCCTACCCCGGCATGGACTAGGTTGGCAAAAAGTGGAGAAAGGATCTGAGGGAGTAATCCAAAGATTATTCCATCACAGGAAGGACTGTGACCTCAATGGGGAGTGAGCTAGTAGTTGGATTTAAGGGAGGAAATGACAACTGACTTTGTAAGAAAAGCAGCACTAGTAGTAGAACTTGAGACACAAGTTATATACTATTGGGTCTGGAAAAATTTTAATATGTTTTTTACATAAGAGACACAGTGGCAGTTAGTTTCATAGGTTTCTTATCAATTCTTTAAAATAACTCTGTAAAAGAAGTATTAGTATTCTGATAGGTATGCTAGTTCAGAGATCTCAAATGGGTAATTCAAAGGGTGGGCATTTGTATTTTGTTTGGCCCATAAGATACTTTGAATATCAGCTTTTGGTTTCTTTGGGGAAAAAAAAATCAAAAGATGTATCCAACACAGGTTTGCATCCCAGCAAACTAGAATTGAACCGTAACTTTTATCTTCAGACTGGACTTGAACTTTGGCACAAACCCTACCACTCCCTAATGTACTGTTATATAACACCTACCAGATTAGTTCATTTGCAGTATCTGCCAAGTATTTTAATTTGCAAGCCTGATTTACACCTTCTTTTATAGATCAATAAATTAAGGCATGAAGAAATTGGATGAGTTGTTCAAAATTCAATAGGTAGAACATGCCAAATTTGGCCTTAGAATTTAGGTCTTAGGCTTCGACATCATGATATCTATTAAATCTGAGAGGGCTATACAATAAATCTTAGAGTAATCAAGGCACTAGCCACTAGCACTGGCATCAAAACAAACACATATATCAACAGAAGCAAAGAGTCTGAAAATAAACCCCATACATTTGTAGTCAACTGATTTTCAATAAATGTGCCAAGATAATTCCATGAGGAAAGTAAGACCTTTTCCACAAATGGTGTTTGAGTGGCTGGGATAAACACATGGAAAAAAGGACCATATACCTCGATCTCATTATAAACATAAATGAATTCAAGATAGATCTTGAGCCTAAATGTACAAGCTAAAATTGTGAAGCTTAGAAGAGAAAGCATAGAAGCACATCTTTTTGACCTTAGACAAAACAAAGATTTCTAGGAGAGCATACAAAAAGCACTAATTTTAAGAACAAGCCTTAAAATAATGGATGTACTTCTTACATAAGATTAATGTAGAGAGGGCTCAGAATGGCTAGTAATGGGGTATGAGAAAGTAGGCATTAAGAAGGACCAAGAGAAGAATAAAAGGTGTTGGTAGAAATACTCTAAGTGGTTAGGATATTCAGACTTTTTCCCAAGGCTCCAATATCAGCCGATTTAATTTGGATCTATAAAGTTTATTTGGAAACCTTCTAAAAGCCTCTTGTTTTAGTAGGCTTCAGTGACCTTATGATTTAAATTGCCAAAGCTGTTTCTTGTTGGAATTTTGAGCCCTCTTACAAGGCTTCATTTAGAGCTCTCTGTCCATGACATGCTTTGAGGCTTACTTTCTCTCTTCCCAGTTTGAGTCACACCAAGTGTTTTCGGCCTTGACCATTCAAACTCCTTTAAGGCAATAGCTCCACACAGCGTTGGTTTAAAACAACCCCATGTTTCTGATGCAGTGGACTCAGTTCTCAGAAACATCCATAGTCCTTTCTCAATTTACAAGGTACTAAAAGGGTGAGTACAAAGTTGTATGAGGTTCTTTTTTATTTTCCCTCACTACTTGGACACCAGATGTGTAAGCAAGACCTTTGGTTTCAAAACGGTGAAAGTTTCTTTTTCTTCCTCCTAAAGTGCTCACTTTAGCAAATTAGTGGTATTCTTGGTTCCTTTGTGGTAGACATCCATTGTTCTGTGTCATATACAAAGTTCAGAGTAGAGTTCTTTCTTCTGCTGGGCATGATGACATATGCCTGTAATCCCAGAAACTTGGGAGGCTGAGGCAGGAGGATTGACAGTTCGAGGCTAGCCTCAGGAACTTAGTGAGAACTAAGTACCTTAGCAAACCCTTCCTCAAAATAAAAGATCAAATAGGCTGGGGATATAGCTCAGTGGAAAAATGGGTTCGATCTTCAATCCCTTGTACCAAGAAAAATAGAGTCATTCTTTTTGGATTATTCTGCTTTGCTTCTGAAAAAGATTAGTAATGAAAACCTCTTCATCATTTGTTCTTTTTTGCTCCCAAAATATACTGGTATTTTCCAATAAAATAAATCTACCATTTTCTCTTGTCAATCATCTCCTGTTTTCTTAAAGTAGTCTGTTGCTCTCATTCTCAATTTGTTCTTACTCTCCTCTTTAGAAGTTATTATTTCTCTTTTTATTATACCCTGAAGATATTTTCCATGTCTTTTGTGCCCCAAAGATTAACAGACATTTGAATTTGGGTGGCAAATGATAAACACCATCTAATTTCCTTTTCAAATTCATCTCCTTTTTGAATTAGTGTTTTTAAGAAGGAAACTTACCTTTGTTCCTTGAAGAAATTGGGACAGTCAATTGGGAGTTCAGCTTCTAGACAGAAACGCAGAATAGCATACTTGGCTCGTGCTTTCCGCACAGCCTCAGGTGCAGCTCCTATCGGATCTGCACAACACAGCTCGGAGTCACGTTCACGTAAAATTTGTCTTCTGAAAAAGAACTCAGAAGGTGCAAAACAAGCTGTAGACTGTCAACCTTGTCACACTGTAGGACATGTTGAAGAAAACATGAACTGAATAAGCAAGGACTATGGATTTAACACAATGACATTTAATTACTAGAATTTTCTATGGGACTTTTGTGTCTGATGATGCTTGTGCCTTCTATTCCAGCCCTTCTACGAAGCTGCGATTGATGTTGTCATCTAAGTTTTCAGAAAAGTGTAGGGTATCTCGGAAAATGCAGAGGACAGCTAGGAAGAGCCTAAGTAGTCAGTTTGCAAACAACACGAGATCAATTATAGCTGCTAGATCAATTATAACTGCTAGAGCTGCTACCAACCCTTAGAACTTCTCCAAGCCTTACCCTTTCTCGGTAGAATCTGGTCATCCTGAGACACATTTTGGTATTCCCTAGTTTTGATCAGGTGGCACAGTTGTTTCTTTTTTAAAATTAATTTTTAAATATGAAAATAAAATTATAACATCACAGGCAATTTGAAAAACAGATAATGATTAGTAAGCAAAAACTATTGTCAATGAATTTTCAACAAGTCCAGGGTATGTAACGCTGTGCGCTCTAGGCACATTTTCTCATTTTGTCATAACAACTATTGTGAATTATTATTTATCTTTGTTTTACAGGTGGGGATGAGAGTTAAAGGATGTGAATAAGGTTTGCCAGTGGTGGAGTGCAAGGCTGGCATTGAGACCACCCAAACACATGTTCTTCTGCTCTGGCTGGATCTCCTCACAGTTTCTTAGGCTAAGAGTAAGTGAATATCCTGAACTGAGCTAAGAGTTTTACGCTGAAGGATAAGGATAATTCAACATATAAAACTTACTTTCTAGGAGGTGCAGCAAGTATACATTTATCTTTTCTTGAGAATGGGATGATAACATGAAAGTGATGGTTGGGAAGATGAATTTGCCACCATCATGGAAGTTGGATATTGGTTGGTAGACACCAGTCCCTGAAGGACAAGAAAGAAGCTTGTGAATTTCTTCAGCTCATATATACTTAGTGCAAAGGAAAAAAATGGCTACACCTTGGAAGGGGTGATAAATGGCAGGGATGCTGGCTAGGAGGCCATGGCTGGGATCCAGGTGTGACTCCACAGGGGTCTTCATCAAACATTTTACCACCTTGTGCAGTTTACACTTGCTTTTTGGAGGTCACTGCAATTTTCACAAGGATCATACTGCTTTGGACAATTTTGGATCCAATTTCTTTTTTCCCAGATACATTTTCTGGCCTCAGGGTGACTGCAGGTGAAATACAGTCCCTTAGCCACTCTTTTCTTTAAATTCCCTGATCCCAGTCATCCTTTAAGCCTGTTCAGTTCACTAATTAGAACACAGGAGACTCCTTTTAGCATATGCTGAGGTCCTGAGTCCTCAGCCTGATAAGCCTTTGCAGTTGGGGGTGGAGGTGTTTGGGGAAAGTTAAAGGAGGTTATTTCTATGCTGGCTGAGACCTGATATTTATCCTGCCTTGCAGATTGTAAAACAGAGCTCTTTCCTTTTGAGATGGGCCTCCAGCAGCCTCTCTATCATGGCTATCCACTCTTTCTGGCATCATTGTATCATATCAACCGATGCCTCTGGGATCTCAGGGCTCCATCTGGCTGACAGCATTGCCTCCTTGTTTCTTTCCTTCCCAGGCTATAATTTGGAAGCCCCTTTTACCTGCAGAGAATGGTGGTTCATTCGTCAGCTGTCAGCCTGAAGCTATACTTTTTCTGTCTGGTTCCATTGGTGCTTATTATTTATTGTTCTGTTTAGCTGAGTATAATATGGAAACTCTGAGATGATGCGTAGAACCAGACATGTCTTAACAAAATATCCTGTAGTTGCAGATTTCACATGGCTGTTTCCCAGCCCTGCACTGGGTAGAGCCCACCAGCCTGTGCCTCGGAGGAAACTTGAATGTTAAGCTGAAATGTCTTATAAGTCCAGGAAAGTATGAAGGTCAAGTTAGACTGTTGGATCTGTTTTGCTCTCCTTATGGCCTCCCTTTTATATCACTATAACTGCTATGTTTTACTAAGATGGGATTAGTAATATTAAGGAAGGATCAGAGATACCTGGAGAGGAATATTTGAAGAGGGACTTGGGAAAGCAAGGTGTAGCCATTATTTTTTCTTTGCACTTAGTATATATGAGCTGAAGAAATGCACAAGCTTCTTTCATGTGCTTCAGGGATGAGTTGTCTACCAACCAATATCCTGATAGGACAGTAAAAGTGGCTATCTGACTGAAAGGCCCTACTACTCATGCTTATATACCCCTACATATGGGAACAAGGGACAATGCCCTAGTTTATCAAATCTTGGAGATTAAAAATTCCCTATGTGACAATTCTTGCCCTTTATGAAGTCAGATAGTAAGATTAGCTCCCTCTAGAGGTGATCACTTGCAAATATTGTTGAGCAAAAGAGTGAGCTGGTGATTTGAATCTACTAAAATTGGAGCTTTTGAAATCAAAGTTTTCATTCTCTACTACTCTGAGGGATCCTATCTCGAATGGTGATGTTGTGACACAGGATCATGTGAATGTCAGAGTGTTTTTGTTTTATGCACCTAAAGGATGAAGTTTATAGATGGTGGGGAGCGAGAATTCAGTCGCAGATTTATTAGGAGTAGCAAATTTATTAGAAGTAAGCAAGGAACACTCCCACAGCATGGGAGGAGTCCCAAAGAGGGTACCATATAGGTGGCTTTCTGTCTAGGGGTTTCTATCCTGTTTCGATGAAGACTAAGTTTTCATAGAGAGTCCCCCTTGATTGTTCTCTTTTTCAACTCAGTGGAAGGTGTACAATTTTAATTTCTTATTTCCCTGATGGGATGGTTTAATGTGTTTCTTAACCTGAATTTTTCCTGTACTTGTTCCTCAAAAGCAAAAGAATTTCTTGGGTTCAAATCAACTCATTGGGATTGACTAATGTTAGGGTAGTCAAGGAAACCTGGGGCAACAACAGAATGTATGGGTATATAAGCATGAGTGGGGCCTTTCGGTCAGGCACTCATAAACAAACAAACAAAAGCTTTAGCCTAGCATTTTTAATCTTGAGTAGTGGTCCTGCCTCAATGTCTGATAGGTATGAATTGAGAAAATGAGTCAGAGATAGAGGTGTAAGGCTCATTGAAATGTGAGGTGACATGTAGAATAAGCCCATTGTAACACTTCAGGAAAAAAGAATATTATTTATTCCCCATCAGATTCTAGTATCTGATTTCCCTTTCTCTCAATTCTTCCATATGCGAAATTTACCCTAGGAGGGTGGAATTAGGTGGATACTTTTGGGAAACATTTAATTTCATTAAGTCTTCAGGGATTATGTGCTTTTGCCCTTGAGTCTTGGGCTTATTTCCAATGTACTCTTCCTCTGCCATATTGCTCTAGATGTGGAAGTGTAGACACAGACTGATGAGCACTTTAATACATAAGCCTGTCCAATTTGGAAAGCTTTATTCCTTCATTCTGGAAAATAGAGGTCCAGATCCCAATACACCCAGCTCAATCTGCCCAAGCAATTCAATGGACATTATCACTCCTCTCTGACTTGTCCCAATTTCTGTTAATCACTTTGGATCTATTTTCTTCCAAATATACATTTTTGAGAAGACCACATAAATAAAACTAGTAAGGGAAGGTGGAATTTTTGGAAAGAAAATGCCAAATATCTGACCTAAGTACTGGAATATGAGCAAAGTAAACAAAGGAGGGCACTTTTGCTCTTCCTTTTAATAACATTCATGTGAGTGGACACTTGGGTCTTGGTGTCCCTGTCATGTCATCCTTATGAAAGTTGCACTTGTTATTTGATTTAAAATATGACTTGATTTATCAATAGAAGAAACTATAGTGGGATCGGGTTATAGACAGAAAGTCCCCTCAACTAGGTGGCTTATTTGATCTGGACCTATCCCCCCAAGAAACCCATCCCCAAATTAGCTCATTGTCACCTCCCTGGGGACTGACCCTATTGGTGATCCTCTAACAGGGACATTTAACGGCTTTCATATTACCTTTTGCCTATAATGGATTTAGAGTGGATTTCTAGTGTGATATTGGGAGTAAAATTCTGAAGCGGTATCTTGGCTCAGAAAGAACAAATTCCATAGTTGATATGAAATGGCTGTCATAGGCATAAGTGGGAGAAGTGAAAGCATAGATGCCAAGTATTCAGCTTTCTAGAACATTCTGTCCCTCTTCGAAGTGCCCTCTGGTACTCACTACACCTAATTCCATATCTGGATTCTTGATTCCATTGTCCCCTGAACACTTACAAGAAACTCCCTCAGTGTGTTATTAATGACTATCATCTAGATGGTGCTTACTGTGCATCACGAGGTGATCTTAGCATTTTACATGCATTTACTCTTTACCATAAACCTATGATGTCTTTTTCATTATCTACACTTAATTATTGTTAATTTAATTATAAAACTGATGGTATTACCTCCAATTTAAATGTAAGAAAAGCGAGGAAAAGAAAGCTTAAGAAAACTGTGCAAGGTCTCAATTAACAAGCAGAAGACTAAAAATTGAATCCCAAGCAAGCTGGATCTTGAGTCCTGCATGTAACCACTAGACTATACTGCCTCTCTAAGTATGCAATAGGTATTCTTATCTCTCCAAGGGACTCCCTTACACACACCAAAGGCCAGCCCCTTCCTTTTTCCCTTTCCCTTTCCACATCTTTTCAGAGAGATGAAAAAAGATCATCTCAATAATTGATTTCATTTTTTTCCTATTAGAATTCCACTAACACCACTTTCTAAGGTTCATGTTGTTCTAAAGTGTCTAATAATAGGCTTATAAATTATATGAGGGTGAAAGAGGAAATAGTCTAAGAAGGATGAATTCAGAATCCTGAGTAGAGAGAGAGAAGAGGAATAAGACAAAATTATCAAGGCAAAATAATTGAGAGAAATAGTGGAATATTACCACTTCTAGAATTAGAAAGTTCAGGTCATAAAATTAATTCAGCAATCAAGTATTTTGTGTCTGAGAAATCAAGTATATCAGGCATAGAGTTAAACACTGGAGATTAAAAGGTGATTTGGGCACAATGCCTTTGTCTAAGAGTTTTACACTTATCACAGGGCAATAAATATATAGACAACCCAAATTTTACAAGTTAGACTTCCGGTTGTAGCTTGTCTCTATCCCCTGCCCACTCTTCTCTAGGAAGGAGGAATGACCTTTTGATTTGGAAATGCGTTGTATGTATCCTAACTCTTTGAATATTTTCTTGGCTTCTGTCTGCCTGGTAAGAGCATGTATTCTGGTGTGCTTGCTGCCTGGGTCAGGAATGGGCTTATTGGGTAGGTCTTTTCTTTGTGGACCAGGCCTGTAGCTTTCCAACTCTGTCTATGGCTGTCATAGGCACAAGTGGAGTAGTGAAAGCATAGATGTCAAGTATTTAGCTTTCTAGAACATTCTGTCTAAAATGGTATGCAAGGGGACTTCTTTGGTACAGTATTAATAAGACAATTTTTGCCACACAATTAAACCACATGTTGTTCCAATCCAACTTTAAATGGTAATGAAACTAATATTTTCATTAAAGTATTATTTTTATGTATACATATGTGTGCGTATTGATATATATGTTATTATATATTCCACACATATCTGTGTATGTACATGCATATGTATAAACCTTGTGTGTTTATGTGTTTATATATGTTCCTCACTTTCAGTTCTGTCTGAACTCACAGAGGGTTATTTCTTGGACATCTTCAAATCTCAGTAGTTCATATAGTGCGTCTGGGATTTTAGTGAACCTCAGCAGTCCCTTGATTACTCCATTACTACAAATAGGCTAAGGAGATTGATCCAAGCCTGGCCCAGAAACATCTCACTGCCAAAGAGAAGAGAGTGATAGCTGTGATTCACGGCCCAATTGGCAAACACTATCAGGATTGCCAGAAAGTCATCTGGAATGTTTTGTAAAATTTAAGAAAAAAGTCTCTAGTGTGTGTTTCCTGTATTTAGTAGCTTGTCAACACCCTGATAACTGAGGTTATAACTGACAAAACTCAGGGTGAGTGTGCTCTGAGTTAGGGAAGCACCCAGGGAGTGAATACCAGGATACTTTTCATGGAGGAGGAGTGGTGGGGGGGCTGTCATGGCTTTTCTCAATGGCCTGCATTCTCTTTGTCAGCTCACTTGTCATTCAAAAGACATTTTGGGCTTGATGCCACTGAGAAATCTTGAACACCTCCCTTTGTGGTTTCCCCACACTCTGTGACGCTGTGTTTATGGCACAATATCATTGCTCTGTACCTTCCTATCTATGATATCAGAGGGCTAAGTCCCAGAGAGTAGGGATTGTGATATATTCACCTGTGTATTAGTCTTTTTTTTAAATTTATTTTTTTGGGGACTGGGGATTGAACCCAGGGTGCTTAATCACTGAGTCACATCCCCTGCCCTTTTAATTTTTTAAATTTTATTTTATTTTAAGACAGGGTTTGCTGAGTTGCTTAGGACCTAGCTAAGTTGCTGAGATTGTCTTTGATCTTGTGATCCTCTTGAAGATAAGTCCTCTTGAGCTGCTGGGATTACAGGGGTGTGCCATCCATGCCTGGTCTGTGTAATAATCTTTAAGACAAAATTTTAGACTAGAAGAAAACAAAGGTTCAAGTATGCCGATTGAGTTTGAAACGTTCTCATCTAGAAGCAGAAAATGTAACTTAGAGTGTTCAAAAGTAGACTTCGGAAGATAGTAAGATAGAAGGTATGGGCACATGTGTCGAGGAAACTCAGAATTTGATTCATTTTCTTCTTTGGCATGTTAATTTTAAAATTAGCAAAATGAGAAGACTGTGACCAGTATGAACAAATTGAAAGCATTGAGTGGTTATGAATTTACCCAAATCCTGCAGTATTATTAATAGTGATTAAACCAGGTGACTAAATGTACAAAACAAGAATCTTCAAGAATGCTAGGTACAGGATCAGACAGGGAGACATGGTTATGAGATGCTGGGCATGTGAATAAGCTTTAGGGGAGTATATATCAGATTATTGGGAAGGAATGAAAATCCTAGGGTTTCTTAGAATTAACAGGTCTGGGTAGTAATTTGGCAATGACTTGAGATAATGAAGATTTATTCTGTGGGGCTGTAGTTTGAATCAATGATGTTTACATGACTTGACACATTACTGTGCACAGAATTCTTATTACCATTCACCAGTGAGAAGATTTCAATGAGGTATTTTTAAGGATAATTTTGTAATACACAGTATTGACTAAACCAAAGAATAGAATGGAAATGTGCAAATGGAATTTGATTTTGTGTGGAACAGTTGAAGTGGTTGGTTAACTTTGGTTGATTAGGGAAAGGACATACTTTGGCTCCAGTTCTGGGTCAGTTGTGGCTCAGACAGATGATAAACACTTCATGTAGGTGGTAAAAAGGGGCTTGGTGATTACGATGCATTAAATTAAAAACAAATCAGCAGCCCAAATGAAGATAAAATATAAGTCCCACCTAGAAGTTTGCATCATTGACACACAAAAGGCAACACATTCTAGAGGACATTTTGACAGTCACAAATTGCTGCTTTCGATGGCATAGGTAATATGATAATTCTAAACTTTTATATCTTGAGAATCATTTTCCTCAAACCAAGTAATAATCTCAACAACTCAAAAATTCAACTATTAGGAAGTTGAATTCTCATTCTCAGTTTTACTCACTTATGCCCTTGAATAGCCACTATTTTTTAGGGTGTATGTTGTTGAAGTTGTTTGTCACCCTTTGACAATGTCCTCTGTTGCTGCCTTGAACTGCTTCCTAAAAATAGCTAGCATTTATTGATCATATGCAATATATAGGCCCTGCTAAGCACTTACATTTATTAGCTCTTTAGTTCTCATGTTGTAGTATTGTTAACATATTTTATAAGAAAGTGAAGCTCAGAGAAGCTAAGAATTCACTAAGACAAAAATACCACTCAGCTCAGCTTAATTCAAACCTACATCTATTTGACTCAGAATCCACATTTTTAAACCTCAGATTATGCATCCCTCTACTTAATCTCGTAGCAGCACTTAGCCTTTTTAGTTTATCTGACTTCTTTCTCTACTCTGTAATAGCCAGATCCTGGGTTCCTTGAGGAGATTTTGATTATTCATCTGCAGAGATCATTAGTTCTGGCAATGAAGAAATTAATGAATAAGAAATAACATCTTACTGGAGGCATGGAACTACATTTCAAAAATGTCAGAAAATACGTATCTAGAAATTCCCCCAATTCATTCCTAGATCTGCAACCCCAACCTGATGCTTACCATAGACTTTTGCAAGTTCAAATAATGCTGCTATAAATAAACTTATATATGTTTCCTAGGGTATGAGTGCATGCATTTCTCTAGGATATATACTTTGAATGAAATTTCTGATTTCATTTCCTCAAATTCACCAAGTAATGCCAAATTATTTTTCAGTGGGGTTTTGCAAAAGTTTATACTCCTATCAGCTGTAGGAGGAACAAGAATTCTTCTAAGAATCTTAGTTTGGGCTCCCCTAACAGCAGATCCTGGGACAAACATTTGGATACAAAGAGGCTCTTTGGAAAGTGAACTCAGAATGCATAGGAAAAGGACTGTGAGATTGAAATATGAGAGGGAAGCCAGTAAAATTATGCAGAGCCCGTCTGAGCAATTACTGTGATGTATGGGCAATTAGGATTCATTTCTACTGAGGATTCAGCCATCCCAAAACACAGACTGGAGTTTACATGAGCAAGAAATAAACAATTTTTCTGTTTTGCTACTGAAATTTCAAGATCCATCAGTTAAAGTATTAGCCACCTCTTGGTAGAGAATGGGGTAGAAAGGAGCACAGTGTGGTGGGAGTCAAGGTGAAGCTGCGCAGCCCTGTGAGGGTGCTGCAGGTAGAGGGGGGTCTGTACTTGCCACATATCATCATCTTCACGCGTAGCTACATCCGAACCACGTGGGGATGGGATTTTTAAAAACAAAAACAAATTCCTAGGCTCTTTCCCTAGAACTTCTGATTTAGTGGATCTGACTTTGGACCCAGGCATTTGAGAGTTAAAATTAACACAATAGGAGCATTAATATACAATATATAGAGTAGTTATACAACTCCAAAACTTCCTTGGGCCATTTTGTCAGTTGTCCCCTTCCTGTTCCAGTTCACAACTGATGGGCTTTTTTTGTCATGATAAATTAGTTTTGTCTTCTCAAGAATTTGATATATGAAAGCAATGGTATGAATCTTTTTGGCTTCTTTCCTTCAGCATAATGTTTTTGAGATTCATCTCTATTTTGAGGTCTATTGTTTTTATTTATGTGTAATTATCTATTGTCTAGATATTTCACAGTTTGTTTACTAATTTCTTGGGCTTTTGTGAATCTTGGGATCCATGAACATTTATGTGTGTGTGTGTGTGTGTATCTTTGTGTGTGTGTGTCTTTGGAAACTTTCAGTTCACGTGGGTAAATGCCTAGAAGTGGAATTGTTGTATTGTATAGTATGCTGTTTAAACTTTAAAAGAAACTGCTAAATTGTTTTCCAAAGTACTTGTAGCAGCTTGCAGTTTCCACAAACCATGTGCAGCGATTCTACTTGCCCTACGTTCTTACCATTGCTGGTCTTTTAAATTTTAGTCATTCAATTAAGCGTGGAGTAGAATTTCAGTGTAATTTTGATTTTTTGTCTTGCCGAAACTAAGGATGTGTTTTTTTGTGTGTGTGTGTGTGTGTTTGTGTGTGTGCTTATTGGCTATTTGTCTTCTTTTGTGCTGTGTCTATTCAATCTTTTGCCCACTTTTTATTGTATTTTTGTTACTGAAATTTTAAAGCTCTTTGTACATGCTGTGTTTTTTTTTTTCCTTTTTTGGGGACAGGGTCTCACTATGTTGCCTGTGCCTGCCTTGAACTTGAATCCTTTTGCCTTAGCTTCCTGGGTAACTGAGATTACAGGTATGTGCCCCTGTATTTGGCTTATTTCAAATTCCTGAAGTAAATCTTTTGTCAAATATATATATATATATATATATATATATATATAGATAGATAGATAGATAGATAGATAGTAGTAATATTTTATCCCAGTCAGTGTCTTGCCTTTTACATTTTTAATACATTTACATTTACATACATTTTTAATAACTTATGTTATAGGATAAATTATGCCCCCCCACCCACCCATTCATCTTCTGAAGCTCTCTAACTTTCCGGATGTCAGAATATGACTGTACCTGAAGATAGAACCTCTTAAAAAGTGACTAAGTTCACTTTTTAAGCACTAAGGTGAACTCCAATGTCAACTTAGAAAGACTAGTGTCTTTCTAAGAGGGAAATTTGGTCACACAGGTGACACTAGGTATGTGTGTGCACACAGTAAAGTCCATGTAAGTGCTTATTAAGAATGCATTCATTTGTACATCAAAGTGAGACCTCAGGAGAAACCAAACCTTCAACATTTTGGCCTTGACCCTCCAACTTCCAGACTGTGAGAAATTTCTGTTGGTATCGTATTATTTTGCCCTCACAAACTAATATAAAGTCTTTCAAAAGTAAATGTTTTTAAATTTGATAAAATCCAGTTTATCACTCCCCCTTGTCCCCTTTATCATGGATATGAAGATCAGTTTCTTGGCTTTCTGGTCTGGTTGCACTGAAATATACCCAGAGGTACTTTTATCATGAATTCCATAGGTTATTCTAGTGCATAGACAAATTTTGAAACCCTTGGAATATAATGATTTCTAAGAAACCTGTTTAATTCAATGGTGTCCTTTCAACAAATTACTACATCTATGAATCAACACTAGAAAGGCAGAAACTAATAAAATAGATAATCTCCAAGGATCCTAGATTATTTGTCCTTGGCACCTGAAGTCAGCCACAATTCAAAATTAGTATGGATTTAAAGAGATTCTCTTGGAAAGAAATATTTCCTAATTATTGAAAGTCAAAATGTGAGCACTCTTTCTCCGAAGCATCTGTTAAATGGCATTAGCATTCATTCATAAGCATCTGTTGAATTTTGTTATGTAGATACAAGCTAGAATGAATATTACTTAGACATGGAAAGCTTTTCTTCCATTTAATGTAAGAGGAGGAGAAAAAATGTGTCTTGGGGATACAGTCAGAGGAAGCAGGACAAATCCTAGCACAGTGCTTACCACAGAGCACACTCATTGATGGATATGATGTCCCTGGTGCCTGAAATAGTAACCAACACACTCTTGATGCCGACTGGTTGAATGAATGTGCTAAGACAGGGAAAAGGGGCTTAAAGAATTTGTAACAGAATCAGGCTAGTGAGGCATCTAGTCAGTAACACAAATATCTTAGTTCAGAGAAAATCCTTAGAGTCAGGTTCATATTCTGACTCTTATTTACCAACAGTGACCTTGGGGAGACTATTTACCTCCTCTAAGCATTGCTTTATTCTTCTGTAAACATTAAGAGAATACACACAGCATTTTTATAAATGTTAAATGAGTTAGGAATTAATCCTTTAATGTCTCTCTTTGAAGCTGCCTGTTCCATTCCTTAAGGATTAGAACTGTGTCCTATTCATAGTTTAATTTCAGAGGACAGAAAAATGCTGGGCTTCATAAATATTTGAATGAGTGACAATATATAAAATAATTAATTCTGTGCTTTTCGTATAAGAAACCCACAGTTAATAGTAACCTATTATTATTTTGGTTTTTAATGTATTCCAAGGAGGATAATATTATTACAGTCAGTTACTCTTCCTTAATGAAAGCATCTGTCTGCCATAAAACAGACTACCTGTATAGTTAGTACAGTTACAATTCATTAGTAGTCCACCCCTCAGTGGATGTTCACAGGGTCACAGGCTTTCACTGTGTCATGTGCAATTTTCATGCTGATATTTTAAATGGTCAATTATTGACTCAAATGACATTTCTTTCAACAGGACACATTTTCATGGATAGCTGAACACTGATGAATAATTTCAAGTTAGAATTAGCACCACATCTTGGTTGCCTCCATCATGAAAACGTACATGAGGGCAGACACCCAAGTTTCTTTCTTAATGTATGTATGACTGGTTTCCATGGGCATTAAACAATTTTAGAAGAAATAGTCCATTCCAAAAATCTAATTAGAAAGTGGGCTGCTTGTGATTAATAGCTGGTGGATGCTGAGGCCTTAACAAGTGTTTAGACAACCTTGACTCTGCCTTTATAATTATATATTAGCTATTAAATATTCAGTTGAGAGATAGAGCTCAGAGGCTTTGTAAATCTGCTCTAACCCAAGGGATTAAAAAAAATGACTTTGCATGTGTGTGTGTGTTTGTGTGTGGGTGTGTATGTGTTTTGACAAGGTAGCATAAGCACTTCCAGGAATATTTAAATATTAGTATTACATTCATTTTCAGTTAAATATTTGATGATCAGAAATTCAAGGTGGACTGAAAAGTCAAACTCCTTCATTCCAGCAATTTATGGCATAGCATTTGCTGACACATATGATGATTTTGGGAGTGGACCTTCCCCATTGATTGTATCATATAGAGCAAATACAGAATCTTGACTGAATAAGTCTAAATGCTGTAATTTGAGGGCTGATGGAATAATTTGGCAAAATGCTTAAACTTGTCCTCTCCCCTTTCTCTCATCTACTTTTCTCAAATTGGTTCAAGCACCAGAGAATTCCACGTTTATGCACACCTTGATTTTAGTTGAAATCTCCTTCTGAAATACAGATATGGTCAATGTTATTGTTTGGATTGGAATGTCCCACAAAGTCCCATGTGTTCAGAGGTGGGCTTCTGGCAATTGATTGGATCATGAGGGCTCCGACTTCAGAACGGACTTTGAGGAGACGGGAATTGTTGAAGGAAGTAGATCAATTTAGGTTTGCCCTGAAAGGATTTGCCTACTCTCCAACCCCTTTCTCTCCCTCCTTCTCTCTCTCTGAGTCTCTCTCTCTATCTGCTTTTCTTCTGTCCGGCACCCCAGCCCTCTGCTTTTCAGCTGCCATGAGTCGAGCAGCTTTCCTTGGCCATGTCTTGCCTCACTTTAGGCCCAGAGCCATGGAGCCAGCCAACCTCGGACTGAAACCTTTGAAACTATGAGCCAAAGTAAACATTTCCTCCTTTAAGTTGTTTGCGTTGGGTGTTCTGGTCACAGTGATGGAAAGCTGTCTAACATTTTAAATAAGGAAATATTTTTTTTTAAATCAGCAATTAATTCCTTAATCAGTGATAACACCATTGTAATTCAAAAAAGCCATTGGCTTTCAAATCAAAAACAACTGGGTTCAGAACCTTTTTTTATTTTTTTATTTTTTGCTGTTTTTAAACTGGGCAATTTATCCAAGATTCACATTTTGTACTGGTGAAAATTCTGAAAATGAGTTATTCATGGAAAGGGAAACTTAAGTCTTGCTAAGTGATCAAAGTTTATTTGGATAATTGATTATAAATGCTACTCACACCTCATACTGTCAATCTAAAACAACATCAACAATAACAACAAACCAAAACAACACTACCAACAAAAAATCCAGGCCTGTAAGAGATTCTCCAAAGAATTATGACATTTATATAAGAATAGCAGAGTAATGTGAATATTCATGCCATAGTAAACTATGGATATGTTCAAAGAGGTAAAAGCAAAGGGAAGTTGTTTTTTTCCCCCATAGCTTTATTGAGGTAAAATTGAAGTACAATAAAATGCACATGTTTGAAGTATGCGATTTTATCCGTTTTGACATGTATGTAACTAACACAATCAATATGAAAAGCATTTACATTACCTTTTTTAAAATTTGACATCATGCAGACTGTGATTCCTGCATGATTTATTACACTAAAAATCAGTCACCCTAAGATATGTAGAACTCCACCTGCACATGTCAACTATTTGCAACTTAAATTGCACCCTTGTAAATACCTCAGAGGTCAAGGAAGAAAGCACAAGAAAAGTAAATAAAAAGTGCTTTGGACTAAGTGATAATAAAAGCTTAAAATATTAGGATCTCTGGGATTAAACAGTACTCAGATGAACATTTATAACTTAAAGTGTATGTAACAGAAAGAAGCCAGAATAACAATCAAATTATTTTCAAATTATGTAGTAGGAAGGAAAACATAAGAATAGGAGCAGAATGTATAAAATAGAGAAGAAATAATACAACTAAAAATTGATAGAAAATAAACAGGTCTAAAAAGAAAAGCTAGAACACAAAAATTAATATCAGTGGAAAGGGAACTATCAAAATAACCTTACAGATGCTAAAAATATATTAAGGTAATTATAATTGTATGCCAACATATGTGATAGCTTACATAACATGGTCTATATTAGAGAATGATCCATGTGCTACTGAGAAGACAGTATATCCAATCATTGATGGATGAAATAGTCTATGTATGCCTATTAAGTCTAAATTATCAATTGTAGTTTTTACTTCTATAGCTTCTTTATTTAGTTTTTGTTTGGAGGATCTATCCAGTGGTGACAGAGGCATGTTAAAGTTACCCACTATTATTGTGTTGTGGTCTATTTGATTATTTGATGCATGCAGATGCTCCATTATTTGGGGCATAAGTATTTAGTATTGTTATGTCTTATTGATGTATAATTCACTTAAGCAGTATGAAATATCCTTCTTTGTCTCTTCTGATTAACTTTGGCTTAAAATTCATTTTATCTCACATGAGGATAGAAACCCTTGCTTGTTTATGTGATCCATGTAAGTGATAGGTTTTTTTTTTTTTTTTCCCCTTCAGTCTGTGGATGTCTTTGCCTATGAGGTGAGTCTCTGGTAGACAGCATGTTGTTGGCTTTTGTT
The DNA here is from genome assembly GCF_021218885.2 of Marmota monax. NCBI lineage: Eukaryota > Metazoa > Chordata > Mammalia > Rodentia > Sciuridae > Marmota > Marmota monax. Next base: position 2,589,442 of record NW_026694339.1, read on the forward strand.
TTTTAATCCAGTCTTCTGGTCTGTGTCTTTTGATTGATGAGTTTAGGCCATTAATGTTCAAGGTTATTATTGAGATATGATTTTGTATTCTAGTCATTTAGGTTTATTTCTAGCTTTTAACTGGAATTAGTTTGTCTTTTGATTGACTATTCCTTTAGTGTAATTCTCCTTTTGCTGGTTTTCACTTTTTTTTTTCATTTCATCTTCATTGAATATTTTGTTGAGAATGTTCTGTAGTGTAGACTTTCTAGTTGTAAATTCTTTTATCTTTTATCATGGAAGATTTTTATTATTAAGCTTCAAATCTGGAGATTAATTTTGCTGGATATAGGATTCTTGGTTGGCATCCATTTTCTTTCAGATGTTATTACAGGACCTCTTAGCTTATTGGGTATGAGAAATTAGCTGATATCTGAATTAGTTTCCCCTTATACATAATCTGATATTTTTCTCTTGCAGCCTTTAAAATTCTATCCTTATTCTGTGTGTTAGGCATTTTTATTATAATGTGACTTGGTGTGAGTCTGTTATAATTTTGTATATTTGGGGTCCTGTAAGCCTGTTGTATTTGATTTTCCATTTCATTATTTAGGTTTGGGGAATTTTCTGATATTTTTTCATTGTTATTATTTGTGCATTCCTTTGGTTTTTATCTCTGCATCATCATCTATCCCAATAAATCTTAATTTGGTCTTTTCATGTTATCCCATAGATCTTGGAAGTTCTGTTCATGGTTTCTTAACATCTTCTCTCTGTGGTCAACTCTATTTTTAAGATTATATATTTTGTCTTCCTTGTCTGACGTTGTGTCTTCCAAGTGGTCTATTCTATTGGTGATACTTTTTATTGAATTTTTAATTTGGTTTCTCGTTTACTTCATTTTGAGGATTTCTGCTTTTTACTTTTTTTTTTCAGAATCTCTGCCTCTATCTTGAAGTGATATTTCATTTCCTGTATTTTCTCTCTGATTTCATTTCTTACACCATCCTTTACTTCACAGATCAGTTAAACTATGTACATTCTCAACTCCTTCTCTGAAATTTCCTCTACTGTGATGTTGATGGATTCTGTTATTGGAGTTATCTTGGTTTGTTGGGGCAATTTGTTCCCTTGCTATTTCATGTTGTTTCATGTTAAACCAAATAGTTCCTACTATTATGTCTACAATGTTAATTATAACAATGAACAGAAATAATATGATCAGATATTGCCTACAATAAAGACAGGTTTGAAAAAGGGTTTATAATTTCAAATGCTGGACAGGCAAAGAACAGAAGTGATATAGGATATAATGATTATGAGGGAGGAGGAGGGAAGAAGTGAAAAAATTAAAGGAGGAGTGAAAGAGAGAACAGTGGAGATTGGCTGTTAGCAGAAAAGAAGAGAAAATCAAAGGAAACAGGTAGGAGAATATATATATATATATATATATATATATATATATATATATATATAGTAAAAATTTTAAAAATTAAAAATAAAAATAAAAGGGTACCAAACAAAATTAAAATATACTAATTAAATATCCCAGTTCACAAAAAACTAATCCATAAAAATAACTGGCTTCAAAAATGCTAGAAATGAGGAAAAAAAAAAAACAAACACAAATATCTACAAATGTCAATGTACTATTAAGGTCACAATTAAACAGAGAAAAAGATAAAAAAAAACAAAAAAACATCTTGATGAAAAGTTAAAGAATTCTTTCCCTTGGAGTTCAGAAGATTCTCAGTTTCTCTTCTCAGCAGTTTTAGATGGAGTTGGCAGGAGCATGATGATCCACCCTCTGGATTGCTATAGTGAGAAAGGTGATCCTACAGTCAGAATTCCTGGAGGCAAGATTTAGGCTTAGGTGGGCTCCAGGCTCTTTGCTGAATGCCAGTTGGTCTTGAGATTTTAATTCAGTGCACCTCCAGCACCCAGTAGTTGCTGGTCCTCATTGGAAGACTATACTCCAGAGATCTCCCCTTGGTTCCACTTGTGTGGTAGGGGACCCAATTCTTAGTCCCCTGTGTCACCTTTGGACACCAAAGGTGTCCTAGTGTTGGTTTCAGTCTACAAACAATCTCTCCTGCCCCCACCCTTCCAAGTTCCTGGCTAGATGTGTCTCTCACAGCCAGTCCTACAAGCAGAGGGATTGGAGGGGGAGGGGGAGAGCCAGGTGGGTTTCTATGACCAGTTGTCCTCTGCATGAACCTCTCTCCATGTTTTATTTTTCTCCTGGTCACTTAAGCACACTCCATGTTGTGTACCATGTGTTTACAGGGCCCATATTTCAGACCAAACTTGGATTTGCCAGGAATTGACTCCCTCAGCTGCTGGCCCCCACACAGCAGCTGCAAAATGGTTCCATTCCTTAGTCCCCTGCATGCTGCCTGGAGAGATGGTGGCTTCTTTCAGGTTTGCGAGGCAATGTCCTTGATCTCTAAATGCTCTGTACTCAGACACACTTCGGGCCTCCCAAAAATGTGGTTTCCTTTAATTCCCTTATCCCTCCACTATGCTCATGGAGGGACAACTCTGGCTGGTGCTTTTGGTCCAGCGGCAGCAGTGGCTCTGCTGCTGGTGATTTCTTCCTTATTTATTATATCCAGCCTCCTGAGTCCCCAATCGCTCTTGAATGTCCAGTTTTAAATTTCAGTAAAGTTCCCCTCACTTTTTTTTTTGTTCACCCACCTTGCTGAGAAGCTGCCTGTCTATTTTCTTGTTTTCACTCCATAGAGCAGCCAGCAAAGTGACTTCCTCTATTCTGCCATCTTGACTAATTCAAAGGGAAGTTTTTACAGGCAAATATGAGAAGGAATATGTCAGATATTTTGAAATAACAATCCTTGGTCAAAATGATTAATAACAAGAGTGATGTTAGTCTGAGGATGAACAAACGGTTGCTGGGCATATGTTTTTATAGAAGTTCTTTTTGCATACAGTTATGATAGCCTCTATATAAGCTTATGGTGCTGTGTCTTTGGTGATAGCTATTACCAAGCATTTATGAATGAGAACACTTTCTTCAGAATTTCCCAGCTTTATTTGTTTTTTGTTAAGATTGGCACAGCAATTCCATTTTGATTCTGACAACTTCTACATTTCTTACACAATACAAAATGTGATTCATGCTATTATTCATGCCTTATACATGAACATACACTTTGGAAGTCTTGCAAATTTTGAGATAAGATTAACTTTAGTAGTCTATGAAAGAATTCTATCATGAAATTCTTGTCTCACCTTATACTTTTGGTTTTTGTAGTTTACTACATACAAAAGCTAGCTACTAGATTGAATTGGGAAAATGCTATCTTTTATGTCATTTCCTGACTCCTGTAAGAAGAAAGCATATTTTTAAAAACATTTTGTAGACTCTAGTATAACAAATATTGTTTATCCTAAAGAATTGATATGCTTGAGTTTTCCTGATGTTGAAAGATGTTTACTTTTTCTTTGGCTGTCTGGGAACTTTGAGACAAAATTAAAAATCAATTCCATCAGCTGCGTAGCTTTCAATAAACAGCATATTTGTGCCCTTCCTTTTTTTTAAATCTTAAACATTTCTCCTCTATTTTTATTTCTTACCTCATCCCAATTATTTGTTTTTATTTTCTAATTATGGTAGCTTAAGAATTCTAGTTATAAACTCAAGGAGGCAGACGGCAATACATAAATACTTTAACAAATATAGTAAATGGATTATATTCCATCTGGCGTATTACAATTAAGAAAAGAAATCATATAGTACCTGTAGGAGTTGGGGTGGAGCACTGACAAACAAGGTATATCAATTATCTGTTGTTATAAAACAAACCACTCCAACATATAGTGGTTTAAAGTAACACCATTACATCATTGCTCACAAGTGTATGCATCAGCCAAGCAGATCTACAGGCAGCTGGTGGTTCAGCTAATGCTAGTTGGTCTGGGATAGCCTTCTTCATGTGCCTGGCAGTTGTCAGGCTGATTGGGCCAGTGAGCTTCAACTGGGGTAACTTGTTTCTGCTTCATTGATCTCTCTTCCCCCAGAAGACCAGTTCTGGTTTCTTCCCAGGTAGTATCAGGGTAGCAAGCAAAAATGGGTGACATTGAACAATTACCTTTCTCATTCACTTAAATCACATTTCTAATAAACCTTTGACCAAAGTAAATTTGATAGTCAAGGTGAGATGTAGTGTGTGGAGAAATAGAGTCCAGTTATTTCTGGGAGAAATAGCAATAACATATTGCAAAGCAGAGGGGCTCAGATACAGAGATGAGAATAATTTGTGATCAATTGAAATACACCTCACAAAGTCAAGATTAAATAAAGATGAATGGATCTTTAATAAAGAACAGGTAAGAGTTAGTCACCTATTGTGGATGAGGTTTAGAAGAAGGAAGTTTCCTCAACTACAGAATTTGAGAGTCTGTGATGGAGCATGTTCTACAACATTGTCTGGGCAGGATTCCATGTATCTGTTTAATAAACTTGTCAACTCAAGTTCCCTCTTCTCTGTCTCAAGATATGTCTTGGCATTTGGGCAATTGAAAACTACTAGAAGATTGAATAATTAGGGTATCAGACTGTGAGATTCTCAAAATACCATTGATAGGATGAAGATGTTATGAGTTCAGGAATTTAGCAATAGTTTTGCTTTATGGATGATTGAATGGTATAAAGTTGGGGGAAATCAAAATCCCTTGTGATTGGTTTATGGTCTTATACCCCTTCATGTGTTAAGGATTGAGGAATCATAGGACCTCTGACTGGAAAGACTACTAACAGGTCATAGAGTTAGGCTCTGTTACCTTGTTAGGTTTCCTGATTCTCACTTAAGCACCTGTTTCTTCCAGGCAGGCAACATGCTCAGATCTGTTTCCTGACTCACCTCTCTCCCTGTCTTTGAAATCATGTATACCACCACTGCTTCCAGACCATTTCTGGGGCTCTCATCCTCCTGAACGGGATGGACCTGGAAGTTCTGCTAATGACATCTCACATCAACCTCAGACACTTAATAGAGAGCTGTGTTCATTTGGAGGGACTTTAGTAAGGAAGAGCTTCAGATCACATAGATTCTTGTTTAATCCTAATAAACTTCTAAGTAGAAATTCTGGAGACTAAGCTTGTCACCACCAAACTACCAGAAAAAGAAAAATGTATTAAATTTCAGTTACATCAAAGTCTTCATATTTTAAAACTAGTAAAAATACAAACATTTTCTCTTCAAATACCTTGGATTCCTTCCTTTAAGGTAATAATGGCCTTTGCATTGCATGTTAGGTTGAAGAGGAAAGATGTAAGCCAGGTGTAAACTCTGAAAATTGTGAATTGGGCCCCCTTAGGCTGCATTGAATGTTTGCATGAACAAAATCTTAAACAGCCTGTTCATTCAGACACAGAAACTTGGATGGGTGAATATTCAAAATTCATTGACAAGTTCTATACCCTCTTTCAAAGATAAGTGCCAAATCCTTCCCTTGATTATACTCTGAATAAAATAAGATATGTACCAGAAGAGAATGCATTTTAAATTTCTATTCACTCTTATCCCTTCTACTAAATACACAAAGCATCTTTTATATAGAAAATTCAGATACAATTTTCTGCTTGAGAATGAGCGCAGACTTTCTTTGCAAGTCAAGAGCACAACCCTTATGTTATTAGGTAGAGACAAAATGACACGGTACAACAATGCCTCTCTTTACTCCATGGCTGAGAAGTTCTGAGTTCCTATCAACTTCAGCACTTAACAAGGAGCTGTGTTCATTTGGAGGGACCTCATATATATATATATATATATATATATATATATATGAGAGAGAGAGAGAGAGAGACTCTAGCAATTCTAGCAATGAGTGTATAAACATGGGCTGGAAAGAAGAAGTGACCTCATAAGGATTAATAAGTATGATAAAGTTGTCTGGAAAGAAATCCTCCAATAGCTCCTCAATTAGCTGGGGGTGGGGGGGGGGTAAAAGACCAGTGATACCACGGTTCCTATAACCATTCATTGCTGCTTTGGTAATGAGTGGTCTTTTTTTTTTTTTTTTTGAGGGGTGGGTATTAGGGATTGAATTCAGGGGCACTTGACCACCAGCCCTATTTTGTATTTTATTTAGAGATAGGGTGTCACTGAGTTGCTTAGTGCCTTTCTTTTGCTGAGGCTGGCTTTGAACTTGTGATCCTCCTGCCTCAGCCTCCAGGGCCACAGGGATTACAGGCATGTGCCACTGCACCCGCTTTGAGTATTCTTAAATAGGAAACCAAGTTTCCGGGAGTAGTGGAGAAAGAAGAAGAGGGCCATATAAACAAAATATTAGATTCTTGATTAGACTGCTTATCACAAGTAGGAGAGAGATATAAACAAATGAAAACAACATGATACAGAAAAGCAAAGGGCAAAAATGTAAAGAAATAGATCCTTGGGAAGGGACAGGGAATATAAAAGTGTTAGAACAAATTAGGGTTATTGTCTGGCCTAGGCACTGGGCATGTCTGTGAACAGTTAGGGACACTGTTACCTGGCTAGGGACAAGGGACGGGGAAGGGATCTGAGTTATGCAAGTCATCTTTGATGTGTTATCATCAAGCAGATAATGTCAAGGAAAGAGGGAAAACGCAGGCAGAAAACTGGAGAGTGAAGCCAAGAACCTGGATGGGGATGAAGTGGGAAGAGGAGGTAAAAGCAAACAGAAGAAATTATCTGAATTTCAAGATGGTAGGTAAAGGGAGCCAGGGGAAAACGCGTGTTAAAGATTAAAGGTCAGTTTGGAAAAGAGGCTCATTTTCATAGTTAACCACTACGGAGTGCTTATGCCTGTTTGGTTCTGTCAAAAGCAATTTACACACAGTTATGCCTCCTGAGTCTGGTTGGAGGCAGATAAAGTTAGGACTCCTCTCTCCTTATGTTGAGGAAACTAAGGTGTAATGAGGGAAAGTCACCTACCCAGGGTCATGCGGCTAGTAGGCTGTAAAAGCATGAGAGTCTGGTTCCAGAGCCTGAGGCTTCTCTCCTCTGCTACAATGCTTCTCTCCTAATCACTCTTGATTGCTATGGTGTTCAGCCCTGACTGACCCCACAACACAGAGCCAGGGACATGTCCTTACAACAGCCCCATAGCCCTGGATCCATGTAATGTGGCAGCTGATACTTTATAATTTTTTTTACAGGCTTTAGAGAAACCATTCAAACTGGTATGGGATCTGTCAGTCCACTGTTATCACAACTGAAAGAGAAGTGTGGCCATTTGGCTATTTTATCCCTCATTTACCGCAGCCTTTGCTTAGCTCCACTTTGAACTTGATCATTAATTGGCTACAATCCTTAAGAGTTCAAAAATCCATATGCTATTTCTTGATTGAGGTGTTAGGAATCTATAAGAGAAGCGAGTATATTCAAGGAATTTTTTTTAGGACTTCAACAATTGCTTTATAATGAGGAATAAGAGCCTCAGCTATCTATTTTCTTCATTATATTTTTTATTAAAACTTGTGAGAATGTTTGTGAAGCAGAGTTATCACATCGACAGACCAAGGCAGGGAGGCATGAGATGGGAGTGGCGAGGCCAGGCCTTAGGCTCCAACACAATGGTGAGGTTATCTGTCAAGTTCCTCCTGATGTGTTCAAGTCTCCATCTCTGGAGGAATGTAGGGTGTTCATATTGTTCCTAGGGGTTGGTTGGCATCCAACAAAGGAGGTTGGTGTCCTTGAGCAACTTCAGTACACGGAGGCAAGGCAGCCAATCTGGGTTTATGCAGACCCTACGCTACGCTGCTGTGTAAAGGCAAAGAGTCTTCTCTTGTAGATAGGAAACAGTCAGAGACTCAGGGAACAGTCTGGTAAGAGGTGGCCAGATGAAAAGGAAATACAGTCATAAACCAAAGCTGGATTTGGATTCTGGCCCCATCCTTTATTAGAAAACTACTTAACTACTTGGAACCTCAGCTCTTACATCTCTAAAATAGGCATAACAATATTCATGTTGAAGATTTCTCATGAATTTTTTAAAAAGATAATGAATATGAAGCAATCAGTTCCTGAGATACAGAAAATGCTGAGTAGGGTAGTTATTATTCTTACTAGGATGATGGTGGTGATAAGGATGATGATGTTGATCATTGTGATTTAGAGCTGTTTGCAATTCTTAATGAAAAAATGTAGTGTAAACCAGGAATGTAGGTTGGATAGCATTGGAGAGGGCGTGCATGAACCCAGATGTTCTATTTGGGCACCTGGGGAAAGGTTCAAGAAGGTAATCAGCCTGGTAGACAACCCAAAGTTCAAATTGTGACCTCTGTATACCCAGCTTGGCTAGATGAATTCTAGTCTTCTATTTATCTGCATCATGGAGAGCAGAGAATCTTCTATGATGTGGGGTCTGATTAAGGCACAGACTGCAGGTGGCAGGATTTCAACACCCACAATTAGCCAGGACAGGGCCAGGAGCAAGCAGGGACAGAAAAATTTGCTTACTCCCTTTTCCTCCTGTGTAACAAGCCTTCCACTAAGAATATATTGTGTTACTAAGTAACAGACCTTCCACTAAAGAATACATTCTCATTTAATAAGTAATAAAGAACAGTATCTCAGGTAGCATCTCTTGTGTGGCAGTCTCTTAAATAACTCAAAGATATACTGAAGGTTGTATGCTGGTCTTAGATAATTGCATGCAGTAGACTGGTGTATCTTATCACTTCTTTCCTTCACAAACAAGTTCCTCTTAAGGATGCATGACTTTGGCTAATATACTGGACAAAGACCTGTACTGTTACCTGAGGGTTATAGTGGAAAAAGAGAAGAGATTTGTATATGATGATTTGTATGATGATCTTAGTAAAAATTCAGATTAAAAAATAACAGAGACAATAATAGTAACTATATTTTGAAATGCCATGAAACTGCTGATTGCAAGATTTAAAGTTAGCTTAAGAGCATCTTATTCTAGAGGCAACTGGAGGTGAAGGAGTTTATGCATAAGTTTCAGAATCATCAAAAGGAAAAGTTTCTATTTTAGTGAATGTAGTGGTTAATATTTTCTGAGTACTAGCTAGTTTGGGGGCAGTATGTTAAGTGCTTTGCCTGGCTTATCTTCTTTAGTTATCACAACAATTCTAAGCAGGTGCACTTGTTCTTTCATTTTATACATGGAAAAGCAGAGGCTTGAAGTGTGTATTAGTTAATGCCATACTAAATTCTGTTACAGATAAACCATGAAACCTCATAGTTTTTTTCTAATAGAAGTTTACTTCTCAGACTTATAAAGTTCAATGCTAGGAAAAGGTTTTGGTGGTGGATGTGAAACCCATACCTATGTAAATATTTAGACTGAGAGAGGGTCCACCACCATCCACACGTGGATGTTGCTGAGGCCCTAAGTATCAGCATCCAGCTAGAAGGTAGAAAAGTGAGCACAAAGGATTTTATGGGTGATTTTATGGGCCAGGGCATCTATCAATTCTGCCCACATTCTCCTGGCCAGAATTCTTTCACATGACCCTTTCTAGATTAAATCAAGGCTTGAAAATGCAGTTACTGACTATGCAGCTGCTTCCCAACAAAAGCTTTATCCTATGGAAGAAAAGGATAAATCTTTGATGGACAGGAGCCATCTCTGCCACACAATGGTTAAGCAGATTGTGGAAGGTCACACAATTAGCAAATGACAGAATTGGGATCTAAACCTATGTTTGTCTGACATCAGAATCTATGTTCTAAATATTCTGTCTTCAATGGAGTGAAAATGGTTGATAGAGAAACAGGTGAGCTTTTTTTTTTTTTTTAAGTTGTCTTTATTTTCAGCTACAACTTGAGGAGTTCAGAAAAACACTGTGCCCTGCTTCCTCCTTCATAAGGAGATAAAATTGCCTGGATGATGCATTGTTCTTGCAGTGACTCACCCAAGATTGCTTTAGCTCAGCAAATTACATCACATCATGAAATACAGTGACATCTTTGAAGGCTGAGATCAGTACTTTTTAAAGTGACACATGAGGAATGGAAAACAAACCTCATTTCCTTGAAGAAGCCGAGAAAACAATTGAAACAATAACAACATAAAGTTAAATGAATTTTTTATTGATGCATATCCTATTCATGTCATTCCCTCCCTAGTTACTTGTGATTTAATGAATTCTATACAGATAATTCTTCAAAATGATTCATGTGACAGTGCTCTCAGTTAATTTTTTTTATACACTATGTTGGCAAATGTAAGTTCAGGAATAATATTAGTTGGAAAAATGAGTGTTTACTCTGTACAAGAATCTTGCCTAATAGCTTCTTACGCATTATCCCATTTAATCCTTCATAAATTATGGCAAACTCTATGTCCATTAAAATATTTTATAATAGTTACTATTATTTCCATTTGACAGACAAAGAAAGCAAGGCCCAGTAATATTTAATAACTTACCCTACATCACAAATTAAGAGGTAAATGGTACATGACCCAGATGGTACAATTCCAGAGCCGACACTGTTTGTCACAGTTGTTACACAAGGCCCCTCCTGCTGGTGGTGGATACACAATAAGCAAGGTGAAAGATGGGAGAATTAGAGACCAAATATTTATGGAGAGCCCACCATGTTCTAGGTGTTGAGAGCCACAGCTGAAGGGACCCCAGCAAATTTCCAGCTGCCAGCAAACTTCCAGCTGCCAGCTGATGGTTGGCTCACAGCAGCCCCAGCAAACTTCTAGCTGCCAACTGATTGGCTCCTCTGCAGTGATGCTCATTGGGCTGTTTCCCCGCCCTTTCAGACCATGGAGCTGCTCATTGGGGGACTTTTTTTGGCTCTGCCCAGGCGACCCAGCCAATCAGCCTCAAGAGCAGGAGGAGTGGGGGAGGTTGAGAGGCTTGTGGGAAGCCGGTGGTGGCAGTTGGGCTCTGAAGGTTTTTCCTGAGGAGCTGTGTGGTGTGGTGTGTGGTTCTAAAAATAAAGTTCGTTTCTTTTGACAAGTGGCTCCTGAATTGTGCCCAGCCAGACTGCGGCATGTTCTAGGCATTTTATAAATATAAATAAATAGCTGTTGGGTATACTCCATGGTTTTGTTGAAACTCTGTTTCAACCCTATTTCTACTGATATGCAAAATTTAGCCCTTCATAATCTTCCATGAGAACTCAAATCAGTTCATGAATTAATTTATCTATGGAAAAGAATTACAATATCCTAGAAAAGTCTGTAGATAGGAACTCCCAAATCTACCCTTCTACACTCTCCTCACCTGTCCAATTCAGCGGTATTAGATCCTTCTTCTGTTTCATCTCTGGGCACCACAACTTTCTCAACATAGTAGTCTTTCTCTTCTACTATAATTCAGTCTTTTACTAGCTGCTATAAAGATAAGATTTTTCTAAAATGTGTATGTCATTTCATTCAATTTTTTCAGTACCTTATGGGTATATGGTTAAGAATTAGGAACTGAAGGTCAGTGAGCTAGAACACTTGCTTATGGTCACACAGCTAAATAAGCAGCCAAGCAGTGGCCTGAACCCTCATCTCTCTGACTTACAATTTAGAGCTCTGAAACTCTTGGACACATTCTTCCTATGACTTCTAGGGTTCCACTCTCCTGGCTCACCTCTTCCCACCTTGGCATCTTCTTGATTTCTTTATGGGCTTCCTCCTTCTTTCTGTGCCTCCTATCATATCATTCTCAAAACAACATCCTTGGAAGTTTTCTCTGGTTAGACCGGGTGCTTGGTGATTCTGTGTCCTCTCTTGACTTTGAATACTAATGTATACACAGATAATTACTAATTACATCTACAGCCTTATCCTCTCCCTCTAGTTTCAAATCCACCTTCTTTCTTGGTAGTCCTGCTGGGATGTCTATCAACATATCAAACTGAAATGTCTCAAACCCTACTACTTTTCCCCTACTTAGTATTTCTTGTTTCTAAAGCTGAAAACCTTGGAATCTTCCCTGTCCTTCATACCACAAATCCAAATTCTTGGCAAATCCTTTTGCTCTGGCCCCAAATACATGCAGATGGTCATTTTCTCACCATATCCAGTGTTGCCAATCTTGCAAGAGTCCTAAGTGTTATCTCTGTTTCATGCTTTGCTCTCTTAGTCTTGGTGGAGTCATATTAAAAAAAAAAAATCTAAGTCATCTCATTCTTGAGTTAGTCAGCTTTTCATTGCTGTGACGAAAATACCTGATGATAACACATTACAGAGGAAAAGTTTTATTTTGCTTCATGGAGTCAGAGAATTTAGTATATGCTCAGCCAGCTCCATTGCTCTGGGCCTGAAAAGAAGCAAAATATCATGGCTATGACAGAGGAACACCCTCATTTGATGTCATTCTGTAGGGGTAGGCGGAAAAGAGCCTGTGGCAAGATATAGTCCCCAAGGGCATGCTCCCAGTGACCCATTTTCGCCATCTGCCCCCTCTCTACCTACCATTACCACCCTGTAATCTATTAAAATTGTTAATCTATCAAATGGATTAATCCCCTAATGAGTTATAGCCCTCATTATCTAATCATTTCCTAAAAAGTTCCACCTCTGAACTTTGCTGCACAGGGGACCACGCTTTCAAAACATGAGCTTTTGGGAGAACATTCCAGAGCCAAACATAATGCCTTTATTAAACCTTCCCTGATCTTTCTATATTAAAGTAAAATCCTGAGCCCTTGACACAACCTGATTCTCTGTTCACTCTCTGACCTCATTTCTTCCCAGTCTTCTTCTTGTCATTCCTCAGATGTACCAAGCAAGCCCCACTGCAGGGATTTTACATATAATCTCTTTCTGGAATGCTCTTTACATACATGTATATGTGGCCAGCTCTCTCAATCTTCTAGGTGTTTGTTCAAATATTGCTTTCTCAGTAGTTCTATTACTGACCTTGCTTGAGTAATTCCTTTCAGATCTAACCTACTGTGAATAAGAGATATAATTTTGAAACACACACACACACACACACACACACACACACACACTCCCTGATGGCACTGGAAAATGACCATAGGTAGGTAGATACTACAGGGAGTCACTTGTTGGTAGACAAAAGCATTGAATGAATTTCCGGTTTTCAGGTTTTGATCCGAGGATAGGTCCCCATCTACCTGAGAAAAGTAACTTAAACTCTCTTGTAAAGCCCATGGTCTTACTGATTTTGAGGAAACCACAATCATTCTGGGAAATCTCAGAAATACAACAGAACCAGAAGAGAAGATATTGAAATTCTATGAATAAATTCTGTCAAAATATCTAAATAGGAATGCAAGCATGGGACAGCTTCCGAGCAGCCCTGCTAACCCTAAAAGACTTGCATGGAAATTTGTGCAGCAGTAAAGGGAGAACCTGGAGTTTGCACCCAGCTGAAGTGAACTGCGCTTAAAAACAAATCAATATTCTTTGAAGGATCCTCTATGAGGTCCCCTAGGGCTGGGGATGTGGCTCAACCGGTAGCGCACTCGCCTGGCATGCATGCGGCCCGGGTTTGATCCTCAGCACCACATACAAACAAAGATGTTGTGTCCGCCAAGAACTAAAAAATAAATATTAAAATATTCTTTGAAGGAACTTTTCAGATTCACTATAACATGTCATTCCTGCTGTCCAGGCTGCAATTCAAAATCAGTAGACTTACAAATAGACAGGAAAATGTGACTTATTCTGAAAAGGTTACTGACACCAAGATAATCCAGATATTGGCATTAATAGGCAAAAGTTTTCAATTATTGTAAATATGCTCAGGTTGGACAGGAAAACATGTGCATGATGAATGAAAAGACAGAGAACACCAGCAGAGAAAAAAAGAAATCATAAAAACCCACAGAAAAACACAATTCTATAGAGTAAAAATGTAGTATCTAAAATTTTAAAAATTGGATACACTTCGTAGTAGAATGAAAAGGATAAATGTGCCAATGAAATTGAAGAACTATTAATTAAAATGATTCAATCTGAAGAACGGGGAGAAAGGTCATGTTTAAAATATCTAAGATTATTGGAGTCTTAGAACCTATAGAGAGAATGGTGCAGAAAGGTATTTAGAAAAATGGTGGCAGAAATGTCAAGGAATTGTAACTGAAAACAGAGAAAGCAAAATATCCCCTTCTCAGGGAGGCCTTCTGGGTGGACTAATTTTTTGTGTTGTGCTCCCACAAATTCATATGTCAAAAATTAAGTCCCAATATGATGATATTTGGAGGTGGGGACTTTGGGAGGCAATTTGATCATAAGAATGGAGAATTTGGGAATGGGATAAATAAATGCCCTTATAAAAGGGATCTAAAAGAAAGCTCTCTCATGCCCTTTCCACCATGGGAGGTCCTACGGGAAGTTATGGTCTATAAAACATGATGCATATCCTTACCAGACAGAATTTTGGTGCCTTAGTCTTGGATTTCCCCACCTCTAGAATTGTGAGAAATAAATGTTTGTGGTTTGTTTATGGTTATTATTACAGCTGCTAATATGAACTCATACTTTCTTACTACCTTTTAAAATTGCAAACTCCTTCTCCTCTAATATTGTATGTCCTACCTTCTGCCTTATTTTTCTCTGCATCACTTATTTCCATCTGATATGCAAGATCATATAATAGGATTTAGGTTCCTTGAAGATAAATATTGTTAGGTATCTTTCCATCACTATTTCCTTAGTACCTAAAACAATATAAAGTACTCAATAAAAATTCCTTGAATGTTGAGTAAGTGAATCTCACTTGTATTTCCAATTTTGAATGCAAAATTTTCAAGCATCATCATTGAGTGTATGATGCTTATAATCAGATGAAATTCATTCTGTGAAAGTGGAATGACAGGGGAGTATAGGTAATATTTTGTTCTCTCTGTTTTTTAAGAGGCCTTTTCAGAGCCCATTGCACTGAAGTCAGTGAACTGGGGAGCCTTTTCTGGTTTCTGTCACTATAGTTTGGAAGTAGACTGAGGAATTCTCCTGAGCATCCAAATTCTTGTCTGTTCTTGTTTATGCATTTCCCTGAGTGATTTTCTGTGGTAGAAATGGAAATCTCCAAGGCACATATACAAATTTTGCTTTCAGGAGCATATTTCTAATACAGTGTTACATGTGTCAGAACTCATCATGTATCAGATAAATCCTGGGAAACAGAAGAGCTCATACCCTGCCTGACATCTTCTCAGTATGGTGCCACCCCATCTTTCCTCAGATACCTAAACTACTGGGTAAGTGACATTTAGGTGATGGAGAGCTCACTGTGTGCCATCTCCCTGGGTGAAGGCAAACAGGTGTCAAGGCTTGTCTGCTCTGTTGTCATAGAGGGTTTACCTTGGGCAGCACTGAGAAGGAGGCACAGTTGGGCTTTGTGTCAGTCTTGAGTTACAATAGCTCCAACCTCATTTTTTTATAAATGAGAAGGAAGTCTTGTATACATAACCTAATTTCTTCCAGTAGTACCATCAACACATTTGGGCAGTCTTCCTCCTTTTCCTTCATTTTTTTTAAGGAAAAAAAAATTATCTGTCTGAATTGTCTCATGCCAGACTCTTCTAGACAAAAGGGACCCTTGCCCTCACCGAACTTAGAGTTTCATGTGGATCTAGGTATCAAACAGAATGATAATTATATAATGCAGTTAAGTATCTCAAGAGAGTTAAGAATAAAATGTTGTGATAGCGTTGAAAGGGCTATCTGGATCTGTAGGATCAGAGAAGGCTTCCTGATAGAATCTGAAGCCAAAAGGAGAAAGAGAAGTTAGCCAGCTAATGGTAAGAAGAAGGGAGAAAAGACCTGGCATACGTGAAGACATGGAAGATCGAGAATTCATGACTGTCCTTAGCTATGGCTGTAGCTTACAGTGCTGAGGTAAGGGAGAACACAGAGAGAGGATTCTGAGGAAATAGGATCCTGAAGGAACCAGTAAGTCTTAATAAGGTATTTAGACTGTTTCCCTAGAGTAAGGGAAGCCATTGATGAATTTTTGACAGAGCAATGATGTGGTCATATTTTATTTCAGGAAAATGATCTCATCACGTTGCATAAAATAGATTTGTGGAAGTGCTGTGCCAAACTGGAGAAAGGGAAAAGCAATGGGAGGCTCTTGAACTCATAAAGATACTGTGGGGCTTGAAGTACACAGTAGAGAAGGAGAACAGAACAGATCTGAGAGATGTCTAGGAGGATACCTTAAGTCCACTAATCAACAGCATCTGAGAAATTAATCTTGACTGTCCTGTTCGAAGGTTTAAAGAACAAATTCTTGAAGGACATCAAGCCTGTCCTATTTGTAGAAGCGGATTATAGGAAGGTGGGCATGAGGAGGGGGAGGACTGAGAGCATCCTGAAGTTCTGATCCAGAGGGAAGCCAGAGGGCCTCTTATGAGTGGTGATGAAGGGTGAAAACTATTTGACAGGCAATGCCAGGTGGAGACAGCATTGTCAAAAGCATGGAGCTCCAGGGGTAGGTATAAGGAGCCAAAGGGGAAAAGTAGGGTGTTGAAGATACTGAACAAGAAACAAAGAGCTTAGAGTAGATTTCCAAAGAAAAAGAGGAATTGTTAGGTGTACTATGGAATGAATTCTAGAGGCACCTAAACAAGACTGTAGAGCTGGTCTTCTATGAAGGAATAGGTGCTTGCTGTCCTATGTCCTTCAGCTGGTGTCCCTTGAGCTTCTTGCAGAAGACACTGGACCCTGGGTGAAACCCTGTGCTTTCCTTCAGCCTGCCTTCTCCCTATTCAAATGCCTAAAGCATGCCTAGCCCTCCTCTTGAAACAGATGAGAGTGTCTCTTTTCTTGTTTTTATCCTGCTGGTGTGAATTCCAAGCCCCCACGCCTGCCCTGGCTTGCCTTTTTCTCAAAAAGATTTCTCTAAGTGACCCAGCTGCATCTGGTATACCTGCTGTTCGTAAAGTTCCTGTGTTGTCAGAGCTGAACCCTCACTCACCTTTTGTGAAAACACTCTCATTTTCTGTGTTTGCCTGAAACTGAACCGGCTCTGCTGTGCCTTCTTAGAGGCAGCCATAAATTGTTGTTTCATCAATATTCTGACCCATATTGCTGCTCACTGTAGCCGGCCCCTCAATCCTCCGTCACTCACCACTTGCTTTGTGTGATATATAATTGTGCCTGGGAGCCAATGTTGCCACTCTTCTCTACCGTCTCTTACTTGCTTTTGGTTTTCTTCAGGTCAGAAAACATGAAAATGCTGGTCTGCTACAGAAGTGGTTTTTAACTCTTTGTTATCTTTTTTTTTTTTTTAATCCCTTTTGATCTGACAGAAGTCTAAACAGTTGAATTTATTTCTTAAAAAGCTTTGAAGCTTCTAATTGAGAGTAGAGATAGACACTTAAGAGCTAGGCCATTCCAAAATAAATCTTATACAAGAAAAACAATAAAATAGAAAGTCTGCTTTTAAAATGTGTGATTCTTCTAAATGCCAAGGGAAAAAAAATATAACCAGTATCCCAAGGGACTATGACCCAATACCGTAACCAATTTTATCCTCTCAGCCTAATAATACAATTCCCCTCAGACATCTCTCTCTTTAAGGTTCTTGAGATGCTCATGAATGACAGGATTGGCATGGGGCACCAGTCACTGTGGTGTTGCTATTTATTAGCCCACTTTCAGTTTCTCTGGATTTCAAAGACAGACACTGGGCCACTTTACTCTTTAAAGCATTGGATGCCTTATGCTTCTGGAAAGGAAGAGGGTGGATCCACTTGAGACCTTCTTAACCTTTGCTTTGTTTGTTGTTATTTTTACCTCTGATTCCTACCTCTCCTCCCAGCTCTTTGGACAGTATTCCCCCAACCAGAGGTTAAAAATTTCTCTAAGAATATGGTTCTAAGTCAGGAGAAAGAGCTGTTTGGTTGCTCTGAGGAAAAAAAACCAAACTGAAGATGAGATGAAACATGAAAATCCAGACTGTGGTCACACAGGCCATAACAAGAGGAAAATATTCTTTAAAAATCCCTGAGATAACAAATTTAGGATATATCTGTATCTCTATGTACATTGATATCTATTCCAATGCTCACCCAAGTACTTGTTTTTCTCTGGATAAATGGGCAATTTTCCTAAGATATTATGATAAAGAACACATTCATTTCTCTGGGGCATTTTGAACTTTTATTGAAAATCATAGCTTTCTTTTTTCTTTTTTTTTATAAAAATGTTCCATATAGCTTAATGGTATGAACATGACAGGAAAGAGATTTAATTTTTACACTTAAGAGATTCATTTTGGTAGAATTGGATGCGCGGTAGTACTTTGAGACTCATTTAGCTACAATACTTTAGCAGTAGTATGAAACACTCTAAAAATGAATTTTCTGACACAAAAAGGTACATCACAATAAATTGCTCATATGCAAGATTAACATTTTCCATTCTCTAAATAAAAATATATATGAATAATCTGTTCAATTTGTGTGAAGTAAAACAAAAGATTTGTTTTAAATCTGAGCTACTTGGAAATAAATTTGGGTTAACTGTAGTATCTGTGGGTATACCATTTTAGCCTTCCACTGGTATTTTAGCTCCTTTATAAAAAACAAAACAAAACAAAACAAAAAACAAAAACAAAAGCAACCCTCTTTTATTTCCCTCATATTTAAAAATGTTAAAAAGATCCAGCATACTAGAAAAGTAGAATAGATTCAAAATGTAAAATTTATGCTATTTCATTGTAGGCTTGTAGACTCTGGAGTGGTGGGAGAGGAAAAGGAAATAACTTCTACCAGTAGAATCTCTCTTCACCTAGGTCTTTTTCGGGATTGTTCCCAGACATTCTTCCATTTCAGCTTCACAAATATTCTCAGGTATTATTATCTCCTCTCATTCAAAGAACCTGTGGTGCAAGTTCACACAACTGCTGGGTAGGAATCTAGGATTTGAAACCAGGACTCTCCGATTTCAGAATGTGTACTCCGTTCTGTATTCGTTCACTCCCTACTTTAACTCCAGGTTATGATTTACAAAAAGCTAATGTACTCTTCAGGGTGAATCCCATTTTAATGAGCTCCAAGGGACATTGAAATTGTTAAGCTGTAAACCTGCCTCATAAAAATGAAGGTTTAATGTAAAAATAATACAGAAAGGAATTTCTGTTTTATTTACTAATCTGTTTTTTATGTGGAGAATATATTTAACATTACTTGCGAAGTAAATTAACAGAAGAAAACACGTGGCATAAAAAAATAATAATTTGTCACTTCCTTCTTAGTGGTGCCCAAGTGGGTAAACTGACTGCTAGATTACTTCAAGTTCCTTATTCAAGGTTTATCATGCCCTTATACTTAGAAATAAATCTTTATAGTAGAAAATAGAATATATAGATAAAATATTATTCAGAGGCAATTAATGTTAACATTTTCTTCTAGATTTTTGTGTATACATATATATTTAGCCACATAATATATAAATATATATTTATAAATATGCAAATACATATATATTTACTAATATAAAATATTTTATTTACTGGTTTAAAATATTTTTTCATGTAAAAATCTAACATTTTAATGCCATGTGTAAGCATCTATGTTGCTTTTAGAGATTAATTTCCCATCATAAAGATGTGAGCATAAT
Organism: Marmota monax; assembly: GCF_021218885.2. Taxonomy (NCBI): domain Eukaryota; kingdom Metazoa; phylum Chordata; class Mammalia; order Rodentia; family Sciuridae; genus Marmota; species Marmota monax. The sequence continues at coordinate 2,608,948 of NW_026694339.1, forward strand.
TTATTTAGCCTATGTTGGATGTTTATGTTGTTTCCAATGTGTTTTATTTACAGAATCACTGTTATTAAACACCTAGGTCTGAGCATTTTGCACATATCTCTGATTATTTCATGATACTTTGCCAATATAGCTGTTTAAGATATAACATGGAACTTTCTCATTTTTAAATAGTATAGGGGAAATATATTTGAGAGATAGTTTTTATTCAGAATTCAAGCTAGACTGTACAATAGCACTGCTGAATTCAGTATAGAAATATCAGGTCTTTGAGAGTAATAATTTGAAACATTTATGAAATATCCCAAGTCTGAATTTTATCACTGATGTTCTGATATATAGAGGACATTTTTTCCTTATAGATGAGGACATTATTATTTATTAACATTTCTATCACTCTTTAAAAGGTAAAATCCTTGAGAGCCAAGAATACATTTCTATCCCAGAATCTAGCACCATATTTGGTTCAGAAAAATTTAGGTCTTGAGTGGCTAAATGATTTCCTAAAGACCCTAGAGCTGGTTCAAGGTGTGCTCTGATTTGAACCTGTCACTTTTGACTTCTAACTCTGTACTTTCTCTCAATTTTACCCATGCCTCAGTCAACTTAATGTACTGTTAAATCAGGGAGTGCCATCCCTGGGAAGCAGAAGAGGGGGAAAAAAGGAAAGGAGTAAGCACAATTAAGAGCATATGTTACCACAAACACTGGCTTCTGTTATGCAGGGAAACCAATTGCTTGATATTGTGGATCATTCTGAGAGGACTTATAAACAACAGCACGTCAGGATCGACCATTAATGGGAGAGAGAGAGACAAATTTATCTGCCACTTGCAATCTTCCCTGCAGTGTGGATCCAGAGGTTGTGCATATGTGGGTACTGGCAGGTTCCCCTGGTATGGAAGATAGAAGACATGACCCATGTTGGGCTGTACCCACTAACATCAGTTGCTTGGGAGCTGGTGGTCAAGAACTCTAGAGGGAGCAGTGGTAGAGAGGTTCTGATTAGAGCCTATGAGGGTCTGAGACAGCTAACTTGCACACTGACTCACAAAGTCCATAGGTATGAAAGATATCCTTGATATATGGCCCTGAGTTAATGGTGCATTTGCTTGGAAACCAGATACAGTCCGTGTTCTCTTAGAACTTACAAGTTCAGCTTAACTTGGGCTGGTCACCTAACTCTCTTTTGTTCTCATATTCTTCCCCAGCTTTTTCTCTATGCTTTACATTTTTCTAAGATGGTAGATTTGGCCCGTGAAGACACTGGAGGGAGGCCATAGAGCAGGCAGGAGTAAAGAGCCCCTCACTCTTGCCGCCTCTGATTCTGGTGGCATCCCTTGCAACAACCAAATTTCCTCCGGGGTTCTAACTCCTCCATAGTAGTTCTTGTTGTGGTTGTCTCTGTGGTCAGGTTTGCTGCCTGGCATTCACTTCTTCCCAGTGTTCTCCAGCTCTCTCAAGTGGTCGCAACTTCCTGCAGTTGCTAATATATGGATGGACTCACTGTCCCTTAATTGACTTCTAAGCTCTTTTGTCACCTAGTCCCCCAGTTAGTTGTTGCAATTAACTTCTGTTTAGGAAACTTAGAGTGATTTCCGTTTTACTAAGTGGACCTCAATGAAAACTGAGCTTCCCAAGAAAATAATAATCTGTTAAAGTAACATTAAAAAGAGTGAATATTTTCTTCTCAATGAGGACATGAAAATCATCAGGGAACCAGAGTTTTAAAAAATGTAGGCCTCAACATTAAAATCTTATTTTATTTGAAACCATAAGGGTTAATCTAAAACTGATTTAGAGGAATGAACATAATCTAGTCAGTATGAACATTTTTCTTCATGCACAGAGAATATTATTTCTGCCATGCTGTCACTAGAAATCAAAAACATATTGAAATGCTAACGCTTACTTTAATTTTGAAAGAATGCGGCATGTGTAAACTGATAAAAGAAAAAAAACTGCGTTATTTTCTCTTTCACTTTTCAATGCTTTCATTTCCTTTTTCCAAATATGAGAATAGAAATGAAAGGAGAGATTTGAAAAAATATTTTAGGAGGTCAGCGCTCTCTCTTCACCTATTGTACAGCTTTAAATGACCTTTATGAACAATGGGGTGTCAGCGTTTGTACAGTTGAGCCATGCTGTAATGTCATAGTATTTTGATTTTTATAAACTCTAAGTAACATTAATATTATTGTAATTATTACAATCCGTATTATACCCACCATGCACTCTACTGGGTGATTTGTATGTTATTTCATGACTCTTCCAACTATCTTATAAACTTAGTATCATTTGTCTTTTTGTTCAGTGTGTAAAGTAAGGGAGGTGAAATAGTATGCTCAGTTTTGCAGAAGTAAATATTAGAACTGGATTTAAAACTCAAGTCTATAAGAGTAAAACTTTTGGGTCACACAATGCTACTCATGTTCACTAAATGAAACTAATTTTCTGAAAAATGATACTGATTACAGATATGCATACGATAAGATTTTAAACACATACTGTGATGTAAATATTTTTTATGTTCCTTACAAGTGTAGTACATGAATTTTGTTTTTTACAATCCCCTTCTATAGGAAGAAATTCTTAGAGTTATAAAGTAGAGAGTATTCACAGAAAATAGTTGGTCCAAGTTCTAATTTTACAGCTGAAGAAGCTTAGGTCCAGAAGTGGAAAATAATACCAGCAAAGAAGCTGCTTCCTCTCAGAGTCTCCATTTGCAGACAGGCATTAGGTATCCAATGAGACTTAGATGGGGGAGAGAGGAATGGCAAGTTTAAATGAAGTCATCTGGAATTAACCACCTACTAAATGGAACAGATGGGAGGTTTTTTTTACATGTAACAGGAGTTCCCAGTGCAGGCTACTTCATGTTTCTTTGTAAATTTTAATATATAAGGATTTTAGGGGAAGGTCAAAGCATTTAGGGTTCCAATTTTAGGCTGACCCTTAGAGTTTCTCTTAGGAAAATTAACACACATCATCAACGTTCTTGAGGAAAAGTGATACCCTATAACTTTCTCAAGGTTCTCCGGGATTGAGAGGATAGCCACCATAAATTCATAGAACATCAAAGTATATTTCCCAGTTTGGTTCTGGGAAACAGATCAAAGAATAAGGGTTGATTGTTATGGTTACTGTGTGTATGTATCTTTTTATGACTCATCCCATTAGGGAATTTTTTTCTGAAAAAACTGAAATTGCAAGTCAAATGTTACAATTTCAAGAAAGTAAGGACCAAGGGCCAATGAAGGACATATGAAAGAATTTTAATCCTAATGAGTAAGGTTAATTGGAACCACAAAATGGGAGAGAAGAACAGTTGCAATGGAGACCAAGGGACTGAAAGTAAGAAGAGACTTGGAACAGGACAGTTTTCAGAGAGTGCTAAGCTATCAGAAACCAAGAGAGTAGCATACTCAGTTTCTCCCTCCTCTCTCTCTCCCTCTCTCTCTCTCTCATTTCACAGTGGACTGTGCCAACCCACTGACCCATTTCTGTTCTAGTAGTATGAACAAACTCTCTGGCTTCCTGTGAATCATTATCAAGTCCCGGGAGAGCAAGTTTGAATACACAGAGGAAGGTTGAAAAAGGTTAGTGGAAGTTCTGAAGGAAAGGGGATTGCTTTGAGTTGGACAGCCTAAAATATCAATGTCAGCCAATTTTTATGAAACTGAAACTAAACCAGCATTGGCTGGTGGGGCTCTTGGTAAGCAACACAGAGAGAGAATGAATGTCCCCTTGTTTAATGAATACCTATCAAATAATTTTTGAATATTCTCATTATGAAAATTCCCCAAAATAACACAGTGTAAGAAAGACAGAATATTTGAATTGGTTTATGAAACAGAAAAATGAAATGACATTGGATGTGGCATTTTTCTTCCTGGATAACTTTGCCTGGTCTAAACCCTTCTTTGTACCTCTGATTTTTCAACACCATTCTATGGCAAATTGCTCTGTTGGGTAATTTTCTTCCCCTTTTCTATTTCAGAATATAAGGGGTCAGTCATTCGATTAAGAGGGTCTGTTTTGTAGAGTAGCAATCTTGGTTCAAGGCTTTTGTGTCATATAAAACTCAATGTAATGACATTTTCTCTTTTTGCTCTGATGCCATTTTAATAATATAAAAGTAAATACTTGATGATTGCGTATTAATTTGGAATGGAGACTCATGTAACATAGGGTATAAAATAATTCATAACCAGTCAACTTTAAAACAAAATGTAATTTGAGTCTAATTCCAGGTTTACAAGTAATGAAAAAGGAGATGCTCAGAGTCTGATCCTCTGTTTGCTAATAACAGAAATTTGATTGGATAACAATGCCTTCAGGTACTGACAGTCTACCGACTGACTTATTTTTCTGTTGCAATATAGCACATCCCCTTGGTATGTAGGTGCTCCCTTTGTAAGCAGGCCAGATGCTGAGAGCATTGAAATGGGCTGAATTAATCAAGCGTGACTGATGGTCTTAATTGATGGGGGAGACACAGTAACCTTTTTCTCAGAGCAACTACATCATGTAATTACAGAGGAAACAGTATAGCTTTTGTTAGTTAGACTAGACACCTCTAATGACATTAGCTTAGCAAAGGCTATTATTATCCTCCATCTTAGAGTTTAAAAAAACAGAGTAAATCAGTTAAGTAGGTAACAGCTCCAAGGTCATACAAAAAAATTTAGAGCAAAATCAGAATTCAGATCTGTTTAACATCAAACTCTATGTATTAAGCACTAGAACCTCCTAACTTTCTGATGGATTAGGTTATAGTTTGTGAAGGAATAAATAAGATGTTTATAGCTGGTTTCAACTTCTATGTATTTCTAGGGCTGAATTTAAATGTGGAAGATAAAATTAACTCTAGAATATAGCTCAATTGTTCAAATAAAGGAAGAAATTGGATAAGTTACATGTAGTTTGGCCTTAAAATAATATTGAAGTGAAGAAACTAAAGGAAATCACTTATTTTTGAAGAAAAGCTATCTGTAGGTAAAATTAGCATCCATTTTTGTTAAAAAAATCTATTTAAATTTGTACTTTTCATTCATAAATAGACTAGTCACATGATGATGAACTCAAATATAATATAAACTAAAATGGATATAAATGCAACTAGTGTATCAAAATAAGATCACTTATTTTTTGTATATTAACTTTGTATTTCCAATTAAAAGTAGAAAAAAATTAAGTGCATTATATCTAATATATAATGATTTCCTTATCATCATACTATTCTTAAGGTTAAAAAAATGTTTAACTTTGTTCTGTGAAATGAGCCTGTATTATAGTTAAGATAATTTATTAACATTTCTTATTTCTTATTGTTTTTCCCATTTTGGAGATAAGGAAAATAAGCTTTAGTCAAGTTCGCCAAGTCATATAGCAAGTAAGTGGCCACTTGCTATATTGTGCTGAATATCACACTGTTACCCATGTCAAAGTAAAATATTTCCTAGAAATAGCTCAAGCAAATAGGACATAATTGAATTTATCCAACTTTTGTAATCAAATAATATTTTCTTAATTGAAGCTTGTTTTAGTCACCTTTTTCATTGCTGTGACCAAAAGACCTGACCAGAAGAACAATTGTAAAGGAGGAAAAGTTTATTTTGGGGCTCACTGTCCATAGACAGAGATCTCAGTCCATAGACAGCTGGCTCCATTCCTCAGGGCTCAAGGTGAGGCAGACATCATGGCAGATTAATATGGCAGATGGAAGCAGCTCTCATGATGATCAGAGGGAGAGGGAGGGAGGGAGGGAGAGAGAGAGAGAGAGAGAGAGAGAGAGAGAGAGAGAGAGAGAGAGAGATTGAGATTCCACTTGCCAGATACAAAATATCTAGCCAAAGCAATTGGACATAAGAAAAAAGTGAAACGAATACAAACACAAAAAGAAGAACTCAAACTATCTCTATTTGCTGATGACATGATTCTATATTTAGAAGACCCACCCAAAAAAACCCACTAGAAAATTTCTAGAACTTATAAATGAATTTAGCAAAGTAGCAGGATATAAAATTAACACCAGTAAATCAATTGCATTCTGATACATCAGTGATGAATTAACTGAAAGAGTAGTTAGGAATACTACCCCAATCATAATAGTCTCAAAAAATAAAATAAAATATTTGGGAATCAATCTAACAAAAGAGGTGAAAACCTCTACAATGAAAATCATAGAACTCTAAAGAAAGAAATTGAAGAAGACCTTAGAAGACAGAAAGATATGCCATGTTCTTGGATAGGCTGGATTAATATTCCCAAATTGGCCATACTACCAAAAGCCCTATAGAAATTTAATGCAATTCCTATTAAGGTTTTGATGACATTATTCATAAAAATAAAAAAAAGAACAGTCATGAAATTCATTTGGAAAAATAAGAGGACAAGAACAGCCAAAGCAATCCTTAGCAAGATAAATGAAGCAGGAGGCATCAAAATACCAGACCTCTAATTATACTACAGAGCTATAGTAACAAATGTGGTATGGCATTGGCACCAAGACAGACATGAAGACCAATGGTACAGAATAGAAAACATAGAGAAAACCCACATAAATATGATCATCTCATATGTTTTAGTTCGCTTTTTTTTTTTTTTTTTTTTGCTATGACTTAAAGGACCCAACCAGAACAACTGTAGGGAGGAGAAGATTATGTGCAGGCTCACAGTTTTAGAAGTCCACAGAGGTCCAGCACATTCCCTGGGGCTCCAGTGAAACAGAACAGCATTGTGGAAGAGTGTGGCAGAGGGCAGAAGCTTACATGATGATCAGGAAGTAGAGAGAGAAACTTTACTCACCAGGTACGAATATATAACCTAAAGCCATGTCTCCAATTCCCACCTCCTCCAGCCACACCCTACCACTTCAGGTACCACTCAGTTAATCCCAGTGAATTAGTGGACTAATTCACTGATTGGGTGAAGGTTCTCATAACCCAATTATTTCTCCTCTAAACCTTTTTACATTGTCTCTTATATAAGCTTTTGGGGGATACCTCCCATTCAAACTATACAAAGGTCATAGGAAGAACACATGTATATATATATATATATATATATATATATATATATATATATATGTACATGTTATGCTTACATTGAATTTATCCAACTTTTGTAATCAAATAATGGTATGCTTACATGTATACATACATGTAAGCATACATACACATGTGTACACACACACACACATACACACACACAAAGAAAATAGTGAGTGGGAACTAATTGTTTCCTCTGCCTGTGCCAATCTCTGAAACCCCTAAACAGGACCTTAACAAGAACAGTTAAAGAATTGTTCGCACTATTTGACTTGATATATTTTTCTTTCAAATGATAGAAACAACATACAAACAATAACCAAACATATGAAAGAATAGAATTCTGACTCATGATATGCAACAACCAGACCTGTAAACCAAGAGTAATAAGCCCAGAAAGCCAGTCTGACATTATAAGTCAGAGTTAGTCCTGAATGGCCAGGACTTGGTTAATAACTGAAAGCTTCTCTAATTTTTTTCCCCTCTGCTTACAATTGAGGACCAGTCAGAGAAAGCCAATTATGCCTCTCTAACTAGTTACATAAGATGTTAGCCTGCCCACATCTTCCCAGTGCTGACATCTTCTCCATGCCAATAGCCCAGAGTCAGGTCAGATCCAAAGCCTTCCCTCCTGTCCACTAGAACACTTTCCCACTCCTCTCATTGCCTTTGAATCTCACCCAAAATGCAAGCAATGCGGTGAACTCCCTGCTCTAGCAAGCTCTGAATGGTCTGCTTGTTCTTGTTTAGGTAGTCTACTTTCTTATTCCCACATAAGAAAAAGATTTATCATTTGTGTAAAATAAAAGCTCAAATACAGAAGGAAAAAAAAGTCTCATCACCAGATGACCACCATCATTATTAAGTGAACATAATAGCAAAAAATATTTCTCAGTGTCTACAAATAGAATAATATATGGATAGATAGATGAATGGGTTAACTTTTATAATAGCATTCTGGATTACATTCTACTTTAAATATATTCTATTTGTTTACTACAGCAAATTAAACTGAAATGAGAGTGAAGGAACAGTTAAACATCCAATAACTATTTCATCCTGAAACATTCACTAGTTACTAATAGATTGTTCTAAAATTAAGTAAAATTTATGTAAAAAATAAACATGGCAGTCTTTTTTTTTTCAATTCTGCATTTCAAGTTTAAATAGTACTGGATGCCTACATGCTATGAAGAATAGGAAAAAATTCATACTTATATTTCTTCTACTTCCATTTTTCCTCATATCCTTATGTTGGTTATTAACTTTGGCAGATTTGTTTGGCTTAAATTTGTAATATTTATATCATTTTGTTTAAATATATCAATGACTGACATTTATTGAAATCTATAGATTCCAAAAACTATTCCATGCCTTCCTTATTTCCTTTCCTCCCTCTATCCCCTCCTTCTTATTCAACGTTAGATTCATAAAACCAGTTCATACTAATTTTTGATTTATAATATGATATTTATTGGGTAGTTTAAGAGTTTTACATGTATTATCTAATTTAATGCTCACTATAATCTTTTATGATATGTACTATTATTATCCTATCTTGCAGATAACAAAATTGAGGCACTAAGAGGTTAAGTAAATTGTGTAATATACCATTAGAAAGCAAGAAGCGCCAGATTTTAAATTAATTTCAATCTGACATCAAAGTCTGAATACTTACTACTCTACTATAACCATAATTTCTGGGTGATGAGGCCTATTTCTATATTTACATGGATCCCTTGCTGACTTACAGTAATTACTGTGTCTTTCTAGCTCTAAATTATTTATTTTGATCCAATTCTTGATTTGCTCCATTTCATTGTTTAAAGATTTTTTTCAAGAAAAGTTCACAAATATTGAATTCCTTAAAATTTTTTAATGTCTAAAAATATTTATGGAGTTGTTTTCTACCTAAAGGAAAACTAAAGTGGATGTGAAATTCTTTGGTCATATTTTATTTTCTTTTGGATTTTATGTACAGTGCTCTAATACTTTTATTAGAAATTTCCTATTCATTTTTTATGTCTCCAAACTTGAATGTTTTAGTCTTTTAGTTCCTTTCTTGTTTCCCAAGAAGGATTCTTGAGTGCTTTGTATCTTGGGTTCTATCATGATTAAAAGTATCTTCCAGAACCTCTATTCTTGGACATGACTTAGTTGGATAATTACTCTTGGGTCACATCTTCTAAAATTTGTATAAACTTATCTGTAACTTTGAATACTTCTAAAGAGTAAAGGCAACCTGAATTTGTTGGATTATATTACTGGTTTTTATTTGATACTGTCTGTACATTTGAATAAATATTTCTTTATTCTAATGATTCAAAACAAACAGAATGTGTCTAATGTGAATTGTTTTCTTCTGGATTTCCTTGAACACTCTAGACCTTTCCTGTCTGCCTATGCAGTTCCTTGTTTCAGGTTATTGTTTTGATAACATTGAATATATCTTTTTGTTCTACTGGTTAGTTTCACCTTGAAGGACACATATTTCCTAATGTTAATTTTTCTTTGCTTATCTTACCTGTATAGTAGCTTCTCTTTTGTTCTCTTCTCCCTTTTTCTTGCATTTGATAACAATAACTCAAGTCTTTCTTGTTCAACAGGACAATCCTGTTCAACAATCCAAATATTCTGTTCCTTAATGTTCCTAATTCCTTTATTCTCTCTATAATTTCCCTTTCAATCACATTCTATTAGTCATCTTTGAGCTCTTATTTCTGTGTGTGATTTCTTATTTTATTCTTCCATAGCTTCGTTTATTCAAAAATAATATTATTCTTTCATTTGTATTATGCTTTCTCCAGGCTGGATTCTTCATTCATCTCTTGTTATAACAGAAAATTTATTCAAATGCAACTGTATTCATTTTTGTTGGCCATGATCACCATGCATGTCTCAGTCCAGATTGTATATTTGCTTTGATATAACAAGGTAAATTGTCCTTCTAGTCATCAAAGGCTATTTTTTCCCTTCCACACCTCCTATATTCCCAACTAGTAGCTGGCCTGTTGAACCGAGGTAATTTATTTTCTTTTCTCCCTGTCTCCCTCCTCTTCTCTCTTCCTTTCTTTTATGTTAGAGTAGGTACAGGGACAGAGAAGAGGAATAGCTCATCATTTCCTTACTTTACAGTTTTGCTTTGACAAAAACTAAAACACTTAATATTTCCTTTCTTCTGAGATGTGGTCAAATACCCTGTCTTTGGTTTACTTCAGTTGTTAGAGGTATATCCCACTTTTTTTCCAGGTAGAATACCTTAAACTAAGCCTTCAGTTAATTCACTCATTTCATTATGTAGCTCTAGAATAATATGTGCTGGCATAATGCTTTTTCTCACTTAGCATCTGGCCTGCCTTTCCTCATAAGAATTTCCCTAGATGTTTTTCCCTGCATTCCTATTTATCCCTTGAGTCTACTTTTTTGCATAGTAGAGGTTTTAGTGAAAAATCTTAAGATTAGGAGTACTCACCATTTCCCCCAAGTTGAATCTTAAGGTACCATAATGGTAGTAAGTGTTCAAATATGCACAAGCGATGCCAAAGTTTCCTATTTTCTCCTTTGGGCTGCTTTTTGAAGTCCATAGCATTTGCCACTTTTGAACTTCTCTATTTTTTTCTGCCTTTTCCTATTTTATGTGGATGTTTTCAGGAGTTTGGAGGGAGTGTCTGAAATCTTAGAGATCACTGCTGAAAGGGGAAGTTATAGAAACTATTTAAAACAATGTTTACTAATTTTTTTTTTTTTTTTTGTACTGGGGATTGAACCCAGGGCACTCAACCACTGAGCCACATCCCCAGTCCTTTCTATTTTGAGAAAGGGTCTCACTGAGAGGTGTACAGTTTTTGAAAGAGGTTTGCAACTGTGTCTGCACCTCAAAAACTCTCTAGAGGCCGAATAAGAATAGTGCATATATATATATATATATATATATATCACTATATCTTAAATGAATTCAGATTCTATTTTATGGTGAGTAAAATAGAAAGCAATTTAAGTGCAGTATTGAATTCTTTAGAGCTCTTTGTAGACCTCTCTCTTTCTGTATATATATCTGCAATATATCAGTGTTAAGAGACTGTAAACAGAAAGCGAGGTCACCACATAACTTTCAGAAAGTCATCCAACTAATACTGTGAGTCTCACTGTGAAATGAAATAATAGTATCTACCTCATACAGTCATTATGAGACTTAAGTGAAATAATACATGCAGAGTATTTGGCATAGTGCCTGACACCTCATGGGCACCGAGTGTTAGCTGCTACAATGGAAATTATCATAAGAGGATCTAATAGTTATGTGGAATGGAATCTTTTCATTTTAATGTTGGGAACCACAGCAGGGCAAGATAAGCTTCTTGAATCTTTGGATGAGGCTTATGTACTTCCATTAGGTTAAAAAGCATAAGCACCACAAGCTGGAAAAAATGTACCGAGCATGCCTACAAAGAAGCTAGGGTGAGGCCAGTTCAACGTGAAGCATCCATTTGGATGCATTAGGTTTCCCAGCTTGCTTTCCACAAGAAGCAGGTGCTGACAGGAAGACTGGCATGAGCAACGGTATTCGGAGGACCCTCCAGATCAACATTCACTCTCATTCCTTCCAGAGAGAGAAGGGAACATAATTGGGGCAGAGAGGGAAGTTAGGCTTTGAGACAATTTCGAGGAAGGTCACAGCTGTCCCCCACAGGGAGCTTGGACGTCATGATGGCTGGCCAGAGAGGTTCAAAGTTGTGACAAGGAGAGTTGTTTCATCTTCACATTGAGCCACCATCAGTTGCAGGCTGTCTGTAGGGAAACAGGTGAAGCTTGCATTCTCCAGTGGAGAGTAGTTTCTGGCAAGAGCTGAGCACAGAGGATTGACAGTGGGCAGCACTTCCAGTAGCTGGCAGCACACATTTTTCAGGTCTGAAGCAAGGTCTGAATGTGTACAACAGAGTCCACCACAGTAGCTATGGCATGCTCTTTAAATGTCATATGTTCCTTTCTTAAAATAGTTCTGAAATATCATTCAAAATAAAACCCAGAGGCAGTTTACTAGCTGCATTCTAAACATCCATCTAATTACCATTTTTATCCCATACTCTGATGTTAAGAAGAAAATAGATAATGAAAAATGTCCACACGGCTCTGTGGGAATGTATTTTAATATGTGGTGAACATAGTGTGAGGCGTTTTAACACATACTGATTACATTTCATCTGATCAATCCTGACCATCTATGTTTTAAAGGCTGCGTGTCTTTATCTGCACATGGATGCATTCCGATCTGTTTTGTGAGCAAACTTGATTTTTACATATTCATATGAATGATGTTTCTCCAGAGTCAATGTCAGGCACTGTGGGAAATATGAAGAATAAGAAGCATGTCAGTTCCTGAGGGGCTAAGGCCAGATAAGACATGCACAGTGATTGTAGCAGATCACTTTTAAGAAGGGTTATGGGACTTGACATCAACAGGCAGAATAGGTAGAATAATGGAGGATGCAGGAGGAGGAGTGTCTAACCAGGCTGCTTGGGTTCAAATTCTAGCTCTGCTACCTCTCAACTCTATGACATTACGCAATGTACTTGACCTTTGTGTGCCCCACTTTCCTCATCTGTGAAATGGTCATAACAGTACCTATACTGTAGAGTTGTTTAAGATTTGAGTCAGTGTGTGGTAATTATCTCTATGTCTATAATCCAATGCAAGAAACATAGTCTTATTTTTCTTTTAAAAACGAGATCAATAGATTATAACCTTAAGTTAAAAAACTTAAAATTAATGTTTTTATGTGGAGCATGTAGTCATGAAAAAATCATAATATTTAAATAATATTTGAAAAAAATTGGTCTACAGTGCATGCTAGTCATCACTGTTACATATTGTAAGTTTTGGATATAATTTGAGTGTGTTTCCCCAAGAGTCTGTGTGTGGAAACTTAATCCCCATTGTGAGATATTAAGAGGGTGGATATTTAATCTGTTTTGTTTGAAGTGGTGCCTTTAGGAACTGACTGGGATTGGATAAGGTCATTATGGTAGAGCCCCCCCTAATTGAATATTGGTGACTTTATGAAAAAGAGAGATAGAACTGGAAGACATGCCACACACACATATACATATACACACGCTCCCTGTTTTTTGTCAGGTGATTCCCAGCATCAATTTAGTACTCTGATAGCTAAAAGGCCATCATCATAAGTGCACCTTTGAATACCCTGAACTATGGGTTACCTAGCTGTCATTTTCCTCTGAGATTTGCCATCTCCCTGGTTGTAGAAAACAAACCAGTATATCATTCTCCATTGCTTGTGAACTCACTAGACTCCTACTATCTTATTCTCCAGGAAACGTCTCTTAAAATCTTTCTCTTTTAAAGCCTAATTCATTATCTTTGCCAACCTTGGAGTCCTTCTTCTCAGATAATCCAATTCTATGTTCTCTTATAGACCTAGACTTTTGAAAACAAATGTATGGACTGGCAATGATGTTTTGGCTACTCTTTAAATTTTCCCCATTTCTGGGAAAATGCAAGATGAAAACATTGCTACCTTCTTTAGAAGAAGAAGTGTAAGTTATTTAAATTGGTGAGAATAAAATTCATCATTCCACTACTTGCAGATTGCTTTATATTAAATAAGGCTTATTTCTTCCTATTTAACTTGTAGCTCCAAGTTATTATAAAATACATTGCCTGTATGAGTTTGAAATAGTTTCAATATTTGCAGGATTTGAAGGCAGTAACTCTAGCAATCTGTTGTTAACACAAGGAACAAAATATCAAGAGCAACCTTTTCTTTTTTTTTTCCCACCCTTCCTCTTATATGTGTTTATCAAATTGTCCACAGATGGTTCAGATCACGGGGTTTCAGTTTTTATTGGAAAAACAAGTGTATTCTTTGAAATTGTATTGCTCCCACACCTGTATTCTATTTCCTAGGCATGTTTTCCAGTCTATTAAGATGTTCAGGGGCTGGGGATGTGGCTCAAGTGGTAGCGCGCTCGCCTGGCATGCGTGCGGCCCGGGTTTGATCCTCAGCACCACATACAAACAAAGATGTTGTGTCCACCGAAAAATAAATAAATATTTTAAAAAAAAATGTTCAGATACACTTCTGTCAAAATGATGCCGCTACATTCCCAGGGACAGAATATTGAGCAGGCTGAATGTGCATTCAGAGGAGTTAAATGTTTTATTGGGTGATAGGGAGTGAGAGGCCCTGCAAAATAATGTTTTTGAAGACAGTTATAACGTCAAATGAACTCTTGAACTTCCCAGATACAACTCAAATGGAAATAAGTTAGAAAATGAACATGAAATTTAGAAATAGCAGAGAGGAGTATTATTAATGGAAATGGCAGAATCCTAAATATTTTGCAGCTGTACCTTATATTAGTATTATCACACCAGATATTTCGATGAACATCTATAATGCTGTCTGAAATTTATAAATTTATAAATTCTGTTATAAATTTACTAATCAATGTCTTTAGAGGAATGGCCTTTAGAAAGAATTTTCCAAAACCTCCTCAGAGAAATAACAGTGTTTAGTTCTTACTAGTCTATTGTCACAACATTTTCATTAACCTGTCAATACATTCCATTGTTTTATATGTGCTTTATTTAATGAGGTCTTATTTAACATGTGTTGTCCATTCATTGTTATTGAACTCCTGGCCAACAGCATTGTGCGTCATGCCTAAACAAAGCTTATCTAAAACGTATGTTTTCTCCACAAAGCAATCACAGCCTTTTGGGCTTAGAGACATTAGATAAAACTTCAGCACTATTTTTGTGTGTGTGTGTGTGGGGGGGTGCTTTTTAAATAGCAAAATCACCACAAAAGTAAAAAATATGTCACCAAACAGACTGCACAAAGGATCCTTATTTAGAACTAAAACAAAGAGGCAGAGTATTACCTTACTTGACTTTGGCTTGGAACATATACAATGGATGACAAAATTTTGCCACAATATGTATGTCTATAAATGACCATGAAGGTCTCATGAACATTATTATGTTGCAAGTAAATGGTAGTGAATAGGTGAATTAAAAAATGTGGAATCCATGAACAATGAAGATCCACTGTGCTTGGAAAGAAATGCTCACTGGGTCATTGGTGCCCCAAATGAGCCACATAATCAGTCTTTTAGAGGTTGAGTTGTCTGAATGTTTGAAGGTTCTTTATTTTATGTTACAATTAGTCTGGAACATAACATTGGGAGGGATTTTAAAGGCTAGTTTTATCACTTCATTCATAAGGAAGTACTTCCGGAGAGGTAAAGCAACTTTTCCAAAATTACATTGTAAGTCCCACAGAGGTTTCCAGGTCTCTTAACCCTAAAACCTTTCCTTTCAAGATCCCATCCCCTATAATGTAGAGTATAAATTGTAAAAAGTCAATGTTAAGATTGAGATTATATCAATGATTATGCCAATTTGGGGGTTGAATTTATCTCCAAACAGTAAGAAATTCAGCATAGCAAAAGCAATGAGCTCTTAAGACAGTCAATCTTAACTTCTCTACCATCAGTGAAGATCTCTAACTTTTATGCCTAACCATACCATTTATTTACCACATTCATAGAAAGGCATATTCTTAGCACATGCTATGAATGAAGTCAACCAAGATGTCTTTTTATTTTTTATTTATTTATTTTATTTTTTAGTTGTAGATGGACACCATTCATTTATTTTATTTATTTATTTTTATGTGGTACTGATGATCAAACCCAGTGCCTCACATGTGCTAGGCAAGCACTCTATCACTCTATCACAGCTCCCAAGGTAGATCTTAAATGGACCCTTAAAATGATAAAACTAAATCTAAAAATACACTTCTGTATTATATGAAGTATTAAAATCTAGATTTTCATTTTCTAATATTTTTATATTATATATTAATTTTGATCCAGTTGAAAGTGCCTTAAAATACTCAAATAACACATTAAAAAAACCCTATGGCTCCATTATTTCTTTAAGGTACTCATAACTCAAGAAACATTTACTTCCAAATATGAAATTAGTCCTTTTTTTAAAATATTGATAGGTTGATTCTAACATGAATGATAGATAAATGCCTGATATATTAAAACATATTTAATCATTTTAATAACATTCTACTGGAATGTGCCTGCACCCAAGACAACTGACATTTTTGTCTCTGGGATTAATGATTTTCATTTTGTTCTCAATTTGCTACAGTAACCAGAGATAAAATTTTAATATCCAATTGAGGTAAAGTCACTATTTCAAAATGGCAGAGGGAAGGAACTCTGTTAAGGAATTGGTGTGTAAGGCCTGAGCTATATGTAGGAGTATTTATAAATATCTCTTCTTTAGTGTCTTCCTTCAAACATGACTGCAAATTTAAATGGATTCTATTGCTTTCTCTAATGGTTTGGCATGGATCATTAACTGTTGGCAGACTTCAAATATTTTCTGCACTAGGAAACCAAGGGTGGAACTGACATACTGCTGGACCAAGAGTCAAGAGACCACTGACTTGTTGAGGGACATTCTATTTGAGGATGCAAGTGAGTGGGTTATGGATTAAAACCATGAATTAATTGAAGTACAATAAGAGATATTTTTAAAGGACTACATTCCAAAAATAAATGACAATAATAACATGGAAATTAGAATGAAGAGCCTAGACTTAGGGTCTATAATTTGATGTTTATAAAAATCTTAGATCCTCTTCTCTACAGAGTAAATGTTGGCAAAACCTAGTGTCTTGCTAAGTCAGAGTTACTCAGCCTTCCAAGTTCTGGTTAAAATAAAGACCAATAATATGTTTCAAGGCAGATTGAAGTCCATTCCTGAATAACTTCAGAAATTTTTTATTTCAATTACTAAAAACACAGAGAAGCAAAAGCAATCTAAAAAATGAGTCAACAAGAGAAATTAATATCCTAGCTAAGAAAGAGCATGAGTTTTGAAGTCAGGAAAAAAAATCACTACCCGCCTGTGTTGGTCTTTCAATTACTCCAGGCTTCCTCTATAAATCAGTTCAACAATGCCTACATCACAGAGTGGGTGTAAGTGCCAAATGAGAAAATGTGTACAAAGTACTTGGCACATGTATTAGTTATCCATCGCTGCATAACAAATTACCCCCAAACTAAGTAGCTTTAAACAATGAATATTTATTATCTCACACTTTCTGTGGGTCAGAAAACTGGGTCTGGCTTAGTTGAGTGCCTCTGGCTCACATTCTCTCAGGAGGCTGCAGCCAAGCTGTTGGCTGGCTCTGAAGTCTCATCTGAAAACTTGACAGGAGAAAGATTTGCTTTCAATTGTGTTCATGTGTGCCTCTCTTCCTCAGAGCTGTGGGATCGTTTCATTTCCTTTCCAACTGTTGGCTGGAGCCTCCCTCAGTGTCCTCCCCAACACCCCACAGACCTCTTTACAGGGCTGCCTAATAACATGACAGGTGACCTCTGCTAAGAAAACTTAATCTCATCCCATCACTTGTACCACCTTTGATTCATTGGAAGCTAGTCAACAGAGCCACTCAGGAGCAGTGGATTACACGGGGAGTGACAACCATTAGGTGGGAATTGTGTACCCCAACACTGGCCAAGAACAGTCCATGTTCTCAGTAATACCACCTGTGCTAGCACCTCACTTTCCAAGTGAATGGACTATGGTTGGATTTTTAATATTTCTTAATCATAGCAATTATAAATAAGAGAAACCTTTATAAGGACTTTGTTATGTGCCAGTGTTCTGGGTGTTTTTTTTTTTTTATAAGTATTAACTAATTTAATCCTTACAAACCATCATTCTTCTTTTACAGATGAGAAAATAAAGTTACAGATAAGTTACTTGCCCATGGTCACAAAGCTGTTTAATGTTGGACATGTGATTTGAACATTAGCAGTTCCACAGCCAAGGTCTTAAATGTCATGTTGTATTACCTCTAAATCAGTGATTCTTAACCTTTATGGGTTTTGGATCTCCTTCATGAATCTGATGACAGTCAAGCACTGTTTTCTAGAACAATATACAAAAGCACATTTTTCATATCATGTTAGAAGGTTTCCAGAAACTCTAAAGTCCACAGATGGACACCTGATTTAGAACCCTTCTCTATAATTCTCCAACTTGAATAGAATTCAGTAAAAGCTGGATTTGTACATAATGCAAGCTGCTACAGTGAGAAAGAAGCAGATTGTGAATCAGTAGAATTGAGTTTGGATTCCAGCTCTGTAGGCAAGTTATTTAACTTGAGGCCACCATTCTTTTATCTATAAATGGATGCAACTCACCTTTCTCTTCACAGGCACTAACATGTTGAGTTTTAAACCCTACATATATTCTCTTATGCCAGGTAGCATTCCAAGTGTTTTCTTTATGATATCTCACTTTATACTCATACATTCTCCCCTCTTCCCCATGAGGTAGATATTATTGTAATCCTATAGCGATGAGGAAACTAAAACATGAAGAGGTTAAATGCCTTGCCAAAGGTCACAGCTGGATGGCAGAGTCAGAATTGAGCCAATTCAGCCTGATTTTGAAGTCCATATTTTAAATTGCTATACCATCATTCCCTGAGTCTACTGTAAGAATACAATAGACAAACATGAAAATACTCCGTAAATGGCAAAGTGCTACAATATTCCAGATGTATAGTTGAAAGAGAAGTGGAGATGATTTGCATCACAATCATGTAACTTCATAGCTGAGTGACCTTGAACAAAACATTTAATTTCTTTGGCTCCTTGCTTCCTCAACTGGGGAAAGGAAAAAGTCATAGGTCTCCTTCCTTCTTTAAATGCAATGCCTGCAGGAAGGCACTGGGTAAACTGTGTAAAGCATTAAATTAATACAGGTTCTTCTTATATATACTTATATTTGACCTAAATGACAAAAGCACTTAACACAGATAAACAGCATTTCGGTAAACAAAACCCTAATTTTCTTTTACAATCTATAGGAAGTAAAAAGCTCAGCTACATTGCTCATGCCTATTATATTTGATTCTGATTATATATTTTTAAATCAGGTACAAATAAACATTCGACTTGTCTTCCTAACATCCAGACCCACCTGGAGGGTAGCTTAAATCTTTAAGAAGTGGGTTTGTCACCTCTTGATTTTTTTTTCATTTTTCCATACAGAGAACACATCTTAATTCTAATTTTTTTTGTTTCAAAGACACTAAATTGCTAATGCAGTTAACTTGAGAGCTGGATTCCAGTTGGTACAGGGTGAAACTTCCCTGCATATATATAAGGAGACATGGGTAGTGTTGAGGTTTGACAATACATTAAGGTCACTGAGGTTCAAGTCCTGAGTCTATTACATATGGTCAGTGCCTTAGGCAAGTTGTTCAGCTGCTTTATTCTTGCTTGTGCATCTGTAAAATGGGAGTAATGATAGTAGTAATCTCTATAGATTTGTAATGTGAGTTAAGTGAACTACGTACATGAAACATTTAGAACAGTACTTAGCATATATTAAGTACCAATAAATATAAGTTATTATTATAGTTGTATGATTGATTGAATATCTCTTTCCCACATCTCATTTTAATGCCTATAAAGTGAGAACACTATTACATTTTATTTCTGATTGTAATACATTTTCATGTTGCTTGGAAAATGTTTTGAACTCTGTAGGTGCTATAAATCTAAAAGGGTAACTGTTGTTCCATTTTTAAAAAGGAGAAGATAATTACTATGTGGTCTTTTTTTTTTTTTTTTCAAGAGGAGCATTAGTCAACAAAGTTTTTTTCTTTTTTTTTTTCTTTAGCGCCCACGGAGGTGCAAGCTACTGTGGGTGATTCAAACGATGTAGAAAGCTCAATTCTGGACCAAAGTAGAATGTTTTCCCATATCAGAATTTTTGTAACTGCAATATGAGAGCAGGAGAATGTCAGTTTCCATGTGAAAAAGAAATCCTTTCATAAGAAACACACAATATTTTACACAGAGTATGTAAAGAAAGAATCTATTTTAAACTGCCTCTCCCTTTAAGAAAAATAAGACTATGTATTTTTCTTGCACATATGTGGGTGATTGCCCTGCTTCATATGAAGTTCAAAGGTATCCCAGCACCTCCCAGCTCAGCCTCCCACCACACACACCTCTATTTTTGTTCCCTTGTAGGAAGTAGCAAAGCTTACAGGCTTGTTTGGGATTAGAGCTCTTTCCTTATCGACACAGCAGAGTATCTGGGTCGATCTGCTGCCAAACCCATCACCTCATGACGTGGTCATAAAATGGCTCAAAGGAAAAATCATTTTGCGTTTATAAAATAAATATGTTAGTAAAATATCATGGCTAATGGAATCTAGTCCTTAGTAAGACATTTAATTAGAAGAGCACAGTGTCATGGGATGACTCTGAACATCACCGAGGTTTCTCTGAGGGCAACCCTTCCATCAGATAAGTTTCAAAATCAAGCAGAAAAGGATGCTCAGTTTTTAAATTTGAACACAACTGAGCTGTAAGTCTTACTTAACAAGATATTCTGAGCAACTATGCCAGATTCAGGTGGATTCCAAAGAAGAGGCAAGGAATGTATGTGCTTCTATCATGATGTACATTGGGAGTAAATTCAGAAAGAAGTTGGGAGAGAACTGTAGTGTTTTGAACACATAATGCATCCAGTTCAACAAGTGAAGGTGCAACAGGGAGTCTCCACATGCCTGAGTAAAATATGAAACCTAGGCTGTGGAGACCTAAAGGGCCTGGCATGTGTCTCTCATGAATCCAGAAGACCCATAGCAGAGACTAAAGGGATTAGTCTAAACCACAGCCTATGCTAGGGTGTAACTGAGCTTACAGCTCAGCCATGCCAATAAGAGCATTGCTATGACCTAACTCAGCAAGGATGGGGAGACTCGAAACTTTCCAGAGTGAAGTTACTGCCACTCTTCATACAAATGGGCAATATGTAAACAAGCCATGGTTGACAGGAGAGTCATTGGTTTCTTCATAGTGAAGTGATGAAATGATAAGTAATTTCCCTAGGAATTAGATAATCCCTGTTTTAGTCAGCTTTGCATTTCTGTAAACTAAAGATTGGACAAGATCAACAGAGAGGAGGAAAATTTTGGTTTTGGCTCACGGTTTCAGAGGTCGCAATCCATAGATGGTCAGCTCTATTGATCTGGGCTCATGGTGAGGCAGAGAACATCATGAAGGAGAGTGTGGAGAAGAAAAGCAACTCAGAGCATGCCAATCAGGAAGCAGAGAGGGAGAGAGAGAGTTCTGCTCACCAGGGACAAAATACTTACCCAAAGTCATGCTCCCAGTGACCTATCTCCTCCAGCCACGCCCTACTTGCCTTTCAGTTACCTCCCAGTTAATTCCTATCAGAAGATTAATCCATTGATTGGGTCAAAGCTCTCATCATCTAATTCTTTCACCTGAACCTTTTTGTATTGTGTCATACATGAGCTTTTGGGAAATACCACATATCTAAACCATGATAATCCCTAAGAGAAAAAGGGAGAGAAGAAACCCTAAGTTTGACTACTCGAAAGGAAAGAGTTTGGATTGCAAGGATTTTAAGTTTTAACAGGTCAAGATTAAGCTTGTGTCTTATAAATACAGGAGGCAAATAAAATTACATCTCTACATCTAAATTTGGTAAAAGAGGCTTCATTATAGAGGACAAGGAAAAAGAAGATGAGTGCTAACCCCAGTGTGAGGAGAACCAAAAGGTACAGGGAAAAAAGTTTTGGAATCACACTGTAGATTCCCATGGGCCACAGTTCT
Organism: Marmota monax; assembly: GCF_021218885.2. NCBI lineage: Eukaryota > Metazoa > Chordata > Mammalia > Rodentia > Sciuridae > Marmota > Marmota monax. The sequence continues at coordinate 2,630,718 of NW_026694339.1, forward strand.
CTCATTGTTGTTAGAATCTTCTCTCCTTTGGGATAGGACCATAGAAAAAGTTACTAAGGCCAGGTTGTGTTTGGAAGCCTTGCATGAAGTCTTGTGAGGTTTATAGCTGACTGTTCATTTTCATGGTTGCTGTCCAGTACCACGTACAATTTCATCTTTCAAGTGTAAAATATGAGTTGTGGTAAGCAGGTAAGCAGTGTGACTTCACTTTAAAACCTGCACAGACGTCAGGAATGAATCTTAAGACTGATTGACTCAAGCAATTGCTTGCTTTCTGCCTTATAACATATGCCAATTGATAATGAAGTTTTCTATCTCTGAGGCCAGATACTAAGTTTAAGGGAAAAAAAAAAATGGGAGAACTAGGAAATGGAATAAGAGCAATAATCTACTGAAATCAATTTCTATTATTTAAAAAATCTAAACATTAAAGAAAATTCCTATTTTTAAATAAAGAAAGAACAGTTAAGCCAGGGCTAAGTCAGTGTTGTCAAGTAAAAAGCTGGGAGACCAACAGGATTACTGTAGATAGAGCTCAGAAAAAAAGCCCAGAATTGATCTCTACATGTTCATTAATTAAACAAATATTGGGAGAACATACATCCAGTACCAGACACTGTTCTAGAAACTGGGAGATAAAAAGTCAGTGCCCTGAAATCAAGAGAAACAGAAAAGAAATTGATACACTTATCAACAAAGGGGATAATATGATCATGTCTGGTGAGGCTTGGGTGAGATGCTTCTTTGACAGGGTGAAAAGGACAGAATTTCTGACAAGATGACACATTAAATGAGCAATAGAAAAAAAAAACTCCTTTAGGAAAAAAGCATTCTGGCACATGAAACAGTAGGTGTCAAGGCTTTGAAAAAGCTAAAGGCAATGACAGTTTTAAAGAATACCAAGTAGACTAATGTTGCTGAAATTTAAAGATTACAGAGCTCAGTAGTGTGAAAGGAGCTCTGAGCAGGACTTGGGGGCCCAATCAGCAAGGGCCTTTTGGTCATGGCAAGGAGTTCAGCTTTTTTTCTGAATGAAGTGGGAAAAGAATAGGAAGCTTTCAGTCAGGGAGAAGATGTGATTTGACTCCCACTTTAAAATGACTACTGAGGCAGCAGCATTTTGTAAGTGATGGCCTATGTATAAATATTTATACAATTATAATTGTGGTAAGTAGTGTAAGAGAGCAAGCACAGAAGGTATACCAGAACACATGACACAGCCTAACTGAGCTGGGGGCTGAGGGTGCTGAAAAATCTCCTTGAGGACAAGGTGGTAGAAAGAGATCAAAGGGGGGAACTAGGAACTAGGCAGAGGGGTACCATGAGCTTTGTAGGCAGAGGGAACAACTCATTTGTAATATCTGAAGGAAAATAGTACTACTGAGACATAGTTCAGAATATAGTAGGTATTTTATAGTTTGAAATATATTAAGAACATAGATATCATTTAAATGATCTTACCAAACAAAAACAAAATGGTTTGGAGTGGTTCCTTGTGGGATCCCCCCTACTGTTGATTTTGGGGTGACTCCTGCTGCAGGTTCAGCCACATGGAACACAGAAGTTGGGTTGTGTTCTGCCACTGTGGTTTTACTTTGTATTTTCCTAATGATTTGCAGCAATTTTCTGTATTCTTTATTAACCATCTCAACAACTTCTTTGGTAATATTTCTGTTCAAATCATTTAGCTATTTAAAAGAAATGGGTTGTTAGTTTTAAGAATTTTTTTATATAATCTGATATGTCTTTTATTGTATATATGATGTACAAATATTTTCTTCCAAAATTTGACTTAAATTTTTAATTATGTCTTATTTTTACCTTACCTTATTGAGGTATTGAGGTATAATGCATAAATTATAAAATGTGCTATTTAAAGTATATATTTCGTGGTTTCCAGTGCAGTCACAGTTTTGCACTCTTTGCCACTATGTAATTTCAGAAGGTTGTCCTCAATTCAGGAAGAAACCTGACTACTAACAGATGCACATTAGTATCTGCTCTCCCTTCTTTCTTCTGGGGTAAACACTAATTTACATTTGACTCTAGGGATGTGGCTATTTGGGATATTTCATATAATTGGAAGCATGTAATATATGACTTGGTATTTCTAGTGAAAGATTTGCCAATTTTGTCAACCTTTTCAAAGAACCAGATTCTGTTTTTGCTTTTTTTCCTCTATAGTTTTTTCTTTATTTCATTTATTTCTGCTTTAATCTTTATCATGCCTTCCTTCTTGCTTTGTTGTTTTTTTTTTTCTATTTTTTTCCTATTTTCTAAAGATGAAGTGTTTGGTTATTGATTTGATATCTTATTTTTTAAATACAGGCATACAACTCTTTGTAGGAATATTGTTAGGACATTTTACTTTCTTTCCATCTTGAGGATCACTGAAATCATCTCTGTGTATGTTCCTGTGTATGACAGCAGAATGCATATAATTCACAATACACACATGGAGTACAATTTTTCATATCTCTGGTTGTATACAAAGTATATTCACACCATCTGTGTCTTCATACATGTACTTAGGGAAATGATGTCCATCTCATTCCACCATCTTCTTTATCCCCTTACCCCCTTTCTTCCCCTCCCTCCCCTTTGCCCTGTCTAGAGTTTGTCTATTCTTCCCATGCTCCCCCTCCCATCCACACTATGAATCAACCTCCTTATATCAGAGAAAACATTCAGCATTTGGTTTTTGGGGATTGGCTAACTTTACTTGGCATTACATTCTACAAGTCCATCCATTTACCTGCAAAATCCATGATTTTATTCTCTTTTATTGCTGAGTAATATTCCATTGTGTACATATACCATATTTTCTTCCAATCATTTACTGAAGGGCATCCAGGTTGGTTCCATAGTTTAGCGATTATGAATTGAGGTGCAATAAACATTGATGTGACTGCGTTCCTGTAGTTTGCTTTTTTTAAGTCCTTTGGGTATAGACCGAGGAGTGGGAATAGCTGGGTTAAAAGGTGGTTCCATTCCCAGTTTTCCAAGGAATCTCCATACTACTTTCCATATTGGCTGCACCATTTTGCAATCCCACCAGCAATGTATGAGTGTGCCTTTCCCTCCACATCCTCACCAACGCTTATTGTTGTTGTATTCTGAATAGCTGCCATTTTGACTGGAGTGAGATAAAATCTTAGAATAATTTTGATTTTCATTTCTCTAATTGCTAGAAATGTTGAACTTTTTTATATATTTGTTGATTGATTGTATATCATCTTCTGAGAAGTGTCTCTAAAGGTCCTTGGCCCATTTATTTATTGTTTTTTTTTTTCTTTTTTTTTTTTTGGTGTTTAGCTTTTTGAGTTCTTTATGTACTCTAGAGATTAATGCTCTATCTGATGTGCAAGTGGTAAAAATTTAGTCCCAAGCTGTAGGGTCTCTATTCACCTCACTGATTGTTTCTTTTGCTGAGAAGAAGCTTTTTAGTTTGAATCCATCCCACTTATTAATTCTTGATTTAAATTCTTGCACTAAAGCAGTCTTATTAAGGAAGTTGGGGCCTAATCTGATATGATGGAGATTGGGGCCTACTTTTTATTCTAGTAGATGCAGAGTCTCTGGTTTAATTCATAGGTCCTTGATCCACTGTGAGTTAAGTTTTGTTCATGGTGAGAGATAGGGGTTTGATTTCATTTTGTTGCATATGGATTTCCAGTTCTCTCAGCTCCATTTGTTGAAGAGGCTATTTTTTTTCTCTGATGTATGTTTTTGGTGCCTTTGTCTAATATAAGATAACTATAAATATGTGGGTTAGTCTCTGTGTCCTCTATTCTATACCATTGATCTACCAGCCTATTTTGGTGCCTATTGGTAAATTGAGCTGCAATAAACATTGATGTGACTGTGTTCTATGGTGTTTTCATTACTATTGCTCTGTAGTATAGTTTAAGTTCTGGTATACAGATGCCACCTACTTCACTCTTCCTGCTAAGGATTGCTTTAGCTATTCTGGGTCTCTTATTTTTCCAGATGAATTTTATGACTGCTTTTTTTTATTTCTATGAGAAATGTCATTGGGATTTTGATTGGAATTGCATTAAATCTGTATAATGCTTTTGGAAGTATGGTTATTTTGACAATATTAATTCTGCCTATCCAAGAACTAGGGAGATCTTTCCATCTTGTAAGGCCTTCTTTAATTTCTTTCTTTAGTGTTCTATAGTTTTCATAGTAGAAGTCTTTACCTCTTTTGTTAAGTTGATTTCCAAGTATTTTATTTTATTTTTTGATGCTATTATAAATGGGGTAGTTTTCCTCATTCTCTTTCAGAGGATTGGTCACTGATATACAGAAATACCTTTGATTTATGGGTGTTGATTTTGTATCCTGCTACTTTGCTGAATTCATTTACTACTTCTAGACGTTTTCTGGAGGAATTTTTGGGGTCTTCTAGTTATAGAATTACATCGTCACCAAATAGTGCTAATTTAAGTTCTTCTTTTCCTATCTGTATAACTTTTATTTCTTTCATCTGTCTAATTGCTCTGCCCAGCATTTCAAGAACTATGTTAAATAGAAGTGGTGAAAGAGGGCATCCCTGTTCCAGTTTTTAGAGAGAATGCTTTCAATCTTTCTCCATTTAGAATGATGTTGGCCTGGGGCTTAGCATAGATAGCTTTTATGATGTTGAGATATGTTCCCGTTATCCCTAGTTTTTTTAGTGTTTTGAACATGAAGGGATGTTGTATTTTGTTGAATGCTTTTCCTGCATCTGTTGAGATGATCATATTGGTTCTTATCTTTAAGTCTGTTGATGTGATGAATCACATTTATTGATTTCCATATGTTGAACCAACCTTGCATCCCTGGGATGAATCCCACTTGATTGTGGTGTACTATCTTTTTGATGTGTTTTTGTATTCAACTTGCCAGAATTTTATTGAGAATTTTTGTATCTATGTTCATTAGAGATATTGGTCTGAAGTTTTCTTTTTTTGAGGTGTCTTTGCCTGGTTTTGGAATCAGGGTGATATTGGTCTCATAGAATGAGTTTGGAAGTGCTCCCTCTTTTTCTATTTCCTGAAATAAATTGAAGAGTATTGGTATTAGTTCTTCTTTAAAGGTCTTGTAGAACTCGGCTGTGTATCCATCTGGTCCCAGGCTTTTCTTGGTTGGTAGGCTTCTGATGGCATCTTCTATTTCATTGCTTGAAACTGATCTTTTTAAAATATGTATATCATCCTGATTCAATTTGGGCAAATCATATGACTCTAGAAATTTGTCAATACCTTCAATATTTTCTATTTTATTGGAAAGTTTTCAAAATAATTTCTAATTATCTTCTGTATTTCTGTAATGTTTGCTGTGATATTTCATTTTTCATTACATATGTTAGTAATTTGAGTTTTCTCTCTTATTCTCTTTGTTAACATGGCTAAGGGTTTGTCAATTTTATTTATTTTTTCAAAGAACCAACTTTTTGTTTTTTCAATTTTTTCTATGTTTCTTTATTTCAATTCATTGATTTCAGCTATGATTTTAATTATTTCCTGTCTTTTACAGCTTTTGGTGTAAATTAGTTCTTCTTTTTCTAATGTTAAGTCATTTATTTGTTGACTTTTTCTTCTTTTAAGGCATAAACTCCATGCAACGAACTTTCCTCTTAGAACTGCTTCACAGTGTCCTAGAGATTTTGATATGTTGTATCTGTGTTCTCATTCACCTCTAAGAATTTTTAATCTCCTCCTTGATGTCTTTTGCAACCCATTGTTCATTCAATAGCATATTATTTAGTCTCCAGGTGTTGGAGTAGCTTTTATTTTTTATTTTATCATTGATTTCTAATTTCATTCCATTATCATCTGTTAGAATACAGGATAGTATCTCTACTTTTTTATATTTGCTAAGAGTTGCTTTGTGGCATAATTTATGGTTTATTTTAGTTTAGAGAAGGATCCATGTACTGCTGAGAAGAAAGTGTATTCATTCATTGAAGGATGAAATATTCTATATATGTCAGTTAAGTCTAAGTTATTGATTGTATTATTGAGTTTTATAGTTTCTTTTTGTTTAATTATTTAGTTTTTAGTTGTAGTTGGACACAATACCTTTATTATATTTATTTATTTTTATATGGTGCTGAGGATCGAACCCCAGGCCTTGAACATGCTAGGCAAGCACTCTATGCTAAGCCACAACCCCAGCCCAAGTTCAATAGTTTCTTTGTTCAGCTTTTGTTTGGAAGATCTATCCAGTGGTGAAAGAGGTGTGTTAAATTCACCCACAATTACTGTGTTGTGGTCTATTTGACTCTTGAACTTGAGAAGAATTTGTTTGATGAATGTAGATACTCCATGTTTGGGGCATGTAAATTCATTATTGTTATGCCTTGTTGATGAATGATTCCCTTAAGCAGTATGAAATGTCCTTTATCCCTTTTGATTAACTTTGGCTTGAAGTCTACTTTATCTGATATGAGGATGGAAACCTGTGCTTGCTTCTGCAATGCATGTGAATGGTATGATTTTTCCAAACTTTCACCTTCAGTCCGTGGATGTCTTTTCCTGTAAGATGAGTCTCTTGGAGGTAGCATATTGTTTTTTTTTTTTTTTTTTAAATCCAATCTGTCAGTCTATGTCTTTTGGTTGGTGAGTTTAGATCATTAACATTCAGGGTTATTATTGAGACATAATTTGTATTTCCAGCCATTTTTGCTTATTTTTGATATTTAACTTGACTTGGTTTCTCCTTTGATTAGTTTTTCCTTTAGTGTAATACCTCCCTTTAATGATTCTTATTGTTGTTTTTCAATTCCTCTTCATGGAATAGTTTGCCAAGGATGTTCTATAGTGCAGTCTTTTGAGTTGTAAATGATTTTAACTTTGTTTTTCATGGAAGGTTTTTATTTCATCATCAAATCTAAAGTTTAATCTTGCAGGATATAAGATTCTTGGTTGGCATCCATTTTCTTTCAGAAATGTTTTGTGGTATGTTATGTTTTTGTTTTCTTTCATATAAAACATTTTAGAATTATCATGTAATTTCTTCTTCATCACATTGAATTTTTGTGAGTGTATTCTTTAATTTCCACATATTTGTGAGTTTTCTGAATTTCCTTCTGTTATTAATTCCTAATTTATTCTTATGTTTGTTTAACATGTGGTGTAACCATGAAAATATTTCATGTGCTTTTGAGAAGAATTGAAAAATTTGTATTCTGCTATTGTTAGGTGGAGTGCTCTAAAGATATATGTATGATTTGTTTGAATTATAGTTTAGGTCAACTCTTCTGTTTCTTTCTTGATCCTTTGCCTTGTTGCTAACCCATTACTGATTATTGGTTATTAAATCGTTCTGTTGTTATTGTTGAAATGTATATTTCTTTCAGTGATGGCAAGTCTTCTTGTATTTGGAGGTTCCTCTTGGGGGTATCTTTCTTTGTAATTATATATTTCCATGATGGGTTGACCCTTTTATACTTAGAATATGACCTTCATTGTATATGCTCATAATTTTTGTCATAAAATTTATTTTGTATCATATTAGTACTGCCACTCCAGTTCTCTTTTGGTAACTATTTGCTTTTTACTTTAAATTTATTTTTATCTTTATATTTAAAGTATATTTCTTGTACACTGTACATAATTACATATTTTATAAACTCCATTCTACTAATCTGTTTTAATCAGTGTGTAATCTATATTTATTTAATGTAATTACTGATAAAGTAAAATTTATACAGGCTATTTTACTACTTCTTTTCTATAGGTTTTGTTTCTATTTGTTTCTCTTTTTTTCTATGTTTACCTTCTTTGTATTAAGTAGATATTCTCTAGATATTGTTTTAATTACCTTGTTTCTTTCATTGTATTTTTTGGATTTATTTTCCTAGTGGTTGCCCTGGGGTTCACCATGAACTTTTTAACTTAAAATATTTTTCTTTCGAATTAAAACCTACAACTTAATTTCAGTAGTATATATAAACCTTGTTCTCATGTAGCTACATTTCCTCCCCATTTATGCTTGCTATTCTCATCATATAACTTACATATTAGTACATTTTAAGCACATTGACACAGTTTTCTGTCTTCTAACTACATGGAAGAAAAGTGTTACAAACTAAATAAATTTGTATAGTTTTTTATATTCACTTATGTAATTGCTCTATTGCTCTCTTTATTTCTTTGTTTTGACTTGGGTTGCTTTCTAATTTTCTTTCATTTTGACTAATGGACTTCCTTTAGTTTTTTTTTTTTTTTTTTTAGGGTAGATTGGCTAGGGATGTCACTTTTTGTTTAACTGGCAAAGTCTCAATATCTCCCAGATTATTGAGGGGATAGTTGCCAGATATAGAATTCTTAATTAATGTCCCCCCCCCCCCCGACCTAGTACTTTAAACATGTCCTCCCACTTCCTTCTGTCTTTCATGGTTTATGATAAGATGTTCTTATGGTTGGATTTGAGGTGTCCACCAATGTGAAACAATGCAAGAAGGTGCAGAGAAGAAATGATTGGGTTATGAAAGCCATAATTAATCCCATGATAGGAATAATTGAGTGTTGGCTAAAGGCAGGTGGAGTGTGGCTGGAGGCATGGCTTTGGGGTGCATATTTTGTATCTGGCAAGTGGAGTGTCTCTCTCTGCTTCCTGATCATACATGTGAACCAATTTCCTCTGCCACACTCTTCTGCCATGATGTTCAGCCTCACCTTGAGCCCTGAGGAGTGAAACCTGCTGTCTATGGATTGGGACCTCTGAAACTGTGATCCCCCAAATAAACTTTTCCTCCTTTAATATTGTTCTGGTCGGATCTTTTAGTCACAAGGGCACAAAAGCTGACTAAAACAGATGTATTCTGTTAATGTTATTGAGAATACCTGCGTAGAAGAAATAGCTTTTGTGTGGGTGATTTTAAGAATTTCTTTTGTTTTTGACTTTTAGTAGGCAAGTTATGATATATCTAGGAGTGGATTTCTTTGAATTTTCCCACTTAAGGTCTGTGTTTCTTGGATCTATAGATTAATACATTTCTTTGGGAAATTTGAGCCATTATTTCTTCAAATATTTTTTCCTGTTCCATTGTTCCATATTTCCTGTGAATCCTATTATACATATGGTCCCACAGGTTCTAAGGTCTTGCTTATTTTTCTCCATTTCTTTTCCTTTTTGTCCCAGACTGGATCATGTAAATTTACATTTATGTTAACTGTGGTGTTTTTTTTTTTTTTTTAAGTTCAAATCTGTTGTTGATCCAGATGGTCACTTCAGAGTAGGTATTTTTCAACTATGGAATTTTATTTATTTATTTATTTTTATTGATTTCCTCTGTTTGGTGAGACACCATTCTCATGTTTCTCTTTAATTCTTTAGGTATGATTTTGTTTAGTTCCTTGAACATATTTGTAGTAGCTGACTTAAAATCTTTGTCTAGTAAGTTCAGTAACTGGCCCTTATCTGAAAGCTTTCTATTGATTACTTTTTTCCTATGAATGAACTATATTTTGCTGTTTCTTTTTATGTCTCATGATTTTATTTTTTTTTTTTTGAGACTGGACATCTTAAATAGCAACTTTGGAAACCCAGTCCTCCATTTCCCAGTGTGTGTTGTTGCTTTTGCTATTTAATGATTTTCTTAGATTAATTTTATGAGAACTATATTATTTATTGTATGTAATTTTGACCACTGTATGCATAGTCTGGCCACTGGAGTCTTTGCTTTAGATATCTTAGTAAACATAGATTTCCATAAGTTCCCATAACATGTTAGTCTCCAAACATCACCTAGGGTCTGCTATGCTTTTATGGACATCTGAGGTAGTTAGTTTAAAGCTTGATCTAAGCTTTTAATTCTTGTTGGAATAGAGCCTCAAAGTCCATCACTGGGGAGATTCTAGAGTCTTCTTGTTCCTGGACATGGACACAACTCTGCACATGTGTGTGGCCTTACAGATTCCCAGGAATACACTGAAGCTTTTAAAACCTCCTATGGTAATCTCATTACCCAATGTTTTTCTCTTAAGTATTTTCTTAGTCCAACCGGTGCTGCTTAATTGATATTAATAATTACCCTGGATTGTTTTTGAAAAATTATCTAGATATATGATTGCTTTTACGAAGTAAGCTTTGAATTAAGTCAAATAAACACAAATCCTGAGAAAGAAGCTATTCAGAGATTTTTCCACACAGATCAATTGGTAATGTTTTTGAAGAGATGGGGCTTTTGGCAAACTGTAAATCAGTTTTTTCTTTCTCTGTCAGCTTCTGGTCTGCTAATTTTTGCAGCTCTCCTGGATATGAAACTATTGGTTTTCAAGGTTATTGCATATCCGGAGAAAGGGAAATAGGAATGAAATGAGTTTAAATGCCACAAAACTCACTGTCATACTGAAATTCTATTGTTGTTGTTGTTGTTTGTAGTGCTTTTTTTCTTTTTGCTTTTGTTTGCTTATTTGTTTGTGTTTGGTTTTTAATAAGCACTTCCCCCAAAGGGGAATGAGATACCTCTCTACCTTTCTGGCACCTGTGTGAAATATCTCTTATTGGTTATTTTTTAGGCCTCAACCCTACATTCTGTTCTCAATTTTAGTTCTAGAGCATTGCAGCAATAACCTATTATGTGGGGATTAGATTCAAAATTTAATACCTATGCCAATTGATTAAAGCCATTTTTTTTTTAAATGTAATAGACTTTTGGCTTATTTGAGGTTCAAAAGTCAACAATGATTTTTAAAAAAATTGTTTTTGTATGTATCTAATTCCAGTAAATCAAATGCATGTATGGTGTGTGACTTGCTGAATTTCTGTAATCATGCTTGAAACTAAGGCTATTGTTATTTATTTAACAGAGAATATACTATCTAATAATCCATAAACTCCCTTAATTTCCTTTTTTAGAATTATTATTCTCGGCCTAAACAAAATATCCACTGTTCTCAATTTTGCAGAAGTCCTAAGGTTTCTAGACTTCAGTTGATGTGTGGCCATCAAGCTAGTCCATTATTGTATAGAACTAAGAAATGACTCTATTGTGCTAGGTTTGTTGCCAAACAGTTCTTCACAGCACAGTCTTCTCTGCCATAGCATTTGGACTTTATTTAATCCACGTATTTTCTGGGAACATTCCCAGGTCTTTGAACATGTAGAGTAAAAGCAGAGGATTCACATATTGATTCTTTGCCATTACAAATTTAATGGTAGGAAATCTGCCATCTGGCTCAGTTTTAGGCATCTCATGTTTGTTTCAGGAATGAGGAAGGCAGCTTGAAACAGTAATTGCAATTTTGAAAAGACCCCAACTCCCACTTTGTTAACAAGGAGTTGTGAACACTGGTGGTTCAAGACGGGCATATTGGCTCATAGCTATCATCTCAGCTATTCAGGGGGCTGAAGCAGGAGGATCTCAAGTTTGAGGCCAGCTGCAACTTAGTAAGACTCTCAAAATAAAAATTTAGGGCTGGGGTTGTGGCTCAGAGTTAGAGCACTTGCCTAGCATGCAGGAGACACTGGATTGGATCCTCAGTACCACATAAAATAAAACAAAGATATTGTGTTCACCTATAACTAAAACATAAATATTTTTTTAAATATAAATATTTAAAAAGGGAATGTGAATGTAGCTCAGTGGTAGAGTGACCTTTGGTTCAATCCCCAGCACTACCATTACTACATTGGTGTGTGTGTGTGTGCGCACACGTGCACACACACACACAACAACAACAAAGTAGGGGGAGTTCAGGGATTTTATATTTTGATGTTTCTAATTTTTTTCTAAGATTTGAAAGTCTAAGATCCTACAGTATTTACCATTTTCAATGCTAAGATGTATCATGGTAACTCATGAAAACTTTTAGTTCTAAAACATGCCTAACAGACGATGGGGGACTTAAAACCAATTGTGTTTCTGAGAAACCCAAAGCTATTCCTAAAGTTGTAGTCAATTAAATTGATGAAATGTAGCAACTAAAATAGTAATAAAATCAATTGAGGATTTTAATTTTGGGGTTTATCCTACCTAATTTTTAGAATGTTTTAAAGTGAATGATGTGATGAGTTAGACAGGTTTGTAAAAAGCACTTAGTGAAAAATACCAAGGTCTTAGACTCCCTTACAATTCATTAAATCCATCCATTTTCTCTCTTTTTCCTTCTCCTCTTCTTTCCATTGACACAAGTTTAATAATCTAACAGGACATATTAAATCGTGATGCTTTTTTTCTCCTTGTTTTCCCCTCCTCATTTTAAGGTTGAAGCTATGTTTTGCCATTTCCCTGTTCTGGAATGTCTATAATGTACTCTGTAGAAAGCAGGAGGTTTGACGTGCTCCTTTAGTTCTATTCAGCTTTGTTATTATTTTGTTCATAATCCTAAAGCCATGAAAGATTATGCTGGTGTCTAAAAAGGGGGAGTTCAGAACAGATGTGTGTGTTAGAAATAAGCTGAACAGAGAGAGAGAGTGTCCTGATAGATTGAAAAGACAGGAAAACTTCAACTTCCTGAGAAGAGAAGCACTTTTGCTCAAGGGTCCAGTTGCCTTTGGATTGATGGCAAGACCTCAGAGAGAAATGGCTGCCATCTGCTCTATGTCCCACCCTTGCCTAAGAGTCAGATGCTCAAGACTTAGAGGAAAGCAGCAGAGCAATTTCTTCTGAAGTGGCTTGTGGTCTCAGATGATTATGGGTACCTGAGGGGGCACCAGATGGATGAGTGACCACCGGGTGGGCCTTCCCAAAATCTTGGTGCTATTTTGTTCCTGGTGTTTTAATATTCCCATGAAGTGAAGAGAGAGGAATCCTACAACAATAAACTGGAGAACAAAATCAGTATTAGGTTAACTGAAAATAAATTTTAATAGGAGATTTCTTGCCCACCTGATCTTACGGGCTGAGATTCTGACAAATATCTTGATATACTTTGTTTTTTTGTTCCTGATTTGTTCTTCCTACCTCTCTTCTGCCCTCCTTTCCTCTCTCTTTTTTTTTTCCATTTTCCCTCTCTCCCTCCTCTCTTTTCTTTCTTTCTTTTTTTCTTCCTTGGTATCTTTCTATAGTTAATCTGAGTCATAATGATTGGTGACTTTCTGGAATGATTAGCTTAATAGGGTGGGGTATTGTGTTAATGAAACATAGGTCCCAGTTTTATATTTTCACTCCTCTAGAAAGCTTTGACTGAAGATGGTTCCCTATCCATCAAGAATTCTACAAACAGCCAGACATGGTGGCACATGCCTATACCCCTTCTACTCAGGAGGCTGAGGCAGAGGGATCACAATTTTGAGGTCAGTCCCAGCTTTTAGCAAGAGCCTGTCTTGAAAATAAAAAAAAGGAAAAAAATGTCTAGAGGTATAGTTCAGTGGTTTGGAGTGCCCCTGTGTATAGTCAGCAGTACCACCAGTAAACCAAAATCCACAAATAGGAATTTATTCATCATAGGGAATTTCATAAATGATGAATGATCATGACTAAAAGATATATGTCACTATCAGCATGAGTTAGTGCTGCCAGTAGCTAATGTCCATATATAGGAGACAGGAGCACTTCACATTGTACTCAAGGGAAATCATGGGTTCTGTGTTTCAGAAATGATAATGTAAATGGAAATAATGATGTTTTTCTTCTTAATATCATGGCATTAGTTGGAATGGAATTATTAGTTGTGGATTGTGGTAGCTAAAGCTTGTCTGCTCAGTAGGTTTGGTTTTCATTGCCATTTCCATTCTTCTGCTAAGAGTCCTCTTTCTTTTGCTACAGAACATCTGCTATGGAAGTGACCACAGGACCTGCCCAAGCAGAACACCTGTCTGCTCAGGACATTGACTGAGTAAAGGATGACCACGATGGTAAAAATTGATTAAAACACTTTAGGGAATATTTCAGTAGCATTCCTAACTATAAGTATAATTTAAGCCTAGAATTGATAGTTCCCATTTTTGCCACTACATGACGAAATCTCATCTAAAAACAACAACAACAAAAAAGCAAAACAAAAAGAATGAAAACATTGAGTCTACAGATTCAGCCCATCTCAGGCTTGATAATTTCTTGAACTTCTTAGGTACCTTAGCCAATATAAATTACCCCCACCATTGTTTTCCTTAAACTACTTTGACTTGGGCTTCTGACATTTGCTTTCAAAAGAATCTAATACAGAAATCACATCAAGTCAAGAAATAACAATAATCATTAAAGAAATCATTTTCCTGGAAAGCGATTCTAATTTGTAGCAAAAGAGCTAGTCATGGTAATAGCATATATCCAATAATATAAACATTAATTCTATATCTCAGTAGCATGTCTAACCTCATTTTCTCTTAAAGGTCTCCAGTAGGAATCACTCCATAAAAACAGAATTTTGCTTTTCTGCAAGTTTTCTAACTTTTGAGATATGAATTATTCCATATAGAAGGCTGCTGTGAGACCATAATGGTTTTTCAGAGAAGATAATAACTGTGTATCAATTATAGCCAGAGACCTTTTCTATTAAGTTGTGGAACATTGTATAATAATATACTAAGCATACACAGGGAAGGGCTCTATTATTTGCCAAAGATGTTGTGGGGTTCTGGATTTTTCTGTCTAAGAGAGATGGCATTTATTTCGTTTTTTTAGTCTTTTTTGGATGAGTAGCCACATCAAACCAATTGATCACCAAAGTTTGTTTCTTGTTGATGGGTCATATAAGAGGTGACATTATTTTGTATTTGAAGGCAGAATCTTTACAGAGTGGTATTCTTGCAAGTACTAGCAAATGAATAAATTTACTATTTTAGTCAGCTTTTTTTGTTGCTGTGACTAAATGACCCGACCAGAACAATTGTAAAGGAGGAAAAGTTTCTTTGAGGGCTCATGATTTCAGAGATTTCTCAATCCACAGACAGCAGGCTCCATTCCTAGGGGCTCCAGGTGAGGCACAATATCGTGGTGGAAGAGTGTAGTGGAGAGAAGCAGCACACATAGATGATCAAGACACACACACAGAGAGAGAAAGACTCACTTGTCAGATACAAAATATATACCCCAAAGCCACGCCTTCAATGCCCCCCACAGCCAAACTTCACCTGCCTTTAGTATTCAGCTCAGCTCAGTTAATTCCATCAGCTGATTAATTCACTGATTGGGTTAAGGCTATCTATCATAACCTAGTCATTTCTTCTCTGAACCTTCTTGTACTGTCTCACACATGAGCTTTTGCGGGACTCCTCACATCCAAACCATAACACTTACCATGCACTCCTGTTTGAAGTAAATGATTATTTTTGTGGTATTCTGCTTAATTAGGAGAAAATTGAAATTATTCATTGAAACATAGTGCATCTCATTCCCTTGACTTTTGTATTGGTTGGGCGATGGTATCTAGTGGTAGAAACTAGGTCAGGCTAGTTTAAGCAAAAAGTGTGGATTAATGAGCTTTTTTTTTTTTTCTGTGAACAATTTATTTGACAAGAACAGTTTAGAGGAGAAAAAGTTCATTTGGGGCTCATGGTTTCAGAGGTTCAGTTCATTGCTCTGGGTCTGCAGTGAGGCATGAGGCATGACATTATGATGGAAAAACATGGCGGAGGAAAGTTGCTCAGCTTGTGGCTACTGGAAATCAGAGGGCGACAAGGAGTCAGGGCACCCCAGTGACTTACTTCCTCCAGTCAAACTCTACCTGCCTACAGTTACTAAACTGTAGATCATTTAACTATCAACTCATTTATTGTTTCCCCCCCCCCTAAATTCTACATTTAATTTTTAAATCAGTTTTAACTATGGGGGTTAGTAATGATTTTTATTTTTATGAAATGTCCTCTTCAGACATAGTTGTATTTTCTAATTATTTCACTTCTAGTTTTTATTCCTATTTAACTGAATTTAGTACATAATTAAAACTTTCCAATTTCTTTCAAATATTTTGCTGCTTGTGATCATAGTATCTAATTTGTGCTATTAGTATGTTATTTAAAAATATTGTCATTTTCTCTGTGGTATTTGAGAAAATTGGCTCTTTTCTTTTTAAGATTAATTAGATCACTCTTGCTGAATATACTATTTATTTCTTTGCATATTTGGTTGTTTCATATCTGCAGGATGATCATCTAGATTGAGAGAATGTGTTTAAAATAAAATATTCTATCATTTTAAATTTTATGCATCTTATTTCAGCTGAGTCCAGGTTGTTCGGTAATAGACAGTGCTGTTCAGTTTGTGGCACATTCTTTGTTTCATTCACTGTTTCATCACTCAGAATATTTTTGTTATGTTGACATTTTTTTATAGCTTATCTTTTTTTAGTTGAGTCTGGTAAAGAGAGTTTCTCTTAAATGTGAACTTTTATCTTTCACAGAAGTTTCTTTAACTTTTTTGTTCATTTCCTTTTTAGTTTCTCTTAGTTATACATGATATTAGGATTCAATTTAACATAATAGTACAAGCATGGAAACTTATTTGCTCTAATTCAGTCCCCACTACTTCCCCATTCCTTCTTTTCCTCCCTCCATATTTCCTTCTCTCTACTCTACTGATTTTCTGATATTTATTTATAGTTTTTTTAATTAGTGCCTTGTGAATATGTGTAAACATGAGATTCACTGTGACATTTTTATATAGGTACATGGAAAAGTTGGGTTAGATTCATTACACCATTCTTCCCTTTTCCCATGCCTCTTCCCTTCTCCTCAATCCCTTTCTTCTACTGCACTGATCTCTATTCTATTTTCATGAAATCCTTATCCCTTTTCCTTTTTCTCTTATTTTTGTCTAGCTTCCTCATATCAGAGAAAACATATGGTCTTTGACTTTCTGGGTATGGCTTATTTCACTTAGCAGTTCCATCCATTTACTGGCAAATGCCATAAAGTCATTATTCTGTATGATTGAGTGATACTCCATCGTGTATGTGTGTGTGTGTGTGTGTGTGTGTGTGTGTGTATCTATATATGTATATATAAAGAAAATGTGATATATATCACATTTTCTTTATATAATTGTCTACTGAGGGATACCTGGACTGATTCCACAGCTTGGTTATTATGAATTGTGCTGCTATAGACATTGATGATAATATAATTTTAATTCGGTGCTATGGTTTGGGTATGGGTGAAGCATGTCTCCTAAGGGTTCATGTGCTGAAACCAACCTACTTTGAGGCATTAAGTGGATGGAAATGTTATCTGACGACAGTGTTTGGAGGTGGGACCGACTTTTGGTAAATGAACAGTACTAGATATGATTGTCAGGGTGGAACCCCCTTGATTGAATCCTAGAGGCCTTTGTAAGATAAGAGAGACCACAGGGGATACTCTCTCTCTCTCTCTCTCTCTCTCTCTCTCACACACACACACACACACACACACACTTCTGAACTCCCATCATGTGATGTCCTGTTCTGTCTCAGAACTCTGCCACCAAGAAGGCCATCACCAGATGTAGCCGTTCTGTCTTAGGCCTCCAGAATTGTAAGCCAAAATAAACCAGTTGTCTTTCAGATTTACCCAGTCTGTGATGCTGTGTTATTAGCAGAAGAAAACAGAATGATACAGTGAAAACAAAAAAAAATCACATAAAATTGCATGGTCACAGTGATAACACAAGAATATATACATGTGCAGGCAAAATATGGATGAAATATGGAAAACAGAAGTGCTCACATTAATGAATAAAAGTAGGAGCACTTAAAAATATCTCCTTAATGTGGTTAGAATAGGATCTTAATAATTTCTTAAAAATTCATAGAATTAAGGAATTAAGGATCTCAAATGACCTTGTAAATTCACTTGTGCCATATATGGATAGCATAAATACTTAAATGACTCTATTAATTGGCAGAAGCCAATCCCATTAACTGAATGGGGCTACTTCTTGTGTATCCAGTTTCCTGTCTCTTGACTGTTCCACGTATCTGCTCCCTGAAGGGTTTGCTTTGCCTAATCCATCTCTCATCCCTCTAAGTTACCGTTTATTACTTCTTTACCTCTTTATTTTTGGAGCACATTGCAAGTTTCTGAGAGGGAGAATCATGGCCTCAGATGTCCTGATAAGGCCAAGAGACAGGGGAAGGAGGAGAAACATGGTAGGCAACTTCTAATGGCTTCCCATTACCACCAACCCCAGGTATCCACACACTTGTGTACTCTTCCTTTTTGAGTGAGCTGAAGCTTCTAAAGAATAGATTTTGGCAAATATGTTGGAATTGTCCTCCCTGTGATCCCACAGTGCTGGCATTCTTGTATTCCCTTTCCCTTGCTTGTTCTGATGAAGCCAGTTGTCATTGTAGTGAGCTTCCCTATGGAGAGGCCCAGGTGTAAGCAACCTTGCAGCCAACACATCCTGAGTGAGGAGTTGAAGCCTTACTTCAAAGCCCCTGTGAGAAAATGAATCTTGTCCATAACCATTAGAGTGAGCTTAGACATGAATTCACCCTAGTTGATCCTTAACTTGACTTAGCCTTGTTGGCAACCCCGAGCACAAGTATCCAGCTAAGCTGCCCTGGAATCTATGCCCAAAGAACTTATCAGATAATAAACCCTATGTTGTGATAAGCCACTATAATAAATAGCTAAAATTCTTAAGATGCTCTTCTGTGGAAGGGTTCCATTACTGGTGATCTGCACTTTCATAATGTAAGGATTAAAGGGGATTTTCCTCTTCAGATTTTAAATTGTGGTTCAGTACTGTTATTTCTTTCTTTTATATACACTTTTATTTACGTAATCATGTTTTTGGAGGAGGAAAAGTTAAAATTACCATTTATATGCAGAGAAGGAATCCTGTATGGGCTAAAATTATTAATCTGTAACGATATGACAATTTCTATTAGTTGCTTAGTCCTATGAATTACGAGCTTTAAAACACTTTCAATAAATCTCTTAACTTTTTCTCAAGTGATTTTCCACAGTATTTTATTAACTCATCTATCTCATATTATATAGTAAACTTGAGTCAGGGATTATTGAGATTAAGGGACAATTTAAGATATGGCACTAACCTAAGGCTAAAAAATTATTGGAAATAAAAGACACAGTTCAATTTAACCACATTCAACCACTGTGCTTTAGGAAGCTGGGGGTGTGGAAAATGGGGTAGGTATACAGACAAATAAGGACAATCCTATTCTTGAGGACTTGATAAATGCTGCAGGGAGTTTGGTGGCATTTTTAAATTAACATTTAAGCATAATTTTTTACTAAACAGAAATGTAGATGTGACTGAGACAGTTGTGGGGGACTTCCTGGAGGAGCAGCACATGATCTGGATCTGAATGTCAAGTAAGATTGATGGCCTTAAATAAGAAAGTCAGAAGACCAAAGAGACAAATGCATTTCAGATAGATAAAGCCTACAACACAACAAAAAATAATCTATTCCCAAGGGATAGAGAAGAACCCAGATTAGCAAAACAGTAAAAGGAAAAGCTGTTCGTATAAAAAATAATAATTTTGTAGGGAAACTTTAAGAGTTTGGATTTTATCTCTGGCCTTGGTTCAAAAACAAACATATCTGCAGAAGTCAGATAAGTAAGTAAGAGGGCCAGGTACAGATGCACAGGATCCAATTAGGATAGAGGTAGGGATGTGAAGAGTAAGTCCCACTATCCAGCTGAAGGTAATTATAACCATGTAAGTAAGCCCAGATAGGGTTGCCAATACCTGTTTTGGTTTAAGACATAGTATCTATATTTTATGTAAAATTGACTGCTTTTTTAAATATTGGATTAAAAATGCTTTGTGAATATGGCTAATCTTGGTTATCAATTTGACTAGATTAAGAAATTCGTGGAAAATTGGTAACACACATTCTAGATGTATCTGTGAGAGTGTTTCCGGAAACAATTGGCATGTGGTTGGTGAACTGGAGGGGGAGATCTCCCCTGAATATGGGTGGCCCTGTCCAATGAGCTGGATGGAATAAAAAGTGGAAAGTGTGCTCATGCTTATGTAATGCCAGATTTGTGGGCCCCCAATCGACCTCCAGGAGCTGAATCGGATGCAATCACACTAAAGTCTTTATTGCAAGCTTGAGCCTGGACTTACAACCGTTTCCACTGCATCGATCCCGAGGAGTGAGTCCCAGTCCTTTGTTCAGTGAGAGTTTATAGGTTTTGGAGAATACTCTATGTGTCACAACATCCACAGCAAATCATTTCATACAGCGGGAAAATCAAACAACAACTCTTAACATTGATTAGCACATTCACTGGCGGGAACAAGTTGGGTAAGGGTGATTGGTGATTTCAAGAGGTGGATACATTTGAACTGATTGGTTTAGGCTGCGAGGGGTTGTAAGAGTGTGTATGCTAAACTACAGGGTTGCCTAATTATGTTATCAATCACTAAAACTACTTGAGGGTCACCTGGCATTTCAGATATTGTCCCTGTCTCATGCTGATTGGTGGTTGCTAGGGGGTTGCAATGGGTCCTCACCTAGTGTAACTGAGTCCTGGATACCTGGCACCGCAGATCTCTCCTGTTATTTACAAACAATTCAGCAGCGTGGCTATGTGCCTAGGAGGCTCTGTGGGTTTTTCCAAGGACAAGGGTCACACCCTGTCCCTCTGGACAGGCCTTGAAATCCCTCTGGGTTTTCAAAAATGGAGTCACATCAGTTTCTCATTTATAAGATGGATTCTACTTGAATGTGTACATTTTTTTTTTGCTGTTGTTATCACCCATGATAATCAGTCTCCAGATTCTTCAGCCTTTGTATTAGACTTATACCAGACTCTCCAGGAGACTGGCTGGCCTTCAGCCTTGAACTAGGACTGCATTATTGGTCCCTCTTGTTTTGAGGCTTCAAGATTCTTGGAATTCTTGGAATTCTTAGCTGCTCCTATTTTCCTGCACTCTTCAGCCTGCAGAAGGCCGTTGTGGAACTATCCATCCTCTGATTAAATAAGCCAACCTAATATATAATTCTATCAGTTCTGTTCTTCTAGAGAACTCTGACTAATTTAGTTATCTATAGCCCATGGACTAATGGTGGTCGATTGTGGGCAATAATTTTGGTAGAAGAAAAGGTTACAAATTGTGTCTTAGGAAGATTCAGTGTTTGTGATAGACTGAATGGGATAGAGGTGTAAAAGAAAAATTGTACCAGAGTAGTTAAACCAATAAGGGAGATCTTGTTCAAAACTGTTGCAGTAAGGGAGAGAAATTGAACTCAGCTTTGCTAACCAAAAGCAGGATTTTTTTAAGTGCTGGAAGATACTAGTAGAAAAGCACTGAAAGAAGTTAGTAGGGAGGTGGATCCATGTGATGAGGCTATCTGTGATTGCTAATGGGCTCTTAGGGAAGTTGGTTCCTCACTTCTCACAGAACTGCACAATGCAGGCACTATCTCTCTGGGTGAGTACATTTCAAAAGTCCTTGAGATATTTCTGGGTTTTAGAAGATTTACATCTTAAAGGGTCAGGGAAGAATTTACAGCTGCCTGTTTTATAAAGTAAATGCTTTAAGAAAAAGGAGATCAGGGGCCTATGGTTTGGAAGAAACAACTTGAGTGGAATGTAAAGACCTTCTCAGAGGATTGATGCAGGGTGATGAGCTAGAGGCTATAGCAATAGTCTGTGTGTGGAGTTCCAAAGTAAAGAACTAAAATCTGAATCATGAGTTTATGAAAGACTTTGAAATGGGCCAACAAGATTATTAGGTGCTTTCAGTTGGAGAGCATGTGTTTTCTAGTGTGCATCTTGCCTGGTTATCTGAGTGTATGGGATTTGTGCCTTTCACTGTCTGTGAACTATTTTCCAAAGTTTTACAATGTAGGTTATAATTAACTGGTTGCCATACAAATGAATCTTTTTCATAGACATGCAAATGAGATCTGTCTGCTATAGAGACCATTCATTTTCCTTCCTCTCTCAACTCAGTTAGTAAACCAGTTTCATTTACTCATAAATTATTTACATATATTTATGAATTCATTTCAGTATTTTTTAAAATTTGGTTCTTTGAATGGTTGGAACATTTTACTGGTTCCTTATTAATTATTGAGTTACAGTATTTGACATGTTCATTTTATGTTTACATGTGTCTTGATTTTGCCATCTAAACATTTTCCTTTAATACCTATAATAGAACAGAAGGTGTACATGTAAGAGGTTGAAAAGGTGTAATAGATGTGACCCAATGATAAATGTGAAATTTAAGAGAGGAAAGAGATGCTAAGGATGCTGTTGAATTTTGTACTGAGGTGCTTGGATGGCTGATTTTTAATAAGCAGAAATAGGGGAAGGTGGCTGAAGAGAAGTTTGGATATTGAAGTGGGAGTGTTATGCTCGAATTTGGGACCCCCCAAAAGACCTCCAGAGACCAAGATCGATGTAAGCAGCAAAGAGGTATTTATTGTGAGCTAGCTCAGTCCTCCGTGCACACACAGCAACTGGTGACACTGAGAGGCCTAGGGTTTGCAACAGTTTTATACACTCTTTGGAGAAGGCAGGGACTTCACATTCATCATAGCATCTCTTAGCAAATCATCACACACCGCGGGAAAAATCATAAAACATGATTAGTACATTCACTGGCGGGAACAAGTTGGGTAAGGGTGATTGGTTAGTACAAGAGGAGGATTCGTTTGAACTGATTGGTTTAAGCCACGAGGGGAGTACGTGCTGAACTGCATGGTTTCCCAACATATTATCAACCACCATAAACTACTGGGAGGGTCATCTGGCATCCCAGGTATTTTCCCTGTCTCATGCTGATTGGTGGTTGCTAGGGGGTTGCTATGGGTCCCCACCTAGCCTGACTGAGTCAGGGACACCTGGTGCAGCAGATCTCTCCTGTTATTTGTAGATAAACAACTCGGCAAGGTGGGTATGTGCCTAGGAGTGCTCTGTGGGTCTTTCCAAGGACACGGGTCATGCCCCCTTCTTTGGACAGGCTTTGCTCTGAGGTAGAGGCTGGTTTTTCAGGAGGACAGATATTCTTTTTTTTTTTTCTAAATAGGAATTTTGAAAACTAGTCATATCATCTAGTGAAAGGGTCCAGGAGACCTTTAATTAAAAAATAAATCTTATTGTGTATATTCAAGACCTACAACATGATGCTATTATATACACATGCACATACACATATAGTAAAATGGTTACTATAGTGAAACAAATTAACATATCCATTATAGTTATCCAATTTTCCCTCCTGTGGCAAGCACAGCTATGATTTATTCATTTAGAAAAAAAATCCTGAATATAATACACTAACTATAGTTCTCATTTTGTATGTTAGATTTTTTGACTTGTTCATCCTACCTATTTGCTACTCTGAACTTGGAAAGGTGTAATTGATGCTCTTTATGAACAGCAATGCTGGAGACATAAATCTGAGAGCTGTTTGTACAGAGGTCACCTACAGAGTAAATGGATCACTGAGGATAGAAGCATACAGAGCAGCTGAGGGCAGGGCCTTGGGGATCATCCACATTTAGGAATAGGATGATGTTGAGGCAGCAGACCAAGATAATCATCAAGAGTGAGTGTTTGCTAGATTTTTAATTTTTTTTTTCAGGAGGGGACACTCTTTTAATCTCTTTTCTATCTTTGAGAACTTTGTTTTAAATTTCATAGTCTTGGTTCTATTAGTCATGAATAAGTCCTAGCTTCCAGCTTACCAGATTCCTTTCTCTCGAATGGTAGTTCTGCACCTTTCTGTAAAATCTCTTGGAATCTTAGAACCCAGATGTGACTCCTAAAGCTGCCATTTTAGCTATGCAACTAAATACAAGTGAATTCATTTTTCTGAGCCTCAGTTTTCTCATGTGACAAAAGTTGACAATTATGTGACAGTTATGCTTTTTCCATATAGTAATTATGAGAAATAAGTGAAATAACATGAAGCCATGTCTAGCATAGTACTCAGAATATAGCATATGCTTTTTGAGTCTAAATATGAATTGCCAAATAGGCTATTCTACAAAGACATGGTTCATTTGTAACTTTTGCCTATAGCTGAAAGATTTATAATTATATCACATTTATTGGGAAACAGCTATTTATTACGATGAAACGATATGCTTTTTATACTCCAAAAGAATTAATATCCTTGCAGATTTCATTACCTTCTTCCTTTTTTACTTCCTTTTCTTGGCTTCAGTGTATCGTGAGAAACATTTTTTTCATATTTATGTGTCATTTTGTGATTGGCTGTTGTGATCCTATAAATGCAGACCACAAAAATATCAGGAAAAAATGGAATTAAAAAACTATATTTTGGCTTAATATGAATAAAATTCAGAACTCTGGTTTAATGTGAACCCTGTTATTTCTTTTCTTCGTGGAAATCTCATATTTCAGATAGGCAGCTTGCTTAAGAGTTTGTAAGTGATTAGGTAGTATAGTCTCTGAATCTGTCAGTGTCTGCTTTTTTTTGTTACATTTTATTCACACGCTTTTGTTAAGCATATAAATATAGTTGCAAGGTTTTGTAGTTCATTTTGTGCCTTTTAATAGTTGTTGAGTTCACATGAAACTTTTTCTGGGCATCAGTCTGAAAATACTGCCTCTTTTTATTTTTATCTCCAAGATATCCAATCCAATCAAAGGAGAAAAAGAATAATGTATGTGTTAAATTTCCTTTCCTACCCCTATAATTTCATCAAGATCAAACAGATCCCACACATTGGCAGCCACACAGAACACAGACCAAATCGGATGCATATGTGAAGCTGTGATAAAAGAAAGCTTTCTAGAAAGGAAATAAAGGCCTAGCAGGCTGGCTGGCAGCAGAAGAAAGTGCTACTGTCATTATTAAGGGGAAGTGAATATACTGCCAAGGCTCAAAAAACATAGTATCAAATATTGCATATGGACCCAATGCTGAGTGATTCATTCATGTGGTCTTACTGTAAATGAGAGAGCCAAGTACCTTTTTTGAAAATCTGTTGATAACAAGATCCTTAGTTTGAGCGAGAATTGCTAAATAACCCAGCATGTATTGCCTCGTCTTACTTTTTAACTCTGCAATTATTTATTTTGCTTATAATTCTGTCCACCTATCGGTGCATTTAAGGAACACATATATAGGAAGATAAGTTGAAGGGAGCCAGCACAACTGTTAGGAATATGTTGTGTCATTTGTGAGTTTATTGAATTATGTGTTTAAAAATCATTCATATGTTTATTCCATTTTATTTTTAAAGTTCTAATCTAGTTACATATTCTTCAGCCAGTGGGCCTGTTAACTCTAAGAATGTATATTGATTACTCATTAATGCAATGCAACTGGAGTTCTCATCCAGATCTCTTCCTTTCTTCTATTTAACATATTATTGAACAGTCATGAATCTGTGGGGATACTTTCTGCACTTAAAAATCTCTCATTCTAGAAAATAATAAATAAATACAAGTATTTCACATAATAATTGGTGGCATGAAGATTATGAAGTAGAACTCTTTGACAGTGTCTGGGGAGTGGGTTTCTTTTTAATCAAGTGATCAGGAAAGGCACATGATCTGAATGACAGAATGACCTGAATGACTATAAGTAGGTAGGTTGTGGCTGAAAGAGGTGGGTCATTGGGGGGTATGCCTTTGGGGTATATATTTTGTTCTTGTTGAGCAGAGCACCCTCTGTCTTTCTTTCTCTCTCTCTCTCTCTCTGCTTCCTGCTGTCATGTCCAGAGCTGCTTTCCTTTACCACACTCTTCCGCCATGATGTTCTGCCTCACCTCCAGTCCTGAGGAATGAAGTCAGCTGTCTGTGGACTGAGACTTCTGAAACCTCGAGCCCCCAAATAAACTTTTCCTCCTATACAATTGTTCTTGTCACATTGCAGCAGTGAAATAGCTGACTAAAACAGGTGAGGGGAAAGAATTCAGGGGACAAGAGCAGAAGCAGGAGGTCATGGTAGGAAACTTGCGAAGTGATATAGAATAGAGGCGATGGTAGCCAGGTAAAAGGTCACTCAGTTCTGGATGCATTTCTCAAAGGGAAGAGAATAGAGAATGGCAGGGAAGTAACTAATAATGTTCATTTCAGATAGGATAGAAGATGATGAAAAATAAAGTATTCAATTTAAGAAGTGAAAAAATCAAATGAGCTTGTTTATCTTGAATAATTTATCAAGACTATGATGTGTTACAATAAAATGAGATCCCCTTGGGAATGTATCAATATACCTGTATCCCCATTTCCTTTTTCTTCATGTTACCCACAGATGTCACAGTTGAGGCCAATGAAATTACCTTCCTCCTTTTACCCTCTCCCCTACTCCTCTTGCAGGCTCACCACCACACCAGGAGTCTAGAACAACTTAAAAAGTAGAAGAACTTAGGAAGATCCAAATCTCAGACTCAATGCTAAAGCATGCTTTTGATATATAAGACTCATACTTCCTTTAGTGCCAGGGATATATGTTTAAAATTGGACTGTCATAACTTAATACTTTTAGTAACAAAAATTGTCCTGGGCACAGTGGTGCATGCCTGACATCCCAGCAATTTAGGGGGCTGAGGCAGGAGGATCTCAAATCTGAGGTCAGCCTCAGCAATGTAGCAAGCTCTTGCTTCAAAATAAAAGTAAAAAAGGGTAGGGGTTTAGCTCAGTGGTAAAATACCCCTGGATTCAATTCCCAATGCTCTAATAAATAAATATAAAAATTCTGAGCATTTTTAGTATTTTGAGTTTGATGTAGTTATGCATTTTACTAAAGAATTGATCTTAGGGAGAATTTTATCTTTCTGAGGTAGAGAGTCATATACAAATACTCCTGGAAGATTTAAAGAACATTTTTGCAGAGTACCTGTAACATGTTTTTTTCATGACACTAAAGATTAGGAAAGCACAAAGCAAAAGTTAGATTTTTGTTCTTTTAATCATGGTTAGTTACCCCTCACTAGCAGAACTCTACCTAAAGTGGAGTTCTGCTCTATTAATTATGCTTGCCAATACGTCCAACTTGACAAGTGAGTCAAACATTTTCCTACCACTTTCACATATTCTGCTTACACCAAAGCTAATATTGCTCCCAGATTTCAGTCTTATTGTGCTTAAGTACCATTGGTGAATTTATTTGATAACCCCTCCTTCAATTTGGTTAATTAAATGGAAAACATTAGTAAAATGAAATGTTTGTTACTACAGTAACAAAGTCTGACTGAAATTTTTTTTTTTTGAACTGGCTGTTTTGGCATTATAATTCTGCCTTCCAGATTCACCCACAAACAGGTTTCTGTGGAAACAGAGCCACAAATAGCAGCAGTGGTTATTGATTTTCTTTGGGGGCTACCACCTGGTTTCTGCAAAAACCCTGAACAGCTTATGCCAATTTCCATGTGTATTTTATCACCTCTTCTCTGCTCCTACCCCTCCCACATCCACATGGGCTTAAGATAATATATGCTTTTTTTTTTTTTTTTTTTTTGAAAAGCTGGAAGATTGACTCTGTCTTAGTCAGCTGGGGCTGCTGTAACAAAATATCATAAACCAGAAGGCTTATAATCAACTGGATTTTTTTTTTTTTTGGCACTGTTCTAGAGTCTGGAAATTTGCAAACAGGCTGCCAGCAGGGTTGGGCCATGATGTGAGTCCATTTCTTGGTTCAAAGATGTCCACTGCTGCAGCCTCACTGGCAGAAGAAGAAAGGGAGCTCTCTGAGTTTCACAAGGGCACTAGCCCTATTTGTGAGGACTCTGCCTGCATGACCTAGTAAGCTCCCAAAGGTCTCACCTTCAGAAACCATCAAATGGGAGCTTAGGTGTAACTTAAGAGTTTTACAGGACATAAACATTCAGCCTCTAGCAGGCTCACAAAACAAGGAAGTCCAACCTCTGCCTGTTATTAGAGTCTCTTAGGTGTGGCCTCCCCTAAGGCCAGCCAGTCCCTTCTGATCTTGTTTTGGGATCAGGCTTGGGCTGACCTTCTGCTCCTATTGATCAGTCCCTAATGCTCCTCTTTCTCCTGTACTCATGTTTTCCACCATCACCAAATGCTCAGCTGGGCCTTCATCTGCTTGTCAAGTAATTGTTTTCTGTAGCTGCTATAAAAGAATAGCTCAACTTTGGTGGTTAAATAAACAACCAGAAATTCACTCTTTCACAGAGACAGAACTTTGGAATCCAGGTGACAGTGCCTGGATCCCTCACATGCCCCGAGGGATATTCTGCTATTTGTGTCTCCCAGAATCTGGCCGTTGTCACCAAATGCTGAGTTTGTGACTGTACCACTCCAACCTTTTCAACCTCTCTTATGACATATTTTTCATTGCATTGAGGGTCCACCTGGATAGTGGGATCCAGGATTATCTCATCTT
The DNA here is from genome assembly GCF_021218885.2 of Marmota monax. Lineage (NCBI taxonomy): Eukaryota > Metazoa > Chordata > Mammalia > Rodentia > Sciuridae > Marmota > Marmota monax. The sequence goes on from NW_026694339.1 coordinate 2,658,896, forward strand.
GAGATCTTTAATTACATCTGCAAAGACCCTTTTTTTTCCTGCTAAGATAGTGTTCACCAGTTCAGGAGATTAGAACAAGGACATACCTGTTTGTTGGCCATCATAAAGCCTTCTACAAATAGTAACTAGCACATAAATAGTATAAGGAAGAATGACTCTTATTAATGACAACTCATCAATAGAGAAATTAGAGTTATTTCTATTAGTTCTCTTTAGACAAGTGTCTTTATATAGGTGGACTAAGGCATGAGTTATGGTTTATTCAGTTTCTCCTAAAAGCTCCTGTGTGACACAATGCAAGAAAGTTCAGATGTGAAATGATTGGGTTGTGAGAGCCTTAGTCTAATCAGTGCATTAATCCCCTGATAGGGATTAACTGGGTGGTAACTGTAGGTAGGTAGGGTATGGCTGAGGAAGTGGGTCACTGAGTTCAATCGGGGTTTATATTTTGTCTGTGGTGAGGGAAGCTGTCTCTCTCTCTCTCTCTCTCTCTCTCTGCTTCCTGATTCCAAGTCCTGAGCAGCTTTCCTCCTCCAGACCTTTATGCCATGATGCTCAGCCTCACCTTGGGCCCAGCAGTGGAGCCAGCTATCTATGGACTGAGTCCTCTGAAACCATGAGCCCCAGAATAAACTCTAAAATTATTCTTGTCAGGTCTTTTGATCACAGCAATGAAAAAGCTGACTTAAACAATTATGCCAATTCCCACATCATTGACCTCCTTTCTGCTATTGCCACACGAGATACCCTTTTGCAATCCTTATTTTACTCATTCTTTAAAGTTCCATTCAAGTTTGAACTCCTCAACAAAGTCTACTATGATCAATAGACATGATATTAAAAGCATCTATCATTTATCAAGAGCTTACTACTTGTCAGGAATGATACACAGAGCATTAATCATTCTATCAATACCCCCACTGTTCTTCTTCCTTTGACTTGCTATGACATTTATATCCGTACTACCATGAATACTTTTCAATTATATAGATACTATTTAATTGACAGATACACTAATTTCAAGCTGTGCATAAATTCCTTATCATATTTACTACTGGTATAGTACTAAAATATATAGTATATTACTTTAATTTTCTCTTTTAATCCTCAAATTGATTTTGCAATATGTGTGCCTTTCCTTGTTCTCACTTTTCAGATGAAGAAACCGAGGTTCATAGCTGCTATTTGTCCATGTTCTTTCTATAATTGATGAGATTATAATTTTAGCCAAGTCTACTGAACTTTAGAGGCCACATAAACTTATATATTATCTTATGTATTGAAAACTTTGTTGGCCTTGTCTTCTGAAGCATTCAGGTCGATTTGAAGCTTCTTAAAGTTATAATTTTGCTTTCCACAGTTGCCTGCTGTTTTATTGATTCTGTCATCAGCTCTGTGGGTCCCTTTAGCCCATGCAGTATAGTAATTAAATATGGCTATTAGAAGGAGGGCTAGTAAGAATTACTTATTACATTGATTCACATAGCAAGGCAGCTACCTATAAGAAGATCAAAAAAGAGATGGAAGGGTGAACAGTGTATGTATGTTTTGTGGGGGGCTAGAAACTAACATATTCATAAACAATGTTGCAGTCTCTCATTGTGTCTGGCCAATTTGTACAAGGTTAAAAGTGAGCTAAAAATTGTGTTAGGTCTCTTCTGTATTTTTGTTTTTTAACATGTAAGTGCATTTAAATGAGGGTCTTCCTGACAGGTATGGTTAGATTTGCCTTCACTGGTTTGATGCTGTCCTGTTGTTTGGAACAATGAATGCTGTTGGCAAGGCTCTCCTGCCATTTATCTTAAGCACAGAGCCTGCAGACCTTTTCTTTCAACAGTCACCAGTTTAAATCTAAGCCTACACTTCTGCCTCAATTCTTTGGAATGCAAGTTTTGTATTATTTTTAATATACTTAATGATAGAAATGATTTTTAGGCAAGGTCAATAAATTTGGTCCCCTTAGAAATCAGAATATTTCTAATGTCCTTTGTAATACAGATGTAAGTAACTGAGAGACCCAGCTCAAAAATGACAAAAACCACTCCTTCATTTTATCACCCTTTCCCTCTTTCTTTAAGCCTATTCTCATCACAAATAGAGAGTCAGGGAAATCAGCATAAATTATTTTCTCTCCTGCAATTGTAGAAGTCATTTAGTTAGATAGCATTAATAGCATCAGTAGGGGACTGAGAACTGAGGGAGATGTTGACTGAGCCCTGTGGCAAAACTACCCAAGCTGGAAGCAGAAAGAGAGAATAACATGGTGGTTAAGAAATTTCTAAAAATTCTTTGCTGTTCTTTAACAGCAAGACATTTACCCTCCCAGAACCACAGTCACATAAACAATGTCCTGGAAAAATTTTCTTGTCATTCATTTTAGTCTTGCAACAATAAAAATAAAAAGAAAGAAACATTAAGAAAGAAATATTCTTGAACTGCCCTCATACAATTGTCTAGGAATTTTACATCAACTGAGATAAAAAAAACAGCAGAACTATATATTCTAGCACAACACAAAAAACACCATTCAGTTTTCCCTGAATTTGGTTTAATTTGTTAATATTCAATTAATTATTTAGGGACAATTTACCTCCTATATCCTCTGGGGTAAAAGGGTTTATTTTTAAGAAACAAGTTTAAAATTCCCCTTTGTCTTAATGAAGAGATGAAAATATTTAGTTATTATGTTAAAAACTATGAAAGGTTTCCATTAAGATCACCAAGCTAATCTGGCAAATAAAAATGTAAGTAACTGTGTTATAAACTATTTACTTGGACAAATGGGTCTTAGAAATAAAACAGTTGCACATTTTCTTAGAAAATTAATTCAGCACTAAATGGTGAGGTTGATAATAACTAACCATAGCTTCTGACAGCTCACCTGGTGTCAGAACCTATCTCAGAATTTTGCATATTTGTCTTATTCAAAATTCATAAAAGCTTTATGACAATACCATTGCTTTAATGTCCAAGGAGATTGTCACTGGAGGTGGGCATCCAAGGAATTCCCTCCAAAGGGGAGAAGGGGACCTCAATTGTGCCCAGGCAAGTTTTTGACTTTCATCATGGAAAATTTTAGGGCATATCAGATAGTTAAGCACACACAGAGATTTATTCAGTGAAAAAGTAATAGGTATACCAATAAAAAATAAATAAATGAGCCAAATGAGGATCAGTAGAGGAAGGAGGATAGGGTGAGGGATGAGGAGAGGGAAGTGGAGGATCAGGACTGAAATGGAGTAAATCAAATTCCATGCATGTATGATTTTGTCCAAATGAACCCAACTACTATATATAACTCTAATGCTCTAATACCAATTTTTTAATAAAAGGAAATCAATGGGGCAAGATACACACTCAAAGGAAGAGGGAGCAGGGGTACTCAAAACTTGGGATGCACTTTGTGAGTCTTAGCCTCTTCTTTCAAGGGAATATGTGTCAAGGGTGTGCTTGGGGAAGTATGTGGGAACATCCTCAGCCTGGTGAACTCAGTTCCTTTGCTCATGCCTCACAAGACTTTGATGCTGATCTGGTCTGATCTTCTTCCACGATCTTCAGGCTAACATTGTCTCCTCTATCTATATTTCTATGTTTCTTAAAATACATCTCCCTCTGCTTTCTCTAAGCTGAAAACACATTGTGTAGGCTAACAGTGAACTTAAGCTTTCATCAAAATGCCGCGGTTTTCATAGATGAGTGAATTTATAGTAAGTCTAAGATTTGTAGATTTTTCAGAAATTTGGGAGTGACAAGACTGGAAGATAAAACAGGTCTGGGGAGTGAGTCTGATTTACAGCTACTGTCTCTTTTCCCTTCCCTTCTGACTCCTTTCTTTTTGTCTTTATTTCTTCTACTCTAAAGCAAGCTGATAAGAAAATTAAGAATGAGATAAATTATGTAAATTTCCCAAAGTTATGCTAGTCAAGGGTAGAGCCAGGATGTACCCTTAGTTAAAATATAATAAGTTTGCTGCTAAGTATATCACCTTCTCCAACAGTAGGCACCAACACTTTGTCTTATAAGAGCAAATATTTTATATAACTAAGAATGTGACAGTCCTTAGCTTTATGTGAGCTCTTCACCTATAGAAAGCAGAATGGTTAAGAAATCTTCTCACCCTTTAAAGACCATTCTGAACTGGGATATTTCAAGATAAAATCCACCTAAATTCTTCCTCATGCCTCCCATAAAATCCTGGATGGCTTTATCTGCCTTTAAAAATCCCTAGGACCCCTTCCTTTTCTTTGTAACATTCCTCATTAATGAATACTGTACCTATTATAAGAATACGAATAATATTATATCCTCATCTGTCATATTTGTCTTTTGTGTCTGGTGCTGCAGCTGAGGATCAGACCTCCTTGTTCTGGAGTACCCCTTTACTCCACCCAGTGAGGCCTCTTGGGGCTCTTTTTGATCTAGTCCCGAGTCAGGACTGGGCATGCAGTGGGGAGTCTGGGGACTGATCCTGTGTTATGGGCCCTTCCATGGGAAGATTGGCGTAAAGGTAAACCATTGCTTATAAAAATTAAACATTCTTAAAATTCCTAGCAATTAAGGAAATTAAACTACTAGGACTTACGATATGCTAAATTTATAAAGAATCCTTATCGAAACCAACTCAGAAATGTTTCAAGATTTCAAACCCATATATTAGGTAAATTTTTGCCAAAGAAGACTTGAATATTTTTTAGTTTAAAAAAATCAGTTTTCTTTTGTTTATCAGTTTAAGTAGCATCAACAGATATTTATTCTACTTGGATATGTTCTTTTTTGGATGGGGAGAGAATACTGGGGATTGAACTCAGGGGCACTAGACCACTGAGCCATATCTCCAGCCCTATTTTGTATTTTATTTAGAGACAGGGGTCTCACTGAGTTGTTTAGCACCTTGCTGTTGCTGAGGCTCTATCCTCCTGCCTCAGCCTCCTAAGCTGCTGGGATTACAATCATTTGCTACCCCACCTATTTCTCTTAATAAGAAATAATAAAACATTTTTCTTTACCTTCTTGTCACACAATCTACCCCAATAGCAAAGATTCTGGGTCTTAGCAAACTATCCTTCTATGTCTACACTGATTTTATTATATATTTGATTATTGAAGAAGCCAAGGTTTCTTATCTAGGAGAGCATGACTTCACCAAGTACATCCACATGGTTGCTAGAGAGCTTTAAGACAACTAATCAGTGAAAGTGTATAACCAAAAGATTTCCTCTACCAACCTCTTAGAATTCACAGAGGTAATCCCACTCTTAGTTCAACAACTGATTCTTTAATGTAATCTTTTTTTTTTTTTTATCTTTTTTCTTTTTCTTTTTTTTTTTAATACCAGGGATTGAACTCAGGGGCACTTAACCACTAAGCCACAACCCCAGCCCTATTTTCTATTTTATTTAGAGACAGGGTCTCACTGAGTTGCTTAGCACCTTGATATTGTTGAGGCTGTCTTTAAACTCCTGTCTCAGCCTCCCAAGCCACAGAGATTACAGGAGTGTGCCACCATGCCTGGTTTTTAATGTAACCTTTTATGTTAATATTTATCTTTGTTGTTTTAGGCATCTATCTTTTAATATTTCTGATTCTAGTCCCCTCAAACAATTGACCTTGCTATTACCTTTCAACAGATAGTTCAACAAGTTTTATAGGAATAGTGTATAAGAACCACTGAAAGAATTTCTGGAAGTCTGCTTCACCCCACTCAGGAGGTCTATAATTGCCTCTGAGTTTTTTGGTGATGTTTGATATTCATTTGTTTCATACAAAAGGAGGAGACAGACATCTGAGACCTCTGTTCCCAGTAAAGAGCACCAGGGAGCAAAACTCCTTGCTTTTGCATATTTCCAGTTGATAACACACACATACCTCCATCCTTCCTCTTATTAGGATCATAACATCCTATAATATCCATAGGATTTCAGGTTGGGTCCTTTGTATATTAATCTTTGTAAAATCCACCAGGGCCCTCCTTTTCTTTGAGTCTTTCCACATTAATGAATGTTTTCTATGCTGTAATAACCTGAATGAAGCCATCTTTTCAATCCCCTGTGCATTTTGTCTTTCACATAATTTATTCATCAGTTTCTTACAATATCCTTAAAAAGCTTATATCATTCTTATTTTGTGGATGAGAACATTACATTTAGAAAACTTAAGAAACCGAATCAAGTTTTTATGGCTAGTAATTCATGGAAATTTTCTGATTTTAGAATCTTAATCTGTAATTCATATATCACTATAAAGGACCTAAAGGAGTTACATTATTCTTTTCATATGTCACATTCACTTTAGAAATGAAATAGTCAATAATTTTCTCTAAGTTGAAAAGGAGATTATATTTTTTAACTTAAAACCAGAGCCAAAGTCCATAACTTGACGGATAGTCACTGTCTTAAGCAGAAAAATTAATTGTGTTATTAAATATATTATTAGTACAGAGACTTTGGTTTGAAACACCTGACCAAACTACTAACTCTATATACACTAATGATGGTAGAAGATCATATGAACTGGAACTTCCTTAGAAGATGTATCACATATTTTTCTGGGTTCTTACATAGAAAAAACCCACTAATATCATTGCAAATGAAGCCCACTCCTATGTATGTTAACCTCAGATCTTGATCACTTAATATTATTTGTCTTATAAAAGTTGGTATGTCATCCTGCTAGGAATACCTTATTTTCCTTACATTTTTAAGTAAGTCTCTCATTGCAAAACTCCATAGTTTTCTCTCCTACCTATTTCTGCAGCAAACTTTTTAGCTATAGTTTCTCCTCCTCCTCCTCCTCCTTCTTTTTTTAAAAAAATTTCCCCCGGTGTGTGAAACTGAACAAAGAAAACACTGAGCAATCTAGATATTACTTTGAAGAGTGGCCCTTACATTTTTGGCAATATAATATTCTACAATAATTTCTGGAATGCTCTGTCTCTCAGAATTTACTCTCAGTGCTTTTAATGTAAGAGAATATGCATATGTGAGGTTATCCTAAAATGAAAGCCACAGTTTGATATTGTCTTAAAAATAACTTTAATTTGGATTCAGGCAACTCTATCACACTCTTATTCAAATGATCTACCTTTAAGTGGAGAAGATTTAATACATCTAGTGAAAAATCAGGGAAAATACCATAATGTCTTAAAGAAACCTGCTGTTGCTTAGAATACTGCACGAATAATTCCCATCTGCAAATAGTTATTTATTACTTAGTTATTTTTAGATCCTTTTTTTTTTTTTTGGAAGCATTGCTCACAGTAGCCTCTGGGTGCATTTACAGAGTTTCATAATTAGCATTCCCAGTATAGATTACACACAACACAGAAGACAACATAAATACAGGATGTATTCACATACGTCAGCACATAGTTATACAAAATAAACAGGTAAGTGAAGATATCTTTCATCCATAATTTATCACCCAAAGAGATGATCTAATAATTCCTTGAAAGTAAAGAATCTTAAGTACTTGGAAGTAATAAAGGAGCTACTTCTTCATCCTGAAATTATGGTTTGTTTCTGGGTTGTGCCTTGTATCTATTTTAATGAAGCTATAACATGTTTTTGCTCTGAAAATGAGATTATTAGCTCTGAAATTTAAAAAAAAGTCAAACAAACAACAACAACAACAACAAAACCAAAAAATTTCAGTCTAACATCGTGGACTAGTCTATTGCAACTCAATTGCAAAAATAATTAACATAACCTCAAATGTGGAATGTGTAAACATATAAGCATGCTAAATATGATACAGAGGAGGTCTGCACTAAATAACAGTATCAATGGTCTTCCAAGATCAACTGATAATATTGTTGTCAGAATTAATGTGCTGGACTTGTGTTGGCTCCTGTTCGAAGAATCTCATCCATGCACAGACCCAGATGAATAAGTGACTCCCTATTGGGACACAGGTGACTTGATCAGTTAAGTTGGTAACCTGTGACTTGAGTGGCCTGAAGAATGAGTTAAATCAATTTAATTTCTTCTTTTGGAAAATTTAAAGAAAGTATGTGAAACTGTTGAACTGAAAGATCATGTTAGCAGCGGGGCAACATAGCCTTTATGGGGTCTGCAGACTTGGAGAAAAGAAAAAGCAGAAATTGAGCTGGGGAATGGCAGAAGATAAAAAGAAAGAACAATAGGGGAGGGAAGGAGAGAGACAGGGAGGGAGGGAAAGGGCTCTGGCTAATGATGTTTTTGTCTTTGTTGAATTTTGGTCTACAGCTCTTTTTCAGACTCATGCAAGATCTGAATATATCTTTACACTGTTGTGTGTGAGCTGGCTTGAACTGCTTTCCATTCCTTGCTACCAAAAGAAGTCTTAATGAAACAGAAGTTGTAACTGAGCATAGCACATCCTGCCTTTCTGAGAACAGGCTGTATTAGACCAGAAAGGAAAGGAATCCGGTAATGTTAACTACATTTAGTAATGGGGACATGAGACTAGCAAACTTCACCATTTCCTATGCAAATGTAGTGGTATTCCTGTGTAGTACTGTAAACTCTACCCTCCTCCCCAGGACTTCTCTGTAATTTGCTAGGAGCCTATTACCCCACTATCCTCTTCCAGGAAGGCACTTAGAAGAATGACAAGAGTCTGAAAGAGGGGCGAGGGAAGGAAGGAGAGAGATACACTTCTGGGATCCCAACTTAGAATGTATCAAATAGCAGTGTTTTAGAATTAAATTCCCTTAGGACTCAGGTGCATTAGATGCTGTATATGCATTAGCCTCCTTTTCCAAAAGCCTATGCTATCTAACAACCAATATTTTCAACTTTTGAACTATATCTGTTCACATGCTGGCTATGTATTATTCATATATATACATATTTTTTTTCTTTTTTCTGTCCCTGATTTTCACATGGCAAGATTTCTTGTAATGTAGCCCTTGGCTTGAACAGAATCTAAGCAAAACTGCCCTCAGTTACCCATCTACATTTGAAAATCCCTCCCTTACACTCCATTATCCTATATGATTTTTTTTCTCCTAACAGTTATTGTTGTCTGAAATTATCACATCTGTTTCAGAATTAGGACCTAGTCTTCATTTACATATACCACTTAGAACATAAACTAATGCCTGAGATGATGTAGATGCTCAATAAAATTTTGTTAGATTAATGGATAAAACCATTAACAACATTCTGAACATTTAAACTAATATCATTTGTAGTCATTCTCCCCACTCCGCAAAAAAAAAAAAAAAAAAAAAAAAGCCCTGAAATTCCATATTGGTTTTTAGTGAGTTTTAGATTATGAAGGTCTAATAAATTTTTATTACCATGTTATCAACTGGCAGGTTGATTATAAACCTTTCAATTCTTTAAAGGAGAGTTTATAAGAATCATTCCTAACTAACTTGTTGCTGAATTTCAGGTACCACAGCAAAATCTGTATATCTGTTATCTGGTTTAAATAATGTCTTAACTTGTGCAGCCATGGCAGAATATCAAAGGATGCAGGGCGGGGCTTAGATAACAGAAATTTATTTTCTCACAGTTCTGGAGTTGGAAGGCCAGAATCAAGGTCCTAGCAAAGCAAATTTCATTCTGAGACATCTTCTCTAGACTTGTAGCTGGCTGCCATCTTGCTGTGTGCTCACATGACTCTTTTTTGTGTGTTTCCTAAGGTGATTTCTCTCCTTATGGAGGGCACTATTCTCATGGTGTGGGTTCCACCATTATGATCTCATCTAATCCTAACACCTCCCTAAAGCCCTATCTCCTAATACCATTATGTTGGGAATTTGGATGTCAACATAATGGATTTGGAGGCAAGAAGGACACAAGCATTCAGTCTATGCAGCTTATGACTGATGGTTATTGCTTTAACATAATAATGCCCATATTGTGCTCTGCTTTTATGTTTGTAGAACATGCTACCCTACATTTTCTTGTCGAATCTGCCCTCATGATCTTGTGAAACACACTGATGCTGTACTTCCCAATTTTACAGATAAGGAAATTGAAGCTCACAAAGATTCAGTATCTTGATGGAAGTTCTGCAGTCAGGAAGCCAGAGAGACAATGCTACAACACCAGAGTCTGGTCTTTTACTTCAGCCCCTCAAGCAACTCAAGAGTAATTGTTTTGATCAGATGTTTATGGTTTTTCCCAAGGACTATTGTGAATCATTAGAATTTCACTGTAAATTTACAAATATACCCTCAGTTCAAACTGATGTGTGAATTTAGATAAGAACTCTTGGCTAAAAACCATCCAAAGAAAATAGGCAGTGTATGCACCCTCATGTGACCCTTGGAGATGACAGCCTCTGATCTCTGTGCTTACTCAGAACAAGAACTGTTATTGAAGGCTGCCTGAAAAGTAAACTTGATGTGTGATGTGCTGCTATCTGCGGTCAGCGATGATCAACTGTAAGTTAATATCCTCATCACAGGCATACTCTCGGCTTTGTTTTGGCTTAAAATATATCAGCTGGATAATCCCCAAACTGTGTCATTATCTTCAACCAGGAATGGAGAAAAGTGAGCAAATAGCAGAAATAATTCTGGATAGGTGTGCTAACTGATTTATACCCAGCAAGATTTCTTCCACTTGTATTATGCTGCCTAAAATTATGGTCCTTGTTCCAAAAGGCTTAGTGGTAGTAGGGTCTGTGGGATGGAGACACCACTCCATGCCTCTGTCTTGCCTTGATTCACCTCTGCCTTGAGTTTGTTCCTTGCTAGGGCCAGCAGACAAGACTGTGGATGATTTTTATCTGTACCAAGGTTGGTACTTGATTTTAGATCAGTCTCCACAACTGCCCTATTTCCTAATCGCATAAAAGGAAAAGAGAACAAAGAGATAAAAGGATGATTCTACTTTACCTTTTTATAGTGCATCTAACAGAATGGATCTCAGTTGAAGCTTTGTGTCACACTGGTGTGTCACTGTTAAATGTAGATTATGTTACAAATACTGAACTATTTAAATTTAAGAGGGACAGTTTTGGATTGATTTGCATTGAGAAAACTAAATCTGAGGTGATTTAAGGTTATGTCAATTTAATTCCATCTTCTTGGCTTCTGAGATATATTCAGAGATGGAGGAGGAGGGGCATTGTCATAGCCAGGAGGTCTGGGAAATGCGTACGATTCAGTCTATTTAGTGAACATGCGGCTGCTAATCTGGATTTGCCTACGGGAGTGTGTTGTACATATGCACCACATCTGTCTTGTATGTAGAGATGGGAAAAGGTTGAGAATCAGGTCAAACAGTGCTTTTTTCATAGGCCTTAGTTTGAGCTTGGCATATCTTAAATCCACCTTAATGGCATTAACTGTATTTAAAGGGGACTTCAGAGATTTTAGAGTAGAAGTAATGCCTTTTCCATTCCATACTGGATCCCCTGCTTATCTTTTCTTATTCTCACACACACCATTCTCCTCTAATGAGCCTTTGCCATGGGTACTTCTGTCCTGAAGAACTTCCTTTGTATCCTTCATTAGATGCTTCTTCTCCTTGCCTTTTATGGTACCTTTGTCAGAGCCTACCATATGAGTGTGCTGACTCCCAGTTCTCACTCTCTGGACCACCAGGGCTGGCTCCAGCTGACTTACTCCCTGTTGAACTTGGCACAGTGCTACTATGATCAATAAGTGAATGAGTGTCAGTCATTCTCTCCAGGGTAGATGTTTCCTCATCACTGTGGTCTAAATGTGTCCACCCCAAATTCTCACTGTGAAATTGCAACCCCAGTGTGATGACATGAGGAGGTGACCAGGTCCTGAGGGCAGAGGCCTCATGAATGGAATTAGTGCCTTTATAAAAGCAACCTCCAGAGATCTAGCTGCCTTGCTGCTCCCACCATGTGAGGACCCAGCAAGCAAGGTCCATCTCTGAACCAGGAAATGGGCCTACGCCATCTTGCCAGACAAAGAATTTGCTTACATTTTGATCTTGAATTGCCTATCTTCCAGAAATGTGAGGAATAAACTTGTTGTTTATAAGTACTTAGTTTATGGTATTTTGCCACACAAGCTGAAGTGAACTAAAGCACTCACTGTAGACAGAAGTAAATATGCCTTTCTTAAGATCTCATCAGGATATACATAAGATGGAATGTGAAGGGCTGGGAGACAGTCACTGGAAAACCCATCTAGAAGAAAAAAACTAGGTGAGTGATTCACATTGTACAGGGAATAATGGGCTGCTGAGAACATTTCCATTCATAAATTTGGGGATGTTGCCTGATAACACATTCCAGTACTTTCTCTCTTCTCTATAATTTCAGAACTTCAAAAAGTTAGGGGTTGAGATGCTGGGATAAGCAGGTAAAAAGCAATCTTTTAGTTTTTGCCCAACACATTCACTGAACTTTTTTGGCAAATGGAAACCTGTTCCATTATTCATTTGTATTCTGCCTGGGTCAGGTATAGCCCTAGTTGCTCAGGATATAGGACCTGTTTTTAGCAAGGTGTCACATACATGTTGAAGAGATGAAGGAGTAAACAGGACATTGCAATTCACTGTGAACCACTGTCCTCAAAGAGAATGAAAACATTTATAATGGACTTTTCTGTCCTGCTTTGTACAAAGGAAAATCTGCTGCCCCTTGCTCATTATACATAAACAAAGGCTTTATAGAGTGAGCTGGAATATTAGTACCACCAACAAGAGAATTCAAAGCCAGGGAAATTTTTTTTTTTTTTTGTGGCAATAGGTATATTTGGAGATGGGGCACTTAAAGAATTTCAACTAGTTTGTGAATAAGAAAGGCAAGAAAATAATTTTTCTTCTCAAGTAAAAGTGAGTTTTGAGACTAAGTCATGGTACATTTTTGTGGGTCATGAGAGAATAATCTTTCTGCTCACTGTTTGAGTTTCTAAAAATTAATCCCTAAAAGAATTTCAGGGAGAGAAAAAGAATGATTCTTGCTGTATAAAAAAATAATTATTTAAATGGGCAAAAGGGTGTGTGTGTGTGTGTGAGTGTGTGTGTGTATGTGCGTACTGGGAAAGGCTGGGAAGGAGCATCTTCTTCCCTGCTGAACTGAACCTATTTCTCTAGCTCCTTTTACTTCTGTCCCACCTCAGGAATGTGTGCCCATATATTTTCCATGGTAACCATTCCAATTCTCACCATTCATCAGACATATCATCCCTTCTCCTTGGAAATCCTTATTTCCTTTAGATCAGTTGCTGCTACAATCTTTCCACACCAAGAACACTGTTACCATATCTCCATTGTAGGAGGAATACCCTTGTTTCATGGTATGCCTATGCATTTATGACAGCCACTAGCATCTGTGGACACATGGGAAATGAGCACCCTAGTATGGGGTCTGTCCATATGGCAGAGTTAGGTGTTTAAGGCCTAGCTCTGCTTCATAATGAGCTGTATAACTTTGGGAAAATTATCTAACTAATGCTCAATTTGCTTCTCTAAAATAGTGATAAGAATAGCACCACCTATTACACAAAGTATTTAGTTTATACAGATAAAAGTAGATAGTATACAAACTAGGTAGACACTTGGCACTCAATGGCCATTATCTATTTTGATTAAGTTCCCAGTAAATATTTATTTAATGACCTTAATGATTATCTTCATCAGAGTGGTTTTTACCCAGCTGAATTCTTACTGTGCTTTTCTAATTTCCATTCCTGATACCTAAGAAATACAAATATTCATAGAATTCAGGCATTTAAAACTTTAAAATTCTCCGGGCCATAATTGGAACAAATAGTGAATGATGTACAGAAGCATAATTCATAAAGTTTTAATATGATCCAATTAAAATGTCCAAGCTTCAATGTAACTATTATCTTTAGTATATCATTCAATCTCATTTTTCATCTCCCTGAAAGCATTCCATAGCTGCTCTGGATTGATCTCACAAATTGCTTTTGGGAAACTCGTCCCAAGATCCAGTGCCCTCAGCCCTGTCTTCTCTCATCCCAAGAAACATCCTTCTGATGAGCCAACAATAAAGCAAATTATTTGCTTCTGGCATGTATGAAACTGCACAGTGACTACACTGCATTGTGGAGATAGAGACAAATTGTAGCTGGTGCACAGAGTAATTGCCAGTTTTGGAGAAATCTGCCCTCCCTATCTGATGGAATGGATTGTAATATAGAATGGACTGAAGCACGAGTTGAGAGGCCTGGAAGTACCTTTCTCTTTGGCCCTTCAGCCCCTGGTTGAAGGAGGTGTTTGGGGTGGGGGGTGGAGGAAGATCACAGGTAAACTTATTCATTTCAAAAGCTCAAAGTGCACTAACTGGAAGACGTTAAGAATTGGTGTCACCTCAGGTTTTTTATTTGTTTTCCTCTTTCTTTTCTGTTGCACTGATTACAATTCCGATTTCATCCCCCCCCCCCGCCCCCCAGTTATTTAAAAAGCAAAGAAGAGCAGTCTTCCAGGTGCCCCTTCCAGGTGTCATTTGCAGAGCCAGCAGCGGATAGGTGAGTGAGCACAGGGCATATCTATAATTCAGCTCCAGAATATTCCCCTTAATAATTAATTGAGTGCCACAAAAGGAGGAGGCCCAATAGGGCCCTCAAACAAAGCTGCCAGACAAGGACGACAGTGGTCACCCAGGCGCCAACCTACCAGCTCAAGGGGGGATTTGCTCCAGCAGTCTGGGCGAGCACCCCCACGGCTTGCTTGGCCCATCAAGGAGAGCTGGGAGCAATGCCCAGGTCACCTAGGTTTCTGGTTTTGTATGTGTGTTAAATTCATGTTTCCCATGCTGATCTTTCTTTCGTGGATTTGTGGGAATTGTACATTTGCATCCAAGTTCAGAGGTATTTCACAAGCTGACCATCCATAAGCAAACTACAATTCAGTCTCTGGATGGAGACTTGTCCCCCAACTCGACCCCACTGTGGGAGTTCTTGATTTCCCTTGTATGTGGTATGTGGTAATAACTTTTAAAAATCTTTAAATCGATCAGACTACTGTGATAAAGACCTCCTTTGAACCAGCCAAACCTCTCGCCAAGTCGTATTTCTTGTTGCAGCAACAGGTTCTCAGAGGGCTCCTCATCTGCCTTCTAAAGCCTCAGTCCTGGTCAGCCCTGCAACCTGCTCACAGTCTTCCAACTCTCTCCGCCTGGAACTTTTGCCTTCCGTGATGCACAGCCTCTAGCCAGGGCCTGATTTCCAATTTCTGAAACTCTCCCAGCACCAGGGTCTAATACACGTTTAAAATCGTTCTCCTCTGCGCCCTGAGGCCCGACCCCAGATCTGAGATCGGCAAACCCCTGCGTGCCAGGCAGGCGAACTTGGCATTCTCCCTAGCAAAGGGAGGGCTCCTGGCCTGAGGCCTCGCCAAAACATGCAAGAGGGATCCCAACTCCACAAATTTATGCGGGGAGAAAAGGACCCGGCGCCTGGATAGATGTAGAGAAAGCAGGTCAGGGGAAGGAGAAGATTCCCCAACGCACCCACTTTCGGGACAGTATTTTCCCTCGAGCCTTCCCTCCCACCACCTCTTTAGGGGCACCTGCGCTGCCGTCGGGACTACCACTGCAGCTCCACTGAGATCAGCTCCCTTCCGGGATTGCTCCTTGCCCCTGGGGGCGACACCAAGTGCCCCTGAAATTGTTTCCAGAAGCCTGGGAGTCGGGGGACTGGACCGGGGGGCGGGGAGTCTCGGCGTCGTGACTGCGCCCGCCCCGCCGCGCCGGGAGGCGCCCCTGGCGACCGCCCTGAACGCCACACCCTCGGCACGGCCCTGGCCCCGCCCCCGCCCGGCGCTCGTTCGCGGCCAGGGGAGGCGTGTGCTGCTTCTGCAGCCAGCGAGAGAGGGAGAGAGGGATGCATATTGGAGGAGGAATTCAGGCTTAACAAGTGATCGCTGCTGTCTAGGATTTTGTTTCTTTTCGGGGAACCTTGACTTCCTTTCCCAGTCCAGCCCTGCTGTGCTGAACTCCAGAGGAACCAGGAGTCTTGGGGTCTTTTCTGGGGCAGTCCGAATCCGATCCCCACCCCTAGGCTCTCGCAGCGAAGACTCCGTGCCCCCCTGGCCGGGCAGCAGAACTTGTCTTGTGGATATTTTGGAGCGTTTCACCCGCCAAACCGGAGTGATTTCTTTTACCCCCCCCCCCAAGATCATTCTTCCCCTCCTCCAGCTGTTGCAGCTTGAGGGGGAAAAAACAAATCAACGGGGGATTTTCTTTATTTTATTTTTCACCCCTCCTGGGAATGGTGAGTATGATACCTTTCTTATCTTTTCTCCACCCTCCTCTTTTAGCTGTTAAGAAACTGTGGATATTTGAGGGATAAATAATATCGAGAATGTGACAGAAGGGCATGAATGGAAGGCGGTTAAAAATAAACCAGGAGGTGGGAGAAGGGAGGTGCAGATGCTACGCGGCGCTCCGGGGGCCAACCCGAGGATGGGGTAAGTGTGCCCTGCTTAATGTGCCCAAGCGGGAACCTAGGTCTGGGCGGCGAAGGTGCAATTAAAGATGTCGTTTTTCAACGAGGTGGGATTTAGATTTAGCAGCATTTTGCCTCATCCCAGCCTCACCGGTTCATTTCATTTGGGAACAGCTGGTGAACGGGTCTGTATTGATGCCTCTCCCAACATTCTGGATTTGCGTGCATT
Organism: Marmota monax; assembly: GCF_021218885.2. Classification (NCBI taxonomy): domain Eukaryota; kingdom Metazoa; phylum Chordata; class Mammalia; order Rodentia; family Sciuridae; genus Marmota; species Marmota monax. The sequence continues at coordinate 2,675,458 of NW_026694339.1, forward strand.
TTCTGAGCGTTTGAGCAACCCATAGGGACTGTGTAAATGGCGTGCATTGAAGTATACATTTCTTATAGTGTTGGCCTTTCTGGTTCTGATGGATATATATGTATATATCCATATCCATATATATGTATATGTATGTATGTGTATCTCTCTCTCTCTCTCTCTCTCTCTCTCTCTCTCTCTCTCTCTCAGAAAAGATTCAGGTACCACCCTAACACAGTTGCAGGAATTAGCACTGAGAGATGAAAACAGCCTTGTTGTTGGGGGATGAGAAGAGGAGGGGTAGGATGCTGGGCTGGTTTTGGGGGCACAGGGATTGAGAAAGAGATAGTCTGCAAAATCCCACTAGTTCAGTGGTGTTAAAAAGGAAGGGAAATTCCCCTGCAAAGGTCTCTCCCATGAAGGGTCCTGGGAATCTGAATAGATTGTCTTAACATGAATACCTTGAGAAGGAAGAGAGATTTTTGAGCCTGTCTGGTTTTTTTTTTTTTTTGGGGGGGGGGGTGACTTCTCTTCTTTTCTCTTTATGTATCTCTCTCTTTCTTTTCTTTTTCTTTCATCAGGAACAGTGAGGTAACTGGAATCCAATCAAAAGGAAGGCAGTTTGCTTTTTGTAAGGTGAAGGAGGGAGTTAGATAAACTAAACCTAATAAAATCATGCAAATAAATAAATAAGAAATTATTTGGTGTGGAGCAGAAGAGGAGGGCTAGATCTTTCTCAGAGTTGATGGTGAATAAGGCCCTGTAGTTCATCATATTCTGGGAGTGACTTTGGTGGGAGTGGGTGTGCATAGTGTACAAATATATGGCACTTCAATTACACTGGGACTATATTTAAATAGTGCATTATAATTGTTGGTAGGAGTTGGGGAAGAAACGGAGCAAACTCTTGGGCTATTTGGCCTGTGCAAGTCTTTAAGGGATGTTGGCCTAACACTCCACTGTGAATGTAATCTCTAGGTGGCTTTATAAGTAAGCATTTAGAGACTTTCTAATGGTAAACACTCCCAAGTATGTAATGTTCAAAGTTGGGCAGAAGTAAGGGGAATGTCACACAAGATACCTTCAGAGGTATATTTAGTGGGTTAGGCTCCATCAGTCTCCACTCTTATCCTATGAGAATGTGTGTGATTGGGATGCTCTCTGTTTGCCACTTCCCTCCTTGTTACTTCATAATGTGAGCTTGTTTAGGTTGCAAGGTAGACAAGATCAGCAGGTGGTCAAGAGCTGAACCCTATTAATGGCTTCAGAAAGCCATTTCTCTACGTTTCCCAAGTGTTTCCAGTAATAGAAGCTAGTGGATGCCCTGCATTCTGGCTGTCATCATCCTCTCCAAATCCCTGGGTCATCCTCTGCATTCTTAGAAGTCCTGTCGGACAGAGTGAAAATAAGAATCAAGAGGAGATAGGACACACGGCAGGAGGTTTTATAGGTTGGAGCTGAGGAGATGAATTCACTTGACCTGAGAGAGCAAACTAAAGAAGAAGGGTCAGGGATAGCAGGTGACAGTGGGAAATGATTGGGACTACTGGGAGCAGGATGTGGGAGATTGGAAATGAAGGTGTAGGGAGAAGACAGAGGGTAGGAGACACAGGTTAAATTATAAGGGTATAAAGTGTGATTGGCCAAGAGCAAAGTCCACACAAAATAGGACTTAAAAAATAAGGCGATCTTTCCTTGAGAAGAGTGTTGGAGGAACCATTAAGGTGAACATGGAGGAAGTGCAAAGAGAGAAGATGATTATTAGAGATGTGGAAACTAGGATTAACTTCTAGGATGGGGGTGATAGGAATCTGGGGAAGAGAAAAACAACAGGGGCATGCTTCAGGGAGTCAGGGAATGCCAACTTCATTCCACCATTGGGGAGTGTCAGAATGCTATGGATGTTCTCACATTCCATCTTTCCCCTGCTACAAATGGTAGCATAGGACATGTGCCTTTGAGAATGGGTAGATAGACAATAAAGCATAGATTACTGTCTTGTTATTCATAACTGCCAGTGTTTATTGCCATTCATTATGCATGGTGTGCTATTCTGTCAACTCCCATTATCTCACTTGATCCTTACAAAGGTGGGGTGGGGGTGTTCGTATTGTGTTGTCTCCATTCTGTAGATGAGGTGATTGAAGCTCATTCAAGTAGTAGAAGCTGCATTGAAAAACACCCCTTTTACTGACTTCTCTACTCCTCAGACAAGATAGAGAGAAATGGCAGGGCGCTAAATTCAGAAATATTTTATGAGTGGAAACTTTTTAAAAAAATGCCTTCAGATAAATGAATGATGGAAGAAGCTTTCAAGTAACAACACTGTGATTGTGGAAGGAAGAGAATGATAGTGAGTGTTAAAACCTGGCACTGAGGAAGGGAAAAGGGAAGCAGAGCCATGTGGGTAGAGAATGGAGAGGAGAAAATACTTGAGTTGTTGCAAAGTAGACTGAGCTGAAATAATAAGAAGAAGGAGAGAAGGTTGTTGAGTGAGAGAGAGAGATTTAAGAGCAGTCTGCCCCACACTCTTGAAAATTTATGGTCTCTTCTTGTGTATTATGATTTGCCTGAGGACCAGAGAAGGAAGTGTATGTGAAGTAAAATTCTCAGTTGGCTCTTTATGATTTCATTCCTCTTTTTTTCCCCTATGCTTGTTTCCCAACCTTTTTCAGGTGAAGAGCTTCTGTATGATTTTAGCTGAAGGATGCTTTGCATTCCCTTAATTTCTATGGAGACCTCAGAGCAGTTTTTGCATCTGATGACACCTCATCTTGTACCTTCTCTACCTCCCAAGGTCTTTGCCTCTGTCTACAGCTTGGCATTGCCTGTGGGTCCAGGAAGCCTTTGATGAACTTAAGGGCAGAGGCTGGAGAATCATCTTGATAGACTGAGCAGCAATGGATGGACATACTTTAAGCCACATCTTAACATGGGTCAAACCATCACTAGAAGGCAAGTGCTAAGACAAAACATTTATTTGCAATTTATTTAAATTTGATGGCTCAGGATTTGGACAATTTCCATGGCAGAAAAATATATTTCATTTTCTAGGCACAACTGCTGGCTGTCAGATACTTCCTGCTTTTGAATCTTGCAGCATCATTACCGACCGCATCCCAGACATATTTCCAAATTTGAACATCTATCCCAAAACATAGATGTTCAGGAGATACCAACATTTTCTGACTTAGGTTTGAAGAGTGCTAGGCTATGTATCTAGACTAGCCAAGCCCTGGAGAGCAATGTTGAATCCCCAAGAAGAGAGAGCATGGGGCGTGCTGATTTAAAAACAGAAAATGCAAAGTTGGACTGAAAATATCCTTAGTCTTCCAAGCAATCTGCTTAAGGGTTCCAAACTTACCTTCATTTGGTGAGAAAAGAAGCTGCCCTATTTTTCTTTCCTCTTCTTCTACAACTGGAACCAGCCATTTCCCACAACCACCACCATGGAGGTTGCAATGGTGAGTGCGGAGAGCTCAGGGTGCAACAGTCATATGCCTTATGGTTATGCAGCCCAGGCCCGGGCCCGGGAGCGGGAGAGGCTTGCTCACTCCAGGGCAGCTGCAGCTGCTGCTGTGGCAGCTGCCACTGCTGCTGTTGAAGGCAGCGGGGGTTCTGGTGGGGGGTCCCACCACCACCACCAGACACGTGGGGCCTGCACCTCCCACGACCCTCAGAGTAGCAGGGGTAGTCGAAGGAGGAGGCGACAGAGGCCTGAGAAGAAGAAAGTCCACCACAGGCAGAGCAGCTTTCCTCACTGCTCGGACCTGATGCCCAGTGGTTCTGAGGAGAAGATCCTGAGGGAGCTGAGTGAGGAGGAGGAAGAAGAGGAGGAGGAGGAAGAGGAGGAGGAGGAGGGAAGGTTTTACTATAGTGAAGATGACTATGGTGAGGAAAGTTCCTACACAGACCTGCTGCCTCAGGATGAAGGGGGTGGTGGTGGCTACAGTTCAGTCCGCTATAGTGACTGTTGTGAACGTGTGGTGATAAATGTGTCTGGCCTACGCTTTGAGACCCAGATGAAAACTCTGGCCCAGTTTCCAGAGACTTTGTTGGGTGACCCCGAGAAGAGGACTCAGTACTTTGACCCTTTGCGCAACGAGTATTTTTTTGACCGGAACCGACCCAGCTTCGATGCCATCCTATATTATTACCAGTCAGGAGGCCGCCTGAAGAGGCCAGTCAACGTCCCCTTTGATATCTTCACTGAGGAGGTGAAGTTCTATCAGTTGGGAGATGAGGCCCTGCTCAAGTTCCGTGAGGATGAGGGCTTTGTGAGAGAAGAGGAGGACAGAGCCCTGCCAGAGAATGAATTTAAAAAGCAGATTTGGCTTCTCTTTGAATATCCAGAGAGCTCCAGTCCTGCCAGGGGCATTGCCATCGTGTCTGTCCTGGTCATCTTAATCTCCATTGTCATCTTTTGCCTGGAAACCTTGCCTGAGTTCAGGGACGACAGGGATCTGGTCATGGCACTGAGTGCTGGTGGGCACAGTGGGTTGCTGAACGACACCTCGGCACACCACCTGGAAAACTCAGGGCACACGATATTCAACGATCCTTTCTTCATCGTGGAGACAGTCTGTATCGTGTGGTTTTCCTTTGAGTTTGTGGTCCGTTGCTTTGCTTGTCCTAGCCAAGCACTCTTCTTCAAAAACATCATGAACATCATTGACATTGTCTCCATTTTGCCTTACTTCATCACCCTGGGCACCGACCTGGCCCAGCAGCAGGGGGGTGGCAATGGTCAACAGCAACAGGCCATGTCCTTTGCCATCCTCAGGATCATTCGTCTGGTCCGAGTGTTCCGGATCTTCAAACTCTCCAGACATTCCAAGGGCCTGCAGATCCTGGGCCACACCCTCAGAGCCAGCATGCGGGAACTGGGCCTTCTGATCTTCTTTCTCTTCATCGGGGTTATCCTCTTTTCCAGCGCTGTGTATTTCGCAGAGGCGGATGAACCCACCACTCATTTCCAAAGCATCCCAGATGCATTTTGGTGGGCTGTGGTAACCATGACAACTGTGGGCTATGGGGACATGAAGCCCATCACTGTGGGGGGCAAGATCGTGGGGTCCCTGTGTGCCATTGCGGGTGTCTTAACCATTGCTTTGCCAGTGCCAGTGATTGTCTCTAACTTTAACTATTTCTACCACAGAGAGACTGAAAATGAGGAACAGACGCAGCTGACACAAAATGCAGTCAGTTGCCCATACCTCCCTTCTAATTTGCTCAAGAAATTTCGGAGCTCCACTTCTTCTTCCCTGGGGGACAAGTCAGAGTATCTAGAGATGGAAGAAGGGGTTAAGGAGTCTCTGTGTGCAAAGGAGGAGAAGTGTCAGGGCAAGGGGGATGACAGTGAGACAGATAAAAACAACTGTTCTAATGCAAAGGCTGTGGAGACTGATGTGTGAGTCGCTCTCTCCACACTCCACTGCCCTCCCCCAGCATCTCCAAATATATTTATGCATAGAGAGTGCAGTTATGAAAATGAAATATGCAAATGAGTCCAATGCATACAGTAGTACGCCATTTAATGGTAATACATGGCATAATTGTTACTAAACTTGTATTACATATCACATAAAGGATACATCTTGGAGAAGAGGGAGGCTTAAATAGGAGCAAATCTATCTTTATATTTTTTATTAGAATGCAAGATTTTTGCACATTAACTGGAAAAGATGTTAATAGTACAGATGGTTCCATGGAGAGAATGTGTGTGTGTATGTGAGCGTGTGTGTACATGTGTATGTGTAAGTAAATTGTCAACGTTGTTGGTAATTGTGCAGTGATGGGGAAAGTTGGCATTTTGAAGTATTTACTATGTAAGAACTAATGAATTTGAACAGTCATTTATCAGTGCTTTAATAGCATCTCCTATGTCTTTGGATTCTGTAGTTGTTTTTTAAAAATTGTAAGAATTATTGTGTAGAAAAAAAAGAAAGCAAATTATTTAATAGAATATAGGTCACAATTTTATCTTGGATTTAATTAAAGTTTATTTTTAACTGGAAATTAACTTTTAAAAAGGCTGTAGGGGCCTTTAGAAATTGATTATATTTTATTATTAATTTTGGGAAGATATGATAGCAAATGCCTAACATTATGGAATAAATGAAATTGGAGAAAATGTAACAAGTATTGTTCACAGGTAACAGGACTGGATTTTTTTTTCTTTTGCACTACTTTATATGCTGAAGATTGAGAGAGACTTCATACTGTGAATGTTTACTAATGTAACAGTTCAATGACAATCATTGAAGAATGATTTCTTAGTCTTATTTTATTGTTCTCTTCTTTATGTGAGATTAATGACCACACAGGTAACAACAGCACATGATTCTCTCCAATTTTAAAATCTAAATAACTGATCTACAAAGGGACGATGAAGTAAAGTTTAGCAACTGAATCTTCTGAAATTGATCTGTTACAATGATGCTTCAGAAACAATACTATTTTAAATATTTCTTCTGCCTTTTAAATCCAGAATAATTTAACCAAAGTTAATGCATGCACTGAAAGAATTCTTGAAGAAATATGATGCCCAGCAGCTACAGTGATTATGGCTTAAGATCTTTTTCTATTAAATGTGCAACATAAATGATGGATTTATTAAGTTTATGCTTTTTTGTGTGTGTGTGTGCAGCTACAGAGAGCAGAATGGTGGGGATTCACCTCAGATTTTAGTATTCTGTTTGCTCACATGGATGTAAGGAAGTATTTTGTCAAAACATTTGGTTTCATATCACCATCATTATCATCATTATTAAAGGATTTTATGACACATGTAACTGCATTTAACTCAAAATAAGGTATTCTAGAATGTGAGTAATAACTAGTGTTCCACCTTTCCTAAGTCTTAATAGGATGTAAGTTAGAAAACTCAGTGTACATACATTGGAGGCCTCACTCTCCAATGTTTTTTTTCTATTTTTTTTTTTTTTTTAGCTTCTATTCTTTTTAAAATGGTTACCCTGATCCTTGAGCTTTGGGGAAAAAATAACATGCAGACTATTTTAGCACACAATGCATTATGAAAACTGTGAACTAAAAATGAAAAATGACCTAGAATCACTTTTCTCAAACTTTTCTAACCTACACCATTTTTTGCTAAATTTTACCTCTTCTTTAATAATATTTGAAATTCAAAGTAAATCCATTGTTAGGGTTAAAAGTAGATCCTTACCATTACCCTGCCCTTCCCCCATCACTGAGAGGCAGTTTTCTAGAACTCCATTTGGAGAAGGAGAAACAGCATTCAGCAGATTTGTTTGAATGTAAAAACCAAAGATCAATAGTGAACAACAGAGAGTAACAAAACTAGAAAGTGTTGTTTTTAATTAAGACTGCAACGATGATGTTTAATATATTAGATATTGAGCAAAAATGTAACCAGTGTTAAATGAGAGATAAGGCTATTTGGATTGGTTACTGTTCCTTTGGAAAGGTCACTTAACATCTCTGTACCAAAATTTCTCATTAATAAAAAGGGGAGGACACATAAAATTTGTTACATCACAGACTATGGAAAGTGAATGAGAACAGAACCCTTGAAATCTCTGAAATGTTGAGTTTCCTACAAATGCCTATGTTAGGTCTAAATTATTTAACTTTTGCTTAGAGAAAAAGGGTTGTAGAACCCAGGAGCTTCAGATACTTTGTCATAATACTGTAAAAATAATGGGTTATTTCTTTAATGTTGGTGTCCTAACAAGAAGTTGATTTGCACACACAAGGTTTCTTCTTTTAGGGGGAAGATATCAGTCATATCATGAAATGAGAAGTCACCTCTGAGCCAGTTGTGGATACCTTTAATCCCAGTGGCTCAGAAGGCTGAGGCAGGAGGCTTGTGAATTGAAAGCTAGCCTCAGCAACTTAGTGAGGCTCTAAGCAACTCTTTGAGACCGTGTCTCTAAATAAAATTTTTAAAAAAGGGCTGGGAATGTGGCTCCGTGGTTAAGTGCACCTGGGTTCAATTCCTGGTGTCAAGAAAGAAAAGAAAAGAAAAGAAAAGAAAGAAAGAAAGAAAGAAAGAAAGAAAGAAAGAAAGAAAGAAAGAAAGAAAGTTAATTCTGCATTTCTGCATCAGGGATCACATTCTTATGTCATACCCATGTAGATGAGATTATATCTTAAAACAATTTAAGGGCTCTCTAGCTTAGGATCTTATTGAGCATTCTATAATGGCAATAGCAATGATGTGATGGTGTTAAGAAGGAAATGAAAAACTGAATTTCATAGTCTCTGTGACATTTCCTTCTTAACTGAAAAGTCTATTGGATTATACATATTATGTCGATAATTCTGAGATTCCTGAAAATATGGTCACTTAGGAATCCTTTATCTAACATGGTTTATTTAGGGTAAGAAAGTCAGAAGTGACAGTCATGAACTTTCAAACCAAATATTATTTGTTGCTAAAGGTATGTTCACCCCTTGCTCCAACCCCTGCAAAATGCATTTATTTCAGAGTGTCTGGATCTTGGCTCTACACTGAGAAGAAAGCTTTTCAGCCCTCAAGATATGCATAGGGACCTTTCTATATGGAACATTTCACTACAGAAGATGTGTGAAGGCAGGACATTGGGGTAACTGTGAATTTTACAACATTTTTCCAAGTTGAAACAACCCAATGTGGTTTACAACACTTCATGAAAATTCTATACTGAGGAAAATGCTCCTAGGGCCTCTGTGTAACTGATTAAAGAAACTCTGTCGTCTAAGAGGCCACCATACAAGTTTGGTTGTAAGACTAAAGAGAAATGATGCCAATTAGAGATCTGGGATCCTTTAGTTGCTTTTCAGATGAAAATAAATGTGACACTTTGAGGGTCATCCTAATCAGAATCTTTTCAAGAGTGGATGCATTGTTCTCTTTTGCCAATGTCTGAAAAGGAAGCAGTTATGCCCAACAGTTATGGGAAAGAGAGGAAGAATAAATATTCCTTTTGATTTCTCTGAAAGGGAATTGGTGGGTGCCAGAGGAGTGACAGCTGGTCCAGGGAATCAAGTGTACTGGCTTGTTAACTGTGGGCAAATAATTTCATCTCCTGATTCTCAGGGTTCTTTTTTCTTTTCTTCTTCTTCTCCTTCTCCTTCTGTTTTTTTTTTAAAGTGTAAAATCAGGATATTACACCACATGATCAACTTGGTGCCCTTCAGCACCAAAATTCTGCTATGGAGTTGATGAAAATATTAGACTCCCTTGATATTTCTAAATATCTGTCAAGTTGTATCAGCCTGGATTTTTTAGTTAACTCATAACAGCATAATAGTTTAAAAATATCACTGTTAGTTTAACTGCAGAACCAGGAGTTTGTGATTTTTTTAGACTTTAAACTGAATAGGATGTATCTTGAAGCTATTTATTTTAAAGACTTCTAAAGGGAGGAGATTCACTTTATGAAAAAGTCACTCCGTCTCCAGTTGAATACGTATGGTGAAAGTTGGTAAGTAAACATTTTGATTTCTTACTTTATTGTAGTACAGTTCTGACAGTAAACAGTCTTCTGACCTGTGCTAGAGAACTCATTTATGCTTAGACACATGGAATATTTCACAAGGGGAGTTGTATTCCGTGTCACATTTGTTTTCAAACTGATTACTGAAGCTTTGTGAGAGACTGTCTCCATTAAGTGTGTGTTGAAATAGAACCCACATGTGAATAAGATATAACTAAGAAAAATACTGTAAATTAAGATACATGTTTTCCAGTTTTAAAGCAGCTAATCAATGGAAAATAATTTTTCATTGCATTAGAATAGCTATAACACTTAACCTTCCAATAAAATCAGAAATGGTGTCATCCATTGTTAATTTCCAGGTCTTTGATGAATTTTTAACACTAACAATGCAGCTTGTACTATGTAAAGTGGGAAACACACCTAGGTTGGTTTACATTTTTAATGAGCCTGTGGTGGTGTGCTAACGTGCATAGTGCAGACTGTAACATCCCTTTTTGTGTGTTTTTTTTTTTTTTATTGATACAGTTTAGAATGATTACGGGTTGTCATTCAGTGACAAAAGGGCCTGTTCCAGGAACTCTTCTTGACCCAAAAGTCATTCTGAATTCTACAAGGGACATTTGATGTGGACAAAAGGTACCTCTTGGTTTTCCTACCTGAAAAGAAACTTGATACTAAGCACAGGTTTTCCAGAAAAATGTAACCACTGTGGTTTAGAGAACCACCCTGCTTTCTAGTATGGGAATCAGCATTCCTGTTTGAAAAAAAAGGTTGATGGAATGGTTTGCATTCAAGATTGAAGGAAACAGAGCTATTTTTTTTTTTTTGCAATAAATGGGAATGTGTACTTCTGAAAAGTAAATTAAGATTAGGACTGTGATATGAGTTTTATTTCTGGCTTGGTTTTCTGTTTCCATAGCAGTCCTGATTTCTCACAATGTCTTCTTCATAAAAGTATTTATTACATATCTGGTATATGGTCAAATTTGAGGTTCAGGAAATATGGTCACCTTATTTAGGGGTAAATACATTAACACCTGGACGTGAGTTGGTTGCTTTGAAAATACTAAGGAGATGAAGGTATAAGTGAGACTCAAACATCTCCCTTTCAGGTCTGTGGGACCAGTTCAGATGTATAAGGCAAATGATGTGATGAATATGAAGTCTTGTCACCAACTTGGAAAGCATATTCGCCAATTTGCTGATCATAGTGTTGCTGACCTAGGCTTCAGTTTTTGATACATTTGTTGTCATTGATATTTTGGAAGGAGAATTTGTACTGAGGATAAATGACTTTGGTAGATGATCCATAAATAGTCAACTCTTGTTTTCTGATGTGAATAATTTATTTTGGAGATTATCCATTGCTGTTTTTTCATCTAAGTCTGGCTTTACTCAGGCTCAGAACTTTGTTAAACAGCTTGCTCCGAAGATGTGAAATCTTAAAAAGATAAAGTTAGTACAAAGAAACAGTAAAAACACCAGAATTAGGAAGCCAAGCAAAACCTAACTGGGAAGCTGGGTCTGTTGAGTCGATAATGTCAAGTTCATTAGAACTAAATATGAAGGAATTAAGAGTAGCTTTGTCATAGTTCCTCACCATTAGCAGAGATAGCTAAGAGGTGATTATTGTAATTGATGATGTAAAGCAGAAAAAAGCTACAGAATGAATACATGAGTTACCATCTGCTGTGAAAGTGACAGAAATGGCACTTTAGCAGTAGTTATTAGGAAGAGCTAGTAAATATGGAAGATATACTCTTTTTTGTCAGCTATTGGCATTATGTAGAAATAGATTGTTTTTCACAAATCCATAGATCAAGGGTGTATTTTAAGAATCAAAGAGGAGGAAAACTTTTATCCAAAGCTTCTTAAACTATTGGCTACTGAGGGTTGGTCACCTCTTAAATCAATCAAATCAGTTGAATAAATAGCCCTGTGAATATCAACTAAAGATGAGCCAATGCTGAGCTAAAGAATTATATTTGTTTTAAAAAACTATATTAATATATAATATAGTCATATGTTCATATATATTATGCATTTCTTATTCTGTCTTTGGGAAAAAGATGTATGAATAAAATGAATGGCCTGAGGTATTGAAAGAGACAACTTAAAGTGAAGTGGGAGTAAAATATTCCCCTTAGTAAGCAGACATATATGTTTTGGAGAAATGGTAGAATCTAAATATTGAAATATCTTTTTTTACACTTTAAGCTGGACTTTGGTGGCATATAACTACAATGGTATTAGGGCTGATCTCTGAGACATTACATAAGGGTATATAGAGTTTCATTCATAGGACAAAGGGTCAATTTTTATGCTTTATGCAAGATTTTAAAAATTTTTCATGCATATTATTCCCATCATATAAAGGATGCATATAGGATGGAAACTGAACTATATGATCCATACATGTACTTTGAATTCTCAAGAAATAGACTTTCCAAAGTCATTATCTTTCTTTTTTAATTATTAAATTATTTATTTATTCTTATGTGTTATATTTGACAGCAGAATGCAATTCACTTCATATTACACATATAGAGCACAATTTTCAAGCCTCTGGTTGTACACAAAGTATTTTCAAACCATTCGTGTCTGTCTTCATACATGTACTTAGGGTAATGATGTCTAGCTCATTCCACCATGCCCCCTTCCTTCCTTTCCCTCCCTTTGCCCTATCTAAAGTTCCTCCATTCCTCCCATGCTCCCCCTCATTGCCATTATCAGTCTGCATCCTCATATCAAAGAAAACATTTAGTTTTTTGGGATTGGTTTACTTCACTTAGCATTATATTCTCCAATTCCATCCATTTTACGGGCAAATGCCATGATTTTATTTTCTTTTACTACTGAGTAATATTCCATTGTGTATATATACCAAATTTTCCCTATCCATTCATCTACTGAAGGACATCTAGGTTGGTTCCACAATTTAGCTATTGTGAATTGTGCTACTATAAACATTGATGTGGCTGTGTCCCTGTAGTATGCTGTTTTTAAGTCATTATCTTTCTGTATTTTTGTTGGAACTGCTGTTTTTGCCATGGTAGAGTCTATAGGATAGAACAGGAATATTAAGAATAGGTTTCCCTTCTTATGACTTCCTTAATTGGCTCAAGTTTAATTATAGCATTAAAAAGTTTTAGGCTATTATTTTTGGTACATGTATCAATACCTCTCTTAGCTTCTGAGGGCACTCACATACAAAGCCATAAAATAATTGGAAAGTATCATCACTCTTGGAGACCAGGGTTCCGTGTTATCCAAGCCTTCTCTATGATAGGGGCCACATTAGTTAACATGGAAAGTGCATGTTATTCTGTTTACAAACTCAATGCACTTGTACCTGAATAGATTGATGATTTCCCCTAAGAACACTAATGGTGTTGATAGCACCTGAGTGAGTCTTTTTTTTCCCTCTCAATTGGTAGGGATCATGATCCAAATGAGGCTTTCATTTGCTATCAGGCAGAGTTGGAAATAATTAATGAAGCTCTCATTGGACTGTAATCTATCAAGAGGTGATAGAATCACTAGGGAATGCAACAGGATTTATATTTATTTGTTTCTTTACCATTTCTGGCTGGTATCATTGTTGGCATTACTGTTGGTGGAAGATTTTAATTTTAGGATCATTTTCCTAATATAAGATGACTTTTGATAAAGGCAGGCAGAGATTCCAAGGATCACATTATCCTATTAGTTTTAGGCATATCCCTGGTTAAATATTTTAAGAAATTAACATGAGATTTGAAGATTGCAATCTATATTCAGAACTATTTATTTAGAAGAAATTTTTCCCATAAATTATGATTCATTTATGCAGGTTTCTTGAGAATATAATGGATTTTTTTTTCTTTTCTTTTCTCCTGGCTTTTCCACATTTTAATTGAATTGGTAGATTTTGTAAAAAAAAAAAAAAAAAACCAAAAAAAAATTTATCTCTTAGTAAACCGAGTGAAAGTCTTGGCTATGATTTGATTAAAAGATGACAAGATTGTTTGATAGTCTTTTAAAAAAACATTTGCAGTTGATCACTTTAGAAACTGACTTCGGTAAATGTAAATACAACACAGGGGCTTGCCTATGTGCCATGTTAGAGTCTATGTGATAGAACAGGAATATTAAGAATAGGTTTTCCTTCTGAGTTCCTAGAAGTGTTTTTGGAACTATTGACATGTTTCTTCCAGAACTGATCCAGCCTACAACAAGTTAGCAAACAGTTTTTTTTTCTTTCTTTCTCTCTGGAAGAGCAACAGGATATAAACAGGATCCAGGATCAGAGTCAGGTGGGAGATAGGCAGAGTAGAACAGAGGTGGGCAAGGCACAGGAGTTAGGCCTAATGAAGTCATGACTTTGATGGTGAAACTAGCTATATCAATCTAAATTTGATAATGCTAAACATTAATTTTTGTTAACCCAGCAAATCCTGGAAAGTGAATAGGTATTTAGAGTAGGCATAGGTATGTACATGTATCATAGTCCCAAATCTCTTTTGAGGGTACATACAAAATCATATAAAGGCTGCTGAGCTTAAATTAAATTATTTGTCTTATTAAGGGTAAAACTCACTTTTCCCTTCTGAGAAAGGGTCTCTTTCATATCTTTAAGAGACTACCACTTGACCACTTATATTCAAAAATTTTCCACCTTATGCTAATGCAGGATTTCAGTCTAGTGGTGTATTAAAACTAAGAATTAAGCAGCCAATAGAAGCCCTGGGAATGAATGTCAAGAACACGAGCTGTGTGATATGTTTATGTTGGTTATTGCTGGTGTGCAGTTCTTAGAGGAATGGAAAAATCATAAAATTTGTGCCACCTAATTGGAACTCTGCTGTCAGATGCTCCTTGCTGATTTAGCTGCAGCGACGGCTGCTTCTCTCATCCACACAGAGAAGAGGTGTCATTTCACTACTAGAATCCACATACTTCACAGGCTTCAAGGCAGTGTGAGAAACAGCAGAGAAAGAAAGGGTTAGATTAGATAGATGAAGATGAAGCAACATACAGTATTTTAAGGTGTGAATCATCTTGTGACACTAGACTATTTTTACTCTCTCAAGGGACTGAGTAGAGTCTTTGGATGGGAGCGGCTCTGTTCAGGAATTACTGTTTGCTTTTTGTATGTCCATGGTATCATTGTTAGAGATCAGTCTAGGGTTGCACGGGCCTAAATCCTGCCTTCTGCTAAAACAAGCTGAAAGTTACATGCTGGAGGCATTTATTTTCAGTGATGAAAAACTGTATTTGTGTTATAAGCTTTGCAAAAGAGATGAGAAAAAGTCTCCTGACTTTAAAACATTTTATTGCACCTTTGAAAGGATGTCGGAAGGAAATTCAAAGTAGAAGATTCTAATATAAGTTTGGACCAAATATAAACTTGCTCAAAGTCTATGGAGATCTTCTTTTGTTCTTTTGTTTGTTTCTTGTCAATCTTTTTATCCAGCTATTGACTTTAAAAAAAAAAAGAACATTGTTTTTGGACATGTAAAACACTTGTCTCCCCTACCTTCTCAGCACTGCACCTCATCTAACTTGGCTTTTCCTCAACAAAAGCGAAGATCAGGAAGGCTTCTGCTGTCTCCTGTTCAAATTTTCTCATGAAGTGCTTTTTTTTTTTTTTTTTTGTGCAATGCAGGTAGACATCTTGCCATTTTACAAATCAGGTCATGACAGCGCATACCCAGAGAGCTTCTACAGTCACCTGCAATGTGGGTCTCTTATGTTCTGTTATTATGCTAGCTATTTTCTGCCTATTACTGAACAGCTGGGATTTTAGAAACAGCTGGATGATTAGTTGCGTTCCCCCCCATTTTTCACCCAGATGCCTTATTACTGTGTAGAAACAACCCCAGTGTAGAAAGACCTGGGAGCACAATAGCAAAAATCTGCTCTGGTGCAACTGTTGTTATTAGGAACTAAATTAAGAAAAATAGGTTAATTTGGACTATTATTTGCTTTACAAACATGTTATAGGATACTGCATCTTCATTTCTATACCTAGGCAAAGCAGTTGATTCACCAATTTTTAAAATGCCGCTGGCATTGCTCAGCTTTGGCTGTTGCATTTAGGTGCTTAAGGGGACAAGTCTACACATGATAGGACATCACCTGAGTTTTCCATTCACGGCTGGCAAGAGGAGCTGACAGAGCAAGCAAGCTACAGTCCTCTCACTTGCCAGAGTCTATTTTTAGGTTGGTCCCTTTGTGACCAGCTTCAACCCTGACTGGAGGGCTTGAAATTCAAAGACAATGAAGTGTTTTATTATGAAGATTTTCAGGTTTGGTTCCTTCCCCAGGGCTAAAATTTAAAAAGGGTTTACAGACCTCTTTCCCTTCACCAATTATTCTTTCAACAGATGTTTGTTAAACTCGGGCTGCGCTGGGCTGTGCACTGTGCTTTATCTCTAGATGTACTAAAACTTCAGAGAGCCACAATTCAGGTAGAAGGATTTTTGAGATACAGAAAGATGTTTTTCTAAAACAGCAGGATTCTTATTATTGCCATTGCTTTCTTCTCTTAAATTCTGTATGTGTGAGTAGGTCTAGATTTTCCCTGGAGAGTGAGTTGCCAGTGAGTTGAATACATTCTATCTTGTTTTCTGAAATGTGCTTCTTTTCCCATATGGATTCTTTATAAACTATGTAGTATATGGTCCTGAATCCAACTTTCCAATTTCTTAACAATTTTTTTTTTCATGAGCAGTATCAATTAGAGTTTTCAAATAGCAGAAATGGTTTTATGAAAAACATTTTTCTCTTAATCCATAAAACTTGTGTTTCTTTATTTAATAGTATGTGATGAAACTAGAAGGAGAGAGAGGGTGGGGGTATGCAGGAAGGGAAAGAAGATCTAACTGAAATAATAAACATCTGTGAAATAGTAAACAATAATCATACTTTTTATCTCAAGGTAGGAATTCTAGGACCATCATTCTTCTGTCCCCACAAAAATATTTTTTATAAAAACAAAACAAAACCAAAACCCATCATCTGTATCCTTCTCTTAAGGAAAGATAAAAATGCTATTGATGTTACATCTACAAATTGTAGCTTGAATAAAACCCTGAGTTTCTTTCTTGAAAAAACATTAAAAAAAAAAAAGGTTGTTCTTTTTGTATTTACTTCTATCTAGGCAAGTCAAATGGAATTGCATCACTTTCATGGACAAACGAGGGAAATTGAGGCAAGCTTGAGGGCTTTTTCTGAGTGCATTGATCAGATTCAGTGGATATTTGCTCAGGTTTCCATTTGTTTTCAAGACAATATATGACACCCATCTCTTCAAATTAAGGCTTTCACATTTGAAGTGCAGTTGTAATAACATTTTTAGCTGCATATACTACTTTTACTTTCTTAAGAACTGTTCAGACTTCCCCTTGTGAAATATATCTTAAGGACTACCTTGTTCGTTTGCTGAGTGTTTCAGAACCTACATTAGAGTCTCTGGATTTGAGTCTTCATTCAAGCCAAGCAAACATTATCTCTAATTGAAGTTGCTTCTGCTTGAAGCCAAAACAATTTGTCCAGTCAGTGAAGAAAAAAAAAAAGAAAAGAAAAGAAAAGAAATCCAAGTTGATTGTCTGGCACTGTGAAACCATTTATTCAATTCTGCTTCATTAAAGCCATTAGATTAAAAAACATCCTGGGTTCTTTTTAAATTTGGAGAGTTTTCAATTTCTTTCTATTCTGTCAGGGAAATACCTTTAATTGTAAAACCATTTACTTGTGGAATTTTTATTTTTTCACTTTAGCAAACTGCAATTGTTCCTTGTGCCTTAGAAATATGACATTTTGAATATGAAATGCAAATGAAGCCATGTTTTATCTGATTTCTTAAAAATAAGACATATTTTCTTACATAACTTTTCACAAAAGTATTTGTAAACTTGAATTATGTAGGTAAGCCTAAGTTAGCCAACACAGAGTTAAGATTTGAAGCCATTTAGACAAATCACTGAGATGCTCATTAGTATTGTATGAAGGAAGAAATGGCTTACAAAGTTTTTTACATATTGGAAATGGGAGATGGAGGGGAAGGAATTCATTTACAGGTTCTGAAATAAACTGAAAGTATTGGACAGCAGGGTGTTCTGTGTGATTAACTCAGAAGTCCTTTAAAAGAAGGCAAATTCCACCTAAAAATATATTAGAATTTTCTTCATCCAGCAGAAAGTGTAATTTAGAAATATGATATTATATTATATTAAATAGATTGCATTCTGAGTTATAAAATAAATTTATATCATGTAACATTATCCCTATTTAGGGAATAAATATTTTTATTTTTAGGATAATAGATAGCCTAAGAGGCTTTGCATGAATACTTGCAGAATACAGTTTGACAATTTCAAAGTCTATCTCCCTTGAAGAACAGTTTTATTTTCACAAAAAAGCCTCCTTATGTACATTTGAACATAAATATAGGATCTAACTTTGTTGAATTATATTTTAGATCTTAGCCTTGTCATTTGGCTCTAGATTTCACTTTTTCTGGAGTCAAATGGACAGTTTCCATGGCACTAAGTAATCATTCATTAATTACTTCAATTAGAGGTATTAAACATTGTATTAAAAATAGGAGGAACTAATAATTCATACAGATTGACCCCCTAGGGAAATTACCACACGAAACAGACATTCTCCTTTCCACTGGACATGTAAAGCAATTTCTCAGCAATTACATTTTTCTGCTTTTTAAAAAAATTTCAAACACATTATTTCACTAAACACTGCATTTATTACATACAACCTGGTCATTCACCAAAACCTGACCGTTTGCCATGGCGGTTAAGAGTAACCTCTTGGTCTCCATAGAATACTATTAAAAGCATCTAATAATAAAACACCAGAAGAATGGTTTCATGGCAGGTATTCAAAGGCAGTATTCTAGGCAACTCCAGAGTATTTAATAGAAAATATAGATAATATAAATGATTAATTTCACTAAAGAAAAACCAAAACCCATGTTCTTAACAACTGAATGTTTCCATAGCTCCAATATTTTAAATCACATCATTGCTGAATGTTAATTATCAGCAAATGATCAGATGAAAATCTGGGAATGAGTTGTAGTAGTGAAGAGGATTTTACTATTAAATATAATATTTTAATTTTGGCACATTCTACTCCTACAAGAAAGTCTTAATTATAAGTAATTCTTGGTTTTCTAACTAATGGACCTCAAGAGCAAGAAGGTCAGATTAATCATAAATAAGTGTAATTTGCCTTTGTGTAGTTGTGCTAGAGATTGTAACAGAAACCTATTAGATTATAATTGGTATAATTTTGGCCTGACAAAATTGTATTTGTGTAATTTGTCAATTTCCAGGGATGCCTGGGAAGTAAATACAGCTAGCTTCGTGTTATCTGATAGGCCGACATTGCTCTAGAGTTTGCTATTCCTCATTGCCACTAGTGCTATGAACATATTTGTACTTAACATTTTTTCCCTTATTTTTAAATTATTTCTTAGATATTCTAAGGATGTGAATGTTTAATTTTTTCTTGTGTTATTTTTGAAATGGTGATTATGTGGCACTGGAATTTTGGAAGAGAGATTGGGTTTTTTTGTACTTTGGGATACTTTGGTTGATGGTTCGTGTCTAAATCAAGACATGCATATTGTTGCTCCTTGACTGGACAAAATGGTTAATGTAGGAGTCTTAACCATGTGAAGTCTTTAAAGAAGATTTATACAAAATGGGGAAAAGTGTAGTCATTTGTATTTATGCTAGTGAAAGACTGGCTTCAACCTTAAATTGGCTTGTGCTCCATGCATTTCAGCAATTTGTAAGATGCTCTCAGAGCATTTCTCTTGTGCCTTTAAACTGATGAAGCTGACCAAATTATTCACTCTCTGCTTTTGTGGATGCTGTGTAGTGACTTTCATATATTTTAAATAAGTGCTATTGAAGTATGTTCATCTTCTGATAATAATATAGTAATATGATAAGATACAATATTCAATAATGTAATGATCACATGTGACCATGATGGCATAGAATCACAATATAAAAGAATAAGTTATTGTAATTAAGGCCTATGGAATTATTTTAAATATTTTTATAATAATATTATTATTACATTATTCTTAATATGTAAAAGAGAGAAGAGGGGAGAAAAATGTTTTGTTATGCCAATTGTGTCTACTCATATTTCTCTCTGCATCTTTATCTTACCTCATTATGATTGTAACATTTATAATCTGAGCTGTGTTTTTCCCTGCATATAATATCAGTTCCTTTTTTTGTGTGTTGCTACATGTTTTTAAAAATTTTTTTGCTCAGATTTATTTTGACTATATCCCATTCATGATGTGCATGATTTTTATTGTTCCTTCCAGTATGGTTGATATTTTTCTAGATTGCTTTACTTATTTATCATAAATAAACTGTGGTGAATATCTTCATGAATATACTATTTAATTTTTTTTTTTTTTACTATTTTTAGGCTTGCTTCCCAGAGGAAGTTGCTCATTTTTAAATAAAAGGATTTTAATCTTAAATGATATTGCATTATTTTACAATATAATGTAATATATTAATAATGACTCTAGTGGGGCAAGAAATAACTTTGGAAAATCATTCATTTGCTGATCTCTGCAGTTTAGCCACATTAATCATTTAAATATTATCAATAATGTAGTGCCTATATGTTGACCTCAGCTTTGCCTATTCATATAGCAAATTGTTTTAGATGATAAATGTTCCTTGAACCCCTGATGACAGTGTAATTCATATTAGCTTTCTGCTTTCTCATTGTAAGCCGACTCCCGTACCTTTTCATTTGGCTCATGGAGATCAGGCTAATTATCTCTCTCTCTCTCCTTGTCTTAGCTGAAGGTCCCATGGTTCAGCCTTCAGCTCTCTGTTCTCTCTTAACTCTACCATCACTCAAGTCCCTGTTTTGTCCTTCAGAAACATCATGTCCTGAATTACCTAATCTCTGCTTGACTTGTCAATAGTTTCATAGTAATTTCCCTATGAGATAGTTCATAATTAGACATGGGGTTTATTTCATTTTATTTTTTCTTTTTACTTTCTTCTTCAAGTTCTTTTCTTTATATTGGAATAAGTTTCCATGAACTTTCTAATTCAATAGTGAGAGTCCCATGGCAATTGGGAAACATTCTGCTTGCTCTTTTCTGCTCACCTTCTTGGAATTGGAAGATCTTTTAGAGGAGCTGAAGACTGTTCAGAACAAAGCTTGCTAGCCTGTTTCCTAGTAAGAGAGTTGAGCTGCACAGACCACTGAGTTTTAAGGAGAATAAATGTTATGTTATTGTAAATATCTCTGGAAATAATATTGCTCATTTCTGGGCATGCCAATTCCTGCTCTTGAAGAACGAACTCTATTTGCCTAACTTCCTGGGCTCAATGTTTTATTTTATTTCATTTTCTTTTTCTTTACTTTTTGATACTGGACATTGAACCAGGGGCACTTTACCACTGAACCACATCCCCAGCCTTTTTTTTTTTTTGGAGGGTAGGGGGATCAGAATTTTGCTAAGTTGAGGCTGTTCTGGAACTTGCCATTTTCCTTCCTCAGCCTCCTGAGTCACTGGAATTACAGGCGTGCCCCACTGTGCCCAGCTGTGCTTAATATTTTAATGAAAAAAAATGGGAGAAAAGGGTCAAATAACCTTTGTTGTTGTTAAAATAATATTTTCAGCTTATTTTTTCAGATCTTCTGAAGGATTTCTGGAATTAACAAAACAAAACAAACAACAACAATCACAAAAAACCCTTTGCTTATTCTAAGCTCTGAGCTCCCAAGTCCTTACTAATTCTTATTATCTGCTCCTCTTTGGGATTGCCAATTTGGGTCAATTGATCCAATTCAAATAAAGCTTGTCCCAGTTATTCCTGGAACCACCTCTCAAAAAACCAGGAAGACATTGTAGAAATAAAAAAGTATTTTTTTTCTTTTAAGGATTTAAGTCAATTTATAATATCTTGTAGAAACAGCTTGCCAACTATATTTCTTCTACTTATATCTTGCTTGTTGAACAGAGGGGTCTTGATATCTTAAACCATAACTATGAGATTTTAGGGATTGTTTACTTCAATAAGGAGGCAGTGAAGGAAGGAACTGTTTCTTAGGTTTTCTTTTTTTCTTTTTTAGAATGGGGGATTAAACCAGGAGTACTTTACCCCTGAACTTTATCTTCAGCCTTTTTTTACTTTTTGAGACAAAGTATTACCACGTTGTCCAGGCTGGCCTTTATCTTGCAATCCTCTTGCCTCAGCCTCCTGAGTCACTTGGATTACAAGCATGTGCGGCTGCTGTTTCTCAGTTTCTAAATAACAAATAAGAAAATAAAGAAATTAGAAAAATTTAGCTTGTTAAATGAGATAGCTGTGTTATTAAAAATGCTTCTACTTTTGCATCCTCATTGGTTGTGTTGGGGGTTGATTTTTGTGCATTGGCTCAGCTATACCAGTTGTTAAATTTTGGGATGCATCCGTGTTGAGTAGTAGCAAACTGATGCTACAGAGTCCACCAAGTGCTCCAAGGTCTTCATACCACCCAAGATCCAGGAATTAAGGGCTAAACTCCTCAGGGCACTGCAGGGATCTCCAAAACTCAGCTCTAATGTAAATCCATGTTTTATCCTAATTGCTCATACTTTACAATACACACACACACACACACAAACACACACACACAGAGTTTTGTTTTGCTTTGTTTGTTTTGGTTTTTAAACATCACTTCTGATATGAGAACAGTCTTCAGACAATCCAGTAGCTCTAGAATTTGAGTTTTGGCACTTGTGGATTCAATTTCTAGTTCTGAAACCAACTTTGACTTCCAACCTTCTAGATTTATGTACTTTGACTATGTCTCAGTCTATCCATCTTCACTCTGGATCTATTGAAACCAGCTCATAGGAATGGGAAATAAATCCCAGTTAGAATTTGTAAAGTGCCTAAAGGTGTTAATTATAACAAATTGGTTAGCATGTCTGTCCATGAGCCATTTCTAAGTATCAATCCACTCTCAAACTTAGCAGTTTACAACTTATTTATTAGTTATGATTTTGTAGGTTGACATTTTGGGCTGGGTGGAGCTGGGTGGTTTTTCTGGGATCATCAGAGATCCCACATGTGGCTGTACTCAGCTGGTAGGCCTACTTCTAGGTGATTTATCCCAGATGGCCTCAAACACACATCTGGAAATTGATGGAGTAACCAGTCATATATCTCCAGCATCCAGAGGGAGAGCCTGGTCTTCACATGGCAGCTGGGTTCCAAGAGCAGCCAGAGAGGATAAACTTGATGTCTGCATCCCTGAAGAATGGTGTTTGCATCCTCTTTGTTAATGTACCTTTAAGAAAAAAAGTCACTTGGTAATTCTAGTTGGCCTGATGGACACATAGATTTCATTTTTTGATGAGAGGAGCTATGAAATATTTGTGGCCATTTTTTCCTGTTTACAACAACCTGTGACCAGATTTCATCTCATGAAGAATATTTACAAATATTTTAGAGATAGTTGCACCTGTAAGTAGAAAGAATGCATGGGGAAAAGGTGAATTATTTTAATTTCATCTACATTTCAAATTTTCTTCTGTCCTTATGAACCTTGTGACATTTATGGACTCTAGATCATATGAGTTTTGAAGGTAACATTTTATTATTTATTTCTGGGTACTGGGGATTGAACTCAGGAGCACTCAACCACTGAGCCACATCCCCAGTCCTATTTTGTATTTTATTTAGAGTTAGGGTCTTGCTGAGTTGCTTAGGGCCTCGATAAGTTACTGAGGCTGGCTTTGAATTCTTGATCTTTCTGCCTCTGCCTGCCAAGTTTCTGGGATGACAGGCATGTGCCACTGCGCCCGGCCGAAGGTAATATTTTATAAAATGTGTTTTTAAATAATTTTCATTACTTAGGATTTTCTTCCTAAGTTTTTTCCTTCCTGAGAAAATGATAAATTCAAGAAATAAAGAATTCATTGTGTCTTTTGGTCCTTTCCAGTATAGGGTTAATATAGTGTTAATTAGCTAAGTTATACTTCCTAGGCCAGACACAGGCAAGAATTCCACATCAAGCATGGTTATACAATTTTGTCATCTTTGTGACTCTTCATGTTTTTAGTAGTTGCTTAAATATTTGAATTAATAAATAAATCTCTGCTACCTCTTTGTGCCTTAAATTTTCAGCCAAAAATATTGCTTTCTTTTGTGAACTTAAAGTTTATCTCCTATGGGATTTAATTAAAAAGTGAATGTCCAACTTTGGATTTATCTTTTTACATGTGGGAAATGTGAATTTCATCAATTTTGTTTGCTGCCAACATTTGATGCTATGATATCACATTCTACTTGCCAATTAAAATGTGCTCAATTTAGTATCTATTAAGTGTGATATCCATCTTATAACACATTTTCCGGTGATTTCAGAGCATTCCTACTAGCCAATTGCTGACATCAATAATAGTTATATTTAATTTGGTACTTTTCCTGTCATGTTCATAATAGATGTTTTGCACTCAAAGGACAAAGGAGATGATAATTTTTTTCTAATGTGCCTGTAAGGAAATGACTTGAAAATTAATATATTCTTTCCAAATATATGTGATAGTATTATTATTTGCTGTCAAATTATTAAATAATTTTTAAGAGACTTTCAAAAGTATTATTGGTGAAGCAGGTCAATCTGTTTATTAAGAGACAGTCTCGTCTCTACCCACAACCATGTGTTAATAGTCACTTAATTATCTCCCTTGCTGTAGTTGTATAGACATATGTGTGATTGTATGTTTGTCCCTCTATGGCTCAAAAATCTAAATTTTTGTTGGCATCCATAAAATATATTGAATGCTTCCTTTGTTATGTTTGAATTTCCTACCTGAGTATTGCCTTTTCATTTCCAAACAGCCATTAGATGCTTTGGCTAACATCTAGCTTCTTTAATAACTAAAGATGAAACCCTTCTGTGGATACCTCATCAATTAAATTTTTACAGAGTTGCTTTTATATTCACAAGGCAACAGAGCTCTCTTAGTGCTCTCTGTGTATATATAGATAAGTTTGGATAATACAGTCTTCCCTTTGTATCCAAGGATTCTACATTTTGAAGTCAACCAACTGGGAATTAAAAACATTGGAAAAAATATAGTACCTACACTGAACGTAGACCTTTTTTTCTCATAATTGTTTCCTAAACAATACAATATATCAAGTCACTAGGATTTACATTGCATTATAAGTAATCTATAAATGATTTAAATTATATGGGAAGATGTTATAAGGTATATGTAAATACCATGCCAGTCTAGAGATGCTCAAGGGAAGGATCTTGGAAACAAACTTTTGAAGATACCAAGAAATGACTGCAATTAGAATCAATATGGTTTTCTAAACACTTGTTATTCAGAAAATAAATGTATCTGATACTTGATATGAGTGGCTTTATCTGATGTTCCATTCTTAGGGGTTTGGAGAAGATCATGAAATTTATAAGCTTATATATAATGAGAGAAGACAGGGATAGTCAAAAGTTACTTCATAAATTTACCTTCTGTTTTCTTCTTAAATATTTAGCTTTTCACAAAGATACATATAACATAGTTATAGGCTGTTTCGTACATTCTTTAATGTGGTGGTTAATAATAGAGTCAGAGAAAAATACATGACCTGGTAAAGGGAGTCATTAGACAAGGATCGAGAGACCTGGAACATTTATCAAAATTAAGAGTCTTCTCTCTGTATCCCATACAAATATAGATGTTGATGGAACCTTTAGACAGGTTTCTTCATGTCATTGTAAAATGTGAAAAATCACATTCCAGAAGCAAAAAAGAAGCTAGAAATTGCTCTCCTGGACCACTCATTGCTTGCAGTATGCACATCAGCATTGACTTTCCTGTTCATGAGATCTTCCATGACTGGGTCTCTTCCCATTTGACAGTGGAAATCAGTAACATTTATCCTTCCACTTAACCTACAGTGTATGAAATAGTAGAAATGATAGGTTCACTTTAAGGAGACAGGTTCTAGCATGTAAATTCAACTCATTAATATGATGTTTAAGTGGCTTCCTAGTTTATCTCAGAAAATATTTCAAGATCATATGCAAACCCTATTTTAAAAATTTAATTTTCTTTTTTTATAATTAAATGTATTTTAACTGATACATAAAAACATAAAATGCACATACTAATAGGGTACCATGTGATGTTTTGATGTATGTGTACATTGTATAATGTTGAAATCACACTAAACATACCTATCTCTTCAAACATTTATCATTTCTCTATGGTGAAAACTTTAAAAAGCTTTTCTTCTTGCTTTTTGAAATATGCAATACATTATTTTTATCTATAGCTACTCTCTTGTGCAATAGTACACCAGAACTTCTTTATGGAATTATAATTTATGTATAATAAACAATATCAACTTAAATTATGCAAATTCAATCAATTTTGAGAAATGTATAGACCCATGAATTTACCACTATAATTAACAAACAAAATTCTGTCATACCCAGAGCTTATTGTCCATTATTCCATCTGATCCCTAGCTTCAGCAGCTAATGAAATCTTTATTTTGTCACTAAAAATTTAACCTTTAATTTCTAGAATTTTGTGTAAATAGGATCATGCACTGTGGGATCTTTTTGATTGTGCCTATATACACTCCGTATTTTTATGTTATTCGCGTTGTTGTACTCAATATTAATTGGTTGATATACTTATCAGTAATTGGTTTCTTTATTATTGCTGAGTTGGTAGTTCATTTAACTGCATAAATGTAACACATTTTTGTTTATTCATTCATCTCTTGATGTTCCATCGTGTTTTGATGTGTTTTTTGCTACTGAATCTTGAATACCATCTGCTAATTGTTTCATGTCCTTCATTCATATTGTGTTATTTATTATGCTATTGGACATATGGTTTCTCTATATACTGCAAAAGAACCAATTTATAATTAATAGTTTATAGAGGACATGTATATTTAACTGGAATTATTTATGCCTTTTAAAAATTTGTGTGCTGAATAATTTATTTACCAAAGCAAATTCAAATTATGTGTAATTTTTTTTTTTCTGGAGGCCCAAAGTCAATTTTATGTCCGAGTCTTTTTGTCACTTGGATGGTGGCAATGATGAGAACTCCTGTGGACATGCATACTGATATTTGAGTAGATCAGCAGCCCTCCAACAAAGTCTTCCTGGATTCAAAAACAAAAACAGTGCATGGTATTTAGTGGGGTTTCATTTATAAAAGTTGATGAATGAAAGGTTTTCTTCGCTCCCAATTTGAAATTTAAGCTCTTTGAGCCTTTTATTAATTTTTTTTTTTTTAAAGTGAGAGTTATCTGAACAGGAAGTTGCATTCTAGGAGGGAGAAGCAACCTCTCCATCGAGGCAAATTTATGAAGGTCAGTCTTGTCCCTTCCAACCTTAGTATGGCAACTAAATCAGTGTGAGTTTAGGGAGCTATTGTTTTAAATATTTCTTTCAAATATTCAGATTCAGCCTCTTTAATCTAATATTAATATCCAACTACATTTACATTTTTAAGTTCTCCTGGGTCATCTTCTTTCCAGTTCTCTCTCGCTTCTCTCTCTGTCTAGTGTTCTTACTCCTGCATTTTACATCTGCCTTTATAATTTTCACTCTTTTAATTTTTTTTTTTTAAACCTGTAGCCATCAAGATCCTTTAGGGAAGGACTGAGCACAAGAGACCTGTTTCCTTCCTTCCTTCACTCTGCTTTAACCATCTTGCCTATGAAATTTTGCTTTTCTAACACAGAAAACTCAGTAATATTGCTGGAGCAAGTTCTGTGTCCTGTACTCTGGCAGACCGCCTAGAACTGGTCCCGGTGGGGCTTCTGTTTTAGAAGCTGTTTTAAGATCTTTGTAGTATCATTCAGTGTGATTTCCTAAAAGAACTCCAGCCAAATATATCTTCTCAAAATGTTTTGTCAAAGTATTTGACCACTTAATTACTGTTAAGATTATGTATATAAAAATACAAACATCTCTGTGTATATGTGTACACTTGTGTGTATATATGATACACATACACACATATCTTAAAAAACTAATTACGCCCCCCAAAGCACCTTCCACTTCTACTCCAAAAGCATTTTCTTCCTCCTACTCATATTGCTTCAACTGTGTGAGGCTCCTGGGATTCTATCTCATTCCATCTCATGCTAAACTAATCACAGTATTCTTAGCTTAGTCATGGTGATATAACAATTAAGCAGTTCTACTTGTGCTTCCAAATGCAGGCTGTGTCCCTGGTGAACCAGTTGGCTAAGTGGGTGAATGAGCAGTGGGAAAGGTTGAGAGAAGAAGAATTGATAGACTGGGGTGGGTCCTGGTTGAGCATTGGTAAAAGGAAATTGCCATTAATTATTTTGTTTACAACCATATTAGCAATGACTCTTACTGCAGGGAAAACTATTCGTCAGATGGGTTAGTAATGGTTAATGTTTTATATAAAAGGCTTATAATTTGATAAGTATTGCTGATCTTCAAATTTAAAATCACTACTAGTAATGGCATAATTCATTAACTCAATCTTTATTTGATGAGTTTATACTCTGTAGAACACTGTGCTGTGTCAGTGGCACAAATGAGGCATGTTCTTGGTTTTTGTGTACATTCATTAAAGTTGGTCTTTAGAAATGATTTATTAATTTCTCACTCAAAAAACCTCTTATGAGTATTCATTTGTGAGCCAACAAGTATTCACTGTTATTGAGATGCAACTAACAAATAAGTTACTCATTTCTACCCTGGAACTTACAGTCTTATGAGGGAGACAGACATGGGAACAGATAACCATAGTACATTGTGAAACATACTAATCAGAATATTGCCCAGGGCCAAGGGAATCTCAAAGTCATTGTTATTTGGCATTCCTTTTATACTGGGCCTTGTGGGAAAACTCATTTGAAGGCAGAAAGTTTTTTAGTCAGCTAAACTAATTTCTTTGCTTTGGTGAGTCTCTCATTTAGGGAAAACACATTTGATCATATGGTAATTGTTTTAACTGATGCAAATATGTATTTATAACGGTTATTTCAATGTTGTTTAGTATTCATTGTGTTTTTCATTTATCTTTGAAGTAATGTTTTATGTTGGAAAGAAACATTTTATAGTCCATATTTAGAGACATGCTGGGATCAAATAATTAGAATCAATGAAAGCAGGGACATTTTGACAAAAGGTGTTGTATTTTCATTACAGATGATTCTAAAATCAGATATTGATATTTATTACTGTGGGGTATGCATGCACCATCTTTTTGATTTCCACAATTTCTTTATGTTATCCCTAACTTGGCATTTTATGAGATTATCTATCATGTTGTTTATAGAGATAGTTTTGGTTGCTTCTCAGCATCTGTCTCTTGCACAGAATGATCTTATAAAAAGTTATCTATTGTTTTAACAACAGTGGAATTCCACTTATGGCATTTTGCTGTTTTAGGTAATTGAATTAAATGAGAAAGTATCCAGCCTATGGCTTTGTTCTCTCCATTCTCTCTCTCTCTCTCTCTCTCTCTCTCTCCAAAATGTAATATAATGGGTCCCAGTTAAGTAATAATAAAATTTTTCTCATAGGAATTTCCAGGTAAGCAAATCCACAAGGCACTTATTTTTTAAGTTTCTGTTCTTGGTTTATGGGGGACAGCATTTGAACGAGGAGCTTGTGTTTTAAGTCTCAAATAGGAAAAAAAAAATGTTGTCTGGTACATTGTAGACTCATGTCTGACATGAGTCTAGTCAAAGGTCTGATATTTCATGGTTGCAACTCAAGTGTTTTTCTCTGAACTAAAGCAGAAAAATTGACCTCAGTCTTTCTTTTTGCAGAACATTAGCTAGTCCTAAACTAAACTTACCTTGCCTTCTTTCTCTGTTGGTTTCCCACCAGCTGCTGTTAAATGCTGTTTTGTTTTGCAGATGAGAAGCCAGGATCAGGCAGAGAGAGGGTTAGTGAAATCGGAGCATGCCACAAAGTGCTTATAGAGCTTAGGACATAATAAGTGCTCAATATTTATCCACTATCATACTTATTATTCTCATTACTCTGCTTGGATTTTACACAACTGTCTCATGATTGTCTAATTGGATAGTTCCGTATTTCAAACCATTCCCCATAGTCAGCAGCAGAAAATTTTCATCTTCAAATAGATCAAACTGGCAAATTTAAGAAAGATAACATTATCTTTCCAGATTTTTCTTTTCACGACATTGTTGTATACAAGTTGTATTGAAGCATATTCAGGTCTGTGTTAGTTTCCCATTGCTGCTATAAAAAGTTAACTGCAATTGCTGTGGATTGAAACATGGGTTTGTTCTATTGCATTATGAGGTCAGAAACTTTAAGTGACAGCAGGGTTGCATTCCTTCCAGAGGCTCTGGGGAGGAATCTGTTTTCTTGCCTTTCCCACCTTCCAGCTCCAGGCCCCCTTCCCTCCTCAGTGTCAGCAACCACATCACTCCCTCCTCCCCAATACATTTCCTTCTCTCATCTGACCCTCCTGCCTTCCTCTCATAGGGATCTTTGTGATTATGTTGGGCCCAGCTGGATCATCCCGGATTATCTCCCTGTCTCGAGATCCTTAACTTAATCACACCTGCAAATCCCTCTCCTAGGTTCTGGGGATCAGGATCAGGATGTGGACATCTTTGGGGTCCATTGTTGCACCTGACACAGGTCAAGTGAAAACCATTACATTACTTGTTGGGTGGAATCACAGTAATTTAGATTTGAAAGGGATATTAACCACCCCCCCCCTTTTTTTGAAGTGAGGAAACTAAAACAATGGGGAAGGATTTTATTATTTAGGACTAGAACCTAGGAACCCAAGTCTCAGACCCCGAATGAGATCACTTTCCTCCCACTGTTTTTTTTTTTTCCCAGCATTTTAAAAATTGGACCTACTGGATAATTAATTACTATTTATTAAGAGGCCACATTATAAATTCCAATTAGTACACTTCAACTGAATTGGAGCCACATTGAACTGTGAAGTGAATCTACCCTCTTGGACTTCACAGTTTTGACACACTTCACAGAAGAGTTAGATACTTCAAAATTAGTTCAGTGACATTTTTAAAAAGGGAAAAATACCTTAGGGCTCTCCCAGAAAGCCTATAAAATTTACAACTGTGGCTCCAGTTGAAATCATGTAGCCTAGAATTTTTCCTCCTTACAAGGGAATATGGGAACTTTGTGATACTTTTTATTCAGGCCATGGTTAAGAAATAGTCATACTTAAAAGGGTAAATAATTGACTTTCATGAACAAAGGATTGTTCTGTTACTTATTTAAGAAACTATTTAATGGGTTGTTGAGAAAACTTGAGGTACCATCCTAGGTTGCATTTGTATAATGTACTGGGATGCTATGGTCGATTAGAACAGCATGTTCTTATGTACAGTATATATGGTTTTTATGGAGCTCGCCCAAAGATAAGTTAGATACTGGCTCACTACCTTTTTTTTCCCCCCCTTTTTCTTTTTTTCCCCTTTTAGTTTGAATTTTTATAGTCTGTAGAGAATACATTTGGTCATTTTGATGTTGTGTTATTTTCTGGACTGCATTTCAGAAGGTGACCTGAAAAATTGACAATTGATCTTGTTGTCCATATTCACTAGACATTTCTGAATCACCTAACCCAATGACTAAAGGTTTATTGAGCACCTCCTGTGTTCAAAGAACTGTGTTGGGAATACCAAGATGAATTAGACAACCTTTTTATAGTGGGAAAACCACCACTTCAGATTTGACTTTAAATCTTATATTTTCTTTAGCTGTTAATAAAAGCAAGACTATGGAACAAAATGCTTAACTCCTTTGAGTCTGTTTTCTTGTCTTCAAAGGAGGAAAACGAGGTCTACCTTGCAGGGGTGTTATAAGGATTTTGGTGAGGCAATACAGTGCAAACACTAAATACGGTGCCTGGTACAGAGCAGGTGCTTCATAAATGTTAGTTTCGTTCTTCAAGGAGCTCACAGTCTAGCAGAAGAGAGGAGATGTCTATAAATAACTGTGATACAAGGTACAAGTGATAAGTGGAATGAGACAGGTCCATCCAGATAAGGAGCTATTGGAGTTCAGAGATGATCTATGTTATAAGGATCAGAGAAAGCTTTCTGGAGCACTTTCATGCCATTTTGTCTGGATGTTAAAAGAGAAAGAGGATTTAGACAAGTAGAGATACAGGCCTTGTGATTATTACTGCTATTTCCTGGTTTATCTTCCCACTAGCTCACCTTCCATGCCATGTCTTGTGCATGGTGCAGCACTTTGGTTTTGTGTTTTTGTCCCTTTCAATCTGACTTCCAGCTACGCTCATGTATCATCAGTAGCTAAGGGCAGTATGGGTGACTGCTTTTATACTTATGAAAGGTATATGCAATAGAAATTGAATAAATGTTTATTTTTAATTTTTATTTGTGAAGGAGACAGTTTCTATTTTTGTAAACATTGTCTAAAGACTATGTTAACTCCTTTACCCTCTGTTATAATACTGTCTCAAGAGATATGGACGGTCTGAATATCCTGCAGAATAGTACCTTGATGTGTTATATCAGTAATATTCTGATAGGGTGGGTGAGAAAGAGGAGGCTTGTGAACCAGAGGACTTGGTAAGACTCATGCATCCTCAGAGAAGAAGATAAACCTTAGGAAAATGCATGAATCTGACCCTTCTGTAAAATTTTTAGAGGTGCAGTATTTGGTGGCACATGGAGAGATCCTCTCTAGAGTAAAATGCACATTTCTGTATATTGCGTTTCCTACTATAATGGAGCCTGATGTAGAGTGAGTCCCTTTGGGTTCTGGAAGTAACAAATTCCACTGGAAGGAACACTGCTCTAGCTCATATTCTGGGACACATGGAAAGTTTCCTGATCTGAATGCAGCCCAGCTACAAAGTACAAGTCTCTGTGAGAAATCAGAATATAGGCCTTGGGTTTTGGAGCACAGGATTTTACTCCTTTCAGGAAACAGCCCTTAGTGTGGTGCTAAATGCTAGTGGAAGCAGAAAACTTGACCATAGGGAACCTAGTTATCTTATGTCAGGAAGTCTCCATCATAAGCTGAGTTCTGTTAGGCTCAGTCATGTAGTTGATGGGCCTAGCAGCAGTTAGTCATAATAAGGAAATGATGTATTCAAAGAGAAACCCCAAAGGACCAAAGGGCACAAGTAAACTGCATGAACTTGTATCCCAGATCCCTATATCACCCACCATGGTTGCATCAGCATACATTCCTTAGGCTGCACAGGCCATAGAATTAGGAGGAAAAACTTGAGCTTGATTTATGAATGAGCTGGCTTGGCATATGGGTGGCAGCTACATTCAGGAGTGGCCCTAAATGATAGTGGAAAGGGAAAAAAATCTTTCTAGTGGGCAAATCTTCAATCTGTGTCATTCACTTCATGTAGAAGGAGAAGTGAGCTCTGCTGAGAATTTATATAGATTCCTGAGCAATATCAATGGCCTGGTTAGCTGTTCAGGATCCTGAAGGAAAACCTTGGAAGACTGGAGGTAAAGAGGTCTGCAATAGGGAAATATGGACAGATATTTGAGAGTGGGCACAAAGGGTGGATATTTTTGTGTCACATGTTCATTTCAACCAGAAAATACCACCAGGGTGAAAAAAAATCTGAAAATCCAGTTGACAAAAGGATAATTCCCAGTTGATATTAGCCAAGCTTCATCATAGCTTGCTCCAGAACAGGCACAATGGCACATGATCATAATGGCCATGTTTACAGAGATAGAAGCTACTCATGAACCAAATTCCACAGATTTCCCACTTATTGAGGTCAGTATGTAGCTACTTCTGTCTCTGACGGATTAACTTGCTAGTGACAGATGCCAACATTGTCCCTGATATGGTCCTGTTACTTGTGATAAACCAGTCACTTGGTGGCAGGTCAATGACATAGGCCTTTTCTATTTTGGAGTAGCCACCAATACATCCTCAAATAAATAAATGTTATTCTGAGTATGGGGTTGCCTTTCCTGCCTGAAGAGCCTCAATCCCTATTATCATCCAGGAGGTTAAAGAACAGGAGATTAAAGAAGGCCCGGTTCACAGGCTTAGAATTCAACCTAATATAGTATCCAAAGGGAACCTGCTTCATAGTTAAAATGGTGTAAATTTGAGCTCATGTGCAAGGACTCTACTGGGTGTACCATCTAGATCAGCTAGCCTAAAAGAACATTGGGCAACCTACTGCAGGTGCCACTGAGGTACCAATCCACAGGCAATATTTTGCAAAGATGAAGTGCCATTTTTCAGGATGCAGTATGTACACGAAATCAGAGAGCTTTGGGGGCATTGTCTTCAACTGGAGAGAATACATTGACCCAGAAACAAAACAGAGGAAGTGGAAATGGCCCCACTTAACATCATTCCTACTGACTCATTGGGGAATTTTGTGTTTTCTGTTCCCCTCACTCTGGGCTTCAAGGTTTAGAAGTCCTGGCTCACAAAGGAGATGCCTTTTTGCCAGGGAAGAATCCCATTGAACTACAAGGTATGGCTACTGTCTAGGCACTTTGGACTCTTAGTGTTCAAGCACCTTTAGGCAAGAAGTAGAGTTCCCATTTTAGCAGAGGTAACTTACCTATATCAATAGGAAGGAAAAGGACTTCTTGTATACAATGAGTAGGAAAAATGTATATTGATCCTATGTGATCCCCTTGGAAACCTCTTGATAATGAATTATAACTATGTAAGGACATGTGCAGCCACCCCAGCACAAGATGTGTGTAATTAACAATAAATATACGTTTCTTATCAGGAATGAGGATTTGGATCACACCCAGGTAAGCCACTGAAATCTGCAGAAGAGACAGCTGAAGGAGGGTAGAATTTGTAATGGGGTATTGGAGGAGGAAGAGGAGGAGGAGGAGGAGGAGGAGGAGGAGGAAAAGTAGCAGTTGCAGCTTTGAGACCAAATGATTGACAGAGGCTGTAGTTAGTCTCAATAGCCCCCTTCTTCTAAGTTTTCCCTCAAGAAGAGAGGTCCAAAGAAATCCTAGAGGAAATCCTCTGAGAATTTGGGGACTTTAAGAAAGAACTGCTGGAAAGACAGAAAATAAAAATAGTATTAAAGAATCCACGAACATAGCAAGAACTGTAGATAAAAATGCTTCTAAAGTGACAGAAACATCAGGAAATGATAATTATGAAGAAGATGGAGCAGAGGGTGAAGATGAAGGAACCAAGGAAAGGATGTTCAGAGAAAGTGCCTCCAGTGACAATTAAAAATGGCATTGGTTCACATCCAAAAAATCAAAGATGCAAAATAAAAATAATGTCAAGAAAATTTCCACTATTGAAAGGCAGCTACAGGCCAAGTACATGAAGAAACTAGTAAAGCATTAATTAATGGTGATATGAAGATTTTCTAACAGAAAAACTTGGCCTACAGCTCAGGCACAGGGTTCCAGACCATCCACTAAAACTATGGTTAGCTGTGATGTTTGTACCATGAACATGAGTTAAATTGACAATGAAGTGGGACCCTCAAAGCCCAAACAAGAAACCAGGATTTGTGATAAGATTATTGATACTGTAGGATAGGTTGAGAGGCTTTATAAATTTGAATACTATTCTTCCTGACGGTCATAAGCAAACTCAAAAGATGCTATGAAGTCTCCCTAAAATTTCCAAATGGTTTTTGAGGTCAAAAGAAGAAAAAAAAATTCTTGTTGCAATTCAATCAGAAATGATAATACTCACACAGCCTGGGAAGGTCATTTGTTTTGTTTCCCATGGTGAATATCAACTCCCAAGCCTTGTTTCCAAAAACTTCTTACTCTGTATCCAACTTTATCCCTTGGAACTGGCTGTGAACATATTGTGTTTTTGATTGGAGTGCTTTGCGTGTTTCCATCAAGTAATGCATATAGAGTCTTAGAAGACATTCTCTTTAATAGTGGAGGTACTGTGGAGTAATCAGTATTAGGTAGTGCTCTCTGTGAATCCGTGCAGCCAAGTGTCTCTCTTCCTGGCACATCCGAAAGTTCCTTTGTGGCAAGCTGAGCCTGCTTCCCCAAGGCTGATCTGGTAGGCACATGACTTGGGAACACAAAAACCTGCATGCATAAACACAAAGGCAGGTAGGCAGGGTGGACAGAAAGGGAGGTAGGACTGTTATCCAAGACCTTAGAAAAGAATGTGTAGGAAGAGCAGGAAGAGGGAAGGAGAGGAGTGAAAAATGGAAATCAGAGGCAAAGGAAACCAGCTTCCTGTTCCAACCTCCCCCGTAACTCCCTCTGGTTCTTGAGGCAAGAACTCCCCAGAGCTCTTTTCCTTTCTCTTGGGCTAGGGGGGATTCCTGCAGCTCCACCCCCAACCCACAGGGCCCTCTCACCTCTCTCCACTTCTCCAGATAGTCCCTATGAAGTCCCCAGTCATAGCCTGCATTCTTGGCATCCTCATTTATGTTTCAAGAGGCAGGTCATTTTGGCACCTGAAATAATTTCTGGCGGTGAGATGGGTCCCATTAGTCTCATGTGGTTGGTTTGCAGAGATCTAGTTTTGAGAGAGTGTCCCATGGAATCCAGATTTTCTTTCTGAGAAAATCAGCAGTTATCAGATTTTGGGTTTTTTTCTTTTAGACTGTGTGGTGCTGGGAATCCTGTCTGTATCAGTTGCCCACACAGCTGGTTCTACCTGCGTTGGCGTCCTAGCCAATCTCAATAGCAGTATGACCTCCATTGGCCTCTTCAGATCTGATTTAGAAAATTGACTCATTCTACACAGGCTACTGAGCACCTATTTGGAGGTACTGTCTTCTAGTGATTTAGAGCTTGAACTAGATTGAGAGTACCAGTGTGATGTTGCTTCCTTATTTACTTGCAAATTCATACAATTGTCACCAGATTCTATTTAAAAGACTTCTCCCATGCCTTAATGCTAATGTTATAGTGACCATATTTTCTGAATCAAAAATCATCATATGACAAGACAAGATTTAGAGGCTTATTGTATATAATGTATGTGTGTGTACATGCATATTTATGTATATGAATATATGTGTGCATTATATATATATATATATATATATATATATATATATATATATATATATATAAATAGATATATTTATTTTATTTTTTAAACTTGGTTGGTAGCCGAGCCTATATTACTATTTAGTGATCTCTTTTCTCTTCTTTTGGTCTGAACTGAAAGCTGAATGTTTACTATCCTCTAAATTGCAGCACTGAACTTTTGACCCCAAGATGGGTAAGTCTGAACAGAGTATGTGATCTTAGGCTCTTAATATTCATTCATAGCTGTTAATGATATACAAGGATAGTTTGGTTTGGGGGTGTAGTCAGTAAGTGATTGTATGGCTGTTAATTCTAGGTTCATAAAAAACATATTCATGGGCTCTATTTTTGGTTTGGTATCAAATTATTATTGAAGTGACTTGGGTCTCCATTGCAAGATGATGGAGGTTGGGGACCCTGTACCAGTAAGTCAGTGTCCCTGAGATCTTGATGGTGAGAATTCAGAGACAATATGTGCCTTCTTAGGAAGAAGCCTGTGGCATTATTTTGTTCCTTTTTCTTCATTTGGGCTCCAACAAGTGAAGATTTGCGAGGAGAGATTCGATCCTTAGACCTATGATCAAGGGTTGCTCATCTGTGTAGGTCGATTAGTGGTACGTGGATTACAGACCCCTTCCCCACAGTGTCCCTTGGAGCCCTACCTCCTCCCAATACAGGTTGACATTTTGCTTTAGGCTAATTCTCTAGAAGATGAAAAAAATCAACAAAACGTTGAGCCTTGTGAAGTTTTAGAACCTGTATTCAGTATGTCTTTTGGAAGAGATAGAAACTGAGGACTTGACAGGAGCTTATGTAAATCAGCATGCCCAAATTTTGACATGTTTGAAGATGGGAGGATTGGTTAGTGTAATGACTGGAAATATTTTTAATTTTTTCATCATTTCAATTTCTTATTCAACTGTGGCTTCATTCAGTCTTAAGCTCTATCTGCTTTCTTTATATATATATATATATATATATATATATATATATATATATATATATATATATAGATTGATTTGGGTGGTTCAGTTGAGTGTTGGGTGGTATTCTATATTTGACTAATTTATCGATGACAGTTTTCAGAGAGCCACAAGAATGGATTCTTACTGTGAATCTACAAAGATATTCACAAATGAGGACAGGGCTCTGCCCTTAGTATTTGTGAATCATCAGAATCACTCTGAGAACTTCTTTAAAGCATGAGCTGGAGGCACCAAAATCATTTTTGGGAGAGATTTAGGATGTGCTGATGAATTGAAATGGGTCACTTTTAAGCTCTAAATCTTTATCTGTACTTTGATTTCAGGGAATATTCAGCAGTCTTGAAATTCAATGGTGCAAAGGTCACTTTGAACCAGGTTATTCTGGGGACCTAGTCAATAGTTTTTTTTTTTTTGTTTTTTTTTTAAATGTAACCAGACAAACCAAAAAGACTTCATTGTATCTCAGTCTCTACATATTACAGATCCCCAAAGTAAGATAGTAGGAAGCCTCTGTGTGCTGCATGTTTTTGTTAGCTGGGGGAAAATTGTAGTCCATGGCATTTTCCCCAAAGGACCTCCATAAGGTAGTTAATTGTTGTTAGTTGAAACAATTTCAATTTTTGAAGCAGAGTTAAACAAAACAAAACTGGTTTCTTTGTGGTGGTACTTCTCAGAGCCTACAATAGGCTAATGTATATGGTGAATTTCTAAGGGGATGATTTTGCATTTCTAACAATTTTTTGGGTGATACAGATGCCACTGGCCTCTCTGGACCATACTGAATGGTAAGAGTCTAGATGTGCTTAAGGGCAGTCCTTGGTGAAGAATCTTTGCTACCTGCAGTCAGGGGGTGAGCTGGTTATCGAGGCATTCTTAGTACCTGCAATGGAATTTGTAGCTGAATAAGTAGTTAGTATGCAAGCCACATGATCCTCTTATATATCTGTTTGTTTTATAATTTGTCCCAGCTATGATACACATGTGTGCACATGCACGCCAACATTCTACACTCACACACATAGATCGAGAATAAAATAGACAGCTTTGTGCTTTGGTATTTGCTGTGTGTTTCTGTAGTATTCCATGGCCTCCTAAGAAAGTCCCTGATGGGAAAGCTGAGGCCTTGATACAGTAGACAATAACTCTGAGTGGGAGACATACATCTAGACTGCTCCGTTAAACCTACTCTTTAACCCCTTACTTATCTCAGTGCTTTTGCAGCCAGCCTAGGACAAAGACTTATTTGATTTTCTATATGAATATTTGTCATCGATTTAGAGGGAGTTTTAATTCCTTCATCTAAGGCTAGAGGAACAAATAAGGTATGTAT
Organism: Marmota monax; assembly: GCF_021218885.2. Lineage (NCBI taxonomy): Eukaryota > Metazoa > Chordata > Mammalia > Rodentia > Sciuridae > Marmota > Marmota monax. The sequence continues at coordinate 2,714,282 of NW_026694339.1, forward strand.
TTTGCATCAGCTTCATCTATTTGCTCTTTAATATCTAAAGGGATGTCTGTAGAAAGATACCAGGGCTGTGGTGCAAGCCTGATTGGAAAGAATGACACAACCAATTAGGATGTCTCTCTTGGGCATAGGAAGGTAAATATCTTCACAGGAGCTGAGTTGCCTATTGGACATTCCCAATTAAACATTGTCTTCTCCTGACACTGTTAATAACAGATGGTCTTTGCACTCTCTGATTTGGTTAGTAGCAATTCTCAAACACTTAAATATTGGTGAAAGCTATTATAAAATTGTTTGCTTCAAATGCCATTTTATCTTCTTTAGTTCTAAAACTGCTTTACTCAGAGTAAATGGGCCAAGATTCCAGTGAAATACCTGAATTGTGCTTAAAAGAAATGCAATATTATTACTTTTTATCCCTTCTTAGTGCTTAGATAGACTCCTTCTCAAATTCTTTGCTAACAAATTCTTCCTAATAGATGTCCTGTTATAATGGATTTGTTGAGATTTATTTGTAATTAGACTCCTATTTGCATACAATTGATGGAGTCATTAAAAGTCTTTTCTGAAGGTTAAACTTACATTCTATAGTTTTGATTATTATACAGTTACAAAGTTAGACTTTAGTCTTATCCTTGGTCATATCAAAAGTTTCAAATTAATTGCATCTAAATAATGGTTTATTATATTCCTAAAATTGTGTAATAAAGCATTAATGATAATAAAGTTTATGATGCTTCTTTTATGTGCTATACAGTTTATTGGAACAGAACAAATTCAGCACATTGTAGATGCCCAGTGTAAAAAAAAATTGATTCACATTATGCAGTGATTCACTCAGCTATAAATTTTAATTTTTAGAGTAACATAAAATCTGAAGGGCATTTGTGAATTTTCTTTTGTATATGTAGTTGTCTTAAGTGGTGGTATATATTGTTTCAACTTGTTTTGTTTCTTGTTCCAATATAAATTCAAATAAGAGCTCTTCTGACTTGGTAGTAGAGTCAGGATAAAGAGTTGAGATGTGGCATCCCCCTTTGTGAGTTGTATATAATCTGTTGGGCTTCTTTTGTATCCACCTCTTCTAAAATTTAGACGGCTGGCTCTGACTGTTATAACAAGGTGTGTATCATAGCTATGTAATGTAAAAATGCAAAATCTACTATAGTTGTACTACTGTGAATTCAGCGCTTGCTGCTGTATAATTAAGACTCTATATTTGAAGACAATAAAAAGCTAATTCAACTATGTGCACAGAAGATTGTCCTCATTTTTATATTTGAAAAGATGAGAATGTAGATTACCAGGCAGAACAAAAACAGATAAATGTGTGTCAGAGTACTTGTAAACTTAGGCTTACATTCTTAACATTTGTGTACTTGCTTTCATGAAGATTTATATAATAACATGGGAGAGAACAGACATAGCATGATGGATAATCCTCTTTGAGAGCAGGACCCATGCCTTTTCTATTTCTCTTCTTGCACAACATGCACTGTGCACTGTGCAAAGCAAATATATTGATTTTAGAATCCTCAAATGATTTCTGTATATCTTTAAGCTATGAGTAGGCATAAAAATCAGACAGAGAATAATAAGAGTCTATAACATGAAACAGTTCAAGAGAAGATATCAATAAAAGCCCTTTATGCTTTGGAAGAGAGAGAGAGAGAGAAAGAGGGAGAGAGAATGAATCAAAAGCATTAATTTAGCTAAAAATTAATTGAATCAATTATTATAATAATAAAATATTTGTTATTTGACCTTTTGGACCTTTTTAAAAATTATACAATTCCATTCTTCTTATTTTGTTAAGTCATTGATACATAATTTCCTTGAATGTTTTTCCTCTTTTGAATTCCTTTTTTACTCTTGGACTTGCTGTGTCTTATGAAGCACTAGAATCAGGGTTAAGACAAATGGACTATCTAATCGTGTTCTAAGTACAGTTGGCCCTGAGTTATCCAGAGCCATCACCAATTGTGAACAACATAGAAAAGAGAGTTTTGAGTTTTGAGTAGCACTATGTAAAACTTTACATAAACAGGAAGTTATTTTCACAGTGCAACCTGATGTGAGGCAATTTATCATGCATATATGATTAGTATTGTCTGTCAGTCCATAATATAGTTGTCTTCTATTTGCTTCAGGAGTGTGATGGGAAATAATATTAGAATGTGACACTTCTGTTGTGAATCTCAGTTGAGTTTACTACAGTGCTATCTAAAAATATATTCACTGGTTTTTGCAGTTGACTTGAACCAGTGCTACTGCATTAGCTGACACATAAAACTTGATCACTTAAACATCTTTTCCCAATGTCAGAGAAAGGCTTTGATGAGTTCAAATATGCTATTATTCATCATGAGTTAGTAAGGATTATGTATTTTAAAGATAATGGATATTATGATTACATGCCATAAGATCAAGTCCTAGGCATTAATATTGGGCTTAAATTCATCTAATATAGACCTCTCTTCTTGATTAGCTGCCAAACCCAATTTTATAGCACAAAATCCAGTGTACTAAGAAACTTTGTTAGTTTGCTTCAAATCAGTGAATTCATTTTAGTCAAGATTAGATTCTGAATCCTGCACTTGGATCAAGCTGCTCCTCAAGGTATGGCCATCAACTTAACTAAGAGCAGTTAACAGGTTAGTAGTACTTATTACAGGCTAGCACTATACATGCATTATGTCTTTTTATTCTCATATAAAATTAAAAGGAGTTGTACTTAGTGGCAAAGCACCCATGAGTTCAATCCCCCACACTGAGAATATAATGAAGATTATATGTTTATGATTTATATTTTCAAAAGAACAAAGGTATAAAGAACCTGGCCAGGCGGTGGTGTGGAGGTCCTCTGTGTGCATGCTGCAGAAGAGGAAGGTAGCTCTTCCTCATCCGCCTGCACTGCAGCATTTTCATGAGTATGAATGTAAAATATATAAATATATAAACCTGTGGCTTTAACGACTATAATACAACCTTTCAAATTAGTTATTTGTATAGATAATTAAATTCTTCATACAAAAGTTAAAAATAAAACCTGTCCAGGGTTATATGGGTGAGAAGTGGTAGAATTTGGATATGATCCCAATTTATCTGCCTCCAGGGTCCTTGTTCCTAACAAATGTGGCACATATCTTCCAATATCTAAATTCAGATCCAGCCAAAGATTTTAAATAGTCCTCACAGAAATAAAGGTCTTCATTTTGACTGTGATGGAATTGAGTTATTTTATAATGATATGTGGGGTGTAAAATGCGAAATATTTTATTAATTAGTATCTGTTAATATAGTAGACAATATTTAAATTTATTTCAGTCCTGAAAATCTGCAAACTTGTAAGAACAGTTTAGTTAGAACTATTTCCTTTTGGGACATGTTTCTAAATACTTTACTAATCCTAAAACAACTTCAACTCCAATTCAATTTATACCCCAATTTTTTTTTAAAGAAATACCCTGAATTTTCTTCCAGGTAAGTGTACAGAATACATATTCAGAAGGAAGAAGGGCTGGAGATATAGCCCAGTGATAGAATACTTGTCCACCTTGTATGAAGACCTTCATTAAAAAAAATTCATTGTGTATCCATTCATTGTTTCTTGCTGGATACACACCTGTAATCCCAGAGAACCTGAAGACTGAGACAGAAGGATTGCAAGTTCAAGGCCTTCCCCAGCAACTTAGCAAGACCCTTAACAACTTAATAAAACCCTGTTTCAAAATAAAAATTAAAAGGGGTTGTACTCAGTGGCAAAGCACCCATGAGCTCAATCCCCTGCACTGAAACCCAAACCCAAATGACCAAACAAAACAAATAAACAAAAAAAAAAAAAAAAAAAGGAAAGAGACCACTATCCTTAAAAATGTTTTCATATTTTCTCCTCAAACAATCCAGAAACCAATGATCATCTCAATGAAATGTTTCCCCCTTCTTTTTCTTCTTCCATAAACAGAGTGCCGTAGTGGGAAAAGGGGGCTTAATTAATTTGAGAGAACATGGTAGAGCACATTTACTGAGATGCTGTCATAAGTAATTAAAACAAAATTGCTCTTGTCAAAACAAATGAACAAATTTGATGAGGCATTTTTTTCTTTATTTTGCAGATTTGTTCCACTTTATCACTAATTCATAAAATTCACAAAGGGTTTCTTTGCTAGTCATCAGTATTATTAGTTTAAATTCTGCTGTCGTTACACTATTATGCAAGAGAAATAAAAAGTCAGAAGTGAATACCAGGCTAAATGAATAGAGCCAGAGCCTATTTCTGCCAATGCTCTAAATGAAGGAAAATGAGCCATGTTCCGTGGAAGGCCAGAGCAAGAGTCATCATTAACATTCAACACTGACTGTTATAGTGTTTTATCAACAGGACAAGCATTCAGAGTATTCCAAGCAATACTTTCATAATTAGAAAACAAAACTGGTCTGCTGTGTCATAATGCAAGCTAAAGCTTGATCATTGTTCTGTTCTTTAGCGATGATAGATGTTAACATGCCAGAGTGGGCACTGAGTAAAGGTAGTCCAATTTGTAGGGAATGAAAACATCGTATCACATATGGAATATCAATGAAAATTTCATACCACATATTAAATATCAGATTTGCTTCAACCAAGGGGTCTCCAGTTAAGAAGGGTTGAGAAACATGGGAGGAACTTCTCGAAATTATGTGAGTGTCCCTGAGTCTGCAAAGGAAAGAGAGTAATATTGGGAGAGGTCACAGTGTAGCCAGTATTCTCCATTCAGATCATTCAGAAGTCGAATTCCACCATTTATTGAGTATTGAATCCATTTAAATAAAGCATTGCTTTATATAGCATGAGGGATGGAAAAAAAAATCATGGGTCTACCTCCAAGTATTCATTACATTAAATAAGATATTTAAATAATTGCAATACTATATAAAACAATATGTGTTGGAAAAAAAACTTCAGAGAAGTTTTCTGGAAGATCAGAGTAAGAAGAATTTACCTCTGACTCTCTGGATCAGGGTGGCATCTAGGCCAGGTCAGGAATGATAGGCAGGTTTTGAATATATGGACAATCCCAAGATGAGGGAATTTCAAGGAAAGACCCATAGATACAGAATCACATCTCAGTTTGGGGGACATAAAATGCTTTTCTTTGGCTGCTGAATAGTTATGGGAGAATATAATCTGGATTGTTAGTTTAGAGCCTGAGTTTAGAGGGTCTTATATGCCAGTCAGGAATTTTAATTTTTTTTCAAGAGAGTTGATGGTTGTTGATAGGGGTGTTAATGAACAGGAGAGGGACATTATCACTGTTGTGATTCAAAAAGAAATATTGATTAGTGAAAAATGATATAGTGGGCAAGATATTTAAAGTGGGGAATCACAAGAAAAAGCTATTGCAATAATCTCAGACAAAAAGCATCGATGTTCTGAAATTAAGTAGTGATACAGGAATGGAAGGGTTTTAGGGTAGATGAGAGGAATATTGGGTACTAGAACTGACAAGATTTTCACATGGTTTATTAGGAAATATAGAAGAAGAAGTTACTTTAATCCCAGATTTGAGTCTGTCTTATGAGGAGCATGTGCATGGCATTGGCTAGAAGAGTAAAAGTGGGAGAGAAGATATCTGAGAAGGAAGATAGTGAATCTCTTTTTGAATTTGCTGAGTTTGAAGTATCAAAGATATGAAGGCTGGATCTTCAGTCAGCAATTCTAAGGGCAGTGTTTGGAGTCCAGTAATGGTGTGCATAAATAATAATGGTGGTTTTATAAATATTATTCATCATTTTAGGGTCTTGAAATAGAAAAGTAAGGCAGGTTGCTTCCTCATCCTGGGGATTCTTTGCTGAAAGCTGGTATTTGATTCTTAAATATAGGGAAAATATCTGTTGAATTAAAGCAATTCACATTATAACAAGGTCAGGGAAAAAAGGTTTCAATGCAAAGGCAAAGTATCTCCAAATTTTACAATGTTTTAAAAACATTTGGGGCCATTAGAAACACATTTTGAGTTTTCATGTGATATGTCACTGTGCTATAAGAGCATCATGGCCTATCTTATCTACTCCAGACAACACCCCCATGAAATAGATTATTATTTTCCTCACTTAGCGAAAGAGGGAACTCTGGAACAATGGATAAACCCTTGCCCAAGTCACATGGCCAGTAAATGATGGAGCTGGAATTTGGTATTCCTAAGCATGTACAGAAGTTCATGCAGCTGCAGAAACATAAACAGAGGCAGGAATTGCAAATTCTCCTTTCCTTCGAGGAAAAAAGATCTTCATGGTCTGATGGTGTCATTTTAAGATGCCCCCCTATTTTTAAAAATTACTCTTTTAGCTGCCCACAGAATCAGCTTTACTGAATTCTTTCATTAAGAAATCTTGCAACATTTTAAAATTAATTGTCAGTACTTCCGAGTTGCCTATAAAATAGGTGACCAGCTTGGCAGTTTCAATGTATGATTAGGAGAAAAAAAAGGAGATGGGAACTGAGGTAAAAGAACATGATGTCTTAAAACACTTTTATTTGAAGCAAATCATTTTCTGGGTTATTCATTTTTAAAAGGTTGTTATTTCTTCTGAAAGTAGGACTTTGTGGATTGATGGAAAGTCTCTCACTGTTATTAGAACTGAGAGTTGGCATAACTAGCAGGTACTCTTGCTATGAGGGGACATATCCCTAGAAAAGAGAGGATTTCACTTAGTTGCCCTATGTAGACTGGCATTTGCAGGCTCTTTGGTCATCTGGGAACATGCAGAAACCATTCCTAATTAAGACCCTGACCACAAAGGCTATCTCTTACAGGGTTGTGTTGTGTTGTAGGTTTATAGAAGTAGGTTCAGGATTACATCTCAAGATCTCTTCCATACATGTATGACCTTGGGTTTATACCTACTCTCCTTGTATTTATAGTAACCCATAAAAGAGGGAAAATAACACCTCCCTGTATATTATAATATTCTACCCATAATGGAGGGAAAATAACACCTGCTCTACCTTCCCCACAGAGTTGAATTCAGATGATGCATGGGGATGTGTTGTATATACTATAAGCAAAGGTAAAGAGGGATTGCTTTATTGCTCTCTACACTTTTAGTTACAAATGTGTTTTATTGCCCAAGTCATCTATGCTAAGGTTAAAAGTTTTTTAAAAATCACAAAAATATATATCAAAAAGTATAAGGTTTTTCCTCATTTATTCCTATTCAGCTTCCCAGAGACCATATCTACTTTTAAAGATTTGGCATGTGTTCTTTGAGTTTGCATATGTGTGAGTAAAAATTATATTAAGCATGTGTTCTAAAAGTGGAGATTTTTACTCACTAATATTACAATCTTTCCATATTACTGATACATAGCCATCTCATTTATAACAATTCCACAGTATTTTGTATGGAAGCACTATAACATATTTCATCAGTCTTCTATAATACATATTTTGTTTGTATTAGCTTTCTTTTTCTCATTATTACAAATAGGCTTCAGAAAACATTCTGTGAGTAAGCTCTTGGGCATGCATGCAAATATTTCTGTAGGAAAGATTCAGAAAATTGGAATAAATTAGTCAAAGAGTGTGCCCATTTAAAATTTGATGGGTACTGTCAAATTGTCTTCTAAAATGTTGCAAATTTTTTTATTCGTATCAAAATATGTATGTCTATTTTTCTTCATAACTTCATTAACACTAGATATCAATCATTTAAATTTTGATCTAATTAAATACCAAAAATCTTATTTTCATGTTGTTTAATTAGTTTGAGTCATTTTTCACATTTATTAGCACTCTATGTTTCTTCTATTGGAAATTAAGAAAAAAACAAAACAAAACAAAAAAAAACAACTTTACCCTCATTTTCCCCAGGACTTTTTTTTTTTTTCTTTTTTGTTGGTTGGGTACTTAACAGCCCAACCAGAAAAGAAACCTTTTAAAATAGGTGACAATAACAGTGATGTTAGTGATGTAATAATTCCATAGATATTTGTAATGACCACTGGATGTTATAATGTTGAGCTCAAATCTGGTCTTATTTATTGGAAACCTTGGACTTTGGTCTCAGCACATTGAATATCAATTTCCTCATCTTTAAGATAGATACAATGATAAAACCTTCTCAAAGGATTGTTGAGTATAGTAAAATTCAATAATACATCAGAACAGTGTAGGTTCTCACTAGGGAAAAGGCAGATTATGTTGATAGTGTCCAAACTTGAACCTGAGGCTTCCTATAAAGCCTTCATTTTGGTACTGATTTTGCTCCTACTATCACCAGCTCCATGAAAATAGGTCAAGTGTGGTGATGTTTCATGAACACAGAGTTGATGATGTCCTGGAACCAGTATCTCTGGTCAACCAGTTAAACATGACTCTGGGGTAAAATAATCAGAAAAACAGAAGTACAAACAGTCTTCAAACTAATAGACTCCTAGAAGAACAGGTTCTTTTAAAGGTATGTGTATTTGAGACTTGTGTCTCAAGGGGCAACTTACCTGTCAAGCTAAACATACTTTTTTTCTCCAAATATAAAAACGTTTACATCATCTTTAGGGATTACTTGTTCGGTATAACTGTCAATAGGGAATCTCATTTTGCTAAGGTATCTTCACAATATATACAAAAGTTTTAGAAGCCTCACAAAGGGATGGCTTTAATGTCTAAACTCATAATTGAACATTAGGAAACATGATAAAAGAAACCTGGTAAAAATCCATATTATATACTTTGAATTTATTGATTTAAACATTTGTTTTCTTTATCAAATAATCCTATTGAACATTCCTTTGGGTGGCAGACACACAGCTGAATATTGGTATGATGATGAAGAAAATCTCCAGCCCGAGGAATTAGAGAGCCAGTGGATAATTATTGGCAATAAATGCTCAGAGGTATAAAATATCAGAGAAACAGTAAAAAGAGTAATTGTTGGGTAAAGCGTCAAGGTGATATGTGGTTTAGGTTTTATGGGCAGGCAGTTTACCAAGGAGTGAAGAAGGCAAAGAGGGTTTCAGATAAAGGGAATAACCTATGCTACAGGCATGAAGAAGTATCACTTAATGGGAATTTTTTTCAGATATTTTTATATTTGGGCACATGAAAGTATAAAAATGCAATAAGCAATTTGGGTTGAACCCTGTATTCAATTTCATCACCGTCTCCATTTCCAGGTCTACTGCCATTATCTTAGTTCACACCATTATTTACCCTCAAGTCTGACATTATATAAAGAACATAGGATTGATTTCCTCCAAAAGTTGATTATTGTGTCAGAGAATATAAACTTTTATATTTCCTTATAACATTCATAAACACAATATATTTGGGTCTATTTTCATCTCTCATGCTTAATGCAGAATCTGGATTAATAACTTATTCTGGTTGACTGTCAGATATGGAAGAGTATCCCCCCCCCAAAAAAAAAAAAAATATATATATATATATATATATATATATATATATATATATATGGATGGGAATTTGAACTCCACATTTTACTCAGTGAGATTGTTACCAGCTTCCTGGAATACTGTACAGAAGGAGCATTTGGAATCTTATGCAGTCAGTGGGAAAGAGAGTAGAGATTAGTTAGGAAATTCTGCCATGGACAAGGAAGGAGGAAAGGTACATACCATTTACTATTCTTCTCCATAATTTCCCTCTACCTCATGCCCACCCTCACTAACCTCCAAATTTTATGATTCCATAATCTTATAATTCCATAATTTCATGTGTATGCTAAAAACCAAATAGCCCACCATTGTCTGTAAAATTAAATGTAAAATATTATAGCAGTCAAGACTTTCCAGCTCCTAGAATTTGCATATGTTTGGCCTCTTATGTCAGTTTCTCATACAGATATCTTTGTTATTTTTGTTCTTTCTAAAAACCTTTGAAAAGTTATCCATCCTTTTAATATTTACTCCATTTGATACCTATTTTGGCAACCATCGCCAGTCATCCCAAATGATCACTAATTTAGATTTCTTATACACTTTACTACCTGTATTAATATTATGGGATACAGTTCTATTTATTTTATTTTATTTTATTTTTAACTTTTAAAGTACAATTTAGAATCCAGAGTGTATGGTAACAATAATCACAGGTATGCAAGGGTTAACAAAAATCAAAGAATAGCCTTAAATCTCTTATACATTCAGCAAAAACTGTCAGTCATCAGAAATTGACTTAGTCAAAGCAAACAGATATAAGACAGGTCTTAAAATGACAGTGTGGCCCTTCTGTGTTAGGTGCAGTGTATAAAAGAGAGCATTTATTGCTCATCTTGCAAGTAATCTTACAAAAACTTTAATTTTATAAACTTTTACATAACACTTAGACAAGGCTTAGACAATTCTCTGATGCATACATATACCTAGTCACATATATTTTGGGTGTCAAAAACATTATTATAACCTAAGTAACAGTGTTTTGTTTAACCAGTTACAAAGTAATAATTTAAAGACTTTATTTAAGTACAAACCTTAATTCCCTTAAAACTTAGTTTCCCCAAGTAATAAAACCTAACAAATATAAGAAAATTATTGATAGGTAAGAGCAGTCAATGTTTAGTATGGAAAATCAGAAGGTAAAAGAAATATTTCTCAATGAGAAAGTATTTTGTCCGTTAAAGTAATAGTCTTGGGCTAAAGTCCAAGATGAAAGAGGACAAAAAACTAAGAATGTAAATTTGTGAATATCTAAGTAAGTCACAGAAGGTTTGTGGAAAGTAAATCTTAAAAAGTTTGTGTTTGTGATTAAGTTGGCTGTAGTTAGCACAAAGTTATTTGAACTTTAATGTACTGATATGAAGCAAAGTCTGAAACAGTCCTATTACTTTTTTATGCTTAGTTGTCTACTTATTTGCCTCATTTCCCAGTGCTCATTGTAATTTTTTGAGATCTTGGACCCATCAGGCATTTATTTTGTATTTTATATCACCCCAGGACTCAGTGCCTGACACTTCAAAATGCTTAAGAAGTATTGTTTTTGAATGAATGAATGCATGAATAATTTTATGCTTTTGTTATATATATATATATATATATATAATTTAAGTTGTGTCTATTTTGTTGAAATTTCACAGTCTTCTCAATGTGGGTAAAATATGTTTCATAAAAATTAAAATGTCCAGGAAATGTTACACAAAAGAAGCAATATTACTTTTTCTCCTATTATAAGGCTTTTTATCATATGATGAGAATAAGCTATATTTTTTCTTTCTCATTTTAAAAGTTAGATACTAATTAACCTAATTCATCTATTTGATCTTTAAGAACTTGATTGAATTTTCAAATATGCAAAATACTTACAGGGAAAAATTTAAAAATTTAAAAATTTTAATATTTACCTTTGTCTTTATTAATTCAACAATTTTTCAAAATTTTATTTTTACTGGTGGCCTATTAACAAAAGTAAATTATTTGTATAAGTAAAATTCTAGAAGTAAAACTTGATATTTTATATTTTATGAGCATAAGTTGGAAAAAGAGAAATTTATGAGGATAATATATCTCCTAGCAAATGTACTCACTCTCCATCTAACTGTGCATATTTTATCTTTGGGAGAAATTTATCTTTCAGATTTCCCTTATGTTTATAACTAATCATCATCATGATAGTGATCATCATTTGAGTTTAGGAATATTTTTTTGAAGTTTTAATCCCATAAACCAACACTTGAATCTGTTTTCCCTTTTCTCTAAAACCAGGGTCATTTGTTCTTTCTTTTCTATTTTTATCATTATGCCAGTCCCAAGAGAGCTGTATGGTTCTTGCAAATGTAACTTTTCAACTGTATTCTAAACTCATTCTTAATAAAATGCAATAAGTTTATATTGCCTGGTCAACATTATGAAAATAATTACTCAGTAACTTTTAATTTGTACTCCATACTTATTCTTAAATATTCTAAATTTTCCCTTACTGCAAAATATAGAACTTTTTAAAGTATATTTTGATCTGTATAATAAAATGGAAGAAAAATTGAAATTAAATTATTTATTATACTGAAATCATATATTTTTATGAATTCTATAGTAATCTTCTAATTAGATTGTTATTTTTGAGGGAAGAAATGATTTCTTTAACTTAAATTTTAATTGACACATCAATTTCATGAGGTATAGTCTGATATTTGACATGTGTACAGTGTGCATAATCAAACCAGGGTAATTCGAATAACCATCACCTCGGATATTTTTCATTATTTTGTGTTGAGAATGTTCAAAATCCTCTTTTATAGCTATTTGGAAGTATACAATAAATTTTTGTTAACTATAGTCACACCACTGTAATATAGAACCATGAAATTTCCATTCATTCAGTTTTGGTGATGGAGATCAAACCTGGGTCCTTGGTTTGTGAATGCAAGCAAAGCACTCTGTTGTTGAGCTATACCTGTAACCCTAGAACACTGTCTTAATCTTCCTATCTTAACCATTTGTGAACATGTTAACCAAGACTTCTCTATTTTCTTCCCCCATCCTTTCAAGCTTCTGGTAAACACTATTCTTAACTGCCATCAGATCAACTTTTGAGCTTCCACATATGAATGAGAACATGTGATATTTGTTTTTCTATGCCTGGCTTAATCCATGTAATACAATGGCCTTCGGACTCATTTGTGTTGTTGAAAATGACAGGATTTGATTATTTTTCATGGCTGAATAGTATCCTGGTGTGTGTGTGTGTGTGTGTGTGTGTGTGACATTTTATTTATACATTCATCTGTTGATGGGCACCTAATACATACAATGGCTTTTGTAAATAGTACTAGCGATTAGCATGGGGGGTGCATGTATCTCATCAGGATACTGGTTTTCTTTCCTTTGTATATATATCCAATAGTTGGATTGCTATATCATGTGGTAGTTTTCTTCTGTCTGACTTGCTCTGCCCACGAGGGAATTAAATTCATGAAAAATACTAAAAAATCACTTATTACAATTATAATAATTGTTGAGGTACCCAAGGGTTTTTATAAGAGTATCAACACCAGTCTCTTCTTTTTATAGGAGAGAAAGCTTTCATTCCCATATTCTTCCTCAAATACTCTTAGCAAGCATTAGCTTGCTCTTGAATATGAATATATGCTAGCACTTATTTTTTGAGTATGTTAACTATTTTTGATAATATATTATGATTTTCCTTCTAATTAAGGTGGTTTGAGATACAAACAAATGCAAATGATCATCAACGTACAGTGGCTTAGTACCCCAATAAACTCATTATAAATTGAAATGTTGTCAAAACTTCATTTCATATATGGAACCTACTGAAGAACACAGCTTAGCAACACAGTACACTCTGGAGTAACCTCATGATCATGCAACTGACTGGGAGCTGCAGCTCACTTCTGCTACCCAGCATCAGGAGACAGCATCATACCGCAAATTTCCAATCTAGGAAAAATAAAAATTCAAAATTCAAAGCATAATTTCTCCTGAATGCACATCGCTTTTGCACTATCATATCACTGAAAATTTGTGAGTGGAAACTACATAAGTGGGGGAGCATCTGAACATCTCCCCTGTACATTTGCATTAAATTCTAACCTAATTATTTCACTCAGTTCTCTGGTTCAAACATGTCCCTGAATCCTTCCATTTTCTTCAACTTTCCTACCACCAGTACTTTAATTCCAGCTAGCAACTCTTCTAGTCTGCCAACATTAATTTTTAATTCCCTACACTCAAAACACAGTATTGTGATATGTAATCACTCACCATGGAACAGTTGTCACAAAGCCCATGTCCTGGTAATCAGCATATATTGATTATATGAGGCCATATCTTAGATCTGGTGACAGATCTCTAGTCACATAAAATACCAAAGTATTCAGCTAGTTTTACTTCCTCTTTGACAGCTAAAGAATCTGAGGTCAGGCAAGAGGGGCAAGGAATTTTATTGTGGTTATAAAAAGAGGAAATGGAAGTGATGTGAGTTGATGTTCCTTGATTCTGCCCATTTCTCTTTCATGCTACCATGTCCCTCTCTGAGGAACAATTCCCAGAGAGCACACCCAGGTCATCTTTGCTGCTTGCATATGTTGAAAATATATTTGAAGTTTCATATCATGACATTTTCAAAACTTGACATATTAGTATACTTTTCTCCATTTCGATAGCTTAATCTATCAGAACCTCATTTTCCTTATCTTGTGAAATGGGGATAATAATAAATATTCTACCTTTGGGATTTTGTGGAGTTTAAAATTACACACACACACACACACACACACCACTTGCTTTGAATTGTATCTAGATATAGCAAGTAGATGCTCAATAAGCTTGGGTGATTATTACCTGCTAATCAAATCTACATGCAAGTTCAGAGCTTTGAATTACTGAGGGTAGAGCTGGAAAGATTCATAGGCTAGCAATAGTCGACATTTTCTCAAGAGTTCATGCATTTATTCCACAGATATTTATAAAATGCTCACTGTGTGGTTATGACAGCTATGTTCTGGCAATATATCCATGAGCAAGATTGAGACAGTTTTTGCTCTTGTGGAACTTATATCCCAGTGTAGAAATCAAGCACAGAACAGATAAATAGGAGTATAAATAAACAGATGCAATGATAAAGTCTGATGGGAAAAGAAAAAAAAAGATAAGAAAATGAAGAAACACAGAAGAAACCTATATTCAATAAAGTTTCCAGAAGTAGCCTTTTTTTAAAAAGATCATCTTTAAAGAGTGGGTAGAGATTAATAATGAAGTAGATTGGGGGTAGGAGCATTCCAAGTAGAGGGTAGTATGTAGGGGTCCTGGGGTAGGATAGAGAACTTGGAATGTTTAGGGCTCTGGCAGGGGCATCAGACAGTGGATTTTTTTTTTTTTTTTATAAGAGACAGTGGCAGGGAGTTACAGGATCAACTAGGACATGAGTACATTAGGTGGGATCTTATAGCTCACAGTAAAAGTTTGTTTTGCTCTGCAAGTCCATGGGAACACATCGGATGATTTATAAATAAGAAGCATTACCTAAAAGTGAGGAATAAGATAGAGGGAATTTCTCTTCACTATGTGGTAGGCCTTCCCATTACTGTTTCCTGAGTGAAGTCCATATTTCCTTTCCCTCTTCTATCTTCCTCCTCTCAATTTTGCTCATATTCTTTTAATCCTTTGCTGGAAGGAAGGAGAAACTCCTCCCTTTCCACAGGTTTTCTGCAGAATAAATCCCTGGATGACCCAGGAGAAAATTAAACTGTCCATCAAATAGGTTTTTATAAATGGTTTTCATTGTGAAATTGTAGTTACTTTGAAACAATTTAAAGATTTTAACTAAGGGTAGCTTTGTTCTCTACAGCAAAGAGGTATTTTGTTTCAACATGTATTTATTTTCTCTTGCCTGTTCTAAAAGTGACTCGCTTCTGTTCAGAGTTCTTTAAAAATGTGTGTTGGGATATTCAAGCTTATGTCCTTCTCAGATCCTCATAGTTTTTCTGTTATCCCCTATTCTTCTATTTTCCTATAGGTATAAACATGGGCTTCTTGTCATGTACAAATACATTTTTAGAAACCATCAATTATGGTGAGAAGGATTTAAGGTTGGTACCTGTTGTCAGCAAGAAAGAAGTATGATCATGCTGTGATGTCAACTACAGGTATAGGCTGAGCAAGGGGAAAGAATGTGTTTGCTTAATTTTATTTTTGAATTATTTTTATAGTTGTAGATGGAGAGCATGCCTTTATTTTATTTGTGTATTTTTTTAATGTGGTGCTGAGGATTGAACCCAGTGCCCCCCACATGCAAGTCAAGCGCTCTGTGACTGAGCTACAGCCACAGCCCTGCCTAACATGTTTTAGTGTGTTAAATATTATATAATGGAGATTAACCAACACACAGTAGATATGTGACTTAAAATGTTGGAGTTGGGTATTTATTAAAACACAACTCTCATTTTGATTTTATAAAGCACTCTAGGAAAATTATTGTACCCTATACTTATATTAAGGAAAACACGATTAAAATTGCCTGAGAAGTTGGAAATATTTCTGGGTAGTTGGAGGCACCATTATCAATAAGTTTGTAGATAATAAACAAGACTTATATTTATGGAGTGATGCAGACAAATCATACTCAATACTTTGCCATCAGAAAGTTATTTGGGTTAAGGGGGAAAAAAAGTTCTGAAGTGTAAAACACCACTGTGTTCAAAGAGGAAGATTTGGCCTTTAGATACCTGGCGAATTCTGGCGCTAGCACTAGCTAACTGCAGCAGATAACTTCAGTGTGCTTATTTAGAGTCACTCTCTATTCTTTTCCACCCTACCCTGTGCTCTGGGAGGCTCAGGCATATGGAGCACATTGACAGACCCTCTTGTTCTCTGATTTCTAGTTGTTCCAGCCCATGAAACCCCCAGAGGAAAGCAGAGACAAGGTAGAGCTTGAAGATAGCATATGTGTTTCTCCAGTTCCTCCCTTGAAAGCTGTCTCAGTTGTCTTTGTCTTTTAACTATGCATTAACTCTCCTGTTACGATAATCTTTTCTACCTGAATCTCTCCCTACTAGTGTATGTAATCATTGTTTCTCATCCCCTTTTTAGACCTAAAGAAACAACCCCATGGGTCCCTACTATCCCTTAATGGTTTTGGAAATGTCCGTACTTTTATAAACAGCCTCTTTATTAACTATTTAATTATCCAAATTTGCATTTGCTATCTGTTTCCTAAGGGGACGCTGACTGGTGGACTGTGTATAATCTGGGTGAAACGTTTTCAATCATGCTTTAGTATCTGCACCTTTAAAGAGGATGTAAAGTTGTTTTCTCCCCAGAAAACTTTTACGGATGTAAAATCAGGGAGGGCATTAGAACGACTCTGTGTTTATTGTGTCCAAACATCATTTTCTGAAGCTCTAGAGGTTCTGCCTCCATTCTCTTCCATACTTTTGCCTGGAGTCATTTTAGTTGCTCAGTTACACTAAAAGCCTACTCAATTTTTATTGCAAGGATTCCGTGACTAAGAAATTTAGAAACCACTGGCTTTAAATGATGATAGAGTGTCTTCTGGTCCTAAAATTTTACTATTTTGTCTGGATGTTATTTTATGCAGAAACTGGTGTTCTTTATTCATAGCCCCTGGCCAGGGCTATTTGGTTAACTTACTTAGCTGCAGGCCATGCAATCATCTCAGGATATACCATCTGGATATGGGAAAAAGTCCATTTAATTCTCCAGGATCACATTCTCTTTTACAAAATGTTTTTATGGCATAAGACAGGAAGCCATGAAGGCCAATAAATACAGAGAAAGCAGATCAGAAAGCTGTTTGTAGTGGTTTCACTGTGGCCTTGGACAGTAATTGCCTTGCCATGCTCTGAGTGCTGAGAATCCAGTTCACAGGGCTGTTCAACATTGTCAGTTGGCCAAGCCCGGCAACACTGTTGGACCATTCCACTTCTTGGCTTGTAGTTTCAACCGTTGTAGTCAACATCTTCCACTTCGTTTTCTATAGAAAGGAGTTTAAAAAAGGTATAAGCAACTTTCTTGGGCAATTACCCTTTGAGTTTTGGCACATTTTCTGCATCTCTTGCTTTTCTAAGCAGGAACTTTCAAGATTTAAAAACAAAAAAGTAAAAAAATATGTGTTTTTTGTTTACTTGGTAGAGTAAATGTGGAGAAAGTTTGTAGGCATAGCTATGAGGCCAGACTTCAGGAAGGAAGTGGCATTTGAAGCTGATTCTGTGGGATGCAGCTAGATAAAGATGGAGGTGAAGGTGATGGAAGGCCAGTCAGCCACTAAACGTTAGTAAGGTTCCCACTGCATTTTGATCAGCTTCATTATGCAATCTCCTTGCTTGACTGTACTCACTTATTTCATGTTAGTCTATCTATGGCACTCTATTTTTCCTTAAGAAGGGACAGGCTTATATTTTTTATACTTGAACTTTCAATGTTCAACAAAATGCCTGGCACATAGTAGTTACTAATTAAATGTTGGAGAATAAAGAATAAATTGCAAGTATTGGGGATAGGAAGTGATCTTTGACAAGAACAAGGATATGACAGAGAAATAATGAGATTTAATGTTATAATGGCATGTTGGGATAGATTATGGAGATTTTGTATACCAAGGCATTCAATGGCTGTGGGGAGCCACTAAAGATTTTGGAGTAAGGGTGTGACACAAAGAAGTCTTCATGAAGGTAAATGTGGTAGCAGTATGCAGTGTAGACTAGTGGAAGGAAGGTATAGACAGGAGTTATGGGACCCCTACTGGGGCTATAGAATAGAATAGGTGTCAGAGTAGCCTAAAGGATACGAAAGATGTTACTTAATAGGCAAGTACCCTAAACAGCTAACTTTAATCTGCTTCTTCCTCCAGAGGACTCAAATATTCTTGGGCTTGAATTCTAGTCTGCCACTTAGTAACTTGACAATCTTGGATAAATTATTAAGCTCTCAAAATTCATTTACAAATGTGTTGATTATGAAGATTGGTGAAAGAAAAAAAATAACTATAAAGTATTCATCAGGGTACTCAACAAATGGGAAATAATAAATATATAATATCAATTTATAGATACCAATTCTCTTGTGATTTGTGAAGGCTGGAGGGTGGAATGAGACTTTTATACACTATTTTTTTTCTGTGTATTCTTTTTTGTTGTTGTGGTGGTGGTGTTGGGGGCAGAATCCAGGACTTTGCACATACTGGGCAAGTGCTCTACCACTGAGCTATATCCAAGACCTTTCCTTATTTTCTAACTCAAAGAATCAGACCCTCACTGATTAAATAGGTGTGATGAAAATAGTAGATGTGGTGAAAATGATCCTTTTTGTTCATCTAATGGCAAAAGAAGGATAAGCTTTCCAGCAAGTGCTACATATGGAGACATCATAGGAGGTAGGGAGCCATGGAAAAAATACTCCCAAGTGTGTCTGGCAGAACAATGTGACCTTAGGGAAGTCACTTCGTTAGTCTAGGTCTCCATTTTCTTAGCTACAAAATAAAAAATCAAGAAAATCGCTATTTTTTTCCTCAGCTATTAAATGATCTTTAGACTCCTTTCCAACCAGATATTAAATAATTTTTTCACATTGATCATTAAATTCCCAGGCTCCATCAAACAGCTTATTATGTAACCTACTTGCTCATTTGATGGCTCTGTATAATTTTTATCCAGTTTTTCAGTCTAGCTTTTTCCTTTGGTGCCTTTTCCTAAGCACTGCAGATTTTTGAACATCTTTTTGTGGATGGTAGCTGTGTGTGTGTGTGTGTGTGTGTATGTGTGTTTTAGAGGCATTTTAGGTAGGTCTGAGGTTCAAACTTTGCAGGTGGAGATAATTGCTTTAATTTAAATCATTTCCCCCTTTTTAAGATTTCAGATGGAGTCTCACAATGTTGCTCTGGTTGGGCTTGAACTCGTGATCCTGTTGCCTCAGCACCTGAGTATCTGGGATTATAACCATGAATCATTGCTCCCTGCTAGCTTTTGAAAATGTCTATTAACTCTTGTGGCCTGGGCATTGCATTAGGTGGTATCACATTTGCTTGAATTCATTTCTATCTACTAAGTTACATAGGAAAGAAAAGCTTCTGGAGAGAAAGGAGATGGGGACTGACTCCTCTTTTTTTTTAATATTCAAAGATATTGAAATGTGTGTGATGGATTAAAGTGTATTTGATACAAGTCAAATTATGGGAAGTAGCAATGCAGTGCTTGAATAGCAACTCATTTGGAGATATAAGAAATCCTGATCAGTGAGTGTTTCCCTCATTGGAGGCTATACTTTGCAAGAGGGTGTAGTCCTGGTTCCATGGATGGAATGATTGACACTGAAACCATTTCGACACATGGGCACTGAAATCTTGGATATGCCCTGGGAAAACCTTCATATATGTTTGAACTTAAAGAACTTCCCCATTTCAAATAAGAACACTTAGGTATTTGGCAGTTTTTTTTTTTTTTTTTTTTTAGAATGAACTGAGTAGAGCTGAAATCTAGCAGCATTATTCCTTCACCCCATATCACAAAAGCAACCATCATCTTGCATCACAGAACCATTTTTGCCTGGGGAATCCATGGAACTCTCTTCTAAAATCAATGTGAGGATGTACACAGTAGCATCATACTGGGGGATGGGAGCCCCACTTAGTCACTAGCTACTCAGTGACAATGATGCTAGCCAGAGTAGGAAACAGGACTATTAGGGATAGGCAAATACAAATGCTAATCTCAGTGGGTTTCCATTCTAAATGGCTGTGTTCTTTACAGATAGGGAGAGGTGAAAAAGCAATAGCCCTTGGACACAAGCGCTCTTGGAAATTATTAGAGACATTTGGGAAAGAAAACTTATAGAAGAAATTGGAATTATTGCCTAAAAATACAGGGGAGAATACAAGTCCATTGATGATTATGTATTAGTGAAATATGGCTTTGCTTGAATACAGGCTCAAATTAAGTTAGTATATATATATACATCTACCAAGCATAAAATATTTTGAGGGTCAGTTATATTTTTTATATTTATGTAAAATAATAACAAGCATTTTAGTTTTGCATAAAAGTCTCATGACACTGAAAACCGAAGAAAGATTAGAGTAGAGAAAAGAGACAGAGGGAAGGAGAAAGGAGGGAAAGGAGAAGTCCTTGGAAATGATATTAGCAAAATTATATAAAATACATAATAACAAATCAACTATTATGTACAACTATAATGCACCAATAAAATGGGAAAATAAAGAAATGGAAAAAAATCTCATGATTATGTTAAGCAAGGGACAGATTTGGGGAAACTTAGGCAAAAAGGCAGTTTCTTGGAAGACCCTTGGGTAGTTTACTACATCAAAGGAGAAGGCTTGTATACCATATGCAGAAAGCATGGTAACTAGGACTATCATATCTAAATTATAACAATTAGTGGTCAGTCTTGTCAGGAGGTCATTATGGAGTGAATCAGCCCCACCTTTCTCTTTGAGATCCTCTGACCAAGATTCAGAGACTCTGGAAGTAGAGACCAAGAGCAACCACCTTGGGGCAGATGCCTCCCCATTGGATTAGCTAGGATTGGGCACCTTGATTAATTGTCCATTAAGATTGCCAACACTAAAGGAGAAGAAATGCTATCAGGGGAAATCCATGAAAGGAGATCAGATGAAAAAATTACTGCTGCTAACTGGAAAGTCTCTGAACTTGCACATTTATTGTAGTGGCCGGGAAGGCTGCTAAGGGAATGCAGTTGCATGGTAGTCTGGGAGACAGAGACAGGTGGTTGAGCTCTGGTCAGCCAAGGTCTCTCTGGCAGGTCTGCATGACTTGAGGAAAATGCTGAGGAAGTGTGAAGGAGAAAGAGGAAGAGTAGTGAAGAGAATGGAGGTGGGACGAAAATCAATCAACAAACACTGGCAATTTTGCTTGCAGAATATTTTTGTGCCGCAGTGGATTTCATGTACAGTTTTAAGACAAACATGAACATTCTCAATCAATTTTTTTGAGTTGTTTATTTTCTGATCTTCCAAAATGGAGGTTTTAGGCTGTCTTGCATGCATCTTAGGGCTATCGGAAAGTGCCTAAGAGAACTGGGAAGGTGTGTTTGAAGTGGCTGGGCCCTGGCCACATGTCATTCAGAAATCATGCTTCAAATTACATGCTTTATGAAATGAGGTTTCATGTTTGAATCTCACAGAGGGGGGAAATTTTGCTGCTAAAAATAGCACTAGAAAAATCATCATCTGCTGAGGGAAAACATGAAAAGAGTTCTTTAAATAGATATTTAAACTCTTCAAATTGACCCAGTCTCCATCAACAGTTGGGCAGCTGGGCACACAAGCATGATATTGCTTTACTGTTTGATTCTTATCAATATTACCTCAGCAAGATTCGTATAATTCATTTTTTAATAGCCAGAAAGAGCCCCAGTCTGCAAAAAATGTTTACTTGCCAAGATGGTTTGTTGAAATAATCCTGAATTGTATTTGATCTATTTGGTCCACAGGGGAATTAATAGGCTCAGGCAGACTTCTTTGCTGAAAAATATCTCCTTCCTTAGTTGGTGCCCTGAAAGGCCAGTTTTGCAGCCATGGCATTCTGAATCCTCCTCAACATCAGGAAATTCTCTTGGCTCATTCATTCATTTGCCTTGGTATCCATCCACATTTTCTTATACTTCATGGGGTAAATGAAACTGTCACTGGTGGACTGAGGTGAGGTTGGAGAAGGCATCTTTTAGAAGGAAGAAGGACAGTCTTTAGGGAGTGCATTATTTTAACTTTAATTCTAGCAAAACAAATTGTGTTCATATTCTTAGATTTCTCAAAATAAAATTAGCAAAGGATTTCGTAAGAGGTGAAGTCAAAGATCAAAACAATCATGTCTTAGACATACATCCAACCTCGATTTTCCCTTTAATCACACACTGATTATGAGACTTCATCTTCTTGGTTAAAGTAGAAGTAATGGTACCTGGTATCTAAGTCAGAATTATTATAGAGATATAAAATATCTCCAAAATACACCACTCAATTTTCTTAGTATGTGTATTTTGTTAGTCTTATAAAATTCTTTGTGGGACACATATAATCATGTATATTCAGTTATACATTTATGCAGATGTCTCTGGTAGGTGAGACATGTTAGTGTGTTATGATTTATTCTTGCTTGATAGAGACTGTCTGGTGGAGAAGAGGAGAGATCCAAAAAATTATACAACAGAAGTTGACACTAAAAAGGAAAATGTGAGTAAATTTTAGAATGGAGAAGATACTAGGATATAGAATAGTATTTATTTTAAGTAGTTGCTTTTCTTCTTTTTTTGTGTAGGCTGAATCTAATATGCAATATTCATGCTCATTTTGAAAAATGGTGGAAGTATGAAAACTTAAATGGGCAAAACCCCCCCATAATATTCAGCCCGCCAAGGCAATCGGTGGCATGTCTATTTGCTCATAGGTATTTTATTTTTTCCTTTTGCTTTTATGTAATTGTGTTCACTCAGCCTACACTTTTGTACTTTGCTTTGTTCACTTAATACTGTGCCATAGAATCAGTTTCTTTGTGAATACACATTGGTTAAGATTTTAAATCATTTTTAAATCTCAGTTTCTAGAAATGGAGTTAATGGATTAAACATGTATAGATTTTTTTAGAGATTTCTAATCTCCAAAAAGGTTCTGCTAATTTACATTTTCATTTTGCATTCCAATTTACACTCTCATTTACACTTTGTAAAGCTCTCAATGGGAGTGTGTATCCCATTGGGAAACATAATTGATTTTTGTCAACACTGAATTTATAATTTTTATTGAATTTTTGAATTTAAATGCCAGAAAGTTATATGTGCTTTTTAGTTTTTGCATTTATTTAGTTATAAGCAATGACAGTTTTCATGTGTTTGTTGGCCATCAGTATTTCACATATTGTGGTTACACATTTATTTAAATATATATTTCTATTTATGTATTTATATGATTTTATTCCTTCATTTGTATTTTTATTTCAATCTGCATAGTTTATATTTTCACTCTTAAAAGCTATTAGAAATTTCAACCCTTTGCTAAATGAGTTGCACATTTTTCATACCATGTGCTTTTCACTTTTTTGTTAAAAGTTTACTTGTTATTACTGTGTTTTTAAGACATGGAAAATTTAAGATATATGTGTACCTATTCCTTAATAATTTCTGCCTTTAGTTTTGTGCTTTTTAAAAAGATTTATATTAGCCCAGAATCAGATAAGTATTCTCTTAAATTTTCTTACAATGTTTTCATATTTTATATCTAATCCTTTGCTTTCCTTGGAACTAATTTGGGCATGAGGCATGCTGTAGGGTTTTTTTTTTTTTTTTCTTCTGGCCTGTAAGGCCCTTTCCGTGACTTGATTCTTGCTTATCTTGCTAACTACACTCATCTTGCTCATTTTCTCCTTAATTATCATTGCTATCCACTCCTTCATACCCTAAGCTAGTTTCTCCTTGAGGTCTTGACACTTGGTTCCGTGCTTGGAAATCTCTATCCAGATCTTCAGATGGCTTATTGCTCATCATACTCATCTCTTTCAGATAGGCCTTCCTGACCACTTTGTCACAGAGACTGCTTCCCTATCAATGGTGGTCCCTCAACCTGGTTACATTTTCCCGTCTAGGACTTAGCAGTATCCCAAATGGCATGTGCGTTTACTTATATGCTTGATTATTGTCTATTATCTGAGAGGTTAGGCTCCTTGCATAATGTGGGCCTTGACTGTCTGCTTCATAATCATTTCTCCAGCACCAAGAATTGCTCTGGCATATAGTATTCTTCAAATAATATGTTCCTTGGGCAAATGAATGAGATAGATTTATGCTGTAAAAATAGTGACAACAACCACTAACATTTACTGAGTCCTTATTTTGAAATAGTCTACTTGATAAGTGTTTTATAAGCATTATTGTTCATAATCCATCAAACAAATTCTGCTTATTGAAAAAAGTTTATAATTAAATTTATTATCATCGCAAACAGCATTTCAAAATAGTGGGTCCTATTATGTCCCCTACTTGTAGTAAAGAGGGTAGAGGAATTTGAGTCTAAGTAAATGCTTAAGGTCAAATAACTAATAAGGAAGTATATTTCTCTGCCCAAATCCTCTCAGAAAAAAGTTCTAATTCATTTTAATTATTCTATGCTATTGGATGAACTTCCAGAAGTTCATCTTTCTCTTAGCTCCTTTCCAAATAATCTTACTGTGCTTTTGATTAGAAATGCATTACACCTCTTAATTAATTTGGGAAGAGCTTCATCTTTTGAAAATTGAATCATTCTCTTTTAGGAAGATTATCTTTCTTTATCTCTATTACTTTATAACCCTTGAAAAAGTTTTGCAATTTTTTAGGTCCTTCATATTTTTAAAAAACTTAAGTTTACAATGAACTATTTTGTATTTTTGCTTGCTGTTATTAAATTTTGTTACATTTTAAAATTACTTGTTACAGATTCTTATCCTAAATGATCTACAAAGCATATATTTTTTAAAAAATAGATTCTTTTTCAGAATAATTATGTGTTCTATTCCCATTTTCAGAAAAAAAGTGCTTTCTGTTCCAGCAGATAAATAAAACAAACATTAAAGTCAGACACCTTTATCAGCAGAATGAATGTTAGGAATATAGATTTGAAGCATGGAATATCTGGGTCCAGTTCCTAGTTATTTCCTCTGAATATGTTATTTAGACTCTCTGAGCATCATTTCATCAGGAAAAGGGGTATGATGATTTTCACTCATAAGGTTCATTCTTTATTTATTATTGATGCATATTGGTTTTATATAATACTGAGATTCATGGAAATATATTTATATGTACATAATTCACAATTCGGCCTATTTAATTCCCTCATAACTCCCCTTTTCCCTCCCCTTTTTTTCTGCCCATAGCCTCATCTTCTAATCTACTGGTTTCTATTTTCATGAGGTCTTTTTTCTTTCGAGGTTCCACATATAGGAAGAAATATACATATGGCCCTTGCTTTCCAGTTCCATCCATTTTAGTGCAAATGACATAATTTTGTTCTTTTTTGGTGTATTTTTAAAATAAATAAAGCTCTCTTTCGTGCATATACCACATTTCTTTGTCCATTCATTGCTGATGGATACCTAGGCTGATTCCATAATTTGACTGTTGTGAATTATGCTGCTATAAACATAAGAATGCATAATATTATAGTATTATGACTAATTCTTCAGGAAAAAATACTGAGGAGTGGTATAATTGGATTACATGGTGGTTCCATTCCTAGTCTTTTTTCTCTATATATATATTTTTGTTGTCAGTGGACCTTTATTTATTTATTTATATGTGGTGCTGAGAATAAAAAAACCCAGTGTCTCACACATGCTAGGTAACCCAGTGTCTCACACATGCTCTACCACTGAGCCACAATCCTCCGCAACATTCTTAATCTTTTGAGAAACCTCCATATTGATCTCCATAATGGTTGTACTAATTTACAATCTTGCCATAGGGTATGTGTTCCTTTTCACCTGCACCAGCATTTATTATTATTCATATTCTTTTTTTTTTTCGCTCCCCTCCGCTCCCCTCCTCTCTCTCTACCCCCTCCACTGTATAACCCTGAGGGTCTCCTTCCATTACCATGCAATTTCCCTTCTCTCTCCCTTTCCCTCCCACCTCTCATCCCTGTTAAATGTTAATCTTCTTCTCCTGCTCTTCGTCCCTACTCTGATCTTAGTTACTCTCCTTATATCAAAGAAGACATTTGGCATTTGTTTCTTAGGGATTGGCTAGCTTCACTTAGCATAATCTGCTCTAATGCCATCCATTTCCCTGTAAATTCTATGATTTTGTCATTTTTTAATGCAGAGTAATACTCCATTGTGTATAAATGCCACATTTTTTTTTATCCATTCGTCTATTGAAGGGCATCTAGGTTGGTTCCACAGTCTTGCTATTGTGAACTGTGCTGCTATGAACATCGATGTAGCAGTGTCCCTGTAGCATGCTCTTTTTAGGTCTTTAGGGAATAGACCAAGAAGGGGAATAGCTGGGTCAAATGGTGGCTCCATTCCCAGCTTTCCAAGAAATCTCCATACTGCTTTCCAAATTGGCTGCACCAATCTGCAGTCCCACCAGCAATGTACAAGTGTACCCTTTTCCCCACATCCTCGCTAGCACTTGTTGTTGTTTGACTTCATAATGGCTGCCAATCTTACTGGAGTGAGATGGTATCTTAGGGTGGTTTTGATTTGCATTTCTCTGACAGCTAGAGATGTTGAGCATTTTTTCATGTACTTGTTGATTGACTGTATGTCCTCCTCTGAGAAGTGTCTGTTCAGGCCCTTGGCCCATTTTTTGATTGGGTTGTTTGTTCTCTTATTGTCTAATTTTTTGAGTTCTTTGTATACTCTGGATATTAGGGCTCTATCTGAAGTGTGAGGAGTAAAGATTTGTTCCCAGGATGTAGGCTCCCTATTTACCTCTCTTATTGTTTCTTTTGCTGAGAAAAAACTTTTTAGTTTGAGTAAGTCCCATTTGTTGATTCTTGTTATTAACTTTTGTGCTATGGGTATCCTATTGAGGAATTTGGAGCCCGACCCCACCGAATGTAGATCGTAGCCAACTTTTTCTTCTATCAGACGGTGTGTCTCTGATTTGATATCAAGCTCCTTGATCCATTTTGAATTAACTTTTGTGCATGGCGAGAGAAAGGGATTCAGTTTCATTTTGTTGCATATGGATTTCCAGTTTTCCCAGCACCATTTGTTGAAGATGCTATCCTTCCTCCATTGCATGCTTTTAGCCGCTTTATCAAATATAAGATAGTTGTAGTTTTGTGGATTGGTTTCTGTGTCCTCTATTCTGTACCATTGGTCCACCCGCCTGTTTTGGTACCAGTACCATGCTGTTTTTGTTACTATTGCTCTGTAGTATAGTTTGAAGTCTGGTATCGCTATACCGCCTGATTCACACTTCCTGCTTAGCATGG
Source organism: Marmota monax (assembly GCF_021218885.2). Taxonomy (NCBI): domain Eukaryota; kingdom Metazoa; phylum Chordata; class Mammalia; order Rodentia; family Sciuridae; genus Marmota; species Marmota monax. The sequence continues at coordinate 2,741,695 of NW_026694339.1, forward strand.
TTTTTGCTATTCTGGGTCTTTTATTTTTCCATATGAATTTCATGATTGCTTTCTCTATTTCTACAAGAAATGCCGTTGGGATTTTGATTGGCATTGCATTAAACCTATAGAGAACTTTTGGTAATATCGCCATTTTGATGATGTTAGTTCTGCCTGTCCATGAACAGGTTATATTTTTCCATCTTCTAAGATCTTCTTCTATTTCTCTCTTTAGGGTTCTGTAGTTTTCATTGTATAAGTCTTTCACCTCTTTTGTTAGGTTGATTCCCAAGTATTTTATTTTTTTTGAAGATATTTTGAATGGAGTGGTTGTCCTCATCTCCATTTCAGAGGATTTGTCGCTGATATACAGGAATGCCTTTGATTTATGCGTGTTGATTTTATATCCTGCCACTTTGCTGAATTCATTTATTAGCTCTAATAGTTTCTTTGTAGACCCTTTTGGGTGTGCTAGGTATAGAATCATATCATCTGCAAATAGTGATAATTTAAGTTCTTCTTTTCCTATTTTTATGCCTTTAATTTCTTTCGTCTGTCTAATTGCTCTGGCCAGTGTTTCGAGAACTATGTTGAAGAGAAGTGGAGAGAGAGGGCATCCCTGTCTTGTTCCAGATTTTAGAGGGAATGCCTTCAGTTTTTCTCCATTCAGAATGATGCTAGCCTGAGGCTTAGCATAGATTGCTTTTACAATATTGAGGTATGTTCCTGTTATCCCTAGTTTTTCTAGAGTTTTGAACATAAAGGGATGCTGTACTTTGTCGAATGCTTTTTCCGCATCTATCGAGATGATCATATGGTTCTTATTTTTAAGTCTATTGATGTGGTGAATAACATTTATTGATTTCTGTATATTGAACCAGCCTTGCATCCCAGGGATGAATCCTACTTGATCATAGTGTACAATTTTTTTGATATGTTTTTGTATCCGATTCGCCAGAATTTTGTTGAGGATTTTTGCATCTAGGTTCATTAGAGATATTGGTCTGTAGTTTTCTTTCTTTGAAGTGTCTTTGTCTGGTTTAGGTATCAGGGTGATGTTGGCCTCGTAGAATGAATTTGGAAGTTCTCCCTCTTTTTCTATTTCCTGAAGTAGCTTGAAAAGTATTGGTATTACTTCTTCTTTAAAGGTTTTGTAAAATTCTGCTGTATACCCATTCGGTCCTGGGCTTTTCTTAGTTGGTAGTCTTTTTATGGTTTCTTCTATTTCCTCAGTTGATATTGGTCTGTTTAGGTTTTCTATATCCTCCTGACTCAATCTGGGCAGATCATATGACTTAAGAAATTTATCTATGCCTTCACTATCTTCTAATTTATTGGAGTATAAGGATTCAAAATAGTTTTTGATTATCTTCTGTATTTCTGAAGTGTCTGTTGTGATATTGCCTTTTTCATCCCATATGCTAGTAATTTGAGTTCTCTCTCTTCTTCTCTTCGCTAGCATCGCTAAGGGTCTGTCCATTTTGTTTATTTTTTCAAAGAACCAACTTTTAGTTTTGTCAATTTTTTCAATTGTTTCTTTTGTTTCGATTTCATTAATTTCAGCTCTGATTTTCATTATTTCTTGCCTTCTACTTCTTTTGCTGTTGTTTTGCTCTTCTTTTTCAAGGATTTTGAGATGAAGTATGAGATTATTTATTTGTTGGTTTTTTCTTTTTTTAAGGAATGAACTCCAAGCAATGAATTTTCCTCTTAGAACTGCTTTCAATGTGTCCCATAGATTCCGATATGTTGTGTCTGTGTTTTCGTTTATCTCTAAGAATTTTTTAATTTCCTCCTTGATGTCTTCTATAACCCATTGATCATTCAGTAACCTATTGTTCATTCTCCAAGTGATGTATGCTTTTTCCTTCCTTCTTTTATCGTTGATTTTCAGTTTCATTCCATTATGATCAGGTAAGATGCATGGTATTATCTCTACTCCTTTATATTGTCTAAGAGTTGCCCTGTGACATAATATATGATCTATTTTTGAGAAGGATCCATGTGCTGCTGAGAAAAAAGTGTAACTGCTTGATGTTGGGTGGTATACTCTATATATGTCAATTAGGTCTAGGTTATTAATTGTGTTATTGAGTTCTATAGTTTCCTTATTCAACTTTTGTTTGGAAGATCTGTCCAGTGGCGAGAGAGGTGTGTTGAAGTCTCCCATGATTATGGTATGGTGGTCTATTAGACTCTTGAACTTGAGAAGAGTTTGTTTGACGAACATAGCTGCACCATTGTTTGGGGCATAAATATTTATGATTGTTATGTCTTGTTGGTGTATGGTTCCCTTAAGCAGTATGTAGTGTCCCTCTTTATCCCTTTTGATTAACTTTGGCTTGAAATCTATTTTATTTGATATGAGTATGGACACTCCTGCTTGTTTCCGAAGTCCATATGAGTGATATGATTTTTCCCAACCTTTCACCTTCAGCCTATGTATGTCTTTTCCTATCAAATGCGTCTCCTGTAGGCAGCATATTGTCGGGTCTTGTTTTGTGATCCATTCTACTAGCCTGTGTCTCTTAATTGGTGAGTTTAAGCCATTAACATTTAGGGTTATTATTGAGATATGGGTTGTTCTTCCAGCCATATTTGTTTATTTCTGTTACTAAACATGGTTTGTTTTCCTCTTTGATTATTTTCCCCCCTTTACTGTCCTACCTCCCACTGTTGGTTTTCATTGTTATTTTCCATTTCCTCTTCCTGTAATGCTTTGGCGAGGATGTTTTGAAAAGATGGTTTTCTAGCTGCGAATTCTTTAAACTTTTGTTTATCGTGGAAGGTTTTAATTTCATCTTCCATCCTGAAGCTTAATTTCGCTGGATACACAATTCTTGGTTGGAACCCATTTTCTTTCAGTGTTTGAAATATGTTATTCCAGGATCTTCTAGCTTTCAGAGTCTGTGTTGAAAGATCGGCTGTTATCCTGATTGGCTTACCCCTATATGTAATCTGCTTCCTTTCTCTTGTAGCTTTTAAAATTCTCTCCTTATTCTGTATGTTGGGCATCTTCATTATAATGTGTCTAGGTGTGGATCTCTTATGATTTTGCACATTCGGCGTCCTGTAGGCTTGTAGGATTTGGGATTCTGTCTCATTCTTCAAGTTTGGGAAGTTTTCTGGTATTATTTCATTGAATAGACTGCTCATTCCTTTGGTTTGGAGCTCTGTACCTTCCTGTATCCCAATGACTCTTAAGTTTGGTCTCTTAATGTTATCCCATATTTCTTGGATGTTCTGCTCATGGTTTCTTAACAGTCTTGCTGAGCTGTCTATGTTCTTTTCCAGTTGAAATACTTTGTCTTCATTGTCTGGTGTTCTATCTTCTAAGTGTTCTACTCTGCTGGTAGTATTCTCCATTGAGCTTTTAAGTTGGTTTATTGCTTCCTGCATTTCTAGGATTTCTGTTTGTTTGTTTTTTATAACCTCTATCTCCCTGTATAGTTGATCCTTTGCTTCCTGGATTTGTTTGCGTAATTCATTGTCGAAGTGATCTTTCATTGTCTGATTTTGCTGTTTAATGTCTTCCTTGATACTCCAGATCGTCTGAAGCATGTATATCCTGAATTCTTTATCTGACATTCCATCTGCTGCAGCTGTTACCTCTTCTAAAGTTGCGTTGACCTGCATTGCTTGTGGTCCTTTCTTTCTTTGTCTTTTCATACTGCTTGCGTATCTTTCCTGCAGGCGCGGGCGGCGGCTCTGCTCTCTCCTTATTCCAATTGGGGTGTCGTGGCTACCACGCCGGCAGGTCACTGGGCCTGTTCTGGGCACTGGCGGCGGCTCTGTTCTGCCCCTACTCCAATTGGGGTGACGATTGTACCACGCCGGCAGGCCACCGGGCCTGATCCGCCGGTTGGTTGCAGGTTTGCCTACCCTGCAGGCGCGGGTGGCGGCTCTACTCTGCCCCTACTCCAAATGGGGTGACGTGTCTGTCGTACCGGCAGGCCACTGGGCCTGTCCCGCTGGTCAGTCGCAGATCTGCCCACCTTTCGGGCACGGGTGGAGGCTCTGCTCTGCCCCTACTCCAATTAGGGTGGTGTGTGTACCACGCCGGCAGGCTCTTGGGCCTGATCCGCCGGTCTGTTGCAGGTCTGCCTACCTTGGAGGCGCGGGCGGCGGATCTGCCCTGCCCCTCCTACCACGCCTGCGGACCCCTGGGCCTGATCTGCAGGTTGGTCACAGGTCTGCTCACCCTGCGGGCACGGGTGGCAGTTCCGCTCCGCTCCCACTCCAATTGGGGTCACGTGGCCACCACACCAGCAGGGTCTGATCTGGGCATGGGAGAAGGATCTGCTCTGCCCCTACTCCAGTTGGGGTGACGTGTGTACCACACTGGCAGGCCACTGGGCCTGACCCGCCAGGCTGTCACAGGTCTGTTTACCTTGCAAGCGCGAAGGGCGGCTCTGCCCTGCCCCTCCTACCACGCCCATGTACCACTGGGTCGCGGGTCTGCCCACCTTGCGGGTGCGGGTGGTGGCTCCGCTCCGCCCCCTCTCCAATTGGGGTCACGCGGTCACCACGCTGGCGAGCCGCTGGGCCTGCTCCGGGCGCTGGCGGCGGCCCGGCTCCTCCCCTCTGGTTCGACGACAAATTGAGGAGACTCGGGTGTCTGTGCCTCACCCCCCCTACCAGGAGACCAACTGTTTCTGTCGCCGCTGGTTTTGATGAAGTTCTCTCCTCCGCCGCTTTCTGATGACATCAGATCTCTGCCATGTTGGTATCCTATGCGAATGGCAGCATTTCGTTCCCCTTGCCGGGCAACCAAAGCAACAGGTGAGTCCTGACCGGCCCTCAGCAGGACCCGGACCGAGAAGCAGTTTCCATGGGCTCCTAGCCCCGGGCCAGGGAAGTTCCGGGAGCCGGAACTCGGCCGCTCCGTGCTCGGTGTAAGCTCCTATAAGGGTAGGCTCCAAGAAGCAGTCCCCTCGGGCTCAGTTCCGGGAGCCCTATTATTCATATTCTTGATGATTGCCATTCTAAGTAGAGTGAGATGAAATCTCAGTGTAGTTTTGATTTGCATTTTCCGATTCCTAATGATGTTATATATTTTCTCACATACTTGTTGGTAATTTGAATTTATTCTTTTGACAAATTTCTATGTAGTTCTCATTTATTGTTTATTTGGAATTATTATTTTTTGAGTTCCATACATTCTGGATACCATAAGGTTCTCACAAGGATAAGTTAAGTAATGATGCCAAACATTTAGCCCTCTGATACATACTTAATGTTTAATAACTGTTGGTGATGAGTAATAGTGTCTCTGGGCTGTAAGTGACTTGCAAATTTTTTCTGCAGATATTAAACTATGAAAGGAACATTATACTGTGGAATTTCATGCTATCTAGTCAGGGATGATGCAGACAAGCCTAAGGAAAAGTCAGTGATCGTAGAGTTACTTTTACTGCCTTATTTTTGGCTACAAAGTCAAATGGAGATCTAAGATTTTATTTTACCTATAAGCATAGGTAAGCAGATTCTTTCTTTCTCTTTCACTCTCTCTCTATCACACACACACACACACACACACACAACCACAATCTTGTAGCTTAAAAAAATTATTGCATGGCAAGATTTTTTTTTTCACACCATATTTATTTCTGTTGCTGTCTTGGGGATTCTTTCCTCTTCGTGGTGATTATCCCCACTTCCTTATGCTGTTTTGGGAAATGTAGTAAAATATTGCTCTACAAACATAGATCCTCAAAAGGAAAAGGCAATAAAGAATAGAATGTAAAGAGGAGCTTTCTTATTTGATTTAAACCTGACCCTATTTCGTGTCTCTAGATATGTCTCGTCTCTTTTCAGATATCAAATACTGTGAGCACCAATATGTGCCTCTTGGTGAGGAGGTATAGCTATATGGTGGTGGGTAGATTATAGTTCACTCAGATCTCATCCAAAATGCCTCCTTCTGCTTTTTATTCTTTTTTTCTTGTTGATTTTTGTTAAGAGGTTTTTTCCTTCTGTATTAAATGGGTCAGTCCACCATTTTTTTTCTTAATAAATTCTCAGTAAATATGCAGTAACCATAATTAAATCTTCAAAATTTAAAGCCATTGCTGTGCTGGAAAAGAAAGGTCTTCTCCAATATTGTTCCATTTGTCATGCAGCAACACCTTAGAGTTAGAGAGGTATTAAGGCAGAGCTGAAATATTTATGATGATGGGTGAAGAGCCCTGACATGAATTGAGTGGGTTCTAAAGAAGTGAAGATCAGCTTGGTCTTGTGGAACGAGCACAGAATTTGGAGTCATCCCTGGTATCAATTCTGCCTCTAACTCTTATAAACTCTGTTATCTTAAGAAATTTAACTTTTCTGAGCCTTGCTTTCTGCATGTGTTATTTGAAAGGTAATAGTATCCACCAATGTGTTTGCCATGGGATTTAAGACCATGCATGTAAAATGCTTTGTACAGGATCTGACGTATGCAATATCAAAGTCATTATAAGGCTCATGATTATTGCTTTCATTCAGGTCAGGAGCAGGGAATAAAATGATCAGGTTCTGATGAGGCATGTTTGGCTAGCTTAAAACTGGCTCTAAAGTAGAGCCCTCTTCCTTAGAAAACTGACACCGCAGCATGGGAAGGCAAGGTGACTTTCAGCCTTTCTATAATGTGATAGTGTGTCTTGGGAATGGCGGCTGGTAAATATTTTCCAGCTTCTGCTGCCACACTGACATTTGATGGTTTCTTAATAGTTTTCCATTTCTTTAATATGTTAAATTCATAAACTATAGCTGTTTTGTTGGTCCATGGCAGGCCTATCTGTGATGTTGAGTAATTGCTTGGCACACAGAGAAGACTGCCTTCTATATTTAAACATGTTTATCAATCATGCCTTCCAGACACCATCTGCCCAGGAAGGGCCACAACAATTGGAAGTCCAGAGAGGGGTGACTTTGGGAGGAAGCCTTTCCCAGGAGCATAGACCAGAACCCGTCTGGCTCTAACGATTCTTCAAGGTGGATGAGGAGAGGGGAAGGGGAGACATGAGATAAAAACCTCACCTGCTTATTAATTGAACAAGGCAGGTGCCAGCCTGCTCTGAATTCTGCTGGCAGGCTGCAGAATATGCCATTTTCCCTGCTAATAAGTCCTTCAGCATGGAAGATATCTCTAGCTAGTTTTGCAACAGGAAATAAAGGAAAAATTGTTAATATGAACCCTGAGGTTAACTTTAAAAATCTCTTAGCTTCTTGTCCTAAAAGTGGAGGGTTGAAAGCAAAGATAAGAAAATAAGAGGAAAGGAAAGGAAAGAAGAAAACGAAGCTCACTGGCTTTTAGAATTCATTTAAGAGTACATTTATTAGGTTTGGTCCAAATTACATAGCTTGGCATCCAAGGTCACTTTCACTCCCAATGCCCTTCCTGGGACCCTGCCTGTAAATCTTTGGTACCAGTAATATCTGGGCCCTGGGTCGGGGGTGGAGGCTTCCTTTTCACTTCTTTTTGAAACTTTCTATGTTAATTTTCATAGATATTCTCGTCTCTTTTCATTAGCTGAGACTCAAAGTTTGGTGAGCTTGCCCAAGGAATACAGGTAGGAAAATTAATTCCACTTATACCATAACTATTGATTTTCATGTCTTCTTTCTCCTGCTTATCTGAAAGATTATTAAAGACAAGATTTATTACCTATATAGAATGTTATGGGTTTTATCAAAAATAATACTTGTGCAATATAGAAAGTTCAGTAGCAAAGAGAGATCAAATAAATTAAATACTAGAACTCTCATAGATTTTCACTAATATTTTGGTTTGCAAGTTTTTGTTCATTTGTGTGATTGTGTTTGTGTTATACATAATTGCACCATTTTGAAACCTACATAATGGCTAAGAGTATTTTCACTTATTTCATTAGTACTTTCTAAGAATTCAACCATGTTGTTCATGTAAAGCATACAACACTGGACCCATTTGATTAGCTACTGCTTAAAAGAAACAATGGCTACTGTGGTTATTCTAATTATTTATAAGGAATATTTTCCTTGCCAATAAATATTCTTCTGCAACACTATTTCTCAGCCTTTTCCTCATTATTACCTCACAAAGAAAATGTTGAAGATATTTTCCCTTAATTGCTCCCCATGTGATATTTAAACACTACAAATATTATATGTGCTACATGTGTATTCATTTTTTTACATAAAATAAGAGAGTTTTTTATTTCCTAAAACACCAATTTTAACCCCCATTGAGAATGTATATTCTACAACAAAATTTATGGAAGTTACATTATATTCTGTTATATAGATTATAATTTAGATGATCAAGAATATTATTGAATATTTGGATTATTTTAAATGTTTTACCATTTTTAGTTCCATTATGATTAGCACATCATTTATATGTATATATGTACATACAAATACATCTTTGTGTTTCTTTATCATTTTCCTTAAGATAAATCCTCAAAATGAACTACTTTGACCAAAAGTTATGGGATTTTACTTATTTTTTATATATTGTGTTACATAACTCCTCAAAATTATTAGCAGTGGCTGAATGAGCTTGTTTTTACTAAATATTATCTAAAGGGATATTAAAACTTTTGTGAAATAATTTCTACAAGATTTGTGGTGGGCTTCATTCTGATCAGTTTGAATCCCCCGCCCTCCAGCCGTGTACCTAATGCTATGCCTTCCCTCCAGGCTCTTTAGGACTAAACTCCTGACATTCTTTGTTCTATTAACTTTACCTGACTCTGCACACCTCAGCACAATGCATGGTACAGGTCCCCAACCAAACCATGTGCTACTTTTTTCTTACATGTTTTTGTGTTTTCTGCTGAGTGGTGGGTTGGCAAGGGTTAGACACCAACAATCCCAACTGGTTCAATACAAATGACTGTATTCTGCCCAATGATGCTACCATTTTCAATTTGGATTTCAATTCAGAAATACTTATTTTAGTCACAAAGAACAAAATGTCATCATTCCTATTCACACAACACTGAAACTAGGTTAAAGAGAAACACAAAATTGGAAGGTTGCACAGAGATTGAAACCAACTTTCTATCAGGTTTGGTACCTGGGGAAGGGCATTTGTATGTCTAAACATAAAAGTTCTATTGAGTATCTACCATGCAAACACAGAGTAGTACTAATTTATGTGACTATAGCAATGAACATAACAAACATTTTTATGTTCATAGAAATCGAAATATCTTTACATTGTATTAACAATCCAAATACAAGAAAGTAACAGCAGCATAGGCTGCAAATGAAAAGATCAGTGTGGAATAGGAACTTGTGGACCATGCAAGAAGAGAAATTGACACATTTCATCTTCTAAGAATTTTCATTAGTTCCTTAGACAGGAGAGAAGTTAAATTTGCTATCAGGCTCATACTATAAATTTTTCATAGTTTATTAGTTTCCCTAATTCAGTTCTTGAGTAGAATGTAGGTCATTCTGAAAACCTTATAAATCTCTGAATTAAAGAACTGTGTGTGTGTGTGTCTGTGTGTGTGTGTGTATGTTTATACTTAGCTACCTGATTTGGGAAGACTGACGTGATAATTTTGATTGTTAAGGTTCTGGTGCTTAATAAGCCAAATCAGAAAGTGGTCCTTCATGTTCCTTGTGGTCTTAGGAAAGCTTACTTTAGGCCAAGTCTTATATACTGCATATAAGACTTATGTATGACATATTGCTTGGACTTGACTCAAGCATAATTGCTCATAAGACTTTCCTCAACCTTGAGTCTGGTTTAGCTGTCCTTATATGATGTTCAAGTAACACCTTAAAACACAACTGTCCCTGATTTCCCACCTCACAGTTGCTGACTGACTTCTGTTTCCTGCTAGGTTATAATTTCCCTGAAACATCAACTGCAGTTTTATTTTTCCATCACAAACATGTCACAGTAGTTGTCCTGTGTAGACTTTTATGAAAGACGGAAGGGCAAGAAAAGAAAAGAAGGAAAAAATAAAACAACGGGAAAAAAAGGAAAAGAAAAAGTAAGTTCTGGGCTAGATATTCAATATGGTGGCTAACCCTTCTACATCTGCTGAGAACTACTTGCTAGATCCTCAGCCACAAATATCCTTTATTTTCTAAGACAGGAAGGGGAACTGACAGTTTTTAGAAATCTTTCACATACTAGATTTGCTTATTCATTTCCTTTAAATAATCCAAATTTATCGAGCAATTATTACATACCAGATTCTGGGCCCTTGTGTTGTGAAACCATCATTTGCAGTTTAACTCACATCAATCCTATAAGGTATCATCATCTTCATTTTACTCAAGAGAAATTGAGGATTGTAGTAGGTAAACAACCAGCTCAAGTGCACGTGGCTATTAAGTATCAGGGTTGAAGTTTAAGCTCTACGTGTCCTTATTTGAGAGTCCACTTAGCCACTGAATGTGAGATTCTGTCTCTTGTCACGTATACATTCCATTCAATCAATGTTTCAGTGAGATTCTTTAAAAAGAAGGGCTTTGGGTGCTTCAAACAAGTACCTGACATCATTATTAGCACTTTTATGACCCTTTGACTTTGCAGCTGTGTGTGGTTCTTAAATTATTTGGTTTCAGGGGGGAAACAAGCTTGTGAGTCTGTGTGTTTGAGACAGAGAATGAGAAAGGAGGAAGAGAGAAAGAGAAGTGGGTAACAAAGATGGTGGAATGAGTTGGACATCATTACCCTAAGTACATGTATGAAGACATGAATGGTGTGAATATACTTTGTATACAACCAGAGATATAAAAAATTGTGCTTTATATGTGTAATATTAATTGTAATGCATTCTACTGTTGTATACAACAAAGTAGAATACAAATTAAATTTAAAAAGAAGTGGGGAGGAATAGACTTTATACTTCACTTTTATCTTTGGAAATATTTACCTAAATGAGCTCAAAAACTTCCTTTCTCACCTTTACCTGTAGCTGCATTTATAGTAGATAAATCAACCCCAGTCAGTGGCAGGGGTCCTGTGGATGTAGGATCATGGCCACAGTAGACTTTGTGGTCCTTAGGAAGAGTCCACCCAAATGGTGGGAGTAGAGAACTCTCCACATCTCTCTTTTTCTTAGGAATTCTCCTGTCCTCAACATTTTTCTGCTTTCTAAGATCACAAGTGAGGGGATGGGATATTTCAAGACCCTGTGTTCTACATGAAGTGCCATATTTTCCTTTGCTGTCAGATTCCTTTGAGGAAGGATACATTTTGTCTTGTATTTTAATGGAAATTACACAGGAAAATATAATAGAATATATTTAGTTTGCCCTTGGTTTGTACCTGGCATATCATTTTATCACTTTTATTATAAGGATAATAAAACTGACCCAATCTTTCTGTTTTTCCCAGAGGTTACTTTGTGTATCTAATGTATACAATTCTTCTATTTAGGAGATTAAATTAACAAAGAAACAGAATTCTAAAATACAGTTTTTAGGAATCGTTTTCTTCCATTCTATTTTCTGTATTTCAGAAATATGGATCTGAATTTCTTTTACATAGGGACTTTCCATAGCAGGTGCATGTGTGTATGCATGTGTTCACACACTCAGGTGTGGCATGTCTGTGTATAAAATTTGGAATGAGGATTTATTTAAAAATGTAAAATGATATGGCAATTAAAAACATGTAATATATTTATGGGGTGGTGGTTTGGTTTATTAATATGTGAAGTTGAATTTCTTCTTAGTGACATTCTTCAGGCTTTTGTTGTCATTTCAGTTTTCTAGCATAGTGGTTATGTATGCCATTTTTTTTTTTGTAATATAGAATAGTCTTCAGATATAGGACTGTTATGGTTTAGATGTGGTGTCACCCAACAGCTCACACTGCAAGAAGGTTTGGAGGAAAAATGATTGGATTATAACCACAACCCGATCAGTTAATTGATCCCTGATGGGATTAATTGAGTAGTAACTGGAGGCAGGTAGGATGTGGCTGAAAGAAGTGGTTCATTGGGGGCGGGGCTATGGGGTATATATTTTGTATCTGGAGCCTGGAGTCTCTCTCTGCTTTCTGGTCATCATGTGAGCTGCTTCCCTCTACCACTCTCTTCTGCCATGATGTTCTGTCTCACCTCTTAGAAGTGGAACTTGCTGGCTAGGGATTGAGACCTCTGAAACTGTGAGCCCCCAAATAAACCTTTCCTCCTCTACAGTTGTTCTGGTCGGGTCCTTTAGTCATAACAGTGAAATAGCTGACTAAAACAAGGAGAAAAAAAATTCAAAATGAATGCTTTGGGGCCTTGAAAAGATTTAGTATCATATTAAATCCTTCTGGGCAAACTGGCATTTGGGTTTGTTGGCAAAACTTGATAATAACAAAATAAGCTTTCCTATTATTGCCTGTGAATGCCTTTGTTATTGTTCGGGCCTTGCATATGCAATGGATACACTACTGAGCTACTTCCCAGTCTTGAGGCCTTGCTGGCTACTTTCCTCAGGGAATAATAGCCACTGGTAATGTGAAATAAAGACAGATGAAATGCTGGTTAACAGAGAAAAAGGAAAACCTTAGCACAGGGACCAGTGAGCAATTAATTCAATTCAGAAAAGTACATTGAAACAACCTTAGAAATATGCCTCAACCAAGTAAGGTCCAAGAAGGTCAAAGTGTGGCACATTATCTTCTGCTAATCCATAAATACAAAATTTCTCAGACACCAGGGGACATTCCTGCTAGTGAACTTTCTGGGCTTGAGTGAGGCACAGAGTCAAATGCTTGGGTTTGGATTCCCGTTTTTCAAATGACCCTTGTGATGTTATGTTGGTGATTGATTTAAGACTCATTTTTCCTGCATCTGTTTTCATTCGTAATGGGGTATGTGCATGTGTGTGCATTCAGCAGGTATGTAAGTTTTCAGGTATTTTTGATATTTTGATTTCAGTTTTAATAACTAAGTTGATGTGATCATGAAGGTTGCTTTAGTAGAAACATGTAATTTGAGGACAATATATATATATATAAAACTCGACTCAACCAAAGAAACTGACATTGACCCGGGAAAGTAATATTATTAAAAAATTAGAAAAAGAAGAATTCTGCAAATTTTTTACCCAGAGAATATCTACTTTGAAGTGTTGAATTTGTGTTTATATATCCCCAAAGAAGAACATGGTGATTTTGCTATTGGACTGGGAATGAAGATGAGGTTTTGTTTTTTTCTTAGGCAAATACAGCACTGTTTGCAACTCGGTGCAGCTTATGCAAACCAGAGAACTTATCCCCTGAAAGAATCATTTATGATTAGAGATTGATTTTCTAAAATGTTAGTTTACAAAAAATGTCTGACTATTTGTAATAGGATTTCTATTTTCATATGAAAAAAAAATAAATGTGTTCTCAATCAAATCCCTAGTTGGGATTAAAAACCTGCAAATTGAAAATTATATAGTGTTTATGAAAGAAAATCCTGAGAAGTCAAATGAAATTATCCAGAACAAATGAGAGAAAAATTGTTATGATAGATCTGGGAACAAAATTAAACTTCTTGGACTAACCCTACTGGGATGAAATGTTGTTACTGATTTCTGTGCTGTGCTAGTCTTGAGGGTCTGTGTGTGATGGTGCTAGAAAATGGCCTGTGTGCCTGAGTGGTAGAGATAGGAAAGAATGGTTCAATCTCACCAACTCTAAAATATATATGTGTATATATGCACTAAAAATTGCTTTTCATTCAATATCTGACATTAGCTTCATTACATACATTAGCTATATACATTGAGAAGGTTAGAGAAAGGGCAGGAATGCTGGTGTTTGCCTTAATATAATTTGTAATCTAGATAATGAAAGAGGACTGACAGGTATCGTGTAGCCTATTTGGAATAGGCTGAAGATGTTTACCCTCTGGTCTCTGTGAACATGTTATTTTTCAAGGTAAAAGTGACTTTGTAGATGTGATTAAGCTAAGGCTTTTTAGGTTGGGAAGATTATACTGTAGATCAAGGAATGCCCAATGAGATCACAAGGGATCTTATCACTGAAAGAGGGAGACAGGAGAGTCAAAGAAGATGAGATCATGGAAGCAGAGGTTAGAGCAACATGGGACTGATTTGAGCCAAGGAGTTCAGGCAGCTTCCCAAAGGTGGAAGAGGCAGGGCAGCTTCCCAAAGGTGGAAGAGGCAGGGAAGTGGATCTGTTTCCTAGAGCCTCAAGAATGAGTATAGTCCTGGATGCTCAATTAAACTAAAATATATATGTTATTATATATACTATTTTCAAAAATATAAGATAATAGATTTGTGCTATGACTCTAAACTTGAGGTAATTTGTTACAGCATCAGTAGCCAACTAATATGCTATTACGTTATCCCATCTACTTTTTCATTAACATTATGAAAAGATTATTGGTATCCTTCTGAAGAAATTCAGACTGTTCTTGTGCAACAGTACACGTTTTTGCAAGTCATGCATCTGGCAGACAGCGAATCAAATATTTAAACTCTAGCCAGGAAAATTCCAAACTACATTGATTGGGTTATGAGAACCTTAACCCAATCAGTGAATTAATCCCCTAGTAGGTATTAATTGATAACTGAAGGCAGGTAGGGTGGGTTTGTGGAGGTGGGCTTTGGGGCTTGCCTTTGGGGTATATATTTTGTATCTGGCAAGTAGAGGCTGTCTCTCTGCTTTCTGATCATCCTGTGAGCCACTTCCCTCTACCACACTCCTCCACCATGATGTTCTGCCTCATCTTGAGCCCTGAGCAATGGAGCCTGCTGTCCATGAACTGAGACCTCTGAAACCATAAGCCCCTAAATAATAAACTTTTCCTCTTTATAACTGTTCTTGTCCAGTCTTTTAATCACAGCTGAGAAAAATCTGACAAAAACATATGCCAAAATGGAGACTTGTGAATTAAGAGCAAGTATTTTTTGAGTATATCATTATGTACTAAGTTTTATCATAGAAGCAAAGGAATTAGATAATAAATATGGATTTGGATTGGAATATTGTTTTAAATGTTCATGAAAGAGGCTTTTGGCAGTTTGGAAGGATGGTGAACCTCATTAGGTAGGAGAGAATAATAGAAAAATGTAGGTATGGCAGACCAGCAAGTAAACAGTAAGGTGATTAAAGAATTATAGAATGTAGAGTATGTCCTGGAAAATGGTGGGTTGACAGTAAGTAGATAGAGTGCTTTTCCTTTACAAAGATCCTCAAATCTAGATACAAAAGTTTAAGATTTGACTTAGAAGGCAGTAGGGAGTAATGAATGAATATGAGTTGTTTATAGTAAGTTTCTGTAGTTTATTTGCAATAATCATTTTCTCTAAAATGTTGACCTTATAGCTCTTAAGACATTAGGCTATTAAAGACTGGTCTTTTAACAACTTGTTAGAAAGACTGAAATCAGGGAAATAACCAAGGGCCTTTATAGTAATGCAGCTGTGACATGATGAGGCAGCTGTCAGCAGGATGTTAGGGGAGGTTTATGGATATCATGCTGATAATCAGAGGCAAGCCAGTGGTTTTGAGGCTGATTTCCGTGGCAAATAGTTGGGTCAATAAAAATGTTACCAAGATGAATTTTGGGGAAAGGCAGGGAAAAACTAAGTTGGATTTTGAAAATGCTGAGTTTTTCATGTGGACAAAATACATAAGTGAAAATATTTACTCACTAGGATTCTGGGGGAATAAAAACAGTTTTGGAGATCAATCCAAAGGATGTTGATATAGGTATAATGTAGAAGGTCCTGGGTCACAGTCGAATGTCTTTACAAAGGTAAGATTGTGAAGACACCATGGATATGATAATGTCAAGTCTTGGGAAATACCAGAGTTTAGATGTAGTGAAAGAAAGCAGTATGATACACAGAGGAGCTGATTGCAGTCAAGAGGAGGAATCAGATTATTTGTGGGATAGACAGTAAGAAATAGGGGATTTCAAAAATGACAGATCAAGAAAGACTGTGAATGAACTATAGCAAAAATATCAGGGCCCAGCAGCCTTGATAAGACTACTGGATTCTGTGATTTCATAATAAGAGGGGCTGTTGGTGAACTTTGAAAGGGAAGAGACTTGGTGAGGTTGCTTACATGAATATACATACAAGAACACACAAGGACACATGTATCAAGGAAGAATTAGAAGCTGTAGCAGAACCTGGAGAGAAGAGGTAACTGGAAATGAAGTTTAATGACAATATAAACAACAAAAATATCTTTCATAGTATGACTGTATTTTGAAAGACCCTATTTAAAATACAGTAAACTTTAGTATTCCAAAAGGAAATCTGTTATTTTTAATCTCTTATTTTTACTATGGTTCCTGAGGTTAGGGAATTAGTATTATAGGTCTTGGGATCTCAAATTGTGCCCTACACATTTAATGCTCATTAAAAATTATTTGAGCTATATGAATAAGTGGATCGTGTTTATTTTAAATATTGCTCCAGAGGCATTAAAAAATGCATTCCCTGGAAAGGGGGAAAATAATCTCAGCTAGTGCTGACAACATTTTATACTAAAGCTTTAAAATCCAGACACATTATATAAACAAAGCATAGACAGTCTATTGAGAAGTTGGAGATCACTTTTAATCTAATGAGAAGGCCCATGAGCAACTCGGGAGTTCTTTGGTCAAAATATCTTTCTTATCAAGACAAAACACTTTCATCCCCCTGGTTCCTTCTCTGTGCCAACGTGAATTAATGCATCTTGGTGTTAAAATGTATGTGCTATTCTCCAAAAAGGAAGACAAAAGGAGTTGGTGTGAATTCAGATTTGCATTTATCAGATGCCTATTTTGGCAGGTATTTTTCACATAGACTAGATGATTTAATCTTAACAACTCTGTGAGGTGAGTGCTTTTTATTGCTGCAAAACATACATAAATTATTTAACTATAAAAACATTTTAAATATATGATTCAGTAATATTAACCATCACCACTATCTTTTCTGGAACATTTTTATCATCCCAAATAGGAACTTTATGCCCAACTACCTCCATTCCCAGCTCCTGGTTATCTTTATTCTATTCTTTGTTTCTATGAATTTGTATATTTAAATAACTTTATGTAAGAGAAATCATAAAGTACTTGTCCTTTTTTGGGGGGGGGTCTGTCTTGAAATAGGACATGGTATAGTGTTTTCCATGCTGTTGCATATGTCAGGACTTTAATCCTTTTATGGACATGCATTTTTCCATTGCATGCATATAGCGGATCCTGATTCATGATGGCTCGACTTGATTCCTTGACTTCACAATGGTGTGAAAGCAATATATTTTCAGTAGGAACAATATTTCAAAATTTGAATTGTGGTATTTTCAATAAATTAATGGGGCATTTATCACTCTATTATAAATAGATATATATTAGATGACTTTTTCCCTGTATATGTATTCTGAGCATGTTCAAGGTAGGCTAGGTTAAGTTGTTGTATTTGGACTCAGGTGTATTAAACAAGTTTTTATTTATGGCATTTTCAACTTGTGATTCTTTTTTCAGGAAAGTAACTCCATTGCAAGTCAAGAAAGACTTATAGTTTGTTTATTTGTCTGTTGATGAATATTTGAATTGCTTCCTCCTTTTGGCTATTGTGAAGAATGCTGCTATGAACATTAGTATAAAAGGATCTGTTTGCAGATCCTTGTTTTCACTTCTTTAGGGCATATACTTAGAAGTAGAATTGTTGGAGGCTAGGCCTTTTATCTCCATTTTTTTCTGATATAAAGATTGGGAATCAAAAATATTAACTTTCGCACAGAACATTTTAAGTAGCAGAACTGGGGTTCCCTAGCCAGATATATTTGATTCTAAAACTTATGTGCTCTTTTGCTAATACCGTATTGACTAGTGAGGTTTTCATATATTTTCACTCTCTTATTATTAAAAAAAGAAAAACAAACAACTTTTTTTTCCTGTGATGTACTTCTTTCAAATACCTCAGAATGCAATGGCCTGAAAAAAACCGATCATATTAAAGTGGTAGTTATACACATAGTTGTCATTTTTATCATGAGTTCATATTACAAAATGTAAAAGGAAATAAAAAAATGGAGAGCGACATTTCAGGTATTTTATTTTTTTAGCTTTGTGTAAGTAAGAGCTTAGACTAGGTTTATTCTCAACTCATTCAGATTGCACATTGTACTTCCCGAAGGAGATTGCTTGATAACACCACTTATATACATACATAAATAATTAAATAGGATTGCCTTTAAATCCGTAATTTATATTTGCCTAGTATTAATCACTGAATTATTTAAATGCAAGAAGACACAAATAAACCAAAACAAACACTGGTGAATATAACAGTAAAAGAGACAAATGAGTATATAATAATTTCCCAATAAACCAGTCAAACAAAGAATACTGCTGCATTCAAAGTCATCTGCTCTCATGAGATGCATTTTTTTCAAATACACCTACAACCTTCTAGCAGTGACAGGGAGATGATAAGTGTCATACTTGTACAATACATGTGCTAACGCTTAGAGCAAAAAATGACATTCACTCCTACCCTTCTGAATTACTAGGAGTCAACCTTGGAAAACCCTCCCATGAAGGTAAACTTTCCATCTGCTAACTCTGAAATGCTATGCTGCTTGAGGGTTTATTTCCCTCTATAAATCATTAGAACAACACAGATTATATGTGAGCAGCAACCTCTTTGGATTATGTACCTTCAAACACTATTAGATGAGCCTAATTCAGACAAATCTCACTGACATGAATGTGATGGAAAACTGGGTTTGGACTGAAGAATTAGTATCCTATTACACGTTAGTCATTTTTTAAAAAATAATTTTGACCAACTTTTACAATGGTTATAATTTTAATTTTATTATCTCTGTTGTTTCTCAGTAGATATAGGAAATCAAGTGTCCTTGGCAATGTATCATACAACATTTATGGTTTGACAATTGATAAGGCCTAAGGGAGATTTATCTTTAGATACAGTAGCTCCGTTGTACCTCAAGATTGCTACTGCTCAGTTTGAGATGCTATAGAGACAATTGTTAACAGCTTTGCATGAGCTACTCATTTTCTACCTATCTGTAGAAACACAAAGAAAAAAATTTGTCCTCAACATACCTATTTTTTGTTCTCTTTTCATATTGTTATCTAGAATACCAGTTGATTTTATTTTACTTAGCCATATTTCTAACCTCCTGGTGATAAAATTGTCTGGAATGCTTAAGCACATTTACATCAAATACCATTTTATCTCTTTCCCTATGGGGTACATTAAGCATCTTCACATTAAAAATGAAATATATTCTTATGCTTTATTTCTTAATTTAACTTTATCACAATAGTGGTTTGCATCTTACATATTTTATACATCTCAGTTTTTGTAGCACTTTTTATGGATTTTAGCTCATAAAACTATATAAAGTGGGTTTTTATTTATGATTGCTACCTTTTAATATTTATTACAGGGTAGGAATTACATATAATTTTGTATTAGGCACTAGTCCTACTTGCCTCCTAATTATATGTGCTCACTAAGCATTAGGATGACAAAAAGCAATCTGTTCTTTTTTTCTTTATGAAAATTTAGACATGACAAGGGGGACCAACTATGATAGACTTGGATATCACATTAACCAACTTGTGCTGAGTTTTACAGTGTCTTGATACTAGGATAAGTTATAAGCATCATTTCCTTATTCAACTTAACAACTTTTGAGAAAATTGTTAATTTCTCTTATTGTACAACTAAAAACAACACGAGGCTTTAAAAGATTAGGTAACTAGCTCAAATGTCACACAAGAAGTGACTAACAGAAACATGATTTGCAGCTATAACTTTTGATTTGAAAGAATGATTTTAGGAATGGTGATTTATTTGTCTTGTCCCCTAATGTCCTGATGGACATTCCTGAAAGGAGGATTGTTCAGAATAGACCTCGGTGCTATATCTCAGGACTGAGACCTACAAATGTTTAAAGGTAAAGTCTGTTACATTTACCTATTTTGGATAGGAGGGAAGCATGCTTTGATAGAATCTACCACCAGCAAAAGAGTTTAGGGATACTGGTTGAGTATTGAGATTGGAGAAAGTTGATTTTGACTGGCCCTCTGTTGAGGGTTTTCTTTGTTTTGCCTTTGATCTCTCTCCTCTGGAAACATGCCTATTTCCTTAAAAGGAACAGGTAGCTGTGAGAAATGATAAGAATAAAGCAATTAACTACTTTACAACAAAAAAGGACATGTTTGAGATTTGGTATGAATCCTAATAATTGTGGAGGAAACCCCTTCCCTTCTCACTGAAAGAAGAAATTGGTGGCCATGAAGATTGTGACTGCAGCATCATCAAAGAGACCCTGGTGTGAGCACCGAGGACAAAGAGAAGAGTGATGCATTGTGAGGCCTGCAAGCTCCAAAGACCAACAAAGGCCGGCTGTGCCATAAGAGAGGACACAGGGGCACCAACATCTCCTGAAGGTGAAATGGAAAGAGCTGCAGCTTCACCTCCAAAGGCTCACTAGTTAGTCTTTTTGGATCCTCTCAGGGGAAGTCCTGATCTTAGAAGAATTTGGGCACCAATTCTTATATTGATGGAGTCAGTAAGCAGAAACTGCTTTTATATGCTTTCTTGTTCTATCCAGATTATATTTGTATAAAATGTATATTCACATTGTTATCATGGAGTATATCTCTCATAACCCTTTTTTGTTTGATATGTCTTGTTCATCTTAATTTAATAGTTCAAACTTTTTCCATATTTTGATAATTGATAGGTTGCCATTGTGTGGGTGGAATGCATTAATTTCTTTAGTATCTCTCCAAGTTTTACTCTTAAATTAATCAGTGTTGTTCTAGAACAAAACAGTCTAGAAATATTCATTATATCTCTCTCTTTGATGCCCAGTAGACTACATTGTGAATATTACTTGCTTATTTTATGATTTCAGTTGAAAGCTCTTTTGTGAATACCAACTGGATAGACACACTTTCATTGCATTCTTTATTCCCATTTATTGAATTATGATTTCCAAAGCAGAATCATTTCAGAGCATCATCTTATTCCTCCAAAATCTCTATTCATTTCTCTTTTAAACCTTATCAAGCATTAAATAGATAAGGGATTTTCATCAGATATTATCACTATTATCCTCATCTTTCTTATACCTGTATCTACTCTTTCAGCCCACATTTAAGCATGGAATGATAGTTCATAATTATAAGTACTCAAATAATTGCACTTTTAAGTAATCATACACTAAATTTTGTATATAAAGTTGCAAAATTTTGTGTTTGAAATATGAGGCTTTTGAAACTTGGGTTTTAGGAATATTCATATGAACATTTCAAGAGATCACCAGCAGGGAAATGACTGTGATTGATTCCTGCAGTCCTTATATCACTAGGTTAAATAAGACATTTCCAAACATGAATGCATGTGAGTATACAAGTAGAAACTACCAGGGAGGAGGATTGTCTGAATGATTTTAACTTTCCAAATTATATAGCTCTTGTTTTAATCAGCTCATGCTGAAATAACAAAATAAACCTGGAAGTTGAAGATTAAGGTGTTATTGTGGTAGTTTTATGGTGAGGGCTCTCTTTCTGGCTTACAGATAGATGCCTTCTTACTGTGCCCTTACATCAGAAGAGAAAAGGAATGGGTGGGGTGGGGTAAGGAACAGGGAGAGAGAGAGAGAGAGAGAGAGAGAGAGAGAGAGAGAGAGAGAGAGAGAGAGAGAGAGAGAGAGAGAGATATCAGACTGTTTGGTGACACATCTTGTAAGGTCACTAACCCCATCATAAGGATCTCATCATAATGATCTCATCTAAACCTACTTATTTTGCAAAGGTCTCAGTTCTAAATATCATCACACTGGGGTTTAGGGCTTCAATATATGAATTTTAGAAGGATACAATTTAATCCATAATCTCTCTCTGTAATAGTAAAGACTCAGAACAATTACTAAATATTCATTGGGAGCCCAGGACTATGCTCTGTATTGTGCTAGGTATGTGAATGCTATAAAGAAGGAAGATTATAAGGATAAGAACTTGATTTTAGTAAGTTTAAATGGTAAGTTTTGCTGGTAAGTGTTCTTTGTGAGAAATCACAGTGCAGAGTCATAATTCCACATCTAGAAGTTTTAAAATGCTTTTTTGATGTTGGTAATTGAGGGGGTTAAGTTTGAGTTTCAGATGTACAAGAAGAGATGGTAGGGAAATAGAACAGTTATTCCTTAAAGACAGTTCCATTAAGAGAGTCTAGAATTATCAGAACATAGACAAGACCAGCCTAGAGAGATCTATCAATCTTCATTTTCCTCTATGGTCCTTGCAATGTTTATGCAGCTAGATAAACCTCAGATAGAATGTCTATAACTTGAACTTGTATGTTCTTGTTCAGTTCACATGGAACCACCATTTAATCCAAAACAACATATAATGGTTTGAGTGAAGAATTAAAGTAACAACCAGAGAGTGAAAAAAAAAAACCTAGTTATTTCATGCCTACAATGTAGAAGGCATTTTATATACTAGACTTGATTTAATTCTTATAGCCATCCCTACAGTGTACCTATTTTTATTCCTACTTTACACACATGCATGTGGATACTTAAGGAAATTAAGTAACTTGCTTTAACTCAACTTAAAAAGCACTTCTTCTAGTAAAATAGATGTTTAGTTAGATAATTTTCACTCTGAAACTCAGTCTTCTATCATATCATACTGTTGTCCTGTGTTCAGTAATTGAATATCTGTCATATCCTGCATGCTTCCTTCTTAACCTTTCTGTATATCTTTAGTGTTTGCTCTGTTTCTACTATTTCTCAGACTCTCCAATAATCAGCATTTTTAAGTAAGTTTTAAAAAGGATAAAGAACTCATCCCCCCATTGTTCTATCAATTGACCTACCATTCCATGAAAAAGGGATAAAAATGCTATTTGATCTAATATATTGCTTGAAGAATTATATTCTACAAGAAATGTAATAGGTATTGTATGGAGATAAGACTCTATAGCCCAGCAGATTTGGGAAATCCTGATTTAAGCACAGTTAAACAGATTTGTACCTTGTAAGATTTTCTCTCTTTTTAAAATGCTAATATGCAGTATAGAATTTTAAGAGAATAAAATGAACTGCTGTGTTTTCTCAAATTATTTGACTACAATATTCTTATGGAGTAACCATCAAGTGCCTTAGGGAACCTAGAATACTCTGGAATATATTTTGAAGCACTGGCTTCTGGTAATGAATGATACCTATGTCATATAAGTGGTTTTCTGAGGTCGCTATGAAACTGCATTTATCTCGTGAGTTAAAACTTAGGATCCCAGAATGCTATGTGGGTGAGCTGTTCCTTTCATTTCAATTGGTCTTTACCAATTTAAAGAAAATGGTAAATAAAGCACATAAATATGCGCACAAAATTCTGTTCATCTGTGTAGTTCAGAGCAAGGTGATTTAAGATTTAATTGCTCTATGGAGTGTGAGTGAGGGTAGGGTGTGGGAGTGGGTGGGTGGCATTCATTTTGAGCCAACCATTATGAAAGTAGAACTTGCTTGATTTTACTATTAGCACAATATGTGCCTTTGTAAACAGGACACAATCTGGAACCTGATTCCTGTATTAAACACCCTTTTCTGTCGTCTATTTTTAGAATGTTTTTGTGCTTAATTTCCCCATGCATACTTAATTTGGGTCTACAGAAGGCAGTTCTCTTGGAATCCAGGGGCATTATGGGCAAGTAATACATGGATTGGCATTGTCGGGGAGAGAGAAAAACTGGTTGCTACAGATCACTCTCTCCAGCTCCCAACCATCTGGAGGATGCCATATGGAAGAGGGAGAGTTCAGAGAAGACCAGCACTAAAACCATCAGAACTCATTTTAGCCTCCATTGGGCTAGATTTGATCATAAAGGGCTGATTATAGATGTGTGCATTCTGGCTTTTGGGGTACCCCAGGACTAGGTTAGAATAATGCATCTATCATTAACTAGCTGCATATCTATCTTCAAATCATGTAATTTTCTCGAACCTTATTTTAATCATTAGTAACATGAGGATAATACTCATTCAATGGAGTTATCATTACTAATGGAAACAGTATATGGAAAGCACCTGGGTTGTGTCTTGTTCTCATTGCCAAATAATAAGTGCTGCTGTCCTTTCCATCCCAGACTTTGGACAGAGTTTGAGGAGGATTTGATTAGTGGGACAAGAAGGAAGCTCACAGAGGGAACATATGTTGGTGCTTTCTTCTATTTGATTCTGTTTTTATGTTAAGAAGACTAGTCAGTTTTAAAGTCTAGAACAGAGATGGCAAAATTTAATTTTTAGTAGAGCCTCCATTTATTTTTATTTTTTTTACCCTCTCCCTTTTGCAGACTTTTTTCACTCTTTTTTGGGTATCTTCCCTTGGCTTCTACATGGCTCTACCATCTTAGTTGAGCCTGATCATGTGACTGTATCACTTCTTCCAGCATTTGAAAAATTTGTGTTGTGGTTATCCATCTTTGCATAACAAACCACCCCCAAACTTCCTGGCTTAAAACAATGACAATCATTTTATTTTTATCCTTCATGGTTCTGGAGGTTGACTGGCTCAGTGTGGTGTTTCTCCCTGAAATTCTCTGATGCAGTTGGAATCAGGAATGTTGGGCTGGAGTCATCTGAAGGCTTACTCATTCATGTCTGGCTCCTGGGGAGAGGGAGGAGATGTGAATAGATGGGGACAGCCGAAGCTGGAATATCTTTCTCTGACTGTAGTCTTCTCATAGATTTTTTTTTTTCAGTACATTGGCTTTGAGATAGTTATGCTTCTTGTATGTTGGCTCAGAACTTCAAAGGTGCATTTCTGGGAAGGAGTAGGGAGAGAGAACTAACCTTTTATGACCTAACCTCAGAAGTCATGCATTGTCATTTATGAAACATTTCATTCAATAGACTCAGGGTGGAGAAATAGGCTCTTTCTGGGAATGAGACAAGATTCTGCAAGAGCATTTGGGAGCAGAAATATTTTTGTGTTTGCTTTGGGAAATTAAAGTTTACCAATAGTCTTCCTTCATAACACATATTCCATATTATAAGCAAAATATGGAAGGAATTTTGCCTCTTCCTCCTAGTCCCCTAAGACTCCCTTCCCCAAATCTCATTCCATGGTGGCATTGGGATTATGCTCAGGAATCAAGGTAGATAAGGCTTCTCGGTGAGGTTCTTATGTATAGCTTCTTGATAACTTTCCTCTTGATCTAAGATATTTAAACTAAAGTGACTTGCTATCTGCCTCTCTCCCACAACCAGTGTATAATGATAGATCAGGCACAGAGCAACCACAAGACACATTCCTATTGAAAAGAGGGAAACTGGAAATACAGCACTCTCTGTTTATTAGCTGGATCTATGTTGCTGATTCCTTGATTTTAATGTCCACTTATACTCTCTAAGAATGATTTCTCCACAGCTTGTGGCTTTGTCATTTTTCCATAACAGGTAGCCTGTGTTAGCAGATCAGTAGTTGTACTTGATTTCTGCTTCTAGAAGTATGAGTCCAAAAAGCCTCTTTCCTTTGGTGTTGTCTGTCTCTTTCAGTCTAAGTTGATCGCTCATTCCTTTCAAAATTTTGTGTGTGTGTGTGTGTTTTTAAATGTGTCATTGATTATCTTTTCTGTTAGACAAAACCCACGTACCTTGTCAGGTTGATGGTAGTGTTGCTTTGGACTTTCTGTGTGACTACTGTGGACAAAGTACTTAGAAACCCTACATGCAAAAGAATCAATGGGACTTAACTGAACATTCTCAGCAGGTCTTTTTTTCTGGTTGAGGTACCACCTTAAATTTTCTTAACAAAAGTTTTTACTGTCATACTCTTGGCTTTATACCATATTTTCTTTATCATATGCTAGGCTCTTTTTCTGAAGTCATTTCTTTATTTTAGGATTATGTTTCCTCCAGAGACTCAGAATGAAAATGTTTTATTTACCTAGCAAATCCATCCTCCTTTATATTTAACAATTTTTAAATTTAAGTTGTCTCTTTCCTCCTACTCTTTACTATAGGCAACTAGAAGAAGGTAAATAGCATTTCAATGCTGTATCTGGCAATCTACTTAGATCTTCTAGTACATCAGATTTACTTCCCATTTTTCACATCATGGTGGGCAATGGTATTGCTAAACTTTCCAATGCCAGTTTCAGGCTAGCCAGACTTCCTCCTTGGTGGCTCTGGAAGCCAAAAGATATGTAAATATCTCAAGGTGTGACCTGTTCTTGGAAATCACCCAGTCTTATGCATTTTATTCTTTAAGATAGTCACAAAGGCCTATTTAAGTTATCAAGGAGGAGAAACAAATTTCACCTCTTAATGGGAAAGTGACAAGCATCTAGGAAAGTTTATAGGAATGAAAATATTGTCATGCAAAATGAGATGTCACACATTTTGAACACAGGGGTTTGCAAAGTTTTCTGTTCTTTTCCCACTCAATTTTCCTACAATACTTGTTCTGTAGTAATTTCATCTGAACTTATGGCTTCAACTAATATAGTGTGTATGTGACTTTCTAAAATGATGATCACCTTCGATGTCATCATCATTACCAAATAACCAACACATTTTGAACACATACAGCTATCTAAGCACTGATCAGGGTTTTATACTCTGGTCCACAAAACTTATGCCTTTATTTCTATTTTATAGAGGAGGGCTAGAAGCTTAACTGCAGCCACACAACTATTTGTAACCTGGTTTTTGATGTCAGATCTTTTATCTCCAAAGTCCATACACACTTAACCGCTAAATGAAGTTGTCTCCTTGGTTTATATTTCTGGTTTTGATTTTTCCCCAAGGTTGTACACTGCATACTGGATAATGCTTTTTGTGAGCTAAGACTAAAGAAAAGGGTGTGTATCACTTACCCAGAGCTGTAGACTTCAAACACAAGGTAGGGTTAGAACCTGATCACTAAGCAGAGCAGACTGTGTGTGTGTGTGTGTGTGTGTGTGTGGTGTTTTGTGCTGGAGATTGAACCTAAGCCTTGCCCATGCTAAGTATGTGTTGTACCACTGAACTACACCCCCAACACAGGTAGACTGTGTTTTGTAAGCCAGAGTAGTAGGTTCTTACGTCTTATAAGACAGACTTTTCAGGACATGCTATAAAAATGATTGGAATTAAGCATTTGATTAGAAGACTTTTGAGCAGATAAGTAGGACAGGACCTGGAAAAAAAACATCATTTTTGTTCGCAATAAGCAGCCAAAGTAGCTCAATTTAAATGCCTAGACATGGAGTAGATATAATTGTATTTCTTATCATTCCATCAATGCCACAAATGTATTATCTTGTCCATATATTAATTCCCCAAATTTACCACCAAAATGGAGATGTGACTTAAAATTAATTTATATAAAAACAATTTAGATGTTTTAACTAGGACTTCAGTATAACTAGAAGTGGTCTGTAACTATTTTTTTAATGTTGAGATAAAAATAGGTAACCTGAGAAGAGTCTGTGATGAGGGAAATGAAAGTTTCAGGCTGTTTTAAGTATCTATAACCAGGGCTAGAGTAGGCATTGTGTGCTGATCAGGGCTGTCTATTGGAGGTCAAATATTGTTTCCCCAGATCTTCAGTAGCTTTGCTAGTGAAGTCACTCAAGTTAATCACATATAAAAAAGAAATAGGGCAAGTTATCCAGAAGAAGCTGGGATAAGTATATTAGTTTTCATTATTACTATAACAAATCAACATGTACTTCATGAGATAAAACAATATAAACATATTTTCTTACATTATATAATTCAAAATTACAACATAGGTCTTACTGGTCAAAATTAAGGTGACAATAGGATAATATTTCATTCTATATGCCATAGGGAAGAAGCTGTTCCCTTGTTTTTCCCAGATTCTAAAGGCTACCCACAATTCCTTCTCCCTTTCATCTTTAGTGCAGGCAATGTTGGATAAAGTCCTTCTCATGTAGTATTTCACTGGCAGGAAATTCTTTTGCAATTTTCCAACTTTGTTTATTTCCAACTTGATTTATTGGACTCACCTAAAAAATTCAGGATAATCTTCCTATATTTTAGGGTCAGCTGATTAGCAACCTTAATTCCATCTTCAGTGTTAATTGCCTTTTGGCCATGTAATCTAACATATTATTAGTTTCTATGGATTAGGAAATAAAGATATTTGGGGGTTAGTATTTTGCCTAACATGATATTTAAAAAGATATGTGTGCGCGCGCACACACACACACACACACACACACAATACACTATATACAATATAGAAGGATAGAACAACAAAGGTTTTACATATTTGAATGCCAGTTCATCTGGTTGTCCTCAGTGAGCAAAAATAGGGTCAATGATTGGAAGCACTAGGGAAAAGTGATTATGTACTTAAGGTTTCTATTTTCCTGTATCAAGTCAGATAATTCCTTTAAATTTTCATTCACCATTTTGTAGGAAGCTACTATCCTTACCTTTAAGAAGAGATAGGAAAAATCAATAATAATGGAGGTTGATTAACATGCCCTCTAGGAAGTGGAAGAATTGGGATATTAATCTAGGGATGACTGTGTCCCCATCTCTGAAATTCAATCAATTTATTTGGGAACAGCTCCTCCTGCTAAATTTTGACTCAACATACAGATGGTGGGGTGGAAAAAGCAAAACCTTTGAAGTCCCTGTCATGGAAGATTAATTCAGAGATGAGATGTTGTCATTGAAGTCACTAAAGTATTCAGTGGGATGAGAGGTAATGAAGAGTTCAGAAAAAAAATCAACTCTTTATCCTAGTATTAAACTTGTTCTTGGGATTCTCTAATGTACTTGTCCCCACTTATCTTCATTTAGTTAACCATGGTCAACTGTGGTCTGAGAATATTAAATGAAAAATTCTCAAAAGAAACAATTCACAAGAGAGAGTAGCACAAGGTAATCTTGAACTATCTAGCCCCATCCAGTGCAGGGCATGAATCATCTTATTTGTTTATCATGCCTATGCTTTATTTGCTGCCTACCTGTTATTCAGTTGGCAGCCCTCTAGGTTATTAGATCACCTTTCATGCATCACAGTGCTTGTGTTCATGTAACACTTATTTTACTTAATAATGGGCCCAAGGTGTAAGAAGAGTGATGCTGGCAATTTAGACATGACAAAGAGAAGCTGTGAGGTGCTTTATTTAATTGGAAAATATTCTTGACTTAATAAGGAAAGAAAAAAATGTATTCTGAGGGTTGCTAAGATCTTCAGAAAGAATAAATCTATCTGTTATATTGCGAAAAGGGAAAAAAAATTCCATCAAGCTTTGCTGCTGTTTATCAGCTGCAAAAGTTATGGCCACAGTGTGAGAAAAGTGCTCCGTTAAGATAGAAAGGCATTAAATTTGTGTATATATGTACAGGAAAAACAGAGCATATATAGGAATGTGCACTATCCATGGTTTTTTGCACCCATCAGGGAGAGGCTTGGATAGTGGCTTGGATAGGATTACTATAATCTTCCCAGTGGTTTCTATCCCTCCAAACTCTTCCATATCTAGTTTGCATAAAAGATCTACAATCTTGGTACAGGAAGACTTGCTTTAAAATTCTAGCTTTCCTATGTACTGACCCTGAAGCCATTGGGATATTATTTATTCTCTCTTAGCTTTGAAATGTTCGTCTATGAAAGGCTAAGAATAGTAGTAGTAATACAATCTTTTCAGGGTGAAATAAAGATTAAATTAACTAATGCAGGTAAAACACTTGTCACAGTATTTGGGACACAATAGACACATAGTTAATTTTTTTTCATTTCTTCCTTTTGGGTTGGTATTTAATTCACACTCTCTAAAGTACATCTCCAGCCATTTTCCTGAACATTAAACTTCAGTGCCTCACCCCCATGTATAGAATGAAAAGCAGGAAGTCTTAACCTGGTTTCTGGTGTCTTCTAGATGTCCCCTTTGCTTCCAGAGCTGTATAATAGAGACTTATTCCTCCCCTTTGTATCTGAACATGTGACATCACTAATATTCCTGTTCAGTGTTCTTGTATTGCTTTTCATTCATTATAAAATATCCTAGTTAAAATTTCCAAAATGAAATTATTCTTTATGAACAAGTACAAACAATTATTCATAACCTTTAAAAATAATTTAATTGATATGTATATATTTTTAATTTTTTTTAGTTGTAGATAAATGCTATACCTTTATTTATTTTATGTGGTGCTGAGGATTGCACACATTGCCTCACAGGTGCAAGGCAAGCACTCAACCACTGAGCTACCACTCCAGTTTGACATAAGTAAATTATGGTACAATATAATAATTTGATACATATATTGATAAAAATGGTGTAATTAGAATTTTGACTCCTCAAATGCTCATCATTTCTCATTGTTGACCACATTTACTTTATTCTAGTAATTTTGAATCATATCATATATTATTGTAGATATACAATAAAACACCAGAACTAAAAAAAAATGAACAAGTACAAAGATTGCCTTCTCTGTGAACTTTAAGAGGTGATTTCCTCCCTCTATTATAAAATTATAGTGAGATTTTATTGATATATATTTACATTTATTAGAGTATGCTTTTTCCTCACATTCCCTTCTTTTATATCATTTAGAATAGAATAATATATCAGTTATTAATTTATCCTTAATATGCTTTATGTAAGAAGCACCATAGCTCAAATAAAGTATATACCAAAAATATGTAGTGAATGCATGGAAAGAATGAAAACCATTCATGCTTAAAGTGAACTCTCAATTGCTGTGTATGACTTTTTGCACTTACATCATAAATAATGAGAATAATAAAATAATGAGAATAATAATCATAATGAAAACAACATAACCACACCTATCTCACAACATTGTACAAATTGAATGAAAGAATAGTGACAAAAAATAAATTAATATTGGGAATTTTTAATCACCTCATATTTTTTACCTCCATCCTTAAAGTCAGTGCAAATAGGCTATGAAAACTAAATAAAATGTCACAAATTTATCATTCAAATAGCTTCAAGACACTTAAGCTACATACAGTACAACTTGATTGCCAATCGCTATTTGCAAACAGAAATTCTTGAGCTATCACTAGAGCAGTCACATGTACAAATTTGGTCAATGGTGCTTTTCTTTCCTTGGTAGAAAACTGGTTGAATAGTACTAAATATCATTGCACATTGCTAAGCATCAGAGAACGTTTGGGAGGAGAAGATGCAAAGATGCCAGGAAAATTAGGTACTATTCAAAGGTATTTTATCTGTTGTTTTCAGGAAACTCTAGATATCCAAGAAGATATTTCTTACTGCTTCAATATGAACAATCTGCTTTTTTCTTCTGTTTTAGTCAGCTTTTCCACTGCTGTGACCAAAAAATCTGACAAGAACAATTTAAAGAGAAAAAGTTTATTTGGGAACACCTGGTTTCAGAGGTCTCAGTCCATAAATGGCTGACTGTATTCCTCAGGGCCTGAGATAAGGTAGAACATCATGGTGGAAGTTTGTAGCAAAGGAAAGCAGCAGGGAACATGGTACGAGGAAGCAGAGAGAGAGCTCCCCTCAACAAGGACAAAATATATATCCCAAAGGTGTACCCCCCAGGGACCCACCTCCTCTAGCCACACCCTACCTGCCTACAGTTACTGTCCAGTTAATCTACCAATGGATTAATATGGATTAACACACTGATTAGGTTAGGACTCTCATAACCCAATCATTTTGCCTCTAAGCTTTTTTGCATTTGTCTCACACATGAGCTTTTAGGGAACAGCTCACACCTAAACCATAAGAACTTGATTTACATATTAGGGTTCTACTCAAGCTTTTCTTTGGGGAACCATATTTTGCTATTCTAAATAATGAATAATCACCAACAACAATTAACCTTTTCCTTTAAAGATAAAGAAACCAAGACTCAGAAAATGTACATACTCCATGGCACATATGTAGCAGGAGGCAGAGACAGCATGATCATTAGAACTCAGACAATTCTTATAGAGGATTCTTTGTGTGGCAGCTCATATTCTCCTGGCTCCATAAAATCAGAGCTCCAAAGAAAGAGAATCTACCACCTGCATCTATATCTCTTTACTGAGGACTTCTAGCCAAGGAGGCTCCTGCAGGATAACATCCCCGGAGAGCATGCCTCAATGGATGAGTGACAAAAGGTGGTGTTTAAAGATCCTATGTCCCTTGCATTTTGTGTGGGAAAGTTCTGAAGTGTGGGGCCTATTTTGCTTTCCAAGGATTGTCCCTGTGTGATTAAGCTGTGGTCATACCAAGTGGGACTTACTTGATAATTTGTCACTTTTTGACTGCCTTTCTTCCTTATTCCCCTTCTGGAATTTCCTTGGGATTGTGGCACCAATAAACTATTTTTATTGGAATATACGTCTCAGGATCTGTTTTTTTGTGGAAATCAAATTAACTCCGAATTCACTCACTATGCAGTTCTGCTTTGAGTTAACTGTTAATAGATGGGTAGATCAAGCAAAAGCAAAGAGTAAGTAAAGGACGAGATAAAAGATTCAACATGCACATAAGGTCCTTCCAACCTGTGCCAACCACTTTACTAGCCTCCTATTTGCACCCCCATTGTACTTCATGCCAACTCCAGCAACATTCTTGTTCTCTGATAGTCTAATGATGCTTTATCTTCCCTGCTTTATCATGCTATCCGTAAGGCCAGAGACTTTGTCTTATTCATGAGGCATGTTGCAGGGTGTTTGGTGCAGACAATTTATTTAGTTGGTGGGAACTAAGCAAATCACCTTTAATTGTGAAATGGGTCAGAAGTTCATGTAACTGGAGAAGCAAGTGGAAAATAAGGTGCCTACAAAGGATCAGGGACAATTTAGCAGTGAAGTTGTACGAACTCAGAAACCATAAAAGGTTTCTAAGTACAGGAGCAACATTATGAAAGTGCTATTTAAGGAAGAAAATACTTTGAAGCTACACTTAAAATAGATCAGATCAAGTGAGCTTAAAGTCAAGGAACTGACAAAAGACTTCTGTAATCTGGGTATGAGGAGATAGTTTAGGGCAAGGGGAAAGTCTGATCCAGGAGAATGGACAGAAAGGGATTGGTGAAAAGAGCACAAAACCTCAACAGAAATTCTTTCATGCTTCTAGGTAAAAGTTACCAGGTTATACCCATGTTGTCTTCTCTTTTTCATAGTTACTTGATTCCAAAGTTTGTAGCCACTGGGAAGATATGTTTGTTTGTTTGTTGTTTGTTTGTTTTTCAGTGCTGGGGATTGAATTCTGGTTGCTAAGCAAGTATTCCACCACTCAGTCATCCCCCAGCCTCAGATATTATGAAAAAGGCAGGGGCCTTGGAAGTGAAAATTATTATTATATGAGGTTAATGAACTCAATTCAGTTCTTTTCAATTTGCAAACTTGACAGCAAACTTCCAATTTGTAATATGCTATTCAAATTCATAAAGAGCCAAGACTCCTTGAAAGTCCTACAAATCATTGTTCTGGAAACACAGACATGAATATCAGCTAATCTTTAATGGAGAAAACAGATATAAGTGACTATGCTAAAATATATCTTATTTTTCTTTTTATAGTATTTAATACAACTTCTATGTTATTATCAGTATTTCTAGTGGCTAAACTTTCACATGAAATACTGAATTTTAAAATATATAAGATTAGCATAGAGCTAATCGGGGTGATTTAAAGTCACTTATGACAAACTCAAATCTTCCCTGTCATATGGAGTAGCACATCATTGATGGACCTACACTGCAGAGTAGGACATGTATTTTCATTTCACTTTTTTTGTGCATTGAACACTCACTGTGCATGTTATACTTTGAGGTGAAGTAGAATGAATAAAGTCACAATCTTGCTCAAAAAACTTAGGACAAAGAACAGTTTTGTTAAGATCCAGTCGGAATATCTTCTTGGTGAAGTAAAAATGGCAGCATTTACCAAGTGTGCATGGACAATTCTGGAAAAAGCCTTCTGTGCAAAATGGATGTGCTTGCAATGACTTGTAGACAATGGTGGGTGGAGGGGATCAGTGAAGAGAGTCATCTGCACTGACCAGGGTCATCTGGGAAGGCTTTGCTGGAAGAGGCAGCTTTTGAGCTGACCCTGGATGGCATGACTGCAGAATCAGGAGTTGTAAATGTATGTAGTAAGTGATTGTGAATTGTGCTTGGTGAGATGAGAATTGAGGTGTTCTTAGGCAGAGTGGTGGACATATGGGTGTGGAGTTGTGAAGACACTTGGGAACATCAGGGCTTGAAGGCTGCAGCATCACAGTGACTCAGACCTGAAAGTTTTACAGCCTCCCATCGCACATACCCGTTCTGTTTCAGAGCAAAGCCTGAGTCATCACTAGGAACAGTTGGCCATGTTGTTACCAGTACACTCCAAAGAAATTACAGAAGATTGAAGCCTGTTGGTGAAGGGAGATCAGATGAGGAGGCTCAGGATTCACTTCTGTGTAATCGAGTGTGCCTAAAGTCTGTTTTCCCCTGAGGCTCCCTCACGAGGCAGAGGGATTAGAATTGATATAAGAATATTATTAGGTCATCAGTGTTTCCATTTATGGGCTGTCCTGTGCCCTGTTCAAAGCATGAAAGAATATTGGATACATAACTTCATTGAAGAAAGGCTTTATAACCACCCTGCTGTCAGTAGCCCTAGTTTGCAGGCAAGAGAACTAGGGTTTAGGAAGCTGAAAGTAACTTTCCCAGTCATTTTGCCTAGTAATAAAGGTGGGGTTTGAACCAAAATGATTCTGACTCAAAATTCAATTCTGTTTAAATGTTATTTCCTGTTATGAGTTGCCAAGAGTCAAAAGCATTTTAGCTGACGGGCCATGGAGATCATTCATATTGGCACAGCAGTTTAGTGTTTTTGATGTGCCAAATATTATTATAATTAGTAGTAAGCTTAAAGTGCTTCTCCTAAATATCATTTTTCCTTATGATCACCCTGTAAAGCAGGATTGAAGATAATGTTCAGAGAAAGTGCTGGGCATGACCAAAGTCACAGGTAGTCCCATGAGATCATGGGGCCTTGACCTCAAAGCAAGTATTCATTGTATGAATGGTTTTTATAATTTTCAAAATAGGACGACCACCTGTCCAGTGAATTATTATGGAAAATGGAATATCATGGAAAATTCCAGTGTGATAAAACCAAAGAGGAAAAACCTGCTGAGGCTGAATTTGGGTTTTAGAATTTGGAGTCCTTGCCTGATCAGACTATTTCTCTACCACTTATTGACCCACTTCAAGGCACCTCAATAGGAACCTGTAGAGAAAGCTAGGTTTTGCTCTTACTTCTGATGGAAAAGACACAGCCATTTTGTTTTAATCTCTGCTTATTTTTATTTCCTTCCCATAAACCTGACTTTAGTTATTAGTATATGTTCCCTGTTCTTTGACTTTGCTGGGTAAAACTTGAGGCAGATTCATAGTGTGTGGGTTTATGGACTGACATGAACAGATGTTCATACCAGGAGCAAGAACTTCTTTCTCTTTTTCTAAAGGAATATGAGGCACTTTATGGGATACTTCAATTATTATTACCAAGGAAGTATCTGATCTATAGGCTCAGATTCTAGGTCTTTCACTCCATACATTGAAAAACAACATCACAATGTTTGTTTTCTCACCCATAAAATAAGGACCATAATGGTAACTGCCACATTAGACTGCTTCAGTTAAACTAACACTTTAGGTATAAGAAATAGAACAGTGTTCAGAACATAATAACTGCTCAGTGAATGTTAGCTATGACTATGCATTCAAAAGCCTTAGAGGTTTTAGTTTCAGCAGATGAGACTCAGTGGAGGCACACGCATGTGCTAACATTAACATATATACATATACATACCCACATACATTCCCCTCTCCATATGAGGTAACACTGAGGAAAAGCATTGTATTTAGAATACATGTTGATAGTTTAATTTCAAGAACAATCATGTTTGGATATTAAGTATCATTTTTGCTGTCACATTTTAGAATTGAAAAATTATAGTGTGCATTTAGGAGGAAAACTGAGATATTGATCAGGCTTCAGAACATGAGGAGTGAAAAATGTTTGAAAATAGGATAATTGAACTGAAGAAGATATTTATAGACATTTCCTGAGTTTTAGAAGTAGGGCTAATGGATGGAATTGAGAGGGAGAAATTTATTAGTACTATGATATTGTAGGGTTGGTGTTCACATATGTCTCCTTCAGTCTCTATCTCACAAAATAAAAATTATTGTCGTTAGTTTTATACTTAGTGAAGCTTGAGCTCAGTAATGTCACCTACTCAAGCCGAAAGAAAAAGCTGGAATTTGAATATAGGTCCTTTGGAGTCCAAATTCCAAGTTCTTTCCCTGCACAAATTGAAGTTGTCCAACCAGGGATCGTCTTCTAGTAGTTCTGAAGGATACACAGCAATGTGGATGGGTTCTTCTCTTCTCATTTGTAGTCTTTAGTACGTGAAAAAAGCAAATTTCAGCCTCTATTTTCTTTTAAGTCACATTTCTTTTTTCATATGGATTTTTTCTTTCTTTTTTTTTTAAATTTAAGGTCTTCAATTTCAGCAAATCTATCAAGTTGACATCGAGTTTCACTCAGATGTCTGTAATAATTTCATCTGAAGAAAAAGTTTCAAGACACAGCAGTTCATTACGGGCTTTGCTTTTTTGTATACTGACTCCACAGAGAAAAATGAAACATTTCAAGTTGGCTTTGACTGTTAGGACAATCATATTTTGGTGGATGTATTTTAAGGCCACTCAGAAGTGAAAATAGAGACTGCAAAGTAGGTCCAGAGGTAAACAAGCTTTTCTAAGTGTCCCCTCCTCATTTACTTCCATGTTACCTGGGTACACACCTTGCCTGAGCACCAAGGACTTTTCCCTTTGATGGCTTTGGTGAGACTTGTGTTTTCTCATCTCTATAAGCAAGCAAGAAGTTGAACTCGATATACTGAAAAACTCATCCCTATGCGTGTATTTTATAATATCAGGATTATTAAAATAAGTTATACATGCCCTTCCTGACCTGTCCCAATTTCCCACCTTCCCTTCCTTTCTTTTCCACTTCTTTTTTTTTTAATTTATTGATTTGGTAACCTGGTTGATAAATGAGACTTTACATTAAAAAATCTTGATTTTTTGAAAAAGATAACCTTGAAGTGTGTAGCTTCTAAAACAAGCTGGCAATCTTCAAAGAAAAGAAATGTTTCTCACTTAAGCAAAACAGCAAAGTTACAGATTGCAGCTATCATCACTAATTAGCTACCCCAGATGGAGGGCTGCCCCACCCCAAAGTGAAAGAAAGCTGGACCACTTCCCACAGATAACTGGGACATAAATAACTTGTTCTACTCTCTCTGCAACAACCATGCCACATTGCTTCTTTTCTAAGAGATGTGCAACTTGTCCATTTTAGAATTGGGGCAAAAGGGATTAGGTTTGTAATTACTTTTAATGGAACTTTTTAGGTGTGAAAATAATAAATGCTTGTAAACTGTTTTGCTAATGTAAAGAATGGAAATAAGGAAACAAGGAAGCATTCATCCTTCTATTGTCCAGCCATAACTTCATTCAACATATTGGTCTCCTTCTATTTTTCTTTTGGAATATGTATGCAAAATATAAGTTTACACTGTAAATGGTATGTTGTAAGCCTCTTAATGTTATCATAAACATTTAATTTTCTTTTTTGAACCTATTTATTTGTTTATGGATAATGGGGATTGAACCCAGGAACACTTTACCACTGAGTTACATCCCCAGTCCTTTTTATTTTGAGATAGGGTCTGGCTAAGTTGATGAGATTGGCCTTGAAATTGTAATGCTCCTGCTTCAACCTTACAAGTAGCTGGGATTCCAGGTATGTGCCACCATTCCTGACTTTGGACAACTTTTTTTTTTTTTTTGGAACCACGCATTGAGCCCAGAGGTGCTTGATCCACTGAGTCACATCCCTGGACTGTTGTACTTATTTTTTTTTTCTCATTTTTGAGACAGGGTCTTGCTAAATTGCTCAGGGCCATGCTAAATTCCTGAGGCTGGCTTTGAACTTGTGATCCTCCTGCCTCAGCCTCCTGAGCCACTGGAATTACAGTCATGTGTGTCTACTTTTTTAAGGTTATGATTGACAACCTGGTTGGATAGCTCCAATTTATATGAAGGGATCCAATGAAAAGAACTTAGAATTTGGATTCCAGAGGACCTGTATTCAAATCCTAGCTCTTTCCTTTGACTTGAGTAAGTGACATTCCCAAGCTGTATACATGTAATGTCTATAACTTGATGAGTTTGGAGATAATATCATTGTGACATTATCACAACACTTAATTCCATAAGCATATCCTTTACCTCAAAAATTTCCTCCTGCATTTTTATTTATTATTATTTTTCTAATAAGGACATTTAACATAAGGTGAACCCCATTATCATATTGCATAGTACAGTGTCTTTTTCGGACTTCTTCATCTTGTAAAACCAAAATTTTGTGCCCTTTAACTAATATTCTTATTCCCCATCCTCCAACCCTTGGCAACCACCATTCTACTCTCTTCCTTCTATGGGTTTGATTATTTTAAATTTATTATATAAATGTCTTTTTCAATATATATCCTTTGGTGTCTAGCCTATTTCCTGTAGCATATTGTCTTCCAGATCCATTAATGTTGCTCATTTGGCAAGGTTTCTTCCTTCTTTCTTATTATGGCTGATGTATATATGTGTACACACATGCACACATATGCAATATGCATTCTTTATTTGTACACATACATCATGTTTTCTTTTTATTTACCTATTCATCAAAATTATTTCCATACCTTGACTATTGTGAACAATACTTCAATGAATGACATTGAACATGGTAATATAAACACATCTTCAAGGTTCTTATTTCACATCCTTTGTATATATACCCATAAGTGGAAACGATGGATCATATGGTAATTCTAGTTTTCACTTTTCAAAGAATTGTCATATTATTTTCCATCAATTCTCATTCCCACAAAATGGTAGAAAGTTTCTCTTTTCTCTCCATCCTCATTAACATTATTTTTGTTGTTTTGATTTTATAATAGCCATCCTAAGAGATGAGGATGATATCACATTATGATTTTGATTTGTATTTCCCTGATGATAGTAATATTTGGCATTATTTTATATCTCAATTTGGTATTTGTATGTCTACTTTGAGGAAATGTCTATTTTGTTCCTTTACCTATTTTTAAATTGGTCTATCTGATTTTACTTGTTTGTTTGCCTTTCAGTTTTAAGAGTTTTTCATGTGTTTTCTAAGAGTACTTTATGTGTTTTGGATATTAATCCCTTATCATGTTTATGGTGCACAAGTAGTTTCTAACATTAAGTTGATTTTTTTTGCTACATTGATTATTATTATTTTTATTTATTTATTTTTTCTGGGCAGAAACTTGTCTGTTTTTGGTTTTGTTTTCTGTTTTATTATTGTCATATCTTAAAACCTTTGCTAAGGCCAATGTCAAAAAGTTTTTCCTTCTGTTTTCCTCTAGGAATTTCTTGTTTGTTTGTTTG
The DNA here is from genome assembly GCF_021218885.2 of Marmota monax. Taxonomy (NCBI): domain Eukaryota; kingdom Metazoa; phylum Chordata; class Mammalia; order Rodentia; family Sciuridae; genus Marmota; species Marmota monax. Next base: position 2,781,134 of record NW_026694339.1, read on the forward strand.
TTTGTTTTTCTGGGTTTATTCTTTAACCCATTTTGGGCTACATTTTGTGTATGGTGTATCATGAGAGTTCAATTTTATTCTTTTGCTTGTGAATATCCAATTTACCCATATATAAATAAACAGAAGTTAGTGTTCTTCCACCATATCATCTATTAATGATCAGTAGTATCCCATTATTTGGTTGTTTATTATTTAACTACCTCTAATTTTTGACAGAAATCAGTTTTTACTTTTCACTATAATAAGCCATGTTATAGTGATCATCCCTGGAGATGACCTTCAGTACACGTCTACAGTTATTTCCTTGGGATAAAGTCCTAATTTGAAGATAGCTAAGGTAAAGGATAGGCCATTTCTAAGGCCAAATTTCTGACAAAAATGAGGATTGCTCTGTATTGTCATAATCTATGAATGTGAAAATTTTCCTTATATCTTGAACAACACTATGTTATTTATTTTTTAAATGTTATTATTCTGGTAACCCATACATTATTTTTATGCATTTAGGTAGAACATTTTAATATACGCATTAGTTTTTATAATTCTGACATAAGATGCTCCTTCCTATTCTATTTCTTTATATACTAAGAGTGATAGTTCTGTTTCCTATATACATAGACATATATGAAACATTGTTTCTAAATTTTCTATTTAACTCTTCTATATTTAGCACAGAATTTAAGAGCAAAGATCCTATAATGGAACAGCCTGGGTACAGGCCTGAAACCCAGCCCTTGTACCTCGATGATCTGGAGTGAGTTATGAAATAAATCCATGCCTCTTGTCACTTACCTATAAAATGGAGGTAATGATGCTATATACTTCGTATGTTTCTGAGGATTAAATGAGATGACATCTGAAAGGTGCTTAACAAAATCTGTTGGGATCTTGAGTTCTCAATAACCATGAGAAAAGGGGGTATCATTCACTCTGTGTGTCACTGGTTAGTTAGCTGGTTGTATAAATGGGACAGAACTTCACTTTCTGATCTTCTTAGTTTTGTGTTGGACTCCCTGGTGGGTGGGAGAGTGGGCATGTGTTCCCAGACAACTCAGAATGTTGTACCCTTGTGCTTTATATCCCTGAGGCAGTTCCTAGGCAAGCTGAGCTCCTGGTGAGTCTCAAAAGGCCCTGGTGGAAAACAGTTCAGACTGGCAGTGTGGTGAGGTTGAATCTGTAATTCCTTTGACTTTCCTGTGCTGCCAATTGTTGAGGCTTAATCATTTTGAATGTTTTATGATGAAAGATGTTGGCCCTGAGTGGAGAGGCAGCCAGCCAAGATTTGGAAATTATTGTGACAGTAAAAGAGGAAAGTTGATTAGAAATAATACAATAAATGGTCTAAACAGTAGACCTGGCTAATCAGAATCATTGATGCAGAGATATCAAGTCAAAAGCAGGCCAATTCTGTAAATGAGGGAATTAATGCAATTCATACTGTGTTGCACAGAGTGACATTTGAGTTTTAGAAGCATTTTAAAGTTCCCAGAGATAATAATGATATATTAGTAGAAATGCTTTTAAAAAGCCATAAAGTCTGAATTGCCTTAATCAGGGTTAGGGATGAGATCACAAAAATGGTCAAAACAGCTGAATTGTTAAGAAGAATAAAGGCTAATTTATTCCTAGGAATGCCTGTTGGTATTTGAAATTTGATTTAGCATCGGGAACTCTTTATATCTGGATAATGACTATATCTAAAAAGCTCATGGTCATAGTCACTCAAGTTTATACTTGCATTCTATGTAGGAAGACAGGTAATTTCTTGCTTCTTGGGTCAGATAGTAAGAATCAGAGATCATGGAATTTAGAGTCAGGTAATAAATGTATCCACAGCACTGCTAGCAAGAGAGTCCACAGGGTCCTCTCTGCTTTAAAACATAAATAATTCAGCAATTGGCAAGTGTGTCCACTACCACCCCAACAACAGAACTAAACTAGTCTAGGAATTATTTTGTCCACACATCCATTTATTAAGAAAGACTTTCCAAAAAAGTCATGCATATTTACTGCAATAGGTAAGGCATGACCCACATAAAGAAAGTCATGCATATTTACTGCAATAGGTAAGGCATGACCCACATAAAGAACCTCTCTCTCTCTCTTTCTTGATATATATATATATATATATATATATATATATATATACACATACATATACATACATACACACACACACATATAGATAGATAGATAGATATAAATAGGTATGATTGGGAGGTAAATGCTATCTGAGGAAAAGAATCCTAACTAGCTAATTAAAAAAAATCAGTTAGAAAGAGTTAATACCCTTAAGATTAAAGGAGTTCTTGTAAATTAGATTAAAATACAGGCCAAGAATATAAGCAAACAAATAATATAATAACAAGTAATATAAATGAGAATATTGATATTGTAAGTAAATCACTTCATTAATAATGAAATAAATGTGATTTAAAATAAATTCCTTTTTATATATCAAAATTGGCAGATTTTAAGCATAAAACATCTACTATTTGGTAAGATTGTGCTAAAAGGCACGTAAATGGAAGAATGTATAGCAGTTAATGAAGGAAACTTAGTAATGTGTATCACAGAAATGTACTACTCTTTTAATTCAGCAATTTCAATTATTCCAGAGTCTTATATGGCCTCACCCAGAAATAGTCTCAGAGATAAAAATTCAAATGCAGTTCATTTATTTGGGAGGAACAAAGACCACCAGGAGAGAAATGAGGATGTGACACAGTGAATAGATGGTTAATAAAGGGTGCATTAACTGTAGTGGGCGGTCGGACACAATGCCATGAGAATATTGGAGAGAGTATAAATATGTGCCTCAGAATTATCACAACTAGGGGAGAAGGAATTGAGGTATTCATACACCTGTTCTCCAGACCCATTGGTTGAGAACCAGTCTTGGGAATGTCAGTTTCCTGGTCTTCCAGTCAGCTGTAAGCTTGGGTTGGGTGGCAGCCAAAGAGACGCAGATAGTGACAGTTGAAAACCAGTTATTCTCCTCAAGAAATGGATAAAACCATGATAATGTGCTTATTTTGAGAAAATAGTCAAGCTAATTGCACACACACACACACAAAATATACATTTTTATATGTAGAAATCTATTTATTGCAGCATATTATATGATAGAAACAATGTAAGGGCCCAACATACAAGGATACTATGAGTAATGGTATATATAATAATATTTAATAAATAATATATAATCATGAAAAATATTCTGTGGAAAGATATTTACTGACTTTCTAGTAATTTTATCAGGGAGACAAGAAGGTTACAAAACAGAATTTTATGGTACAATTACAATTTAGTTGAAAATGAATTATGTCTCCATATAAAAGATTTGGAAGGCCACAAAAGATATTAATAGTTACCCCCTTTGGTTGGTTTGACTGTGAATTCACTTTTCTTCCATTCCCACTCCTTGATCCCTTCCCTTCTCCTCCTCCTCTTTTGCCTTGTTCTCTCTTCCTCCTGCTTATTCTTCTTGGCTTTTCTTTAAAAAAATTTCTACTATTAACATATATTGCTTCTGAAATAAGAAAATAGTAGTTTACAAAATTAAAAATGAGTTACCAGTGAGTTTAAAAATAACTAAAAAAAAACCTTCATTGAATCTAAAATATCAATGTTTAAGTGAATTAATTATGATTTACTTAAAAAAAAAACCCTTAGTCATGATTATTTCTATGAGAAGAATCATTGTTTCCCTTGTAGTTCAACTAACTGGTCATGCTTGTCAATGAGCAGATATAGTACGTGAAAGTAAGCTGGGATTTGGCATGTGTGCCTCAAAAACAGCTTTCTTATTCAATTTAATGGGTTTGCAATACATAACTTGAATTCTCATTACAAATGCTCAAATCAGGCATGGATAATTGTATAAAAAATACATCCTACTTTAATAAGGAATTACCAAGAATAAAAAAAAAATTGAGAAGTGAAAATACCTCAGTATATCCCAAAGACAAATGTGCTAGATTATAAAATTCTTTCCTAAAAGGGATTTAGAATTGCCTTGTTTGAATCACCAGTAAATAAGAGACATCTTTATAATTAAGATTAGCTAAGAGTACATTTTTTGTCCCCCCCCACCCCGCCACCAGTGCACTATTCATGGATGCTAATGTAAATCTAATCAAATGTTTTTAATTAAGCCAATTGTCAAGCACAGTGCTTTATCCACAGTAGGACCACAAAGATACTTATCCAATAAAAATGTTCGATTTATCAAAAAGTCTGCCACACATATGATTTACTGACTAGCTGGATGGTTCATGTTAGTTAAATTGACAGTTCAATTTTTCGTGAAGATTTTTTTTTCCCAGAAAAAGAGTGGGTGATCATTGTTCTAATCTCTTTTTAAGAGCTCATCAATAATGCACTAGATCAAAATTTAGAACAGGCTGTGGAACGATTGACATATGGGGGATGAAGAAAATTAATTTGATAGAAGAGAACAACCAGACATCTTCTCAATATTCTTTTAACTTCTGTGGAGGGAGGACTTAGGAGGTGGTGAGGAGGGGAGGGGTGAGAAGCAGGTTTTTTAAAACCTGCCCTATTTTTTTTTAACCACAGAAAGAGAAAATTGATGTGACTTACATGGATTTTCCCCTCCTCCCTCCAACCTGGTAGCCAATCCATTGTCCTGTCATTTTTAATTCTAGCTATGCAATTTGGCTCACATTTATTCCTTCCACTCCATTTTGGCTTTCTTTCCCAGTTCTTTATTTCAGTGGGCCCTACCTCCCTTTTCTTGCTCCCATTCTTTATCTAATTTAAATCTGTTTCTAATGTCATTGCCAGCATAACCTCTACAGCACAGTTCCCATCTTTCTTCTATTTCATTTTATATTTAGGTTGTGCAGATTCTGTGTTCACCTTTTCTAGATGGAGGCTAAACTTTGGGGCACTGGCTCAGAACGGTTAAGACTGGAGGCAGGATGCCAGTAGAGCAAAAATTCACAGGGCAGTACCTTAAAACATCAGGGCCACATGACCCGTCAGGAGAAGTACCACTGTGTTGTGGACATTGTGTTTGAATTTGAATTCTCAGTTACTAGTAACAGACTGAGAATAAGACTCTTGGGTTTTATTACCTATCTCTTTTCACAATAACCTAAACAGATCCGGAAAGGAAAGATTCTATTCATCGGTCCTCCAAATGTCTGCTATCTCTTTTTTTTTTTTGCCAGAAATATGATAGTACCTAGCAGGCTCTTAGTAATGGTTAAGCTGATGAAGTTAAAAGCTTCTGTATCCACACCCTTCCTTTTAGAATGGGATCAATTAAGTGAACTGAACAAGCTCACATGGCAAGCACTAGCATAGTTTTTTATTTATGGAGAGCATATAAAGCTCTTGGATGCTCTGGCCTAGGACAGTTAGTGCACATGATCTTCCCTACCCCTGGAAAGCCCATCCTTGGCCTTTTAGCTCCTGTCCAAATTTCAGATGTCTTTCAAAGATGATTTCCTCGGGGTAATCTTCCCTTATTCCCTGAGATTAGGTTTAGTTCCCATAAAATAAATTTAATAATATCCTACACTCCCTTTATAGCACTCATCAGAATGTTTAATCATACAACTAATTCATAGTTACTTGACCAGACTTAACTATACAAGGCTTTCAGTTTTCTCCAGTGTTTCACATATGCCTAGAGCAAAGATGCTTTCAGTGGACGTCTGCAGGATGAATGAATTAATGAATGAAGCTATTCATCTCCCAATATCTTATGACTCTTGTGAAAAGAGATCGGTAATGAAATCAAAGATTCTTAGACTGTTACTAATAACTGAGGCTTCTTTGGGGTCACTGAGTCATATTGTGAAGCTTGAAGTCCTGTATAGTGAATCTATAATAGAATAGTCAAGAAATGCCAGTGCTAGCCCTAATGTATTTAGGCATGGCAATATGGACAATAAGCATTTCAATGTTTCTTTTTATGGATTTTTATACTTCCAGAATCCTGCCTCCAGCCTTACTTTTCTGAATCCAGATGCCTCTAACTTTAGCCTTGACCTATGAAAAGATAAGTAGAACAGAAAGATTGCAAATAATCTCAATAGATGTGAAATGTTATTCAGCAATGGAATAGTACCTGGGTACGCAAAGAGACTCTCCATAAAATACAAATGAATAAAAACAACAAAATTAGCATCAAGGAGTGAAAATATGGTCCAAACTAGTCAAAGAGACATTTAATACAGACCTTTGTTATCCCCGCCCTGTGTCCCACTTTAATCAGTAAAGATTTCCCCAAGTGTACTTGATAATTTTTATTAGTCTTTTAAATTCAGCAACCTTCACTTTTCATTTTCAGCTTAGAATCATAGTATTCACCTATATTTGTTGAAGAATGTACATTGCATGGCTTGCATAGGCAATGAAAAAGTAATATAATATCTTAAGTGGTTTCAGTGGTGATTGACAGGAAATACTTTTTCAAAGCATTGGATAACAGAACAATGAACAATGCAGATAATCTCTATACTCTTGTTGGAGCTTATAATGCCATTGTGCAGGAAGAGGCTATCAGTAAACAAGGATATTGATGAATAGGGAGGGGAATTTCTCAGAGTGATGTATGGTGCTGTTTAGTCTGTTTGGAAAGCTATAGCAAAATAGCATAGACAAGGTAGCTTTCAGATATTTATTTTGTAAATAAATTTATTTATTTTATTCTGCAGCTTGAAAAGTTCATGATCAAGGTGCTAGCAGACTCTGTGTCTGGTGAAGGCCTGCTTCAAGATTATAGACGAGGCCTTCTCCCTGGGCCCTGTGTCCTCACATGGTGGAAGGCACAAGGGAGTTTTCTGGAGCCTCTTTTATATGGGCACTATGGTCATCCATCAGGGGCCTAGCCTCATGACCTAATCACCTCCCAAAGTCCTAACCTCCTAATACCATCACATTGTTGATTATTTGCATGAATTTTGGGGGGACACAAACATTCAAATGTTAATAATTATAAAGAAAATAAAACAAGGTGGTGTTACAGAGGGTCACTAGCAGCTGGTGGTGGTTGTTTTAAATAGGACCATCAAGGAGAGCTTTTTGTTGTTTTTGTTGTTGCACAGTTGACCTTTGGAGCCTCAGCTTTTTTCTCTACAGCAGTTGTTATCAAGTAGGGATACTTTTGTCCAGGACATTTGGTAACATCGGGAGACACTTTGGGCTATCACAACTAGAGAGGCGTTTTCTACTGATATCGACTGAGGAGAGACCAGAGATACTGCAAAGCATTCAACAATGCACAGGCAGCCCCCAGTGGAGAATTATCCACTCCAAAATGTCAATCATGCCAAGATTGAAAAACTTGGACCTCTGATCTCGTCTCATCCCAGCAGCCAGGTTGATTCTTCAAAGTCATGAGTCACATCACATCAAATCTCCATTCTAAATCCATCAGTGAATTCCCAGGTGCCCAGACTCGACTCAGTCTGGTTCCTGATGTCCCTCATTTCCTATTCTGCTGCCTTCACTCATTACACTCCAGCCCCCGGCCTTTGCCCTGGCTATTGCAACCAGAAAGTTTCTTCCTTCAGATATCTGAATGAATATTGCCTTACTTCTGTCAAATATTTGCTCATGTCTCACTTTTTTCTGTTGCCTTTTTTAATGGACACATAATATTGGTACCTATTTATGAAGTACAATGTGATATTTTGATTCATGTACAAACTGGGTCATGATAAACTCAGGGTGCTCACCATATCCACCACCTTGAAGTTTTATCATTTCTTTATGGTGAATATAAAAAAAAATCTCTTCTTGGCTGAGGATGTATGTTAGTGGTAGAGCACTTGCTTAATATGCACAACACCCTGGGTTCAATCCCCAGCACTGCTAGAATTTATTTCTGATATCCAACTGTAACAGTACCCTATAACCAATCTCTCTCCTTCCCAAATATAGCGTTACACTTCTGATTGCATTACCATGCTTTTCTTCCCTGTAGCAGTTGCCATGTGTACTATACAGTTTACTTGTATTATATGATAATTGCTTATTGCTTACTGTGCTCCCCCCCCCACTAGAACATAATCTCTACAAACTCAGGGATTTATGATACCATATAGCACATTTATGATACTTTATATTTACATACCCTGTGAATATTTGTTGAAGGTAAAAGAAAGAAAAAGCGGAGGCTTCAATGACAGAAATGTGACTGTCAAGAAAAGTCTTGGGGAAAAAATTAAGTGCAGAAGCCCTAAAAGTGAATGAGTCTGGTGTGTTTCAAGGACAGGCAGAGGTCAAAGCTAGAGTGCAGAGAATGAGGAGAAGAGTAATGCAACATGAATCAGACATATTGTCACAGACATAGCTTGTAAAGTCTTGTAGCACACAATAGTGACCAGGTAATAAAATGTATACATGCGCTTAAATTTGTTCATTTTTAAGCCTAGTAGGTTAACACGGATGATTGTTATGCTTTGGACTCAATGGTTTTTTTCTATATACTTTCAAAGTAATCATTTCCCCATGTTAAGATTTATGAGAGGATTAAAAGTCTACCTACTCTCAAAGAATTTTAATCCTGACTCTTTTTAAAATTTTACTTGGATAGAAAATTTCTATATTTATGGTACAAAACACAATGTTTGCTACATGCATACATTGCAAAATATCTAAATCAACCAATTTACCATACATATTACCACACATGTTTAATTTTTTTTTTTTTTGTGTGTGTGTGTGTGTGTGTGTGGTGAGGACATTTAAAATCTAATCTCTGGGTACTTTTTAAATGTGTAATATGTTCTTATCAATTGTAGTTATTGTGATGTACACTAAATCTCCTAACATCTCTCCAATGCCCTCACCCCCAACCTCTGGTAAGTACAATTTACTATTTAGTTCTATGAGTTCAAGTGAGATCACAAAGTATTAGCCTTTCTGTGCCTGGATTATTTTACTTAATACAATATCCTCTGTGTTCGTGTAGTAGTCACAAATGACAGGGTTCCCTTTCTTAAGGTTTAATAGTATTCTGTTGCTTATACATAATCCCAGTTTCTTCATCCACGAATCTGCTCATGGACAGCTGGGGTGATTCCCCATCTTGTTTATGGAGAATATGCTGTAGTGAACAAGCAAGAGCAACACTGGCCCATTTTTGAAATACTCATCATAGTTTTGTGTTTTAGCCATTATTTTATGGGCTGCTATTCAAAAGTAAATATATTATCTGGAACAATAACATATAATTCTACAAATATCTGTTATCTCATCAGAAATCAATGATACTATCACCTGAATAGAGATATAAGGATTGAGGGGAGAAGAAGATAGATATTCTCAATGGACATATAATGAAAGAAATGAAAATGCCAAGGCCAGGGAAGAAAATGAGCATTTGCTTGTTAACTACTATGTCACAAGGACTTTGTTAAGTAGTTTGTATGTGCACTCTCATTTAAATGTTCAAAAGCATCTTTTATCCCATTTCAACAATGAAGAGGTTAAGATTCAAAGAAGTGAAGTAACTTGCTTGAGATCATTCATCTGCTAAAAAGCCTAGCTAGAATTTTAAATTAAAATGCTTCTGGGTCCAACATTGCTCAGGGTGATATTGTAAAATACCACAAACTAGGTGGCTTAAGTAATAGACATTTAATTCTCATAGTTTTAGATGCTGGAAAGTCACAGATTAAGGTCCTGCTGATTTACTTCTTAATGAGTGCTCTCTTCTTGATTTGCAGATGGCCATCTTCTTGTGATGTCCTCATATTTTTTACGTGTGTGTGTGTGTGTGTGTATTTAGAGAGAGGAAAGAGAGATTTTGTATCTCTCCGTCTTATACAGGCACTAATTACCTCCCAGGAGCCCCATGTCCAAATACCATCATGTTGTGGGTGAGGGCTTCAGCATGTGAATTTGGAGGAGACACAGTTTAGTCCAAAGTAAGTATCAATGCTCTTTCTGTAATATTAAGTTGCCTTCCTACTGAAAGGAACAGATCTGCCCACTTTGATATTTTGCTGAAAGTAGACCCTGAATGAAGCACCTGTGAGCCTAGGCCTAAATTAATTTCCTTTAATTAAGCCAGTTCCTAAAATCTTTAGTCAATACTGAGAAAGTTTCTTTCACATACTTCTATGAAAGAAGTTTTGGTAAAGAGAGTCTGAATGAGCCTTCTATTTCTCAGTTCTCTGAAAAGTTGGATATAGTCCTATTGCAGCTTTTTTCTTATTTGTAGAGGGAACTCATATATTTGGATTTTTGGTATAGCTTTGTGTCCAATAATAAAAGTCAGAATTTATATTGTTGATTAGAGAAATCCAACCATTTACTTTATATAGTCCAAAGGACAAAGCAGCATTGTATTCTTTACAATTTCAGGTCCTGCCCCAAAAAGATGCAGATAGAGAGTAATCTGGGTTTTTAAAAAGATTCTGCTAAAGATAGTATCATGGTTTATGCCAAGCAAATGCCCACACACCTAAGTGAGGAAGTCAAAGAATTGTTTACTTTTTTTAAAATAAAAGAGAAGAAAGGTTTATTTTCCTCAGATGTCCTTCGGAGGGCTTAGCTTTCTCATCAAATTTATAACATAAATTGGTTTTAACTATAGAAGGAAACCACTCTTTCCTATTAGAATGTTTGAAAATGATCTATCAATACAGAATACATGAATTGACTACAATTGAAATGCTTTTATTCAGAAATTCTTGCTGTATATGACAGTATAATTTAAAATAAAGAAAGACAGATCCAGTTTGAGATATTTCTCCCCAACCATATTGTTTAAATTCTTTCTTTTTTTTTTTTGGTTAGTGTATTTGAAACCCAACATAAACAAACAAACAAACAAACAAAAAACAACAACAAAAAACTGTTGTTCTGTCTCTAGATACACTGTTTTTAAGGAAATCTTCCCTGAAAAATCAATTTATATTGAGTAACATTTTAACATCCTAAACAAAGAAGTCTAAATTGCTGCCATCTTAAATGAGATAATGGTGCACAGAATCTGACTGTTTATAGTGTAAGTTTGAGAATACTATCTTCCTATCCTGAAGAGGAGTCGTCTAAGATTTCATATGTTCGAATATATCGTCTTTCAGGATTTGCTAGAGTTAATGGTTTGTTTGAAATAGTTGCTTTTGTTTTTGTGTTGATTTTAATTGCCTATTTGAGCAGAAATGCACTTTAAGTTATTTTTAGCCCTGCAGATTGGATTTAGAATTCAGTGGATTTACTTTTCACCAATACAAATAACAAGATCTGTTATATTTGCAGCAAGCAGAGGGTGCAACACTCTATTTTTAACCCCATTTGTTCATCAAAATGATAACATTGTACTGGTTTAAGATCCAACCAGTCAAGGAAACACAGTGGATGAAAACACACTCCAAGGCAACACTGCCTTGTAAAAAATCACCGACACCCCGCATTGGTGACATTCCAGCTTTATAACATATTATTGGTAAATCTGGGAGAAGGAGTGAAATGCCCTCTGTGAAGAAGAGTGCTGTCATTATCAGGCTTATTTCTATTTTTTTTTTTGCATGATAAAGATTGCCACTCATATGGATGTCACATTTGATGCTTGTCAGATAGGTTTAGACAGTTGTGGGTTGCAGTTAAAGATTGTCACTCTGTAGAATGTTTTTTAGTACTTCATTTATATAATTCCATTTTATCTAAAAAATAAGAACATGACTTGTCAGAGCAGATTCTCCCCCAACTGCTCCAATTCAACATTTTTGATACAAAGAATTGTAGGCTTCTGTGTTTTTTTTTTAATCCATTATCTATGAGATCCGCAAGCCTAGAAGTTAGCATGATTTAATAATGTTGTTAAATGGTTAGACCATCCCTGTGCCACTGAAAATGGATGGAATTGATCGCAATACATATGGAACAAATAGCAAAAGACAGATAGGGGAATTATACTTTTAGAGTGATGGCAAGAAGAGATCCAAGGATCTGCTTTTCAGTGAAACACCATCACTGGTAAAAATTATTTGAAAAAAAAATTATTCAGTAAATTTTTAAGACGAGAAAAAAAGAGTTCATGACACGTGAGCTTGTTCTGAAGCAGAAGGGTTCTGTGTTGGTTCTTTGTCTCACGAATTTAAAGAGTGAGATACAGAGACATGAAGGGTGAGAACAAAGTAACAGGATTTATTAAAGTGATAGAAAGAAAGCAGAGCCAGGTGTGGTGGTGCATGCCTGTAATCCTGGTGGCTCAGGAGGCTGAGACAGGAGGATCTCTAGTTCAAAGCCAGCCTCAGCAAAAGTGAGGGTGCTAAGCAATTCAGTGAGACCCTGTCTCTAAGTAAAACACAAAATAGGGCTGGAGATGTGGCTCAGTGGTTTAGGCTCTTGATTCAATCCCGGGTTATCCCCCCAAAATAAAACAGAGCTCCCACAGTGGAAGGGTTCTCCAAGAGGGGACTGAGAATGGGTGTATGTTGTCTAGGAGTTTACATGATAAAGTTACAGAGGAGTTAGGTGGACTTGAAGACCATAGATTAGAAATTTTAAAAACAGTGTGTCTTTGAGTTTAGTCACACCAGAAGAAAATCTGCTGTCCATGTGACCTCTTTCCTGTTAGGGCGTTGATCATGTGCTGTTTTGCCTTAGGAACTGGCTCAGGGTTCTGGTGCATACCTTAGGGACCCCATAGGCCTCTGGTCACACTCTGATCCAATTAATTGGTAAATTCCTACTTAATTGGTAAATTCCTGATGGGGGAATCTCTTAACTTTGTCTAACACATTTCTGTCTCATGTTCTCACTTCCTTTTGCACAAATCCCTAGCTCACCAAGATGGAAGATCCCTGACAAAAATAGTTATTAGGTTGGAGGTTTGCTTCTTTTACCTAGCTTACATTCATGTGGCAGAAGCTGTATCCTTTACGGGTGCAGGCTGAGAATACTGAATGCTTTTCACCTTGCCCTAGATTTCACTTAAAACTTGGAGGTTCCAGAATAGGAGTACCAATCTGAGAAGACAAAAATCTGCTTCCTTTATTAGATACTAATATAGCAGGAATGTCACTTCAAGAGAAGCTGGTCACTATCTCTGCCCCCAATTCCAGAGCATTGGCTCAAAGATTTTTCCCAGGTGAGGAGACACAGGCAATTAACACCTGTCCCTTGAAAGAACTGAGTTTATTTGAAACATAACTTAGGAATATATGTGTGTATATAAACACAGTAAAAATTGATGCAGACTGATGATAAACAATTAAGAGGAGGTATACAATTTCATAAGAACAATCAGCTAAACCATAGAACAGCTAGTTTATTAGAGAAAACAGAGCAGATGACAGCTAAGATGAGACTTCTTAACTTCAACAAACCCTCAAATAGTGGCCTCAAATATTATCTCAGTATAGAGCTCCAAATTTAATTGGATCAGAGTGTGAAACAACTGACATTATTGGAAGCAACAATATAGTCAAGTGGCAAGTAAGACTATTTAAAAGATACTAGTGGAGATCAGCAGTTTAGTGAAGAGATCAGGAGAGAGATAGTCAAAGAGAACCCTAATAATACTGCTGCTATCCCAGAATGACTCAATGCATGCTCAAGTCTTTGCCTTCTAGAGAGCAACAACAGAACCTTCATGCCATATGGCAAATAGACTTTTGAAACTTCATGAAAATTGTTTAATCAAGCTGCCAAATCAGAAAATAAGCAAATAAGAATACATCCTGAAATATGAGAGGATTGCAATGCTTTACCTAAAATGTCTAATTTTGGCAGGGGGTGCATACTGGGGATTGAACTCAGGGGTACTCAATTGCTTAGCCACATCCCCAGCCCTATTTTGTATTTTATTTAGAGACAGGGTCTTGCTGAGTTGCTTAGCACCTTGCTTTTGCTGAGGCTGGCTTTGAACTCTTGATCCTCCTACCTCCGCCTCCTGAGCCACTGTGCCAAGCGAGAACATAATTTTAAAGAGAAATTTGTACTGTTATTTTCCCTGTAACATATTCACAATAGCAAAGCAAAGGAAACAAACTAAATATCCATTAACAGATGAATGCATAAAGAAATAGAGGGCTGGAATATAGCTCAGTGGGAAAGAAGCCTTCAGTTCCCAGTACCACACCCAGTTCCAGTCAAAAGTAGAGTTTGCCAGATAAACCCAACAAAACAAGACTCAATATGTACTATCTAAAACAAATACTTTATAGTCAACGATACAACTAGATTGAAAGTAAAAGGATGATAAAAGATAAATCAATGCAAATGGTAACCATAAGAAAGCTGGAGTGATTATATTAGAATCAGACAAAATACACTTTAAAACAAAAATTTCATTAGACTAAGAGGTACATTTTTAATACTAAATCTGCAATATCCAGAAAAATATCAGGAGAATATACAAATATAAACATCTGTGTACTTAACAACTGATCTCCAAAATACATGAATTAGAAACCAAGAGAATTGAGGGAAGTAATAATAGCAAATCTATAGGTGCTATTTATAATAAGGACTAGCAACAGATATAATGATAATAGTTAAAAATTTCAATGCCCCATCTTCAATAGTGAGTGGGAAGAGAGACTGAAGATAAGGAATCAGAAAACTTGAACATCACTACACAGACACTTGATGCATAGCTCCAGAAATAAAGATGTTCTTGTACTAGGATGAAGGTTGACTTGTAGACTAATTGAACAGATATGAGGATCAACAAATAGATTCTCACTTATAGTCAACTGATTTTTGACAAGGTTGTCAAGATGATTCCATGGGGAAAAATAATCTCTATAACAAATGATGTTGGGATAGAAAAAGAATGAAGTTATATCCCTTCCGTATACTATACAACTGTCACTTATCAAAAATACTGTTAACCAAAATCAATGTAAAGAATGAATTTTGCATCAATTCAAAATTGTAATATAATCTGTAAAATAAAAGCACTGTTCATTTATAGTCTATGTCATAGTTCATCTTAGACCATTGCCTACTTTTAAACATGGCTTTATCACTGCTAACTTCCTCTTCCCATTGTTTTAGAGATTCAGTGAAGTACACTGTAATATTTTCTTTTTCATCTTGCAAATGTAGAGCAGATCGTATTTAAATTCATTCAGAAGAATGATTCAACGTTGGTAGTATAAGTGGTTCATTCTTCATTTTTGCATTTTTTGACATAGAAGATTAAAGACATTGAGGACTATATTAGAGTCAAATAAAAAATGTAACAACCAAGGCAATGAAACTAAAGTAGGGAATATGGCATCAATTATTTTGCTGAACATTTAGAACATGGTAGAAGAATTGACTGAATTCATCATAATTTTCTGAATGGGGCTTTAGATGTACCATAAAATTAATTTTTATTTTAATGTAAATTAACAATTTATAATTGTATATATTTATGGGGTACAAAGGGAACTTATGATTTATTAATACAAAGTAGGATAATTAAATCAAGCTAATTAACATATTTATAGCCTCAAATACTTATGTTTTTGTGGTGAAAACATTTGAAACATACTCTTAAATGTTTGAAAATGTACAGTACACTATTATTAACTATATTAACCATACTGTGCAATAGATCTCAAAAACAAAAAATGGAAACAGAACCCCTCTTATTCCTCCTAATTGAGGCCTGGGCCATCATTTCCTCATACACCTTGCCCCTCTGTAACTACCATTCTGTTCTCTTATCAGAAAAAAAAGCAAAATCTTCAGATTGAAAATGGTAAGTCATAAAACTATCTATGCCATAATGTGCAAAGTACTTACAGCTGTGCAAGTTTATATCTTTTGATAATTCATACCTACAAAATTATACATTACATAATTTAATTAATAGCACTTTATTACCTATCCAGCTTCTTTACAGTGTATACTGATTGATATAATCAACTTCCATCAACTTAAATGTATTAAAAATGAAATCCTATTATGAGTCAATTTGATACCATCCTTTGGGCTTAGCACACTTCTAAAATGAAACCCATCAACTTCTCTTTCCTGCTATAAAATTTGAGATCATCCAAATGAAATACTTCAATTTTGTGTAGCTAGCTTTTTTCAATTGTAATTTTAGCTCTTTGGCTTAAAGTCTATAGGTTTCTTATAAAACAATTTTCCATGTACACATGAACCACTAAAACAGGAGATCAAAGAAAATGTGTCTAAATGAAGTTTAAAAGGTAAATTGTACCTAAATACACATTGGAACATAGTCTCCTATATTTTGAAAAGGAAAATATCTTCTGTTTGCACATACTGGCTTTCTTCCTACTGTAGTATAAATAAATATATACTATCTCCATTCTTTGGCTTTCAGAGAGGAGTAGCCTAATAGTTCCTGAAGTCTACACTATGATAGTAACTGTTTCATACAACACACCTGGAAGACTCAGCGATTCAGCGATGTAGGTAATCACAATCACTTTACGTAACAGATAATCCCAGCTAAATAAGATGAAATAACGTCTCAGTTGGATCGCCAACAATTTCACATATTAAAATTAACTGATTCTCACTATAATTCACCCATGTTGAAAAACAATTTATGAAATTAAAGAGAGTAGATGAAAATAACAGGAGAAGGTAGTATTTAGAAAGGAAATCATAGCTAAAAATATGTAGTAGGAATGAATCTAGTCTAAATTTCCTACATACATATATGAATATAACAGAGTGAATTTCATCTCCATACATATCCACAAGGCACTAATTAAGAAAAAAACTATAAATATCAGAAAAATCAGTAGAGTAGAGAAAAAAGAACAGGGGGAGGGAGGAGGGAAGGGGAAGGGAAAGTACTGTGGACTGAATTGCAACAAATTATATTTCATGCCTGTATAATTATGTTGAAATTAACCCCAATATTTTGTATAACCAAAAGAAACTCATAAAAAGACCTTTACAGAAAAGATACACATAGTAGAAATTCTCAAAGTATAATCATTTAATTAAATTTGCAAGAATGGAAGATAGCAGATAAGACACAGGAATACAGGCTGAATAGCCTTAAATGACTGTATTTTCCCCTTATCTAGTTTCACTTGCTATGGTTTGTGTTATCAGTGGTCAACTGTGGACAATTGTGTTTCCAAGGTATTAAATGGGAAATCCCAGAAATAAACAATTCACAGGTTTTCAATTATATGCCATTTTAGTAGTGTGATGAGATCTTCCTCTGTCACATTCCTTCCCACCCAGGCTGTAGTAGCCATACTGGGGTACGGTACACCTGTTGGTGGCAGCCTTCTCTGTTATCAGATCAACAGCAGTGGATCCCAGCACTCAAATAACCCTTAAGTAGTAGGTTCATGCAATGGTACAGTGCTATGTCTTTCTCTTCACTTCTTCAGGTGGGCATTGTATCATCTCATATCATCACAAGAAGAAGGGTGAGTAGACACAGTAGGATATTTGCAGAGGGAGAAATCATATTTATATAACTTTTTTCTGTTATATCATTACTACCAATACATCATTTTTACCATTAGTTAGTCTTAATCTCTCATTTGCCCTATTTATAAATTCAAATAGTACAGATAGTGTTAGATACTATCCATGGTTTCAGCCATTCACTGGGGTTCTTGGAACATACTTCCCAACAGCTATGAGAGACTGCTTTACCCAAAATGCATGGCAATAAATATACAGATGGGAAATACAAAATAAGTGTTCAAAAACAGAAAATGGAGAATCAGAAAATGAAATATATCTCTAGAAGGAGTTTTGGAAGGAGAAAATATAGAATGGGAGAGGAGAAATGTACAGAGACTTCAGAATCAATGCTTTTCTAAAATTAGGAATCCTCTGCTTCATGAATTATATTGATTCACAAAGAAAAAATCCCCAAAGCAACAAGAGTAAAAGCCTCAGTTTAGCTACAAAGGAATAGCAATTATACAGTTATGGAATTTCTCAAAGAAATAATAAATAAGCCAGTTATATCTTCAAAGTTCCAAGAAAATATAAGTGGTAATTTCCAGTTCTAATCAGCTCAACTATGAGCAAGAAAGATGGTCAGAAAATATATTTGTCTGGTTTTACTGACCCAATGGAAAATGATCCCAGAAATATGAAAGGATGAAAAGGAAAACACTTTAATGTAATAATCCAGAAGAAAGGTGAGGGTGACTTGGACATGGCTATGGGGGTAGTGAGAAGTGTCTTGATTCCAGATGTCTTTTAAAGGTAGAGACAACAGGATAGATGGATAGTTTTGTGCTAGGGTATAGGAGGAAATGAAGTATCAAAAATAACTTTTAAGTTTCTTGGCCTGAATAATGGGAAGAATGAAATTAACACTGAGATGGAAAGCCTGGTTGGTAGATTTGTGTGTGTGTGTGTGTGTGTGTGTGTGTGTGTGTTTAGAGGAGGACACACTAGAAAGGAAGAGATCAGTTTGAGATAGTTGGAGAACAGGAGATATCAGCTTTAAGGCTGACTCTATAATGGATATCCTCAAAGCTAAAAATTTTAGTGAATTAAATCAATTTGACTTAAAATATACATTGTATTCTAAATATATTCATATTGGTGTTACTTTTTCTGAGATATTTTATTGAATCTAATGAAGTTGATAAAGAAAAAAGGAGGGGTGAAGGGGCAGGACAGGTGAAGGGGCTACAGGGAAAGACAGAGGAAATCTCGAGTTCCACAAGCTCAATTGCTTAGCTCCTGAGGTACCCTCAAGGCTGAGTGCTGTCCCTTTCTAATAAGTCTGACGCCCAAGTCTGTAGGGCTCCTCCTCTGAAGCACAAGATTTTGAGAACCTCAAACACTTCCACTTTTTCTCTAATCCAAGGCAGCAATGACTGTTTTCTATAATTATTTGTTTGTGAATTTTTCTTCAAACATCTTTGTACTCAATTCCTTATATTCAATTCTATTTTTAAAATGCCTAGAATGTTTTATACTTTTGTAACTGCCATCCACCTGATACACTGTAAATATGAGATACAAATCCATTACAATATAATCCACAACATTCTTTTTCATTATTCTTAAAAATATAGGCTTCAGTTTTCCTTCATTGGGATTCATAAATGGGTAGCAGGTAAAAAGGGCATATTGCACTTTATGCTAATTGTGTACTAGTTTTTATAATATTTGGGGCTATAATAAAGCAACCATGTTGAAACAATGTATAGAAATTTAAACTGAGTTTTTAAACTTAATTCCCTTTGCAAATTTTGGCATATATTATTTTAACATTTTCTTAATGACACACACACTATTTTTGAACAGCTCTCAGGAGTTGAAATGCTATATGGTTTTACATTTAAATGTAGACTTTTTTGAGGAGGAAGACATCTCTCCCCACTGTGGAACTGAATGACTGCTTAATTTCTTTGAAGATGATTTAAAATTCCTTTTATTTAATGCAATCTATCTTCTTTATGCAGTTTGAAAGATTTCTTGAAGTTCTTATAAATCTACATTCTCTAAGTGAAATCATGACAGTAAGGTATCATTCCCACTAAAAAAAGTTAATTTTTCTGAATGCAATAAATAAGTATTTAAATTATATAAATCATTGTTTGGAACCATAGTGGAAACATCATTAAACAAACAAAATCTCACAAGCTAGGGGACAAAGTCCTAAGCCTAGAAAAAAGCTGTAGTACGTTTACAGTATAATATAGATAGGACTTTGTTTAAAACCTCACTATGGTGATCTATCATGCTAATACTGTTCTTTTAGTACAGGGGAGACTCTGTGATAGCATAAGCGTTGGTCAGAACTGAAAAGTATTAATCCAATATGCTCTTTCTGACCCATGATCCATCAATCATTACTGCTTTCAATGAATTAACTCAATTAATTAAACATATTGTCATGTAGATTCAGCAATCAAAAAAACCTTGATTTTACTAGAGTTTTAATTTGTAACATTTTGTACCTTTGGGTGGGGGGGGGGAAGAATTATGATTCTGGTTTAAGTAGCTCTCTAAGGTCCTTATTCATCTTAACCATATGAGAGATATTCTCATTTTCACTGTACTCATCCCTGGTCCACAAAGATAAGATCCTCTAGGCCATTAGACAGTAAGAACTGTCTGCAAAAAGATTATGATTCTAGCACATCAGGTACAGGGAAGGATAGAGCAGGTATCATCAGTGGCCTCTCACATCTTTTTCCTTGTTTTAAAAAAAACTGGATTTTATATATTTTAGGTAACAAAGCTTTTCAGTGAAAAAAAGGTTTGTGAGGCAAGACTTACAAGGGCATAAACCCTGCAGATGTGGCAATTGTTTTGTGAGCATGAACAGCGAAGAAATCAGCATTATGTAGCTTGTTGCGGATGGCAGAAAAATAAGGCACAAGGGTGTTGCAACAAGTGTGGAGTTTCCCTCCTTTCAGGCTTCTTGATCTCAGAATCTGTACCTTAATATTTAAGTTGCTCTTCTTTGGGTGTTCTGTGTTTTAACCAACTTCTATAGAGTCTTTCATATAAATATATTATATTGTAATTTATGATTTGTTATCTACTGATCACAGAGCCCAACTTATTTACATTTCTTCTGCTGTCTACATGCAAAAAAAAAAAAAATGGTCCCAACCACAACATCCCACCTCTGTCTTTTGCTTGCTGCCAATATGGGACATCCTCAACCAACTACTTCCTATCACTAGAGTAATTAAGGTCTGGGCTGTGCTTTCCCCTGCTCTTTTGTCCTGCTGATGGAACCTACTGCTTCACTCCATGTCCCTACATGATGTGGTTTACCCTTCCCAGTGTGGCTTACAGGCACTAAGGAGTATTATTCAGCCATAAAGAACAAAGACTTTATGGCATTTGCCTGTAAATAGATGGAACACGGAAGACTATTGTGCTAAATGAAATAAGCCAGTTTCCTAAAGCCAAAGGTTAAGTGTTTTTTTCTCTGATGTAAAAAGCTAATCCAAAATAAGGTGGGGGTGGATAAAAAATAGAATAGAAGAAGAAGAAAGATCAGTGGAGTAGACTAAGGAGAATGAAAGGAAGGGAGGAGAGATGGGAGAGGGAAAGACAGTGAAATGAATCTGACCTAACATTTCTATGTGCATATATGACTATACTGCAGGGTATCTCACCCTCATTTATATCCACAAGACACTAGTGTGTGTGTGTGTGTGTGTGTGTGTGTAAATAGCAGAAAGATCAGTAGAATAGAGGGAAAGGAACAGGAGGAGGGAGGAGGAGAGAAAGGGGAATACTGGGTGCTGAATTAGAATTATATTTCGTACTTTCCTAATTCTGTCAAAGTAAATTCTATTGTCATGTGTAACTAAAAAGAATCAATAAAAACAAACATATAAATTAAAATAATTCCAGGTTGAATAAAATGCAAGTAATAAACTCTTCTCTTCTTTCAGTTGACCTCCTTATATTGCCACCCACCCCTGAGAAAATTTTCACAGCAAGATAGATGTCCTGGTGTTTCACGCAGGGGCAGGCCTCTAGTCTGTTCTTGGCTTAGCTAGATGGATTCACCAGACAGTGAGTGCTGCCAGGGAAAGCACGGCTGGCATTGCTATGGTAGCCAGCACTGCTTTTTGCTGCTGGCAACAGGCAGCCCTGGTGTTCCAACCTAAATTCTAAGAGACCTCTATGGCCCACGTCCCTATGGTGTATCTTGTCTCACATAATTTCTTTATAGGGAAGGATTAGCCACCTTCTGGGTTATATAACTTGATCTGTTGGGTCACGTTTGATGCTGTACCGTGTAGAGGGAAGGTCAGTTTTGATTGGCGAATACAAGACACAGGCTACTCTTCAGGAATGAAGAAGAGACATCCTCTAGAATTATCAGGGAAGGAACTACTTGAAGGAAAATTTCATACAGACTCAATAACACTGGCCTCAGTGGAAGAGTCACTTGGCCAGATTTGTTTTTTTCTCTCTGTAAAAGAATTATTGTACTACCTTCTCCTTTTAGGGAAAGTCTCTGTACAAAATTCAGACACATTATCCTCCGAGGACTTATGGGTACCCCTGGCTATGTAGTGTGGTGTGTCCTCCTCATAGAAGCCAAGGCCCGCAATAACTTAAATGTTTCACAACATTGTTGCTGCTTGCTTTACTGTTATCATAGCATGTCTCCTAACCGGGTAGAATATAAGGTATCTCTCATCCATGAAGATGAGTGGCCTCATGTTGAGTGAAAAAGAAAAAGGGGAAAGAAAATTATATCCCTTTCCTTCTTAATATATCCATGGGGTTTTCTCAGCTCATCAGAGATTGCAAACCTCCCTGTAAATGTACTTGGGCACTTTTAAGTCCTGGTGCTTTTAAATTTTCTAAAAGTCTTCTCCGTAAAACAGAATTATTATAAAACAAAGAATTTGAAGGATAAAGCTACTATTGCTTCTCTGAATATAGACCCTAACTCCTCTGGGGTTAATTGGGATATCCTAGAAAGTGAGGCTGCTGATCATAGCAGAGGACACTCAGGACCACCAGAAGTTTATCAGATAGATATCCAAAGGAGGTGTGTGTGTGTGTGTGTGTGTGTGTGTGTAGGGGGTGGTTATGTCTGGTAATTATAAATTTTATTAAAAAAATAAGTGGAGTAAAAGGACAGTGAGTGCTACGAAACCAGTAAAACTTTTTTTTTTGTTTTTTGTACAGTGACTTCATCGAAGTGACAATAACCAAATACTTCAGTGAGTAAGGATAGCTTATATCTGGGAAGAGCATTCCAGGTAGGAGGGTGGCATATTTAGAAATTTGATGTAGATGTTGCTAGGTCCTTAGGATGAAGAGAAAAGTGAAGGACAAGATCCAGAAGTAGGATTGATTGATGGAAGGGTTAAATGATAAAATATGCACAAGAGGCTTAGCACAGTGCTTTGTATTTAGTAAGAAGGGGATAAGGAATGACTATTATTTCTCCATTCCATTTTATTAGAATTCAGAATGCACGATATAGGTATTATTTTAATCTACTGTATAGCTTGGTGGCTCATGTTTTCTGTGAAAAGTGGCTCATTACGACCTAGCAACTCTGTTGTCTTTGAATCAACCTTCTAGAAATTTCCCCATCATTCATACAATAATGCTGACATTCACAGCTTATAGAGGAACTGTTAATCTCACCAATGACACTTATTATATTCATTAGATGAAATGAAGGCCCTCTTCAATTCTGTAAAGTTTTCTAATGATTTCACCTGTTTATGCATCACAGGGATCTATATATAGAGATATAAATTTAAATATAGATATCCATAACCATTGCTATATTATGACTAAAATTGTTGACCAAAAATGTGGAATATGAAAAGCTATCCAAGACATGTTAAGTGAAAAGAGCAGGTTGTTAAACCATATGTAGAGGACCCGTTATTTTAAAAACAAACAGTATGTGTTTATGCATGCATGAAAGGATGCTAAAATGGTCTCGACTGGGAGTTTTTAAGCTGAGTTCTGAGAGATGAGAATAGATTATAAATTGTTAGATGCCTCCATATCTACATTGAAGTGCTTGACCATCAAGGTAGCATAGACAATGGGAATGGGGAAAACATCATCCCAAGATTAGTCAGGGCTAATCCACATCAAGTCCAGGCTGCATAATAGACTCTAAGCAACCTGAGAGTTCTTGAGAGCAGCTAAATTGTGACTGTCTAGGGGAAGGCTTGTGAGTACGCCGAGTCATTCCTGTTTCCTGCTGATAAGGAGAAAGTATAGGCCTTTTCAGCCTTGAAGACAAGAGAAGGGTTCACTAGAAGGATCATTTAGAGGGGTTTGCTTGTGTCCTCTGAAATTTTTATAATTCAAGACCTGGCATGTGATTCATGCTTGAAGGGGTCTGAGGCACTAGAGGAGACAGACCTCCACTTCCAGAGATGAGATACACACACACACACACACACACACACACACACACACGTGGACCAGAAAATGAAGCATGAGGAAGCCCTTCTGCAGAGGAATATCACCAAAAAGACCACCTGAGGGACCAGGAGGCCCCACATAAGGGCGGACCATCTGCAGGAACAACAAGAGATAGAATCACCTGCATCAACACTGAGGGCCCAATACAAATGGTAACATAGCAATTAAGCAAGATCTCCTATAACCCAAACTTCTCCTTTCCCTACACTACTCACAGAAAAGACTGAGGAGCTCTTGTAGCTAAGAGGGAGGAATGGAGGAACAAGATGGGCAAGTACCAAACAGTCCACTATGTCCAAGAGGAAAGAGAAGGGATGCTTTAGCTGTATGAGAGAGAGCTTTGATCTGGACTGGGTTTTATGATGTTGTGTTAAAAGATACTTTTAGGTAAAATCAAGACCCTCATACAAATATAAAATGAAACCAAGATTATATTTAATTTATAAGTTAATAAGGAAAATGGAAGCATTGCCAGGGACAAGTTTTAGTGGTACATACAGCAGATGCCTCAGGGTGAACCTGCAGTCTTTGTCATGTATTTGTAAATAAAGCAAGGGTGAGGTAAGTGCTAAAAATCCAAAGAAAGAAATAGTTCAGAGAGGCTGTAGATCTGGTTTCAGACTCCATTTCACAGCAGGCACAACTTAGGAATTAAGAACTGATTTAAGATAAACAGAGGGAAGACAGGGAAGGCTTCTCAATAAACTGAAACAGTTAAAAGAGAGACTTGAAGATCTGGGATCCAACACATATGAACTACATTGGGCTGAAGAGTTTGGGAGTAATATGAGTTAAGGCTGAAAATATGGGAAAGGTAGTTCATGCCTGTTTTGCTCAGCTTCTCATTCCTAGCTCCTGGATAAGGTGCCTGGCATTTAGTATGTACTTTATACATACCTTTTGTATGAAGGTTTGCATTATTCTGAAGTGCAAAAAGCCACTGAAGCTTCACATCAGAAAATTAAGCAGAATGATGTGTTAGAAATAGTGTTGGCAGAGTGTAAGGGGCATTGAATAAAGAAAGTTGAAGTATATGAACTACCGAGAGGTGGGGGACGTTGGCAGTGTAAAAAATTAGTGGACATGAACTCCCTTACGAAGATAGAATTTGTGGGCAAGGTTTGGGGACCCAGAGAACCTAGGGAATGAAGAGAATAATTAAGAGATTAACTCCATATTTTTAGGTTGTATCAAAGAACCTGTATGGGAACAAGATTCTCATTAAATTTCCCAACGTTTGGACATGGCTAACTTTATTTTTGTTTTGGTAGGCATGCCAATAAAGTTCATAGATTCATCTCAAGGAAAAATTTGAAAGTTATAGTAGTTTCATTTGTGGATGTTATTGCCATTTTTGTTTTGACTTCCTCTTATTCTGTAGAACAGGACCTCTGCTCTCTGGCTATACTTTCTTCCGTAAAGGACCATTTCCATTTTCCATAATGGAAAGAGACCATGCCTTAGTTTGGTTTCCTCCAAAATGCAGAGCCTCCCTCATAGTTATTTATTTTAGGAAGTGACCTTTAAAAATAGCTTTTCATGAGACCCCCCCCCCCTTTCTTTTCCTTTTTACTCTCTACCCAGCTCTTGATTTTATCCTGTTGTACACCAGAGTCAGCTCCCAGTCTTTTCTGTCCTAGGAGCAGTAAGGTCTGTCCCTGCTACTGTGTCATCTCTGTTTATGAAATTATTGGATTAGCAGTTGGTTACATTGGTATCATCACTTTTTTCCCCTTTTGAATATTTTTTAAACTACAAACAAATGCAGACAACTTCATAATTTTTATTATTATCATTGCTTGTGAATCATCCAAATTCTACTGAAACCTTATGAACTATTGCTTCAGCAACCATTTCCTCCTCTCCCAGTTCACCACTGGTGAAATTATTATGTTTCCATATATCAGAGGTTGTCACCAATTCCATTATCCAGCAATGGGATATTTATTGTTGTCCAACTGGTGAAATTTGGCGCTGGAATTTCATTCTGAATCTGATTTCTAAGATCAGCACTGGTGCCAATTATTTTTGTCTGGGCTTTAATAAATGACAAAGGGTGGGATAAAAGATTTTATGTAGTTATTTTATTTTGAAAAGTAATCTCAGGAAATGGGAATGGAGTCTAAAAAATATTAGTAAGAAGTGAGCTAGCCCTAGATGTGTAGTAACCTGTTTATCGCTATGGTCAATTGGGTCTCAATACTAAAATCCCCTAGAAAAGCCCAAAGGACAAAAGAAAAAGACAAAAATGACTAACATGACTGTGAATGCCCAGCCCTCCCACTATCTCCATTTTCATTGATCAGATATTTCCCAAAAAGATTTTAGCTCACTAGCACTTTCTGTATGTCTCAGAACAACTAAATGAATCCCCACCGCCATTCTAAGGAGCAACATTCAACAAGTCTTGGGCCAGAAAGGAAAAGAAAGGGACTATACTCAGGTCATACCTGTCTTCAGCTGGTTGCCATAGTAGTGGTGGGAGTGAAACAGTTGTTCAAGGAGTAAGCTAAAGCATAGGAAAGTCTGGTAGAGAGTAACATTGGTAATTGATGTTTGAGACTTGACTGGTCTTTTAGAAACATTTATTTGTGTAGTATGCACAGAAGTTGTATTATACCGTCTACTTACTAAACACCACCCTAGTGGATTTGGTGTATAATTGTGAGGAGAAACATTATCCTTGCCATCAAAAGGCTTACAATATAGTTTGACATGAATACATTTAGTTTAAATAGTTCATGGAGTCATGGGAATTTATAACTTCAACACCTATTTCTCAACGTGATCATTTAGAGAAATTGTAAGATATTATGATGGCTTAAATGGAAATCCATACACTCTATCTCAGATCTACCGAAATAGAATCTGACAGGGCCTAGGGTTCTGTATTCCTATAAGGTCTCCAAAGATGCACATGCATGCTAATGTTGGAGATGAGCTGTTCTCAGATCTTATTCCTGAACAACAGCCTCATAAGGCTGAATGAGTAACATGGAAAGGGACTATAAATCCTTTGAAGATCCCAAATGCTTTTGTAATCTCTGCAGAGATAAATCTTACTCTATCAGAGACACTGGCCAGAATTCCCTTGCCTTCATCCATTTTTTTTTTTTTTTTGTAATGGTGACTACATATTTTCCCTTCATACAAAGCATCTAAGCTAAAAGTCTTGATGCCTCTGACACCACGTGACATGGAATGAAGAGTAACTTTACTCACAATTGTCTTCAGAAGAGAGACAAAATATGGGGAAGGAGGATATGGCAGATATGTATTAACTCTCCATGAGTCATGCCTCAGTGAATCTTGTCCCTTGCATGTGGGTGGAATCCTGTGACTTGTTTCTAGCTAATACAATATTAGCTAGGGATAGGATGTCCCTACCTTGCCTAGGTTGTGTTACATGGTACAGGTGATGAGATGTTACTCCCTTGATTACATTTTGTTAAGTAAGACTGTCTTAGCAGATTAGACTTCCCTCTTGCTGCGTTTGGAGTAGAAAGCTGCTAGGATGGAAAATGCTTATGGAAAGGAATAGATGGCAGGGAACTAACTGGTGGCCTCTAGAATCTGAGGGAGCAAGTCCTACAATTACAAGTATTCCAGTTCTACCAACAACAACCTTGTTAGTTTTGAAGACAATCTTAAATAATAAATGAGAACAGCATCAGTCAATATCTTGTGTGCAGCCTATGAGATTCTGAGCAGCCATTCCCAGGTATCCATGCCCAGACTCCTGACCCAGGGAAGCCAAAACAATAAATATGCATTATAAAATACAATGTTTATGGCAATATGTTATGCACCAATAAAAATGAATGCAGCCGGACATGGTGACGCACACCTGTAATCCCAGGGCCTTGGGGGGCTGCAGCAGGAGGATTGCGAATTCAAAGCCAGCCTCAGCAACAGCAAGGCACTGAACAACTCAGTGAGAACGTCTCTAAATAAAATACAAAATCTGGCTGGGAATGTGGCTCAGTGGTAGAGTGCCGCTGAGTTCATTTCCTGGTATCCCACCCCCCCAAAAAAAATGAATGCAGAAGACTTAGTGTACACAGTCCCATCTACTATCTATTCTAGCATTGTGAGTTTTGATGTCTAGGTGTACGTATGATATGGATTAATTAATGTTTGCTAGTGGGTTGAAGATAATAATGCAAGATTGAGACCTCAAATTTGAATATCTTCTTGGGCAGCCAGTTTATAGGAGTACCTTAAATAGAGAAGGAAAGTCAATAGTTGCCAAGCACCAGCTGTTATAGATATGAAATGTCCCCCAAAAGCTCATGTGTAATACTATGTAAGAATGCTCAGATGTAAAATAATCAGGTTATTAGAGCTGTAATCAGGGGAATGTTACACTTATGCATTAACTAAGTAGTCACCGTAGGCAGATAGGATGTGTCTAGAGGAAGTAGGTCACTCGGGGCATGCTTTGGGGGTATATATTTTATCCCTAATGAACAGAGCTGTCTTTCTTCTTCCTGGTTGCCATACTCTGAGTTGATTTGAGGAAAGTCACATTCCTCTGTCATAATGTTCTGCCTTACTTGAGTTCAGAGCTATGGAGTTGGCCAATCACGAACTGAACCTGAAACTGTGGGCCCAAAGAAAGTTTTTTTCCTGTAAGTAGTTCTTATCAGGTGTTTTGGTCAGAGCGTGTACTAAAATACTGGCCTAGTGATAGTGCTTTGAAAAATACTGTACAGTAGAAACTTAAGACCAAAAAGAACACATTAACAGATCAGGTTGCATTTGACCCATGAACTTCCAGTTTCCAAAGCTACCTTATATGCCTTTTCAAATGACTGTACCTTCCCATACTAAAACTTATCCTTAACCTCCACTTCATGGACCACTGGTGGCCTGTAAAATTACAGTTGGAAGCATATTGCATCTTTCACATATGTAACAAACAGGACAGAATGATGAAAATGCCACTCCTTTTGTTGTTTAAATTAACAATTTGGTCCTGGAGAATTTAAACAAGGTGAGAGCTCTATTTAGAAAACATGGTTTAGCTATAAAACAACAATGTTAATGATATTACTTCCATAATCTTGCCACTCATGTCCAATTCTTCTGTTCCTTCTTTCAGTTGACAATGTTGTTCCAGATGCTGGCATTGCTATGAGAACTGAAAGCGTGCTCTCTTTCCACATGGAGTTTATTTTCAAGTGGCATTCATGTTGCCCAATGATTATTATGTGTGCCTACTGTGTGCTAATGGGACCATTAGTTGGTTAGAAAAGTAAGCATTTTAAATGCTTTGTAAATATCAAATGGAGTGGCTGTGGACTCAGAATTTAGAACATTGTAGAGAAGAATTGCTATAAGTTATGAAGTTGTATTTTACTATTTACTTAAGATTTTTTCATGTTTACATGTATTTTAGATACTGAAACCATAGATTTATGGTACTTGACTTGTATATACATTGAAAATCGTAGACAAATTGTATAGTATGTTGTAGCATCTACAGTATTATTGTTAAAAATCACATAAGATATTTATAAATTAGGGCACAGGAGTTGTCGGTTGTGGTAGCAGGATTTTGAAGGATCTGTAAACCACAAATTTCAAAGTGGTCGAAACAACATATATTTGTTATGCCTAAAAATGTAGGAGAGCATTTTCATGTATACTATGTAAGATGAAATTAATTTGTACTATGAACACAGTAAGTATCTACCCAATATTAAAAACCAAATATATGCCACATTACAGCAGTTGTTCCTAACCAGAATGGACCATAATTAACTAAGAAGTTAAAAAAAAAAAAAAAAAAAAAAACCAAATGAAAACAAAATAGAGTTTAGACTCCAACACAGGAAGCTCTAATTTTCTGAAGATTTAAGGTAGGAACCAGGCATCTGTGTTAACAGTTCCCTGGATCATTCTGATGTAACATTTATAAACAATGTACACAATATATAGAAAGACAGATTTTGATTCTGTGCAGAGGAAGATCTTTCTAATAACTATTATAATGGTCCAGAGTTGTCATAAGTAGAATACCAAATCCAAATAGACAGTTACTAGTAATACTCAGATGTACGTATGTATGTATGTGTCATCTACCATCTATCTACATTAAATATACTATTGACTGTGCTAAATCATTCCTTTGTATTTCAGAATGAGCCAAATATTCCAACTCACTTGATATTGTTTATACCAAATCAATTTAAGTCCAAACTTTCCTTATGTTTTTTGTAAACTGCTTAATATACAAGCTCTGTTGCAAGAGGCAAAAAAACAGAGTGAGTTCAGACTATTAGTAATTCCCACCTTTCTCATTTGCTATGTATTCTCATTAATCTTTAAAATTTATTTTTAATTGATACATAATAGTTGTACATATTTATGGGAGTCAGTGTGACATTTCAGTACATGCATATCATGTGTAATGATCAGACCAGAGTAATTGGCATATCCATCACCTCAAACATTTATCATTTCTTTGTGTTGGGAACATTTAAAATCCTCTCTAAAAGCTATTTTGAAATATGCAATTAATTGTTGTCAACAATAGTTACTCTTCTGTGCTCCAGAGCACAAGGAGTTATTCTTCCTATCCAAAGGTAACCTTATATTGGTTAACTATTCCCTTTCTCTACCCTAGCCCCAACCATTCCTTGGTCCTGGTAATGACTATTCTACTCTGTACTTTGAGGAGATTAGTTTTTTAACTTACACATATGAGAAAACACAGCATATGTTTTCCGTACCTGAGACATTTCACTTAATATGATTTCTTCCAGTTTTATGCATGTATGTTGCTGTAAATGACGCAATTCCATTCTTTCCTATCGATGAATAATATTTCATTGCATATATACTACATTTTTAATCCATTCATCCACTGATGGACACCTAGATTAATTCCTTACCTTAGCTACTGTGACCAGTGCTGCAATAAAAAAAAAATGAATGCAGATATCTCTTTGAATCGTGGTTTCAATTCCTTTGAATAAATATCCAGTAGTATGATTGCTGGGTTACATGGCAGTTCATACTTCCAGCTTTTTGAGGAAAGTGTATATGGTTTTTCCAGAATATCTGTACTAATTTCCATTCCCACAGAGTATGAGAGTTCTCCTTTCTCCACATTCTCACCAGCATTTGTTATTTTTAAAATTTTTTTATAATAGCTATTCTACCCAGATGAAATGTGATCCTATTATGTTTTTAGCTTGTGTTTCCTTGATAATTTGTGGTATTGAGCATTTTTTTTTTCATATACTTCTTGGCCCGTGTGTGTCTTTTCAAACAATTTCTCCGTTTCTTTGTAATTTCTCCATTTTTAACTGGATAATATGCTTTGTGTTGGACTCTTGCATCTTCATTCTTCCAAAATAAATCTTCATTCTTCCAAAGCAGACTCTGCCAGTGATTCTCCAGAAGTCTCTGATCTCAAACTTAGGTATTTATGACTTATTAGATATATATGTGATTGATGTATGTGTATATATATACACACACACACACATACACAAACACACACACACACACATACACACACAAACATACATACCCTAGGAGTTAATTACTTGTCAGATGAATAGTTTACAAACATTTAATAACATCACTGGAATTCTTTTATCTAGAGGCCTTAATAAACCAAGGCACATCTTGACACAATTTAAAAACAATTATGTGCAAAGGCAGAGTAATGGGTTGCATCCATTTTCAATGAATATCCTTCTGCATGGAATTAAAGAACAGGAATCATGCCAAGACTGAACTGTGAGGAGAGCTGTTTTAAAATTCACCCATGTGTAGAAATATGGGTCAACAGAAGAATATGAAGTAGTTTTGACTTGGGAATCATGTAGGCCTTAGGGGAAATCAAATAGTGTATAAATATATGAATTTTATTAGGCTTTTTGGTCCTTAAGATCATCATACCAACTAAGTGAAACAATCTTAGCAAAGTATGTAGTATAGTGAACTGCCTGACAAAAAGCATTTCCTCAATTAAAGAAAGCTTTTTGTATCACTATTCATAGTGATAGTGACAAAAATTCTCATAATGGAAATAAATCTACAAAGAAAAAAATCCAATAACAGAACAACACACCCAATAGCTTCCACCTTTCTCTTCCTTAATGGGACCCTCATTTTATCCAGGCAGCAAAGAGCAGATGTTCTAGATCTCAGGCAAGTGAACCTTTCTCACACTACCAAGTTAAGAAAATCAGTCATACTTGATCTAAAGACAATAAAATCTATTCCCCTTTATTTTGCATATGATGCTATTTCAGACTCTCTTGCATGGGGTAAAGTTATAAGAGAGCTAGAGAAAAGAATTTTCCAATCAATTTTTTTCCCGTTCCTGATAAAAAGAAGAATGGTGCACCTGAATGTATCTTTCACTGTGGATTCTGCTTCTCCTTGTTTATTTACTCCTGACTGTGTGATGCTCAAAATCATGAAAACTATAGCATAACTGTACGACAGGCATAAGGATGAAAAGCCAGCCTGCTGAGGCATTCAGAGCAGATAAAAAGATGGGCTATCTTGAGAGTATGTGAAGTAACTGTCTCCATTGTCTAAATCATTGCTGATTGAACAGACTGCTATTTGAGATCATAGTTGATATTCACAAAGTAGTCATCCCTAGAGCATTTGTCATAGTGTTGACTGTCTTTTATCTGTTGTCAATGACTTGGCAAATAGTAAAATTAATTTAAAAAGTGCAAAATAATTGTTGGAAGATGTTGCAGTGACCAATGATAAATGGTCCTCCTTGTTGTAGTGATGTCTGAAAAACTACTGCAATACTTTCTTCTAGCTCAGTCTTTGGCCAGGTTAGTACAGCTGTACTCTGGAGATTCACACATGGTCTGTTAAATATCGTTGCCTCTGCAGGTCATCTATTCCTAGGTTATAAGAGGGTTCTATACAGGGAAGGTCCTTGTTCACTGTGGAAGGAGGAATAGGAAGTGCTGGAGTTCAAGTTCCCCTTTCTTCTGCTGTTCTGGTTAATCTCCACTGATACTGACTAGGTGAGAGATGTATGACCCTGAATTGCTGAGACTGTCTTAGGAAATGGCTTAAAACTCTAGGATTGTTGGACCACTAATATTTACCAATTTCTCTGTGGGGGAAAACAGGCAATGCTAATACTATTGCTACAAACCCAGCTATGAATGGGGGCACCTCTCAATGAACTCTTCCTTTCAATCATCTTCTTTTCCCCAGATCAGAGTCCTAGGATTGCAGAGAACATTAATTCAAGATTGGTAGAGCTAGTATAAAGCTGGGATAATCCTAATAATTGATGGAGCTAGGATAATGGTGTTAATGAATTTATAGACAAGTTCTATTTACAGAGACTAGAAGTCACAGAATGACTACCAACTAATTGAAGGAATTGTTGGAAGAGTTGATATGATTCACTACAATAAATAATTGCTCAGAAAGGCATATTAATTATCTAGAAATAGCTCTGTCAAACAAATCACAGAAGCAACTTATAAATAAATGATTTAGAAATTATTGAAACATGATGAGCATTGTATTATACTTTGAATATAGTTGACAACAATTTAAAAGGAAATTTGTATTTAAAATTTTGAATTATATATTTATTTCTTTTACTATGTGACCACTATTGTTGGTATTTGCTTGAAAATATCTTCATTGCTTGCAACTGAGCTTCCTAAATGACACATGCACTTTGATGGAAAGGAGAGACAATCATTTAATCCCAGCAATAGGTGTAGAAAGTTGACTTCTTCAGTGGAATTTCAATTCAAATTTTAGATAAAGTCAAATTCTACCACATTGGTAAATTTCCCCATCTTTTGAAAACTCTCTTGATGCCACTCTTCTTGCTGAGGCCTACTTCAGGATTATTTGAACTTGCTTGTCTTCTTTTCCATATAAAGTGAATGAAAAAACACCAAACCACATTTTCTCTTAATGTGAAGCTCAGATACTAATGCAATTCAGTAATGTGAAAGAAGCAGCTGGAGAAATGTTCCAGGTTTCAGTCACCCTTAAATGGAAGACTATCCATCACAATATATCCTTTGTAAGTAACCCTTGCCTTATCCTTGATGTCAAGACTAACAACTCAGGGATAACTTGCTGGAAGACTGTTCCAGTTAGAAACTTTGAGCAACCTTCCTCTCCTTCCTTCTTTCCCCAAAATAATAATTTCTTTCATTTATAATTGATAAAAAATAATTGTGCATATTTATGGGGTTCAAAATGATGTTTTGATCTATATTTGCATTGTAAAAAGATTCAGACAAATAATTTACATATACATCACCTCACCAACTTGCCATTTTTCTTTTGTAGTGAGAAGGTTTATAATCTACTCTTTTAGCAATTTATTATGAACTGTGGTCACCATGCAGTTTGATAGACGGCTACAGTTTATTGCTCCACCCTGAGAGTTTTTATCCTTTGATCAGCATTTTATTATTTTTTTCAACCCTTCTCCATTCTTTCCAAACTCTAGTAACCAACTTCTGACTGTTTCCATGAGATCAACACTTTTAGGTTCCACATATAACTATTGTCATACAGTATTTGCCCCTTTGTGTGCCTGGCTTATTTCATTTAGCATAATATCTTCTAGGTTCATCCACGTTGTTGCAAATGACAAAATTTCCTCCCTTTTAAAGGATGAATAATATTCCATTGTATATAGACACAAAATTTTATTAATCCATCCATGGATACTTACATAGATTTTAAATCTTGGCTATTATAAATAATGCTGCAGTGTACATGAGAGCTCAGGTATCTCTTTGAGATCCTGATTTCAGTTCTGTTATGGTTTAGATGTGGTGACCCCCAAAAGCTCACATGTGAGACAATGCAAGAAGGTTTGGAGAAGAAATAATTGAGTTATAGCCTCAACCTAATTAGTGAATTAATCCCTGATGGGATTAATTGAGTGGTAACTGGAGGCAGGTGGGGTGTGGCTGGAGGAAGGAGTTCACTGGGGGAGTGGCTATGGGGTATATATTTTGCATCTGGAGAGCAGAGTCACTCTCTCTGCTTTCTTATCATCATGTGAGCTGTTTCCCTCGGCCATATACTCAGCCATGATGTTCAGCCTCAACTTGAGCCCTGAGAAATGGAGACTGCTGTCCATGGACTGAGACTTCTGAAACCGTGAGCCCCCAAATAAACTTTTCCTCCCCTAAAATTGTTCTGGACAGATCTGTTAGTCACAGTATTGAAAAATCTGACTAAAACAAATTCCTTTAGATATACACCCAGAAGTGGATTTCTGGATCATATGATATGGTACTTTTGATTTATTGAGGAACTAACATGATGTTTTCCATAATAGCTGTAGTAATTTATATTCCTACCAACAGCATATGTGGGTTGTCTGTGCTCCAAGACTTTACCAATACTTATTGCCTTCATCTTTTGAATAATAGCCATTCAACTAGCCATTCTACTCACTCTGGTTTTAATTTGCATTCTCTGATGACTAGTTATTTTGAGCACTTATTCATAAACCCATGAACATTTGTACATCTTCTTTGGGGAAGTGTCTATTTTGATCCTTTGCCCGCTGTTAAATTAGGTTGTTTTCTGTCTTTGGAGTTCCTTGAGTTCCTTATATTTTGGATATGAACACCTTGTGAGGTGCGTAGAACCCCTTTCTATTATTCCATAGGTTGTCTCTTCACACTGTCAATTGCTTACTTGCTATGCAGAAGCTTTTTAGTATGATGTAATCCCGTAACTCAATTTTTGCTTCTGTGGCCTTTGCTTTTATTCTGTCCAAGAAATCATTGCCCACACCAATGTCACAGAGATCACACCCCGTCTCCCCCAACCCTGCATGCCATTTCCTTCCAGTACATTTATAGTTTCAGGTCAGACACTTAAATCTTTTGTCGATTTCAATTAAATATTTGTATATGGTATGAAATAAGGGCCCAATTTTATTAAGTGCGTGAATAGCAAATTTTCCTAGCATCACTTGTTAAAGCTACTGTCTTTTTCTCATTGTATGTTCTTAGCCCTTCTATTTAAGAATAGCAACTGTCAATGCATAGATTTATTTCTGGACTCTGTTTGTATTCATTGGTCTATGTGTCTGTTTTGGTGCTAGCAATAGCATGTTTTGATTATTATTGCTTTGTAGTATATTTTTAATTTGGGAAGTTTGATGCCTCCAGTTTTGTTCTGTTTGCTTAAGATTGCTTTATTTGTAATTTCATGAGAAGTTTAGGGTGTTTTTTTTTCTATTTATGTGAAAAATGTTGACAGCATTTTTATAGGGACTACAATGACTTTGTAGATCACTTTAGGTGTTATGGGCTAAATTTTAGCAGATTACCTCCTCCATTTCATGAACCCCAGATAGCTTTCTATGTATTTTTTTTTCCATTTCCTTCATCATCTTTTTAAATATAGTTATCAGTATACTGATTATTAAAAAACCTCCATGGTTAAATGGCTCTGATATTAGGGTAATAATTCGGGCCTCATAAAATGATTTCAGATGTTTTCTGCTCTTCAATTTTTTGGGGGAAGAATTGGAGAAGGATTGAAATTATACTCTTCTTTTAGTATTTGTTATAATTCACCATCAGGTAGAGTTTGTTATCAGGTTTGGGACTTTTCTTTGTTTAGAAGTTTTTGATTATTGATTCATCTCATTTGTTATTAGCCTGTTCATATAGTCTGTTTCTTAATAAATCACTTTTGGTAGGTTGTGTTTTAGAAATTTATCCATTTCCTTTTAATTATCCAGTTTGTGGGTGTTATGGTTTGGATGTGAGGTGTCCCCCAAAAGCTCATATGTGAGATGATGTCAGAAGGCTTATAGGAGAAATAATTGGGTTGTGAGAGCCTTAACTCAATCAGTGAATTAACCACCTGGTGGGATTAATTTAGTGGTCATTGAAGGCAGGTGAGGTGTGGCTGGAGGAGGTAGAGATTGAGGCATGGCTTTGGGATACATATTTTGTATTTGGCCAGTGGAGTCTCTCTGCTTGTTGATCATCA
Source organism: Marmota monax (assembly GCF_021218885.2). Taxonomy (NCBI): domain Eukaryota; kingdom Metazoa; phylum Chordata; class Mammalia; order Rodentia; family Sciuridae; genus Marmota; species Marmota monax. The sequence continues at coordinate 2,817,983 of NW_026694339.1, forward strand.
TGTGAGTGGCATCCCTTCTCCACACTCTTCTGTCATGATATTCTGTGGGCTGGGACCTCTGAATCCGTGAGCCCACAAATAAACTTCTCCTCCTTAAAATTGTTCTTGTCAGGTCTCTTAGTCAAAGCAGCAAAAAGCTGACAAAACAGTTGGTATATAATTACTCAAAGTAATTTCTTATAATTCTTTGTATTTTATGGTGTCAATTCTAATGTCTTATTTTTCATTTACAACTTTATTTATATGAACCTTCTGTCTTTTCTTCTAATGTAGTCGAGTTAAAAGCTTGTCAATTTTGTTTGTCTCTCAAACAAAACAAAACAAAAACCCCCTTTGTTTCACTGTTATTTTAATTTTTCCCCCATTTAATTTTCCTCTGATCTTTGGGCTAAATTTGTTCTTTTTCTAGTTTCATGGGATGTCAAGTTAGGTTGTTTATTTGAAATATTCCTTCTTTCTTAGTATAAGCATATCACTATAAACTTAAGTGCATTTCATAAGTTTGATTTGTTGTTTTTCCATTTAATTTTTCTCAAGATATTTAAAATTTTTTTTTCAATTTCTCCTTTGACTCAATTGATGTTCATCTGTATGTTGTTTTATTTACATATATTGTGAATTTTCCAATTTTTCTTTTCTATTGATTTTTAATTCTATATTATTGATTTGGCATTATATAAATAATCTTTTCCATTGTCTTGAGTTTAAGGCTTGTTACCTAACATACGATTTATCCTGGAGAATGTTTACCTTGCACTCGAAGAAGAGATATCTTCTGCTACTAACCATAGAATGTTCTGTATGTCTGTTAGGTCCATTCGTTCTGTAATGTTGTCCAAATTCGATGTTTAATTACAGATTTTTTGCCCATATGATATGTCTAGTTGGTAGAAGTGGTAGTATCAAGTTCCCCTGCTATTCTTGCACTGTTGTGTATTCACCTTTATGTTCTGTTAATACTTTTTCATAGATGTTTGTGTTCTGATATTGAGCACATATACAAATATTTTTTATATTATCTTGATGAATTGAACCCTTTATCATTATTTAATGACCTTGGTCTCTTCTGATGATTTTGGACATGGTCTATATTGTCTGATATAAGTATAGCTTCCCCTACTCTCTTGGTTATCATTTGCATAGAATATTTTCTTCTATCCTTCTCCTTTTTTTTTTTGGAGGTACATTTGGTCTACACCAAATTTGGGGGAAAAGAAAAAAAGAGGGAGCAAAGACTTTGGTCGTTTAAATTTCCAACAGTGGGAGGAATATGCAACAATAATGACTTCTACTTCTGTTTATACCTCTGTGATCAGAATTAGCAGGCAGGACACAGATCCCCAGTACTTACAGAACTTTGTGCTTTGTGCCCACCACCAAGATTTCCAGTTTCTAGGAGACCATACATAGTTTCCTTCCCAGGGCCACAGTGGCAGGTGAGTATCTATAACTGTGCTAAGAGATGAAATTTACCAAAATTATTTACAATTTGCCATATAAGACTTTCCCTAGAAGTTGGAGACCTTCAGTAGACTCCATAGTTTCAAAATAGTTACATCAGACAGATTCTTCCAGTGTAATTTTTGTCTAGGTGGGGAGACAGATTTATCATGCTTCCTCCTCCACTATCTCCCAGAATTCCCCTTTACTAAATTTGAAAGTAAAGAATGTAGCTTCCAACTTTTATTTTTCAAAATTGGTTTGTTTAGACTAGACTTTTTGTATTTTCATATGAATTTTAGGATAAGCATGCCAATTAATATAAAAAGCCTGTTGGGATTCTTATTGGATTTCATCAGACTTGTAACTTTATCTTATTTACTCATATTTATCATTTTGGGTACCATTGGTTACTTTGTATAGATTCCAATTTCTATCTGGTATTATTTTCCTTCTGCTAGAAGATGTTTTAATTTTTTTTCTAGTGGAAATATGCTAGAAATGAGTCTTTTGGATTTTGTTTGTCAAAGTATTTAACCTTTGTTTTGAAGGATATTTTTGGCTGATATAATTATCATAGTGCTTTTCATATATTTGCCTATTGTCCTATAACTTAATTTTTTTCCCTTGTATCATGTCAATCACATTTATTGATGTTCTCCAGTATCTAATGTTTCTTTTTCTATAACTGTTTCTGCTTGTTGTCAGTGATTTATTTGTTTTCCTTGGTTTTCATCAAGATCCTTGCAGTTGAGAATTTATAGTTTCTGACAAATATTGAAAAATTTCAGACATTATTACTGCAAAACATTTTTCCATCTTCTCTTTACTCTTATGATTACTAGATTAGATGGTATTTTCCCACAAATCACTAAGGATCAATTTGCATTCTTTGGTTTTTTAAAAATTTATACTTTAATATTATGGGAACACTTAAAATGACAACCACCTTCTTAAATGTTTAAAAATATTTTGTTTGTTCTAATTATACATGAGAGCAGAATGCATTTTGAATCATTGTACACAAATGGAGCACAACTTTTCATTTCTCTGGTTGTGATAGAGTTGCACCACATGTACAGTCATACATGAACCTAGGGTCATTACCTCATTCCACCATCTTTCATACCCCTATGCCCCATACCCCCTCCCCTTCTCTCCCTCCCTTTTGCCCAAAGTTCCTCCATTCCCCCCCCCATTATGGGTCAGCATCCACTTATCAGAGAGAACATTCAGCCTTTGGGTTTTGGGGATTGGCTTACTTCGCTTAGGATGATGTTCTCCAACTCCATCCATTCACCTGCAAATGCCATAATTTTATTCTATTTTAATGTTGAGTAATATTCCATTTATATATATATATATATATATATATATATATATATATATATATATATATATCTCACAGTTTCTTTATCCATTCACCTATTTAAGGGCATCTAGGTTGCTTACAGTTTATCAATAATGAGTTGTGCTGCTATAAACATTAAAGTGGCTGTATCACTGTAGTATGCTGTTTTTAAGTCTTTAGGGTATAGATGGAGGAGTGAGATAGCTGCGTCAAATGGTGGTTACATTCCAAGTTTTCTAAGGAATCTCCAAGTACTTTTCATATTGGTTGCACCAATTTGTAGTCCCATCAGAAATGTGTAAGTGTACCTTTTCCCCCCACATCCTCACCAACAATATGGTTGCTCGTATTATTGATAACTGCCATTCTGACTGGAGTGAGATGAAATCTTAAAGTAATTTTGATTTGCATTTCTCTAATTACAAGAGATGTTGAACATTTTTTTCATTGTATTTGTTGATTGATCATATATCTTCTTCTGAGAAGTGTCTGTTCAGCTTCTTTGCCCATTTATTGATTTTTTTTTTGATGTTAAGTTTTTTGAGTTCTTTATATATCCTGGATATTAGTGCTTATCTGAGTGCATATGGCAAAAATTTGCTCTCCAAATGTAGGCCCTCTCTTCATCTCATTGATTGTTTCTTTTGCCAAGAAGCTTTTTAGTTTGAGTCTATCCCATTTATTAATTCTTGATTTTATTTCTTATATTTTAGAGTCATGTTGAAGAAGTCAGGGCCTAATTCGACGTAATGAAAATTTGGGCCTACTTTTTCCTCTATTAGGTTCGGGGTCGCTAGTCTAATTCCTAGGTCCTTGATCCACTTTGAGTTGATTTTTTTGCATGGTGAGAGAGAGGGATTTATTTTCATTTTGCTGCATATGGCTTTCCAGTTTTCCCAGCACCATTTGTTGAAGAGGCTATCTTTTCTCCAATATGTTCTTTGTCACCTTTGTTTCATATGAGGTAACTGTATTTGTGTGAGTTTGTTTCTGTGTCTTCAGTTGTGTACCATTGGCCTACAAGTGTATTTTGGTGCCAATATCATGCCATTTTTGTTACTATTGCTTTGTAGTATAGTTTAAAGTCTGGTATTGTGATACGTCCTGCTTCACTGAGGATTGCTTTGGCAATTCTGGGTCTATTATTTTTCCAAATAAATTTCATAAGGAATGATGTTGGGATTTTATTTATTTATTTATTTATTTTTAATTTATTGGTTGTTCAAAACATTACAAAGCTCTTGACATATCATATTTCATACATTAGATTCAAGTGGGTTATGAACTCCCATTTTTACCCCAAATACAGATGGCAGAATCACGTCGGTTACACATCCACATTTTTACATAATGCCATATTAGTAACTGTTGTATTCTACTACCTTTCCTATCCTCTACTATCCCCCCTCCCCTCCCCTCCCATCTTCTCTCTCTACCCCATCTACTGTAATTCATTTCTCTCCTTGTTTTTTTCCCCCATTCCCCTCACAACCTCTTATATGTAATTTTGTATAACAATGAGGGTCTCCTTCCATTTCCTTGCAATTTCCCTTTTCTCTCCCTTTCCATCCCACCTCATGTCTCTGTTTAATGTTAATCTTTTCCTCCTGCTCTTCCTCCCTGCTCTGGTCTTATTTGCTCTCATTATATCAAAGAAGACATTTGGCATTTGTTTTTTAGGGATTGGCTAGCTTCACTTAGCATAATCTGCTCTAATGCCATCCATTTCCCTGCAAATTCCATGATTTTGTCATTTTTTAGTGCAGAGTAATACTCCATTGTGTATAAATGCCACATTTTTTTTATCCATTCATCTATTGAAGGGCATCTGGGTTGGTTCCACAGTCTAGCTATTATGAATTGTGCTGCTATGAACATCAATGTGGCAGTATCCCTGTAGTACGCTCTTTTAAGGTCTTCAGGGAATAGTCCGAGAAGGGCAATAGCTGGGTCAAATGGTGGTTCCATTCCCAGCTTTCCCAGGAATCACCATACTGCTTTCCAAATTGGCCGCACCAATTTGCAGTCCCACCAGCAATATAGAAGAGTACCCTTTTCCCCACATCCTCGCCAGCACTTGTTGTTGTTTAACTTCATAATGGCTGCCAATCTTACTGGAGTGAGATGGTATCTTTGGGTGGTTTTGATTTGCATTTCTCTGACTGCTAGAGATGGTGAGGATTTTTTCATGTACTTGTAGAGCAATTAGACAGACGAAAGAAATTAAAGGCATAAAAATAGGAAAAGAAGAACTTAAATTATCACTATTTGCGGACAACATGATTCTATACCTAGAAGACCCAAAAGGGTCTACAAAGAAACTACTAGAACTAATAAATGAATTCAGCAAAGTGGCAGGATATAAAATCAACATGCATAAATCAAAGGCATATCTGTATATCAGCGACAAAACTTCTGAAACGGAAATGAGGAAAAACACCCTATTCTCAATATCCTCAAAAAAAATAAAATACTTGGGAATCAACCTAACAAAAGAGGTGAAAGATTTATACAATGAAAACTACAGAACCCTAAAGAGAGAAATAGAAGAAGATCTTAGAAGATGTTAGTTCTGCCTATCCATGAACAGGGTATATTTTTACATCATCAAAATGGCGATATTACCAAAAGTTCTCTATAGGTTTAATGCAATGCCAATCAAAATCCCAATGGCATTTCTTGTAGAAATAGAGAAAACAATCATGAAATTCATATGGAAAAATAAAAGACCCAGAATAGCAAAAGCAACTCTAAGCAGGAAGTGTGAATCAGGCGGCATAGCGATACCAGATTTCAAACTATACTACAGAGCAATAGTAACAAAACCAGCATGGTACTGGTACCAAAACAGGCGAGTGGACCAATGTTACAGAATAGAGGACACAGAGACTAATCCACAAAGTTACAACTATCTTATATTTGATAAAGGGGCTAAAAGCATGCAATGGAGGAAGGATAGCATCTTCAACAAATGGTGCTGGGAAAACTGGAAATCCATATGCTACAAAATGAAACTGAATCCCCTTCTCTCGCCATGCACAAAAGTTAACTCAAAATGGATCAAGGAGCTTGATATCAAATCAGAGACTCTGCGTCTGATAGAATAAAAAATTGGCTCCGATCTACATATTGTGGGATCGGGCTCCAGTTTCCTTAATAGGACACCCATAGCACAAGGGTTAATAACAAGAATCAACAAATGGGACTTACTCAAACTAAAAAGTTTTTTCTCAGCAAGAGAAACAATAAGAGAGGTAAATAGGGAGCCTACATCATGGGAACAAATTTTTACTCCTCACACTTCAGATAGAGCCCTAATATCCAGAGTATACAAAGAACTCAAAAAATTAAACAATAACAAATAACTCAATCAACAAATGGGCCAAGGACCTGAACAGACACTTCTCAGAGGAGGACATACAATCGATGTTGGGATTTTTAAATTGGAATTGCATTGAATCTGTAAAGCACTTTGGGTAGTATGGCAATTTTGACAATATTGATTCTGAGTATACAAGAACATGGAAGATCTTTCCATCTTCTAACGTCTTCTTCAATTTCTTTCATTGCTGCTCTGTAGTTTTCATTGTAGAATTCTTTCACCTCTCTTGTTAGATTGATTTCCAAGTATTTTATTTTATTTTATTTGAGGTTATTGTGAATGTAGTTTTCTTAATTTTTCTTTCAGAGGATTCATATGATTCTTATCTTTAAGTCTATTGTTGTGATGGATTACATTTTCAGAGGATTCATCACAGATGTATAGAAATGCACTGGATTTATGGGCATTAATTTTATATCCTGCTACATTGCTGAATTAATTTATTAATTCTAGAAGTTTTTTAATGGAGGTTTTTGCATCCTCCAAGTATAGAATCATGCCATTGACAAATAAATATAGTTTGAGTTCTTCTTAACCTATTTGTATCCCTTTAATATCTTTCATCTGCCTAATTGCTCTGGCTACAGTTTCAAGAACTATGTTTAGTAGAAGTGGTGAAAGAGGTCATCCCTGACCTGTTTCTGTTTTTAGAGGGAATGCTACCAATTTTTCTCCATTTAGGATGAGGTAGGTTTTGGGGTTAGAATAGATTGCTTTCACAATGCTGAGCTATATTCCTACTAACCCTAATTTTTCTAGTGTTTTGAACGTGAAAGGGTGCTGTATTTTCTCAAATGCTTTCTCTGCATAATTTGATATAATCATATGATTCTTATCTTTAAGTCTATTGTTGTGATAGATGACATTTTTTGATTTCCATATGTTGAACCAACCATGCATCCCTGGAATGAATCCACTTGATCATGGTGCACTATTTTTTAACATGTTTTTGTATGCAATTTGCCAAAATTTTATTGAATTTTTGCATGTGTGTTCATCAGAGATATTGGAAATTTTCATTAGAAATTTTCTTTCTTTGATGTGTCTCTTTCTGGTTCTGGTATCAGGATGATACTAGCCTGTAGAATAAATTTGGAAGGGTTCCCTCCTTTTCAATATCATGGAGTAATTTGAGGTGTATTGGTATTAATTGCTGCAGTCTGGCTGGACACAAATCAGGAGCCAATAGTGTCTGTCATGACACTTTTCATCACAAATTTTAGTGATTTGAATTTTCTCTCTCCTTCTTTTCATTAGGGTCACTAAGGGTTTGTCAATTTTATTTTTTCAAAAAAACAGCTTTTTCCATTTTTTAAAATTATTTCTTTTGTTTCAATTTTATTGATTTCATCCCTAATTTATTTATTTCCTGTCTTCTGCTTCTTTAGTGTTGTTTTTTTGTTCCTCTTTTTCTAGAGCTTTGAACTGTAATGTTTTGTCATTTATTTGTTGACTTTTTCTTCTTTTAATGAATGAACTCCACGCAATGAACTTTTCTCTTACTACTGTCTTCATAGTGTTCCAGAGATTTTGATATGTTGTATGGAAATTCTCATTTACTTGTAAGAATTTTTTTGTCTCCTTCCTGATGTCTTCTGTTATTTGTGCATCATTCAATAGTGTATAATTTAGTCTCCAGGTATTGGAGTAGCTTCTATTTTTTATTTTATCATTAATTTCTAATTTCATTCATAGAATGCAGGGTGGTATCTCTATTTTTTTGTATACACTAAAACTTGCTTTGCAGCATAAAATATAATCTATTTTAAAGAAGGATCCATGTTCTGCTGAGAAAAAAGTATATTTGCTTGTTGATGGATGGAATATTCTATACATAAGTTAATTTATTTAGTTCTATAGTTTCTTTGTTTAGTTTTTGTTTGGAAGAGAGGTGAGAGAGGTGTGTTAAAGTCAGTATTATTGTGTTATGGTCTATTTGATTATTGAAGTTGAGAAGGGTTTGTTTGATATAAATGGATGCCCATTGTTTGGGTCATAGATATTTATGATTGTTATATCTTATTGATGTAAGATTACCTTAAATAGTATAAAATAACCTTCATTATCCCTTTTTACTAACTTTGCTTTAAAGTCCACTTTATCAGATATGAGGATGGAAAATCCTACTTGTTTACACAATTCATGTGATACGGTTTTTTCCATCCTTTCACCTTCAGACTGTGGATGTCTTTTCCTATGAGATGAGTCTCTTGAAGGCAGCATATCATTTGGTCTTTTTTTAAAAAAAATCCAATCTGCTATGTGAGCAAATATAGGCAATAATTGATCACTCCAACAAAGAGAGCAAACACAGGCAATCATTGATTACACCAACAGAGAAAAGAAAACAAACACAGGTAGCAAAAGATTACTTCAAAGAAAGAGATTCTTTGAATTGATGAATTTAAGCCATTGACATTCAGGGTTATTATTGAGACATGGCTTGTATTACTGGTTATTTTGCTTTTTTACCTTAACTTGGGTTCTCCTTTGGCTTTTCCTTTTAGTGTAGTTGCTCCCTTTTGCGAATTTTCATTGTTTTTCATTTTCTCCTAGTGGAATATTTTGCTGAGGATGTTCTGTAGTGCAGGTTTTCTTTCTATAAATTCTTTTAACTTTGTTTATCATGGAAGGTTTTTATTTTGTCAGAGTTGGTGTATGTTGTTCCAGGATCTCCTGGCTTTGAGGGTCTGGGTTGAAAAATCTGCAGAGATCCAAATTGGTCTTCTCCTATATGTAATCTGATTCCTCTCTCTTGCAGCCTTTAAAATTCTATCCTTATTCTGTATGCTAGGCATTTTTATTATAATGTGTCTTGGTATAGATCTGTTGTAATTTTGTACATTTGGTGTCCTATAAGCCTCTTGTATTTGATTTTCCAATTCATTCTTCATGCTTGGGAAATTTTCTGACATTATGTCATTGAAGAGATAGTGAATTCCTTTGGTTTGAATCTCTGAGCTTTCCTCTATCCTGATAAATCTTAGATTTGGTCTTTCAATGTTATCCCATAATTTTTGAATATTCTGTTCATGGTTTCTTACCATCTTCACTGTGTAGTCAATTTTATTTTCAAGATTGTATATTTGTCTTCATTGTCTGAGGTCCTATCTTCTAAGTGATCTAGTCTGTTGGTTATGCTTTCTATTGAGTTTTTTATTTGGTTTATTGTTTCCTTCATTTCAAGGATTTGTGTTTGTTTTCTATTTTTTTCAGAATCTCTTTCTTTGAAGTAATCTTTTGCTACCTGTGTTTGTTCTCTTATCTCTATTGGTGTGATCAGTGGTTGCCTTTATTTGCTCTCTTTGTTGGAATGATCAATTTTTGACTATATTTGCTCACTAAGGTCATTCTTTAATACCCAGATCATCTTAAGTATCTACATTCCGAACTGCTTCTCTGACATTTTATCTACTGAGCTGTTGATGGATTCCATTGTTGTGGTATCTTGGTTTGTTAGGGGCACTTTCCTCCCTTGTTTTTGCATGTTGTCTATTTGTCTTCCTCTCTTGCAGTGCAGATTTGAGATATTGTAGCTTCTAACCAATTGTCTTGTAGTGTCCCTGCAGGTTACCAATGCCTCACCTTTAAGAAGGAAATCAATGTTTATAGCACCCAATGCAATCAATATGCAGCCATAAATCAACTAGTTTCTATTTTGATATTTACAGTTTTGTTGTTACAAAAAGAAACCATGAGTTCTGTCAATAGGTTTGCATAATTGTTCACAGTTTTTAATGGTAGAAGGAGGGAGAGGCCGTAGGCTGTGATGTTTATGAGGCAGGATGTGAGAATATAAAGGTATTAAATTGTATGACTACTGAAAGGGTAATCAAAAGAAGTTGGCTGTTAACAGGAGAAAAAAAAGAGAGAGAGGCAATCCCATGCAAGGCTCCCTGTTACCTTTGCAACATGATGGTGTCAATTAGCACACATATTAGAGATACCACGGGTACAACCAGACCCACAGGGATCTTGGTCACAGTTTCACAGGTCCTGATTTTTGTTTCCAGATGGAAGCGGCCATGTTCCTAGTTAGTGGCCATAGCAGTGTTGAGTCTGTATTTACCTTGAAGTTGGGCTGTGAATCCACACATTGTTGAGTAGGAAACCATCCTCTCCATGAGGGCATGGTGTTCCTCTTTGTAGGTTGGTTCTTAAAAATTTTAAGGGCAATATATACTATTTTTAGCTATTGTTAACTGTAGGTTAACAATAGGATTTACTTATATAGTATACTTATGTTGTATACCTCTCAAATAGCAACTCTTCACTTCGTGCTTCCTCAACCCCTATCAATCACTGTATTTCTATGAGTTCAACTACTTTAGATACCGCATATACATGAAATCCTGTGATATATATATATCCTTCAGTGACTTACTTATTTCATTTACAATAACATCCCCTAGGATTATCCACGTCACACAAAACAGAAATTCTTTTTTTTTTTTTTTTGTTTAAAGCTGAATGATATTCCTCTGTTTTCTTTATTCATTGATGGACATTTAGGCTGTATTAAGATCTCAGATGTGGCAAATGATACTGCAGTAGGCTTGCTGGATCATATGGTTGTTCTATTTTAACTCTTTGAGCAAATACTATAATGTCTTACATTATTTCTACACCAGTTACATTCCCAACAATGTAGAAGTGTTCCAATTTCTCCACACCCTCATAATCACTTTTTAAAAATAATAGTTATCATAACAGGTGTGAGGTGCTGGCTCACTGTGGTTTGATTTGTATTTCCTTGATGAATAGTGATGCTGTCACTTTTCACAAAGCTGTTGGCCGTTTGTATGTATCTTCCTTGAACAAACATCAATTTGAGCATTTAGGAAACATTTTTTTGCAATTGAGTCATATAAATCCTATTAATCCCTTATCAACTATATGATTTGCAAATACATTTTTCCATGCCATATTGTACTTTTTTATTCTGCTGATTATTTTCATTTCTATGCAGAAGCATTAGTTGGATATAGTCATATTTGTTTGTCTGTACTTTTGTCACATTTGCTTTTGATATTGAAGAAATTGTTACTTAGCACAACATCAAAATATTTCCACCATTTGTTCTTAGTTCTACAGTTTCAGGTATTATGTTTAAAATTAACCCATTTTTAGTTTTATTTTTTTATGTGGTATAGCATAAGTGTCTAAATTCTTTTAATATGTCAATATTTCATTTTTCCCATAACCATTGTAAAGGGACTCTCTTTTGTGTATTCTTTGCACCTTGTTGAAAATTAATAGACTTATATATGTAAGTTTATTTTGAGGCTTTCTATTCTACTCTGTTGGTCTATACGCATGTTTCTATGATGATACTAAACCCTCTTAATTACTGTAGACTTGCAATATATTTTAAAATTCAGAAGTGTGATGCCTGTAGCTTCATTCTTTCTGAAGAGTGCTTTTAGTATGCATTGTTTTGTGCTTCTATACAGGCTAGGATTGTCTATTTTCCTATTTCTGTGTTACATGTGATTGGAATGCTGATAGGATTTAAATATGGATATTTTATTTATTTATTTATTTATTTGGATACCAGGGATTGAACTCAGGGGCACTGACCACTGAGCAACATCCCCAGCCCTATTTTGTATTTTATTTAGAGACAGGGTTCTCACTGAGTTGTTTAGCACCTCACTTTTGCTGAGGCTGGCTTTGAACTCGAAATCCTCATGCCTCAGCCTCCCAGTCACTGTAATTACAGGCTTGCACCACCATGCCTGGATGAACATGGATGTTTTCAATTTATCTGTATCTTCTTTAATGGTTTTTTTATCAATGTTACACAATATTTAGTGTGTGTGCAAGTCTTTTTATCTCCTTTGTTAAATTTATAGATTAGTATTTTAGTTTTGTAAATGGGCTTTTTTAAAAAAAAATCCTTTTTAGATAATTTTTTGTTAGTATGTAGATAAAATGACTTCTGAACAAAGATTTTACAACCTACAACTTGACTGAATTTATTAGTTCTAAAAGATTTTTTGGAGTTTTTAGGTCTCTGCAAACATGTAATTTTACTTTTCCTTTCTGACTTGGATACCTGTTTTTTTCCTCCTCCAAATTGCATTGGTATTTTATTGCATTATTAAAATATGAAAATTTGGTCTTATAGCAATGATCAGCTGGACAACTCTTAGATCTTATTCATTAGCCTGCTGAACTGTTCCTTTTTGGAAACATAGACACCATCCAATTTTTTCCTGGTGGTCCTTGTTTTTAACTGTTGTAGCTTGATGAATTAAAATAGTTGAATTTGAAACAAGATCACAAATAATTCCTTTAAGGATTCATTTGCCTTTTCGAGCTTGAGACACTGAACAAGCAGCACTTCATCCTCATCCAAATCCTGTATATGTAGTTTACACCCAAGAAATCTCCAATTTCATCAAGAGACCCATTCTCCTGAACAGCAAGGTTAATGGGAAAGTGAGCACACACAGACCTCCTACAGCAATGGAAGCTCCATGGAGCACCCTTGACCACATTTTGTGCATGACTACACGTCATGCCAACCCATTTCCTTTCTATTTTCCCTCCATTTGTCAAACAGGAATCTCTTTTTCTTTCTGAGGAGATGAGTTCTACTTGGATGTAATTGGAAGCCCTCCCCCCACCTTGGGGCCCTTCACGATAAACTGTGCTTCCCTTTCGAGTGATATCAACATTTTCTGAAATGTCAGGATTGCTGAGAATGGTCTTCATTCTTGTAGTAGATGTGATGAAGATGAATGTTTGTTATTTCTTATTTTTGAGTAATTGCTTTAATACTTCCAATACTATGCTGATTACAAGTGGCAAGAATAGGCATCTTGACCTTATTCCTGATCTTAGAGGACACACTTTCAGGTTTTCATCGAATATGATGTTAGCTTTGATTCTCCTGGTTCATATTTGTGTGACCTGTACATCGCCCATGAGATAAAAAGAGATTATGAAACAAAGAAATGAGTTTTTTAAAAAACTATCCGGAATGGACAAAGTTGCATGTGTGTGTGTGGTTTCTGAAGGCTGAGAAAAGGTATTGAAAATATGATAGTGTCTAGAATTTGACATACCTGTGCAGAATTAGCTAAATATTCTAGGAGCCCAGTGGTTGGTGGGGCTATCTTGAGAATAAAACCCATTCATGAATTAGCTTTTGGACCATATGTTCTGTAATTTAAATAATTCTGTCAATTAGCACCTCATGTAAGTATGTAGTGGACCTTTAGTAAACCTCAGTTTTCTCACTATTATATTGAAAGAATTGCTAGTAATGCATCCAGATGTTAGATTAAGAAACCATAATATGCCATTGAGGGTAGAGCTTTTATGCTATATTTCTCAAAGGACCATTTAGGGAATGCTAGGTCCTGAAGATGATTTCATTTAATTACAGTCTGGAAAGGATGCCGTGGACTACTTTAACCCTTTAGATATAGGATCATTTGGAGTGAAATCTCACGTGGAGGAGTTAATATTTAATGCCCTCTGGGAAAACACTGTCCTGTTCTCTGGACTTTTGCAACAGAAAAGGGCTTATTTTTTAATTTTCTAGCTCACAATACAACTCAGGATTGAGGACTAGAGGTGATAAACAGATTTCATTTTGTGTGTCAGTTTTGATAACTTTGGGGCAGTTACCTAAAAGGTTATTTTGAGAATGATTTTGAGATAATAGGATCTACAGGGAAGTGTCTTGTGATCAGGTAATGGTGGTTGTTCTGAATCTGGGTAGAGAAGAAAAGGGTGGAAGTAATTTTTTTTCCTGTACCCATTGCAATTGTAAATTGAGATTGATATAAAATTTTTTTTTATGAGAAAAGGGATGAGGTCATAAATAATGGTTGCATTTATGTATACTGTGCTGTGCACAAGGATTTGGCTCTGAAAATTTCAATATGGGCCAGCATAAGGGAGGTAAAATATACATGCATTAATGAGAGAAGATTAGAGACACTGAATTATTCTGTTGAATGGAAGATATCAATGTGATTTCCATAGAGGTGATATTTTTACATTTAAAAAAACCTACTTTTGGTTACTATTTTTAAGAGCAATATTCAATATATTAAATTTATAAATTCATAAACTTTATTTTCTTTAAGATTCTTAGTTTATCTTATTATTTTATATCTAGCCAATTTTTAGCTAATCATTTTGATTACTTTTGGATTTGTTTTCAAACTTGACATATTAGTTCCCTCATATCTTAAACTGAATTGATACTGTTTCTTTTTTAAACAATTGAAATGTATGAACAACAGGCAAAACCTTTTTCTTTTTCTTTTTTTTAGAGAGAGGAGAGGGAGAGGGGGAGAGAGGGAGGGGGAGAGAGAGAGAGAGAGAGAGAATTTATTTATTTATTTATTTATTTATTTATTTTTTCGGCGGACACAACATCTTTGTTTGTATGTGGTGCTGAGGATCGAACCCGGGCCGCACACATGCCAGGCGAGCGTTCTACCGCTTGAGCCACATCCCCAGCCCCCAAAAACCTTTTTCAATACTTAAAAATTCTAGTACAACTACCAGTAACATATTGGGAATCAGAACTGTTCATAAAGATTAAATACCATTATGCTTTTTAAACAGGAATCACAAGTCTAAGGTCAATTACTTAATAAACACAAGGTCATTCCATCAGTGCCTTAGAAGTGTCAAGTCTTTTAAATGTTAAGAATACTTTAAGTACAAAATATAAACTCCTAAATTAAGCCATTACCTTATCATTTTGTAACTTCTTTGGTTTAAAAGCAGATAAAGACTTCTTTTCTGTAAACAGGCATTTTTAAAAAATCCCATGTGCACAAGGAACCATATGGGAGGCAGATATTAAATATTGTGTGGAATAACAAGATGCAAAACATAAAAGATAGCTATCCCAAGATTTCAAAAGGCCATAAGTAACTCTAGGTTTTCACGAAACACAGTTTATAAACAGTCTATGTGCCAGAATTGGGCTATAGCTTAAAAATTGAAAAACAATGCCTAGCTCCTCAGAACTAATGTTTTGTTCTTCTTTTTTCTTTTTGTCAATTCATACTACATTCACATGACATAGAATTAATTATTTTAAAGAGTATAATTTAGTGGTGTTTAGTATGTTTACAAAGTTACACAACCGTCACCTCCACCTGGGGCCACGCTATATTCAGTGCCCAGAAAGGAAACCTATATCCATGAAGCAATTTCTTCCCATCCACACCTCTGCTTCTAGGATCCTTCTGCTCCTGATCTGTGGCATCCATTAGTCTGCCTTCTGTCTCTCTGTTTTCCTGTTCTGGATAATTTAAGTAAATTGAATCACATAATATGTGGTCTTTTTTGCCTGGTTGCCTTCACTTAGCATATTTTTGAGGACTGACAATGTAGTAACATATGTAAGAACTTTGTTCTTTTTTCTATATCCTAACAATATTCTATTGTTTGGAAATAGCACATTTTATTTTTCCATTCATCAACTGGTAGACACTTGAGCTATTTCCACATTGGGGCCACTGTGAAGAGTGCTGCTATGAATGTTCGAACAAAACTTTTTGTTTAAACACCTGTTCTCAATTTCTTATTTTTGATAACCTTAGCAATTTATCCACATTTTCCAGTTAATACTGGAACTGGGATATGGATCAAGTTCTCACAGTCTGAAAGTCATATTCTTTCCAGGAGAGAGCAATATTTCCCAAGGGCAAAAGAGGCAAGGTATTATCCCACTTTCTTTCAAGAAGATATAAAAGCTGCTGAATATAACAAAAATAAGCAAGCGGAAATTAATTATTTCTCACATTCTAAAGAGGCCTATGATTAGAGAAGGACAGAGGGAAGGAATATGATTGTCTATAAGATATCCCTGTATTTACAGACTGGCACTGTTTGCTCCCTGTCAACTTGCCTCCAATGACTTCTGCCTTATAAACATTATTGGTTAATATGTCAGTTAGTTTTAGCTTGGAAATTATCTGGAGGAAATAGGCGCTGAGAGCAAACAACACAAGGCTGGTGTCCTTTTTGTAAACGATTCCCTCTAGTGGTTTGAAATTTTTGTCACCGTGTTGACAAGATTTCTGCCTTCAAAAACCTAAACAAGAGAGACCCAGGGTATTTATTATTGATAATAATCAAAATCATGACAAAAATAATCCTAGATGTTTCTGCTTATCACCAAATAGAGGGAGCCAGGGAAAACTGTTTAAAATAAAGTTACTTTCTGGCTTTACATTCCAATTAGAATAAACTCTTAGCTTTCTTCTCTGCCTTACAAAACCTTGAAGGTGCAAAGCCTGTTGCTCCAACTTCTTGAAGAAATGTCAACCAAGTGGAGAAGGAGCTTCTCTGACATTGGCTTTTCTTCAGCAGCTGGATTAATGCCTACTATATGACAGGTGCTCAGTCAGGATGCGAATGGCCTCTCATTCCATTCTTCTCCCCAATTAACTTTCTTCCTTCTTTCAGTGCCTTGATCACATTAAAGTCATGGATCCTAAATCAAGGTTCTGGGCATTTGATGTTCCCTCTACCTAGACTTTTCTCCCCCAGCTCTTTGCACATGAAGGAGGTTCCTTCATATTCCACAGGGTTTCAGGCTCCAAGAAGAGACAAGGTAAAGCAGTTCCCTCCCTCCTTCATGATTCCTCTCCCATCACTCTGTGTATTTCCTTTACAGTCAGTTTGTAATCATCCATCGCTTGATTCTTCCCAAGATGGCAAAATTGCATGCTCAAATCTCACTTTTCCTGTAGTATGTCGAGTACCTAATGCAGTGTGGCAGAACTGAAATAAACAAATATTGGTCTTAAAATGCAAAAAAGGAAAAAAAAATATTGAGTAAATGACCAAATGGTCCAGCATGGTCAATTATTTTGATAAATTTTATTACATTTATTATGCTTTATTAGTGCATTATAATTATATATAATGGCGAGGTTCTTTGTGACATTCATACATGTACAGAACATAATTCACTCCATTTAATTCCCCAGTACTTCCCCTTTCCCTCCCTTCCTGCCTCCTCCTGATCCCCTTTAACTATTCTACTGATCTCCCTCCTATTTATTTTTTAATTGGTGCATTATAATTATACATAAAAATGGGATTCATTGTGATATAATCATTGTATGCACGTAGCATAATTCGGTCTGTTTAATTCCTCAGGATGTCTCCTTTCCCCTCCCTCCTCCTTCCCCATCTGGCCCTTTCTACTACTCTACCATTCTTCCTTCTACTTTTATAATATCCCCCCCCCATTTTTTTGTTTTGATTTCCCTCTCTCTCTCTAGTTTTCTCATATGAGATGAAACATTTGAATCTTGACTTTCTGAATGGTTTATTTCACTTAGCATGATACTTTCCAGTTCTAGCTATTCATCAGTAAAAGACATAATTTCATTCTTTATGGTTGAGAAGAAACTCATTGTCATAGGTACCACATTTTCTTTCCCCAAACTTCTGTTGATGGACATCAAGACTGATTCCATAAATTGGCTATTGCAAATTGTGCTGCTATAAACTTTGGAATAGCATCGTCAATTTTTAGAACTTGCTCAAGTCAAGTTGTTGGCTGATGTAATCCTCACAACAGTTATTCAATCTCAGTGACCCTAGTATATTTACTTCCACCCCTTGCCCCCCGCCTTTTTTTTTTTTGTGGTGCTGGGGATTGAACCTAGGGCCTTGTACACACTGGGCAAGTACTCTGCCACTGAGTGATAGCCCCAGACCACCTGAGTACTTTTGACTCTATCATAAGTCTCCTTTGGGTCATGAGTAGGACTAATAATAATAATAAAGAGTTGCTTAGCCTTTGTGACCTTCCTGTTAGGATAGATCATTTGGTGGAAGTTATCTTGGCTCCATAAGTGGGTGGAGTTTCACATATTCCTTGGTAGCTTTGAGATTTCAGTCTGGTATAATGAGAAAGGCCTAGGCCTTATGCCCAGTGATACCCTGATTTTTAGTAGTGAACTAATAGGAAACAGGGAAGGACTAGGTGTTCCTGATTTCTTTCTAGATATATCAGAAAGCCCTCAGACTAAACCATAAACATGCCGTTTTATAAAATTTGGGATTAGAACTGGATATGAGTTTTAACTCAGGTACTCACTAGCAATGTGATCCTGGGCAACTGGGTAAGCCTCTTTGTACTTCAGTGTTATTCTCCAGAACACTAAAGTAAAGCATACCACCGACTTGTGAGACAATGCCGTTTATGACAAGGAGAGGCCCTCCTGAGATACAGTGATGGTGCTCTGCCATGGTCAGGATGAGATGTGGGGCGAGGAATACATCCCAGGAAAAGGAACAGAATGTGAAAAGTCTCTGGGGTAGAAGAGAGGTAACGGACTATTGAAAAAACTGGGAAGATAGCCATATTGATTTATCCCAAAGTGCAAGGAGTATAAGTAGTGGGAGATGCTATCGAGGAGGCAGGAAAGGTGATTGCAAAAGCACCTAGAGCAATGGGAAGCCAGAAAGCATTCTCTAGAAGGGAAGAAATGTGATTCAATTTGCATTTTGCTTTTGACTGAATCATACCCCAATACTCATGGTTTTTGAACCTCTGCGTTAGATTTTGAACTCCAGTCTTCTTGGTATCAAAGTCTCATCCTTGTTCTGTAAACTACCCTATCATTCCCAATACATGCCAACTTAACTAGATAAACATTTGTCCTTTATGACTTCAGATAAAATATTCAGCCTTGTCACACATCACTAGGACTCTTGTAAGTTCTGTGTGAGCTATATAGTTTGACACAAGGCATGTGCTCAATCACTATCAGCTACAGTAGCATTAGTATTAGTAGTATTTTTGTGTTAGGCAGGGACAGATATAGAACACTTTAGCAAACTGATAAGGGACTTTTTTGATGAGAGATGCACCTTTCTGTACTTCTCACTTGAATTCTGTCTCATGCAAGCTGTTGCTGGGGGGCAGAAAGTCAAGAGATATTTGTCCTCTTGACTTACTTCTGCTGGGAAATCATTGCATCCTCCTGGACCAATTATTTATCTCTGACTTTTAGTTTCCCCATCTGTAATGATGATTGAGAATTTGAGTATAAGTCTTTTGGGGGTGTGAGGAGGTCAAAATGAACTAAAAGGGCTTAGAAGAGCCCTTAGAAGGACAATGCTAGTATGAATTTAAGGAAACTGATATCATTTTTAATGTTATGTTTGAAAGGTGATGGATTTACACAATGAATTCTCCTTAATAAATTGCTCTGTAATACCAACATAAAATGGCCCTAAAGTAGTCTAGACATAGCTGGTCTCCCTGGTATTAGTAAACTGAAGAAATGTCAATTAAGATAAATACCCCGAAGCAAAAAGCCATTAGCTTCTGAATCTAGGAAGAATCTAAACATCTTCCTCAGAACTCAGAATTGTACATAAATTTTCTTCACTGCCTTCCTGTGACTCAGATAAGAATGCACTCTTCTCCATTTAATGAAGGAGAGTCTGAAGAATACAGGTTAAATGACCCACTCAAAATCACACAGTCAGCCAGCAGCCATTAGAATTTAATATTTCCTGACTGAGTCCAGTGCTTTATAAGGATGTCATTGGACCTTTCCATGAAGCTATGCCTTCAGCCATCATAGCAGAATAATTCTGAGATCTCTTCCCACTTAATTTGTCAGTCATAGTCATTCATGTGATGATCTTGATATTTGCCAGTTGTGATACTATTTCAATAATATGCAATTACTTTATTTATACCAAGGCTGGCTTAAGTCCAAATTGTGAAAAAGTTTGTTTGTTGCTCAGGAACTCAGTGGTCCTGGTACTAATGGCTTCCATGGGTCTCTCTATCTCTTTATATAAGACCTGCTTTAGTTATTCCCCCCACATCTCCTAGTACTTTCACATCAAAGTTTATTCATCTCATGTCCTGTTATCAGTGTCTATAAAAGATGAATCTTTCTCAATATGATAATGATGATAATAGCTATAATAGCTACCTAGCTGAACTATCATAAAAAAACTTTCTGGGTCTCAGATTTTTTTATCCTTAATGATCATTTTTTAATTTTCATTTTTACATGCTTTATGAACTCATTGTCCTAAAAAATTAGCTATCAAGCCAACTGCATATATTAAGTAATAATTAATTTGTTTTCCCATTTTTAATTAACCAGGGACTTAAACAGCTGCTAGATGGAGCTCCTGATCAGCATGATATATAAGCTTTGTGACCACCCTGAGATGATTCTATCCAGTGAAAAGCAAGGAAGTTTACAACCTTGCTATATTAAGCTTTCCAAATGTCAAAAATTTGCTCTTGAAAAATATATTTTCTTCTGTTTAAAAAATACTTCAATTTTAGGAAATCAAGGATAGAAACTTCTAAGTAATTTCTCTTAAATTTTAGGGTAAAAGTTATAAGTGTTTCCAAGGGATAGTGAAATGACTTTAATTTTTTTTGACAAAATACCTTTATAATTACTTTGATAATTTTAAGATCAGCTTTATCTTAGGTGAATGGCCAAGACACATTTTTACAATAATGCAAAAATATTTGCTGGTACCTGCCAACTGACAAGAATTAATATGCCCAAGAGAAATGCATTTTGCCCTTTGTCTCAATGAGATGATAGCTTAGGGAGAGAGGTCTTTAGGCATCCCTTATTTACGGTTCATTTTTTATTTTTAACCTCTATCACTGAATGAAGGTGGTATGAAATACATGATCAAAGACAATAGAAAGATGAAAATGGGGGAATGTAACTAGTTCACACATAGAAAAGTTCATTTATTATTTATGAAGAAAAAAATCCACTAGAATCTTTCAACCTAAAAATTTTTTTATTATGCATTAGAAAAAGTTCAGTTTCAACCTTTGTTAGGATTTATTTTGACATTGCTACAAGAAATGTCCATATGATTTTCTTTTCTGTCTAATCAGTTAATTTGGGGGCAAATGGTATTTTCTACATCAAGTTTGACATATGGGCAAATATTTTTATCCCTATACCAGCTGATCCTCCTAAATTCCTTATTGTTTTCTTCTTTATCCTCCCAAGCCATTACCCACTTTATCATACTATTAGCTGAAAAGAAAAGAAATTGAACCTTGGTTTAAAAAAATCAAGTTGCATTGATCATCAAAGGCAATTACTTTTGGATGGAGGGAAATGTAAATGAAATAAATTGACAGATGTTTAACAAGAGAGGCAAAGTCTATGAGGGATAAAACCTGAAGTCCAAACTTGGTTAAGAATCTTAGTTACCCTATCATTTACTAGTCTCATGGAATTGAAGATGTTACCAAATTTTCCAGAAGCTTGAGGTTTACTATCTAACTATGTCACATCTTATCACACTGCGACTCCAAAGTACCTTCCTCAGTAAATGTAGACTAAGCCAGACATAGGACACCTGTTATAATTAAATCCTTAATTCTTGGTCAGCTTTCCAGGATCCCTTTAAATGCTACTTTTTCTGAGACCTACCCACTGACACTAACAGGATAAGACTTCTCTTTCCTTTGAACCTTTGTAGCATTTTGAATTTTTTATACATGGTGCCTTAAATCATAGAAAGGTACTCATTTTCTCTCTCACTAGATGATGGACACATTTAACTGTTTCAGTGAGGGCCTTTCTACAAGTTCATATTCACAAAGTGTCTAGGTTAGAATTTTATGAAGAGGGAATCCTAGATGACATGCAATGAATGAGTGAGTGAATTAATTCAGTTCCTAGTTTTTAAGATGAGGGCACTAAGTACCTTGTATTCAATGTATTTTGACTGTATGGCTTGCGCCATAAGACATTTGGAAGAAATGATCTGATTCCACTGGAAATAGTGATGGGGCTAATAAGGGCATTTACATTTTTTTGTTTTGTTTAATAAAAAACTCGCCAAAAACAGTGGGAAGGAGAGAGAAAAGTTGCCATGACAACCTCCAACGCTGTGCCTCTGAAGATTCAGTTTATACATCTAAAAAATATGCCTCCATTTATTCTTTCCATAGAGATTTAGACTTAGTTAACTACTAAACAGTTTTATGGAGGAGGTTTTAATGATACCTGTCAATTTTAGAGAAGGCAAAGAGTGAAAAATGCTTCTCAAAGCTGGTAAATGCACTTTTTTATTTACCAGATTAAATGTGTTTGAGGAATGATGGGGGCTAGGGCTCAGATCTAGTCCAGAAGGTCAGCACCTATGCTGATCTAACAACATGGTCTGGACATATTACCCACTCTATCACACTATTCACTGAAAAGAAAGGAAACTGAACGTTGGTTAAAAACCAATTTGAATTGATCATCAAATGATCATCAAAGATAATTACATTTAGGTGGAGGAAAAATGTAAATGAAATAAATTGATATGTTTATCAAGAGAGGCAGTCTATGAGAAGTAAAGCTTTAAGTCTAAACAATTAAGAATTTTAACTACTCTGGCATTTACTAGCCACATGAAATTGAAGATGTTACCTAATTTGCAACAGTCTGTGTTTTTTTTTTTTTTTCATGTGTAAAGTGAAGAAGCACATACTTCATTGGGGTATAGTGATGTTTAAAATTCTGTCACAGGACATGGTGTATATAAAATCAGAAAATGTTAGCTGAAGATGGTAATGATGGTAGTGATGGTGATGATAATGGTAGTGAAGATGATGGTTGATGATGGTAATGGTGATACTGATTTCCTTCTGTGCCTAGAATTCTATTACATATGTAGGGTGCATCCAAAAACTCTTATATAGAATTTAGCCTCCAGGAGATTGTGATTTAATATGAAATATGTAATAATTACATTTTATAATTAATTAGAAATAAATTTCAAACTCCGGATGATAATACCAAGGACCTTGATAATGTCTCCTACTACCCATCTTCTTTTCATATTTCTTGCTACTGTTCCAACACAAGCTAAAGTGAAGCCATACCCAATTACTTTCTATCCTCTGAGCTTATGCACCAAACTCTCATAGTTCCTGGTTTTATGCATACCACATCTCCCTGACATACCCTTGTTCTTCTTATGTGGAATTTGTTTTTATCTGTTAGGAAGCATTTCTTTCCATTAACAATTATGATGTATGTGCCTGATACCGATAGGCACCTGGATAGAAAGCCCAGGGAAACATGGTATCTGTCCTTGGGAGGGGGGGAGACTTTTTGTTTGTTTTTACTGTTTTGGATGTCCTTAACATATTTGCTTCTTTCTTTTATATCTTCTTTCTTATCCCAAAGGCTGAGTGTAGGGTTTGACATGCAATAGATGATACATGTTGATAAAATAAAATAACAAGATAAAAGCCATCGTAGTATGGAGATATTAAATTAGAGATGTTTTTGTAGTAGCAAAAGGGATAATTCTTATTGTCTCCAATGAATTCTTATTATCTCTTAGATGCTAAGAGATGCTATCTAGAAAGAGACACTTATTCAGACAGGATCTGCACATTTTGAATGGGCAAATGCTAGAATATGTCTGAGAATCACAAACAAGTGGGCATTACAAATCTGTGTGTTCCGTTTAACATTGAATGCAATATTGGAAACCAGGACATGTGACATTGACTACTGGGTGAATTAGTAATGTATTTGAATGTACCTTGATTCTATTTCAAAGCCAATTATATTTTTTACTCTATAGTATTCATTGTTTTTTTTTTTTTTAGAATTAAATAGAAGATATTCTTCTATTTGTGTAGACCTTAGAGGAATGGATAAAATTGGAAGTCACTGTTTGTATGCACAGTGATTGGGTTGTCCTTTTGTCTTTATATGTACTGTAAGTGATTGTAAGCCTTTTAATGAAGTGCCTCCAAGGACAGGTCTTAATATTTGAAACATAAGACAGGTCCTTTCAGAGAAATTCTGCTTCTGAGATGAGTGGATCTTTGATTTCCTTACCACTTGTGTGATGCTTATTTCCTTTTTGTTTATTTGTAATATTTATCATAGGCTATATAAGGTACTGTGCCAGGCTCTATATATGGGGTGGAGCTAGATCAAATGTGTGCTGAAAAATATAAGGTAGATGATCAGAATCTCTAAGAAAAGATAACAGATGTAGCCCTATTCCCCAGGGCACAGCTTTTTACAAAAATCTATTCCCAACTCACCCTTTCCAATCCCCAGAGCAATAATTAGTGACCTATTTTGAACCTGAGTGGTTGGATGCATTTATCATGAGGGAAAAAAGTGTGTTGTTGATTAGAATTTCTTCTAAGGCAGAAACAAAATAGTTGTATCATTTTCTTCTTTCTCTTATTCTCTTTTGGTCTCCACTACCAGACAGATTAAAATAAATTTTAAAAAGTTCTCCTTTATTCCTACCCTATCAAAACTGGTAGTGAGACCTTTCACTTACTATCATCTGAACTCCTTCATTCCATCCTTGAAGAACTTAACTAGTGTCCTCTGAAAAGGGTCTGAGCAATGAAACTCCAGGAAATGTCCAAGGCAAAAGCATCAGGCTCTTCTGTGCTGGGCTGGTGGCAAGGTCCCAGCTCTGTGTGGCTGTTGCTCATGAAGTATGGACTCGTATGCACCTTACTTTTTTTTAAAGCGAATGTGTGGAAGAAACACGTTTATTATAGGAGCAACCCACTGCCCCCATGGACAGATGCTAAATAAAACATTCTTCTCAGCAGATTGCTGGGTTGCAAAGAGTTTGTAGTGACCAAAGTTGTCAAAATAGCACTACCAAAGGCACGAGGCTGAGATTCGTGACTTTGATGGTAGAACTTTTTATTGTAGAGGTATTTGGCCTCTAAAAACAATGAATTTTCATGAAATGTCTTTCATAATCTTTTTACTTAGGCTTATCATGCATCATCTTCAGAAGAATTGATGAATTTAAATATGAAGGAATGAAAGTTTGTGAACATTGAGGGAATTGCCCATTTTTATCTAATTAGGAAATGGTGAAATTCAAATCCTGCTCCTCCTCTCTACATTTTTAGGACTTTTGCTTTTTCTTTCCATAACCTGTCCAGATGTATTGATTCCTGAATATAATACTGCTGATGAGCTGTTAGTAGTTAGGAAATTTTCCATTAGTGCTTTCTAGAACTGATAAAGAGAGAACATATATAATACAACTGACCAGGAATTAAGCATGATCTAAGACCATGTAGTGAGAAAAACTAATTATAGGAAAGACCAAAACCTGGACTTTTCCCTCATTAACAGTGTTTCTTAAATGAAGTATGATGGGTTTTGCATGTGATTGTGTAATAATTATATTCTTTATTGTGTATTTCCTAAATAATTTTACTTTGTTAATGGTTTCACTTACAAATGTTTGCTTTCTGTATTGTGTGGTTAAAACTAAATGGTTTTAAATCTTTACTTTAAAAATCCCTATGTAAAAGTGGCCCTTCTCACATAAAACTGGTCTTGCCATGGATTTTAATCTATTTCTAATGCTGTTTAACAGGACAAAACACAACCAATGTGACTGTCATTTTTATCATTAATGCTGTTCAGTTTGGGCTGGATTGTTTTATGCTTAGTATGTTGATGTGTTGCTTGGACATATTGTGGTCTAATTCAATTGAAATGAGAAAATATGTTTCTTGTATATTCAGGATTCTGTGGTTGGTCTTAATGAGGCAACAGACATGGGGAAAAATGTGGAGAGCTTAGCACCCCAGTGGGAGAAAACAGTATATGACTAAATAATGAAAATATAAGGCTGAATGACATATGTATCATCTTATAGGTAAATATTGCCATGGGAAGAAAAGTGAAAAAAGCAATTAAATTTGACAGAGAGGACTGGGAAAAGTTTCACAGAAGTGTGACATTGGAGCTGGGTGTTCAGGGATGAGTTAGATTTTCTTCTATAGAAGAGTGAATGAGAAGGATCCAGGCTGAAGAAATATTGAGATTAACAGAGTTATTGGGGTATGAAAGTACAGAGAACCACTAGGGGTTGACACAAATTGATATATGACTGGAGAATTAGAGTGAAGGTAAAGTATGTTAGGGCATAAATCCGGAAGCTGTGGTTTTCAGATATGTAAGCTCGATAGATTTAGCAAATAAAACTGCATAATGACCCATTAAATTAGAATTTCAGCCAAACAAGAAGTAAATTTTTAGTGTAAGCATTTTACAAAGGTTGGATTGGAGCGCATATGTACCAGAAATTATTTATTGTCTTTCTAAAAGTCACATCTAGTTAGGTATATCCTATATTTTGTCTGACAATGCTGTAGGGAGAGGTAGAACTACACAGCAGTACAGATGGATATTAAGAAAGGGACACAGAAGGGACCCTTTATCCTTTGAGTTTGATAAGTTGATATTTCTCACCTGGTCTTCATCTTCTCACATCTTTCAAAATGTTAGCAAAAATGGAGGAGTCTGATAACTCAGGTGAAGCTCTGACTGTTTGATACTATCAAATGCTAAAAAAGTAAATTAGAAGTGTGACAGTCTTTGCATGGCATTAGAATGCCACCAGAGGACATTGACTGCAAAAGAGGTATTAATTAATTAAGTGGACAATGTTACTTGGCTTGCTGGTATCAACCAGCATCTGCAACTGGTCACTCCAGTACTCCAGGACTTACATGGTGGATTATGATGGATGTGAGTATGTTGGCAGAGTCAGAACCCATGTATACCTCCTCCTTCTCATCAAGGATGAAGTAGATTGCATGAATCCAAGAACCTAGGTGTGGAAGCAGAAGTAGCTGTGCACATGGGAAGATTTGTGATTCCTATTTCCACCACTTAAGGCTCTGTGGGTCAGGAGCAAGGGTCTGTAAACCATGGCAGATGGGTCAAATGCTACCCAGAACTTATTTTTCAAGACCCCAAGAATGATTTTTGTATTTTTAAAGGATTATATTTTTTTTAAAAGGGATTCATGATAGGAACTACTAAAAGTCTAAAATGTTTACTCTTTAGCTCTTTTGGAAAAGTTTTTCTGATTCCTGGTCTAGAAGTTCTAGGTCCCAGAGAGGAAGGATGCTTCTAAAGGATAAAATAAGAGTCATATCACACCTAAAGCTACAATTGCCACCTAGTTACTGTGGATATATATCATAGGCTTGTAGGTCATCAGGCACAGAATGGGACAACTGGAAGGATGGACCCTGGTTTTCATGAGGAGGTAGAGTTATTGCTATCTGTTTTTGACAATTGATTTATGTATTGAAGGATCTCTTATTAGTCTATTTTAACTTAGATGTGCAAGTGTGTAAACCATGTTCTGACAAGAACATAGTGACCAGAGACTCAGGTTCTTTAAATATGAGGGTCACTTTTCCATGAAAGTTCCCATTCTTGTGGAAGGTCTATTTTATGGATTTGTGGATGAGCCAGAAAAGACGTCTAGAATGAGTATAAGAAGAGGGAGATGATGATGTTGCAGCAACACCCCTCCTTTTATAAGATTTTCCTGAAACTGTCACTAACTAGGATCCTGGACTAACATTATCTGGATAGAGTGAAGTTCATGTGGGAAGCAATGGTTCTGAGTGTGCAAGGGGCGATGGGGATGTGGTGGTTGCTGCTCCTCTGGATTTCATTGACCAGACCAATGCACAATGCAGCAGTGGTTGCTAATGGCCCATAGTTGCCCACTTCTCCTGAGAATTGCCCTTGGCTGTGCAGGAGCTGCCTCAGCTAGAAAGTTCGTTCCATTTTCCCTAGGATCAGTCTATTGGAACAAATGGCTAGCTTCACGCTTCACAGTGGCACGAGTGCTGGGGTGACCTTCATTCTCCAGAGGTTCTTGGGTATCACGTTCCAGATGAGCTCAGATTCATGCTGAGTTTTCTCTCTTGCCTCACAAGATTTCCTTCTCATCCTTCCCTTGGGGGAACTCCTGAATGAGTCAGTTTTACATGAATTCTTGTTTTAGGTTCTGCTTCCATGAGACCTGACTTATGGCAAAGTTCTATATGACCTGGTCACTGTATGTCTTGTTTATCTCATTTCCTGCTATTTATCATTTTTTATATTATATATATATATATGTATATGTATATATGTATATATATATATGTGTGTATATATATATATATATATATTTTTCCAGCGGTACTGACTTCCTTCCTGTTTCTTCACATGCTAACCACCTGCCCCTCAAGGTCTTTATACTTATTCTTCCCTCAGCATCAACCTCTGTTCTCTTAATAGCCATTAGGCTTGCCCCTTAACTTTTTATGTATAGTCTAATCAAATGTCACCTGCTTAGAGGAGCCTTCTCTGAATATCATCCTAACATATGACACTGTGCCTTCCTATTTCTCTGCTACTAAGTCTATCTTTCTTTATTTATTTTTTTAGTTGTTGATAGTCCTTTATTTTATGTGGTGCTGAGAATCGAACCCAGTGCCTCACACATGCCAGGCAAGTGCACTACCTCTGAGCCCCAGCCCAGCCCTCTACCTTATTATTTTTATGTATTTGTCGCTGACATTGTACTATACATATATTTTCTCTATTTGTGTATTTTCTACTCCCCTGTCTAGAATATAGGCACTAAAATGGGAGGAAGTTTTCTATTTCATTTACTGCAATGTCCCTAGTGTTTGTAACATTTCTATAGTAGACACTCAAAAAAGAATATTTCTGTATGTCACTCTACTCATCAATAAATTGTAAATATTGAATTCAAACCCAAATTTGTATGACTTCAAAGATCCAACTTTGGGTTTTGAACCCTGTCACTGCAAAATCATTGTTTCTAGCTCCTTCATTTGCCAAGTTGTTTATTCCAAATCACTTTGACATCAGAATTCCAGAGGGGATAAAATTCCTGAAATCCTCATACGTTGGTTAAGGCAGTGCATCTGCTATAACAAATAGAATCCAACATTTTCATGGTTTAACACAACAAGAACTTATAGTTTTCTCAAATAAAACCCACTGGGTGGGGTTGGAGGGAGATGAATTGGCATTTTATTCTGTGCAGGAATTCAGAGTTCTCTGCTGATGGAGGTATACCATACTTAACGGTTTTTAAGGTTTCTGTGAGGGTCAGTGGAAAAATTTCAGAGATGATATGAGAGAGAAAATAAGAACCTGGTATTTTTTGTATTGGCCAGGTCTAGAAGTAATATACATCCCTTCCACTAGCATTGGATTGGCGAATAGTCAGTCATATTGTCCCACATGGCCACAAAGAAAATTTGAAAATGTAGTGCTTATTCTGCCAGTACATTCTTGGCAATGATTCTACACAATGGAAAGGAACACAGATCTTTGATGGGCAATGAATCACATCTACCACAAGCTCCCTCCTCTGCCCCTGGTTATTCATGTGCATCCTTCCTTCCAAGACAGAACACACTCTCCTTTCCCATGGGAGAATGCCCAATGTTCCATTCAGTTACTGTGTCTCCATCACCCTGGAAACAGAATCTCCCACTAGTTGACTAACTTTGATCAGAGAAAAGAAATGCTGCAGGAACTCTTCAAGCCTCTGAGATAAATTTATAGAGGAGAAAAGAGATTCTTGGTCTTCACTCCACTGGGGATGAATTTCTCTTTGCTAGTCATTACCTTCTTGAGATAGAGCTACTGGAATTGCTCAGTAATATTATATCTTTTCACGAAAACAGATGGCACTAAAATTTGGATGCGGTCTTATTAAGTTATTCAAAGATTACTTTACCTCTCCCAATAGATGCTCTGTGATTACAATTATAACATTTGCAAATCTTTGCTTAGTTTGTTTAAAAGCATTTCTTGATTTCCTTTTTGTTATCTCACTATACACTAGTTAGGGAGAAATATGTCTGCTGGATTTCCAAAAGACAAAGAGAAGCCATTACTTTTTTGGAACACATCACCTGCAGTCACTAGGGGACATTGCTACTGCTTGTGTTAAACACCCCAGGCACCCTCCCATTGCCAATTGAGTTAGCACCAGATCTATCATTGAAGGAACCATTAAGTTATTCAATTATCTTTTCCATGCTGAGAGCAATGCAGGAAAGTTTTCCCTCAACATTGTATTTGACAATGAATAAAATGAGAGTGGAATCCTGTGACTAACATCTTGTTTTAGTGTCCTACAAATTTGTTATTATTTTGACAGTAAGATTAAAAGTTGGGATACATTAGGAATTAGGAAACAAGCAAACAAATGTGTGTGTGTGTGTGTGTGTGTGTGTATGTACTTGTGTTCATTTATTTGACCATTGTAGCTGCTTGTTAAATCAATCAAATCCAATTAAGGACACCTACCAATATCCATGACCTTGTGTAGTCATCTCTTAAAGTGACTCTAGGTTTGGTTCTGTGGTGGTTTTGTCCAATAGGACACAGGTGAGCATGACACAGGCAGCAACCTGTTTGCAAATATTGAGAATGCTATTACCTAGGCTAGTCTGAAGCCTGGAATGGTTTGCTTAAGAGATCATGTAGAAATTTACCAAGGGTCTATGGCTGAAAGCCTCAGCTAACCAACTGTTATATGATGAAGGACACATTGGACCACGCAGCTCCAGTTGAAGAGCCACATGATTTTGAGTTCATGAGAGTCTCCAGGAGAAACAAGCTAAAATCCCAGTAAACTCAACCCAAAAGGCATAATCTTGAGAAAATACATGGTTTTGTTACTTTAAGCCTCTGGGTTTTGAGTTGGATGTAGAGGAATAGATAACAGGTGATACAACTATGTCATATTTATTTGAAAAGGTGCTTTCCAAGCATGACAATTCTCATGTCTATTGCTACAGCTCTAATCCTTGACACTGTCATCTGTCATTGACTACTCCCCACACTCTAACAAGGCAACCAATTTGCTGCAAAAAATTCTGGCTTCCAGCTAGGTAGTTTCACCAATTCTTTCTTACTTTTTTGAAAGATCTCAGATCTTTATTTTCATTCTACTTTGTTTCCCCATTTCATAATAGCTGTCCTTGACTCCATCAGTTTAAAGTTTCTTCCAGTTCTGTTGTCCACTGTTGAGGCAGGGGACTGACTGGTTAAACTCTTCCAGTCAAGTTTTCTTCCCTTTAAAATGGGAGGGCTGAGATATTTATAATGATTTGTTATCCTCAATCAGTTTTAATTTTTAGCCTTTATCCTGTCTGGTAACTCTCCTATCTTTTATATTCTCTATATTGCATTTTCTTGAAGCCCATTCCAGTAAAACTTTAATCTCACTTGCTTAGAGTTCTCTATGTTGAGGTGGGAAGAAAATAAGCTCCACAATCAGGCATAGTTTTGAGCTCTGTAACTTTGTACTTTTACAAGGCATTTTCTAACATATCTGAGTTATGTGTGTATAGTATATATAAATTCAAATATACACACATATGTATACATGCAAGCGTGTATATTAGTAATGAATACATAGTAATACTTTCTTTTACAGATTTATTGGTAGGGTACAATAATGAAAATATGAAGTTCCTTGGACAGTTCCTGTAAAATAAGGCAGGGATGCAATGAATGTTAATGATCATGATAACCCTTATCCTAAAGATTAGTGATAATAATTTAAAGAACATTAAACATTGTTCTCCCTCAAGAACATTTTTCTTGGACTTTTATGGGAGTTGAATGACATTGGAGGACTAATGACAATTATAAAGCAGGAATTGTTGAGCACTTGCTACCCGACAGGCACCACTGTAAATATTTTACACGTATTAACTTGTTGAATATTCACACAGACCCCTTAGAGAGTATACTATTTTTGTTCCTATTTCACAGTAGAGGAAACTATACATAAAATTATGCCTGGACATAAACTTGCTAAAGGCAGCCCAGCTCACAGGGGCAGTGCCAGAATTTGCCCAAGGGAAAGTGGTTTGAAACCTGTACTCATAAGTGCCACTCAGCTGTGCATTCCTGCCTCTTTGGGATTCATTTGATGACTGATTGATGGATTATTTTTGAAGCACATGACAATTTTTTTTGAAGTTGGTTTGTTCATTGTTCTGCACACAGACTTTCATTATTCAAGTATATCGTTTTTAATTCTGATTTAAGTTCAATAAGCATCAACTTTTCTTCCATTTTGATGACTAAATTTTCTTTAAAAAGAAAGTCCATCCCTGTCCCCTCCTCCCAAGTATAGGAGGAAACACTTGTAGTGAGAGGATTCTTTCCTTTGTACTTGACATAACCATGAATTTGAAATTATAGAATTGAAGTATTTTAAAGACCTTCTTCTAACCCTGCCATTAAACATGATAAGAAACTGAGGCTAAATATTTTTTCTTTATGCCATTCATTCTTTTGTTGACCAAGGTGGAAAACTCCTAAGACCGGTTTCCATTCTTCACCCAGGTAAGTTGTTTTCCAGGGGTTGCAGGGAATCTCAGTTGATACCCCAGGAGGTGAGGGCTGCAGAAGCCTTACAGTCAAACATGGAGGTAGAGTGCCATGATTTTTAAAATACTGATGGGGCATTTTAAATAAAGTGAGACCTGAAACTTTCTAAGCTTTTTTTGGTTTCTCTTCTCTAAAGAGTTTTAAGGCCCTTTAGTTAGATTTTATTTTTTTCAAAAAAATTTCCCCCTTCAAATCCTAGTTTTAAAAAGACAGTGCATATGTCAACTCATTTTTCTCCTAGGGCAAGAGGAACTCAATGTGAGCTATTCAGTGTATGCCATTTCACAAACCCATACTGTACTTGAAATTGTCTCTCAGAGGAAGGAGGGAGTCAGTATAAACTATGAACTTTAGGAAGAAAAAAAGTCATTTTGAACAATTCACAAAATCTGGTTATTTCAGTGCTCCTGGAACCCAGTTGTCTGTCATTTTTATATTTATTTGAAATATTCCACAGAGGAGTTTCAATCCTGAGCTCTGTGACAATGTTAAAGGGACATACCTTTCTTTTTTCCTTTTTTCTTTTCTTTTTTTTTTTTGTATTTTTTAAGTTGGTGCATAATAATTGTTCATAATGATGAGTTCATTTGATATATTCATAAATACACAATGAATAATTTGGTATATTTTATTCCTTATACATCCCCTTTCCAATCTTCCTTACCTGCTACCAATCTCTGATGTGTAGTCTACTGGGATCTTTTACTTATCTACACAAAGCTCTCATTTTCTTATAGTTTAAAAATTTTAATTTAATTTTAAATCTCCATTATCCTGTTTTGCCTTTAACAGATCTGTTATGTGAATTGCACTTGGTAATTTAGGGCTATCGAGGTATCCTTACTTTGTGAGACTTTAATGCAGGATATTGTACTAGGGGTTTGAGATAAAAAGATGAAAATATGGGAAAGATATTTAGAATGACAGAATAATAGAAGCTGAAAGTTTTAGACCACTGACAGGTAAGCTACAAGGGTGTGAGGATAGGAGACGGCACTAATGCCCTCACTTTGGGTTCTGGTGACCCGACACTGATGATATCTTTGAATAAAGTAAATCTCTCTAGAAGCTATTTTTTTTCCTCTAGAAAATAACTCCTTCATTTTTTCCACCTTCACATTTCATCTTAAAATTCATGTGACTACACACACATGAACATAGAATTTTAATGTTGGAAAAAAATTAGTTTTGATAATATTTCTAATAAACATATGGTGATAGGTGCTACAGAAATACACTACTCCTCTTCTTCAAGGATCCTTGGAGGCCAGAGGGCATTCCGTCAGTTGAGACGGTTTCATGCTATTGATATGAATAGTTGCATGGGGAAATGAATATAGTGATGTTGACAGGATTTCTAGGCAAATTCAAGCACTGAGACTCTTTCCTCTTTGGACAAACCTAATCCATAGAATTAGGTCTATTGTATCATGCTGGATGGACCATGTGACTGTGAGAAAAACCTTTGTCCTCAAGTCAGAGTCACGGGCATCAAGTCCTGATTGACCATCATATTATAGGAGATAAGTTAAATTTCACTCACCTTCAATTTCTTATCTCTAGAATGGGAAAAGTGAGCCCTGCTTCCTTTTTACCAGTAAGCCAATGTGGTCACAGCATGACTGCTTATTTTATATTTCTCTAAAAAGTACTATCGTTTTATTTTATTATAACCACCTGCTGGAAGGAGGGAGTTCTGTATTTTCATAGTCTCTAGGCTTTTAGAGGAATATGGTAAGTTCTGGGTGGAAATATTTTTAAGAGCATGTATTTTTGTTTCAGATGGATTTGGATCCTAAGCCTGGCTCTTCCACTTGTCTGTGTGACATCAAACAAGTTTCCTAAATTCCACTCACTTTCCATACCTGTAAATTGAATAGAATAATATAAACTTCACGGTATTATTATAAGAAAATCAGATAATACACAAAAGTACATTAAATAATACGAGAAGTAATGACATGCACCCCAGATAGGGAGTACTCTGATAGTGATAAATAATACATTTCATTGGCTGTGTTAACTTTCCTTCTTTTCCTGTTCCTTCTTTGTGACTCTCCTTTTTCTCCTTTCTCTCTTTCTTCTTACTTCTTTTCTTCTTCCTTCCTAAGTGAAATCCCAAAGGATTCTAGAGTATGTAGAACATCATCTCAATGATGTTCCTAAAGACTTAATGTATATTAACTCAATTAATCCTTACAAAAACCTTAGATATTTTCCACATTTGGAATATTATTAACCAAGGCTCAGAGAGGTTAGGTAATTGCTGCCAGGGCACATAGCCAAAAAATAACAACACTGGAACTTAAACATGGGTTTGGCTGCCTGTATGGTTCTTTTAACAGCTTGATTCTGGCTCAGGCACAGTTAAATGTTATAATATATTAAATAAAATAATTTTGTAAAATATAAAGAGCTATACAAATATGGAATACTATTATGATTGTTGTGAATTATTAAAATAAAACATTTGTACTGCTGGCCTGACTTGGAGGCCTTTTAAAATGTAGCGTTAGTCTCATTTATCTGTCAGATGAAGCTGTCTGGTTCCTTCCTGGCCAACACAGCAGTCTCAGTGCAAAACTCAAGTAGTGCATTTAGTGTTGCTTGTCTTTTCATGTACAATATATTAGGGAAGGACAAATAAGACAGGTCAGTGTCTGTTTCCTTTTCCTGCTAGAGATAGGAACAAGTTGAGTGATGAGGGAGGGGTCATCTACCCAAAATGTGTCGTCTTTTGACAGTCAAGGGAGTTTTGGGGAGTCATGACCCCAGAACAGCTATGGAGAAGGGCAATGGGAGCTTGCAGGACACTGAGCTGGATACAGGGAATGGGAGGGCCTGTTTCCTGGGTCTGTACAACCCAATACAGAGCTGAGAGCTGATCTAAAACAATAGGTTGAAGATATGAAGAGCATGACAACAGGATTTATTTATCTAGCTTTCTTCCCAAGCTAACTGCCTTCCCCCCCCCAAAAAAAAAAAATCCAGCAATGAAACAGAACCCTCCCCCCCACACACACACAACACAATGACCTATTTTAATACTGATGTGTAACTGGCAGAGCAAGCATTCTGAGGCAGCAAGATGCACTAATCTGTCATTGGTGGAGACAACAAAGGAGGAAGATAATAGGTTAGAAATATCCTAGTAGAAAACTCACCAGGGATCTTTGACTAGTTTTTACCCCTTCTTGGCTATTTTTCAAGTTTCCTTTTCTTCTTCCCTTTCTTTTTAAATTAAGAAACAACCAGGAGTGTTTGCAGGACAATGTTGGATGTTTTCCCCCAAGCATCGATATAATATTAGAACTTGAACCTGGCTAATTTAGAAGAACTAGGAAAGGTCCATGTGAATAACTCAGTGACTCTCTACAAAGTTCTATCTGGACTTTTTTACCTCCAGGGCATTGTCCAGAATCCAGCTGAGGAAATTTGAATACTTTCCTTCGAAAATTTTCTTTTCTCACCTACCTCTGTTTCTCACTTTTCGGTTGACTTAAGCAAATCTATCATTATGCACATGTCCCATTTAACTCTTGGTGTTTTACCCATGGGTTTAATCATTCTTAAAAAAGAACAGGGAAAAAACTGTCATTGAGATTATACTCATAAGCTAGTCTCTACTGTGAATTTAATTGACATTCAGGGAATTTTCAGTCATTTACTCTATTTAGCTACTTAATCTATATCTATTTATACACACACACACACACACACACACACACACGCAGAATATCAACCTCATGGTTGAACACAGATCCTAACAGCTGTTTTGTTTTGAGTATCTTTCATATGTTAGAATCTGTACCTATCATTTCTACATACAAAGCATCTCAATGCATCTTCACAGTGATCTTGCAAGGTATATGCCATTATAGGAGTTCCACTTAGCCATAGTTTCATGTTCTACAGTTTCAGTTATGAGATACACTGGGGGTTGAAAATATTAAATGGAATATCCAGAAAAAAATTTATAACTTTAAATAATTTTCATTGCATTAAGCTTATTACTATAATTTCCTATTTTTCAGGTAATGTTTTTAATTTCTTACTGTGACTTATATAAACTTTATCCCAGGTATGTATATATAAGAAAAAAATCAAAGTTTACATAGGATTTGATGTTTTCATATATCCCCTAGAGGTCCTCCTGGCAGATCAGGGAGGATAACTATGCTACTTTTTATAAAAGGAAGTTTAGTAACTTTCCTTAGACAAAAAAAAAAAAAAAGAGTAGAAGTTTTTATATCATAATTAATTCCCAAATCTAGTTTTTCAAGTATCACACGATTTCCCATTCTTTATTAGGAGGCTATAAATTAGTAGTTGTTAGAGCAATGCCTTCTTTATCTTCTCAACTATCAGTGTACAGAAGAGAAAACAGTGTTGCAGGTGTTAAATTGACTGGTACAAGGCAACATTGAAAGCTATACAGTGAGATTTTAGAGATTTTTCTAAGGTAGAGTAAAAGTTATCACATAGGAGATGGCCTGTGAAATTAACAAAGTAAGAAAGAGCAATAGTTGAGCAGGAATGAAGGAATTTTTTATATTTATCCAGTTACTTTGTTACATGAAAGAAAAGATATTTCTTTGCCCAAGAAATTTCTCTATGAGAAAATATGATTTTTGATGGAAAAATATAGCAAGTAATTAATGCCACAATAAGGATGTAAACACTTTGATGGGATGGATGACTGTCTTCTCTTTGTTCTGAAACTGGAGAGCATTCATTTATCTTGCCCTGCTTAGTTTACCTCTAATTTTGCTTCAATGAATAGGTTTCATTCCTTGTGATTGTAACTTAAGAACTTCAGTAGCAAACAATATCCCAACTCCCATTTCACTGCAGCAGTCCCAAACAGTTGTCACCATCAATAGGATGATGTATCCTACCACAATTTTCCATGGGACTCAATATCAGGTGGGGAAGGTGTGAACCAAAGCTGTGACAGACCACATGTAAGACGCCCTCATGGAAACGGACTCAGCTCTACTGTCACTTCCTATATGGCCCAAACCTCCAACACAGTACAGTTTCCCTCACCTTGTGCCAAATTGATATATGGGCCCAATAGGGCTACAAATGATACCTACCTGGATTGTTTTCTTGTGGTCTCTACCTATGAAAGTGTACAATTCACTTGGATTAAATGAAAAAGAGGAAATCCAAACTCATCTAGACCAATGATATCTAATAGACATGAACCACATACACAATTTTAAAACTTTCTGTTAAAATAGTGCCAAGAAAAGGTGAAATTAATTTTAATGGCTATTTCACCCAATATATGTTACTATACAGTGAAATAACCAATGTAAAAATGATGCATAACATATTTTGCATTCATACCGACTTTGTGAAATTTGTTGTCTGTTTATACTTATAGCACATCTCTATCTAAACTGCATTGAAAATGCTCATCAGCCACCTGTGGCTATTGGCTGCCATATTAAACAATATGGGCCTCACCTTGGCAGTGTGGATGTAAAAGTGGGTTTCTGTTTTACTGAAATTTGCACTAAACATGGTTTTAAAACAATTATGATCAGTCAATAAAATATTTTTAAAATTCCTACCATGTACTGTCCTATGTTCTTGGCATATGGTGTAAAATAAAGATTCCCCTCATTCTCTCTCAAAGAAGTTTACTCCTAAATGGCTGCATTGGGAGAGGGTTGGTAGGGAAATCTGAACGTGTATTTCAGAGGAGTTTGTTTTAGTGTTCACATGTCTATCCATAGGAGAGATGGTTTTTACAGGACATTAATGAGCTTACTCTTCAACTATATCCCCTTCCTCTACATAACAAAGAACATAAATATCACCCCTTCCCCACCCCTGGGCATCTTCAGAATAAGAAATTCCAAGACAAAAGGGCAGGATGGCCCCAGCGCAGAACACACCAGAGAGAGATGTGCAGAACTAGGCTTACACCAAGAGAAAAATCTGGTCATTGCAGTCAGGCATTTTACCAGCTGTGTAAAATCATGGGCAAAAGCTTGCTTATTTTCAGTCTAACCTGTGGAATTTTTGATGGGGACTAAAAGATACAACTGCAACTTCAATAATGACCTTGGTATTAGAAACTGCACAGCCTGGCCTAGGGTGCCAACAACATGGGAGCAAAGTGGAAATTCAGCCAGTCTTAGGAGAACCCCTCAGCCAGACGAGAGCTCTCCAAGCTTAGGTCTTGCTTTTCAGTAGCCTTTTACTGAGAAAAACTCAGCATTCTGGTGTAATGAAATCCTTCCAGCATATACTCTCAGAGTGTTCTTTATTATATTCTTTATTATAACTCTTACTCATTAGACTTTGAGTAGCCTAAGCTCTATAAGGGCAGACATGGGAGCAATGCA
The DNA here is from genome assembly GCF_021218885.2 of Marmota monax. Classification (NCBI taxonomy): domain Eukaryota; kingdom Metazoa; phylum Chordata; class Mammalia; order Rodentia; family Sciuridae; genus Marmota; species Marmota monax. The sequence continues at coordinate 2,856,785 of NW_026694339.1, forward strand.
TGCTACATAGTAAATGTTCAATATAAACTTCAACAACAGAAGAATGGCTATTTATTAATTTATCTTCATAAAGTCATAACTTAGGAGTCTCATTGGATATTGCAGACAAAAAACAATAGGCTTTTTCTGATAATTAAGATCATGATTCTTCTATTGAGGACCACTTAAGGCACACCTGACACAGAAGCCAGATTGACAGGCATGTTTCTTTCTGGTGGGCTATGAATGACATGGACGGGATAGGTAGGATGGAGGAACATATTCCCAGGAAAAAATAAATAAATAAATATCAGTGTGAGGCAATACAAAGGAAGTGCCAAATGGGTGGGCCAGATAATTCGTGAGTTCCAAGGCAGGAGGGATGCCTGTGGGAGTGATGATCAGGAGGTGAGATATGAACTAGACTCAAGAGAATAGATGGAATGTGCACGATTGAAAACTGGAAAGGTATCAAGGGGAAAACCAGATTTTTTTTTTTTTGCTTGTTGTTTTTATTTATGGACCCAGCATCACTTTAGGGAGCCCACATTAGCACTTTCAGAGTAGAGATAGCCTCTGTCTGATCTTAATGGGGCTGAAAGAATTGGCTTCAGACTAACACTCAGGTTTCCTCCTTCGGCATTTTCCTCTGTTCAGAGGAAATGGGGAAACACACCCAGCTATCTGTGCTCTAGACGGTACTGTGGGTACTGCTGTAATTTAATAAGGATTATTACTGAAAGGAGTAATAAAACAGTAGGTATAATAAATCAGAATGATAGCCCAGTACATGGAGACAGAAGTGAAACTTCCAGAAATGGCAGAGTTTTTGATCCATTTATCAAAGCACTTTTGGATTCAAGTCAGGAACAAAAAAATAAAAGTTGAAGAAAATGAATCCGTATCTAGGATCCTATAACAAATCATTCTAAATGAAATGTGAGAGACTTGTTTCTTGCTTGGCATTTCTTTTGTTAGGGTTTGAACTTTGGTGAATTGCCAGTCAATCCATTCTAATGAGTTCTTGGTTAATATGCTTAATTAATCCCCAATTCCATATTTGCAATGGATTTGGGGGATTGTACTATTTGTTTAAAAACATGCATAGAAAGAAGAAAAATGGCTTATATGTCTAAAAATAAATCTCTACTAAAAAAAAAAAAATTAGATTTTCTCCTATCTCTCTACCTTCCTCCCTTTCTTCCTTCTTTCCTTACTTCCTGTCCATTGTTCTTTGTTTTAATTTGGTCACCTTCTAATTTGTTAGAAGACATTGATATTGCATCATCGTGATGGAGAACTCAGTCTTTTATTACTCTTCAAAAACATAAAAATCTTCATGTATCATGTTATGGTTTAGACTAAAGGTGTCTCCTAAAAACTCACACATTAGACGATTTAAGAAAGTTCAGAGGTGAAGTGATTGAATTATGAGAGTCCTAACCTAATCAGTGCATTAATCCACTAGTATGGATTAATTGGGTGGTAACTATAGTCAGGTAGGGTGTGACTGGAGGAGGTAGGTCACTGGGGGAATGCCTTTGGGGTTTATTTTTTGTCCTTGGTGAGTAGAGCTGTCTCTCTGCTCCTTGAGTGCCATGTCCTGAGCTGCTTTCCTGCACCATGCTCTTCTGCTGTGATGATCTGTCTCACTTCAGACCCAGAGCAATGGAATTGGCCATGTATGAACTGAAATTTCTGAAACCCAGAGCCAAATAAACGTTCCCTCCTCTAATTGTTCTTGTTTAGTCTTTTTGTTACAGTGACAAAACAGCTAACTAAAACAGTCATTTAAAATGTCATTTAGCAAGGGGCTGGGGATGTGGCTCAAGCGGTAGCGTGCTCGCCTGGCATGCGTGCAGCCCGGGTTCGATCCTCAGCACCACATACAAACAAAGATGTTGTGTCTGCCGAAAACTAAGAAATAAATATTAAAAAAATTAAAAAAATGTCATTTAGCTTAAAAAAAAAACCCACAAACATTTCTATACAACTAAACGTTTTCTATGGTATCTCAGATCTTATGTTATTGGCAGGAAAATGTGGATTGTATCCAGTTCCATCACTGTGATCTATTCAGTTTTACTTTGTGAAACTGATAAAATCCCTCAACCTCTCTATACCTCAGTTTATACATCTATATGTAGAAAATATCTTGAGAACCAAATAAAACTGCAAAAGTGTTCTAAGACATATCCAACACTGATACCCAAGGAAGGTAATAGTCATAAGGAATTTATATCTGAATTTGTTGAAGGGGCAATATCTTTTATTCCTTCAATATTTATCACTGTTAGCTTGAGAATCAGTACATTTGTCCTATGTTTAACTGAGTCTATTTCTTTTTTGTTGTTGATATTTCATTTTATTAGTTGTTGCTACTCAGCATTCAAATAGTTTCTTCTGTGGGGAAATTTTCCATATGTTGAGATATGATTCTCATGCATGACAAGAGGAAAGACTATACTTCTGATTATATAGGCTGAAGGGACCAGAAACTACTTCCTAGACCTTGAACTGCCAAATAAGGGTACACGCCTAAAACCAGTCAGCTGAATGTTTCCACTAGGGATAGGAAGTCTTAGAGGATTAACACAAATACTCAGTGATTGAAATCTGGGGTGGAGGCCTTAGCATGCTTCTTAAATTCCTGTTATGTAAACAGTGCATTTGGAGGCTTCCTAGAGAGATAAGCCATTAGTATTTTACTGATTAATTAAGTGGTTTAGGTAGTTGGTTGATCGCACTTTTGTTTCAATACATCTTCAGAAAATTTACTTATGAACACAGAAAAAGAAAAGGAGTTGTTTACAACTCTAATCCACTCTTAGCATTCCAGTTACCTCCTGCTGGTAATTTGATATGTAAATACATATATGTACATATTCATATTATATATGCTTGTAAACACACATATTTTATAGCAATTAAATGTATATAATGTTACATTAGCATATGTTATGCATAAGTTATATGAAGCATAAATATGCTAGACATACTGAATATTAACATATATAAATATATGCACATGTACATCAATATTAAATTCAACAACCAATATTGATCATTTAACACTTTTCTCTTAGTCATTTTACATACATGGAAATTTTTGATCTTTATTTCGCAAAAATGAACTATAATGAACATTCTCACTACTGAATTGTACAGATAGTAATTTTTTTTAGGCAAAGGGTTATTTTCCCATCTGTTTAAATCACACTTTAAACTTTGCTGACTCTCTTTCCATCATGATGACAAAACCAAATAAAAGCACAATTCTAGCCCTATAGAATGTTGTCAATTCTAGCCTGATTTAAATAAAGAGTCTTGAACCCTCCTCCTCCCCTGCATTTATTTTTCTATTCCCTTCTGATTGCTTTTACTACCTCCAGACTTCTTGGCTTTATCTATCCTGATCCCCAAATTAGCCCTTGGCCCTGACAACAGATCTGGCTTTTTCCCTCTGGTTTTAAGCGTTGGCACTCTCCTCTGGATGCAGCTTACATTCCCCATCTGGCTTTATTCCCTCCTGACCATTCTGGGAAACTGTGAAACTCAATCAAGCCTAAGCTTAGCTGTGTTGTTCAGTCTGGGTGAAATTTAAATTTAAATGCATGGCAGGAATGGAGCATTTATAGAGGGAGGTTGTGGTCAGATTATGGGAGCCTTGAGTGCCAAAGAAAAAGGTTTAGACTCTCTTCTGTAGAGACTGTGGCCCAACAAAGTATTTTAAATAGGCTGTATCTTTTATGGATTAATTTGGCCTTTTGTCTGGAAAATAAAGCAGAGATAGGAAATCTTAGACTAGAGGCTGAACAGGACCAAGTGACAGGCACCCTGTGTATGCTACTTGATAGAAATAGAATGAAGCATATTTTTCTTTTTGGGGAGGTGGGTGGATACTGGGGATCGAACTCGGGGGCACTCAACCACTGAGCCACATCCCCAGCACTATTTTGTATTTTATTTAGAGACAATGTCTCACTGAGTTGCTTAGTGACTCGCCATTGCTGAGGCTGGCTTTGAATTTGCAATCCTACTGCCTCCCAAGTCACTGGGATTACAGGCATGTGCCACGATGCCCAACATGAAGTGTATTTTTAAGAAAATAGATCGGGTGGAACTTGTAAGTCATATGAACATTATTATTGGTAATATTATCAATTAACACTATTATGTAGACCTTACTATGTGCTGTGGAGGATACAACATTTAGTAGGCTTTTGGATCATTTAATCCTTTGACAATGGAAGTAGACTTAAATATTTTCCTAATTTAACAATGAAAATCAGATGACTAAAAGGTTAAAAAAAAGTGCCCAAGATTATATAGCTAAATCACCTTCATATATAGTTTGTATTTCCCGTTTGTTTTTCAAATATCAATTCTTAAGCTTTTATCTGAGTTAACCTATCAAAAGTAAAGAAGACAGATGAACACTAAGTTGTGTTTGGTCTTGACTAGAGGAGGAATTTCTCAGGAGAAATCATTCTTTTAACTGTAATTAAAACTCCAGTGACTGCTTTTGACTTTCAGGAAAGAATGCTTTTTATTATACAATAAATTGGAATTATCAGATCACCCTTCCTGTCTTTTCCCCAAATGCTTTGCAGATCTTCCTATTCCTATTTACATGGAATTGAGCAGCTTGCATTGTTAGAGCTTCCCCTAAATTGTGATTGCAGAATTAGCCTCCTGCTGTTATAACTCTGGTGCTGTGAAATGAGATCTCGTGATAGAGTTACAGTCACCCAGTTGATGCTGATACTTTTCAGTTGCTGTTTCTTCCCATACAAATAAAACTGCTGCCAAAATATTTATTAGTTTCTGGTACAATGCATCTCTCTGAATTTAATCAAACTCAATGCATTAAGTAAATGTTAGGTGTGAGCAATTTTTCATAGGAGTGTGTGGTCCCATAGGGGACCTTGGGATGTGTTGTTTGTGTATACACAGACCTAAAATTAGCCTTGTTTTTAACATTTATGTACATATAAATGATGTGTGTGTCTGTGTGTATATATGTGTATATACATGATTTGTTCTCCCTACGCCTGACTTCCATTATAGCTGAATGCATACCAACAAATTTTTCAGCTGTTTATATCAAAATTAACAAATATATTTAACAAAGGATTAAATTATTGGAAGTAAAACTTTTTTATCTCCCCTGGTTGGGAAATAAGGAAGTTTTATAGCAATCAGGATTTTTTTTTTTTTTTTAATCATTGCTTACTAAAATCTACTGTGTAAGTAATTGGGAACTTGTTCAGAGTTTCAAATTTATTTTTGTTTTGTTTTTAAATAACATTTTCTTCTCTAATTTCCTTTTCTTTCAAATGTTGATAATAATTTTAAGTTCTGCCTCCTCTCTCCTTCCATACTTCTTTTATCCTTCAAAAGCATCACCATCACAAGGCACAAAGTGGGTTTATAATGGGCTCTATGAGATTCAGTTTCCTATTAAGACATAATGACAGGTTTATAATCACAAAGATAAATTCTATCTGTAAGGTTGAAGCTCCAGGGTCAACTTCTACAGGAACCTTTTCCAGATTTGCTAAGTAACTAAATTGGAAGACAACTTACCTGTTTTAAAAGGGGCATTTTGGTGGTTAGTAGGATTAGCATACTGTTTTAAATGACCTACTTCATATCAGAAATTCATTATTTTCAAAGTCTTATTTTCAATAAAAAGCCTTCTCAAACATTGTGAACTGACAAGTTTCTGTGAAGCTACCTAGCTTACTAGTGTAAGGATCCCGCGAAATGTTGGAGAAAGAGACCACCAAGTGACCACTCATGCAATTGGCAGAAGGGGGATTTATTGAACCAGCATGCTGGGGCTCCGTGCCCACTCAAGAAGGGAAAGCAGCCCAGAGCCCCGAGCAGGGGCTGAGCACTGCTTAAGTATACTTTTTGGGGAGGGCGGAGGGCTTTGTATACATCAGAACAAATCATCATTAGGTGCGGGAAAATTGAATAACAACTCCTAAACATGATTGGTTCATTCATTGGCGGGAACAGGTCAGGCTGGAGTGATGGGTCATTCCTACGGAGGGGGTTACATTTAAACTGATTGGTCCAGGCCCTGCAATGGTGTGATCACACAGAGCCCTTATTAAACAACCAATAGTCAGGGGAAATATTTACTGGGCAGTTCCAAGCATTGTCTCAACAGCTACAGAAATTTCAGGTTTTGCAGGTAGTATAGATACCTAACAATACCTAATCCTTTACATTTTAACTCAGACCTTGCAGCTTAGAAACTTTACAACACCCGGTCTTTTACCCTTTAACTTTTACACTTTAACTTCAATTTCTTTTACCCTTACATTCCCCACTCCTTTTTCTGACTACTTTTAATCTTAAAAGTAATGCATCACAATTATTGAAGGGTTTCACATTTCATGAGTTGTTTTGCGTTCCCTGGAATCATTTTCAGCATGGCCTCCATTTTAGATTCCACTCGGTATTAGACCCCGATTTATCTAACTACACTGACTACCTAACTTAAAATCTGGCTTTATTCCCCCCTCTAATTTGGGAACTCCTCACTGCTGTAAGGAAGGGGGGGGCGAAGAGAATCTTTCTGGCTTCTTTAGGCTGAAAAGGGACGGTGTGGGGCAAGCAGTTTGGAGTCCTCCTTTAATAATCGGGTCTATCGAGTGGTCCATGATAAAAGTCCAATTGAGAAGTATTAGGCTGGAAGGCCATTCGAGGGATAGGTGGTCTATAAGAGAAACAAGAATTCATTAATTTACTGGAACCATATTGATGCAGCAATAAATGTCACAGCACAGGAATATGCCAATGAGTATAATGGCCAAGACAGAGACTAACAATGTTTTCCACCAGGAAGTACCAAGAACTAGAAGCTAAGATATTGTTTCCACGACAAAGTTGCTGAGGACATGGCTTCTATCTAAGCATGTAAATCTTTAAGGATATTTGTCACCTTGCCAGAAATGTCAGGGATGTAAACACAACAACTAACATTTAGGTTTACAGATGTCCTTTTTACTAGTATGACCTATGTCTAATAGAGAAACCTTTAATTTTGCTACTTAGGGCTGGATAACCATACTAGCAAACACCAAGCCTACCTGTGTAGGTTAGGAATATCTGTGGGCCTTAAACTAAAAACTACTCTGGCAGTTCCTTTTAATAGTTATCAGGCATTCCTGTCTGAGAATCTCTTTTGTAGCCTCTAGTTTACTTATTTTTGGAAGTTACATTTAACTATTATTATCATTTAAAATGTCTAGGACCAGCTGTGCTTTGGCTTTAACTATCTTTGCTAAGTGTTTAAGATGAAGCAAGTCCAAACTGACTTTTGTTCTTATCTATTGTCAACAGTCAGCTGAGTTTCCCTGGGAGTCCTCCGGGAACTTTATTGCAGCTTCTCAGTTCTGCTAGTGTCATTTACCTTAGGATGGGTCCAGGCCTTGCTTGACCATGTGGCTTCCCTCGGAAGCATCAGGGATGTCTCCCCTTTCTGATGACCCTCCTCTTTACAGCAAATGCACCGATCGGCTTTCTGCCCTCCACTGGTCTCATTAATCTCCCTGCTCAGGAGGTTATGTGGCCTAGAGTTGCAGAGCCCTTTGGAGAAGTCCCCTATTCCCTGATTCAGACTGACTCAGAGGGCAAGAGCCAAATTTTCAATTTTAAAACTTAATCTTAAACATCCAGCAAATAAGTTAACAGCCTTCTATTAAGAGCACTGGGCTTTAATGTCTATCTCTCTATCCTGTAGGTGATAACTCCTTATCTTAAGTTGACCCAGGTTGTGAGTTCTTAAAGCAGTACCTCTTTAAAACATTAACAGGCAATCCTTAAACCATCTATAAGCAAACAACAAAACAAAACTAACTAGGGTAAAAACATATTTAGCTTACATAATAGCTACCTTGAATTCTGGTAAATTTCTGAATTTAAGCAGATACATCATAATTCCCTATTTGAGATCCTAGTAATCTTGGCAAAAACCTACTTTTGGACACAACTTTAACTGTACTGAAATCTGGCTTACTTCTTTCATAGCCACTTTCACATGTAGTGAGATGGGACAGAGCCTTATCTCAAGTAAGGCAAGGCTCTTTATAAATCTCAAGTACTATAGTTCTGAAGCTGATCATTTTACAAAGTTTACATAAATTGTTGTTCAATTTTACATGAACATTAGCTAACACAACATAATATCACATTTAAAACATGAATTAAAGGCTGAAAGCTTTTAACCTCTTATAGAAAAGTAGTAATGTACTTTTGTGTTTTGCAATAAAACCTTCACACAGATTAGGCTCTCATTAACTTAAAAATACATAAATTGTATCTCAGAGTAGAAAGTAACATGGAACCGTACATATGTTATTGATAACAAGTCCAGTTATAGAACACAAATGATATGAATAAATCTCCAACATGTTTTTCTTTTAAGCCTAAAATTACCATACAACTTTAGATCACCAGCTTGATATAATGTTCTTTTGAAGCTTCTACCTTACAGACTTGTATACCTGGAAGATATGAACACATTAATAGCACCATAATTATATTGATGTTTTTATATTGACCAAGTTTAGCTTTTAAAGAAACAACATTACAATATTGAAAAATAACAGCTGTTGTTTAACCATAGTTGTATAATCTTTAATTTTCTTTAAGATTACTTTCTCAAACTTACACATATAACCAACTTACACATACCTTTTTTATCACTTACTTAAACCCTCTTAATTACTTAATCACATAGACTCTGTTATCCAGAAACACATTTTCCCTCTATTAAATTCATATCTAAAACTTTCTAGTTTTTCTTTTCCATCTGTTAACCTCCTTCTGTTCACACTTTAAAACAATATCTGTAAATTTCTGAATTTAAGCAGATTATTTTATAGACATCATTATTTTATTAGGGTCTTTTTGAACACCTAGAAAAACTTATAAGCTTAATTTTAACGACATCTTTACTTTTATCTGTTTACCCAATTTAAATTGAACCATTTGAATCAAGTGAATCAAAGATATTTGGATCCATTTTTAAATTTTTTTTATGAGTGCTCCTCATCTGTCAATTGTCATATCACTGCAGGATATATGGACATACACACATACAGACATACCGACATACAACACATAACACAAGTGTAACACCCTAGTAGCTTTTTCAGGTGAAATCTCCATTGCAATATTTCAAAACTCCACAGTTGATCAGAAAAACATTAACCTAGGTCTGTAGGAGCAAAATCATGAGCTCAAAAAAAAAAAAAAAAATACAGAATCTAAGAAAAAGCAAGAGTCCTAAAAAAAGATGACTGGCCAGTAATTAATAAATACCATATAATTTACTTTTTGGTTGGGGTCTAGTTTGAGTTCAGGTAAAAAGACACTTTAACTCTTTTTTTTTTTTTTCCCTTGGGCCTGAAATCTGTCTCCTGCTGAGTGCCCCAAGCTTCTTCTATTTGCATATCAGCTTAAGTCCTGGCTGAGGTCTGGAAGGAACTGGGAAAACTGGAATTCTGAGCAGAAACCTCATGCCTAAGGCATTTTAGCTATAAGTCATAATTTTCAGGTTTAAGATGCAATTCTCAAAATTTTATATCTTTATATCTCTTTACATTAGAAACACTTGCCCACACAAAACTGAAAATAGGATCTTTTTCTGATAATATAAAGGCCACCATCAGAGGAAATTTCCTCAGGATCATTAAGCTGCTTCCTTTGTTCTGAAGTTCCTAAAGTAGTATTAAGTTTCATCATGTATATCCAAAATTAAGCCTTAAAAATTTCCAAGACTGTTGCTAATTAATGTCATTTCAATAAGCCAGACCAATGTTTTAATTTAGCACCCCCCCCCTTTTTTTTTTTCTTGAATCTTACACACTGAGGGGAACAGATATCATATCATAATTTATTATCTTCGCCCAAGTTAATGCACTGGAATACCTAGTGAAATTTTCTCAGGCTACCCAGTTCAAAATTGAAACTTTCTAATTTTTTTTTAACCCTAAGTATTTAAGTTTTCTAGCATGAACTATCTGAAATCAAACTAAACAATTGCTTAAACCCAACTTTTAACTGCAAGATAGTGCAATGCTTTAGAAACCCATTCAGATACCAGATTGTTACAATAAAAAAATCATCTTTTAGACACACATTTAGCCAAGATCATCCCCAAGAAACAATTTATAATAACCTTTAAAATAGAGAGACCAGATAAAAGAAAAATCTCTCCAGGTTTTTAACTTCCATTTAACTATGACTCCTATCAGTGGCACCATAGATTTCCCCATGAGTGGACCAGATGTTTTCACAGAGGGGCAACTATAGGTGTAAAATCAAGGGTCTCAGTGTGACTGACTTTACTACATTCAGTGTCCCTTCTTTTTAAGTGGACAGAGATGGAGCAATCCTTACAGTGCAGGGAAGAATGAGGAAATTCCCCAAAGCAAAAATGGCTCTGGCAGCTGCTGGGAATCCTCAGTTTCCCTTTTACTTACAGGATTAGTTCCTCTGGCTTGGTCTGACCCCAGGCACTAGGCATTTCTCACATCTCCTAACTTTTCAGTAATCAGCTTCCCAAAAAGCTCATCTTCTGCTTGCAGTTGTTTGAGAAAAGTTTAAGCGAGATATCAAAGTTTTTAGACCCCAGGCATTTCCCTCTGCAGTGGGCGTGCTCAAGCCAACTACAGGAAGAAAAGAAAACACTGCTTCCCTAATCTCGCTTAACAAAGGACGGTAAAGTTTATCAAAGTTCTTTAAAACATAGCTAAGAGAGGTGTAAAAGGTGAGAACAGAAAAGCTGGGGTTCTATTGACTTTTGGTCCCTCACAGGAGAAGCATTAGGTTAAAATTTAGCTAAAGTTACTTCCACACATCTAAGGCCGTTTGGAATTTGGGACTCTGCATCAGTCCAAAGTAAAACAATGCCATCACACTTAACAGAGACACAGACAAAATGACACACAAAGATCATCATGCAGCTCCCGTTCGTTCACAACCCCAAGATCTACAATCTTGTGACTCAAGGAGAATGGAGGGAAAAAGGGGAGGAGCAGAAGGATTGAGTGATAGGATCTTGGGGGAAGGGGTTGGAGTGGAGGCAGGGACCAAGAAAGGCTTCAGGGACAGAGGCGTGGAATGGCTTTGTCCCATACTGGGAGTTACTCAGGCAGAGACAGGGACAATACAAACGTGACACAGAGACAAGGACAAACAGTAAACGGTTAACACAAGTTCAGAGGCAAAGATTAAAGACAGACTGTGAATCCAATCTGAGAGAAAGAATTGCCGGCAAAACCAAACGGGTTGGCAGCAGAGTACAAACGAGGGCACTCTTGTCCCTCTACCAACTGGGGGCACTTTCGCCCCCCCCCCCCCGAATCCTCTAAGGCATCCCTTAAGAGGGGTGGCCTGTGGATTAGGACATGTCTGTCACCACTGCCAGGGAGAATTTACACTCTCCACTGACGGCCACGCTGCCAACCCAACCAAACCAAGCCAAGCCAAAGACCAAACCTGAACCAAAAAGCTCTGAGAACTTACGCTCTCCATCGAGCCAAAAGCCAAAAAGCTCTAAGCGATCACAAAGGAAAAACAAGAAGGAGAACAAGGAGGAGAAGAGAAGGAGGAAGAAGAAGAGGAAGAGGCGCCTTACTTACCCCCTAAAGGAGTCCCTTGGAGGTCTCCTTGTCCGGCAATGCGCTTTTCCCGGCCAACGCACCAAATGTAAGGATCCCGCGAAATGTCGGAGAAAGAGACCACCAAGTGACCACTCATGCAATTGGCAGAAGGGGGATTTATTGAACCAGCATGCTGGGGCTCCGTGCCCACTCAAGAAGGGAAAGCAGCCCAGAGCCCCGAGCAGGGGCTGAGCACTGCTTAAGTATACTTTTTGGGGAGGGCGGAGGGCTTTGTATACATCAGAACAAATCATCATTAGGTGCGGGAAAATTGAATAACAACTCCTAAACATGATTGGTTCATTCATTGGCGGGAACAGGTCAGGCTGGAGTGATGGGTCATTCCTACGGAGGGGGTTACATTTAAACTGATTGGTCCAGGCCCTGCAATGGTGCGATCACACAGAGCCCTTATTAAACAACCAATAGTCAGGGGAAATATTTACTGGGCAGTTCCAAGCATTGTCTCAACAGCTACAGAAATTTCAGGTTTTGCAGGTAGCATAGAAACCTAACAATACCTAATCCTTTACATTTTAACTCAGACCTTGCAGCTTAGAAACTTTACAACACCCGGTCTTTTACCCTTTAACTTTTACGCTTTAACTTCAATTTCTTTTACCCTTACACTAGTAGGCATCTTAAACTTATCCTGGTCAATGTAGAACTCTTAACGTGTACCCTGTAAACTTATTATTTTACTTTTCTTTCCTGTCTCAGTGAATTTTAATGCTATTGCTCAGGAAAAAAACATATTTAGGAACTTCTTTTTACTTTTTCCCACAAAGCCCAATTTCAATTTAACATTGGATATTGTTGCTTCTATATTTCTTATATGTTTGTATAAGTGTGTGTGTGTGTGTGTGCGCGCGCGTGTGTGGCGTGTATAAGCTCTTAAACTTTTCTTAATCTGAGTTCCCTAGAAAACAAAAGTCTGAGTCAATGCTTACTCATAATGAGGAAAATGAATGCTCAAACAGAAAACTCAAGCAAACCAGCAAAGAGGGAATCGGTCAAGGTGGTGGAGACTTAGGAGAGGCAGTGATCAAAGTAAGTAAAGTAAGGCAATTCTAAATTAAAAAAAAAAAAAAGAAAGAAAAAGAAAAAAGAAAGCAATGCTGGAAGCATCACAATACCTGACTTCAAATTGTACTACAGAGCTATAATAACACAAACTGCATGACACTGGCATAAGAACAGACACACTGAGCAGTGGTACAGAATAGAAGACACAGAGACAAACCCACATATCTGCAGTCATCTGATCTTTGACAAAAGTGCCAAAACCATATATTGGTGTAAGGATAGCCTTTTTAACAAATGGTGCTGGGAAAACTGGTTACTCACAGGTAGAAGAATGAGACTAGATCCTTATCTCTCATGTTGCAGAAAAAAGTCAACTAAAAGTGGATTGAGGACCTAGGAATTAGACCAGAAAGTATTAAACTCCTAGAAGAAAACATAGGGTCAACACTCCAGCATATAGGCAGAGGAAACTTTTTTAATAGGACACCTAAAGCTGAGGAAATAATGTTGAAAGCTAATAAATGGAATGGCATCAAATTAAAAAACTCTGCATAGCAAATGAAATAATAATATGAAGAGAGAATCTACAGAATGGGAGAAAGCCTTTGCTAGCTACACTTCTGACATATTAATATCCAGAATCTGTAAAGAACTCAAAAACTTTATATAAATACACGTATATATGTGTATATATACACATATATACATATATGTATATAAATTAACACGAGCAAGTAAACTAAGCATATTCTTCTCAAAAGAAGATATACAAATGACCAATAAATATCTGAAACAATGTTCAGCATCACTTGCCGCAGTCTGGCTGGGCACAAAATAACCGAGCCACCACAAAAGCCTTGTAGATTCAAACAGCAACTCTTTATTCCTGAACTCTCACCGGCACTCTACATGCACGTTCTGGGAAATACACTCCCTCCACTGGGCTCTGTGTACCAATACTCTCAGAACCCCGCCAGAACTCAAGGGGAACTCCAGAGGAGCAGGCGCCTGAGGCAGCAGGATATGCCCTATTCCCAGCAGGATCCACCCTAAAAAACCCTGAGCCACCCTAATCCCTGAGCAGGGTCACCTTTCAACCCAAAATGCCATGCATCATTCCTACTTGGCTATAGCTTTCAGCAATCACTAGAAAAAGGGGAAATGCAAATCAAAAGTACTCTGAGATTTCATCTCACTTCAGTTGGGATGACAGCCATCAAGAATGCAAGCAATAATAACTGCTAGAGAGGATGTAGAGAAAAAAGAACACTTTTACATTGTTGGTGGGATTGTAAATTAGTACAACCACTTTGGAAATTAGTATAATGTTTCTTCACAAGACTGGGAATAGAGCTACCATATGACCCACAGTCCTCAGTATTTATCCTAAAGAATTGAAGTCATCATACTATATGCATACCCATGTTTACATGAGCACAATTCACAATAGCCAAATTTTGGAATAAGCCGAATGGATGAAAAAAAATGTGCTACACACACACACACACACACACACACACCACAATAGAGCTTTATTTAGTCATAAATAAGAAAAAAAATGTCATTTGAAGGAAAATGGATGCAACTTGAGAACATATGTTAAGCAACAAAATACAAACTCAGAAAGTCAAAGGTCATATATTTTACCTCATATGTGGAAGCTACAGAGGAAAAAGGTAAACAGGTGGGGGGAATCTTGTGAAAATCAAAGGGAGATTAGTATAATACAGGAAAGATATCAAGGGAGGGAGGAAAAGAGGAAAAAATGAAACACGCGAATGGCATAAAATTTCAGCCAAATTACATTCCTATGTGGTATGTATGTACGAATAAGTAAGAGCAAATCCCAACATTATCTACAAATATGGTACAACAATAAAAAATATGGAAAACAAATTCAAAATGAAATTACTGGGACCCCTTAAATACATAATAATAGAAATTAAAATTATTTAAGATAATTCATTTTAAATACAAATGACATATTCTACAAAATGACTAAATTTGTAGGATAAAAGATAGGAAGTAGAATAATATCTTGCATTTTTGTAATTCTTCTTAAATTTTAGCTTCCTTGAAGATCAATTCCCTTATTTGCTTGTTATTCAATTTATTGTGGCTTACTATCTTTGTGTACATATATGTGGAAATTTTGTCATGATATATAGAACAAGGGGAAATATTTTAATAGTTTTAATAGATGTTTGTGAATATTTCTCCTTTAATGCTACATCAAAACTTGCAGAGTAGTAGCTTCTTAAAGATTAATGGTAATGTGAAATCCGAAAGCATATTAATGAATATTTGTACTCTGTTATGCTAAAATTGTTCCTTCCTTTTAAATGAAACTTTTACTAATGCATTTTTCACATATGTATTTTATAATATCATGTGTTAATTATGTGAAAAAATATTGACTCATTGAGTTATGAAGATATTCTGAATATTGACACAATTCTCTGTCATTGAAAGATGCTGCAAAGGAATTTAATTGGGTGTCTTAAATAACAGAAATTTATTTCTCATAGTTTTGGAGGCTGGAGTTTCCAAGATCAAGGTGCTGGCAGGTCTGGAGTCTGGTGAGGACTCATAGTACTCTTCTTTAATTGTAGATGGATGTCTTCATGCTATATCCTCACATAGTACAGAGAAAGAACACTCTTTTGTTTCTCATAAATTCACTAATTCCATTAAAGAGCTGCATCCAAAGGGTCTATTATCAACCACGTTGGAGATTAGAATTTCAACATATGAATGGAGGCAGCCACAAAACTCATCCCATAACAGCAATATTTAAAAATGTATATTTATTAAGAACAATGTAAACCTAAAGTCAGCAGAAGAAAACAAAAAGTAAAACTAAGAGAAGAAATCAATGATGTTGAAAACAGGAAATCAATATGAAGATCAGCAAACTGAAAACCTGGTTCTTTTCAAAGTTCAACAGAATTGGCAAGCTCTGGCTATACTAACCAAGAGAAAAAAGATACTAGTATCAAAAATAAAAGAATGGCCATCACTTCTGGTCCTGTGAACATAAAAGGATCACCAAATTTATGCCCGCAAATTTGATTAAGTTATACTAAGTTGACAAAATGAACCATTCCTGGAAACACATCCTATTCAAATTCACATAAGACATATTTAACCTGATTATCCCTATGTTTATCAAAGAGATTGAATTTAAACATCAATAATTTTTAAAAAAGAAGGCCCCAGGCCTAAATAGTTTCACTGGTGAATTCTCATGTATGGAATGGTGAATACCAATTTGCTAATATATGCTCCAGGAAATAAAAGCAAAAGGAACACCTTCTACTTGATTCTACTTAAATAACAGAAATTTATTTCTCATAGTTTTGGAAACCAGAGTTTCCAAGATCAAAGTGCTGGCAGGTCTGGAGTCTGGTGAGGACTCATATTACTCTTTTTTAGTTGTAGATGGCTTTTTTTTTTTCCTTAGAAAAATGCTTAAGCCATCATTACCCTAAAAACAAAGTAAGATAAAGAGATTATTGTATATTCGGAAAACTACAGACAAATATCTCTCAGGAATGTAGATGCAAAAATCTTCAACAATATATAAGAAAACTGAATCTAATGTCATATAGAAAGAAATTATATACCACAAACAAGTGGTATTTAGTTTAGGTATGCAAAGCTGGTTTGACATTTAAAAATCAACTAAAGTCACTTCAATAGGTTAAAGGAGAAAAACTAAAATAAGTAAGTAAGTAAGTAAATAAATAAATAAATAAATAAATAAATAAAATTACAAATGCTATTGACAAAATCCAGTAAACTAGGAATGGAGAGGGAAATTTTTTTTTTTTTTTTAAAGAGAGAGGGAGAGAGAATTTTACTATTTATTTTTTAGTTTTCGGCGGACACAACATCTTTGTTTGTATGTGGTGCTGAGGATCGAACCCGGGCAGCATGCATGCCAGGTGAGCGCGCCAGCCCTGGAAAGGGAAATTTTTCAACGTGACAAAAAATATCTACAAAAAATGTTATAACTAATATCACACATGATATTGAAGAATGAGACACTTTCCCATTAAAGCAGGAACAAGGTGAGCATATTCACTCCCACCTTTTGTATTCCTCATTGTACTGGGAGTCATAACTAATGCAGTGAGTTAAGCATGGAAATAAGAGGGACAAGAGGTGTAAAAGAATAAATTGTCTTTCTTTGCAGATCATGATTCTCTAGGAAGAAAATCTCTTAAGAACTGACCAAAATCCCAAAACAAACCAGACAAAAAACCACAAACTGGGAATGAGATCAGTCAGAAAATGTAGGGTCAATATTCCAACCTATTGGCACAGGCATCACAGAAATAAAACCAGGCATCAAATAATAAGTGACATCAAATTAAAGAGCTTCTTCACAGCAAAGGAAACAAGAGTGTGAAAAGAGAGGCTATAGAAAGGGGAAAAAAATCTTTTTTAGCTATGTTTTCAATAGGGGATTAATATCCAGAATATATAAAGAATGTAAAAAACAACAACAACAACAACAAAAAAAGAAAACACAACAGCAGCAGAACAAATAACTCAATCAACAAATGGGAAAAAGAACTAAACATATTTCTAAAAAGAAGGACTATGAATGGGCAACAAACATTTGAAAAAGTGTTCAATATTCTTAGCAAACTGGGAAATGCAAATCAAAAGTATTCTGATATTCCATCTCTCTTCAGCTAGAATAGTAGTCATCAAGAACACACATAACTGTTATTGTTGGGGAGGATGTGGAGAGAAAAAACACACTTATACATTGCTAGTGTGCAGCAAATAGTACAACCACTATCAAAAGCAGTATGGAGGTTCCTCAGAAGAATAGAAATGGAATCACCACATGACACAGTCATCTAGTCCTTGGCATTCATCCAAAAGAATTAAGAATACTATAGAGGTACATGCATTATGACATTTATAGCAGCATAATTCACAGTAGCCAAGTTATGGAACCATCCTAGGTGTATATCAACAGATGAACAAATTAGGAAAAATATTTTACACACACACACACACACACACACAAGTTTTACTCAGCCATAAGGAAGAATTAAATTATGTTACTTGCTGGTAAATGAATGGAAATAATATACTAAGTGAAATAAGAGAATCCAGAAAGTCAAGGGTCAGATGTTTTCTCTCATATGTGTGAGGCGGGGGAGTGGGGGAAAGAAAGAGAGAGAGAGAAAAAGGGGACATGAAAATAGAAAGGAGGTTGATAGAGTAGTGGAGTGGGAACCACAGGAGGGAGGAGGACAGGGTATGGGAAAGAACTGGGCAATGAAATCTACCAAATTTTGCTGTCCATGTATAAATATAGCCAAAGTAATCTCACTTTTATATATAATTATAATGCACTAATTAAAATAATAATAGAAGGGAGATAGGTAGACTAAAGAAATTGGATTGGGGGAGGGAAAGGGACAGGAAAAGAGAAGGTACTGAGGAATGGCATCATTATGTGCACATACAAATATGGAATAATGGATCCCTCTATTGTATATAATTATGCATACATATGATATACATCACATATACAAAGAAAAAAATCAAGAATGGAAACACAGCATTTTACTTTTAATGTTACAGATGTCCATCCCTATAAGATATAGTTAAGGTACGTAATGTCATCTGAACTTCTAAAATCTTTCTACTGGTTTGACCTCTGTGTCTAGTAGAGAACCCATTATTTCTGTGACTTAGGGCTGGATTATCATACTAGCAAACATCAAGCCTACCTGTGTAGGTTAGGAATATCTGTAGGCCTTCAGCTAACTAAAAACTTTTCTGACTTGGCAGTTTCACTTGATAGTTCTTAGGCATTACTTTCCAAGAATCTCTTTTGTAGTCTCCAGTCTCAATTATTTTGGGGGGGGCTAACACAAATGTATATCTTAAGTTACATTTTACTAGTTTTTTTAAGTGTTCAGAAATGGCTGTATTTGTTTTAACTGTTTTTACTAGGTATTTAAGATGAAGCAGGTCAAACTGACTTTTGTTTCTATCTATTGTTAAGAGTCAGCTGAGTTTCCATGGGTGTCATTCCTGGGGGACCTTGAGAGCAGCTTCTTAGTTCTGCTAGTGCCATTTGCACTAGGATGGGCCCAGGTCTTCCTGACCATGTGGCTTCCTTTGGAAGCATCAGGGATGTTTCATTTCTCCAATGACCCTCCTCTACATAGCAAGTGCACTGATTAGCTTTCTGTTCTCCAGGGGTCTCATTAATCTCCCTGATTGGGAGGTTAGGTAACCCAGAGTTGCAAAGCTCTTTAGAGAAGTTCCCTGTTCCCTGGATTCAGACTGTTTACATTCCTGATAACTCTGGCTATGTTAAATATTTGTATCCCCAAATGAAGGCCTTGTCCTCTCTAACCTTGTTCTGGGAACAACTTATCAGCTCTCACACCTCCTGGTGAGAGAACTTCTATTATCTTCATGGTATATATTGACATGTTCAAGATGCTCCAACATTTATTCAGTACTCACGATTTTTTTTTTGTTTCTCTTTCATAGAAGCAACCATCCCCAGATGACTTTACAACCTGTTCTTTCCAACCAGATTTCAATCCTACCTGACTTCTAAGAAGGAACTCCAAAACTGCTTGCCCCACACTGCCTGCTTCCAGCTAGAAGAAGGCAGAATAGTCATAATCCCATTTACTTATGGCAGTGAGGAGTTCCTAAAATTAGAGGGGGGAGTGAAGCCAGAATTAGATAGGTAGTCAGTATAGATAGGTAAATCGAGTCAGGTTGGATCAAGCAGGCCAATTTTGAGTGAGACCAGCTAGTTGGAGACTGTCTCCTGAGGGACTGAAATGTTAATTTCTTTAGAGCCCTCCTTCTACCCTTATCAAGAACCTGCCCCTGCTGCTACCTGTTGCTAAGGTAAACTGTGCCAGGAATTGCCCCTCCTTACAGAGAACTATAAGGTTGTTCATTAATGTGTCCTGGGCTGTACCATTCTGCCCTTCCCACTTCAGCCCACCTGTTTCCCACTTTGGGGCCATTCCACCAAGCATTCCTGAGCATTCCTGGGCCTCCTCTTGTGTGCAGAAAGGTGAAAGATAATGGGAAGAGGGGAGGAGAACAAAGGAAGCCTGGGACATATAAAAAGGGCAGAACACCTCACTTCTTGGGATACCAGGATACCAGCTATGGCCCCCTTCTCCCTCATGGGAGAAGTCTATGCTACCCCTTTTTAAATAAGGCCTGCTTTATATGCTTGAAAAAAAAAAAGAAAAAAACAGATTGGAAGAAAATATTTGCAAAACATAGCTGATAAAGTACATGTCTAAAATATATAAATTTTTAAAGTGATATTGGCCAAAGTGTACTATTATATCATGTGTATGTTCAAATATGTAACTACTAATCCTGTTATTATGTATGAGTATAATGTGCTGATAAAAAATATGAAAAAAACCACCAACTTGATTGAGATGGAGTTCCTAAATGGTGCAATCCCCATTTTAAGTATGGCATTCAATAGTTTTTAGTGTATTCACAGAGTTGTGTAACCTTCATCAGAGTTAGTTTTAGAACATTTTCATCATCCCGAAGTGAAAGCAGGTACCCACTAGCAATTACTCCCATTTCCTCAGTCCTACTTCCCTAGACAGTCACTTAGCTACTTTTTGCTGCTCTGGATTTGCCTGTTCTAGGAGTTTCATTTAAATGGAATGCATACAGCAAATGGCTTTTGGGGTCTGGCATCTTTCTCTTAAAAAAAAAAAGAAAGAAAGAAAGGAAAAAAAAAAAAGCCCTGTATATTACCTTTGGTATTCCTCTGGAGAGTCTGCCTGTTGATTTCTAGTCTAGTCACTAAACTTCTTGTGGATATGATGAGTATATTCCAGAAAGTGAAAGTGATTTGTTTTGGGGTCACCTAGCCGGTTTCTGGTAGAACTTGAACTACAAGTGCCAATCCATGTGTCACATATCTTCACATTTTGTAATTCTAAAAGTCTACTCATTCCTTAACTGATTAGGATTAATCCCGAATGAGGAAGATAAGCAGGACACACAAAGGAGATTCATTTGAAGATCGAAGAAAGAAATGGTAAAGAGTAGGTTCTGAGGGCTTTTTTAAAATTATACTTTCCTCACCACTGAAAAGGTTTGTTATTTATAAACTCTGGTCAGAGGTTTTT
Source organism: Marmota monax (assembly GCF_021218885.2). Taxonomy (NCBI): domain Eukaryota; kingdom Metazoa; phylum Chordata; class Mammalia; order Rodentia; family Sciuridae; genus Marmota; species Marmota monax. Next base: position 2,877,648 of record NW_026694339.1, read on the forward strand.
AAGCTAGATAGGAGACTAATGGGTGCCATTCAAAATGAATACTACTTCTCCAATTTGTGAAACAAAGCATTTAGGCAAATAACAACCTTTCATTGCTTGAGTCCAGTGCAGGGATCTATAGCCACCTCTACTCTCTCCTATAAAAGCCTCTGATAAACGTGACTCATTATATATCCATATCAGATGTGCAACATCAGACCTTGGTGTCATTTGTGTGCCTTTGAAATTTCTTTCTGCATTTCCCTTATCTTGTCAAATCTGATGTTTTAAGGATAAAACTTTCTTTTCAGTCTTTGTACAGTTAAACTGTTGTAGGGACACGTGAGGCAGGGCATAGAAGACAGCAGGAAACAGTCTTATTTGGCTGCAGCCAGGCTCAGAGGGCATAGCTTTTGCTGTAATCAATCAATCCCCCTGAACCCCGAGTTCAGGTAGTTGCAGAGTTTTATACCCAGCATGTAAGGGGAGGGGCTCAGAAGTTCACTGTCTGCAGAAGTTCACATAAAAGTAGCTTTTTCTTTTACTGTTCTGGGCAAATTAACCCTTCAAGGACAACACCTGAGAAGGGGAGAGCTTCTTCTCCCCTTTGTTCCTCCCCCTGCCAGTTATTACCGTGGAGCCCAATTGGTAACTTCTCTTATCTTAGAAATGTAGACATCTATGTGAAGCCCCAGCTCAAGGCCAGAGGCCTTGTTTACACATTTCTACAAACTACTATACTGGATACATGTTTGTGAGAAACTACTAAGGGGGTGTCCAGCACCTGGAGTGCTGATTTCTTCCCTGGCAGTGGCCAAATAAACAGGGCAACATGAAAATAGGAAGTTTATCTACATAACTCTTTTGCTGAGGGTCCTAAAATGAGCCATGGTGAAGATTTCTGGAGAAGCCCAGTTAAGACTTCTCTGTGGAGAAAGGGATGCCACTTCAAAACTATATGAGAAGTTGATTCCCAACCATTTTATTTTCTGCTTTAATATTTATACATTAGGGCACTCATCAAATAAACCTGAATGTTGACACCCACACTGATATCAATAGAAGCCATTTGATGAGTAGTATTCTTACTGAGAAAGAAAAGAAGGAAGAACACCTGAGTAATAGCATAATCTAGATTTCAGATCAATGTGAAATATTACCTTGTGAGAGGGGCAGAAACCTTAGACCCTGAAGGAGTTAGGAACTTGACTGATGCAGGCATAAGGGCTGGTATTTCTGCTGTTATGATCTTCCCAGGATGTTTTCTCTGTTCTACTAATGCCTTGGTGCATTGGGTGGCAAAGTCAAAATAAAACAGGTCCTTGTTTGGGGGAGAGAGGAAAGCTGGCCTCCTCCCCCATGAATCACCCAGTTGGCTCTGAGGTTGAGGGAGCCCTTTTTAAGACTAGGAGAGTGGAGGAGGTAAGAGAAAAACTGGAAGGCTATGCAGAAATTGACTCTCCTAAATAGCGCATAGGAAGGTGCATATGTGGATTTGATGGAGGCTTGGTGTTGCCAGAATGTTTGTAGAAAAGTGATATTTGGAGAGATATGCACCTAAAACAGATTGTTGAGGACATACAGGGCTGGCTGACAGAACTGCCCAGGATCCATCTGTGCGCATCCTTTCCCAGCCTCGAGAATATCAGGACCTGCAGCCCCACAGACACTCAACAGCAGCTGCCATTACTGTCATGGATCCCTAGATGGCCTCAATTCTACTTTGGAAGGGTTGTGGCAAAATACAGTGAGCTTCCTCTTAAGAATCCCAACCCATGTGTATCCTACCTGCCTCTTTCCAATTGTTTGGTTATAGAAAAAAGTTATTTAACTTCTCTGAGCCCCAATTTTCTTATCAGGAAAATGGAGGCAATGCTCATCCTAACTCTTCACCTGTTGCACGAATTGAATCCAAACAATGAGAAACTATGTGGCCATGTATTTTTAAAGAAATAGTACAAAGGTGGATGATAGTGATGATGATGATAATGATATCACTAGCTACCTCTGAAATCTTATTTATCAAGCTAAAAAGATTTCACTTAGATTATATGATGCATCCTCAGAGAAATCCCATGAAAAGTATTTCACAGTTGAGGGCTTCGAAACCTAGAGAAGATATTCAAAGTAGAGCAAGTGGTAAATTAGGTGTTGCACGAAGGTTTGCACTGTATCTTGTGCAACCTCTCATTGTTATTAGCTAATATTTATTGAGCTTTTACTATAACCCAGGCACTGCTCAATGCACTCTGTATATTTTACTCTATTTAATCCTCAGAATGGCAGTCTGAGAGATCAATTAAATATTGTCATCATCACTTTACAGTTGAGGAAATAATATCATCACTGTTGTTATTCTATTTATTGTATATGAGGCCAGTTCCAGGCCTTGGAGAGCTTTCTTCTAACTGGGTCACAGAGGGTTCCAGCTGCCCACCCACTACTGGCCCCACAGGGATCCAGGAGATGCTATTTATGTCTCCTGCCCATCCCACAGAGCCTGGCACCCAGCTCCCTGGGGGAGGACTGCTCTTTGGAATTCCTGGCACTGACTCTATTCTCCTCCTCCTCATACGCTGCTCATCTCTCCCAGTAATGCCTCTGTTTGGTTTGTCTTTTAGCCCAGGCACAAGAAAACATGGCCCAAGCTTAGGGGTCCCAAAATGGCTACTGAAATCTAGCCAGTACCTCTGGTATTTCCTGCTTTGGAAAGGGGACTGGAAGTAGATTTTCAGAGGCAAGATCTTGACCTGCAACCAGTCCTTTGGGAAGGTTTGTTCAAAGGATTTCTCTACCTGCAGAGACCAGGTTTTCTGTGCAGCTGGGTTTGCTGTCTGTGGGGCATTTCCTTCTCCTTCCTGCAGCCCCTTTGGTGTTAGAGAGCTGGTAACCTAGGGAATGATGGGGTGTGGGGGAAGAGGCTTTGGTAGTGCTGAGTTGCCAGTGTGATTGTCAGCCTGGTGGGCTGACTCTGAGGTGGTAGGTGTGTGAGAGGGTGGGTGAGGGTGCTGTGAGCGTGCAGGCCTGGGTTGCTGGAATGCTGGTGCAGGGGTGTGGGTGTGATTGCAGTATGAGTGATGCACACTGAGGATAATTGTCAGGCAGCTCAGTTCCCCCCCCCCCCCTCTGTCTTTTTCCCCCCTCTAATTTATAGTAGGCAAAGAAATCCTCCTCTGCATCGGCAAGGTGATATTTTTGAAAAGTTTCCAAGGGGATGAATTATGTGCTGTCTAAATCCCTCAGTGTTATTGATTCTCCAAGGCATGGTGACTAATATTTCTTAATGAGGGGGATGAAGCTTAGGAGGCTGGCTTTGTCCACTTTTCACCATCAAAGGGATACAAGTTCAATGATTTTAGGGAGGATCACTTGTAGAAGTCAATGTTCATTTTTTAAAATCCAACCTCAATGCTCCATCCCAAACTTTTGGTTGCTCTAGATCCAAATTTTGTTTAGAAATAATATCCCACCCTTCTTCTCAATGCATGAGTTTATGTAATATCTGATCCCCAAACTCAGACCCAAGCCCATCAATATATGTCATGTGACTAGAGTGCTGGTTCAGGATGGGACTGCGACTTCATCAGATCATTGAGGGTCATATTTAAAACTGAACCATTGAATAATAGGGGGTATTTTTTATGTTGAAAGTAAAAGATGTGATTTTAGAATTTTTGGCAATACTTTGATAGGGAAAGAGTCTTTATAAATTTGGAGTTAGTATTAAAGCTTTCAGTAAAAAGGAGAGAGACTGAGTCTAAGCACTATCACCTGAGCCCCTGGATCCAGCTATTCTTGAGGCTGGTTCTATATTTAATTTGTTTTCATCATATAAACCAATAAGCTCCTTTTGTGTTGCAATTAGTTCAAGATGCACTATTTTCCCCCCTTACAAAAAAAAAAAAAAAAAAAAAAGCAGTGTTTTTCAACTGGGAACAATTTTTCCAGTAGGGGACATTTGGCAATGTCTGGAGATATTTTTGGCTGTTACCATGAGGGAGAGGTGCTACTGACATGAAATGGGTAGAACCCAAGGATGCTGTTAAATGTCCTACAATGTAAAGACAGCTCCCCATATCAAATGATCACCTGGTCCAAACTGTACCCACTGCAGATGTTAACAAACTCTTCCATACATGAAGCTGCAAACATCTACATCTGCTACCTCTCTCCCTTCTTCTCTTCGGGGCACAGTTCCTCTTGCCACAATCAAATCTTGAACTGGAGACCTATGGGGGACCCTGAGGCTTCTTTGATGCCCAGAAGTGATGCTGTGTCAAAACCAGCTCTGACCTTAGCTCCAATGACTTTGGTTTCCGTATGATACCTGAAAATAGGTACAGGACATACAGAGCCCCTGCACTTTCTATATCTGGTCTGATGATCTAATTTCAATGCTTAGAGTAAGAAATTCTGCAGAATTTTTATTCTCCAACCATTGTTCATTTAATAGATTTTAGCTTCGTGATAGGTATAAGGCTAAACAATTTACTAGCATTTCTAAGAGCAGGCTCTTTGTTTTCTTGATCAAGAGGAGAGAAGAAAGTTTTAGATGAGGAAATGCCCTCACTGTATCCCCATCTGGGTGGAGAAATCTAAAGTCACACACTTTTCAAAGTTCTGGGGAAGGTTTGTAGACTTTTCTGTCTTGATAAGCCTGTCTTTTGTCCGTTTTTACCGCATGCATGTCTCTCCTTGAAGCATACACACTTTTGATTCTGGTAAAAGTCAAAGTCACTGTATATTCTAGAAGTGGCTAGAGTAATGTTCTCAAATGAGGTTAGATTTGGCAGTGTGACTTGAGGGAGAACACTAAGGTGCTATGAATTGCTTTAATGTGTGTGAGTGTGTGGTAGGGGGGTGACTTTGCCCTCCCATCATCTCAATCAAACCTGCCACATGTTCTTGACATAGGAAAAAGACATTTCTTCAATTGTGTGCAAAACACACATTGACACATGTGTCAGTGCAGCTTCAAGCAGCAATGGATCCACTCCTATCAGGTTGTAACCTCATTTGGGGATATTTTAGTTTTCCCTGCTTAGCTTTTCAATGGCCTTTCTCCCACTCAGTTACTTGTGGAACACAGAGGGGAGAGGTGGACACTCAGGTTTCTGATCCCATTATTAGATGGTTGGGTAAAAATAAGAATGACCTTATACTTTTGCCTGTTGCTAATTGTTTAATAAAGTAGCTAAAATTGATCATCTTACCACCACAAGAATTGTTTTTCCTCATCTTTCTGTTTTACAGGTAAGAAAACTGTGAGAACAATTGCTACTTCTCTAAGTCATTTAAGTTTATCTAGTAAATAATAAAGGCTAGAGTCAAATCCAGTTCAATCTGTCCCCCAAAACTGCATTGAACCCCACCCCCTCCCATTTTACCCACAGAGCAGTTTAGTATTTCCTACTTACAGAACTCATAATTATTGAGAAAGAGATTGAGTGAAAAGAAAAGAAACATCCTCAGGTATTAAATCTTTCTATGACTGATTCACTGAACAAGCTGGTCTTGGTAAAATACAATCAGGAAGCAACAGCATTTTAAAAAATTACCCTTTTATTTCTACTCTGTTGACTAAGTATTGCCCTGTATAGTTTATGTATTGTCATGCAACAAATCATCTCAACATTTAGCAGCTTAAAATTATAAACATGTATTATTTCGTACTGCTTTTTGAATTCAGGAATTTGGGAATGGCTTACCTAGGGGGTTCTAGCTCTGGGGCTCTAATGAGGCTGAAATGAAGAATAATTTCCTCCAGAAATAAAACTGTTTGAAGACTTGACTGGGTGGTAAATTTCACTTCCAAGATGGGTCACTCTATGTCTCTAGGTAGAAGTCCTTCATTCCTACACATGGGCCCCAGAGACCTGCTTCAGTGCCCTTGTGGCATGGCAGCTGGTTTCCATTAGAATGACTGATCCAAGAGTAAAAGCAAGGAGACATATGTCCTTTACGACCTAGCCGTCCAGTGTCACTCTGCAACCTTCTGTTCCTTATAAAGGATTCTCTCCATTTAGCTCACTCTCAAGAGAAGGGTAATTGAACTCCATCACTTGAAGGAAGGAGTGGCAAAGAGTCTGTGAACACAAATTTTGAAGCCACAACACACCGATTTCCTAAATACAGTCTCAGGCATAGTTCACAACTCCTCTGGTCATTCTCAGACAGGAAAAGTATTCTGTAACAAAACCTCTTACTTGATTTTAAGCTTCTCATTAACCTTAACTTGGGCTTGTTCAATAAAGAAAAGGAAGAATGTTAGTTTTGCCCTCTTTGTTTTTGCATCTGTCTTCTCGTTCCTTTGCTGAATTGGAGACCCCCAGGGTCGGGCATTGGTGAAGTGGTGCAAGAAGATTTAGAAGGCATACTCAGCTTTGCTGATGTTTGTGTTTGGTAATGCCAAAGCTGGGGGATGTTTTTTTTTTGAATTTAACCCTTTTTAGGGTCCTCAAGTTTTCTTCTCATAATACGGGCCTCTTCGCCTGCTGATAAAGACATATAAATGAGACCTCTGTATGGTCACTCTTAACTTGATCTCAGTTTCTTTCTTTTACTCTGCTACTAAGGCCAGTCTGGCCACAGCCAACTTCTTGAGCACTTCTCTGAAAACTCTCCTCAGTTAGTTATCAAAGTGAGAGAAGTAACATTTTTCCTCCCAACACTGGTACTGAAGGTTAGTTATTAAGAACATTCACATCTAGTATACCCAGCACAGTGGAAAACCTTCCAGGTAAATTGTTCTTCAATTTCTGACCTCAAAATGGATGAATTAAAAGTTAAAAATCCAATATTGCCATCTTTAACATATGAATTAGGTGGTATGCTGCCTGTTGATTTGTCTTCAACTGTTAAGGCGTGTATCAAACTCTTAATAAGAGAACACGGAAAAAAAATATATACTTACCATTCTATTATACTGTTTAAGGTGTCTAAGAATTCCTCAGACCATAGGTTCCAAAACAATAGCTTAGATAATTTTTATCCTTGAAATGGAGCTGAAGAATTTTATCTCCATGATAGAGCAAACCTCTTAGTGTAGTTGTTAATTTTGGACTCAAATTTGATCATGGCCATGGATTTGGTTGGGGATGTATAAAATGCTGCAACAGTATAATCCTCAAAATATCTCAGCTCCCTTCTTACCAGAACAGTGATATCCAGGCAAAGATAATTGTCCTCTTTCTGAAGAGTCCTGTTGACACTTTGGAAACCCTGGTTTAATCACAAGCCATCAAGTATTCATACACATTCATTATTGATATGGTACTTATCCCTCTGGCCTCCCACACTTTCCCTGAGAGAAACCTATTACCTCACCAGTTATGTTTACTTTTCTGATGGAAATTAACTTTGGAGGTTGTCATGAGAAGACAATAGTAGACTCAAGATCCTTCTAATGACTTGTAACTTTAATTTCACTCTTCCTCTGAGATATGGGCCTAAACATACGGCTTATGGATAAAAGTGTGTATCTTTCTTTCTCTGTGCTGAAATACTTGATTGATCTACTCAACTGCCTTTCATACCACTTTCATCTCTTTGTTATAGATTTTTGTGCACGTGGCTCATTTTTCTAATAGAATGTATAGTTCCATATTTCTCCCCAATTTTGTTCTGCTCTTCTCACCCCCTCCCTGTGTGTAGACACAGAGCAAAAGGTATACACTGAACCATTTAATCATATACGAACTTGGATATATAAGATGAAGGGAAGAATAAAATGTCCTAAGCAAATATCCTTGACAAAATGTCCTTTTTATAGACCCAGCTTTGTCCTGTCCTTACCCTGCTTCAACTGGTCACAGATGATTAAAGCAAGGATGGTCAGCTGGCTCATACTGGACCAGATAGATTCTTCTGGAAATTTGGATTTGTGAGATAGTGATTCTGATCAAATATCTGAATGAGCGTTTTTATCATGTGGTGCTGATACAGCTGTCTTACAGAGAAGAGTAGAGACAGTCTGGGCCAGCCCTTGAGAGAAGGCCTTAGAGTCCCCCGGGGCTTTTCAATTCTTGGTTTCTGAGTTCGGTATTTCTACTCATAAGCAGTCCTGTCCAGGTCTGAATGTGGCTAACTCTTTTTGTCATTCTTGTCTCAGCTGGAATGTCACTTTCTAGTGGAAGCCTGTCTGTCATGCTTTTTACCTGAGGTTGCTCAGCTATGTCTTCCTCATGCTATTGAACATGATGTGAGGTTTCTCGATGGAGTTTTTTTTTTTGTTTATTATCAGATTCCATTCCTAGAATTGAGCACATGGCAACAGATACCCTTTTATTTGCCTTACCACTCTCTTCCCAACAGTACAGAAAGTGGTTCTACATCAGAGGGCTGAGTAAATCATTTTTAAATGAACAATAGGTATTATAAATACTCCTAATCACTCTGCCACTTACAGGAGGTTTCTTTTGTTCCAACCATAAGAATGTCAACAGCTGGCCACAGTAGCTGCAGGGCTTAGTGTTGCCATATTGGTAAAGCGCGTCCTGTGATGACCATCCACTTCAATTTTTCCACCAGCTCCAAGGCAGAACCCCATAAAGGAAGATCTCAGTCACATCTATCCACACCTGGCTTGCTATTTCTGTTCTTTCTATTTCCATTTCACTTCAATCATGGATTTCTATATTTAACCAGATCTATAGACCACAGGGGAAGGTTTCCACATCTCTCTTTATTATTTTTCCCCTTCTAATTGAGCGCCATCTTTATTATTATCCTAGTGCTCTGTGAATAGTATTGGTGAGGGTACTGCTTTAACTTGGTCTGAAATCTCTTTTTACATAATAGGAATAAATGATCACATAGGGTGTGAGCACAGTTCTCTCCTGCTTAATGCTGAAAACCTTCTGAGGGAGGCTCAGGGAGGTAAAAGATGTGCTTCCACGTACACATCCCATCTAGGAAGCATGAGAAATCCTACCTTGTAAAGGTCTTCCAGAAGTGTGGAGTCACTCCGAGATCTTGGTATGGAAGTGGTGATGAGCTCACTATGTAACTCATTTGTGCAGTATATTTGGTCCTATCGATCTCCTATTGGCAGTAAGAAGCCCACACATTTCAGGAATGAGGTGTGGGAGTGCATTGTTCAGTTCTAAGGTACTGAGCACGCGGGGGCCGTGTGTGCTGTGGAGCAGGCTCCAAATGAGTCATTTGTCTGTTAGGAATGTTCCTTTGAAACTGCTGCCTGTGTTTTCAGGCTTATGTTACTCCTGAGTATCTTTCCTGTGCTCACATCTCACAACCTGGAATACCCAGGCTCCAGATGACCAAGAGAACTGAGTCAAGCCTCCAAAGATGATTATTGAGAGAGAGCAAAATGTTGTCACCTTCCCTGCCCCCCTTTTTGTAAAATGTGTTACAAAGTGGCAGAATGAGTGAAGAGTGAGTCTCCAGGGTGAGATGAACTGGAATTTGAATCTCAGCTCAGTCATTTCCTACCTGTGAGAACTTGGACAAGATCTGTCACTTTTCTTCAAGCATTAATATTTTTGTGTGTGTATCAAAACACACCAGAATCATTACCTCCTGAGGTTGTAGTAATAATTGAATTAAACAATGTCTCTATCACAGTGCTGATGTGAATATGGTGGATGCCCCCATTTTTCCTGGAGCCTTGGTTTCCTTATTAATAACAACAATAAAGGTATCTTGTTTTCTTGAGCGCTTGCTATGTGCCAGAAACTGTGGTAACTACTTTAATTGTTGCAGTGGGTATGGTCAATTATTTTTCCTATATCCATTCTTCTGTATCAACAGGCTACTAAATCATATGCCCCTGTTGAAAGCTACTTTTATTAACCTTTCTTGGAACAAAGGACAGCCATGTGACAATGTTCTGCCTGAAGATTTAGAGTCAGGAGTCTACTAAGGATTTCTGGGAAAGTCTGCTCTCTTTTGTTGCTGCTTCTTTCTGTTTTCTTCCTGAAGTACATATATATGCTTAGGGCAGAGTAGCCTTCTAGGTTCCAAGGGGCAATGGTAAGGATGCAAGGCTCATATTAAGGGTAATGGAGCAGGAAGGGAGAAGTGTGGGGCCTCTGTAGTACCAACCCTGGAACACTATAGACTTTGGGTTTATGGGCTAGATTTCCTCTTTTGGTTGATTTTTTTTTTTCAGTTGGGTTTTACATACGTGCAGCCAAATTCAATCTTCAAACAATGTATGTGTCTTTTCTTATTTATTACCAATTTTTCACATTGTTGTTATCAAACCCATTTTATACTACGGAAATTGAGACATAAAGGTTAAGTAATCTGCCCAAGATAATACGTTATGCACCTAGCCAGTGAAGCAAGGATTTGAAAGCAAGCTTTAACAAGCAAAATATAAAATTGGGATGGCGTTTCTAAGTACTTCACGTCTGTGACCTGATAGTTCTTTTCTGACAACTTGCTCTCATTGAAAAATTCACTTGAAGTCTTCTCAGACAGCAAAAAAATATAAAAAAGTAGTTGAGGTCACATGGGAATTTTGGAATCAACTAGCTGTATGATCTTGGTTCAGTCACTTAACCTCTCTAGTCATTAAAAAAAAAAAAAAACTGGCATGGTTTGAGTTGATAGCTCAATTTTGAATTCCTTGTGACTCTAGAAGGACAGTCTAACATATTACTAGCTATCAAGTTAGTTGATTGTCAAATTTTTATGTTATCTATCTGACTCATATATCCGGTAGGTACTAAATAAATATCTTTTCCCTTGATTGTGCAAGGGACAAAGCAATCTTTTCTATTTATTTACTTTTCTTTCAGGTCATTGGCTTCTTCTTTTTTTCTACTTTCCATCCAAAACTCAACATCTTATTAGGTGGTTTGGAGAAGCTCATCCAGTTGAGATCAAACTTCCACCCTCAGAAAACAACAACAACAAAAAATCCAGTGTTCACAGTGTGATGCTTTCTTCAGTCAGGGCAGAAGCAAAGGGAACAAACCAAAGGCCATAAGAAAGTCACATGGGCAGGGGGAAGGCGGGGAGGGATGCAAATTTTTCCTTCCTTGAAGTAATATGGTTGGCATGTAGATTCAAAAAACAGTGTTCACCTATAATCCCAGCTGAGGCAGGAGGATCATGAGTTCAAAGCCAAACTCTACAACTTAGTGAGGCCTTAAGCAACTTTGTGGAAACTCTCTCAGAATAAAATATAAAAAGGGCTAGGGATGTGGCTCTGTGGTTAAGCACCCCTGGGTATCAATCCCTGGTACAGAAAAAAAAAAATCTTCAAATATGAAACAGAAAACCAAAGAAAATTTGCTTGGAAAGAAGAAGAAAGCAGGGCATTAGGCAACTTTCTTAGACAATAAACTTTCTCTGGGGTAGGTTATATCAAGAAGTAATCTTAGAACTTGCTCAGCAGTGCTACTTGCTGTGGGGCAAGGTCTCCATGAAGTCCTCATACTTGATTTAAAACTTGAAGACCTAATAATACAGAGAGCATTAGCACAGAGGACATCAGCATAGGATAACAAAAATAATATGGATATCAGCATCATAGTGACTTTCTGAGGTCTTTCTCTAAATAGCTTGCTGACATCTATGAGACTCAATTTACCTACCTGAAAATGAAGCCAATAATATGTGGTGACAATTTGCACTGTACAAAAATAACATATATAAAGCTTCTTGTGAAATTAATTATATGAGGTATTTGTACAATAAATATCAATTATTTCTTTTATAATATGTAACTTTTCTTCTCCTAACTAATGGGAACTTCAATTTTATTTTATAAAAGTCCATTTTTAGGATTCAATTTTCATGCAAGGAGAATCTGAAGGAAGAGTACATTTTGTTCACTTCTATAATGAAAGTAGCTTTAAATAACGCAATAAATTTCTTTCTCCACAGCATTGGCTGACTGCTTGTGTCATTTCTATAACCAAAGTTTTCACTTTCCGAGGACTCTGTAATTCATTTAGTGAAATTCACTTGACCTCTTTTGGGGGTTCTGAATGAACCAGATGTGAGGTACAAACACTAGTTCTCCAGAGCAAACAGGATTATTATACTATATATGGAAGGGAAATAAGTTCTCTTATTAGTAGCACCATAGATGTTCTCTATTTAATCTAAAATATGGAATGGCCAGAGAAGTCTGATTGAATTTCTTAGGCACGCTGTAGCACAGAATGCAATTATTTTATTAATTGCTCCCCAGAACCAAAGATTTTAAACTCTGAACACAATCCTTATGACAAAAAAAAAGGTGTAAAACACTTGAAGAATCCTTTGTTTGCTTTGTGAATTTTTTTCAGAACATTTTAATGTTAACATTACTCAGGATTACTAATAGAATTCTGTTGCCTTCTGTTGTGGACAATTGTACAATTGCCAGGCTTGATTCTGGGATATAGTTTTAATACACGTATAAATGTGGAGAAGATGGGTGGGGAGTAAATAAAAGGGACTTAGGATTTTATATCAAAGATTCTGTATTCTTCAGTTCAGACTCTAACAGGAGGAAATCTCGATACTAGAAACTTCTTGGCTATGGTGATTTGTGTTCTTCATGAGTTTTTAGTATCAGCGGAGTTGGCCTCCCAAATGGTTTAACCAAAGAAAGCCAGGCGGTACTCCAGAATCAAGGTCACTATTGTTTTTTGTGTTGAGTTCTGTGGTTAACTAGATTTGAAGAAATGTGAAACATTCCTTATTTTTTTCTTAGATACACTTAATTTATCACATTTCTCTTTTGCATTTCTGAGTGCTGGCTGGCCTGCTGAGACCAAGATGGATGAGGGTCTGTGCTTTCACAGTGACCCCAGTGCAGGGGTGGGAAGTGACACTAATCCAGGAAAGAGATGCATAAATAAAATCATTTCAACTAGTGGTATGTGAGGTGACAACAATTATCCGGGATGAGAGAAAAGTGATGGAAGAAAGCAGGCACTCCATTTTCAGGCTGCCCAGAGAAGGCTTCTCTCAGAGAAGGGAAACAGACTTAGTTAAATTTTAATGATTTGAAAGAGGAAGAGACAAGATGGTGAAAGATAGTAGTGTTTTAAGAAAAGAACCAGGGGAATGTAAAGGTCCTGAGAGGATAGGAATTTGGTCTGTTCAAGATATTGAGAAAATGCTGGCTAAGAGGCTAACGAGGAGAGTGGAACTGTGAGCTGTCACGGACACTCCCTTCAATAAAATTAGTTTCATGGAAGAACACTCTACGCTGTCATGGGAGCCAAGGCTCTGGGCCATGGTCCTCCCCTATTAACATCATCTAATCCTCAGGACTTTACAGACCTTTGGAGGTTCAATCTAGAAACCTCTATTTTTAAAGAAGCATCCCAAATAATTCTAATGTATATCTAGTGATAACTATTACTCTTGAGATCTTTCTAGAAATCCTGCCATGAGATGCCTTTGGAAGTTATATGGAGAGAGTTGTACTCTGAGTTCCAGTTCTTAAGTAATGTAGACACAGAGTTTATGAGATACACCAAAGGGACCATAAGGACCTATAAAGTCTATGAAATGAAACCCACATTAGGAGCCACTGTGCTTAGTCATTATTATCATTGCTAAAAGCAGATGTTGCTGTCATCAAAGGCTGCCAATCACTGGGACCACTGTCTTGAGGAGATGCTTTACGTGTTATGATGATAAAGATTTCTGCCAGATCTGGGGACCAACCAATAGGGAGACTCTTCTAATAATGCTCATATTTGCAGGAATCATCTTGGGCATAAGATGGACAACCATGATAATTCAAATGAAAAGATTTAGTAGAGTAGATAAAACAAAATTCTCCATCCCCTGGTTGTATATTGTGGTGGTAAAATCTATGTGAGTATTATGATTTTAGATCAGAAAAGGTTCTTTCATAACAAAATCATGTAAAGACTGGATATGCTTGCCCAGTAGGATACTAGGGTTTTAGCAAACACAGAAGTGGGAGGGAAATTCATAAGGATTCATGTAACTTATTAAATAGCTAAGCATCTTTCAAAAGAAATTGATCTGTAAATAAATCCCTTTAACTGCACTGGAAGCACAAAGAGAAATTCTTTTACATATTTAGTGCAAACATGAATCCTTTGATAATTGGAGAATGTTCTCATGGGCACTTTTGTCCTGATATTAGTAATATATGTGACCCCGAGGGTATGATTGTTGTTAGGGATGCAAAGTTGAAGAAGTTATGATAAGATACTGTTTTTATTTTTTGTAGATTTTTATTAGACATGTGTTATATTTCTTAAAATAAGAAAACTCTTTAAATCCAATTATTTTTTTCATCAAAGGGATATACTGATATATTATTTAGACATAGCATTTTCCTAGAGAGAATCCAGTCTTCATCACCCACTCCCCACAGTTCAGGTCTATTGACAACATTCTTTGCCTCACTCCCTCCCCCAGTCCCAAGCTTCTGTGGCAATGGATCATGGATCACAAAGCTGAAGCGGTCAAATGTGCAATGTCTGCTGACATAGCCTCAGAGGATGCTATCTTACTGTAATATTCAATCAGAGAAGGAGTACATGTTTGAAACCAGCTCCCAAAGCTCAGAGCAATCTTCCTGCTGCTTCCAGAAGATCTATATGCCTTCAGCAATTCTGCCTCAGCAGCAGAAGCAGCACGGGAGAAAGGATAGAATTCTTGTTCTTTAACCTCCAGCTGAATTTTATTTTAGGTCAAGCTAAATTTTTTCCTGCATTCTGAATTATGGGCTGATGTTAATTTGTTAAGTTAAGGTCTGGTATAAGCTAATGACTAATTCATGTCAGAACGACATTCCTCTCTACCTCTGATAACTCAGGATTATAGTGAGCAATTGCATGCATTAAGATGTTTAGCTCCCTCCTCTGAGGCAGACATTTTTGGCTACTAGAATACGCCAGATGTTACGGCAAAGGGGATGATGGGTGATGTTGGTTCCTCATTTGCATATAGAAATGAATTTCTGTAGACAAAAATATGAGACAAAACAAGAATAGGAAGAGAGATACCACTCAGAATCAGAATACTGAAGGTAAGAAAATGTGAATTCCCGTTAATAATTGTTTTAGCTAGAATTATATTTCAGTCCTCTTGAGCTAAAATTTTAAGTAGAGAAAAAACAAAGTAAGTTATTTTCCAGGTGGAAAATTATCTAGAAAATACTTACTTTTATTATGTTTTAGAATACTAACTGTATCTTCCACAGAGGCAACACACACATAGAAAGAAAATAAATAATTAGTAAATATGGCAAGCTCCCTAAACTACTTCCAACTTCTCAGTCATTCTGTGCTAGTTGTTTTATTAATATGGAGTATCTATCCCATTTTGGCTTGTGAGATGGATAAAACAATTATTAAGTAGTAGTCACCACAGGTGTATGCATGTTGGATGTATTTTTAGAGACTATATTGAGAAATCTATTTTGTTGGGAGCTTTTCTAATTTATAATTGCAGACAAAAGATTCAGGTCAATAGAATAAATAATGTCACTTCTATCAAAGTGAACTAGATGGCTGTTTTGCAGGTTTTCTAATATTCTATGCAGCAGCTGTGGGCCACTAGAGTTGATATATACTTCTTTGCTTATATTAAAATATATGTTCCCAGTTAATGCTATTTTCATGATTTTAAAGTCCAGTTTTGAGCTATATGCAAACTGGCAATTTCCTTTCTTTTTTTAGCTAAACCTTTCAAACTTGTGTTTGTTTATGAGTGGATTGAGAGGAAGGCATAACCTTCATTGCAGGCTAGATTTTGAGTTCATTGTTGACTGCCACCAACCAATTTCAAGTGGGGAGAGATCTCTCCCATCAAGCTTCACACATATGCACTGCAGCCACTCTGATTTCTTGCCTTATTTTTCTCTATACTATCTACAGACATAGGCCCACTAGGTCAGTTCAAGGTCATAAGAAACTCATTCATTTCTAAGTATTTATTGAGTACTGTATTGGATTGAACACAGCCCTTTTATCCTACGAATTCATGTCCACCCAAAACCTCAGATATGACCTAACTTGGAAACAAATTATTAATTGCATAATTAATTTATTAATTGCATTTAATTAATAAAATGAATTAGTATTAGTTAGGGAGGAAACTAAATCCTATAAGAGGGAAATTTGGAGACTGAGACACACATACACAAAGAGAAGAAGGCCACACACTGATGGAGGCAGAGATGAGAGTGGATGTAGCCACAGACTGACATATGACAAGGACTGCCAGCAGCCACCAGAAGCTGGAAGGCACAAGGAAGGAGTATTCTCTTGAGCTATCTGAGGGAGCAAGACTCTGTCAAAACTTTGATGTTGGATGTCTCACCTCCACAACTGTGCCAGAATGAATTTCTGTTGTTTTAAGCTACCCAGATTATGGTAATGTGTTACAGCAACCCTCGGGGGGAAGGGGGGAACTAGTACAAATATCCACTATGGGCCAAAAGATCTTGTCAGGCACTGGCTATGCTACAGTGGACAAAATCAGCAGTCCCTGTTCTCATAAACCTTGTTGCTGGAAAATATCATATTCATTTATTTGGAACTGTGCAAGCACAATGCAAAATAATATCCAGTGTTTATTGCATAATTATTTTCAGTATTTTAAGAGTTTACATGTATTAACATTTAAATTTTATAACAGCGCTGAGTGGTGAATATTGTTATTCCTGTTAGAATGTGAAATCCAAGGTCAATTTGTTTCTGTGGTAGGCTGTATAATGGCCTTCAACGATACCCAGGTTCTAAATCCTGGAGCTTATGACTATTGTCTCAGATGGGAAAAGGGACTTTGCAGATATGACTAAGTTGAGAACCTTGGTATGAAGAGACCATCTGGATTACCTGGGTGGGTGTTGTGTAATCACAGGCACACTTAGGAAAGAGATGGAGAAGGAAATTTGCTGTAGATGAGGAGGTGTGATGACAAAAGCCGAGATGCCTATGAACGAAGGGATGCCATGGCCATCAGAAGTTGGAGGAGTCAAGAACAGATCATCCCTTGGGTCCTCAGAAAGAACCAGCTGTGCCATCCCTTTGATTTTAGCCTCATGATTCATCCCTGACTTATGGCCTCCAGAACTATAAGAGAATAAATTTCTGCTCTTTTTAAGCCAATATTTTGTGCTTATCTATCACAACAGCAATAGAAAACTAATATACCTCCCAAGGTATAACACAGTTCATAAATGGCAGAGCTGGGATTTTTGTCACCATCTGATTCCAATAATCTGTGTGTTTAACCACTAAATCTTTTCTCTCTGAATCAATGAAGTTGAGATGATTCACCATGGTTTACTAAGATAGGGTGGTTTAATGCCATGAACACAGGTTTCAGAGTTAGTCTATAATTCAGACACTGAGTTTTAAATATAGTGGTTGTTTTACTTTGGGCAGTTCACAGGCCTTTCTGTGCTTCAGTTTTTGTAGTTATTAAACGTGGTTATAATGTGACCCAGCAGTACAGTTTAGAAACATTGCACCCCGAATGTTTAGCAAAGTGTATCTTACATTACAAGACATCTGACTAAGGTAGCATTATTAATACCAACTCTTGAACATGCAAAACTGTTTCTGCATGGAGCCCTGTTTGGAAGTCTCTGGGATGCTTACTTTGGAATCGTGCTTCTTTTAGGCATTTACCCTACTTTCATTGTCCATTCTTGAAGGATGGGGAATATTTAACCACCTGGGTTGCTTTAAGTTTTCTGAATGCACTTTTATCTTGTTTTAACATCCAAATCCATGTGTTTGGATTCTACATTAATCCCCTCTCTTTCCTCATCGCTCCGCCTGTCATTTTCCATTTGCTCTCATGCCTCTTACCCTCCTGATCCTTTATCTGCTCTTAATTTCAGAGGACCAGCCTTTGCCGTTTCACAGGCTTACTTCCAAGCTGACTCTCCGCTAGGTGCAGTCAGCCAATGGAATCCCTGGCAAGAGGTTTGGGGGTCAGAGGATGGGAGTGAAGTGACATCACTGCCAGAGGTTGGGTTTCCTTCTGTAAAGTCTCTTCTGTCCCCAGATCCAGGGCTATGTTAATAACCCCTTCTAGAAACTGTTCTTTGTATTTCCATCCCTATGTATTTTTGTGGATCTCTAGCAATTTTAATCTTAGGGATAGCTTTCAGTATATTCTAGATCTTTCTAGCTAGTTCATGGGTATTAAAAATCCCCCTCTTGAAGTAGTACTACTGTTTGGCTGCCTGCAGCCTGGCAAACAGAACCTTCTTCCTCTTGAGCCTCATTAGAATTCTAGCATGAACCACAGTTTTATCTCCATGTCATCTGCTCAGCAAGTACCCAGGCACTCCTTCTGCACATGCCTGGTATTACTTTCTGCACCAACCATTATGAAAGCTCCTATATTCTAGTTCTTGCTCATTCTGTTTGAGTGGGCAAACTCAAACAAGAGAAGGATGGATGAGAACCACTTTTCCTGATCCATTTCTGCTCTTGAATTCATTCTGGTCTCAAAAGCTTTGGGCTGGCACTTTTGGGCTTTTGGATCACTCATTGTACAGGTAGCTCCACAGAGTTCCATCCTTTGTCTGTTCATTACATGGCATCCCACACTCATCCCAGTCCCAGATCTGATCACATTTAGCTGTCTGTCCCCTTACTAGATGGCAGACAACTGAAGAATGGAGAAATCCTTTCAACTCTATGTCCCTAGAGCCCTTCACAATGAGTACCCTAAGTAAATGAATCAGTGTGAAGGTAAGCAATGGTTTAGTTTAGAGAGGCTGAGAGTAGACTTAATTACTATTTTTGAGTTATATGGAAGGTTCTTTCTTTCTTTTTCTTTTGTTTTAGTTTAATAGAAGCATAAAATCTGATCATTGGAGAAAATTCTAGAGACCCACCATATATCTATCTAGCAGTTATTTTGGTGTTTTTTTTGTTGTTATTGTTGTTGGGAATAAAAATTAGCATAAAATGTAGCAATTTTTTAAAATATGGTTTCAAATGGATACATGGAGACCCATTATGAGGACAACAACCAAACACACCTGATGGAAGGGTCTTTCATCCTCCAATTCTGGTTATCTTGAAATGAAATATCGTATTGATATGAAAATATCATCCCTCTCCCCACCCTGGATTCCATAGGTATTTCCTTCCTAGGAGGCTGGCTGCTTTTGAGCATTGTCATGGCACCTGCTGGCTAGAGGTTTCTATAGCAGGGCTGAGCTTAGTCCGGTGGGGGAGAGATGGAGAACCGAAGAACTTGATTAGTCTTATAATTCCTAAGCAGTTAAATAGAAATATGTGATAATTAAATTGAAATGTGATCAAAACAGTTTAATGAGGACTAAAACCAAAAGACAGGAAAGGGGACATGGCCACTTAATCTGTAAATATCATTTAAAAATTTTAATAGCTTTTCCTACATGTTTATGTACTTAGCTGAGGGCCATTTGAGGTTAGAAATGGCTTTTTTTTTTTTTTTTAAACACAGCAGAGAGGCAATATTTATCTTCTCCCTTTCAGTTCCTTTCTCCTGCTTCTCTGAGAAACCATTTTAAAATGAGGCCCTTCCTGTGTCCAATGCACTTACCCGGTTGTCCACTCAGCCACGAGCAGGAGGCATGGAGTGGTTCCATCTGCTGTGCCCATGCCAGGGATATTGCCTGCCGTGTCTCAGCCTGCTCCCTGGATCCAGCCCTTCTATGCTGTTCTGAAATGGAAAACTGGTGTTTAATGAAAGGCCAATTCCTGTGCCCAGTAAATCAGTACTTCTAGGAGGCAGAAGGAAACCCGAGATGCAATGGGAAACAAAGGAACTTAACTTTGACAGTGATGCAGCTCTGTGGGCAAAGAGTCTTTGAGGCTGGAGAGCTAGGTTTGAAAGCTAGCTCTGCTATTCATGAGTTGTGAGCTGTGTGGCATATTGAGCATCCACTGTGGGCCAGATTCTGCAAGAAGGGATTTAATCAACTATTTCTGTGAAGATTTTCATCCTCTCTCCTATTCTACATTCGATCTTGCTTAAATCACCACTATCAAGTACCTAAGTTGAGAGAAGCCCTAGAGAAGAGGGTTTCCTGAAATCCCAGTTAGAAGTAGTCACCTGCAAAAATCTATGCATGTTAGTACACAATTTATAATTCTGTTTAACATCTGTTTCATTCTGCTTCCTGTTGGAGTTAATTGTTTCTCTCGGTCCTCACTCCACTACATCATGTGTCTTTTGGAGAGTAGTACCTATCTTACTCACTTTTCAGTTCTTAGCATAAAGCCTAGCACATAATAAAGATTAACAAATATTCAAGAAATATGCATAATAAGGACTGGGATGCAGCTCTGTGGTAGAGCATATTGGATAGCATGTGTGAGGCCCTGGGTTTGATTCCCAGCTCTGTTAAAAAAAAAAAAAAAAAAAGAGTGTACAGGAGTATTAAGAACTAATTGTTATTTGGTTTTTGTCATATATTAGGGGTAGTTCTCACTACTTTACATGCATGATCATAATGCAATCTATAAGATACTTACTACTATTACCACTTTACAGGTAAGGAGACTGAAACTCAAAGAGTTTCTAATTAGTACATGACCTTTGTCAAGGAATTAGAAACACATTACTCTTAACCACTGTGTTATACTGTCTCCCAACAGAAAGAATAAGTCATCAGTGATTAATCCATACGGATGGAAAAGTAAGTGGATATCATAAGCTCTATTTCTAGGAGCTCTAATGATAGTGATTGGTTAGAGATTTGACTGACATTCAGAAACCTGCATAGTAAGAACTATGATCTATTTTCTTATTTGGTTGTTTATTAATGCATTCAATATTTAAATTATCCTTCCTACAACTGTATCTTATATCTTCAAAATAAAGTGACTCACTGGGTAAATGGAAAAGCCAGCATCCCAGTTTTCATCTTTATCACCCTAATAACAGTCAAGAAGAATGTGAGAGATGGGTGTGATGAGCTTAAGGCGGGCGGTTGTAGCTGTTATGACACGGATGGCTTACTCATTGCAATGACAACTGAACTCTTCAGATACCCACGATACAGGAGAAGTATAGCTGTGCCCTTGGGAACATTTAATATCACATCCAAGTGACTGGGCATTTGAAAGGATAGCATGGCTGGCAATGCAAGTTTTAGTATAGATGAACACATGCACATATTGTCTCACGAAATTGATAATAACATCATACCAAGCCACTATGAAACTCAGGGATTGTCACCTAAACCTTTAATGTGTCAAACATTCCATAGTGGTTATAAATGTCATAATATGAAAATACACTCTCTGTCCAAAATTGTTCAGAAAGAAAACTAGTTATTTTGTTTGTTGTTTGTTTGAACATAGGATCAAAAGGGCAGCATCTGAGATTTATTACAACTAGGGCAGGTTGGAAGGATACTCCTGAAATATTGTTCTCAAATATTGACATCTCTCAGCACATAGTCATTGGGACAAGCATTTTAGTTAGAAGAAATCAGGTAAGTTCTGGGTATTCTCAATATACTCAGCTCCCAAGGATATTTACAAGTTGATGTTTATTTTGTTGATTTCATTCAGAGCCAACAGTAGTCCTATGATTAGGTGATTTGTGAAAACTTTAAAAAGTTGCCACTTCTGGGTAAGTGCTACCTCACACCAAGTGGAAGAGCTGGATTTTGTTTCCAGCTCCCCTACCTTGACTGGGTAATACACAGCACAGGCAACTGTATGCAGTAGTCCTGCCTTTACTGTGTGAGGTTTGGTCTTTAGATGAACAAATACATCATTCAGCACTATTTTGGTTGAAGTCAAATGTGAATTAGCATTACATCAAAGAGAGGATGATTAGAAGGCTTGCCTCACTGAGGATAGTAGGGTAGTCATATGGCTGGAACAAGAAATAAGTGCCATACATAAAAACTTGATCTTTTCTTTCGCTCATTTCTGCCATTCTCTGTGTATAATTTTGATCATCACTATATCCTGTCCACAGGATGGAGACTGTGGCTTCTCATGGCTCTACAGTTATCTTGTACTGTTTTAGGAAAGACCATTAAATGTACTCTAACTCTAAAATCCCAAGATAAAATGTCCTAGTAACAAGTTTTGATTGGCTTCATTGGCAGCAGGTGTACATCTTTGGACTAACAGTTTTTCATGTTAAATTGGATATTTTGATAGTTCTCTCAAGGGTCAGGTGCTGACCATGACCAGGTAGATTAGATCTCCAAAAATTATGGAAGTTTCCACTCAAAACATAGCTTAGAGTGAGAAGAAAGAAATATTTCCTCTATAGAAGGATTGCAGAAGTTCACTTCTGAGCCAGGAAAGTTAAAAAACAATAGATTCCCATTTCACGGGTCCTTAAATTCAAACTTGTTAGTATCACAGTTCTGAAGTCTTGATACAGACATCAACTCTGATGCTCCAATGGAAGTACCACCAGCTCACACTAATAACTCACAGGACATTAAAATGTCAATAGAACCAACACAACATTTCCCTGAAGAAAAAGCTCAGGAAAAGCCAAGTTATTAAGAGTTACTGGTAGATGTGGAAGTAGACAAGGGATAGTAGCTCTATGATTGCAATTCTTAATAGCCTCAGCTCAAGGCAGGCTGTCATGTCTATTTTCACACCAGAGAGGAATCTTCTGGGGAGAATGAGCAATGTTTTCTGGACTGTGCTGCCTTGTGGGAGTCTACTAGCATCTGCCTGTCTGAGTTACCACCCTCTGTACTTCCTCTTTGTTTGGAAAGCTGGTCCTGGTTCTGAAGGTTCAAGTTCTAGCTCTGTCATTTATGACCTTTATAAACATTAAACAAAGGAGTTGTTTAATGACTCCAAGCCTGTTTTCTCATTAGTAAAATGGCACCATAACAATAGTTCCCAATAAGGTTTAGTCAGAATTAAAGGAAATAATCATAGAAAGCGGTTTACATAATATCTGTATACACTCTTTAACGTTTTGCTAGTTTGCTCCTGATTTATTACTGTGGTCATTGTACTTTTTACTGTTGACAGCCAGTTCTGTTTGCCTGAGATGACTGCCTCATTCTGCTTTGATGCCTTTCTGTGCTGATTACAAAGTTTTACTCTCAAATAGTAACCTTATTTCCATCTTTTCTATTTCCTTGGGAGGTAGCAAATTGTTGCCCCACAGAGGCACTGCAATTTTATATACTTAGAGAAGTCACAGTCAGATATTGGATTTCAGCTTTGAAAATTGTGAAAACAAGTTTGTCACCAGCAGTACTTGGGAAGAATCTGTGCAAAGATTTTCGCCCCCGAAAGACCCTTTTCTTGTTGAGCATCAAGCATTTCTGATTCTGTGGGGTATTACAGGCTGGACAGAAGCAAGGTTTCCTAGAACAAGTTTGGGACCATTCTTGTTTGGGGGTTGGTAACAATATATTTAGATAGAAAAAGTGATGACCTTTCTGTTCCGTGAAACTCAATTCAACACAAGCTTAAAATTTCCCCTACCTCTCACACACACAAAAAAAGTAAAAAAGCAATTCACAGGAATTTCTGGGTAAAAAGCTTGAAATGCTTTAATTATTGATACAATAAACTAAAGTAAGAGGATCAGGCAGAGAATACTTGGAAGTAAAGCCAGTATTATATGGCAGTTGATTGAAAATGCAAGTTGCAGTATACAGTAGAAGTGAAGGGGAAAATTGAAGAGACTTATTTTTATCGAGAAAACCAATTATGGAAAACTCCAGGTACTTTCTTGAAAGAGGAGTTATTATCAGTTCAGTCTTTGCTCAGTCCCCAATTTTATGTGAACAGCAACTGCTGGGGCCGACGTGATTTAGTCAAGATGGAAAAGACGTTCAGCAAATAATGGTACAGCCTGGCTGGGGTGAGTTTGCAAAATGAAAAGTTAGAAGATGGTAAAGGAGGAAAATGCTGAGGCTGAGAAATAACAAATTAATCATGCTGAGAGAACTTTGTGTCATGATATCCCCAAGTTAGTTTTACTTCTACTTTTGATCCCACATTTTATTAATTAACTTGAAAGGAAAGGTGTTTACATATAATGTCCTGAGGTGCAGGCTTGTTTTTTGAGGTGCCTCTTCATTTCTGTCCTGGCCTCTCACTTTTGTGATGGAGGTTTGACATCTCAGGCATTCTGACTTTTTGCTGACAAAGAGCCATGGATCTTTCTCCATCTACAACTAAAAAAATACTAAAGGTACCAAACTTACTAGTTCTAGTGTTTCAGGTAAAATAAATATTTTCCCTTCAGTTTTCTGTATTTCTAAAATATGGGTGAAAATACTATCTACTTCATAATGTTGTAAGAATTTAAAGTGATAGCAGCAATGGACTGAATGAACCAAGTCCAATGGATGATCTTTCTACCATTGCCTCTCTAGATCCATTCTCCATTCTTTTCGATGATGCTTGTGCCAGGAGGTTAACTGTCACAGATTGCTTACCCACTAGTTGCCCCTTGGACTCAGCAGGAAATTTTTGGAAATGAAAGAAGTAAAGCTAGAAAATTTTCCCACAGCTTGCAACCTGTTAGATGGCGAGTTGACAGTCCTTTTGGTTTTTTCCTGAAGGACACATCTCCTAGTTGAGAGACTTCTCCTACAGATATAAGCACAGTCTGGATCTAAGAAGTCAGTCAGTGCTTCCAAGTGTGTCCTTCAAGGATCCTGTGTTGGCAGTTAATCCCCAATTCAACACTGTTGGGAGGTGGGGGCCTAATAATAGATTAGAAAATAAGGGCTCTTCATTAATACATTAATGTTATTATTACAGGAGTGGGTTTGATCTAAGTTCTGCCTTCTCTTTTCCCCATCTCCCATCTCTGTCTGGTGTGTGTTCCCTGCTCGGTTATAACCAGCAGGGAGTCCCTTGCTAGATGGCAGTGCCATGGTCTTGGCCTTCTAAGCCCCCAGAAATTTGTAGAATAAATTTGATTTTTCTTTCTATATCACCCAGTTTGTGCTACTCTGGCACATCAGCAGAAAATGCATCAAGATACTTCCTAACTACACAGTTAAGTAATTCGAGGTACAGCTGAGTGGATATAGAGAAATGGATCTTAGAGTGGCATCTAATAAATATCCAAGGTGAAAACCCCAATTCCAAGTCTGAATGTTTTAGGAAATCGAGACTCAGAGAGATTTAGCAGGTGCACAGGGTAGCATAGAAAGTAATGAAGCTGGAATTTAATCCCATATATTCAAATTTCAAAGCCTTTACTTCTAAAAACGTATACCTTTAGGTTGGATGTCAGTGTTCTTCCCAGTTCTCTAGGATTCCAAGCACTTGTTATAATTTAGAAGGTGCTACAACATCCAGGTTAAGAATATAGGTACCAGGGCTGGGGCTGTAACTCAGTGGTAGAGCGCCTGCCTTGTATGTGTGACACACTGGGTTTAGTCCTCAGCACCCCATAAAAATAAATAAATAAAATGAAGATATTGTGTCCATCTATAACAACAACAACAACAACAATAAAAAGACTATAGGTACCAAACCTACTAGCTCTAGGGTTTCAGGTAAAATAACTATTTTTCCCTTCAGTTTTCTGTATTTCTAAAATATGGGTGAAAATACTATCTACTTCATAATGTTGTAAGAATTTAAAGTGATAGCAGCAATGGACTGAATGCTTATGTCTGTCCCGCCCCCCCACCCCCCCTCGCCCTGTTCCAATCATCTGTTGAAATTCTAAACCTTTGTGTGATTCTATTTGCAGGCAAGGAATTTGGGAGATCATTAGGACAGGAAGGTGGAACCCCAGTGAGTGGGATTAGTGCTCATATAAAAAGGGACCCCAGAGAGCTCTCTTGGCTCCTTTTTTCCACATGGGGGTTCCAGTCTACAACCTAAAGGAACTTCATCAGAACCTGACCATCCTAATATCCTGGGCTTGAACTTCCAGCCTCCATAACTGTGAGAAATTAAAACTGTGGAACCAACCTAGATGCCCTTCGGTAGATGAATAGATTTTTTTAAAATGTGGCAGATATACACAATGGAATATTACTCAGCAATAAAAGAGAATAAAATCATGACATTTGCAGGTAAATGGATGGAGGTGGAGAAGATGATGATAAGTGAAGTTAGCCAATTCCAAAAAACCAAATGTGGAATGTTTTCTCTGATATAAGGAGGCTAATTCATAATAGGGTAGGGAGGGGGGAGCATGAGAGGAATAGATAAACTCTAGATAGGGCAGAGAGGTAGGAGTGGGAGGGAGGGAGCTTGGGGTTAGAAATGATGGTGGAATGAGGTGGACATCATTATACAAAGTACATTATGAAGACATGAATTAGTGTGATTATGCTTTGTATACAACCAGAAATATAAACAATTGTGCTCTATATGTATAATATAAATTATAATGCATTCTGCTGTCATATGTAAATAAAAAAAAGAAAAAAAAACTCTTTGAGGACAAAAAAGGAAAGTAATTGTTATGTATTTAAATTTAATATATCTATATTCAATTATATTAAATTTACTATAATTAACATGTTAAATACATCATTGATTATATACTAATAATATTGATTGTATTACTGGATTAAATTTGATTTAATTAACATAAACTGAATACTTAAAGAAAAAAGTTAACAAGTCTATGGCAAGTTGTATAGCAATCTCGACCAACTAAGATAGGATAATTGAATAGAACAATGCCTAAAATATAAGTACAAATTTTAACTTAATTCCCATCCTTACCAACATCATCATCTTCATTTTTACCACCATTAATTCATAAGGTTTTTGTATTAAGTGGTATATTAAAGGTTATGATAAATGGTTATATTCACAATATATGATGGAATTGTAGGTATAAGGTTTGAATTAAGAGAGAAAGGAAGAAAATCTAGGATGACCTCAAAACCTTTGGTTGAAGCAACCATAAGAACAAAGATTTGCCAGGAGCTGTGGTGTACACCTGTAAAATTCCAGCAACTTGAGAAACTGAGATAGGAGGATTGCAAGTTCAAGGCAACTGTGATAGACTCCTTTTCAGATTGGCACCAGGTATCCAAGGTATAATATAATAAATGCCATCATTAATGTAGACATTAAAATCAAACTAGAGACCAAAGGAATAAATCTTCAAATTTACATGATACTGTTTAGTTAGTGTGCACCTTAACTTGTTCTCATTCATATAAGCACTCCTTTTATTATGAGAGGACACACTACTAAAGAAATTATAGCATTTTATATCAAACCAAAATCAACATGGTCATTCCAACTATGTTCTTTCTTTCTCTAGTCATTTAATAAGAATTTTTTTAAAACCACATCTGTGAAAAAAAGAAACAGAACAGCTATTAATTCATTCAGTTATTTATTTACTCATGAGTTCAACAATATCAGATATCTGTCATATGTCAGACTCTACTATATGCTGAAGCTCCAAAGATATCTAAAGCATTATAGTTTGCTCTCAGTGAACCCCCAGGATCAGAAATGTCAAAAAGTAATTGCAAATAAGTCTGATAGGGTACATAGGTGAAAATAAGTAGGAAGAGATTTATTATTAAGGTGGGCCAAGGAAGACATAAGGGACAAGGAAAAGAGAGGGTTGGGTCTTGAAATAAGTTGAAATCTACCCTGTAGAGAATGGGGATTGAAAGCATTCATTATGAGCTAAGTGTAGAGGTAAAACATCTGGAGGAAGTGGAAGAATTTTAGACATATGTAGGACTATTTTGGAAATCAGGAGATGAAGTTGAAGAAGTTTAGGGTCTGTATTATATAGAATTTTGATATGAGTTTTATAATCACATAATAAGCAGGAAATAGAAATAAGAAGCCAGAATAAATGAACAATATAAAATATTTTGATCTAACAAGATACAGATGCTTCTCGACTTGTGATGTGGTTATGATAAACCCATCATAAATTGAAAATATTGTAAGTTGGAAAATGAACTTGATACATGCTGGGAGCCATTAGCCAAGTAGGTATGACAATTTCCTTGCCAGCGTACCTCATGTTGCTTAGTGGAAGGACTCGTGGAAATAGGACATTTTGCAGTGACATTGCAGTTAGGTGACCTTGCTCAAGGACCAGGGCAGATTCGGGATTAGGGTGTTCCTGGTTTAGGATAATGGGTTTAGGGCGTTCCAGGTTTAAGATTATTCCTGCTGGGAATAGGGCTTATCCTGCTGCCTGAGTTCCCCTTGAGTTCTCACGGGATTCAGACAGTATTTTTTGGGAGACAGAAGCCCAGTGGAGGTGGATTTGGGCAGAGAACGTGGATTTCCCCAGAACGTGCTTGTAGACGGCTGGTGTGAGTTCGGGAATAAAGAGTTGCTGTTTGAATCTACAAGCTGTGTGGTGGCTCGTGATTGTGTGCCCAGCCAGACTGTGGCATTTGTGCCCAGCCAGACTGCGGCAGATACATACAATTTATTGAATATCATAGCTTAGAAACACAATGGTACACTGTGCAGTATCGGCTACTAATCCTTTTGATGGTGTGGCTGACTGAGTTGCAAAACTGATGCTGCCCATAATCATGAGAGAGTATTGGACGGCATATCACTAGTCTAGGGAAAGACCAAAATTCAAAACTTGAAGTATGTGTCTACTGAATGCATAGGGGCTTTCACATTATTGTGGGGTTTAAAAAATTATAAATTGAACTATCATAAAATGAGGACTATCTATAATCAGTTTATGCTAGGTTTTGCTGCTATAACAAAGTATTCTCAAATCTCAGTGCCTTTCAAAAAGAGATTTTATTTCTCACTAATACTATATATGAGCAATATCTCTGCTTCTTGCTTCTTCATACCAGGATCAAGACCAAAGGAGCAGTCTTATCTGAGCTCTTGGCACTCTGAGACAAGAGTGATAATGGAATATGTTTGTTTGCAATATCCATTGCCTCCTATTCAAATGTTGTTCCCCCTAACAAGTTACAGTGTTCAACATTGATGTCAATGGAATGAGGGGATATGTACACCTGCCATGGGAAGAGGAAGAATAAATAATTGAGGAGAATAAATAATTTGGAACAACCATACAATTTGTGGCAGTGTATGTATTATACCCAATTATTTATTTCTGGTTTTCACTCAGAAGGCAAGTGTGTGTGTGTGAATGTGTTGCTGTATTTTATAGTAGTAGAAGAGATAATATACATATCCCAAACTCATTTTCTCCCTGTAAGAGTGATATGTACATTCCACACAGCTCTGCACACCCGAGTTACTCAGAAAGTTAGCTGATTGCTTGGTTTACTGCTATTAAAATGTAGAGAAGGAAGTAAGAAAAATGAAGCATCTTTGGCCTCATGGTTCTTCCCCCAAATGTTTTCATCAGAAACTCAGTTTTCTTCTTCCAACGACAACTGAAAATCCCTTGGCAAGTAAGTTAATTCCTTAAACAAGGGCCATGAGATTCACCCTGTGCCCCCAGATACTATCCCCTTGCAAACACTAGTGCACTCTAACCCCAAAGCTTCTGGCTGCATGCAGTTCTCTCTCTCCTTCCTTTTTGTGGTCAATTATACATCATATTAGTCAAGAAGCTGCGAACTGAAATGAAAGAGAAAGATACAGCACAGAGAAAATAAGTTATTTTCTGCTTGAGAGAACCATGAGCCTGTGGATTTGGAAATCTCAGAAGGGAAGTCAGAGGCTGGTATTTGTTACCACCAAACCCAATGTTCATTTTAGAAAAGCAAAAAACAGAATGAGGATATTAATCTTTTCCTTATTGCTGTGTTACTCCCAAGACCTTGGATAGATGGGCTATCATTCTAGAGAAATAGATTAGTATTTGGGCTTTTCAAAAGCAAGGCACCAGAGGAAGTGACTTGTTTTTAGCAACATCATAGTAGTTTCCTGCAAACAGAGTAGTTCACCTCAGGAGAAGTACTATTAAATGTTATTGGAGGCCATTCATAACTGTTACATGGTCATGTCACTCATTTTTGCAAAAATATAGTTTCATACTTCATGTGTCCAGTCTCACTTGATACTGCATGATATACATTTGGGAACTAAATTGAGCTTTTTCAGGCCGTTTGCCTATTTATAGAGCTTACTAGAAGGAATCTCTAAAGTCAATGAGTATAGGTAAATATACTCTTTCTCCTAAGTTCATCACACACCTTTGTCTCAAGTGTGTGAGAGCAATTAAATTATGATGATAAATTAAGCAGAACTTGCATGTATGCTGCATATGTTTTAGGGTTTGTTAATTCATTTATGTCATTCAACAATATGCAATTTATACACTAGACTGTGCAAATTGAGCAAAAATAGATGAAATTCCTGACCTCCAGGAACACAGGTAGTATTCATGGCAGAGAAATTTAATCTACAAAGTTAGTGTTTTCAGCAATAAACAAACCCATTTTTCATTTATTTCACACATTCTTTCTGAGAACTTCTAAATCTCAAAGAATCAAAGGGGGAGGATTTGGGATACAAAGAGGGATAGGTATAATCCTTGCAATTTGTAGGGATTATAGCCTTGATTAAATGTGTCAAAAAATTTTAAAGATATAATGTGTTCCATCAGGGAAATAATCATAATAATTGTAATAATATCGATGATAGTGGTAATAACAATAGAAGCTAATGCTCATTTTTTCTTACTGTGTGCCTGACATTCTTCTCAGAGCTCTCCATGTTTTAACACCTTTCATCCTATAATAGCTATACAAGATAAGTATTTTTATCTCTATTTTACAGTTGAAGTAATTGATGCTATCTCCATTATCTGAAAAGTCTAGTGTTTTGCTGAAGTCCACAGGGCTAGCAGGTGGCAGGACCAGATTTTCAACCCCAATCATAAGGCTTCAAGACTTGAATGCTAAATAAACCAGGAATAAATAGGAATTTCGTTTTGCAGAAATAGAGAATTTATTTATAGTAAAAAAATAAGTTGCTTATTGAAGCAGAAAAATATGAATTATTTAAGACAGAGGTAATTAGCAATTCTTAGAGAAGAGGATGGGGTTGGATTTGCAGTGGGTTTTATAACATGGGCAGGGCCTCCGAGCTGTGACATCAGACAGATCAGTAAGGTAAATTTCAAAGCATCTTTTTAAGTGACATTTAAGAAGCCTTTTGTACCTATCTTCATGAGTAGGAAGGTCTAATTAAGTTTGGAGAATGTCTTGCAGGAACATCTGAGAGTGAAATATGAATAGTCCTACCTTCCAGAAGGTTTTCTGTTAGGAGCCTCAGAGTGTGAAGAGATTTCACTACAGAGGGAAGACGTGGTTCCAGGTTTACCAGATTTAGAAATCACATGAACTGCTGAATGTAGAGCAAATTTTGATTCCTTCTTGGTCTTTCTTTACACTATTTATTAGATCAGTGTCAACGTTCCTCATCTTCATCTGTCCTCCTTCTCTTCTTTTTTTTCTTTCTCATTCTCCCTTTCTCCATCTTTCTATTCCAAATGTCTCTCAAACAGGAAATGGTATGTAAAACAAAATAAAGTTTTAGCCTTATGTAATTTGGAATGGATAAGGATCTAATTTCTGAATCTAACTTTCCTAGAAATGAGCATTACCTTTTGAATAAAATTAGAATAAACCTATAACTTCATGGAGCCCACAATATTTTAACCAAAGATTAGAGTCACACTGGATTTGGGTAGAACTTTATGTTCAGCTATAGGCCACTGGTTTCTGCTAAAGGTTACTTAATGTCATCCATTTCTTTAAAGTTCCAGAGACTAAAAATAACTCCTGAGTTTTGGTGCATTTGCATGACTACACTGCATAGCATTTTCTCTAGATTACGCAGCACTGGGCTTGGTATTTATGTAAGCAGTATTGTAAGAATACACAGTTTCTTACCCCCATAGAATTGCAATGTGTTCAACGGCATAGATCTACTTTAAGAAAAATTGAGATAGAAACTTTGAGTACAGACAAACCAGAAAGTTCCAAAACCATATTTGGCTTTAACATAACTCTATAATAAAACAATTTTGTATGCAATGAAATATTCACAATATGATTCAGTTTCCTAGACATTACTTTTTTGCATGTAAGATTTTCATATCACACCTATCACATGAAATAAAGGATAAAATTCAGAGTTGCTTTTTTACTTTAAATTGTTTTAAAAATAATCAAGTGATATTCCAAGTTCCAGGGTAAAAAAAAAAATAAGTAGATGGGAGCATTACGGAACTCGGTGTTTCAAACATGATTTATAAGGATAAGGATGCAATATGTATAAATGGAAAAGTTTAATCAGAACCATGATCACAAAAATCCAACACCAGTATAGATTGGTTTTTATTCATGGTTTTTATTCCAGAAAAGGAGAACTTAGCCCTCTAAATAGGATGTGTATTTTCCCAAACCCATAATTAACAGAAAAAAATAGTTGATGCGGATTTTCTGAGTCACTTGGATATGGTCTTCAAGTCATCTTTCTAATTAGCTGGGGGCATCCGTTGGGATGCTTTGCTAAGTTAAATGATATGGTGCAGTGTTAGGAGTTTGACAGGTTGACTCAAGTACATTTCACTGGGAAGATTTTTTAACAAAATAAGGCTTCAAAATATTATTTTATAAAAATGGTTGAAATGAATAACTTCAAAATTTCCAGAGCCATACTTACTGGAGAAATAGGACAAATGTCTGCCTTCTTGGTGTTTGATTTTAATTTTGATTTCTAATACATGCAGCCACTTCAAAATAGACATTTGTTATATCAATTTATGGAGAGGTAAGGTGAAAACTATGGAATGAACCAAACCAATTGGCATCTCTTAATTCTTCATTTGTCCTTCCACTAAACTGTTAATCATTTGGTTCTTCTGATATGTAGTTTCTTCCATGAAACTATCAAGACAGGGCACACCAAGGCAATAGAAGGAGACTGGCTTGCCCACATTCATTTCTCAGGAATGGGTAACTGGAGTTCATTCTAGAAGTGTTGTGACAAAGAAAGTTAATTGCTAAGGATGAAGTCTCTAAGGTCAGACAAACTTCAGACTAAATCATCCCCTTCTACTTGTTAGTGGTGTGACTTTGGGGAAGTTATTATTTCTAAGTCTTACTTGTTCTAATTATGCAATGGAAATAAATAACATATATTTCAGGATTTTTGAGGCTTAACTACAAAGTAACCATCACTAATTGGTTACTATTAATATTACTGTTGTCACTTTTGCATTTGTTCCAAATTTTCACTACATAAAATTGATCCTCTGAAATTCTAGAAAATGACTGAATCATTATCAATAATTGTTAATGGACAATTACCTATTCCTCTATTTTCTCTTATCTAGACAAAGGAGTATTTATGTTACGAAAATCACTTCTTGCTGCACTCATCCACTATAAGGTATAACTGAAGAATACCATGACTATGCTATGGAAGAAATAGTCAGCTGATGCTCTGAAACATAGCTAGTTGGGTGCCTTGCTTAGAGTTTGTCATATAGACCCCTGGGTTTCAGACATTTTGCTGATAAATGACTTATATTCGGATTAGCTGGTGTTTTCTGTGTAGTCATTGACACATCAGAGGATTCAACTCACTCATCCAGCAACAAAGTAGCAGAGAGACTAACCCTGCTTCAACTACAATTTAGGTTCTCTAAATAAACTTCTGCTCAGAAAAATCTTGACAATGGTGAAAATATGGGTATCATGGGTCAGTGTCCTTCAGCCTACTTTCATCTGCCCTTGATCAGAAGGGGAAGAACATGAAAAAGAGAAGGAGACCCGATATACAGAAGCTAGCCTGATACTCTCAGACAGGACTTAGGGTTGCTATAAGCTGGCTTATTATTGAAAGGTAACAAAGCATTGGTGTTCTTCTGTTGAAACTAAAGACTTCCCAGAACATTAACATCCTACAAACCACTCTGTCATCTTTCTGATCCAAGACCAAAACAAGGCCACTTTGTAATCATGTCTGAACAAAGAAAAAACAGGAACATCCTCTAAATCTCAGAAGGGTGAAAAATCTCCTTATTCTGGCTAATATGAAAGACTGTTGCTTCTTTATTCAATGCCTCTTGCTGAAGTCTCAGTCTAGTAATCTTCCCTCCTTCTAGATTTATTAAGATACCCAAACATAGATTTTCCATTGCTCCTTAAGCTCTCCCTAAATTTACCTCCCATAAACCTAAATCTACAAGATTTTTTCTGACACCCTTTCACTGCAATGCCCCCTGCTGAATATTCCCCCTTATTGCACCAACTTCTAACAAACCCAGTCCTTAAACTTTGGGAGATTTCTGGTAGTCTTTGGCTGGGGGCATTGACAAAAGTGAGAAACTGAGCTTTCTGCATGCCGTTGAAAGTGTACCTGTGAGTCAGTTGTGCTGGAATGAATGTTTAAACAAAAGTCAACTGGAGTGACAAACGTTGCCCCCTTGAGCCTCAGAGCAATTATTCCCTAGCATTAGGAAGGAGGACTTGGAGAGAAAGAAGAAGAATAGGAGAAGGATGATGTGAAATGTTCAGGAATATTTTAGGAAAGTAGAATATATTATGAGGTCTGGAGAGTTGTGTGTAACTTTGACTTTCCAGGAGTTGGATTCAAAAAAGCTCACAGGGAGAGGTAGAGCTGGGTGTATACTATGATGCCATTTGGGAAGAAAGCAGAGATAAATGTGGGTGAATGGATAAATTCATGGCGTATTCTGAAGAATGTCTAAGAAACTAGTAAGACAACTGGACCTTTGGGTCAGAGAAGGGAAGCAGTGATCCATTCCTGGGAAATGAATGTAAATAAGCCAGTCTCCTTCTACTGGAACAGAAAAAAAAAAAAACCCTTCTGCGTTTCCTAGTCTAAGGTTATGGTTATCATTATGATACTACATTCACTTTCATCTTGAATCCCATTACAGTTTGATTAGGTTTATATCCTATTTAGACATTTGAAAATAGGATCTCTCATCTTTACCCTATTTGCTATATATTGCTTCTCTTATTTTGATGGGTGATTGAACACTTTGTTCCAGAAAGTTGTTATAGGTTAACTGGAAAGTATTAATGGACCTTAAGGTAGTAAATGAGCTTCAGATGGGGTGTCTAAAATACACACCAAAAGTTATCCCTTTACTGTATTTCTGGGCCATGGCTTGAATTTTTTTTATCATTTTTTGAGTTTAGATTATAAAGGAAGGAAACCAAATTGACAGGAGGATTGAAAAGATACTGTTACCGGACATAAACAACTTGGGACATTTTCTCCCTTACGTCAATTCTTAGTCATCATATTAGGTATTTTGAGGGATGGGGGCAAATGTCAGGAAGAGTTTCTGGTGAGTTTCAGTAAACCAGAGCGGTCCTTGTTAACTTTGTTATCCTAAGAAAACCATTTTCATGGGCTACATATCCTGTTAAGGATATGAAAAATATTTTATATTGAAGGATATTCACAATAATTTATAATTGTAAAAAAATTAGAAACACGTTATAATATTTTTAGCACTGTAGTACATGTAATCAAGAATAGTCTAGAGATATTAACATTCATGTTGTATAATGTTTAGTAATATGGAATATTTCAATGATTCCATTATAAAGTAGGTTGTTGTGGAAGAGTATATATAATGCACTTTAAAGGTAGAGAAAGGCAAGTTATTTATATGTTCTCATGAAAAAGCCTACCTAAATATGCCAAAGCATTAATATTGCTGACCCGTAAGTGGTGGTTTTATTTTATGCTTTAGTTTTTCTGCATTTTGCAATATTTCTTCGATGGATAGATAATGTTTTAGTAACCAAAAGTAAAAATGGTGAATAAAAGCATCTATCTATTTTATAAAATAAACAATTCAGTTATGTGTTGACATAAAGGTGAAATCATGTGGGGGGAAAAAGTCTTTTTGCCTCTTTTCTTTAGCCATGATGACATTTGAGGCTGCCATTCCCGTGTCCATAGAGAGTATTAATTTATGTATTCGAAAAGATGTCCATGTCTTCTAATCATAAGATTATGATAAGCATTGATAATGGTAGCAAAGATAACAATAAAAATTGCCCATATTTATATAGCAATTGTTAATTAATAAAACTTTTTCAAAAATTGCCTATGGTCAAAAATTGCCTCTGCTCA
Organism: Marmota monax; assembly: GCF_021218885.2. Lineage (NCBI taxonomy): Eukaryota > Metazoa > Chordata > Mammalia > Rodentia > Sciuridae > Marmota > Marmota monax. Next base: position 2,913,590 of record NW_026694339.1, read on the forward strand.
AGGAAAATTTTCACATGAAGCACACTATGAATATTATATGAGGCCAATCTAGACATATACATGGCAAAAATAATAACATGAGCATAGAATTAAATGAACATTTTTCTGTCAAATAGAAATATATAATTTAGCCTCAATTGAAAAAGACAGATTTGAGTTCTACCCAGTGGAAGCTACTGTACTCCTGTTATTTGAACATGGTCTGGTCTTCCCCATCCACCTGCTTCTCCTCTAAGGACACATTATACCAAAATGTGAGAAAGCAAAGAAAATACACAAAATGGAGACTATCTGACTGCTTTACCAACCTACTGCTCCATAAATATTCTACATTTATCTATTTAATTTTTTCCTTTTTTGTGTGTGTGTGCTGATGGAACACAGTGCCTTATGCATGCTAGGCAAGCCCTGAGCTACTCCCACCTGTAGCTCACAAATATTCCCCAATTTTAGATACAAGAAGAAGCAAGTTTGGGTTCAGGCAAGGAGAAAATCAGTGAGAAATAACCCGAGAACCAACCTTTCCCAGAAAAGACATACCTTGCTCTTGGTTTTATTGTGTGCTCTGTAGGAATGTACCATGCAGGTTTATTAAATTCTATTTATTAAAATATTCATTTCCACTGGAGTGGTAGTACACACCTATAATCCCAGTGGCTCTGGAGGCTGAGGCAGGAGGATCGCAGGTTCAAAACCAGCCTCCACAAAAGCAAGCAAGGTTTTGCTAAGCGACTCAGTGAGACCCTGTCTCTAAATAAAATACAAAATAGGGCAAGGATATGGCTCAGTGGTAGAGTGTCCCTGAATTCAATTCCCAGTAACCCCCACCCCAAAAAAGACTCGTTTCCCTGTTTCCAGTATTTTAAAAAATTTTTACTCTTAAAATGTATTATCAGTTTTCTTTTTTGCCTTGAATCTACTCCAAACAATGTGCTGAAATCAGTCAGGGTAAAGGAAATGAATTCAGACAAAAAGAAACTTTAAAAGGTTTTTTTTTTTTTCATATTTATTGAACATCACTCTGTACATCACTAAAAGCAGAAGGAAATTATGCATATTATAATAAAGAAAGAGTTTAACATAAACTAAAATGTAACCGAAGCATCAGAATTGAGCCTGTGTTGGTTGTTATCTTCAGAGAGACCACTGTGAAGCTGTGTTTAGTCAGAATAGATTTTTACCAGTGTCTTCAGCTGATTGAAAGGGATACAATGCAGAAATTCTATTGATTTTCGAGTAAAATTGTGTTTCAGGCTATAATGAACACTGGCTTGAAGCATGGGCTTTGAATTTTGGAAGGGCTTGTTTAGGATCTATCACTTTTTCAGCTTCAGTTTCCTTACTTGTGGATGGGGTGATCCCAGATAAATAATCTAATGGGGTGATCCTACTCATTTTCTAGTGTGTTTCAAGAATTACACAAACTTGGTCTTCCTTCTATGTATTTATTGTTTTGATTGGTGCTTTATAGGTGTACACATAGGTGGAATTCACTGTGATATATTCATATATGTACATAGCACAACTTGGCCAATTTCATTCCACTGTTTCTCCTCCTTTCCCTCAATCCTCCTCCTCTACTCCACTGATCTCACTTCTGTTTTCATGGGAACCTCCTTCTTCACTGTTTCCCCCTTTATTTTGGCCTAGCTTCTGCACATGAAAGAAAACACCTGATTTTCTGAGTCTGGCTTATTCACTTACCATGATGTTCTCCAGTTTCATCCATTTACCAACAAATGCCATAATTTTATTTTTCTTTATGGCAGAGTAAAACTTCATTCTGTATCTAGCACATTTTCTTTAGCCATTAGTCTCTTGATGGCCGCCTAGGCTGGTTCTGTAACTTGGCTACTGTGAATTGCACTATTATAAACATTGATGTGCCTATATCAGTGTGGTATGCTGATTTTAATTTTTTTGGATAAATACCAAGAAATGAGATATCTGGGTCATATGGTATTTTCATAACTTTTTTGAGGAATCTCCATACTGCTTCGCAAAGTGGTTGTACTAATCTGCAGTACCACCAATAATGTATAAGTGTACCATTTCCCCAAGTCCTCCCCAGCATTTATTATTTTTATTCTTGGATGATTTTCACTCTAACTGGAGTGAAATGAAATCTCAATGTAGTTTTGATTTGCATTTCCCTGACTGCTAGTGATGTTGAACTTTTTTTTTTTCATAGATTTGTTGGCCATTTGTGTTTCTTTCTTTTTTGAGAGCTATCTGCTTAGTTATTTTGCACATTTATTGATTAGGTTATGTGGGTTTTTTTTTTTTTTTTTTTTTTTTTTGGTGCTTTTTGAGTTCTTTTATATTCTGGGTACTGAGTCCCTGAATGCCTACATAAAAGAAACAGAAAGATCCCAAATAACGAATCTAATATTTTACCTCAAGGCCTTAGAAAAGAAAACAAACTAATTCCCAAATCAGTAGAAAACAGGGAATAATTAAGAGTTGAGCCATTATTAGTGAAATTTAGAACTACTTTTAAACTTAAGTCTTTACTAAATAGTTTGGTATTTTCAATTCCCCCCAACTTGGTTATTTCCTTAGACCTAGGACTGTGCCTAATATAGTTTTTTTTTTTTCTATTTTCCACAATACTTAATAGAGTAGTAGACAGATGGTACATACTCAAAGTGTACATGTACAGATACATATAAATGTATCTAAAATTATGCTGCTAGTAACTGTCTTGTGGTATGTACTTACTATTTACTGGGCAGTGAGATAAACTATTACCTTCATTGTCTTTAGTTTTCTGAAAAAACACCAAGCATTTGGTACTACTATTTACATTTTACAAAAATAATAATAAATAAATAATATAAATAAATGACAACTGAATCTTAACAAGACTAAACAAAGCTAGATTCCAAGGATATACAAGTAGTATGACTAACCTACCTCTGCTTCTAATGTCTTCACCTTTATCAATGATGTTACATTGATTATGTGAAATCAATATTTCACATACTACCGAGGGCTTTTGAGTGCTAAGTGTTAGGGTATAATTTTGTGGGGAAAAAAACATGAATTTAGAACTAATGTTAGTTTGATTGTCAATTAATTAAATTAATTCCAAAGGCCTTCAGCCCATCTCTCCCCAATTCCCATCCCTTCCTCTTATGTAGTTCTCATATCTGCTTAATATAGAAGGAATTATCTGTACTTAAAAAAAATTAAGCATTGACATTTGAAAAATCTTTACTAGGACTCTTGCACTTCGGGAAGTAATTAAACATCAATTTAATGTTAAAAAATAAGTTCAGTACTTAACAGCTAATATCAATAACACTGTCAATAAAGAAGAAATAAAATCAATAGAGAAGCTATCTTACAATATTATGGACTTCATCTATAACCAAGAAGTTGGTTTCTTTGGTCATGGGATGTGAGGAACTTCCACAATTACGTAAATATTTTCCTTCATTGATGTTATCAACTCACTCTGACTTTCCTCAAATTAGATCAGAATATTCTACATGTTTGTGTATTTTAATTGGCAGTTTTCTTAAGACACATATTATATATAATATGGGGAAATTGGTATAAAGCAGGCACCTCAGCAAGTTGCAGGCAAATGAAATCAACCTGGATATTATATAGTACATTTTGTTGTTTATTCTTGGTTGGTAATATCCTATGCTACTCTTATTTCAATAAGGTTGAAAATAGTATGTAAAACCACATAGAAGTGAGGAAATCCGGGTGAGTAGTGAGAAAGGATAATCAGCAATGGAGATGAATAGTTGAAAATAAAGGAGAAATATCATAAACCAGTTGTAAATCCTTATACACTCTTGCACCCAAGTTTTTAATAATCAAGAGAAAAATCCAGGCCTGGTGATGCATTCCTATAATCCCGGAGACTTGGGAGACTCAGGCAAGAAGATTTCATCCACTTAGCAAGACCTTGTCTCAAAAAAAAATTTTTTTTTAAAGGAATGGGAATATAGAACAGTGTTGAAATAACCCTATGTTCAATCCCAGTACCAAGTCAATAAATCAATCAAGGGAAAGACAAATATAATCAGCTACATGATTTATGAATTATAGTGGGGGTGGGACCACCAGTTCTAGATCTGGTTCTAGGTCCTTTTGAATGAGTTCCTAGTAGAACCATACATCATAGTCAACAATAGCTTCAGAGTACAGAAGACAATGAATTCCAAAGGGCATTTTTTTATATCATACTTTGCTGTGGCCCCTTCACTTGTGACCTGTGCAAAATATTAAAAGAACCTCTGTGGGCATAGATTGAATATGGAGGAGGCAAGTTTCAAAAAACTCATGTATTGTTGCTAATTATGTACATTTTTCTCTAAGGTATTTTGCTATGAAATTTGGTTACTTGGCACTGTGAACCATGGCGTGACCTGTTTTTAATTGGAAGAGGGTTCAGGAAGCATAATCATGTTCAGCATTAAAGACTCTGAAAACAAAAAAGATTGTAGGAAAGCATCCTACGAAATCCCTTTAAACAGCCTCTGCAGGATTTCTTTCTGTATTGTTTATTCCAGACAGCAGGTAGAACTTGGAGGCTCCTGGCAGTTTGCCTTTTCATTTTCTAGTTTTGTGACTGCAAAGTGAGATGAGATCTGCCCTGCATGTTGTGGTGTCATTGCCATCATTTAACAAATTCTCATGGAAGGAGGCTTCACCAGCTAAGGAAAGGAAGCTGTTTGTTAAGCTGCCCTCATCAAGAAGTGGGCAATGTGGTAAGGTGAAAAGAGCTTGACCTTTGGGAATAGTCACAATTAACACCATTGTACAGTAGCTATCGGAACCGGAACCTTTTAATCTGAATTTTAGTTTCCTCATCTAAAACATTATGATGATGAAACCTATGACAGCACTTAGGATTCCTTGGTTGACAGTAATGCATATGCAATGATAAACTTAAGAGGAAGGTGATGTTTGGGAAACTCACAGGGAGTATAGGAAAGCAGTTTAAGCGGGATTACAGACAGGTAGGGAGCAGAGCTGCCGTTGGGGATGGGGAGGCAGAAATACTTCATAATCTTCTTATATAATACTACTGGAGCTCCCATAATTTCCCTCCACCCTCAAGTTGCTCTAATCAAGTTTCAAGTTTCCTAGAATGAGTGTCCAACAGGCTTCACATGACAGAGCACAGGAGATTTCAACTTACAAACTTGTACAAAGGGGCAAATAAGTGCCAAGCACTCAAAAGCCTAAGAGGACATCTTCTCCACTATACCAACCATGATAGGAATGGTGAAGAATAAATGACATGACATTCATAACACACTTGGCACATGCCAGTCTTCTCTGGAATAAAATATTTATGAAGGCAAAATGCTTTACTCAGTGCTGCGTCTGAAGGGTCTAGAATCATAGCTTGCAAAACTATGTTTCCATGAATAGTTGTTGAGTGTGGGCTCATAGTGTGCTTTTGATTCTTTCTAGGCTTTTCCTATCTTAATTTACTAGTTAAGCTTGATAGAAAACGATCATTTCTTCTGCTAGAAGTCTTCCCCAATTAATTCCAGGTAGCAGTGTGTGTTACTGAACTCAACACCAGGTTATCACACTGTCACGTGACCTTTGTCTATTTAGTGAGACTTTGAAGTCAAAGGGAACCATCTACAGGGCATTGGAGTGTGGTGACCTTTCTCTCAATGCCATTCTTCCATCTGGAATGTCTGGTCCTGTCAGAGCTCTCTTGTTCCATCTTCTCTGCGTACTGTTACTGCTGATTTTAAATCTCATCTCCTCTGGATATTTTATCTGACACCATGATGATGATAACTTATTTATTTTCCTGATCAAAGGAGCTGAGTATTGTTGAGTGTCACAAAATTTATCCAGAGCTTGGAGTTGCTAGTAAACTATCTAGAAATGAACTCTTAAGGAAGATAGCACCATTTGTGTTCATATCATTTCACTGTGCTAAATATTGTGAGACGTTGTCTGTCTTTTAATGATACTGGGCAGGAAATACACAGGTCTTTAAAAATAATTCAAAGGTTACCTGGATATATCCAATTGAGTATTGGAAGAACTTGGAATTATATTGTCCAAACTGGATGAGATGATGATGGTAACTTATTCTGCACATCTAAAAGCATATATGCACAATGTTAGTGGACACTTTGTGTGTGGGGTGGGGGTGGGGGTGGGGTTAGTGGCAGGAAATAAAGCAAGCCAGACTTTGAAGTGAGAGGATCTAGGCTTGAATCATGCTTCTCATATTATAAGTTCTATGACTTTGAGTAAATAATTCTCCTCCCTGAACTTCAGTTTTCTTTCCTGAAAAATGGGCATATAGCTGCCTGGGTACTTGATTGAGCCACTAAGGAGTTAGTGGGTAAAATTCACTTAGAAGTGGAACATGGAAGTTGTTCAGAAATACAGATCCATTATCCTTCAACACAGTCTGGAAGATATTTTCCTATAGGCAAGGGAATACCCACTTATGTTTAGCACGTTTAAGGCTAAACCCTGTTTCCATTATTGAGTAGCTATGTGAACTTGAATAAGTCATTTAAGTGTATTTGAACCTCGGATACCTCATGTGTAAAACAGCAATGAGAACCCCTATTCTTTCCAGTTCACAGGGTTATCATGAGAATCCCTGAAACATGTAAAGACATGAGTAGGGAATTGACAACATTCACTTAAACAAGAGTTTTTCATTTACTTTGTGCCTATTTTGTGCTGGACCCAGTATTAAACTCTTAGTTTGCATGATCTCACATTCATGAATCTGCCAATCATGTTCTCCTATTTTGTGTTTGAGGAAACTGGAGATTGAATAAGTAAGGAATATTCCCAGTTTTCTGTGGCTGTTATAACAGAACACCACAAATTGAGTGGCTTAAATGAACAGAAATTTTTCGTCTCATACTTCTTGAGGTTAGAAGTCCAGAACCAATATGTTGACAGGGCCATGTTCCCTCTAAAAGCTGTAGGAGAACATCCTGCTTCTGGTGGTGGCAGCCAGTCTTGGATGCTTCTTGACTTGTAGATGCATCATTCCAAGCTTGGCCTCTGACAGCACATGGCATTGTCTCTGCATGCATGGGTCTCTCTTATGTTCTAACAACATCAGTCATACTGGGCACACCCCCCCCCCCAAATGACCCTTTATTAAGTTGATTACGTCTTCAAAGACCCTATTCCCAAATGAGGCCACATTCACAGATACCTAGAGTTAGGGCTTTAACATATCTTTTGGGGGGATACCTTTCAACACAAAAGTCAGTGACCTCAAAAATGTTATAATTGAGATTTAGTCTCTAGCACTCTGTTCCTACAACTTGAATTCTTAAGCAGTAGGATTATAGAAATTTATTTATTTAGACAGTAGCTAAGCCAGAACTGGTATGAGCCTCATTATTCTCAGATCACTGACTTTAATATTGTGACTAGCTGCCTCTTAGAAAATATTACAAACTAGAAGAAATAGTAGTTTTTAGTTGAATAGACAATGATTTTCTATTGTATTTGAGATAATGTTTTCTAAAGAACATGTAGTGAATAGCAGGTTATTTTAGTAAATAGAGAGGAATATATCCCTTTTTAACTCGATTTATGTTTTTGGATAGGGATGGCCCATCCCTAATCCTATTCTTTTTTTTTTTTTTTTTGGTACTGGGGATTGAACCCAGGGGCACTCAACCACTGAGCCACCTCCCCAGTCCTATTTTGTATTTTATTTAGAGACAAGGTCTTACTGAGTTTCTTGCCATTGCTGAGGCTGGCTTTAAACTTCTTGATCCTCCTGTCTCAGCCTCCCGAGCAGGTGGGGTTACAGGCATGCACCACCGCACCGGCTCCCAATCCTACTCTGATGGTGAGCATAGGACACAGGCTTGGTCAATAAGAGTATTTTACATCTTTGGCTTCAGCTGAGGGTTCAGCAATGGACAAGGAAAAACAACCAGATCCATGGGCTCTAAATTCAGAACCCAAAGCCGAAAATATTCAGAAAAATGTTGCTCCCCATCCCAAATGCAGTTTTTAAACTATGAAGAGATAAACCTGATAGTGGTGGCCAATGTCCTAGGATAGTGTGAGAAACTGGCTTCAGCATGAGAAACCATAAGAGAAGAAAGTGATGTTGAGAAATGTAGGGCATCTGGATTCAAATATTGTTGATGTTGGCCTATTCCTGAACTTTGAATTATATGAGACAAACCTTTTTATTTTTTTCTAAATATGCCAGTTTAAACACTTATCGCTTGCAGTCCTAATTCTGTTGTTTATTGGAATTTGAGTTCTGCATATTTGGAGATCAGCATGCTCATTTAGAACTGTGTCTTCTTTAGGGCTGATTCCCTCTGGGATAGAAAGAAGAAGTAGATTCTCATTAGAAAAATGTCTGATCTCAATATAACAGCAAAAGAAAATGCTATTATTATGCAATTTGAATATCTTTTAGGCTATTATCTTGGGGATAAAATTTGATATTTATAGTTTTTAAGAGTGATCAAGCAGACAACTCACCAACCATCATGAAATCTATTTGTGCTGATTGCCCTATCTCAGACAAAGATGTTTCTTGAAACCTCATTATAATGGATGTGTCCTTGAATTATCCATCACTACACACTATTTCATTCCTTATCAATTCTCCAGTTATTTTCTGAAAGTTTGTGAAGCAACTTACTTTTAACACTACACAAATTTCACTGCAGAAAAGGATTGAGGAAATATTATCAATGAATATGTTCTTTAAATTGCTGATTATTTCACTCTCTATTAGAACTGATAGATAAGAAGCAGTGTCTCAGTTGCCAACCCATTTGACAAATTATAATAATAAAACCCAAGGAGTATGAAGGGTCTTCTGAGAAAATATGTACAGCTATTAGGAAGATGTATAGTTCATAGTTTTAATCACAAATGAATTGTTCATAACAGTGAAAGAATAGAGGGCAAAAGTGAAAGTCTTGCTAAGACAAAACCCTAGCGTTTCTTTAGACCAGAATGAAAACAAGACAAATTACTTGATGAATGTACATTTGAGATGGGTCCTTGGGTAAAACCCTGCTGCTTTTGTTTTGTTTCATTTTTTGGTATTGGGGATTAAACCCAGGGACACTTAACCACTGGGTCATTTCCCCAGCCCTTGTTTGTATTTTATTTAGAGAAAGGGTCTTGCTGAATCACTAAGTGCCTTGCTAATTTGCTGAGGCTGACTTTGAACTTGCAATCCTCCTGCCTCAGCTTCCCAAGACTCTGGGGTTACAGTGTGCGCCCCCGTACTCGGCTCTGCCTTTTTTTTTTTTTTTAATATAACTTGGTCTAGTTTAGCTTTGTTAGTCTTTCCAGCCATGTAAAATAATTTGGAGAATTAAGGTGAAGTTTCAATAACCTCAAATCATTCACAGTTTCCAAGTAATTAAGAGCATAGGCTCTGCAAGAAGACTTACAGGAGGCTTAGTCCACTATATTTGCCAGTGTAAGCACTATGAGCCTGTGACAGTCTTCTAATATTTCTGAAAATCAACATCTTTATTGGAATAGAGAATACTAACAGCACCTGTCTGATAAGGTTCTCATGGTCTTGAATGTTGTACACATAACAGGACAACATTTTGGCCTGTCTGGTATGTTGCAAATTCTCTATAAATTATAGCAATTGCTAATATTATAATGACATTATTAAAAATTCAGATAATTGTGGTCAACCAAGAAAAGCCCAGGACCAGATGGATACACAGCCGAGTTCTACAAGACCTTTAAAGAAGAACTAATACCAATATTCTTCAATTTATTTCAGGAAATAGAAAAAAAGGGAGCACTTCCAAACTCATTCTATGAGGCCAATATCACCCTTATTCCAAAACCAGGCAAAGACACATCAAAGAAAGAAAACTTTAGACCAATATCTCTAATGAATATACATGCAAAAATTCTCAATAAAATCCTGGTAAATTGAATAAAAAAAATACCAAAAAGATATTACACCATGATCAAGTGGGATTCATCCCAGGTATGCCAGTTTGGCTCAACATATGGACATTAATACATATAATTTGTCATATCAATAGGCTCAAAGATAAGAATCATATGATCATTTCAATAGATGCAGAAAAAGCATTTGACAAAATACATCACCCCTTCATGTTTAAAACACTAGGAAAAACTAGGGATAACAGGAGCATATCTATGCTAAGGATATCTATGCTAAGTTCCAAGCCAACGTCATTCTAAATGGAGAAAAATTGAAGGCATTCCCTCTAAAAACTGGAACAAGACAGGGATGCCCTCTTTCACCACTTCTATTTAACACAGTTCTTGAAACACTGGCCAGAGCAATTAGACAAAAGAAATTAAAGGAATACGTATAGGAAAAGAAGAACTTAAATTAGCACTGTTTGCTGATATGATTCTATACCTAGAAGACCCAAAAAGCTTCACCACAAAACTTCTAGAACTAGTAAATGAATTCAGCAAAGTAGCAGGATATAAAATCAACACCCATAAATCAAAGGCATTTCTGTATATCAGTGACAAATCCTCTGAGAGAAAAATGAGAAAAAACTACTCCATTTACAATAGCTTCAAAACAAATAAAAAACTTGGGAATCAACTTAATGAAAGAGGTGAAAGATTTATACAATGAAAATTACAGAACCCTAAAGAGAGAAATTAAAGAAGATCTTAAAAGATGGAAAGATCTACCTTGCTCTTGGATAGGCAGAATTAATAGTATCAAAATGACCATACTACCAAAAGCACTATACAGATTTAATACAATTCCAATCAAAATCCCAATGGCATTCCTCATAGAAATAGAAAAGGCAATCATGAAATTCATCTGGAAAAATAAGATACCCAGAACAGCTAAAGCAATCCTTAGCAGGAAGAGTGAAGGAGATGACATCACTATACCAGATCTTTAACTATACTACAGAGCAATAATAACAAAAACAGCATGGTATTGGCACCAAAACAGACTGATAGATAGGTACAGAATAGAGGACACAGAGATTAACCCACAAAATTACAATTATCTTATATCAGGATTGGCTTATTTCACTGAATATGATATTCTTCTGTTCCATCCATTTACTGGCAAATGCCATAATTTCATTCTTCTTTAAGGTTAAGTAATATTCCATTGTGTATAGGTACCACAGTTTCTTTATCAATTCATCTGTTGAAAGGCACCTGGGTTGGATCCATAGTTTAGCTATTGTGATCTAAGCTGCTATAAACATTCATGTGGCTGTGTCACTGTAGTCCTTTGGGTATAAACCTAGGAGTGGGATAACTGGATCAAATCGTGGTTCTATTCCAGGTTGTCTGAGGAATTTCCATGCTGCTTTCCAGAGTGGTTGCACCAATTTTCAGTCCCACCAGAAATGACTGAATCTTCTTTGCCAATATTTATTGTTGCTTATATTCTTGTTAATTGCCCTTCTGACTGGAATGAGATGGAATCGCAGTGTGGTTTTGATTTTCATTTCTCTAATTGCTAGAGATGTTGAACATTTTTTTTTCATATATTTTTGATTGTTTTCTTCTTCTTAGTTCCCAAGCCCATGTATTGATTGGGTCATTTACTTTAATAATTAAGATAAAGATAAAGCTATGAAAGACAATTTTTGGCAAATTTATTTATTCTTCAGCCATCCACGTGATTGCTGAATTGAATAATCCTCTTTTGAATACCAGAAGACTATTTTCTTGCTTTTTGGGCAATATATAATGTAACAGATACAGATATAAACCACTTTTTAAGTTTACTCTCCATTCTTAATACTTACACCACTTTTAATGTACACAAACCCAGACTTGCTTTAGAGAATTTGCTTGTTTTTATGATGTAAATGCTCACAGCATGGTCAGTTTCAAGCTACCAGTGTGCCACCCAATAAACATAAAATGTAATGCACAGAATCTATTACTATAAAATATTTATTATGCAGAAAACACAGATATAAATAACTTCAAGAGCACGGTTAATAGTAGAATATACTGATGAATTTTCGACATTTATTACCTTTTTAATATAATTTTTAGTTGTAAGCTTGTACATATATGATATGCTTAAAAGTGGTTGATGTAATTACTGAAAAATTAACTCTCGGTTCCTGGTACCTAGTAGTAGCTGCCACTGTGAATTAGCACAGGTAAGATATTTCACCCTTCATACATTATCTTTTGATAGACATCATAAACATAGCATCTGTACTCAGCAGCAGAAAGATTTGATCCTTAAGCCTTTGCTTATATTCTTCCCCATAAAGGAATAAATTAATTCCTGTCTCACACATCTCACTATGCTTTTAGATTATTTTCTTGAAATGGGAAAAAAAATAAGCAATTCTTTTTTTCTTATTTCTTTCAGCCAAAATTGGAGAAAATAACCATGTGCACTAAAGTACATTTTTCAAAATCCTTTTTCTGTTTGTAGGCTTAGGTACTTCATGAGAGAGTATGTAAAATTTCAGCAGAAAACATAATACAAGCTGGTTTTATCAATCCTCTTTTCTACCCTTTATATGTATATCAAGTTCGTCTCAGCAACCAACTCAAGATTGTCAAATCCTGGGGTTAGCCTAGTTTTTTTTTTTTTGCCCCGCCTTCTTTTAATTTTTCTAAAGCTGCCTTGCAAAAATATCCATAGTCTATGATGCATTTTAGTTCTATTTATTTTTCTTCTTCCCAAATTTTTGTAAGAATTGAATATAGTTATGGTAACTTCACGAAACAGCGACCACCATTACTATCTATTTTTGGATACCTTTGGCCATTCTGGACATGAACACAAAGATTTGTCCAACATACTGATGTAAAATCATTCCATTTCTAGAACCAGAAGTACCAAGGTGAAACAAATACTTTTTCAGAGAATTTCTTATTCTCAACTGGATAAGTGCCTCAATTTTTAGGATATTCATTGAATTTCACACGATTTTGCTGTTGTGAGGCCTCAACTTTTTCAATAATTTACTTCTGGAAAGTTTTCAGTCTAAGTACATGATTTGTGTGACTGAGTATATATATGTCAGTGATGTTGAAGTAATGGTACATTAATCACATCCCAAATAATGGAGTTATTGGATAGGAAATAGGAAGTATGGACTTTGTGCTTTATAAAGAATGCTAACAGATGACATTTTGCAGGCTAATCATTTAAAGAACCCCTATTTTCTTATAGGTATTTACTAGGCTAAAAACATGACATTCTGTTTTGTGAATATACAGAAATTATATGAACTGGAAACTGCTTACTTTGGGATAAAAAAAATGCCTCTTATTTTCCTCAAAGACTGTTCTTCATATTTTTCAAAGTATTGCATTGAGTCCTTCTGAGACAATATATCATTTAGTCTCTTACTAATGCCGAATAACATTGAGACTTTGTGTAATGAAAGTAAGACAAGCATTAGTTGGACCCAGAAAAATGGATTTTAACAATTACAATGACATATGATTTTTTTCTACTTGAATTTCATGTAGTTAATTAGGATTCTAAACAGAGTTTATGTATAACTCTACTTTTATGACAATGAGATTGTATAAGAGAAAAATCTGTTGATAACTGTAGAATTTTTAAAAAGCAAATCAACCAAGAAAACTTCTGTGGATTTTCTCTATGGTTAGTAGACTGTATACTTTTAAGCCATTCTTGCACACATGGGTGGTAAAGAGCCTGGCTTCCTGACACCATGAAGCTACCTTGACAGATTGCTGATTGGTGGAATTCATTCTCTAGATTTTTTTTTTTTTCTCACAAATGACCTTCATTGTAACCAGGACACATGCATTAGGATTAGGTCAGATGATTCTTACAAAGCAGATAGGGATGTTTTCAGAATCCTTATTGTATAGATGAGGAGAGGGTTGCGGGGGAATTGAAGAAATTTGTACAGGTAAACATTGTTTTGGAAGCAATTGGACAAGGATCAGAATCCAGGCCATTCTCCTCTAGGGCCTTGTAACTGTTGTCCCATATGAGAAATAAACAAGGAGATTTAGCTCAGCCCGTCTGAAGAAAGCTGCAAGTGTTGACAGTATTAATAAATACAAAATGACAGGTACAATCCTTCATAATTTCAATGGTGCTTTATAATATATATTCTAGTTACCACATTTTCTAGGCACTACTCTAAGAAATTGAGCCTTGGTGATATTGAGGTCTCAGAAAGATTGTAATGTTGTGTGAAATGTTAGGGTCAGTTTCAAAATTTAATGAGAGCAAGAATTGTTCTCATCACAGTGATTCAAATACTATCATGAGTAAGGAGTTATGGAGAAATTCTAAATTGTAATAGATGCTTCAGATTTTCGAATTCCTAATTTCTTATTCTTAATACCAGCACTTGTTTTTTAGAGCATAAAAATTGGTAATGAGATGATTGATAGCTGAATGAAAACATTTGGTCAGAATGCTAAGCTTTTTGACACTAGTTCAGAGAGGTGAGATGATACTTTTCTGGATGAAAAATATATTAATTTCTCCAAATACAATCTTTGGTCTATGCTCTGTTGTTTTTAAACCAAAGTTGCTTCCTTTATGCTCATTCCCTTTCTAAATCATATCTGGCCAACTATTTTATTCTAGATCTCTCAGAACCTGGTTGCAATCTCACTTTTTCTATAAAGATTTTTCCTTCTTATCTGGCCTGTTGTACCTCTGTCCAGTATGAAATCTGATGATGGTCCATTGAGTTTCACTTTTTGCATACAATTCGAAATCTTTATCCGTGTATTTCTGGCATGCTATTTCAAGGCACCAAATACTAGGGTTGTGGATTATCCCTCTCCCCTAACTTTTTTCTGCTGTGGCTCCAGATTTTAACCAGATCTCTTTGCTCTATAGAGATCTAGATATGATTGGCTTCAATGCCACCTCATTTTATACCTACAACTGCAACATTTTATACCTACAAACTACAAATTCTCATTTCTGAGAATTGTCTTCATTTACATGAACTTCTGTTCTCATGCTCATCTTCCCACTCTGACATATATGTATTCTTATCTTTTAACCTTTGTTCAGTTCACACAAGAAACATACTTATGCCACAATTTTTATGAATTGGTAAACTTAACTGAAGATTGGGAGGTGTGGGAAGGACAATGGGAGATACTTCTTCATGAAGCTACCATGAGGCTGACAAATAAGCAGTTCCTAAGAATATTATATGGTAAAAATAAGTTTTATGAATTAAGCAGTAGACATCCAAAAATTGTCTTTCTCTTTGAGAACAGAACAGAGCTGGGTATTTAAAAAAGGACAGGAGTTACCTAAGCAAATAAAGGTTGCATTATAGAATGAAGAGTATCCTAGGCAATTGAAAGGTAATACAGATAATTGTGGAGATCCAAAAATACATTAAGGAAGTGCACACACACACACACACACACAGATGCGGCTCAGTGGTTAAGTGTTATACAGGGGCACCTAACTACTGAGCCACATCCCCAGCCCATTTTATTTTTATGTTTAGATTGGGTCTTGCTATGTGGCTGAGGCTTGTCTCAAACTTGGGAATCCTCCCACCTCAGCCTTCAGAATTGCTGGGATTACAGGCATGCACCACTTTACCTAGCTGTTCACCAATATTTTTACATATATTTATCTATAAATTATTCACATTTGCTATTTTCTTGCATATGGGGAAGCTAGAGAGTAAAACGTAAAATAAAGATGGGAAGGTGGGGATCTGAAAATCTAAGGAAAATCAGTAGAGGGAAGGGACAAGGAGATGAGAAGGGGAGGTGGGGAGTGCTAGGGAGTGATATTGACCAAATTATGTTATTTTGTGTGCATGTATAAATCTGTAACAACAAATACCATCATTATGTAACTATAATGCACCAATAAAAATGTGAAGAAAAGCATATTCATGCTGTGCAAAACAATCTACCAGTATAATACAGTCTCTATCAAAATATCGTGACTATTCCTTAGAGAACTAGGAAAAAAGTCTAAACTTTACATAAAGCCACAAAGACCTCCTGCACAGTCAAATAAAACTTGAATAACAACAATAACAAAAGCAGGGAGCTTAATATCATTCGACTCCAAAATATACTACAAATCTATAGTAATCAAAATATCATGATATTGTGCAGAGTTAGTTAGATAGGAGAATCAAATTTAGGGGTTCTATTGTGCAGCAGAGTAACTGTAGATTACCATAATATAGTATATATTTCAAAAATCAAGAAGAAATTTTGAATGTATTTACTATAAGTAAGTGATAAATGTTTGGGGAAATAGATAGGCAGGTTTAACTTGATTTGTACATCATACAATGTATGCATGCATCAAAACATCACATGGTACCCCACAAATATGTGCAATCTTTACATGCCAAAACAAAATTTTATTAAAAATACAATATTCTCCTAGTACTTGAAAAACCATAAAATATACTCAAATAATAAAACTGGTAGTATTTGTTTCTAACCTAATCAATAAACTTATGTGGTATTATCAGAAATCCAGTCCTGAGTTCCCTTTCTAACCTACATTTAGTAAATCAGAAATATGCTGGTTAGAGATGAAGACTCGGGAAATTCATTGAGGGAATGCTAGTTGAAGTCTGATAGTTGTCTAAACCCTTCACAAGAAGCCATATTGGGGTTGATGTATATGATATTTCTGTCATAGCCTGTTCCCTTTTAGTTTAAAGGCATGGATGCCTCTAGTTTGCATTGTAGAATGATTGGGCTTGTTATTTTTGCTTTTGACAAAACCCCAAAGTGGTAAGGTGAGCTTACAGAATCAAAAAGGAAAGTAGCAGAACAATAGTATGAAGTAGACATAATTCCTTTGTACTTGTGCAGGTCTTGGGAGAGGAACCAACATAGTTGAATAGATACTTTTGTAGGACCGTAGAGGGACACACTTATGAAATAGGTCACGGTATTTTTAATAGAGACAGGAGATTAGTTAAAATAAATATTTGGCAGGGTTAGGGAAGTGGAGTGGGACCAAGGTGAAGAGAGTGGACAGCTGTTGAGTTCAAATCAGGGCTAATTTGTCATCTGTTTAGAGTCACAATGAAAGTGAGAGATTGAATGAATCTGAACCACTAGGGTCATTGCCTCCAGCTTGAGTCACTCATATTCCTCCAGCTCTGCAATGAATCTCTATTTACTTTGAAGGCAATCTGCTTATTTGGGGACTGAACCTGGAGAAAACTGGCAGAAAGAAGGCGACCAACAATTACCTTCTTATTACAGTTAAGATAATTAGAGTTGTCTCTAGAGAAAGACATGTCTGTTGCAGGAAGCTGTTAAATTTAATTTCCCCCTTCTGTCCATGGAGTCTATGCCACACTTTTTATTTCTCAGAAAGAAGGATCATAAATACGGAATGACTTGGCAGTATATACCTTTTGAAGTTGGAATACCAGCATTTGTTATTAGACTGGCTTCATCTTCCCAGCCAGAATGAATCAAAGATGTTATCTTTAAGCACTTTAAAATTTGCCATGAAATGACAAAAGCAAGGGACTTCAAAACAAAGGTTGGTTATTTTTCCTAAGCTTATGATTCTGAGGTGGAAGAAAATGCTATTTAAAAATGGAAGTTGCATAACATCTTGAATTTTCTGGTGCTAGTTAAGCACATAAATTGTCTTCATTTTTTTTCCATCACAACTTCTGTTTTAAATAAATGAATAAAGATGATCATAGAAATTGAATTTCTGAATGCTACTAAATGTGTCACAGATCAGTAATGAATGGATTTCATTTTTACTCTTTGTTAGAAAAGCAGGTATGATTCCTGAAATTAGGTTATAGCTGTGGGTTCTCTTGGTCTGAGCCCCAGCCTGGAAATAAAAAGTTCTGGCTTTGAAACTGACTGGAACATTATCTTCCCCATATCATTTAAGCTGTTCAAGACTCAGTGTTCTCTGATATGCAGTGGGAATCCTAATCCTAATCCCTTCTTAACTCACTGTGGTAACAAGACCAATAATAACAACAGAAAGAAAAAAAAATAACTATAACTAATATCTTCTGAAAAATTATAAAATATATCCATCACATAGGTAGCCATTACATATTTTACCTAGCTTAATAAAAATAAAAATATACTGCTGCTAATTCTTCTTAAGAGTTTTTTGTTTTTTGTTTTTTGTTTTTTTTTTTTTAAAGAAGGAGATGCTATTGTTTTTGCATCTTGTCTCAACTACTGTGATCCCTGGGTAAATATGTAAAGTTGATTTATTAATCCAATTTACCCAAATCTTCACTAAGTACTAGTTAGACCCAAAGCATGAGGTTGAACATTGTCTAGGCTTTGAAGTCATTCCCAACTCAGAATTGTTTTTACTGTTTTATAGTCTGTGGAGCATAGATAAGGATGAATTCTGGAATTGGAATGCTGTGATTTGAAGGCTAGTACTTTCACATTCGAGAAATGTGACCTTTTTCAAGATATTCTTCTTTGCAAGATAATCATTATCATTTTAGTTTCTTCATCTGTAAAATGGAGTGATAATAGTTTCAAACTCTCAGGGATATTGTAAGAATTAAATAAAGCAATGCAATTGAAATGTTTATAAGTGTTTGCCATAGAATAAATGTTCAATTGCTATTGCTACTAGTACTATGGGAAAATGTTATATATTAAATAATGAAATAACTAGGATAGGGTCAATGGCCAATGAGAGGTATATCTGAATTCCAAATAAAGCTCATGGTTTCAGGTGTTCAGCACATGGACTCCATTGCTTTGGGCCCAAAGTGAGTCAGAACATCATGGAAGAAGGGCAAGGCAGAGGAGTGTGCTCCACCCATGGTGGTCAGGATGCAGAGGGAGAGAGGGGAAGGGATTGCTGGGAAGATGCATCCTTCCAGGGCATGTCTGCAGTGACCTATCTCCTCTGGTCATGCCCAGCCTGCTTACAGTTACCACCCAGTTAGTTCATCTAAACTAGAATGGACTGATTGGGTTATAGCTCTGGTACTCTAATCATTTCACTTCTGAATACTTTTGCATAATTTTTGTTAATGCAAAACATATGAGATGTTTTTGGTGGACATCTCATATCCAAAACAAAATAAAAGGTTTCAGAAATTTCTTTCCTGTCACTCATTGTTTATAAAGAAAGTAATGGAAGCACTGAAAGATAGTTCTAATACAAAATAAAAAGAGAAAATGAAAAACCTAACAAGTTGCACAATTGCATCACCCTAGTAGGAATTGCAATTTCAAATGCGTAATTTGTATTCCCCAGGATTCATCTGCTCCAAGATTCCCTGCCTTACTACTTTTCCCCTGATATACCCAAGGTTGGTTGAATAACTATAATCTGTTTCTATCACCTACTCTGAATAAATTCATCAGAACCTTTATTATATATACATGATAATTATTATTGATATTCTTGAGGACAAAGATAATTATAGCTTCTCTGGTATGATTTTGAGTATTATTTCTGGAAAAAAAACCAGATTTTAGTAAAAGTGTGAAATGAATGACTGCCTTTTCAGTGTGCTCTCCAGCTTCTTCATAGAAATAATCTCAAGTCTTCTGGGCCTTTCTTTACATGTCTTCACCATGGAAGAAAAATATGGGTGTAAAATTACAAATAGAGTTTATTATCAGGGCCTCATTTGGTTGCCAGTAAGAGAAAACTATCCTGAACTAACTTAGGCAAAGGATTGCAATTTATTAATTATATATGGGGTATTTCAGTTACAAGGCTCAACAACCAAACTACAGGAAAGGCAGGAAGCATGCCACCCTCAAGGTTAATTACAACCAGGCTGAAACTCTGCTGTTGTCTGAGTCCATAAGTCCTTCTTTGATTAGATTTATTCTCCCCTAAGATATACAGGATCGTTTGGTTGCTGTGGGAAATACACAGCCACTAAAGATTCCAGACTCTAACATCATCACAAATTATGTCCCCAGAGAGAAGCGGACTAAATCCCCAATTGCAGTTCAAAGAATCGTGAAGAAAATCTCTGATAGTCTCAGCGTGGGTCAGGAAATGCTTCTCATCCAATAGACTCCATGAAAAGTTTTGGATTCTATATGAGATAGTTTGGATTATATCTTACAAAGACAGGTTTCTTGATTGTGTGTGTGTTTGTGTGTGTGTGTGTGTGTGTGAGAGAGAGAAAGAGAGTGTGTGTGTTTGTGTGTGTGTGTGTGTGTGTGAGAGAGAGAGAGAGAGAGAGAGAGTGTGTGTGTGTGTGTGTGTGTACCATGCATGTGTGCCCTACACCTCCTTGGTAGTCAAGGCAAACCTATGTTTGCTTTCTCAGAATGATATTTTTAAATGATATGAAAAAAAATCTGTTAGACATTCAAAAGAAAGATGTTGAACCAAAATATTTTTTAAATTGTAGTATCATAATATATTATTCTTTATTGGTTCATTATATAACAAGATTTAGTTGAAGGCCTAATAACGTACATAATTACAAAAGATGGTAATATTGATAATATTTTGAGGTATTTTCATAGATGATGTATAAAAATATCTGTGGCTTCTATTGTGACTGTTAGAGGTATTATTGCTCATATGCTGTGGTGTTTTACCTACATTCATAATTGAAGCATATGCTGAGGTGCATTAGAAGTTGGTGAAAATACATAAACATTTTTTTTCTTATCCATGTTCATAGACACTCAGAATTTGATCTCTGGCCAACTTATGGCATAATGAAGAACGTTGCCACATATGATGGGGACTGTCAAAAGTTTGTAATCAAGGGTGTGACTTGATTCTAGAAACACCACGTCAGAAGGATTAAGAACATGAAATTTGGCCTCAGAAAAATATGGAGTCAAATCCAAGTTCTGTGACTTTGCAATTATTGTGGAGTGAACCAGTGTCTTTGCTTCTCCTATGGACATTTTTCATCTACCAAATGGTTATGGCTATCACTAAACCACATTGTAAAGATAATGGAACAATGGGCATGGAGTCATCAGTGAGGCTTTGGCAAGAACATTTCAGGTTAAAAATCATCATTGTGGGTATTGCTACTCTTTTTTACTTCATACTCTTTGGCTATTGACATGCTTTGATATGCAATTTGTAGAAAAAATTATTTGGTTATCTTCTTGGAAAGAGTGCTAGACTATTGCACATTAAACCTTTCTTGGAAGGAGATGGGGGAGAATGATATTTCCTTTTCCTGTTAGTTTGGGGTTATAGGCATACATTCAGTGACATCTTGGAAAGAGTGATTTCTCATATGGATGACAGATGGGGCTGTCATGTTTCTTAAAATACCAACAGCATAACCAGGAAAAGCTCTATTCTAAGTTTGGGATGTAAGCTCAATCTTTTGGATACAGCAAGCTGTGCCTTCCAGCCTCTTGAAAAGATTCCTGCTAGCTAAAATAACACTGAAGTCGCTAAAATTTAAGTTGATTTTGCGTCCAACACCTGGCTCTTGGTTGAATTGTTTATACTCATGGGTTTAATTTTAGATTTAAGCTTCATGTTTTTCTTACTACTCCAGATATTCTTGATTTTTCTTAACTGAATTTAAAATGTTTATGATTTAGCATCAGATTCTGTAGTTTTAGCCCTATTATAAATATGACAAATGCCACTGCAGCCCCTTGGTATGAACTGGCTGGTCTGTTCTCCATCTGTTTTGCCAGGATGTACATTTTCATAAGCTTCCCCAGTTGCTTTCACAGCAACCTCTTACTCATTTTGACAAAGCCGGAAGGGACACAGGTAATGAAGTCAGGTAGGTTTCATTTTGTCACTCTTGTTGACTGACAGTTTACCAGTTTTTATTTTATTAGTCTTGAAGATATTCCCACAGGGTTGATGGCTCGGACTACAAGGCCTCACTGGCTTCTGTCAGTATCTTTCAAGTTTCTCACAAAGCCATTCCCTACTTAGGAATTTTACCTCCTTTTGGCTTTTTAGAGTCTTTTATTATTATTATTATTATTATTATTATTTATTCTAATTTGTTATTTATGACAGCAGAATGAATTACAATCCATACTAAACATATAGAGCACAATTTTTCATATCTCTGGTTGTATTAAAAGTATATTCACAACATTCATGTTATACATGTACTTAGGTTAATGATGTCCATCTCATTTCACCATCTTTCCTTCCCCCATGCCCTCTCCTTACCCCTCCCATCCCTCTGCCTTATCTAGAGTTGTCTAATACCCCCAACCTCACTATCAGTCAGCCTCCTTATATCAGAGAAAATATTCAGCATTTGGTTTTTTGGGATTGACTAACTTCACTTAGCATTATTTTCTCTAGCTCCATCCATTTAACTGCAAATGCCACGATTTTATTATCTTTTTATTATTGAGTAATATTCCATTGTGTATATACATCACATTTTCTTTATCCATTTATCTACTGAAGGGCATCTAGGTTGGTTCCACATTTTAGTTATTGTAAATTGTGCTGCAATAAACACTGATGTACCTGTGTTCCTGTAGTATGCTGTTTTTAAGTCTGAGGAGAGGGATAGCTGGGTCAAAAGGTGGTTCCATTCCCACTTTTCCAAGGAATCTCCATCTACGTTCCATATTGGTTGCACCATTTTGCAGTCCCACCAGCAATATATGAGTGTGCCTTTTCCTCCACATGCTCGTCAACACTTATTGTTTTTTATAGTCTTAATAGCTGCCATTCTGACTGGAGTGAGATGAAATCTTGAAGTAGTTTTGATTTGTATTTCTCTAATTGCTAGATATATTGAACATTTTTTATATATTTGTTGATTGATCGTATATAACCTTCTGAGAAGTGTATGTTCAGTTCCTTGGCCCACTTATTGATTGGGTTACTTGTTTTTATGGTGTTTAGCTTTTTGAGTTCTTTATGTACCCTAGAGATTAGTGCTCTGTCTGATGTGGAAGTGGAAAAAATTTGCTCCCAAGATGTAGGCTGTCTATTTACCTCACTGATTGTTTCTTTTGCTGAGAAGAAGCTTTTAAGTTTGAATCCATCCCATTTATTAATTCTTGATTTTAATTCTTTTTTAAAAAAAATTTTTATTATTGGTTGTTCAAAACATTACAAAGCTCTTGACATATCATATTTCATACATTTGATTCAAGTGGGTTATGAACTCCCATTTTTACCCCATATATAGATTGCAGTATCACATCGATTACACATCCACGTTTTTACATATTGTCATACTAGTGACTGTTGTAATCTGCTACCTTTCCTATCCTCTACTATCCCTCCTCCCTGCTTTTTACAGTCTTCATGAATGATGGGAAATACTGAAAGTAGAATTTTGTACAAAATATCTGGGGGTGCAATTATGTGTTACCATTTCTTGCTCCCTCTTGCCCTACTCTGTAGAGATGAAGTGTGACCTTCCCTTTCTTTATTTCACTGTAAGTGAACTTCTTTCTTTAGCTCTACCAAAAAGGCACCAATTCACTTTTGTAGTATAACTCCTGAATTCAGGATATTGAGATACTCCTTTGTTCTGCTCCAAAGACCCTGCATTTATATGAATAGTATCACATTTATTATAAACAGCGAAAATATCTACACCAATTTTCAAACTAATCAGAGAATTTACACTTATTTTTCAATAACTTTTCAAAATTTGTTTATTGAGCACTTGTCCTATATCAGGTGAGTGGGAAGTATATAGTGTATTACTGTGAATAAGGACAGGATTTCTAATCTCACAAAATTTAGAGTAGAATGGATTTTTATTCCATCCTCCAATACTTTCCATCAAATTTGACATAAAAGAGATAGCTGGTAAATGTCATCAGAATAAATAATGAAAAACCTAATTTGTGGTTAACAGCCTTGTTCAAATAAATGACTGAACTTATTATAATCTTGTTATAATAAATAAAAGTTAACCTGAAAATCTAGCCAAAGAAAAAGTGTCAGACTAGTGAAGTGTTTTGAGAAAAATCTTTCTCAGGCAAGGCAAGATTTAATTTTGTAAAAGGCCACTCCATTGCCAATGAGTTTAGAGGGAACAATGCACCATTTCTACAACTTTCCAGGGATGATTTATGAAAAGTAGGCTTGTAGGTATTTCAGGCCTTTTTCCAAATTTTTCATTTCTAATAATTGTATCTGGATGGGTATTCATAAATACACATTGACACCTTGTTTTAATGGAGTGTATTTCTGTTACCTGAATAGATTTCAATGTTACTCTCATTTGATAGATTTACTCATGAAAATCTAATCTACATCAACCTACTTTGTTAACTTTGAAATGACAAGCTGTAAGCAAAAGTAGTGTGGAATTTCCTGATGGAAAATTTTATAAGAAACGCATCAAAGTATGATATGACGAGTAGCTTGTATATGTTAACTAAGCCCAAAATGAAGAGGGAGCGAGGGAGAAATTTTAGTATATATTTAAATAAAAAGGAGGGCTGGGCTGTGGCTCAGCAGTAGAGCACTCACCTAGCATGCGTGGGGCACTGGGTTCAATCCTCAGCACCACATAAAGTAAAATAAAGACATTGTGTCTACCTATAAATTATATATATGTATATATATATAATTTTTTTAAAGGAGAAATTCAAATCAATGATCATAGAAGTGGGTATCTTGTGAGACAGAGAGAAAGTAAATCAAAGAGTTGAAGAATAGGATCATGGACAGGAAAACAAAACTGTTTAAAATATAGATACACTGTTTCAGTCAGATTTTTTTTCACTGCTGTAACCAAAAGATCTGACAACAACAATTTTAGAGGAGGAAGAGTTTATTGGGACGGGGGGCTCATGGTTTCAGTCCATAGACAGCCAGCCCCCTTCCTCAGGGCCTAAGGTGAGGCACAACACCATAGCAGAAGAGTGTGGTGGAGGAAAGCAGCTGGCAACATGGCACCAGGAAGCAGAGAAAGAGAGAGCTTCACTCAGCAAGAAGAAAATATGTAAACCATAGGCATGCCTCCAGGGTCCCAGCTCCTCCAGCCATACTCTACCTGCCACTTAATCCGCATCAGTGGATTAACATACTGATTAGGTTAAGACTCTAATAACCCAAATAGTCTCACTTCTATGCTTTCTTGCATTGTCTCACACTTGAGCTTTTGAGGAACGCCTCATATTAAAACCTTAATGCAAGGCATTCTCAATTAATTGGATCTACCAAGTAAAATGGTTTGTATTCTCTTATGGAAATTTAAGAGCCTGGCTTAAGAAATCTATTTTTAACAGAACTGCAAGTCACTGACTCTTAGGGACTTTAGGCAAATCATGTGACATTTCTGGATATCAGTTCCCTCATCCTTCTTGTAAGGCCATAGAGAAGGTAGTTTCCAAGGTCCTTAGTTACTAAAGGCAGTAAGAACTTACTTTGGCTACTAAATATTATCAATAAAATTCATCTATCAAAATAAAACTAAGCCCTCCTTAGTTTTATGCTAATTTTACTAAATACTTTATATATATATATATATATATATATATATATATATATATATATATATATATACTCAACTTTGTTGGAACTTGACAGTAGGCATCAGAATTATGCATCTTTTTATCTATTAGGAAAAAGCAGCTTTATGTTTTATGTAAAGTGGGTGCTTATTATAGAAATAAGTGCTTATACAAATATACAAGTATATGAGAAGTAAATGTCAAAAAAGAGGTAGTCAGAGGGTCAGAGTAACATTTGCTAATGAGTCTGCCTGATGTAATGGTGTCAGTAGAGAGGTCAGAGCCAAGGTGGACAGCAAAGCTGGGATTTTTAGGGAATGTATGGAAATTGCTGCCTTGGAGGAAGCTGTTTCTTTCACAGAGGTAAAGCTATGCTTCTGTGGATCTGCAGCCAAGTCTCCAGTGTTGAACTTGGGATTTCAATTGGCATTGGCCAGCTCAGCCTGCAGTCATGTACTAGCTGGATGTGGAGCAATGGCAAGCATGGCCAAGCTGGCTAGGTTTTCATCTGTGCCTTTTGTGTTGCACTTCACATCTGACTGAAATATCTTTTAGGGAGTAATGACTCAATTTCACTTCCGTTTTCCAAATCACATGCATGTACCTTCTTCAACCAAATGTAACCCTAAAAAGTTAGATAATAATAAAGAGACTTGAAAATTTTAAGCCTTTTCAAATAGAAGGCAAAGGTAAGACAATTTTTAAAAGCACCATTTAATACAATAAGGTGAACAACGATTAGTAATTTGCTTGTTGCATTACAATGGACAAAATATATTTAATTATCATTACATATGATGCATTTGTGGTTTAATGTATCATTATATATGGTTTCAAAATTATTCTTATAAATCAGTAGGATAAGAGTTACTAATCCTGATGATATATGAAAAATGTGGCTAAATTCTAAATAATTGTCTATGATCACACAAATAAGAGCCAGGAATGGAGTTGGTTAATATTAGAATATTCTGACTAGAAAATCCTTTATGAGATTTCGAGGATTCTAATAAGTGCAGTTGTGTCACATGTTTTTCTTATCTTGTTTTTTTTACCTTGAAGATTTTATTATGCATCATGAAGACTTTATAATGCACTTCTTAGGAATAATAATGATGATGATGATGATGATAATAATAATAATAATAATAACTAAAAGCTACCCTTTCCCAAGTATAATCCATTTTGGTGTTCACAATAGACTTTCAATTTTTTTTGTCTCATTTATTCTTCAGAAAATATTTAAATGACTGATTTCTACTTTTTTATGTTTTTATTATTTTAATTATATTTATTTATGGCATATGGCATGTACATTTTACAAATTAAAAAAATAAGTCTCAGTAAGACCAGGTAAGCACCTTACTCTCATTCTGATTTGACTTACTAAAACAGAACTCAAACCCAAATAATTCACTTTGAGTTCAGATCTCTTTCTAGGTTCATCACTGCTTCTTACTGCTGGTCATGGAGGAGATACTGAAAATACATTTTATTCATTGATTTATGAATGAATAATAGCTTAAGCTGAAAGGTTTTTTTCTTACTAATTGAAGCTCAGAACAGAAAAGTCTGTATTTCTTTTGATTTTAATATTAGGTAGGTATCCCCCAAAAGCTCATGTATGAGACAACACAAAATTTAGAAGTGAAATGATTGGGTTATGAAAGCCTTGACATAATCAATGCATTCATACCCTGATAGGGATTAACTGGGTCGTGACTCTAGGTAGGTAGCATGTGGCTGAAAGTGGTGGGTCATCAGGGGTGTGCCTTTAGGGTTTATGTTTTGTCCATAGTGAAGAGAGCTCTCTGTCTGACTCCTTGTGCCATATTCTGAGTTGCTTCCCTTTACAACACTCTTCCACCATGAAGTTCTCCCACACCTTGGGCCCAGAGCAATGGAGCCAGCCATCTATGGACTAAGATCTCTGAAACCATGAGCCCCCAAATAAACTTTTCCTCATCTAACATGGTTCTTGTTAGGTTATTTGGTCACAGTGGCAAAAATACTGACTAAAATAATATTTAATCCATCGGCACCAGGAAGAGACCCTGAGAAAGGAGCTATAAATTTGGGATCCATGTTAAGGGCAGGGATTAAGGGAAGGAGGTGGTACAGAGGGTACAGAAGCCCTGGGAATGGAAGTGCTTCACCAAGCTGAAGGCAGAAGACGATGACCAGTAAATTAGGAAAAACTAATATTTCCTTTGGGAAAATGAGGGTATGGAGATAGATAATAATGGAACAAATGACATCTCATTTCCATTCATATCATCCTTTCAGAACATGGATGGTAAAAGATGGTCATGGGTATCATAAGAGGTCCTTGAAAATTGGCACTTTGAAACATATCTCATATTTATTTAATATGTATTTTAAAATGGTTTGGGAGAATAAGGTTATCTGATGATAATTTTGCCAAGTTATTGTTTTAATATGTGAAACTGCTATTTTAGGTCCATCTCTGTGTTCCTTGTGGTATAACAGAAAAAGACATGCATAAGGATAGAGTATGATCTGGTAGAACACAGAGGTTTTGGGTTAAATTGTTTTTAAACTTCTTCCCTGTTTCTTTTTTACTTTCTTGCTGTCACATTTTTGACCCACCGAGGGACTTTACACTTTTATTTTGAAATTTTGGGATATACAGTGTTACAGATTCTTCATTCCCAAGTAGTAAAACTTGACATGGGGCAGAACAAATCTCATTGAACTATCATCTAGAGATGCTGACTGATACATTTGGAATCAGTAAGAATGGAGACCAAAAGGTGAGAAAAGCTACCATCTTGGTCAGGGAAATGGATCCTGACCAATAATAAAAGACATGGTTGTTTTAACATCCCAAGGAGAGAAGAAGATGCGTGGAACACAAGTGGTCTATTCATTCTCTTTGTTTTCTCTTGCACAATTGTGACTGAATTATCAAGTGAAATGAGATGTGAATGATTACCAGGAAATTAATTAATTCCTTCAGGACTCTATCAAGACCTACCGAGGTGATAACTGAAGAAAAGAGGAATCGAGAATGGAAAATAGAGGAGGGAAATGATTATCAGCTGCAATGAAAGACCAGCTAAGCTAAAGATTACTATAGTTTGTTTCATTTCTCTCTTATGGATTTCCTTTCAAGAAGAGAGAATTAAAGTTGGAAGAATTGCTTTAAAACTCTATGGAGAAGTGGATCATCTGTGCAGAACAAGGAGTGAACCACAGCAGCAACAGAGTTCTGCTGCTCAGACATCACTTTAAGACAGAAGATCCCATGATGAGTCCTGTAATAGACATCAGTTGCATGGCTACTGGAATCTGCTGCCTTCCTTACACCACAGCCAGATTCCCCCATCGATGACTGAGTGCATTAGTGCCATTTCTGCTTAATGCAGGACTCACCTAGAGAAAAATTTCCTCTGATCTTTTTGCTATTGGACTTTCTCAGGACTTTAATGTGACATCTCAAAACCCTAGAAAAAGAAGAAAAAAATAAACACCCCAAAGAGCAGAAGACAGGAAATTAAAATCAGAGCTGAAATCAATGAAATTGAAACAAAAGAAACAATTAAAAAAATTGACAAAGCAAAAAGTTGGTTCTTTGAAAAAAATAAATAAAATTGATAAACCGTTAGCCATGCTAATGAACAGAAGGAGAAAGAAAACTCAAATTACTAACATCCATGATGACAAAAGGAAATAATATTAAGACAGACACTACCAAAATACAGAAATAATTAGAAATTATTTTGAAAATTTGTACTTCAATAAAATAGAAAATATTGAAGGCATCAACAAATTTCTAGAGGCATATGATATGCCCAAACTAAATCAGGATGATATGCACAATTTAAACTGATCAATTTCAAGCAAGGAAATAGAGGACACCATCAGAAACATACCAACTAAGAAAAGTCCAGGACCTGATACACAGCCGAATTCTATAAGACCTTTAAATAACTAACACCAATGCTTCTCAAACTATTTCCTGAAACAGGAAAAAAGGGAACATTTCCAAACACATTCTATGAGGCCAATATCACCCTGATTCCAAAATCTGACAGACACATCAAAGAAAGGAAACGTCAGACCAATATCTCTAATGAATATAGTTGCAAAAATTCTCAATAAAATTCTGGCAAATCAAATATAAAAATATATCAAAAAGATAGTGCACCATAATCAAGTAGGGTTCATACCAGGGATGCAAGGTTAGTTCAGCATATGGAAATCAATAAATGTAATTCATCACATCAGTAGACTCAAAGATAAAAATCATATGATCATCTCAATAGATGCAGAGAAAGCATTTGATAAAATACAACATCCCTTCATGTTTGAAATGCTAGAAAAACTAGGGATAACAGGAACATACATCAACGTTGTAAAGGCTGTCTATGCTAAGCCTCAGGCCAACATCATTCTAAATGGAGAAAAATTGAAAGCATTCCCTCTAAAAACTGGAACAAGATAGAGATGCCCTCTTTCACCACTTGTATTTAACATAGTTCTTGAAACTCTAGCCAGAGCAATAGGACGAAAAAAGTTAAAGGGATATGGATAGGGAAAGAAGAACTCAAATTATCACCATTTGTGGATGATATGATCCTATACGTAGAAGACCCAACATTCCACCAGAAATCTCCTAGAACTAATAAATGAATTCAGGAGGCTTTTTCTACAGTAATCTTCTTTTCCCTCTCCCTTCACAGATTTCAGATCTGTGTCAGTCTTTAGACTGTTTTTAAACAGTCCTGCCTGCTTTTCTTTCCTCTCCTCTTTAGTTTCCACTGGCTTTTCCCCACGAAATCTCTTTTATTTCTAATTCTGCCCTGTCATTTGTTTCCTGAAGAAGCTGAAGTAACACAGCAGCTAGTTTAGTTTTTCCTCCTCTTTGAGGCCTTCTTCTTGAGGGTGGAATCCATTTACTTAAGAAGCCGGAACAACAGAAAATAGGCAATGTGGGTTGGAAGGTAAGCAGGATAGAACACCAGTAATGGGTCTGTCCTCCGTGACAGTATTTTATTCTGCCAGCTGCTCAGAAACTGCTGTTCTGGTCCTAGGGAATGGGAACCAGAGAGAGATCTAGACAAAATTTTCTTTTCCCCTTCACTCTTGGCAACACATACACTTACCTCATTATCAATGCATTTTAATTCATCAAGTATTCTGCACTTTTGAACTTGACAGTCATTGTTTCACATGATATGACATTTCTCATATTTTGTTTATTTTTTCCACTTTCCTTTAATAACCATAGCCTCCCTCTCAGCTGACCCATTTCCATGCATAGAACTTTACAAACCTCAATCATGCCTCTCTTTCTTCTAGACAAGTTCAATATTAAGTACTCACTTATTCAATACATTTATTTAAATGAAACCAATTTTTTTCACCTCAGTAAAACATTCAGATTAATTGTGGATATTGGCATCTCTGTTGTTGTAGATTATAGATTCTGGCCATTCAGAGCCATGGGCTAATTCACAGTGCCTGGATATTTCCAAACAAGTATTTAATGAATGTGTTGATAATTGGCAAAGGAATGTATTCAGAACAACATTGAGTCTGGTGGTGAAAGATGTGGGAGATATGGTCCTTGCATTGACAGACATATTTCTTGTTTATTTGAGGTAAATGGATGAGTTATACTGCACTCCTTTGAGAACAAGACATTTTCCCTTGCCTTTTTAGTGCAATTGTGTTGAATAAATGTTTACTAAATGACTAAATGATAGACTGGTAAAGGAAAGTAAACAATTTAGAGCTATGTGATGTAAAATAGGAGATTCTTATTATAAAGCCCTGATGGAAAGGGACTAAAAATTGCTAGAAGGAATAAAATCTTATGACATATATTAAATACTAATTTAAATGATTGAATGAAATTATGACTTAAATTGTACCCTCACAGAGAAAGCTCTGACAGGATGTGGCACACATACCTGTAATCCCAGGGACTCAAGAAGCTAAGGCAGGAGAATTTCAAGTTCAAGGATAGCCTCAGCAATTTAGTGGGAAACTAAGCAACTTACTGAGACCTTTTCAAACAAAACAAAAACACCCAACTTCAATGTGAGCTATGTTTTCTCCTGTTTAACCAAACCCATGGTTCTGTTTACTGATTTCTGAAATTACTCTTCGGGTGTCATTCCTTGAGTTCTTGCCAGAAAAATATTCTTTCTTGGTAAGTTCTAAGTATCCCTTCATGCCCCTTTAGAATCTGTCTTCTCTGGATTGTGCCTGTGAAATCACAGATTATTGCTGGTCAACAGCTTGTAAACATTCAGAATTAACCTCCCAGGCACAAGCATTTTATCTTTGTAGAATTCCTGTGTCACTCTGGGCACTCACCCTAGGCAGGAATCCCTAAAGGCTCCTGATGTAGGAAAGCAGAAACAAGTGTGGTTGTTGACAGGGTAACTCATTTCTTACATCCCAGGCTTCCCCTGTGTAAGCCTGATATCTTCAAACTATAGCTACCTCTTGTATTGCTAAATCAGTTGAGTCCCAAGTGGACAATATATGATCAGCTTACCAGACATATGAATAAGTGAGGCATAAATTACTCTTGCAGTCATAAGGCTTATCTAAATACTGACAATGAAAGTTTTAGTCTTTCAGGTCAGTTTGAAAGCAATTTTGTAATTTATAAGATGCAACCTCCCCTAGTGCTGCATTTGCTTTGTTTGGATAGCCTGAATGAAATGTTTTCCTGACCATGCTCCGGGACATAAAATCTTGAATTTTTCCTGGAACAATGAACTTGACTGGGACTTAGACCATCTCTCCAGTCATGGTTAGCTTCTCTTCCTAAAGCTGATTCTTGGTTAGGCCAGTATTTTATTAACTTTTAAAAAAAGGTTCCAGACATGGATACTTCCAGAATCTCCTATACTGATTAATAAAATTTTAAAAAATGAAAAAAATCCTCAAGATCACATCTTGAATATAATTACACCATTAAATTATGCTCCTTAAAGGTGTGAACCTTACGGTAGGTAGTTATAACTGGATAAAACTATGATTAAAATAATTGTATCTTGATTTGGGTAATCTTGAAATACATTCCAGGACCCAGTAGCAGACTTATGAAATCATAATTGCCATGTGTAAGACACTGAACTTTGCAAGTCAACAAAGTTTACAATTTGCAAAAATTTGAGAAACACACTAAAATTTGAGAATATTACTATAGATTGTGCATCTACCACTGAACGTTGCACCCAAATCAAGAAATAATTATTTTAATAATAGCTTTATCAAGTTATAACTGTGAACCCAAAAGTTCACTACTTTAAAGAGTGTAATTCAGTGGTTCAATTATATTCAAGATTTGAACTTGAGGGTTTTTTTTTTTCCATTTTTTTTCTTTATAATTCATTATTCCAGGGACTCTCACTATAGTACCTGGTCTAGCAGGTTAGATTCCTTTAAAATCAATGAATGAGTTCAAAATATCTCTGAACATTCCTAATTTGATTGCCAATTAACCACCTTGGTGTCCAAGTCTGCTTCTGGGAGTATTTCTTTGGATACAGATTTTAGTTTCTTTTCTCTCCAACCAGCTTTCTCCTATAGAACTAGAAAGCCTTTCAGCCAGCCCTACTTACAATATGCCATAAGAGGTATCTTTCAGAGACAGCTTTGTCTGAAATAACAGATAAATGTTTGAAAAAAAAAGTAACATCAGTTTGGGTAGAAAAGATGGGGTCATGTTAATATAATGAGAAACTAGAATTTACATCAGGTTTGGTAGAAACTAGAGAACCATTGGAAAATCAACAATTACATATACCTTGTGGGTGTTTGTGTAAAAACTGTATGGCAAGCGTTTGCCAAATGGAACAGAGAGAAGTGAGCCTAATAGGAACGAAAACCAGAAGGAGGAATATTGAACCAAACCAGGAGTTAGGTGATGAGGACTGTGTTGGAGCCCTATCAGTCAACATCTAGGGGATGTATTGCTAACAATTGTTGAATAAATGGTGCTGAGAAAGATAAACTGCCTAATACCATGGCTTGGTGGCTGAGAGGCTAGTGATGCCTCTGAGTGGCAGCAAAGTTGATAGAGGAGCTGATAAAGATGAATGAGAGCTCTAAGTCCTGTACCTCACAGCTGAGCCCACGTTGCCATTGCAATTTCTCAACTACAAATGTGATTGATGCTAGGATGCAGAGCTAAAAGGGGGTGATTATCAGGTGTTGGTGGGTGGTATAATGAAGTACAAGGACATAATGCTATGAAGTTTGAACAAATAATATCATTTCTGGAAAGTGACAAGATGAATAGTGCTGGCATACTTCTATTAGAGTCACATGAGACATTTATACAGTTTTTTTTCAAAGCATACTTTCTTCAAAGAGACTCAGTTTTACATTTCTTTTTTTTTTAGCTGCACTTTGCTCTAATTAATTTTTTGTTGTTGTTTTGTTTTGTTTTTGAGGAGGGAAATCAATCTTCTTTCTACTTCTTGCCAGTAGAGAATTATGGGAAATGAAATATTGAAGATTAATTGAAAATATTACTGTATTAACCTGGACTTAGTATTTGGTTCTCCCAAATTTCTTGGATGTGAAAGTCATTTCATTAATTTTAGCCAATGAAAGCTGAACAAAAGTTATTTGCATAAAATCTAATCCAAAGTATTTAAGAGCAATGCGTCTCTCTTTGGTGAAACTTGGCAAGCAACACATTAAATCAGCCAGGATTCTTGAGTCACTGTGTGGAGAAGAGCAGCCCTGGTGAACTGTCTGATTCAAATAAAATTTTGAGTGAGTGAGAAGCAATCTTTATTATGTTGAGCCACTGAGATTATATAGTTTACTTATTACAGAAGTTTTATCTTTACATCTTGCTTGTATTCTAGGTCACTGACCAATTTCCTTGAACGTAGTTCATACTATTGCAAAGTTTTTGCCAAGAACTGTTTAAAGTGATCTCCCAAATGCAAGAAATTATTCATGCAAATTGTGGGGAACTAAGTAACCCAAATAATAGCATGATTGTTGTGGAATTGAAAATATTACTACAAAAAAAGTGATTTCTCTCTTTGACAATTCTTTTAATTATTTTCTGTATTTCATTCTCTGTACTAGGAATGTAACCATGCTATTAATTTTATAATTACACAGTTACATTCTAAGTATTTTACATACTAATATGGTTGTTAATTTTCTATAGACCTTTCCCCCTGTATATAAGTAACATTTTAGAAATATGTTGAGAGTTTTGAGTTGGGCCATAACACATTATATTTTTTTTCTTATATGAAATATTGAGAAATAGTCTTCCAGGTCTTCCTGGTATTGCTTTGTTTTGTTTGGCTTTTTCCTTCTTTATTAGAGTATCTGATATTTTAAGATTTCTCTCCATATGGAATAGCTTTGCATTTCTCAGCTGTCATCGTGGTATTCTACTTAGATCCACTTTAATTTCTCTCCTCAAGAATCCTCTGCTTCCTTCATTTTCCAAGGCATTGGGCTGTCTACACTCTTACACACAGAGGAGAGCAATAGAAGAGTGAGAGCCTGCTATAGTTTGGATCTGAAATGTCCTCAAAGGTCTATGTCTTGAAGGATTGGTTTCCAATTTGTTGCAATTCAGAAGTGGTGAGCCCTATGGGAAGTTTTCAAGTTATTGGACTGAGGGCTCTTGAAGGTGTGATGGGACCTTGGTCTCTTCTTTGTCTTTCACATCCCAGCCACAAAGCCAGTGGCTTTGCTTGAATGATACCAATGCTGCCTTGCCATAGGCCTAAAAGCAGTGGAGCCAACTGACCTTGGATTGAAGCCCCCAAAACTGTGAGCAAAAATAAACCTTTTTGCCTGTAATCCCAGTGGCTCAGGAGGCTGAGGCAGGAGGATTGCAAGTTCAAAGCCAGCCTCAGCAATAGTGAGGTGCTAAGCAACTCAGTAAGATCTTGTCTCTACACAAAATACAAAATAGGGCTGGGGATGTGGCTCAGTGGTTGAGTGTCCCTGAGTTCAACTCCAGTACCAAAAAAGTTAAAAATTTAAAAAATAATAAAATAAACCTTTTATCTTTTAAGTTGATTATCTCAGGTGTTTTTATAGTAAAAGAAAACTGATTAACACAGGACCAGAATTTAGAAATATCAGCATCTTCTAGGGCTGATTTTAGCTGTACATCAACATCAGAGGTTTTCATGGATTCTGAAAATGTTTCTTAGACAATGAACTTAATTAAATTTAGCTCTTTGATTTTTACTTTATGCATATTTATGGATTATATATATCATAAGATGGCTTAACGTAGAGCACATCTTAAATAACTGATTTGTTTAATATTTATTCCAATTTGTGAATGGAATATAAGGTGTTGATAATGTATTATAAAACAGAGCATCTGAAATGATTGTTTTTCTCATTTTCAATTGAATACCAGCTTTTCTTTCTGGTTTATTCATTTATTCATTAATTCAACAAACATACATTGACTTTTTACTATTTGCCAGACTTAACCTGACCAAAATATTTCCCCTTGGAAGGATGAGTCTTAGCTTGTTGATAGAAATTCTCTTTATTGATTTATTTAGAGCTGAGATTTAAAGGGATAAAAAGGAATTTATTCACCTCTTTGGGAACAAAATTCTGAACACAGGTAATCACGTAGCTAGAGAAAGCTAGATTTTAAGATAAAGGCTATTTAAATACTTAAAGTGAGGCTCAGTAATAAATAGTCATCATTGAATACTTACTGTGGACCAGACATTGTTAATGAATTTATAGGCAATATGTCTTTTAATCTTCCTTATAATCTCAAGAGATAGTTATTATTACTATACACATTCTATAAAAAGAGCATTAGAGAAATAAAACAATTCATCCGTGATTACTTAATTAGGGCATGGGAGATAGAATGTGTAACCAGCTCTGCCTTGAATGATATTAGAATTTGCATAAATACATAAAACCTTTGGGAAAACATCACAAGTAAAGACAGGAAGAATGCACATGTAAAGTGAGATTAGAAACCCGTTATTAAATCAAACCAACTGGAATGAAAAGTTTGTACAGGGAAGGTATCACAATTCACCTGCCAATTAAAGATAAAAGTTTTGGTTATCTATTGCTGTGTAACAAACCACCCCAAAATTTGGTGGCTTAGAACAATAATAGGCATTATTGTAATTCAAAATTTTAAAGGTGTACTTGTCGAAACAGGTGGTTCCTTTGTTCCATGTGGTATCAACTGAAGCAGTGGTAATCCAGAGGCTTGAAACAGTTGGAATGTCCAAGACTACTAAGTTAAATATTTGACAGATGGTAATGGCTCTCAGCTAGTAGCTCAGCTGGGTGTTGATGGGATGTATTTGTTATCCTCCACATGGTCTCTCCATATGGCCTGGACTTCCTACAGAATGGCATCTGGAATCCAATGGAAAATGTGTGAAAATAGAAGCTACATATATCATACATTTATACTGCATCATTTCCCACTGCATTCCACTGGTCAGAGCAAATCTCTGAGCTAACCTAGATTCATATAGAGGGGGAATGGACTCAACTCTCATTTGGAGGAGAGTCAAAGGATTTTTCAACCATTTTTAATCTGCCACAATGTAAAGAAGCAATACCAGACAGGTGTGATATTAAAAGAAAATAGTGGTAGGGATCTTGAAGATCAGAGAGTATCCTTACCATCCTGTACACTTTAGAGCTCAAATATTTAAGAAACACTGTTTAGGCCACACAGAATATATTTAGGAGTAAATTTTTTTTTTTTGCCATTGTCCAACTGTTTAGAAGACTTGATGCAGTAATGTTGGAAGATATAAATTATATGGATAACTTAGAAAATGTCAAGAGCTTAGAATAGCAAAGAAATACCTTGATTATATCCCAATGAAATTTTAAAAATGGAGAAAATGAAATGGAATTTTTCTATGATGAAATACAGAGGATTTTCATTTCTACCTTAATGAAATAGACCAGTGATCTATAAAGTGGGGCATTTAAGATGATCTATGAGGGAGAGAAGAGAAAATATTAGACTTTTCATTAATATTTATGATATCATCTTTCCTTAAAGTACTTTTTCATTTATGTATTATAACATGCATGAAATTTTCAATTAGTGTTTGTGTATTATTTATGAATAAATCAATGTATATTTATTGGTAAATGTTTGCTCAAAGTATTTTTTTACTGCTAGCTCTGTGTAATGTGTTCACTAATGGTTTTAGATCATTGGTCTAAGAAATGCAAATAATGTAACATCAAGAAATAACCATATCATTCACTTATGGAGCAAAATTTCTTTATACTAATTATTGGTTAATGCTGACGTAGAGAACTAAACATGAAAAAGACAAAAAGATAAACCTTCTTTCCTACTGAAGGCAAAAAAAGATGACATATTAATTACTGTTTATAGGGGGAAAGTAACAATTTTGAGAATAAAATATCCTTTTATTATTAGGAAAAAAATGTTATTTAATATAAATTATGTTATCTTTCTCTGAAAGGCCTGTGCAGCTCTATTTGCATGAGAGATCACATCATTATATTTGAACCTATTTCAGGTTGTCTTAAGAAGAATTCTTGGTCTTTAAAATTATTAAGCACTTGAGTGTCTGGATCATTATTCTGAATTATAATCTTTGTTATGAGTTGAATGTGAGGTGACCCCCAAAAGCTCATGTGTGAGACAGTGCAAGAAGGTTCAGAGGAGAAATTATTGGGTTTTAAGAGTATTAAACCAACTAGTGATTTGTTCCCTGGATAGGGATTAACTGAGTAGTAACTGAAGTGGGAGGGTGTGGCTGACAGAGGTTGGAACTGGGATGTGGCTTTGGGTATATATATGTTTTTCTGGCCAGTGGAATCTGTCTCTGCTTTCTGATCACAACATAAGCCACTTCCTCTGCCACATACATTCTTCTGCCATATTGTTCCCGTCTTACCTGGAGCCCTGAGGAATGGAGCCTGCTGTCTATGGATTGAGATGTCTGAAACTGTGAGCCCCTAAATAAACCTTTCCTCCTATTAAATTTTTTTGGTTGGGTCTTTTAGTCACAGCAGCCAAAAAGCTGACTAAACAATCTTATTAGTAATTTTTTTTTAAAAAAACAAAATAGCTTAAAAGGATGCCTTCTTTTCTCTTTCAGGATACTATCCCCACATGCCATCTTTACATTCTTTCCCATTTCCTTGAGTTGTGGGTGCTGGAGCTCTTCAGCATCTGCTATTGAGGGTTCTCGTTTCTTTGGAAACACACACTTCTCCCATTTCTGTTCTGTGTACGATCTCAGGACATTTGCTTAGAATCTTTGTCTTTAGATACTTCATTGGTAAAAAGCCAAGATTGGAAAAGTTAATTTCTAAGATTTTTCTAAGATCCAGTAATAAAGAATCTGTCTTTATTGATCTCCCTTTAAGAAATACCATTAAGAAATCAGGTATCTCCTCACTAGTACCTGATTTATAAAAAAATTCTTCAATGTTTGCATGAGAAACTGGGCAATCATTAGACAGGTGACTGAAAGAGAAGTATCAGGGTTCCCAGTAGTATGTGTGGGTGATGAAGGGCATGGTGGCTGACTGATAGAAGCAGCATCAGCTTGTGGAAGGGGAATAGTATCACAGCTTGAAAGTTGAATAGAATCAGGAACTTGGGAAACCTATATGCTGTGTCCCATTAAATAGTATTACATTAAAGAATCAACAGAAAGATTGAAAAATAGAGCCAGAAGTGAGGGAAAGGCAGGGAAATACTAAGAGGTCAAGATCTATATAAATAATTGGGTGTCTATATCAGTATTGCTCCTTCAAAAATGCAGAACTAAGGTGAGATTAGATTCTATTTATGGGGGGAGGACACGTTTATGAGGGATCAAGGGGAGCCAGAGGAGCCTTCACACAACCACATAAATCTGACATTTGTGAAAGAGAGTGAGGAAAGAGGACAAGACAGGAAGAG
Source organism: Marmota monax (assembly GCF_021218885.2). Taxonomy (NCBI): domain Eukaryota; kingdom Metazoa; phylum Chordata; class Mammalia; order Rodentia; family Sciuridae; genus Marmota; species Marmota monax. The sequence continues at coordinate 2,952,882 of NW_026694339.1, forward strand.
TCTCAATCCAGATGGTCTTACCACCAAGAAATAATGAGGATGTGGGGTGACGGGTATGTTAACTTGCTGACTTTATCATTCCAAAAAATATAGAGCATCATATTGTAACCTGTAAATATGTTCAATATGTAACCTGTAAATATGTTCAATTACTATTTGTAAATTGACAACAAAATTAAATTAAAACTCTCACATCTATATTTGTATATAATATATATATCTATATATATCTATATCTATCTATCTATATATCTATCTATCTATATATATATATAGATAGATATATATATATATAGATAGATAGATATATAGATAGACATCCTTTTAAGAAGTACCACATATATATATATTTTTTCTCTCTACCTGTCTGTATCACATGTATGAATACTACATATATACATATGATACACACATGTATATCTTTTGTGATGAAGAGTCTGTATAAAATATATTTCTGTACCCTTTGGGGGAAAGGTAGGCTAATGATTGACAGTGTTTTGAGTTTATTCTATAACTAGCCTCTGTGCTAGGCAATTTACGTGCACTATCTCATTTATATTGCATTAAGAATGCAATGTGGCCGCCATCATTATTTTAAATAGTTTATTTATGAGAAAATTAACTAAGATTATAATTCTTTCTCAAGGTCACATATTGTAAAAGTCATAATTTCTAACCACTATCACAAACAGAAGCTTCTGATACAACTAGATCTCAGTTTTTACCATAGTTATGAATATATTTTAGATTTTATTGTAAAATAATTTATTCTATTGATGGTTATGAGTCAACCACAATTTCTTGACCTTAACTGCAGTCCAAGAAAATAATTATTTAGTATTGTATTTCCTCAATATTTTTTGCTCTGGTTTTTTTTTGTTTTTTATGTCACTTCAAAATCTTCTATTCTAATTTATTCTCCACCTAGGATATAATTTCTTAGGTTTTTCTCACTGCACTTAGGAAGTATGCATATGAGGCTTTCGATAAGTGCCTCTGGTCTCTAAGAAATAAAGAAAATAGAATTAAGGCAATGATGGTTACAATGCCTTAATGCAACTAGCATTTTCTTCAAAGAAAAGATAGCTGGAATTTCCAATGACTACTATATACAAAACTTCTTAAGGGCTAGGATTGTATTTAATTCAGAATAATACTTAACAAAGATCTTTGTTCCAGGTATGAGCTCAATCAATATTTCCTTACATAAAAGAAAAAAAAAATTGAGAACTCTTTTCCTCGTGTTCTTTAATAAAAGGAGGTAGACTTTATTGTGTGTGTGTATTTTGCACTACTTTTCCAAATAGTTAATGTGTATATATTAACTCATTTTATCCTTCTTAAGCTCTACATGTTTAATAATTGTTCTTGCTTTGCAGATGTAAGAGCTGAGACTGGAGACTAAGTTAATTTTCTCAAGTATCCAGCAAGCATCAGAGCCAGGATAAGAACCCAGTTCCACAGTCTATTCACTGCATGATACAGCCTCTTTACTTAGTATTAACTAATTACTTAGTTAAAAAGTAGCACAATTATAATAATGAGTGATCAATTAATTATTCTGTGGTTCTGGTATACAGTGAGGAGAAAGAGATGGTTCAAATAGTTGTCCCTCTCTTCTTAGGATGGTCACATAAGGGTTTTGGGCAACTATAAGAGGTAACAGAAGGGTGATGAAGCAAATGCCTTCTTGCTGACCTGGTCTTGTCCGGGATGAGAGGCTGGCTGGCCATGGGCTGATAGTCTACTGCCTTCATTTGGAGCAAGTAAGCATTATGACTTCTTCAGGACTCCTATAACTCCTTTGGGCCGAAGGAAAAGGCTGGGAAGGAGGTTGGGAAGGCAGAAACTTCATTCAAAATCCATTTAGTTTCAAATTAAAAAGAAGAGATCTTGTTAGCTACTTTGAAGAATGAAAGTCATTATCTTGAGCAGGGGTGGGCTATACACCTGTTTCTGTAAATAAAGCTTCACCGTAATACCCATATTCATTCATTTGCGTGTGGCCTGTGACTGGTTTGCTAGAGCAGTAGAGTCAAATGGTTGTGAAAGAGGACATTATATTTAAAATATGCATTTTGTATCCCTGTACAGAAAATGTTCCCTACTTCTGAGAATTATGGAAGCTTATTTCATAGCTCTGGAGCTAGAAAGCCAGTGCTGGAATCCAAGCTCTGCCACCCACTCCCTGTGGGGTTTGGGCATGGTGCTCAACTTCACAACATCCTTCCCAGTTTCCACCTCTACAAAGTGAGATCATAATAATATTTACCCCAGTTTTTCTTAATTAAGTGATTTAATACATCATAATCCCTTAATATGGGATAATACATAGTGAACACTCACCAAATGTGAGTTATAATTATTTTCATCATCATTATTTTTACCTTATCATTATTAAGCCTTAAATTATTTCTTTGCTTAGCCAAATCCATGATCCCAATAGTTATGGGGGAAATAATGAAAGCAGCTCTCTTTTGAATTAGTCTTTGTATCAGGGCCAAATATTAATATTTATTCAATTGTTCACAAATTACCAACACATGGCTCTCCTGGGCTGTCACCTGTGCCCTCACAGGGAGAATCAGGAATATAAGTATCTTAGGCAGCATAATTTTTTTCAGCCTCTTTGTAAACTCTCCTTGTAATTAGCCACTTCCTTGAGATGAACAATTTGATTGATTAGTTATCATAAACCTGGCCATTGTGGTTTCTATGATTTCCTCCTGTTTAAAAAGAAGTGATATATATGTGGGTCAGAGATCTGAGGGGCAAGGAGGGCTGTGAGGGCTGTGTAGCCTGAGGTACCAGCAAGTGGGGTATAATTCAGCCCCTGTGGTTCCTTAGGGGTCAAAGAGCAAGCTGCAGACACAGTGTTTCTGCCAAGCTGTCAGTCGCTTTCAGAGAAGCTGCTAATGGAATAATGATAGTTCCTGACACAAAGCAGAAGGTGTTCTATTTTTAGACAAGAGTAGCTATTTGTGCCAGAGAGGATCCAGATGCATTCTTATCTTACAGGAAACTGAAAAATGCCCACGCAGTTTCGTAATACCCCATTGCCAATATGTAAGATGATGGACTCCTAGAGAGGGTCTGTGCAGATAGCCCTAATAATGATACCATTGATCAAGAACATATATATATATGTTATATATGAATATATATATCAAGCATTATACAAAGCACATTATGCCAGCACGTAAGTCCTGAAATCAATTCAGTGAAGAGATACAAATAACTGTTCCCATTTTACAGATGAAAATGGTACTTTTAAGAGTTAAATAATTTTTTTAGGTGTGCATAAGAGAGCCATGCTTCAAGTCCATTTCTGGCTGTCTCCAAATCCCAAGCACAACTGGAAAAAAGATAATGGTGTATAATGAGCTTTAAACTCTCAGTTCTCAAATCAAATTAGAGAGATGATTTTCTAGCCTTTTGTTATCTACAAAGCACATTGCTTTCCAGCCCATGGGCTGGAGATGAATCAAGCAGTCAGTTCAGAATGTGGTGATATTTGACATTGGTGGAAGCATTCAGCCAGGCAGGGCCAGAATCTTAAGCTGAACCTCTAAATGAATCAGGGTGGGTGTCAGGACATGGTATCCCAAGGAAATAGGAATAGGTGATGGTTTCAGGCCAGCAACTACCTTCAGGAAGGGCTGGTGAGTAGACCTAAGAAATGGGCTATGTGAATGTAGGCACTGCTGGAAAGAGAGCTACAAGGGACTTAGACAGTAGCTTAAAAAAATCTGGCCACTGGGATGGACATGTTTGGGGTCAGAGGTCCTATCTGAAGATTTTGGTTAGAGATTGATAAATCCCTATAAAATAGCATTGGAGTCATAGTTTGTCTGGATAGAGAATTCTAATTTCAAGATTAGATAGAATACAAATATGACTACTCAGATGATAACATGCAATAAATAGAGAATAGGACAGCAAAATTTTTTAAATAAAAGTTTTCAATGGTTGTGTGGTAACTAATTACCACCTGCCAGGAACTGGGACTAGATAGAGTATTAAGCCACATTTTTTAAAAATCTTTTCTGACTATAGTCAGGCATTGCTGATTGCCTAACCTGGGCTGGAAGAAGACCTGTGAAGTTAGTAGAAGTTAGTATGGGGACAAATAAAGAAAGCTACATATATATTGATAATTGGTAGTTACAGTATGGATTTTGGCTCCATTTAAAATGCATCTCTTAGCTGAAGTAGAGATGGATGAGACATGACCATGACATTGTTCAACTCTTAGAACTCTGCATAGCTTCATTCATCATTAAGCTTCCATTCCATTCACCCTTTTCTTGGACAAAATTGCTGAAGATATATATATATGTATATATATATACACATATATATACACACACACACACATATATATATATATACACATATATATATGTATATATATGTATGTATGTATATATATATATATATATATATATATACACACACACACACACACACACACACACACACATATATCAGGTGTTATGCCAAGGGCTGGGAATAAAAAGGACAAGAAGGACAAATAAAATTTTATTCCTATTTTTGAGGAGATAGGAGTATAAGACAGAAGTTGTCAGACCTCTGACAACCTATGTGTCTTATGTACACAATAAGAATGATCTAGGGCATAAGTTAAAAATTAAGATGTATATGCCTACTCTCAGGTCCAATTTTAGTAACAGGTCAGAGTAAATTGAGAATGTACATTTTTATCAAGCATTATAGAGAGTCTGATCAATCTAATTTGAGGTCAACATCTGGAGAACTCTGATTTAGATAAATGTGTAAATCTGGTGAGAATTTTGTGTGTGCATGAGCTTGCCATATTTCAGCACAAAAGAGGGACAATCTATCATCCTTAATTGCATTGAAAGAAAACGTATTTCTTAAAGAGAAAGCAAGTTTTTGTTTATGAGTGTGTTCAAACAAGAAGATACTGATTTGTCTGAATTCCACAGAAGAAGTTGAACTTCACATCTTTCAAAACTTTTCCAACATTGATATGTGTGCTTCTGTAACATCAGGGTGTAACCTACCCCAAATTCTATACTTCAGTAAAAACAAACATTTCTTTCCATTCTACTGAAGTCCTGTGTGTCAGTTTCCTTCTTTCTACCCTTCCTCCCTTATTTCCAGCCCTGTTCCTGAGTTAGTTACCACTTCCTTGCTACAATTGATTCAAATGTTCTTTCTGAATAATTTTTAGCTAAAATGTATAAACAAAGTGGAAAAATATTCCTTGAATGTAAACTAATTTTGAAAGACATAATAAGCAGCATAATTAAAGCAGTATTATTCAAATTTACTCCCAAATGCAGGATCTCCTTTAATTATCTCATTATCCCTAGAAAGAAGGTAAAACTGATATTATCATTTCTCAAATACAAATGAGTTAGAGACAGATGAAGGCTAAGTAATTTCATGTGTATCACATCACATGGCATTTCAATTATCTGTGGATAAATAACAGATCACCAAATTAAGCCCCAAACCTCAGTGACTTAATTTTTTTTTCCCTCTCTCTCATGATTCTTCGATTTTCCTGAAACTTTCTCCTGGACTTATTCATGCAGCCACAGCCACTTGGTGGGTCATAAGAGATGGATGATACATCCTGAGTGACCAGTTCCTTTTACTCCTGCATGGTTCTTTTACCCTGATGTTTTTTTGGTGTAAGGTTTTGAGAGAGGAAGGAAGCGCCTTCACCACCTCTTGAGACCTGGCTTGAAAGTTTTATGAGGTCACTTTCTCCACATTCTATTGGTCAAAGCTAGTCACAAGACCAGCTCAGATCCAAGAGGTAAAAAAGCAGACTCCACATATTGGTGGGAGAAATGGAAGATTCATATTGCAATGTGTTGTGCAAAATAGAAATGGAAGAAGAGGCAATATATTGCTATTTACCACAATTTTGTTGTAATTATTTACATTTTTTAACCACAAATTATTTACATTTGTCCGGCATGCAAAAAAAATATGCTGATCTTCCTTACAACACCCACAAATATCATTCTAATTGCAAACATCAAGTTGAAGGACCTGCTGGGCGCTGTGGCACTCATCCATAATCCCAGCAACTGGGGAGCTTGAGGCAGGAGGATCACAAGTTGGAGGCCAGTCTCAGCATTTTAGCAAGGCCCTAAGCAGTTCAGCAAGACCCTGTCTCAAAAAAATTATATAAAAGGTTTGGAATGTAACTGAGTGGTAAATACCTTGGGTTCAATGCCCTGTACAAAAAGAAAGAAAAAAAAAAAAAGAGGAGTTTGAAGGGCCCATTTTGTTAGATTCTTCTAGTCGATGGAAAGATTATTTCCAAAGCCTGCTTCCCAAGAATATTTTTTAATTCTTTTGTCCTTTGTTCTCTTCTGCTCTTGGCTCTAAGCTCTGGGCTTCTATCTATGTCCACTGAGATGTAATTAGTTTTCCGTGTGTGCAGATAGGCAGTTTTATCATAATGCTTTCTGATTGTTAAAATTTGGGGGAACTAGTGGCTTCTTTCTGTTTCAAACTCTGTCTTTTTTAGTCCAAGCCAGCATGCCTCCCATAAAACTTTTGTGGTCTTTTAAGTATCTGCTTGAGATTAACTCTATGCCCTCTAAGGCCATATCAGCAATTCCTTGTGCGATCAATGTAAGGTAAAAATAGAAACCTTGAATTTTTCTTATGACTATTTTTTTCCCCCAGTACTGGAAATTAACCCAGGGCATCACACATGCTAGACAAGTGTTCTACCCCTGAGCCACATTCCCAGTTCCTTTTAATTACCATTCCTCTCCTGAGGATCAAAGGAAGAGTATATGCACAAAGGGCATAATAAATGTCAGACACATAAATAATGCCATTCTCATTCATCATCATCATCACAGCAAAAATATCAATAGCAACATGATAATAGGGAAGCTCAGACTGGAAGAGAAACATGGAAAAAATGCTTAAAAAGTTATCTAAGATAGGAACTTGAATTTTAAAAAAAGAAAAAAAAGACACTCATTTCTTAGAGCAGGGATACTGGGTCTCAGTGGAAAGAAAGTAAAATGACTTACTTTGATAAATCTTCTGACTCACTGAACTGGGATCCTTACCTTTCCTTAATGCATCTCAACTGATTGCCCATGGAGCTTGTGAAGGTGTCAAATAGGAATAACCGGATAGGAAAGAGCCAAAGTGATGGAAAAAAATGGGTGGGGAGGGGATTAGGGAGTCCATGGACTAAGGAGAAAGCTTTCTGTTGTTCAGTCTTTGTTTGTTAGGACTGTTCCTACTAACATGCTAATAGCTACCTCAGTTATCTAGTGTTACATCAGGCCCTTCTAATTTCCTTTCTCACTTCTATCCGCGCCCTGACAAGAAGAGGTAACCTGGTTAGGGAATAGCAACATGACTCTTTCATCCAGCTTAACTACCAACAGCCTCTCGTTTTTGTCCTTAACTCCTACCCAGAAGCAGAGATTTCATTCTAAAATCCCACCTGGATTCAGAGACTCGGTCGGTCGATTAATCCTCTCTAGATGAACAAATGCCTTCTACAAAGAAACATAGGAAAATCCATTCTGAAAAGAAACAGCAGAGTTGTTTTTCCTGATAAATGCCAAAGGCTGGCCTAGGAAATGCGCTAGCCCTTTCTTGGGAGTGATCCTTTGTAGGTTGCCATTTTGGAATCTAATTACACTGATTTGTAACACCCTGTAGCATAGATGGCAAGACTGTGACTTTATGGTAAGCTTCTCATCTTAGATTGGTTTTATGTCTCAGAGCCTGTCAGTTTAGAAATGCATTGTAATAATCATACCTTTCATTTTAATGTAGATTATATATTTTCCATAGAAAGCAGAAAGAAAATTATTCCAAAAGGAAACACAACAAAACAAAGCCAAGATTAAATCCTCTTATGAATACATGTTCTGTCTATCAAGTATGAAAAATTGTCCCTATGGATATTCTTTCTGGTTGATTTTTAACAATTATTGTTACATGTGCTGTGGAGTAGTTTGTGGGCGAGTCTTAAAAGTTTGAATGTACAGTTTGTTCTTTTGGAGCACTCCCACCTGCTATCAACCTCTCCATGCTTTGTGTGCTTTGTTAATATTTACATGTTCTGAAATATTGGCTTTTGGTTATTTATTATATGTCTCCTATTTACTATTACTCATGCCATCACTGGTAGAATGTAAGGAATATTTTCCCTACACTTTCCCCAAGCCTAAGATGTCCTTTACTGGTATTGCTCAGTTTAGTGGATATTATTATCATTATTAGAGACATATCAGACAGTTTATTATGTACTTTAAGCACAGATCTTACTTAATCATTAGAACAAAACCTCAAGATGGCTGTGTCTACCTCCATGTCTTTACACGTGAAAAAAATAAAAATAAAACCAAGGTTTAGAGTAGGAAATTTGCTTTGTCCTGAAATATCCCCCGTACTAAGAAATGTGCTGCATGTCCTCAATGACCACTTGTGAAAAGAACAAGTAAAGGGAAAACAAGAAGTCATCCTCAAGCCCCCCAGATGACAAAAAGAAAAGATTAATAGACAGGGAGAAGTGTTAGCTATCAGCACAGCTACCTCGTAATTGACAAGTTCTCTTTGGTACCTGGGCTGAGTTCTTTGCTACTTGTGAGCACCTTGCCATGACCCTCATTTACCTCATCTTAGAGAGGAGAGGAAGTGCAGAGAGCTTGGGTGAAATCGGAGAGTCAACATAATAGCAGGTTCAAGAAATCAGATTCAGAAGGGAATTTTAGAATATAAAATCCCTGGAAACTTTAATGCCCTCTAAGGAATACTTCAAGCAAGTCAATCTGATTTCAATTTTAATGAAGTGGAAGATACGAGATAAAATTAGTGTTATTCATACCTGGCAACAAAGGGCATCATCCTTCTCTCTCAAAAGCCAATGACAACAATGTATAAACTGAACTTTCAGTGTGTTTTAGAGGGGGAATGCAGTTTAAAAAAAAAAAACATTAAAAATGAAAAAGCATTAGAATTTAAAATAAGGAACTGAAATAGCACACATGTAAATGTTATTGACAAGTATAAAGGTATACAGGCATAAAGGTATATATCTTAGTCTATTACAAAAAGCCATTAGGTTGGTGGGTTATAAACAACATGAATTTGTTTCTTAACAGCTCTGGCTTGTGGAAAGGTCAAGGCACTGACAGATCAGTGTCTGATGAGAGCCTGCTGTACCAAATATGGTATCTTCTTCCTGTATCCAGTGGTGGGAGGGGACAAGTTCTCTCTGGCCTCTAGGACAGGACTCCATTAATGAGGTTTTTGCTATTATGACCTAACCACTGTTCAAAGATCCTGATTCTTAATACTGTGGCATTAGGGATAAGATTTCAACATACATTTTGGGGGGGAAATATTGAGGCCATAGCACTGTGTTAGTGAAGTCAAAACATTAGGATGCACATAGAGAGGTAAAGAAAGGATTATTTTTAGTTAATGCTTAGCCTATTCTTCAGATACATTATAGTTTACCTTTAAAATCTTGGTCAAAGTGTAGATTAGAACAAGCTAACAACATTGTGATTAGAACAAGCCCACAGCATTGTGGTACTAATGACCATAGGGAATGCTTAGGGATGAAGCTGCCAGCTACCTCCCAGAGTATTTATCCAGGTGGTTGACATGGTGACACCAGTATGGGTCCTGGCTGCCACTTGACTGAAAATTTTCCATATGATTGTCATATCATAAGGGCTTGATAAATGATAACAATTTTAAGTAATACTACTTCTCTGCTTTGTGAAATCCTCCTCAACCTCTAAAGAGGTCATATTCTAAGTGAAACATCTCATCTTCCTTTTCTCTCTTTATGGCAGGGAAACTTTCTTCCCTTCCATTTTGCTCCCATGGTATCTGTCACCCACCTCTCAGTAAGCCCTAAACTACTTTTGATTTGAGTATCATTTGTCTTCTGTGGATTGCATGCTCTTTGAGCACCAGGCATGCACCTTATTCATTTAATAAATGAAAGGGGAAAATGAATGAGCAAGTCAATGAAAGAATGTGAGCAACCCTAAGGGACAAGTAGGTCCTATAACAACTCTAGTGTACTGAGAAGGGAAAGTGAGATGAGAGCTATTAAAGTGGTTCTATGCGTAGCTAAAATGTATTGGATACCTACTGTGTTTCATGTCTGTTGGGACTTTGCATGATTATCACCAGCCTTACAATAACCTTCCCAAGTAGAAGATACCAGGCCCATTTTACTTTCAAGTTGGCAGCAAACATGAAAGGTATGTCTTATTATCCCTACTTCATAGATGAGGAAGTGACGGTTGTAGGAATCATGGGTTTGCCCAGAATCACATAGCTACTTAGTGGTAGAGGTAGAATTTTAACCCAAGTCAATCCAGTTACAAAGGTTCAGTTTGTTGTCAAATTAGGACCGAATCCTAGTCTCTTTGAGAATTGGTCCAGTATTTTATTTGAACTCATATTCTCATTTTTGCATTTTTAAACATTTTAAAGAAAGCATTTCATAATATTCAAGAAAATCATATATAACTATATCTGGTCTCTATATATGTTGTGACACTTTGAGAAGAAAGTAAGAACTACTTTGATCTTGATTATTATTCCTAAGAATTTTCGGATATATTTTCCAGCATTATGGAGGGCAGAGTTTCTGAAAGTGGGTTCTGTTGGCTATTAAAACATATCCTGTATTCCAAAACTTCAGGAAAAGTGGATTGAATATAGTTTGATTTATTTTTTAAGTCTCTTTTGCAGGACTCTTTTAATATAGTAATGTATATGTGAATCTAAAACTGGTAATTAAAATATAGAGTAATTCCTAAGTGAAACATGGATACCATCCACTTTTTTTTCGTTTGTTTCTCTAAGCATCACAAGAGAATTTTATTTCATAAGATGTATGTTTGAATGGTGCTTGTTTAATGCACTGTAACTCCAGAAGCCTCCTACGAAAACATCAACAGTATTAGCTGTCATCTTTTGAACAGTGGTCTTTGGATTTTCACCAATAAGCTTGTTTTGGGAAACGGCTATTTTCTGCCAAGCAGTTTTGTTTAAGCATAAATCAGACTGTTTAAGAACCATTAGATCTGGATCATCATTCCAGTTTTGTCTCTTCCGTGATTGGGCAGACAAGTTCAAGTTAGTTTCCCTTTAACCTTGAGTTTCTTCTTCAAAAATGTAGACATAGCAAAATTCACCGCACATGATCATTGTTACAAGATGATGGTAACCATAATACAGCTATTAAAAGAGAAACCCTCATTTTGTCCCTACTATTGCAAGGCTCAAGATAGACAAAGGTGACAAAAACTCTGTTGTAGGAAAGATAGCCTTTTCAACAAATGATGCTGGGAAAACTGAAAATCCATATTTAGAAGAATGGAACTTGACCTCTATCTTTTACCATGTACAAAAGTCAACTCAAAGGGGATCAATGACCTAGGAACTAGATCAAAAACTCCACAACTGAGAGAAGAAAGTATAGTCCCAACACTCCAACATATTGGCACAGGAACTAACTCCCTTAGTAAGACTCTAAAGCACAAGAAATAAAACAAACAAAAAACAATAAATGGGATGACATCAAATTAGAAAGCTTCTGCACAGCAAAGGAAACAAGAGCATGCATGGAGATCCTACAGAACAGCTGAAGATCTTTGCCACCGGCTCCATAGATAGGTCATTGATATCCAGAAAATATATAGAACTCAAAAAACTGGACATAAAAAACCAAATAACCAGTTAATAAATGGGTGAAAGAACTAAATAGACACTTTTAAAGAGAATAAATACAATTGGCCAGTAAATATAGGAAAAAAGGTTCAATATCTCTAGCAACCTGGGAAATGAAAATCAAAACTATATTGAGATTTCATCTCACTCCAGTCAGAACAGCAATTATCAAGAATTCACATAGTAAGCATTGGCGAGCATGTGGGGAAAATGGTACACGCATACATTGCTGATAGGACTGAAAATTCATGCCACCAGTCTGGAAAGCAGTATGGACATTCCTCAAAATATGATCCAGCTATCCCATTCCTCAGCATATATCCAAAAGACCTACAAACAGGTACTGTCAGGATACATAACATCAATGTTTACAGCAGCTCAATTCCCAATACCTAAGCTATTGAGCCAACCTAGGTGCCCTTCAACAGATTAATGGATAAAGAAAATGTGGCATATACACACAGTGGTGTATTACTCAGTCATAAAGAAGAATGAAATTATGGCATTTGCTGGTAAATGGATGGAACTGCAGACTATCATGCTAAGGGAAATAAGCCAGACTCAAAATGCCAAAGGTCAAATGTTTTCTCTGATTTGAGGATTCTTGTCCAAAATAACTGGGGAAAAGAGAAAGAGAGAAAGGTAAAGGGGGGATTCTATCAAAATAGGAGAAAGATCAGGGGACTAAAGATGAAGAGGACTGAAAGGGAGAGATAAGGGAAGAATAGCTGAATGAATCTGACCCAACTTTCCTATGTACCTAAATGAATATACCACAGTGGATCTCATCATCGTGTACATCCACAAGACAGTAACCATTAAAAAAAAAATCAAAGTAAACAGCAGAAAGATCAGTAGAGCAGAGAGAAGGGAACAGGGGGAGGGAGAAGAAAAGAGAAAGGTGAAGCATTGGGGACTGTTTTAGAGCAAATTATATACCATGCTTTCATGTCAAAATGAATCCTAATGTTATGTAAACCTAAAAAAGAACCCATAAAAAATTAGTTGTTATGTACAGTATCCTTTTAAATCTTTGTGGTAACCACAAGAGAAAATTATTATTATCCTCATTTTGTAGAGGAGAAAACTGTAGCTCAGAATTCTTAAATAGGTTTCCCTAGATCATGCACCTACAAGGGGGAAGACCAGCAGGGAAAAGCCAGTCCATCCAATTCTTTTACCTAGGGCCCACTAACTTCATATTCCAAATGCAGTTATTACTATGATAAATAATAATAATGAGGATATCAAACTTTTTATAATCCCCATGTGTTAAGCATCGTTCCAAGGTGGTTATGACAATTACTTAGTAATCCCCAAATTTTATTTATGTAAATTTCACGTAAATTTTCTATGCTGCATAAGTACAACTTTCTATTGTTACTATCCTGAATAAGTTTTATGCATCATTTTCTTAGTTGTACTTTACCCATTTTTCAAATTATAATCTGAATAATGTTGTAAGTACTATAAAATGTTTATATATATATATATATATATATATATATATATATATATATATATATATATATATAGAGAGAGAGAGAGAGAGAGAGAGAGAGAGAATTTGTAATCGTATAAATCTGTGGGGTATAAAGTGATGTTATAACTTATGGAAACAATGCAGAGTAATTAAATTAAGCTAGTTAATGTATCCTTTACCTCCAATAATATTTTTAAGGGTAAGACCACTTGAAATTTACTCTGCAAGAATACAACAGTCACTAATATGGCATTATGTAAAAATGTGGATGTGTAACAGATGTGATTCTGCAATTTGTATTTGGGGTAAAAATGGGAGTTCATAACCCACTTGAATCAAATGTATGAAAGATGATATGTCATGAGCTTTGTAATGTTTTGAACAACCAATAAAAAAAGAAATTTACTCTGCAATTGTGAAATTTACAATATACTATTATTACTCATATTTACCATGCTGTGCAATAGATCTCACAAACAAAGCCATAATCCTCTTGTCTGAGATTTTGTAGCTGTCACCACCATCTCCCCATTCCCCATCCCAGTCTCTGTGATCACTATTCTCTTCTTCATTTCTTTGAACTTGTTTTAGAGTGCACATATGTCTGAACATACAGCATTTGTTTCTATGTGTCTGACTTATTTCACTTAAAATAATGTTCTCCAAGTCCTGCTGTGTTAAGAATGACAGAAGTTCCTTCTTTTTAAAGGCTGATTAATATTTTATTGTGCAAATATACAACACTTTCTTTTTTCATTCAATTTTTGATGGGCACTTTGGTGGAACCCACCTCTTGGCTATTGTGCATATTTCTACCATAAATGCAAGAGTGCAAATATCTCTTAGAAGCACTGATTCTAAATCTTTGGGGTAAATAAATACCCACAAGGGTAATTGGTGGGTCAGATAAAAATTCTAGTATATTAGAGCTGAAAGGAATGTTGGAGGTTGTTTCATATTATTCTTTTGCGATACTCTTCAATTCCTAAATCATTATGAACATGGTACAATGCATTATGAACTGGATTGTTCGTAATTTTGGACTTTACCTTGGTCCAACTCTTTGGGAACTGTGCCTTCCACTAATATTTATTTCAAAAGATACATGGAGCAGCAAATAATTATGAAATATTACAAAAATGCTAGATAGTTTTAACTTGAAATAATACACGGTTTTTTTGGGTGCATATTTACTCAAGAGTAAATTAACAGTGCTCACCACACCTAGAAGACTTGTACTTGGTAGCAAACACTCAGTTATAAAATATGGGGATAGTTTTGTTGCAAAATGGAAATCTCGCCACTCTGGGCATCAGGAAAATTGGGTTTTAAACTTTACTTTATCATTGGCTTAACTCATGGCCTTGTCTTTAATGAAAGAGTAATATGTTCATGCTGTACATATTTACTGAGCAGCTTCTAAGTATCAGACACTGTGTTATACCATGCTAAGTATCAGACACTTTGTTATACCATGAAGATAAAAGAAGAGCAAAAATTGGAACAGCCCTGGACCTCAGGGAGTCAGCCTTATGAGGCTCTCTTGTGACACAACACCCATTACTAATGTGTCTGGCACAGGGTAAGAAGACAACGCACTGTGTTTTCTCTGTGTTGTCTCAATTCCTTGAAACAGTAATTTCACTTTTCTCCTTGTCAATTTCTTCATCTATGAAAAAGAAATGAGGGATGGGGGAGGGGCATGGTAGACAGGCTGATATCCAGGATTTCTTCTCATGCCCCGCTTCAAATATCTGTTCATTCTGCATAATAAAAAGGTACAGTCTCAAATTTAACATGCTTGTAGTGGGTGCTGTTCAAGAATAAGAAAACTAGAAGTTGTTCTGTTTAATTTTCATTTCATAGTTTATTTAATGACATACATTATAAATACAAGTAATTTGGGATCCAGTTTACTAACCTACCTTGTGAGGAAAATAGGGTTTAAGACCTGAATAGTTCTGTGGACCTGATTGCTTCTCTCTGCTCTTTGTGGGTTCTGTACTCAGCTGTGCTCAGCGTTTATCAGAAGTAAGTGGTGAATTTCATTCTCTGTCAATAAACAATCTTGTTTAAAAAGCATTTCATTGCTTGAGATGAGCTTTTGTACACTAACGCTAAGAAGTTTTCCACATCAAGCTGCAACAGGAATGTAACTCAAGAGTCAGCATAAAAAAAAATCACTTTGGATCAGAATTCAAGTGTTGTCATCTGGATCAAGTCCCAAGTGAGCCCCCTAATCTCTGTCCCCTCTTCATTCTGCTGCCTACCATTTTAAGTAATTGGATTTTAAGTGTTTGGATATTTTTTAATTTTCTATGTTTACTGATGTATTTTAAGGGGCTTGTTATCTACAATCTCTAAGAGGAAATTGTCTGAAAATTTAGGGGGCAGAATTAAATTCTAATGACAAAATTTTCCCCTTATAAAACTGGTCTTTCAGCTTCTATAGTTGGAGAGAATTTTTTGAGGCTTTAATTAACAAATACAATTTCTAGTTCTGACAAGCTTTGCTAGTAGCATATTTGGATGTTTTAATCAATAATGCTGTATGTGCCTAATGAATATTACTGATGATAATAAAAAAACTCATCCTGGAGTATCTGAAGTTATTTACTCATATTTTTACAACAATCATATGGAACAGTCAACGATTATTATTGTCATTGCTCTGATGAAAGAAAACAAGTTATAAATTAAGGAATGAATGGGAATGGAATTCAATTTCTACACATCACAGAAATTACATTCCAGCCTGAAAATATGTCTACTTTAGCTCCTATAACAGTTAATAATTATTATGTAGTAACTTATCTCTCTAGAATGTAAGATTCTCAAGATCAAGTCCTTCCATATGTCTCTGTATTCATAGAACCTAGTGCAATGATTGACACACAATTTTTGCCGAAATGCATGTTGAAGGGATATCCCACAGTGACAGATGGATAACTATGATTTGGTTGAATAAAGTTTGACTGGGATGGGTTGAGGGTTGTTATGCCTGCCTATTAACTTTTTTCTTTGCAGTGCAAAGGTTCTAACCCAGGGCTTCACATATTGCCAGCAAGTGCTTTATCACTAGCCACATGCCCAGTCCATATTAATTTTTTTGAAAACTATGAATATAAAAGATTGAGGCAACATTGCAGCCAAATCAAGAACTTCCCCCAATAGCTCATTAAAGAATCCATGTCCTTATTTCATCAATTTGTTTCATCCATCACTTATTCATTTATTAATTGACCCATAATGCATTTATTGATGCCCATGATTTATCACAGGCCACCTTAGAATTTGGAACACTGTTGCTTTTTCTGTTATGCAGAAACTTTTTTTTCTTCACCAGTACCCTGGGTTATTATCTCAGCTCCTACCTGAACTTTGAATGATAAGAGAATTTCAGAACTCTTCAGGTCTTCTTATTTCTTGCTGTAAAATAAAAATTATGATTCATGTACTTGTTCTTTAGGATGAGAAATGACTAAGGAGCAATTATTTTGAGATAAATGTTTTGATGACAGACAAGTGCAAAGCAGAACGAGTTCTTAATAGATAACCTCATTCCTAAGAGAACAGAGATGTGTAAAACTACATGATCCAGAGTGGCCCTTGGCCTTTGTCAGTGTCTCAAGATTGCTCCTCAACCTTCCTCTGTCTTTTCTTTATGAGATACCATTTATGTTTCTTCTCCTCTGTGGGCAGTAACTCTTCCCTCCTTGCTTTCTCCCCTTCCCCCTAACACTTATTCAGTCTCCCCTGTGCAATTAGTCTTTGTTCTTTCTAATACAATCATATCTCCAGTATAGCTATGACCCTTCCCCATACCTGGTCACCTCTATGCAGTGGCTTCTATTGTCTCCACCTTGTAGCTAAGGTATTTAATACCTTCTTCTCTCATACTACACCAGTATTTAAGACCAGTATTTCCCATGACTCATGACTTTCTTTACATCTATCTCAAATCAAACTGATCACTCCCTGTTCTGTGTTCTGCATCTGCTACGGAGATGCTCCTGTGGCACTGAGAGTCTTCCCTGAGAGTCTTCCCTGCTCCCCTCTCCGAATTGACATTCTTGAAGTCTCAGTGAATATTTCATATTTCACCTCCTTTATTGAATCATTCTTGCTTTCCCAACCTAAACTATTTTTTTTCTCTTTGAACTACAAATTTTCAAAGCACTCTCTCTGCAACTGTACCATGACTCCTATAAATTTTGATAAAACATAATGATTCACATGTAATATGACAAGATTCTGGTTAGACATACAAGTTGTTTATTCCATTTCTCAGCTAGATTTTCCTTTGTGGTGAGATAAATGTTGGATTCATTATTATGTCTGTTATATTTAGAGTTTAAACGGGAGCAGGCAGCTTTTGTTGAATGAATAAATAAATGAATGAAATATTGTGTGAATAAATGAATACATGAGAGAATGAATGAGGTATCCAGAGAGGAATAGCTATGCACTCTGTTTCTGTCCCATCTCCCTTAATCCTATATTCAGTGTACAATATAGCACTATTTTTGTGAAATGATCAGATGGTTGGCACCCTCAACTGTCTAAGCACAGCAAAAAATTTGAAATTAAGAAAAGTTCCTTTTAGTAGCAGGGAAAATAACTATCACAAAGCTTATTTAAGTTGGTGCATACCCTCAAGCTAGCTGGAGTTTATTTGGTTAGTATTAGATGTTAACTTGGGTTACTGATTTAATTAGCTTAGTTAGTTAGTTGCCATAGCAACTAATAGCAATAAAAAGGGGCAAGCATACCATGAGGGAGAAGAAAGAATGAAAGAAAATAGTGTGACATATTATATTAGACTGGAGATCAGTACTGTTGCAGTGTTACAGTGCTGAGAAATAATATTATCAAATGCAACTTACTGGCAATTTGCATTTTGTAAACATTTCTATCAGAAAAGACCCACAGAATTAAACATGTTATCTAAAAGGGTCAGTTTCAGCTATCTGGACACAAGGAATTTAAGAATACCTTACTGTGAAACATATTGACATCATCAGATGACTTTAACATAAAAAACCATGAATGGTAAACATTATTTCTAACTAAAGGAGGAAGAAAGGCTCAAAGATATTACATAACTGAGTTAAAAAGTCATAAGCTAGAAAGTGACATAGCCAAAATTCAAGTATACGTATTCTATACCCTGGGTTATTTTTATTTCTACTATATTATAATGGTACTTATATTTAATAGTTCATTCTTATTGCATTTGAAAAATGTATAGCTATCTTTGGGGGTCAGTAGATCTGTGAAGTGACAGTCTACCAGGAAAACATCTGGTGTAATAATTTTAAAGGATACTTAAATCTCAGGATTATAAGGAAGTCACTGCCATAGTCCTACATAGTGCTACATCATAAGAACAGTTGTCTTCAAGTCCCTGAGGTAATTATTATTTATTTACTTATTTTTGGACCAGGTATTGAACCCAGTGGTGCTTAACTACTGAGCCACATGCCCAGCCCTTTTAAAATTTCATCTAGAGACAGGATATTGCTAAATTGCTTAGGGCCTTGTTAAGTTGCTGAGGCTGGCTTCCAACTTGCAATCCTCCTGTCTCCGCCTCCTGACTCACTGGGTTCACAACCACAGCTCCCTACACCTGGAGATTTTCTGAAGAATAAATCTTTAGTCACTCAGTGTGGAGGTTAATTTAATTCAATTTATATTGATTGTCTTCCCTTTTCATATCATTTTCTCACTTCCTTGCAGGTCATCTCTGTCCTTTTCATACAAACTCCCTGCACTCCTATCCTTATTTTGATCGACTTTGGGGGGGACTCACCTGCAGACAGTTAATATCTGAAAGAATTACTATGCTTAGCTTACATCATTTTATCCATTAACTCATAATAATAAGAAGTGGTAATATAATAAAATTTGTCACTTCTGATACTCATTTTGTGATAGTCACAATTTGCAATGTTTTAATGTTTTATCTTATTTAATTACCACAATTGATGTAAGACGTACAAACTAGAATTGCCCCCATTTTATAGCAGAAGAAACATGGGTTTGGAGAGGATAAGTAACTTGGCCAATGTCACTCAGCTGAACTTAGACCTTCTAATGCTCAGTCAGTCAGGAGCTGAACTTAGACCTTCTCATGCTAAGGCCTGCACTCCATGCCACACAGAAATGACATT
Source organism: Marmota monax (assembly GCF_021218885.2). Lineage (NCBI taxonomy): Eukaryota > Metazoa > Chordata > Mammalia > Rodentia > Sciuridae > Marmota > Marmota monax. Next base: position 2,972,283 of record NW_026694339.1, read on the forward strand.
GATTCATATTCATGTGGTCTGAAGGAATAAATGAAGGAACTGATAAAGAATGTATATCTTTTTTGCTCTCATTTTATTATGGTTTGATTCAGTAAGTAATGAATTTTAGAATAGGGGTAAAGTAAAATTCTAATAAAGTTCAAAGATGAACTGATCAGGGTCTTGGGCCAGAGTTTACCCATGCTCTAAGCTATTCCATGGCAGGAGGACTCTGAGTAGGAGGTAGCTCTTCACAGGCAGATGGGCTGCTTCTCTGAAGGACCTGGCTGCTATGTGCAGAACTCTCCATTGCTCTGAACCCATATCTTTCAGAAGCCCAAAAAGCAGCAACGGGTTTTATTTTTAGTTTGTGAGTAAATATTCAGCTGAATTGATAAAGCCTAGAAAAGTATGGTTTTCCTTTTGCTCCTTTCATGGAAAGGGAGTTGACGGCCAGATAAATAACCAGATAAATAACCATTCTAAAAATAGTTCCATCCCTTTGTTCAAACAATTAAGCACATTGTTGAAGTTAATTCATGAGAGAAATGACGTACATGTTCGAAAATTTTCTGTTCATCTTGGTAGTCTTCCTATTTTTTCATCCTCTCTTTTTTATCTTTCTGTCTGCCTGTATTGCTGTTTAGCTGTCATTTCTCAGTGTCTTTTGAGAGCTGATATTTTCTACAATAAATTTGTATTTTTCCATCTCCAAATTTATGCACAAATCTATTTGCTTCCAAGGGCATATTTGCTATCTCCTCTCTTCTAATTGGTGCTGGCCATTTGATTTCTTATTTTCTAACTTTGATAGATTGCAATTATTTTTTCTTAAACATCCCTCACACTTTTTACATTTTGGTGTTGATATGGCATAATTAGATAGTCAAGTGAATGAAATAGGAAAAAATGATTCTTGTACAATAAAGGAAAGAAAAGAATTGCTACTCTAAGAGATGGCTCCACTATTTTCTGCTTGGCTAGGTTGCAGATAAATTTCTTTTGGACAGAGATTTTCCACTTTGCTTAGGGAAAAACCCCTCTTTGGACTCATTTGGTTGTGAAAAGAAAGTTTCCATCCCTCATTATGTTCCCCACGGCCTTGGTATATATGGTGGCGAGACTTAGATGGAATCAGGGATTTTAAACTTGTCAATGATTTCTGGTGGGAGTGGATAGGGACTTAGGGGGACCCTGAGACTTGCAGAAGGAAGAAAAAGATTACCAGGAGGGTGTGGAAATGTGTTATAGCAAGATCAAGATAAAAGGAATTCAGTGAGATAATCCTGGTGAAAATTATCTAGGAGACTTGAAGAGAGTTCTGCTAATGCTCAACATTCTGCTTTTGCTTCTTATTTACACTGCTGAAACTCCCCGCTGTAGGCACTAAACATTAGTAGAAAACATGCTTCACACTTTCAGGCTGAAAGAGAATGTGACCATGTCTGCTGTGCATCCAAGGGATGAAAGAGAATTGGAACTACAGGCTGCAAAATATGGTGATGGAAAGTCAGTGAGAATTAAAATTCAGACTGCAGGGTGGGTAATGAGCACTTATCCACTCCCCATGCCACAAACACAACATCCACAAAGAATCAATTCTTCACATTGAAATCAAAACTATGCTGAAAAGCACAATCCTGATCATGTCCTCTCTTGTTTAGATTCCTGCTGCAGCTTTCATGTAAAGCTCCCTACCATAATTCATGGTCCCACTCATCTATTCAGCCTCGTCCTGCAACAGGTTTCCATTTAGCACTTGTTCCTCATCCACCCTGGCAGCTGGTCATTCCTTCCAACCTATCACATTCCCCTCACCACAGGACCATTGCATTTGCTATTGTATCTCCTTGAAACCCATTCTCTATGTTCTTTGAGAAGTTAGTGTCAGATCATCTTCTAATCTTAACTCAAGCATCGTTGCCTTAGAAAGCTGTCCTTGCCCTCCCTCTTTCAAAGCCCCACACACCTCTTCTTCACTACCTCTGCTGCAGTTGTAACCTCACAATGGTTTATGTGATCTCTCAGTTGATGTCTGTCTTTCCCTCTAGTGCCAAAGCTCCTTGCCCTGGACAAAAGTTTCATTCCCAGAGTTTTATCCAGGACTGATCAAATCATCAGCACTCGGTACACATTTTCTGAGGGAAGATGGAAAGAAGAAAAAGAGAGGGAATATATATATATATATATATATATATATATATATATATAAAATATATAAAATATCCCAAATAATTTATCCAAAATTATATATATATATAAAATGTGTGTGTGTGTGTGTCAGAGCTTAAACATTGTTTTGTAAAAATAAGAGATGGTGAACTTAAGGTTTGCTCTGTGGCTGCTTGGAAGAGATCATTGTGAAGTCTCCGATTTCACCCTGGGTTTCAGAATGGCATAAGATGGTATAAAGCCATTGAGGCCAAAGGAAGAGTTTATCAAAATTGTGAGTAAAAGAAATTCCTTACTTCCATACCAATTTCCATAGAGGTTATACTGACTTACATCCCTACCATCAGAATATAAGAGTTCCTTTTCCCCCAAATCCTTGTCAACATTTGTTGTTATTTACATTCTTAATGATTGCTATTCTGACTTGAGTGAGATAGAATTTCAATGTAGTTTTGATTCTAATTCCTTAACACCCTAAAAATGACGAACATTTTTCATGTATTTTTTTGGTCATTTGTTTATCTTCTTTTGAAAAGGGTCTGTTTACCTCATTTGCCCATTTATTGAATGGGTCATTTAGATCCAGCTATACCACTCTTCCATGTTTGTCCCAAAGAATTAAAGAGCATATTTTAGAGATACAGGCATATCTTGTTAATTGCAGTCCAATTCAAAAATAACCGGTTGGAATCCATATATATAAATTATGGTTTGTTGGAGCCATTAAGGCAGGTAAGCCACTTCTCTAGGAACTCCTGGGTGAGATTCCCATGTTGGAGAATGCCGGGACCATGCTAGCCCTTGTCCTAGCTCACTGCCTTAGGATCAATCAGCCTCCAGGAGATGGGTGTAGCCTGCCAAATGCCAAACAATCAGTTTACTGCAAGAGTCCTGCCCCACCGAGAAGGGAGAACCAAAACAAGACTCCTCCCACTGAAACCTTACAACGACCAATTCCCTTTGATCTGTCCTGCTTTAAATTAAGCAAGCACAGGCTTTTTCTTTGTTGGAAGCCTGACCCTTCTGGTCTGCTCAACTGGTCACGCCTGGGTGTGAAAATTTATAATTCACCTCTTTGTTTTTATTTTCTGATATGACTTTTATATATAGCCTTTATTTCACAAGTAACCCATCCCTCCAAGGAGCACCCACTCCCTCGCCCAGGCAGAACGTGAGTGAGAATAACCAAATTATGGAACCAGCCTAGGTGTCCATCAATGAATAGATGAATAAAGTGAATGTGGCATATATACACAACAAATTTCTACTCAACCAGGAAGAAGAATGAAATTGTGGCATTGCTGGTAAATAGATGAGACTGGAAAGCATCAAGTGAAATAAGGCAGAAAGTCAAGTGTTGTGTATTTTCCCTCATATATAGAAGCAAAAGGGAAAAAAAATTAAAAAAAAATTCATGAAAATAGAAGGGATACCATTTTGTCAGAAGAAGAGGAAGGGAGCCAGAGGACAGGAGGTGGAATGGGTAAAGGGAGTTATTGGAGAGTAAAATTTATCAAATTATGTTATATGCATCTACAGATATGCCACAGTGAACCCCACTACTTTTTATAATTAATATGCACCAATTAAAAAAATCCCTTACTTACTTAAGCTTGTTGTGATGATGATGATGATGATGATGATGATGATGAGTATAAGCAGTTCATTGTGATTACTCTTTTAAAACTCTTTAATGGGTGTGTGTGTGTGTGTGTGTGTGTGTGTTCATGATTGTGTCTGTAAAAAGGGAAACCTTTCTTTTCAGGGCCACTTGCAACCAAACTGAGGACATGAAGAAATTGGTCAATCTGGCAATTTCTTTTGATTTTTGGAAGAGAACTGATTTACCAAGAGCAAGGACCACAAGTGAATAATAATCTAATGACCTCAACATCTTTTCCAAGTTTTGTTTTGGCAAAACAAAATCTTCCTCTAGAGTTCTAACTGGCTATTAAGGTGTTTTACCCCAGGCACCACCTGTGGAGTTGGAGTCGGAATTAGCACTATTGTTTTGTTTAGAAATCCTAACCGGGCCTCTCCACTTAGTAGCTGTGTAACCTTGGGGAAGCTATTTAACCTGTGTGAGCCTGATTTTTCCCATCTTCAAAATGGATACAGCGCTCCCAGGTGAGGGGGCTGTAGTGAGTTCAACCTGAGGTAATGGATGGAAAACCAAAAGCAGCAGAGACCCTTAAATATTTCCCCAACTCTAGTCTGAATTCTATTTTCTCAATATGTTTCTCTCCTTTCTAGCATCTGCCAGAAGTGAGTTGGCTCATCCACTATTATTCTACTGTGCAGGTGGACTGCCTTTTTATACTGTGAAAGATAGGGAAGGGAAAAATAACATTTAGTAATATTTTTTAATTGACCCTCCTGAGATGGATCAAATGTCAGGACTGTTGTAGGAGCAGCATCAGATACAAAGGGCTGAAGGTAGATATTAAATTCTTATGAATACTAGAGAATGGAAAACTCTCTGCAACCCAGGGCATCTTTTGGTGAGTGATCAAATCTAGCATTTCTGAGAGCAAGTGCATCATTAAATCCTTGTCTATCAAGGAGAAAAGTGAAAAATGAGTTCCTCTGGCTTCTCTTTTCAGACATACTTGGTTTCCCTTTTTCCTGGAAACTGCCAGAGGGATCTCCTCAGTGCCAGATAGAACCTGTGCCTTTAGAGTGAGGTTCTGGAATGTTCCACCAAAGCTCACATGTTGAAGTCTTGGTCCAATTCAGCAGTGACTGGAGGTAGGAGCTTTAAGGAAATCATTGGCTCATAAGGGCTCTAACCTCATCAGTGGATTAATCCATTTTATGAATTAATAATTTGAATAGACTACTGGAAGGTGATGGAAACTGTAGGTAAGTGGACCTTGGTTGGAGGAAATAGGTCACTGGGTGAATGACCTAAGAAGTACTATATTGTTTCCTTCCCCCCAACCTGCCCACTTACCAGCTGCCATGAGTTGATGGCTTTCCCCTGTTACACGGTTTCATCATAATGTTCTCCCTTATCTAAGGCCCAAATCAATGGATCCAGCAGACCATGGACTGAGATGTCTGAAAACATGAGCCAAAATAAATCTTTTCTCCTTCAAGTTCTTATGTCAGGTATTTTTGTACTGGCCACAGTGACAAAAAGCTGAGTAACACACGTGACCTCTTTGCTTTCCCTTTTTTACCTTTTTGATTTATTACCAGCAGCAACCTCTGAGCAGGATTCTTCAACTGGCAGTCCTTTGTCCAACCTGTATGAAATAGACAAATACCACTTTGTGGCCTACTTTATCCATGTGTCTCCTTTTCTCATTCAAAAGCACCATGATTCCCCCAATTGAATTTTGAAGGAGACACTGTTCACTGACCATGGGAACAGCAAATATATGCATAAATAGAATCAAACCTCTTTTCTTGAGCAATTTGTCTTCACTCTAGCCTGAAATTGTCTTTTAAAGCTGGGTAACGATCTTAATTCAGACTCCAGCTGATAGTTAGTGCCTGGGGATTGCATAGCTTAATGGTCAGCCAGAGGAGAAGGTTATTTTGTAGAAATAAAATGAGAAAGGAAGATGAGGTGATCAGATCATTGTCCACAGTGGTCAAGAGAGGAGTTGCTCTGGCCAGGTCTCAAATATGGGTAACTCTTTGGAGATTAGGCATGAGATCTCTACAAAATACTGTCACGTTTCATTTTCTGCTCTAAAGACTGTTAACTTAGTGACAATTATTACCCCTATCCATTTCACAGATGTGTCCTAAACAGAGTTCAGGGAGATTGAGTAATACTTTATTACTTATAGTTGTTAAGTAATACAGATATTTGGTTAAGTGCTTTTTCTCTAGATCCTAAGCTCCTAACTAGCTGCTATACCATACTGTGAGGTAGCATTCCTTACATGTGTTCATTTGTGGATACATACCTACACTGGCAGACAGCAATGCCAGGTGATTTGGGATGAATTTGAAACAAGCAGAGTAACACACAAAGACTGAGAACATCTCTGATGTAGTCCTGTTCAGAAGAACCTTAAGATTTTCATTTGTAAGATAAAAATTTGAATGCCTTTTTTCTCTAGTTCTGAAGTTCTGTGATTTAAACAAACTTGGGCTCCACTTTACTCCAGAGCACTTCCTAGGGGGAGAAAAGAGGGCCTGCATTCCCTAAACCCCACCCTTTCTGCCAAAACACCAGTCCCTGTATCCTTGTCTGAAGGTCACTAGGATAATTCATGTCTGACCCTTGTTTCTATTTGCCATAGCAATGCATGGTGATGAAGTTGTAGATCAAATAGAAATTTTGGCTACAAATCATACTTTTGTCCATGTCAAAAATTCCCACTTACTCTATCCCACTGAGAGAACTTCCCTAGTATATAGAAAATGTATTTGTCCTTTCGAAGTCACTTGTCATCAGGGAAAATTTTAAGGGGGCCCATTTGAACTTTATAAAGATTTCCGTTGTTTCTACTTCTCCTTTAAAATTGTTATTTTTTCCTTCATACATTTATTTTTTCCAACATCTCTTTATTGAATGCTTACTATCTCCAGGCACTATACATAAATGCCCTCCACTTGATCTGCTCATTCTGTGCACCATCTGTTCCATACTGGACCTCTCTGAAAATGGTCATAGCAGCTGCCATGATCTCTTTCCACATTTAGCAGAAAATTAGATAAACTAATTCAAAGATAGCCCAGTTCCTTAAGCTTCTTAGTGTCCACATTTACAAAATGGGGTGGATAAAAAGGCAGGGCTTAGACTACATGGATTATCAGATACGTGCTAGTTCTAAGGTTTTGCTTTTGTTTTTGTTTTGGTTGTGTACTGGGGATTTAACCCAAGGGTGCTTTACCACTGAGCTACATCCCCAGTTATTTTATCCTTTTTGTTTTTTTTTATATTGAGACAGATCTTGCTAAGTTGCTTAGGCCCTCACTAAATTGCTAAGGCTGGCCTTGAACTTGTTATCTTCCTATCTCAACCTCCCAAGCTTCTAGGGTTACAGATATGTACCACCACTCTCTGCAGTTCTAAGGTTCTTGATTCAGCAACTTTGGTCTTGGCTACACTTGGCAAACTAATCTTATAAGTCTGCTCAGGTTTGAGAACTTTAAGACTTTCATTTGTAAGATAAAAACTTGAATGCATTTTTCTGTAGTTCTGAAGTTCTGTGATTTGAACAAATTTGGGCTTCACCTTACTCCAGAACACCTCCTAGGGGGAGAAGAGAGGGACTGCATTCCCTAAACCCCACCCTTTCTGCCAAGGGAGAGCACCCACAGATTGAAGAACAGTTTTAGGAGTCTGGGCTGAACACTGGACACATCTTCTTTCTCCTTCAGTGGAGAAGCGAGAAGGAGGCGATGTCAGGGGAGTGTTAGAGCCATGAGTTACAGCAGACCTCTGGGGCTGAATCAGGGACTTCTTGTTGCACACCCTGAGGCAAGTTACTTGACCTCAGTTTCTTCATCATAAAGTGGAGTTGACAGTACTACTTACAGGGAAGTGACAACAACCGGAGGCAAGAACAAGCCTTTGGAGCAAAGCCTGGATCACAGGGAGCAGTCAACAGCTAATAGCTCTTTGTCAAGAGAGACAGCAGTTATTCCATTCTTGTTCCCAGGTTTGGAAGTCTGAGGACCTAAGGGTGAACCCAAGCTTGAGTCATTGCTGGGGTCTCTGGTTCAGATTGGAGAGAACTGGAAAATCTGCGGAAGGGAATGGGAGAAGGCTTGGCTGAGGCTTCTAGTTCAAGCCTGTGGAAAGAACAAGCACGTGAATAAAAAGATATTTCTTTCTGTATTTACTCAAGCAGTTCAGTAATGTTTTTTTCCTTTGTCCTGTCTTTTCCCTCTTCTCTCTGGCCTTCTCTCTTTTCACTAATCCATTCCTCTTTTTTTTTTAACCCCCTTCCTCCTTTCTTCCCATTGATGTAAAATCTAGTCTGGGAAAAGGAGAACAGGACACAATGGGGGGAATGTGTAAGAGAGGAATACTCTCGGCAAAGGCAGAGTCTATTTTGGGATGTTTTTCCTTTTGACTTGAAGCCGGGTGCCTCTCACGGCTGGGGAAAGGCCAAACAGGCCTGTGACTTATTGATCAAGTGAGAAAGAAAAATCATGTTGGCAAGGTGCAAGGCCCACTGCATCCAAATGAGCCAGGGCTGCATCGCAGGAGGCCTGCGAGGGAAATGTGAGCTGTTGAATGGAAGCCCTGAGCAGTCTCAAGGCTCGGAAAAAGGATGAGGACCTCTGTGTGGGAAAGGAAGGCAGGACACTCACCTTCTTCTCGTCTTTGGAGGTAGTAGATGAGGTGTCTAGCTGGTGTGGGAAGCGAGTCATAGTTTCTCTGGGGCAGGAGTTGGGCAGATTCCTGAGAAAGCTCAGAGGCCCAGTGGTCGGGAGGTGCACTGGGAATCACAAGCTTTGTCTCCACTTGCCAAGGTTTCCACTAGTGAAAAAGACAAAAGGCAGTTTCTCCAACTAATCTCAAACCTGACTCCAAATCAACACCCAGGTTGAGTCTGTCATTAAGAGAAGCACTGCCATTGTGGATTGGGAGTAGCTATTTAATAGTATGATTTTGCCTGATGACAGGGACAGAAAGAGGCAGAGAACATTAATAATCTGTTAGATAGTCTGCTCATTGTGCTCATCTCTTCCTGTACATTGTCTTTCTGATCCTCAATAAAGCCATGAATTGAAAGTGTTTTGAATAATAAGAGGACACACATACACATACACACACAACCAAAAGTCTGACATCGCTAGACCCATGGTAAGCAGACTTCACTGTTCCATAGATGTCAGAAGGGAACTTAGGCATCCTCCAAATTTCTACAATATCCTGGGGTCAGTGATTATTCTACCCTGTATTAATCAGCTTTGCATCCCTGTAACAAGGGGCCTGTGACTGCTAACTTATAAAGAGAAAAAGTTTGATTTTGGCCCAGCATTGTGGAAGTTCCAGCTCATAATCTAGTGGCTCCCTTGTTTTTGCCTCCAGGTTGGAGTGCCAGATAGATAGCATTGCAGAGAGTGTACGGCAGAGCAAGAGTACTTACGGCACAAACCAGGAAGCAAAAGAGAGAGACTAGACTAGATTTTGAATCTGGGGTTTCAAAATTCCTTTCAGGGTCATGCCCCAAATGGTCTAAGCACTTCCCAGGAGGGCGTACATCCCAAAGGTCTCCCTGCCTCTCAATAGCATCCCCTGGAATACCAGGCCATGAACAGAGGAACCTGTAGGGATATTCAACACTCAACTATAGAAGACCCCTTTAAAATATTTCCATTAACAAGAATCTCACTACTCATGGCAGTCTGTCTCATTTCTGGTAATTCTAGAGAACTCAGCCTCACCTCTGTACTCTTGCTTTCCAGTATGTCTCAGGCATAATGGTGACAAGGAAGTCAACCCTTTATCCCTCTATCACTACAACTCCAGCTCAAGTGAGGTCTTGGGGCTCTAATTCAACGATACTCCTCCTGAATCCTTCCCTCTCCCCTCTTACTTCTCTGCAATGCCACCACCATCACCACCATTGACTTACTGCTACTTCCTTCCTCAGACCTACTGTTCCCCAAAGTGCCATGATTTTTTTTCTGTGCCAATTAAAGATGTTTTCTCTTATGATTATTTTTTACCCCACAAAACACACCTCACCTCATTTGTTCTGCTTTATAACTCTACAGGACTTTTATACTCTGTTCCTAGGAAGAGGACTGGAGGTATTTTGGTGTCGGTGATATCTTAGGTTGATGCTCAGTTTCTGTTACCCGTATCACATGTGCAGATCACTTTAAAGTGTGTATCAAGTATGTGTCAAGACAAGGCACGTCATCCACAGTCTCTCTGTCCTGAATGGGTAGGCTGGCCTTATCAGGGTCCTCCACTCACTCAGAGGAGTAGGAAAAGTCTTCACTTCTTTAACCAAGTTCCCAGTATGACCATCAATTTCTGAGTCACTTTAAATGGCCTTATTCTCTACATACACTTAGAAGAAATAAGAACCCCAGCTATAAAGGTTAGTGTATTAGAGAAATTTGTTCAGAGTTGCTGTCTCTTGAGTAAGCACCTGAGATTGGAATATCTTACTTTTTATAGTAGAGCAGAGTGGAAAACAAATTCTTTTCCCCTAGCCCTGTCTTGGAGGAAATTGGTGATCCAGATCAGACCTTCTTACCTTTTTCCCAGGGGAAAAAAACAAAAAGCTCATAGCCTATGCCTCTGCTCCAGATTTCCCTTCACTATGTTTCCACTGAAAATATAAACATTGGCCCAACAGGTACTTTCTCCACCAATTTAAAGGCAAAGTCTATTTTTCAATATTATCCATTGGTCTTGGTTCTGCCTCATGGAACAGTCTAGGTATTTCATCACTCAGGGATGAACGTATTTGGCAAAGGACAAGAATCAGAGCAAACTCAGCCAACCTAGGGTGATTCACATTTGTTGAATAACATTTCAGCATACACTCATATACCATTGGTATTTGAACACAATGTGAAGGCCATAAAGGGTTTTGTATTCAGATAAAGGTGTATTTCTATTGTTCTAGCTGTCAGTAGGCATGTCTCTGGCAGAGACATTTACAAATGCTTGAATTTCATTGTATTTACCCTCATTTTCTATTTCCAGACCTCTTGTGCAATGAAGAGAGGCCATGTAACCAGCTATGAGCAAAGGGCTGTATATCTGAGTAATGTATACCACCTCTGGACCCAAAACTCTGAGTTCTTATGGAAATTGCAGGGAAACTGCCAGAGCTCAGCTTCTCTAGGGAGCAGAGAAGAACATGAGACTTTATAAGAACAAGAAATAAATGCTTTTGTTTTACATCATGGAGATTTAAGGCCTGATCTGTTGGCACAGCACAGACTGGCTCTCCACAACTGAGCCAGTATCTCTTTGTGACAGTGCTTGATAAAAATGGCCACTTGGCTTGTGGAATTATAGTCAAGTTCTTCTGAGCTCCATACCATGCTCGTAGATAGTAATGTTAAAATGCAAAAAGTCCACTCTGTAAAACAAAAATGATGAAGGGATAATATATGGGTCTTGTGTTCTTTGAGGTTATGTGGAACTATTGAACACTCAGTGAAAGCTGATTTTCCAACACCATCCCTGCCACATACTCAAGTTCAACTGGGGATGCTGAGACAAAAGAGAAGCGCAGGAGAGAAATGTCATATCCTTAATTCCTAGGCAGCTTGAACAGATGCACTGAAAGTAATGAGAACGCTCCAAACTTGATATGGGATCTGGAATTGAAAATTTAACAGACACATATTCTCTGTGGAGACTTCCTGTCTGCAGCCAGGCTGCAGGTCCCCAGCACTATTTTGTTGCTCATCAGAAACTGCCCTTGCGTGAGAGCTAAACAGCTCTTGAATTTTCTACTCAGAGCTGTCAATATTAACTGATGGGTTTCTTCCTTCTTCTCTCCTCTCCATCAGGAAGATTTATCAGGCCATCTTTCTAATGCTGCCTTTAATGAGCCTTGGGTAGCCTCTCTAAGGAGGGAAATAAAACCAATGTTTATGTAGTACTAACACAGGCCACAAAAATGTGCAGATCACTTTAACGTCAGTCAGATAACACAGAAGGAACAAAGGTCTCAGAAATGATGATTCAGAATCCCAGCCTTGTAACTGTGATCTGAGTGACCCAGAGCTAATCTCTCTGAACCTCTTGCCATAACTTCTCTAGAGGTTGCTATAAGCAGTTTTTATGGGGGTGAGTGAGGAACTCTGCGAAATTATGGAGTGCTGTCCCTGGTACGTACGAGGGACTCAATAAATAGTAGCCTTCCTAACAAGCATATGAGAAAGAGCTTGCATTTCATTTTATGGATGAATTGTGCCTCAAAGATGTAAATAATCCACCTGAAGTCATATAATGGCAGGTCTGGAAGTCACATTCAGGTCTGTCAGATTTTGGCTTCAGGTCTACTTTAATGGCAGAGTTATGGAGTTATGACAGAGACTGTACAGCTGCAAATCCTAGAATATCTATGGTTTAGCCTTTTAATGTTTACCATATCTTGAATGGAAAGAAAAAATACAAAAATTATGCATATGGGAGAATTCTGTCACATAGAAAATGTTCATCAAGGACTCCACACTAGTAAAATAAGCTTAGTTTGTGGCAGAGATTAACTCTTTTATATTTGAATATGCTTTTGCCATTAAGAAGGAAAAACGAACAAAAAATTCTGTCAACAAATATTGTGATAAATAAATAGGTACTTTAGTCTCTATGCTATCTGGTTAGATTAGAGAGAGGGAAGGAAGTTTGCTGCATGGACAGATTGTCCTTCCCCTGGGGAGATGGTAATGGGAGTATTAGCTAACGGCTCCACGAGCTGTTGCAGTCCAAACATGATCCAGAAGGAGCACTAACCCATCAACTCCAGGAGGCCTAAAAACTCTTGCTTCCTTGACATCAAAGACTGGAACATTCCGAGAGTGCACACTGTGCTTTACACAGTGTAGAAGGAGGCAGTAAATTCCAGGGCTCCGTGAATTCCTTCTGGGTAACCACAAACAATTTGATGCTTTACTACAAAGAGCAGAACATTCTATTTTGATTAAGTCAGAATGGTTCTTTGTACCACAGAGTCCCATGGTGTATTTTAATGTCTCTGTCTTTCATGTCTGCTTAATAAAATCACACAATTAATTATTTAAAACAGCCAAGAACCAATAGGGGATTGGTTGACCTAGTACTTAAGGCTTAAAAACCCAATTTGCCATTCTTTCATTACTAGCAGATCAAACCCTGGTTGAGGCAGGTGAAAATTATTGGCCATTTTAGAATCATTTTGAAAAGCTGAGAGACTTGACTGGCTGAATCTCATCTACACCTGAATAGGATGAATTTCATTATTGATGTTATCACAATTGACATTTCCCCAGGTTTTCATCTAGTCTATCTCCAGATTCATTGCCTTTTCAAATTGCTAATGTGGTAATATATTGCATTTTGGCAATTTCCACAGTGATTTTTATCTGTATAATAATTCTCAGAAATGCTGTTGGTTAACCCATTGCCCACTATTAAATTAGCCTGGAAGGACAGAAAGACTTGCTAGGGTCTATGCTCCTTCTTAACACTGTCTGGCTTTCCTAAAACAGTCACATGCATTTCACTTACAGAAAATAATTGCATAATCACTGAAGACACATAGACTTCATCCAACAAAGATGAGGAATACGGAGTTGATTATTTTTTCCATATTTTCATTTTTATTCAATATTTAAAAGAAACATAGTCTTTTAACTGTTTGCTGATTATTTGCAAGTCTCCTTTGATTTTAATCTTACTACCAAGACAATATTTCCTTTCCATTTTCCTTAAACATATCTGTGAGTACTTTACTGCATCTAAATATAATTTAACTTTTCTAAGTGGATATTTTTATCAAATTATTTTCCCTGATGGTGAAGAACCTTTCGTTTGCCTATATTCTTTAGATCATAAGTGATGGTTCAAGTAAACTCTGTCCCAAATATGTAGTCAATGGAAAATGATGGCACATGGTATGTAATTAAAGCAAAATGTTGCATAGTAAGGTTGTTCCTTATAATTATTAATGTGTTCAATTATAGTGGAACACAACTAAGTGCTAAGAGCTCTTAAACTAATCAGACTAAATTTTAGTAGCAATATTGGAGAGGGAAATTGCACTATTTACAAAGTTATGGATCCAACAGGACTCTGGCCCAGGAAAAGTGATTTATAACATAATTACATCTCTTACTAGTTACACCACTACCACATTTTGTATCAAATTAGAAATTTCTTTCTTACTTCTAGGCACAAATTACTTATGATCCTACATGCCAGAACTTTAAACTTGTGTCCTGTGCTTCAGCTAAATGAAGCATATTATAATTTTTGAAGTCTTTATTATTTAAATTTAAGTCTGCCTCAGTTAATTGTTGTTTACACATTATTTCTCTATTCTTTCAGTGGCTATTCTTTATCAGTTGTTCTCAAATTGTGGTTCCCAAAGTAGCGTCAACAATAGCAGCTGCATAGTGGAGAACTTGTTAGAAATACGAATTATCTGACTCCACCCAGAACTATTGCATCAGGAGCTCTGGAGCCCAGAAATGTTTATTTGAAGAAATTTGAGTGAGTCAATTCATGCTACAGTCTGAGAACCAATGCTATAATTTTTTATTTATTTTTTTAAAGTAGTTGGACACAATACCTTAATTTTGTTTGTTTATTTTTATATGGTGCTGAGGATCGAACCCAGGGCCTCTCAAATGCTAGATGAGCACTCTACTGCTGAGCCACAACCCCAGCCCCCAATGCTATATTTTACACTTTTTTTTCTTTACCTCCTCTCTTTATTTGTATATGCCCTGTGTTTTCTCTGTGTTGCCTGGGGAAAATATTTTTCATGTCTCCTCTAAAATGCCTACTTTGATACCTTCTCTGAATTCAATTTTAATTTATATATGCCTATTCATTCAATAAATATGTAATACAATAAATATAGATGTAGAATAAATATAATATATGTTAAAGTATCATAAGGTACAAATCAACTAAAATTTTACACTTATTTGGAACAACCGATTGTATCTATTTCTAGACATACTCATATAGAACTTTTAGAACTTATTTGCATAAAATGAATACATTCAAAAAACTACAAAACTCACCAATAGATATAAACAATAAAAGAAATCAGGTAAAAGAAACAGAAGTCTTTAAAATAGTTATGATTAATATGTGTCTTAATCACCTTCTTTTTTATCAGATGGCAAGATATAGGGTGTCACAATAAACCATAAATCTTTTCAAAGTAATTGAATAGAAATTTGAGAACAAAAATATCATAATGAAAATTAATAAAGCAACATATTGCATTAATACCAGATTGAACAAAGCCAGAGATTATTGATCTGTAATACATATAAGTTGCACGTGCACACACACACAGACACACAGACACACACACACACACAAAACATTGATCTAAAACACAGAATAAAAAATAAAACACAGAAAAGAGAATAAAAAACATTTACTATATAATGAAGAAGTCTAACCCAAATGGTACTGAAGTTTTAGAGGGGAGGGGAAATGATGTCAAAGTAATTGAAACTGAATACTGAGGATATTTCAGAAGTAATGAAAATGGACTTTAAAGAAGTTCTATAAACACCAGACAAGGGGAAAGCTATTGGAAAACAAAAGCAACTATAAAATCTTAAAGCAGCCAAAGGAAAAATTACAGTCAAAGGAATAACTGTAAGAATTGCAGCAGATTAGTCAATGAAAATAATGAAAGCTGAAAGAGAATAGAAAGGGATCTCAAAAGTCCTAAAATAAAGTAACTTCCAGGACAGAATCAAATGTGCTGCAGGATATCATTTTGAAAATTAAGATTAAATACATATGTTTTCAAATGAAAAAACAAACATTTTATAGAAATAATTTTGATAGCAGATATGCATCTAAATATTAATATGGTCTTACACGACATTCTTCAAATTCTTCACAGGCATGGTTTGTTTAGAGTAGAAAATGAGTTGGTAAAGGATTTTCTCAAGGTATCTGTTTCACTCTCAGACTCAGATTTTTACAGTAAAATTCTTCCTCCGAGAGAGCCTCTGCCTACACCAATGCCTTCTCCCACTGGCCACTGGAGCAGAATATGGTTACTTTGCCTCAACACTTGCTGATAGGCAAGAGTGGGTGGCATTCTCTGTTGTTAGTGAGTCTCAAGTAGGTCTTCCTCAGTCATCTTATTTCTTCCCCAGGGATAGCACCTGTTGTTATTATTCTTATTTCTCCAGCCACAGTTGATCTTCACCTGTGAACACACTGCCTTTAGCATTTTGATGAACATTTCAGTTGAATCCTCACCTGCTTTTAAGGTGACTATATATATATCATCACCTGCATTACGCTTTGGCTAATCAAGTGCTGTGTCCCATCTTTTCTTGTATGTGTCCATCTTATATTTTAAGATAGTTCATTGCTCTGCAACATTAGTGCTCTGATATATTTTTTAAAAGTTATGTTATTATAGATCATTCTTCATTTTCTTCTTGTTAGAGTCAAAGACTCCTTTCTGTGTCTAAGATAGAATTAAAATCCTCAGTAAATAGAAGTGAATATTAAGAGTATAAAGTGATGAAATAGTATAGTCTTTAATATAGAATATTATATCATTTCATCATTATAAATAATATAGTTAAATTTATGGAAGTGATATCATTGAAAGTGAGAAGAGGGAAAAATGAAATTAAGGCATTCTAAAGTCTTTGTAATGTCCAGGAATGAGTATGATCTGGCTATTAGTCCAACCAAGATAAGCAATAAAATATATTTATAAACAGTATGTATACAGGGAAGACTTCTTTTGCCTAGTATATTTTAAAGACACTCTCATTTGTGGTTGTAATACTAATAACTGACTTTGAGTTGGCAGAATCATATAATGCAGAGTCTTATGCAGAAAATTATAGGTTAGGAGGTCTCCTGAGTTAGGAGAACAGGAGGTAGGGAAGGAGGCTAAAGGAAAAAGAAGTAGGGGATAAAGCCAACCAAATTATGTACTATGCATGTATACAGCTACAAACCCCACTTTTATGTATAGTTATAATTCACCAATGAGGAAAAATATAGATGTTAAAAAAAATAGAAGGAACATCAGAACAGTATAGGAAGGGAATTAGGGGAGTGAGGAGGGGGAAAGAAAGAAGAAACACTGGGGAGTGAATTAGAGCAAATTATGACATGCACAATGATGAATATGTCACAATAAACCCCACTATTATGTATAATTTTAATGTACTAATAAAACACAAAAAATAACAAGTAAATCATAATGAACAATATCTGAGTTAACTATAACAAGAGATATCAATGATTTAACTTTCAAAAACCAGTCAGTGAATTTCATCACTTTCGGAGAATAAAGTACAAAAATCATAAAGTGTATAAAGTTTGATCAAACCCAAAACATCTTAGTAATAAAATTTTTAAAAGCTTGGTTATAATAGTATACTTTCTGATAAACAGTACTATATAATTTCTATAGCAAACATCATATGAATCAAAATATTAAAAGAATTACCACTGAGATTAAAAATGTAACAAGGATATCTGCTTTTACTTATTGAAATTCATCCTGCAGGCCCTAGTCAGTATAATAAGGTAAGAAAAGCAAGTGTCAGACATAAATATTGAAAAGAATAAAGATTTCCATTATTTACCAATGAGCCAATTGTGTATCTGCTGGGAGTGGTGGCACCCGCATGTAATTCCAGCAATTTGGGAGTCTAGGGGAGGAGGATTGCAAGTTTGAGGCCAGCCTCAGCAACAAAGCAAGGCTCTAAGCAACTTAGAGAGACCCTGTGTTTGCGCACAGAAAAGGGTTTGCAGAGAAAAGGGTTTGCGCAGAGATTAAGCACCTTTGGTATGGATTTGTGCTCTTACCAAATTCATGTGTTGAAACCTTATCACCCAATGTGACTGTATTTGGAGGTACCTTGTTAAGAAGGTAATTAAAATTAAGTGAGGTCATAAAAGTGTGGCCCTCCTCTGATAGGATTACCTTCTTTGCCCCAGTAATCTGATTAATGTGTAGGAGCCCTGTAAAATGTAACCTGGTTATGAAAATGAAATTTTGTTGATACACAATCATACTCAATACTTACCTGGTGTCTATGGCTGCTTTCAAGATTTTCAAGAGACCACATGGCTTATAAATATAAAATATTTTGCCATCTGGCTCTATAAAAAAGATTACTGGACTCTGGAGTACATCAATGGACTTCTTGCCTTTCTAAGGTCTGGTTGGGTTGGTCAGTAGATCTCGGTTAGAAATCGGAAAGAAGAAAGACTGAGTTCTGTGCAAGCTGTCCTTGTGCTGAAGTCCTATCAGAGTACTCAGCTCTTCCCTGACTTCCTGTCTCTCTCCTTCTGGATGAGTAACTACATACCTTCATCCCTTCTCATAAAGTAAAAATAATAGTCTTGCAATGTCTTTTGTAGTTTCCCACCACCTTCTGCTTATTTTGCAGATTCTCCTTTTCTTGAACTCTCCTCACATTATTCTCTACTGTGTGAGCCATGTGTTATCCAGTGGGACCTTGGCTAATAATTTGCTAAGCATTTACACTTTTCTAGGCATTGTGTAAAAAGATTCATAGTCATTATGTAATTTAAGCCCAAACAAGCAACTTTGTGAGGTAGAATAATGTTACCATTCCCTGTTTACAAATGAGACACCGAGTGCTCAAGTTTGGATTATTGACAAGGTTCACACAGCTAATAAATAGGAGATATGGGATTTGAACTCAGCTATTGATTAGAGATGCCAGAGTAGAAGATCTTCTTCATCATTCCAAATAAGTTTATGATTTTTTTCAATAATGCCTTATTGAGTTGGTGTTTTGATTAAAGAACTTTTCTTATTTATGACTTCATTTAATCATTACAATGGTTATAAAACTATTGTCCTATTACTATATTAGATAAATTGAAGCCAATGCAATTTAAATGAGTCTCTAAAGGATACTACAGGACAAACTTTAGTCCAGTCAAATGTTGCTCTTCCAGGTCCAAATTATATATAACTATATAATCAGCCTTTGTCAAACACCTGTACTGATCCATTTTGAGTGATATTTAGAGTTTTGCTTGCTATAAAAACTATAATTACATGTTTAGGCTTATACAAGTAGGCTGTCATCTGACTACAGTGATGTGGTAAAAATGTGGAGCATGTAAAAAAAAATATAGGTAGAGAGGACAAAAGTGAAGAGGCTGAAAAAATAATTAAAATTGCCATGTGAATTAGGGATTGTTGTATTTTTCCCAGTCCTCGAGTATTACATGTTCATTGATTCTAACTAAATATGAAAAGTCAAAATGAAGTGCCCTTACAGGGTGCTGGGAATTGATCGGTGAGAAGCAATGTTTCAGCAAGTTTGCCAGCTGGTCTCTGTGTTAGCCTTGGCTTCCTACTGTCCACTCAGTCCCAAGCCAGGAGTCTGGCCGAGGGAGCTGCTGGAGAAGCACAGATTCTTCATTCCTTGTTTAACTGGCCTCTGGGAAGATAAAGAGCCCAAGTTCCCACTGAGACCCTAGTTACTTCCTTCAGCCCTACGGCAGGGTGCACCATGGATTCCAATAGAAGCTCTTTTCTTTCCTTTTGGTTATAGAACACATTTTATGTTGCTATTTTTTCTGTTGTGGCATAAATGCCCCTAGTTGCCACTCTCATATTTAGAAAATGTGTATTTTGAAAAATTTCGTTTGAAAACAAATAGTATCTAATCCTATTTGTTTTATTTAGTCTAAAGATGTTTTGCTTTTGACATAAGAATTCAGAGTATATGGTGTGTGTATATGTGTGTGTGCATGTGCATCCATTCACATATGTGTACTTAAGTCTCTTGCCCTTGAAAATACTCTATCACTTTATCTAAGGTTTGGGTAGAATGAGAGGGTTGGGGAGATCCATTTTGCTTTATTTAGTCTAAAGATGTTGCTTTTGACATAAGAATTCAGGGTATATGGTGTGTGTGTGTGTGTGCGTGTGTGTGTGTGTGCATGTGCACACATGCACATATGTGTACTTAAATGTCTTGTCTTTAATAATACCCTCACTATCACTTTATCTGAGGTTTTGGCAAAATAGGAGGGTGGAGAAGCCTCTTTTTGAGCAGCTAGCTGCAGGAATGACATCATTATATCCAACAATAGGATAATTAGAATTTTATTGTATGTCCACACCAGTAGCCAATTGTGGAGATGCATTGATATATTAGTTTAAGTTCTGGAATGAGTCAGTTCAATTACCATCAATAACTATATATTTCAACCATATATCTCCCACCATATCTCAGGAGCAAATCAATGTCAATCTTGGCTCCTAAGAAAACTTGTTAAGATTCTGCTCTAGTATCTCGAGATGACAGTTCTTTAGAAACTCTGTTAAACACCTTATTTACACATATTTCTATTGAGTTTATATACTTACAGGTGAAATTGCCTTTAAACTATCAAACATTAAGTCCAGCTGCCTGTCTGCTTGCCTGCTGATCAGTCAGGCAGAAATAGAGATACTGAAGTGTTCTTTTGCCAGGGCAGGATACTCAGTCCTTACCTGAATGAAACATAAAGAACATGGCTAGACATAACTGAGCGCAGCCTTAAAGAATCCAGGTCACTGAGTTCGAATATGCTAAAAACAAACACTGCTACTCGATATGTTATACTGACATATTCTGTATTTAAAATATCTTAAAGTTACAAAGACCTATTAATTGGTTTAAGCTTTTCTCTCACACATTGCATTATGAAACATCAATACCTACACCTCTCCTTTTTTAAAAAACCTTTACCTTTAATGTGTTAACAATTTTAATGGATAACCATAGGAAATTACTAATTTTATCTGACAGCTTAGGTTGTGAATGTATGCTTATAGCTGCTTTTCTGCATGTATTGACTCTATCACCTTAGGTTTGGTTGTGGATTCCTTATAGGTTTATAAACTAGATTGTGGAAGAGTTTGAGGAAGGTAATTACTACACTCTAGGGTGTAGTTATCCCTCTCTTTTCTAAAGAGGAGATAGCTCTGGAGCCAGATCTGAAAGGATATATAGGAGAGCTGGAGGGGAGAGGTGACCAGCAGAAATCAGGGACTGCAAACTGACTTTGGATGTGATCTGTGGAAGTCTGTTCAGGCTAAAATGTATTGAATGGACAGCTCCTTGGGGGTAGTGGAGGCATGAGAATGGAATGCTTACTTAACTCTTGCATATGATATCTTTACTTGATTTGCAATCTTGTTCCTACAGAGTTTAGTTATTTGTCTCCTGACATGAGGACATATTTTAGCCTTTTAATACCTTTGGAGAGTGATTTGGCAACAAGGCCAAAACTCCAATGCTCTTCATTAATACAAGAGCCAGATGTCATCCACTGTGATGGCCTTGTGTCCTCTGAGTTTTGGAACCAGTCCAGTGAGCATCTGAGCCAATTTTCCAGCAAATATTGCCAACATCCCTTGCCAAATTGTGCTTTCAGAATGACAGAATATATGAAGAAGTCTTAAGATAACACATTCTGTCCTTTATCATCTCAGGGTCCATCAGAAATTTTCCAGTCCTATCACAAAAAATTCTATCAGTGAAAACATATTATCCTTTGAGAATATTGTTAAAACCTACATCTGCTTGCTTGTTAATCTCTGCCAAACTGACCAGTAATAGACTTGAGTTTCTTTCCAAACTGTCAAGATGTGAATGATTAGCAAGCTCTGAATCTTCCAAAAGCAGGAACTTCCTGGAAAGGGTTGTGTTGGAGGAAGCAACATGTACACTGAACTGACATCATCTATAGTGGCATGGGTATAATCTAAATTTACTGGGGTTTATTTTATAATTTTATTTTATAAAACTACTGCTATTGTGCAATAGTGACCTAAATCATGGGCATCTTACATATAGAGGGAATGGAAACATCTGAGAAGATGTAAATGAAGCCAACATCAGAGACTGAAATGGAGTAAATTAAATTCCAAGCCTGTATGGTTCTGTCAAAATGAACCCAACTGAAATGCACTAACAACAGGAAAAAAAAGAAGAAACCAAGACCTAATTTTCTAGATTTTTTTTGTGGAAAGGTAGGCTATGTATATTTTTGCCCTATTTCAAGGTATGGACTGTTTGTTCATTGAAGGCCAAGGAAATTTCTCTTCAATTTCTACCATAGGTATCATCCTGCGTGGATATGTTCATTTACTTGCCTTCCTGGCCCATTGATGAAAAAAAAAAAAACTACTTATTGTTATTTCTGTTGCTCTTAGAATAAAATTGGAGTTTCCAATAGAATTACAAGGCCCACTTGATCAGGCACCTGATAACTCCACTATTTTGTCTTAGCACTTTCTCATTTGTTCAAACAATGAGTTGTTATTGCTTGAGGCCTTATTCAAGATCCTCAGATTTTTCATATGCTTCACTTTTTTTTGTCTTTGACATTCTATCTATTTTCCCAAATTATGCACTGTGAGGGATAATAACTATAGTTTGCTTGTATAATTATGAGAATGAAGACGATGGTGGTGATTGTGGTGTCATCACAATATTCCAGATCATGTGCAAGATGCTGGGGTTGGTGTTTTACTGGATTGCTTCATTTTCCCTCATACTAGCTTTATGATGTGGATGTTAACATTTTTATCTTTAATTTCAGGTGAAAAACTGAAGCATGAAGTGAATAGGCCAAGTTCTTAAGGACATACAGTTAGTGCTAAATCTGGGACTCCAATGTAAGAAGTCTGCCTCTAGAAATTTGTACTCAACTATTCTCCTGTAATACCTCTTAACTGCATGGGAATTACTATTTTCCATAAAATTTCTTGGCCTGCCCAAGGCCCTGGCCTATTGAAAAGCATCTTCCCTGAAATACAGATGAATAATAAGTAAAAGGCCTATGACTGGAAGCTAGTTCCAAATCAGTTTATAGTTTTCTCCAAATGGAACCTGGGTCTGTGTGTCAAGGACTTTTCATGGCAATCTTTGCTCCTCATTATGTTGTAAACTCTAAGAACTTGTCTCACTGACATCAATTTCTTCACTTTTACTTTGAACTCAAGTTTTGTCTCTTTGTCTGCTCTATCTTTTGGTTAGATGCTTTATTCTGACAATTTTGACTAGTCTCTTCTAAAGCCTTCTGGTCCTGAAGACACAAGACAAAAAAATCACAAAATAAAAAAGCTATTGCCAGCCTCTCAGGACTGGGTAGGTCTCCTTGCAATTTGCATTTATTCCGATCCGCTGTCATTGACCTTGGTCTTGCTTGTTTCTTCTCCTTGACTGTGTATTCAGTGAGGGCAAGGATCTTGCCCATTGTACTCACCAGTATGTTTCTATAAGTCAAAAATATTCACAAAAATATTTTCCACTAATTAAATAGAAATGAGTTAGTTTATGCAGTGGGATAAATCATAATTAGGCCTCTGTCTGCAAGTCACACCCTGCCTGAACTCTTCTCAATCCCCTTTCTTCCAACCTGCTTCCTGGTAGATGGGTTATTTCAGCAAGGCTTAATTTCAGAGCAGACAGTTGTTTACTGAGTGCAATTTAATAGATGTATCTATATAGCTTTATAAGTCTGATGATTTAGTTTTTTTCTGGGTCTTTATTTCATTTTCTGGGCTAATAAAGAATCAGAGTTAATTTATTCTGTATTGCTACACTATTTTAAGTGATCTAAGAAGACTGGTATTTGCACCAGCTTTGTTTTAGCTCATATTTTTAGATACAGAGTCATAGCTTATTAAGTAGGCATGACTTAAGTTCTCTAAGCAGTCCAGGTCTTATAAGATCATCTTTATCTTTTATATAGTACCACATTGCAATTCCTCTATTTTTTGTTGCAGATTTTTCTAGAGGGACCAGTTTCCAGCCACATTTTTTTTGGTTGTTGTTGATTGATGATTTCATGAGTTCTTTTTTTTAATTTGAATTGTTCCATTTAGGTGCCCAGTAAGTGACCGTGGCTTTGGTCCTCAATTCAATCTTTGCTGGGAGCATTGGACCTGAAGTTAAATCACTACTTCTGTCCCCATGTATTTTTGGTATTGTCTAATTGCCACCACACAGCCAATTTTGGTATATCTACCTCTGTATCTCCCTACTGAAACTCAGTCTCAGTGGATGGCCTTCTCAGATTGAAAAGAACCTTTCTTCAATAATGAAGAGGATAAGATCAGCTACACTGTTAGAATTTCTAAATAAGATTTTATTTCATGTATATTTTAGAAGGGCTGATTCTCAATAGAAATCATTATCTTCATAATGAAGAGGTTAAGAGCCTAGGATCTAGGTCAGGTATACCTACAGTGATAGGTATGTTACTTTGGGGAAATAACTTCACCTCTTGGCCTCAGTTTCTTCATGTATAAAAAAAAAGATGATAATAATGGTATTTATCATAAAAGGTTGTTATAATATTACATAATACTTATGAACCTCTTATCCCAATGTCTAGTACAGACTAAATAGTACAAGTATTACTATTTTTATTGTTAATATTCAACTTTTTTCAAATTCTATAATGGGATGCATAGTCTCTAATCCAGCATTTCTAGTCTGGTACTAGATCCTTAAAATTTGGGGGGTAATGAGTGTACTGGTAATATTAGAGTCTATACAACAGTCATAATGGGGGCAGGAAATGTATGTTTTGCTTAATGCTAAAGACAAAAGGGCCTCTGTAGTGAACCTATATTTATAAGGAGAATTCTAGATTTTAATAATAATCACCTTTCTCATACTTGGGTCCAAAGTCTGCCCCACAGAATGCCTTGACTTTATGAGATGACATTGAGAAAAATCTCTTTGGAATTTCTATTCTGAAATCAAAATACCATGTGCTATAGTAAATGATTTGTGCTTAGTTTTGTGTGTATGTGTGTCCCTTGATACAGGACTTGGAATACTGGCTTTCAACCCACAGTTATACCACAGCTTCTGAAACCTGACTTTGGACCATCTGCCTTGCACATTAGACAGTTCCTTGGTCTTTTAGTTAAAGCATGATTCTACCCAAGTACAGGGGGTAGGGGTGGGGATGAGGAGGATGTGAGGACAACTTCAAATCTTTATGGATAGTTAATAGCTCTTTACACATTTCCTTTTTCACAGGGCAAATAAGAGGAAAGACTTCTAATTAGAGTGTTAGAACATGGAATGGCTGAGCCATAGAGAGCCTTTACTCATTTGGTGCAGCCCCCTGTGTTGTGGAGGAGATACCTCAGGCCTGGAAGATGGCTCAAGTTCATGTGATGGAGAATATCCAGGTGTCTAATTCACTTCCTCAGATTTTATGTTTGGTTGTAATCAATTAAAACTTTCATATTGCTTCTCTTAAAACTCTAAAGTGTGGTACCACAGGAATATACTAGTGTAATATCAATTGGTAACTTTCATAGAACAATGGTTAAGAATATAGGCATTGACAGTAGCAAATGTGGAGTCCAAACTTGATTCTACCATTGCTAGCTATGTGTCCTTGAACAAGTGACTTAATCCCACTTGGCTTAATATTCTTCATCTGTAAATAGGATAATCACAACTTCCATTTTTATGACAGTTAAATAGGATAATGAAGATAAATGATTATATATATATATATATATATATATATATATATATATATATATATTAACCCTTTTAAAGTGTATAGTTCTTTTGCATTAAATATATTCACATTGCTGTGGATCAGTAGCATTTTAAAAAATATTTTGATACTAAACCAGAGCTTCTTAAGATAACTACAGATAACACTTATATACTATATATCTCAAAAATCTAGAATAAAGGGTATTGAATAATGTTTATTTCAAGAAAAAAATGTTAGGAGACAAATATATTCAATCAGATTTAAATATTTACATAAGTATTCATATATATAAATACCACATCCATGATTTTCATGCTTTTATCAGTTTCAAAAATAAAATAATTTGATACAGATATATTGCTACTGTCTAAATTTTTGTTTTCTCCCCAAATTCACATGCTGGAATTCTACCCCCAGTGTGATCATATTAAGAGGTAGGGCCTTTGGAATGTATTTGGGTAAGGAGAACAGAGACTTAATGAATAAAATTAGTGCCTTTATGAAAGAAATCCCAAAAACCCGATTTGCCCCTTCTACCATGTGAGGAAATAGTTGAAAGTTACCTTCTATGGACCAGAAAGTGAGCCCTCACCAGACACTGACTCGGTGACCCCTTGATCTCAGAGCTGCTGGAACTTTCTGAAATACTCATGATATTTTTTTATAGCAGCTCATTCAGACTGAGAGAAGAATGTTTTTGATGGAAACTTCAATATGTAGCTTCTGTAAAGGCATTTGAGGCCTTAGAAATAATATAGAAAGAGTAGTCAAAGAATCCATGCAAATTAAAGAAAAATACTACGATTCACACCTTTTTTGATTCAATATCAAATTATACACTTATATGATATTTAAATTTCAAATTATAACAGGAGCAACAAATGTTTCTATATAGCATAATGCAATTCTTCTACACACAAAATTAAATGATCTCTCCCTTTCTGTTAGGGAGTTAGGGAACACAAAGTTTATAGCAGGTGTTTCACTAGGGGGCAGTTCAATGCAATATAGCTGATTCAGCCTATCGTGTATGTACCTCTGTCATGTGGCTACTGTGAGCTGATGGATCTAGGAATATTCTTTAAAAAGTCAAGTTGAGCCCTGGAGTACTATAGTTATGATTGAGGCCTTTGAGCCAGAACTTCCTGGGACAAACTCAAGCTTCATCATATTCTTGTTTTCTGACTCTAGACAGTCTACTAACTGTACTTTGCCTTCTCATTTTTTCTTTAATTTGTAAGCATCTATACCCTAGACTCCTCAGAAAGACTTAATGATTTAATATATGTAAAATGCTTGAAAAAAGACTTGGTGTAAAATAAGGTCTCATTCATACATATTTACCAATTGTTAACTACATTTATTCTGTCTCTGGTTCCATGTGAGTTCCTTGATATTCTCTACCCTTTACGGTAAATTGTAAAGATAACTGCCAATAGTCCATATGACACAAAAACCTGGGGTAAAGGTGGAAGGAAACAGACAAAATGTAAGGTAAACTCTAAGAGGAGGTGATATGGGCAAATTTAGAAGTCCCTTACATTTCTAGCCTCTACTATCAATCCCACATTTCCTTTAACTCAGCTGCTTGGGTGTCAAGGTCATCTGGCATCCCAAGACTCAGTTTTCAGTCTCTACCAGAGCATAGTAGCCAATTAAATATAATTTTGCATATGAAGAGGTCAATTCTCTCTATATTTCTACTAAAAAAGCATATCCTGGTTTGTTGATTAATCTTACTGAGCTTATCTCTGTATCACCAGCACCAAAGGACTCACATGAAGCTCAAATAACACTTCTTGGAGGCAGGATTTCAAAAATTAAAATGGAAGCCTTGTGAAGGTAGCCTTTCCTTTTTTCATCCTTTTTTCGTTATGCTAAAATCATTTCCTGGCACAAAAATAGGTTTTCAACAAATCTTTGTCAAAAGAATAAATAAATGATATATAATAAAGAAGACTTACACATAAACATATTTTTTTTTAGATAACATACCAGTTCAGGAGAGATAATTTTGTTGAAAGTAAATATAAGTGGTTGGGACATTTCTTCTTCTGAAATCATAAATACTGCATATTTCTACCAAATGTGATTTGGTTTTATAGTCCTGTACCACATAACAACATTTTGGTCCATGATAGGCTGCATACATGATGATGCCTCCCTAAGATCTTAATGAGACTGAAAATTCCTATCACCTAGTGGTGTCATAGCCCTCTTAAGGCCACATGTTTGTGGTGACATTGGTGTAAACAAATTGTATAAAAGTAGAACACATACAATTATGTGCAATATATAATACTTAGTAATGATAATAAATGACTGTTACTGATTTATTCTATAATTTTATCAACATTCAGCATGTACTCCTACATATAAAACTTGGCTGTCAAGAATATTATGTCATGTTTTGGTAACAGCAACCTTAGCTTACTATATCTCCTGACTGCATCATTTTCTCTTGCAGTTGACTTAATCTCATGTTTTTGTGGGTTTATTTCATTTTTTTCTATTTATTTTATTTTATTTTATTTTGCTTATCATGGCCTTGAGTATAGGCTATAACACACACACACACACACACACACACACACAGACTATAGCCTCAGTTTACAGTAGACTACACCATCTAGGTTTGTGTAGGTACACTTCATAATGTTCATATAATGACAAAAATAACCTAATGATGCATTTCTCAGAATGTATCCATTTCATCAAGTGACAAGTGAATACAGTTAAGTTAAGGCCTGCGTGCTATCATTAAAAATATATTCTAAATTTTGGTCCTAAATATTGAGTAATATTTTCAGGAGGTGATACATAACTAATGACTAGAAAGATAGACATAAGAGAAAATCCTGTGCATGATCTTGGTAGTTCCTTTGACACTTGAGAATTCAAATTATATTCCATTATTTAATATTGTGTACAAACTGGGAGAAAAGAGGCTGTCTTAATCTATTTGGGCTACTATTACAAAATGCCATAAATTGGGTAGTTTATAAACCCCCAAAATTCATTTCTCACAGTTCTGGAGGGTAGATAATCCAAGATCGAGTCACCTGAAGATTCAAATTCTGGGGAGGGACTGCTTCCTGGTTCACAGATGTTGCATTCTCACTGTTTCTTCATATGGTGGAAGGGTCAAGGGTATCTCTCAGGTCTCTTTTATCAAGGCACTAAAATCATCATGAGGGCAACATCCCCATGACCTAACTCCTCCCAAAGGTGCAGACTCCCAATACCATTGCCTTGGAGGTTAGGCATTTGGGAGAGAGAAAATTCAGAACACGGCTGATGCCCTGTTTTTTTTTTTTTTTTTTTTTTTTTTTTTTTTGTCATTTACAATCCATCTCTGAAGGAGTTAGCACAAGGCACAATTGTTCTTTGAATGACCTTTGCTGGCTAAGTCAGCTTACATTTTTTTTTTCTATTTTAGATATCCATTTGTATGAGAAAGTAAGGAAAACTTTTCATTTGTAATCTAATTAAAAGGAAATTCTTTCTGTAATTTTTCAAAAATAAATTCAGCTCAAATTTTCATATAGAAGATGAAAAATAAGTTTGGTAATCCTCTTTAGAAGTGAAAGTCAATTTTGAGTTACTCAGAATTTCTGGAAATATATAAGACTTTATAAAATTTTCAAAAGAGGCCATCTGGATTAAGGGGGTATAACAGAGGAAACATTTAAATTTTACCCAGGATGCGTTATTCTTTTTTACATATTATGTCTACTTGCCAAAATGTTGGAGGTGACTTAGAGTCTTATCATAGGTATCCTGAGTTTACTCAGAATACCTAAGCCCAAGTCCAGTTTAAAAAAGGAAATCATATTAAAACTAGTCACTCCAGTTCGTTTTTGTTAACATCAATGTTAATAGTAGTGCCACATAACCAGCCCCTGTAACATATTATTTAGTTAGTGATCATAGACTGTTTCTCCCTTACATTTATAGATATGAAATTTCTTCAAATATTGATCCCCCAGTTACCCAACAGGGCATATGAAAAAATTCAAAGTCATTTCTGTGTCCTCCTGTGGATTCACTGAACCCCCATAACCATATCCTAAAACCATATTCATTTAAGTTATCTGTGTGAAGTTGATGACTTACCTGCACTTAAATAAAATTTATTCATATACATAATATAAAATGCTTTCTTGCATAACATCCTTAGGGTCTCAAAAAGTATAAAATAGTAAAAATTAGTTTTGCTATCCCCCCAAAATAAAAACTCTTAAAATAAAATAAAATAAAGAAAACTAGAGGGCACATAGATTTAATACAACCATTAAAAGATTTCTAAGAAAGGATCCAAGCATCCTGTAAACCTCAGAGTCTCATCCAGGAGGGAAGCTAAAATGATAGAAAACCAGACAGAATTTTAAAGTTATTCTTAAGGACAATCTTGTGCTTTTCCAGAGAAAACATCATAGCATCCAATATGGCACCCAACAAGGTGCCATTTTTCTCCCTCCTTTTCTCTTCTTGCCTTTTGATAAAATCCTTTATTCCTTCAGTAATCTGCATAAGCCACAAAGCTCCTTGAAAATATCGTCCACAGGAAATCATAGTCCAATTATATCAGACTATAACCAAGAATAATTAAAAGTTCAATTAAGACATTATTGAAGTCTTTCAAAACACATGAAATACTATGTTAGTTCATGTTTAAGCAAAACTTTTAATGCTATCTATCCCAATTCTGTCTTGATCTCTTTCACAAACACTTTAGTTGTTCTCAAGATTTCTCTACCATTTTTATCATGCCAGCCTTCACTCTTCAGCCTTTCTCTCTAATAAGATTCTAATTACAGACTCCAGTTGCTCTGCTTTCTGTCTTCACTCTTCTTTCCAGCTCCCTGTCCATCATTCCTCTGTCACTCTGTATCTATGTCAATTAAACAGGAACACAAGGAAGCAGAAGTATGCCCATGTTTTCTTACAATGCTCTTCATCTTTTCCTAGCAGTATTACCTACCCACAATATTAAGGTGTTTCTCTGACATACTGATGTGGACTTGTGTTAATTTGAGCAAAGTGTTTATTTCTAAATGCTCACAAAAAATGAGAGACACAAATGTTTATTGGCAGGTTCTGGAGGTCACATAGCTCGTGGAGAGCACAAACAGAATAGGAGAGGCCCTTGAAAGGGTGATAAAGATCCCAGTGACAGGCTGAAAACAATTATCTCTCTGGACAATGTTTCTTCTGTTCTTGTCACATCCTACCATGTGAGATAGCACTTAGGAGGGCCTAAATGTGGGGAGAGGATAAGAAATGTGGCAATGGGAGTTGTATATAGTTTAAAATCAATTTGAATGAAATACAGTTCAAAGGTAATGACATGCATTGTTGTAATTATATATTTCTATATACAAAATTATATGGACATGTAGTCTATACCAGAATCAAGACATATAATTACCTCGAAAATTTAATTTGGGCACCATCACACTTTGTCCTCTTCCCTGGACCCAAGTATCCATTGACTTGTATTCTATTACTAGAGAGGAGCTTTATCTTTTGTAGATTGTATATAAATTAAATCATATATTGCACATATGATTTTGCCAAAATGAACCCAAATCCAAGGTATAAATATAATGCTCTCATAAAAAATAGACTTGTTACTATCTGGGGAGAAGGGGTCCTCAGGATCTTCTTCTATGTTCAGCAAATAATTGAATTACAGGATGGAAAACAGGATACGAAGATAGTGAGCAAGCAGCAGGTTTATTTCAAGAGCAAAAGTAACAAAATAATAAGCTTCTCTGAATAAAAGGGGCCCTGGAGCCCCGAGTCTGATAGGAAGGTACAGACTTGTTCTTTTTATGGGCTTTGGGTTTTCCCCCCTTTTCTCTCCTAGCTCTGCTTATTATCACTTATTAGTACTCCCTTGTAACCACATGTCTATTTCAGTCTTTCTGTTGTATCCTCTGCTCATGTCTGTGAGTATTTTTGTCAGTTAGGAAGTTTACCTTATTGGGATCCCCTCTTTGTATTCTTACTGTCTGGACCTGCTTCTGACTTCCTCATTGGCTATCTTGCCCAACTGCTTATACAGTTCTAAATCTCCCTTAGACTGACTCAAGCCAAAACAAACAAACAAACAAACAAACAAAATAAATAAATAAAACAGTCATATATACTCTTCTATGTTTGGCTATTCCTACTTAGCATAATTTTTTGAGACTTATCAATGGCATTTTATGTATCAATGATTCATTCTCTTTGTAACACCAAATGATATTCCACTGTATGGATAAATTGAAATTTGTTCAACTATTCCCCAGATGATGGACATTTAGGTTGTTTCTAATTTGGGGAACATTTATATAAAATATCAATTGTGTGAACATTTATGTACAAGTCTTTGTATAAATATGTCTTAATTTCTTTCATTAATTCCTAGGAGTGAAATTTCTGGGATGTGTGGTAATTAACATTTATTTTATAAGAGAATGGAAACTATTTTTCAAAGTGATTGCAATATTTTATATTCCCACCACCAGTATTATGAGAGTTCTAGTTTTACCACATTCTCACCAATACTTAGAATTTTTTATTGTTTTAATTTTATATATATTAGGATCTAAAGTTTTAATTTACATTTTTCTTAAAAATAAACAGATTTTGACAAGCTCGTCATAGGCTTCTTGACCCAATGTATATCATCTTATTTGAATCATCTATTCAAATTTTTTGCCCAAGTGTTATTGGGTTGTTTGTCATTCATTGGCTTGCAATATTTCTTTATATACTTTGGATATAAGTGTTTGTCATACACACACACACACACACACACATATGGAATACTTTTTATATACATATATAATGGAATGTGGGAATATATATATATATATATATATATATATATATATATATTCTTCTAGTTGGCAACTTTCCTCAAATATAGCCTCAGCATTGTCTCTCAATAAGCAAATATTTTCAATTTTGATGAAGTCTAATTTAAAAGTTTGTTTCTTTGGGTGGTTTCTGCTTTTTACATCCTATGGGGATCTTTTCCACAGTAAGGTCAAAAGGGTTTTATCCTATATTTTCTTTTAAGAATTTCATTGTTTTACATTATAGAATTGGATCAATGGTTTTTATTTTTAGGTATTATGCAGGGCAATGTTTGGGGTTTATATTTTCCATATGGTTATCTACTTATTCCATCACCATTATTGACAGGATTTTCCTTTCCCATTCAGCCATTTTCATATCTTTGTAGAAATCAATTGACCAAAAATGTAAGGATATATTGGTATGGTTTTCATTATTTGTCATTGATATATATAACTGATTTTATGCCCATACTACACATGCTTAATTACAATAAATTTGTAGTGAATTTTGATATTAGATAGTATGAGTTCTCCAACTTAGTTCTTTTTCAAAGTTATTTTTTCTTTTTTTTGCTGGTTCATGTACTTTACATATTCACATAAAATTTATAATCAGTTTGTCAATTTCTACAAATTCCTGATGGGATTTTTATGGTTCTGTATTGACTCCACAGATCATTTTATGAAAAATATTAGTCACTGTGAGGATAGGTTTAATTTAATTTTATTTTGTATTATTTAATTTCTTAGGCAATGTTTATTGTTTTATATCCTTTTATTTGTACAGTCCTAGGATTTTCCACATACGTTATTAAGTCACCTCTAAGATAGCTTTCCTTCTTCCTTTCCATCTCTATGTCTTTTACTTCCTTTTATGATTTAGTTAAATAGCCTCGTATCTCCAGTTTATTGTTGAGTATAAATGGCTGAGAGTGAGCATACGTAATGTGCTCCCAATTTTTAAGGTGAAATTTATAAATCTCTTATTATGTTTTAAATATGAGGTTTTCCCCAAAAGCTCATGTGTGAGACAATACAAAAAAAAAAAAACTTTAAAGGTGAAATGATTGGGTTATGAAAACTTTAACCTAATCAGAGAATTAATCAAGGAGGATAGATTAACTGAGTGGTAACTTTAGACAGGTAGGGTGTGGCTGGAGAAGGAGGGTCACTGCGGGTGTGCCTTTGGGGTATATAATTTTCCCCTGCTGAGCAGAGCCCTCTCTCTGCTTCCTGGTAGCCATGTTCTGAATTGCTTTCCTCTTCCTTCTTCATGACCTTCCTCACCTTGGTCTAGATCAATGGAGTCACTGTCTAAGGACTAAGACCTCTGAAACTGTGAGCACCAAATAAACTTTCCTTCCTTGTGTCTGTCAGGTGTTTTGGTCACAGTGGTGAAAAATTTGATTAGGACCAAAAGAGATATACATGACCAGCACTAGAAATGAGAGGGGGAGGAAACATTATAGATCCATAGACATTCAGAGGATAATAGGGAAAATTATGAGAACCTTAATGTTAATGTTAACAATTTAGATGAAACGAACAAATTATTTTGGAGACACAAATTATTAAAACAGGTTTATGAGGAAATAGAAAGCCATAAAAATAAAAAAAAAATACCTTATTACATAGAAAGTTTTAGGCCAGAGAGCGTCACTGGATAATTATATATATATATATATATATATATATATATATATATATATATATATATATATATATACTGAGAGCCATAGCCAAGTAGGAATGACGCATGGCAATTTCCTTGTCAGCCTACCCAATGTTGCTTAGAGGGAGGACTCTCCATTGTGGAAATAGGCTTGCCTTGGACCCAGGTCATTTGCAGTGACATTGCATGAATGTTTGAGAAAGGTGGCCCTGCTCAAGGACCAGGGTGGATCTGGGTTTAGGGTGGATCTGGGTTTAAGGTGGATCCTGCTGGGAATAGGGCGGATCCTGCTGCCTCAGGCGCCCACTCCTTGAGTTCCCGTTGAGTTCTCACAGGATTCAGAGAGTATTTGGGATGCAGAGCCCGGTGGAGGTGTGGATTTTTCCCAGAATGTGCATGTAGAGTGCCGGTGACAGTTCGAGAATAAAGAATTGCTGTTTGAATCTACAAGGCAGTGTGGTGGCAGGTTATTTTGTGCCCAGCCAGACTGCGGCATATATATATATAATATAGATATAGATAGATAGATAGATGTAGATAGATACAAATATAGATATAGATATAGATTAGATATAGATATAGTACTGGGGATTGAACTCAGGGGCACTCAGCCACTGAGTCACATTCCCAGCCCTATTTTGTATTTTATTTAGAGACGAGGTCTCACTGAGTTGCTTAGCACCTCTCTTTTCCTGAGGCTGGCTTTGAACTCTCAATCCTACTGCCTCAGCCTCTTGAGCCACTGGGATTACAGGTGTGTGCCACTGTGCCCAACTAATTCTATTAAATACTTAAAATATCAATAACACCAGTCCTTTACAAACTCTTCCAGAAAACAAAGAAAAAGGGAACCCTTCCCATCCTGTTTATGAATGTAGTATTATCCTGATCCCAGATCATAAAAAGACATGAAAAGGAAAGAAAAGTGGTGGGTATCATGGATCCAAACAAAGAATGGTTAACATAATATTTACAAAGATTTTTAGTGGCATTCACAAGGACAGTATTTTATGACCTAGTTGAATTTATCCAAAGTCTTAGTCAAAATATATTTCTGGGAATGGTCTATGGCAACTTATAATGTGCTCCTGAAGTACCAGTTAGCCTCAGTGGATTAACAGAATTTCTCAAGGTCCTCATATTTTTATGAAGTTACTTCTATGACCCAATAACCAAAACCACAGAAGAGAAATCTCTGTACTGATAACAGTCAAAGCCATCTTATGCTCTGAGCTGATGAGTATATTCAATGTATTTCTTATTCAGTTAGGAAGAAAACACATGAAATACAGTTACTTACTTCTTAAGCATGTTTTAGTAAAAAGTGGACCACAAGTATGATGTCTGTCATTGACTCTGGTATTAATGACCCATCTGAGCTTCCAGGTGTATAACAGTTTACAGCACATTCAATTATGTGCAATATATAATATTTACTAATGAGAATAAATGAATGTTATTAGTTTATGTATTTATTATACTTTTTTCATCATTATAGAGTATTCTCCTATTAGTATTCCTTTCTGTAAAACAATATACTGCATTATGTCAGCAGCAGCCCTGTTATACATCATGTTATACATCATGTTTCTTGATTGTGCAAATCTGCTACATTGAGTGATGAACTATATACACCATCTATGCTTGTGTAAGTGCACTCTATGATTTGCACACAATAATGAAGTTGCTTGAAGATGTACTTCTCAGAATATCTTCCAGTCATTAGGCTGTAATTAGAAACCAGTGAAGTTGTGCATATTCTGAAGGTATAATATACATCATGTGGTTCATAGTGCAAGTGCAATATGTCTTTGAAAAATACAAATTTGGACTAATTATTGATCATCCATGAAATAAGTGAACTGAAATATCACAATATTACTTTGTCTCATGATCAGTTATGAGTGATTCCTGTAATATTGTTGCAAAGTGGCATTGTCTAAACCTAAATCATATATTAGAGTCACTTCTAAGTTAGCCTCATTACAACGGCTGTCTCATTCTCATTGATATCTAGGGTAATTTACTGAGGGGGAGGAAGTGTTATAGAGATAATGCTTGGAGTATTTCAAAACTAACATTGTATCTTATTTATTATGTGTCCCAAAGGATTTCCCACACATTATCATGCCCACTATTATTTCAGGACTTGTTAATTCACTTTTTGCTGCATTATATTGGAAAAAAAACTAGATCATAGATATTTTGAGATGTTGAAAGACCAACTTGCTGAGAAAAGACCCCCATTGCTTAACTATCTCCAACTGTCACCCTTGATTTTGGTAATGCTGGCACTAATTAGCAGAAGTCAAGTGCCATCTTGAATATTTTCTCTAAGCTTAATTTCCTTGTGGTTTTATTACATATGCATACAACACAATTAGGGTTTTGTAAGCTTTAGGAGACTGCAAAATATGTCATTGGTAGGGTCTTTGTTTTCTTTAGGAATATCATTAAGTGAAATTTCATTATTCAAAAACTAGCCTCTAATATTCTTTAAAGCCCATGTTTTAATTGTGTTAATGACTTAAAACTTGGGAAAATGTGATATCATGGAATAGTCATGAATTTTATAGTTAGAAAGTCTTGAATGTCCATTTAAACACCTACATGGCTATTGTCTCAGATAAGTCAATAAACCTTACTGGATCTTCATATGCTCAGCTGTAGAATGAATATAGTACCTATCCTACAGTTCGAGTTTCACATGAGGTTTCATTACTTTATTCCAGATTACACCACTTCATTTATGTTTGTTAAATACAGCTAATTCACCCCTACTCTTCCTTTGTGTGGCAATGTATCATGCTATACAGGTGAATACGTATTCAAAAATCAATCAGTCAGATAACTCTTATTCCACTGCTCTTATGTGGAGAAACATAGATTGTCAGGAATTGTGGCAGATGCATATGGTGGTACCATATCCATGTAGATCTGTGACATCTTGCTTATGAGATTCCAGGATTACATTGAACACAGTCTGTCCTCTAAGAGACTTCGGATCTGGATTCTGTAGAAATATCATAATATTCTTCTCTATGTGTGTGTTACTGAGGATTGAACTTAGGAATTCTCTACCACCTAGCTACATGTGCTACCATGCCTGGATATAACATTTCTTTAATTAACTCATTTTGAATAATATTCAGTCAGAAATTATTTCTGTGTTTTATGCTCAGAATTGTAATGGAAAATTTCCTTTATTAAATGTCTTTATCATGTCCTTTGTCCCTGCCTTTGTAATATGTGACCCTTGTAATTAATTTTTTAACATTCATTGCTTTTGCTTTATTTTATGAAAATAAGGAACACTTGTTCCTGTGTTTCCCAGTACTTAATAGCACAATGCCTGACACCCAGAAATAGTTAATAAATGGATAAATAAAAGATGTATATAAAGTAGTTCTTACAGTCCTAATCAAGGTGAGTACCTTTCTTCACACCTCCTCACTTTCCTTTTATTCTAACAGTAGAAGTACTTCTCTTAGAAAATACTAATAATTTATTTATTTATTTATTTATTTTTTAATACTAATAATTTAATATCCACATGTCCTGTGCTTCAAGTAGTGCACACACTTTGTACCCCAAAGTCCTTCACAATAACTGACTCCAGAAAACACTTTGCTTCAAGATTCTCTTGCAGTGAAAGCAAATTCAGAATATGCTTTGAGAGTCACAGCAAGGGTCAACATCTCTCCTAAGGAAGAATAGCAGAAATATCCCACATCCAGTTATCATATGGTATCTCCCTCTGGAACCTTACCCTGTACTCCGTCTTTCTTGGAGCTATTGCTAAGCTGGTGTGAGAAGAGTGGCCTAAGTCATACTGTCAAGAAAATTTCTTATTCCAAGAAAGTGAGTGTAACAGACTCACATGGGGATTAACCCTGTGACCCCTTCCTTATTAACAAACTCTGCTTAGCAGAACAGACTCTAAAGCAGTTGCTGAATTCCTCTGAGATAACCTTTGCTGTCTTAGCTCCATGGTTATGTGTCTGATCCAATAAAGACAGTGGCTGGTAAACTTGAAAAAGTCTTCAAGCCAACTTTTGAATATCTAGGGCAGAATGACCTTTGCATTGGTCAGTGTTTGGAAAGGGCATTTGGTTTGTTTCAAGGGACCTCTAAGACAACCCCTTGTTTCTTCCTTTTTTGTTTCTTGGAGGTGGTTTTGCAAAATGGTTATTGGAATATAGAATCAGTCTTCTACCTTAGTACATAGCCAATATGAAATAGAGGCTGTATAAATGTAGAGCGAATTTCTCTATTCAGATAGGAGAAGCTTACTATTTTAAGAAAAGAGGAATATATTTTTAGCTAAGTGCTTATTATACACCAAGAACTTGGATCCATGTTTTCAGCTACAGTATTATTGTTGTTGTTCCTTTACAAATGCTATTTTTTCCCATTTTAAACATGAGTAAACTGGGGTTTAAAGATGTTTAAATAAAATGTTCAGGGTCATCTAGTAAAATATAGAAATTGGTCACCTACATTTATCTTCTGAATTCTTTGCATCCTTTCAACAGCACCAAGCCCTCTCTCTTAACCTGTCACCCTTTGTCCCTATTTGAAGTGATTGAGATTTCCCTTCAAACTCAGTCTTAGCTGCTATGGCATTTGGAGAATATATTTGCCTTTCACATTATCCAGTTCTGAAAACACCAGTAATAGTTAAACACAATTTCATTTAACTTCTTTCAGCTTCCTGCCATTCTGACAAGTATGTTTTGTTCAGGGTCCCACCTTTCTGCGGTAGGTCTAGATAGTGTCCTTCGGCAGGTCTGGGCAAAGCAGGTGCATTGACCTTTTGAACAAAACCTCTGTCCCACCCTTGCCCAACACTGAACATTCCAAAGCAGGTGATTGCAGGACACAAAGTCACACTGAAAGGAGAGGGGCCACACATTTTACCTTACTGCCTGAATTTGAAACTGGTGTTTTGATGATGTAGGGTTTTGTTTAAATCCTGAATCTCTCACTCTTCAGTCTTATAAACACAGACAACTTAGTTTCTCAAATTATCAATTTCCTTATCCATGAAATGAACAATCTAAGAGCATCTTTCATGAAATTGTTGTGAAGATAAAATAAGATATGGTGCCCAGCACATGGAAAATATTCAATAAAATGTTTTCTTAAAATATCTTACAAATATCGTGCTTCATCCAATAGTGTGCTTCACTATACTTCCATAGTGAATTCAGGCGGAAAGCACAGATTCAAGATTTTAGAAGTAAATGAATGATTTATTGTTGGAAATTAGAATTTTAATTTATTCCAACAGATATTTGTTAAGTGCCTTTTCTTCTTTCCTGTTATAGGTGCTGTGCAAGACACACAGATATTTTGAGGACATGTCCAAACTTTGAGATTCTTGTGCAGCTTAACAAAAGACTCTCTTTTTGTCTTTTATTGAAGATAGAAATCCTGGCTTGAGAAAACCTAAAATGGACAAATTTAGAGATTTTTTTTAAGTTTCTAAATCTTTAGAATATGACTAAACTACTACTAAATGAAAAGATTTCTAATTTTATTCATGAAAAAAATAGCCCATGTTGATTAGTGCAAATTTAGAATTCCAGGAAAGCACAGAACCCTTCCCATCATTTTTCCCTCTGCACTTCCCCTGCCTGACTCCAGCTCTCTGAATTCAGTGAAGCCAATTTATTTTGTGCAGATTTTAATAACATATTAATTATGATAAGATTGGAATCTAATGATTAGCTCCCTGAGACTGACAGACATTGGACTATTTATATACACTCTCCGCCCTTTCAATCTGACCTACTTTGACAGTTCAATTAAACCAATTGACTTTTGAAGTTTGTTTATGAAGTGGCTGGGGAATGCAGAGTATTTGGGGTGCTTGGCATTTGTACAACATACCATTTAACAAATCCCATTAGTGTATTTCTGGAGCACAGGAAAGCGCCAATCTCTTACTTGACCCAAAAGCCACAGTTGAGTCACAAGTGAAGCAACTGGGCGTGTTAGCAAGTGAATGTCTGTCTGCCCAGAACTCAAAAGAATAATGCTAATGCACAATCTCCTCATAAAAAAAAAAAACTAAAGAGCAAGCCCTTTCTCTATGTAACTTGATTATTCTCAGTTTATCTATCTCAATTCAATGTAGTTTGAGTGGGTTTGGTTCATGTACTTATTAAAGCTCTTTTTCATCCAGTGTTTATTCATTCATTTCTTCAATAATCATTTATTGATCACCTACTCTGTGTTAGGTGCTATAGAGACCTTGTAACTCTCTTTGTCTCCCTCTCCAGGCCTAAGCCTTATAGAATAAATTTAGTAGGGCTCACAAAGAACTCAGTGCATACTAGCAACTAGTGCTATGATGAGTGTGTTGTTATAGCACACTGAACATTCAATAGGTGGGATTTTGATGCTATTATCATTTCCAAAAACAAAGGTCACAGTCAGACCCTTTCTTCCATTTTTGCACATTTCTTGGGTGAGAGCAATACACACCCTGAACAAAAAAAGTACTGATATTGAATCAGTGCACAATAATGTCCCAAATAGGGCACGCTGCTTAAAGTTGTGTTTTAAAATGAAGTATAAGTGTTTACTCAGCTCTTCATTTCTAAGAAGAGGAAATAATAACTAGTGGGGTTAGGTAATACATCCTTAGTTATAGCTTCAAAAAGAGAAAGAGAGAACAAAAGAGTAAGTGAGAGGGAGAGAAGGAAAGAGAGATTCTGGCTGCAAGAGAAGCCCTTGGTCTTCTTACAAGAATTGTAATCAGAGTGGCAGGTTGAATCAAAAGTCCTAACTAGTTAAAAAAAATAGCCCAATACCAAATTCAATCAAATGGATATTAGCAATTTATTTCATCTGCATAATTCTTACAAAGAGGACACGCAGAGATATACTTGCGTGGAAAGGAAACATACAGAAATATTCCTTTACCCATGTTTTATTCAGGACTTCATACCAAATCATGTCCAGATCTAGCAGGTAGCATTTGATACATAGTCAGATGAGGAAGAGATGAAAATAGTTTACTGTGGCCAAGAGTTGAGTAAGACATTTTCCATAAGGAAAAAATATAGCAGAATTAGATAGGTTTTCTGAGCACAGTTTCAGCTTCAGCAATCTATGAAAACTTTGTGGAAGAGGTGACATTTTAAAAAGTTCAAGACTTGCTATACATTTACTTTGTATAAATGTGTGCTTTGTGTTGTACATGTACTATATCCCATTTTATGTGCACAACCCCTGTATGAAGAGAAAGTATTTTCCTTGATTTACAAATGATAAAATAACCATTACCAAGATTAAATAATTTGTAAGGTCTATAATTAATAACTGGCTGATCTGGTTCAAAACCAGATGGTCTGACCCTGAGTATGAATACCTAACCTTTCTGTACTATTTCCTTTCTCCATTTTTCTCTGATATTACTGCCAGCAGGTAGCAAAGGTCCAGTAAAAGGGATAAGGGAATGTGTTAATAAAACAGTCGGTATGAAAATTTGTTCTGTAGACTTCAATTAACAAACTCTTTGTTCCAAGCCTGGGGGTGTTGATGGAGACATTAAAAGTTACAAGTCATGGTCACTTACACTGAGGAGCTTACCCTTCTACAGGAGGACAAGTCAGCGAAAAAAAAATTGTGCCAGATGAATACTGCAGAGGATAAGTAGTGAACATTTAATCAATGATTATTTATTAAGCACCTACCAGGTGTTAAATTAATGTGATTGCAAAGACGAATATAATTCCTGCCTCTAAAGTGTTTTTATAATTCATTAGGCAAGACGATAAAGTTATATAAACAACTATAATAGAGGGCAGAATGTGGACAGCTCTAGCAGAGAGAATTAGAAAAAAAATGGGATTGCTAGACTATATAAGAATTAGAGAAGTGAGGATATCACCCATTGCCCTGGGGGGGACACTTATTGTGTGTTAGCAGTCTACTTGAGAAGTTAGATATTTCACCTCATTAAATTTCAATACAACCCTATTAGAGCAAGGGCATTTACCTTACTTTGTGTATCAGGAAACTGAGGTATATGCAAGGGTAGCATTTTAAATAAAATCTAAAAAACATAGTAGCTGCAGCACATCTGTCCAAATGCCACAACTGTTTTCTCTGAAGGTAGCATTTGATATGTAGTCAGATGAGGAAGAGAATAAGAGTATGGTAGCAGAATCCAAGATGATCTCTTCTCCCGGAACTCATTCTCTGATGGGATTCTCCCTCATAGATTTGTGGAGCGCTCTGTGTGACCACTAGAATATAGTAGAAGTGACCCTGTGCCTTATGAAACTAGGTCATAAGTGGTTTTGCAGCTTCTGATAGGACTTTTACAGAACTTTTCTTTACACTCCTGGGCTCTCAATGTAGAACTCTAATTACTCTGAAGTCACTAATCTGGAAGTACCACAGGGAAAGGTCACATAGAGAGACCACACAAAGAAAGAGAGATGCTTAGTGAGTCCCGAGCTATTCCTGGCCTCAGCATGTCTGATTATTCCAGTTGATGTCCAGACATTGTTGTTTCTTTTCAAAAAAAATGTTTTTAGTTGTAGATGGACACAATACCTTTATTTTATTTATCCATTTCTATGTGGTGCTGAGCATCCAACCTAGCACCTTACATGTGCTAGGCAAGCACTCCATCACTGAACTACATTTCCAGCCCCTGAGTCATTCTCGATCAGAGACAAATCCAACTCAGTGAGACCTACTAACACCAAACATTGTAAAGCAAAACAAATTATCTATCTATTGTGCTATAACAAATTACTCCAAAAGTCAGCTACCTAAACCTACATACTTTTATTATCTCAGTTTCTGTTTTTCAGGAATTTGCTCACACTTTATCTGGGTCCTATATTTCAAGGTCTGACTAGGCTGCAGTCAAGGTGTTGGCTAGGACTATAGTCATCTCAAGAATTGATTCAGAAGATATAGCTTCTAGTTCACTCACATAGTTTTTGGCCAAATTCTCTTTTTCCCAGAGTGTTGGGTCTAAGACATCAGTTGCTTATATACTGTTGGCTACAGGCCTCTCTCCATCCCTTGCCACATGGGCCTTTACAAATAACATCTACTATCAAAACAACCAAACAGGGAAGCCAAAGAAAATGATTACCAGCCAAACAGAATTCACAATCTTTTGGAACTTAATAATGGAAGTGACATCTCCTCACATTTTCTGTATTTCATTCATTAAGAGCAAGTCACAAGATATAGTCCTCACAGGGGAATAGCACAAAGCAGGAATAGCACAGATAGGAATGTCTAGAGAGAGGGATTATGGAGGACTATCTTAGTTGAGACTACTACAACAGAATACCCTAGACTGAATGGATTTCAAAAATCAGTAATTTATTTCTCATAGTTCTGGAGCCTAGAAGTTGGAGATTGGGGAGCCAGCACAGTCTGATTCTGGAGAGGACCTCTTCTGGGTTTCAGACTGTCATTTTCTTATTGCTACTTTACATGGTAGATAACTGAAAGAGAAAAAGCAGGCTTTATCATGTCTTTTTTTCAAGGGTACATTATTATCCCACTTAAGGGCTTAATTCTCAAGACCTAATTAATCTCCTAGATGCCCTGTCTCCTAATACTATCATATTAGGGTTAGGATTTTCACATATGAACACGGGGACCAGGAGAGTTAAATTCACAGTGAGGACCATTCATTGTAGACATTAGACAACCAAAGAATAAATCTAAATGCTTGTTGGAAATAGTTCCTCCTTTAATTTCATAGCAAATAATAAAGAGAAGTATCTTTTGAGAAAGAAATTAACCCTAGATTTCAATCATGATTCCAGAATATAATGGATATGTGATTAGGAAGAGTGCTAATTTTAGACTCTCTGAATCTCAATTTGCTCATCTTTAAATGTCAATAGTTATTCTTAATTCACAGAATTATTAGGAATATTAAATGATAAAATATAACTGCAAATATTTATCAGCATCTGAAGTATTGGAAGTTCTAAGAAATTATTGAATCTGATTCTGAAACTGTGTGTTAAGGAGTTTAGTTGAGAAAAATCATAATTCTAGTAGACATTTTAAAATATATAGACAAAATAAAAATGCAAGTCTGAATGCATTGTTCAAGGAACTGCTAGAGTGGGGGAAATCTCTAAATAGAGAGAAGAAGGTAATAAATTCCAGATTTTGTGTTTTCAAAAATTCTTCCTTTCCTTTGTCTCCATCATATCCTGTATGGAAAATACATTTGTAAAGGATGCTATCTTCTTATTTCTTGCTCTCCATTTGGATGGCTAGTAATTATACCTTAAAGGAGTACTGGGCCCATCCAAAGAAGAAGCCAAAGGAGAATGAAGCAGAAGCCAAATATGATGTCTAATATTTGAGCATAAACACTAGAGTCTACAGCTAAGAAAGAGAATTTGTTTGGTTTCATTCTAGAGTCAACTAGAGGGTCTCTTGCCTTTTATGTCACACTCCTGGTTTGAGCAACATCAGGGAAAAATAGAATAAGGAAGTTCCACAGGATCTGGTATAGATGTTGTGAACAGGGAAAGCAGGCAAAGGCTACCAAAGAGGCCAATCAAGGAGAAACAGGTATTTGAGCATCAACGTAGGTTGGATATCCAGGATATAAAGATGATATAAAAAAGATTAAAAAAAGTAAATAACCATAAAGCGTCATAGACTGTAGTAGAGAAAACAGCTGAATGAAGTGATGTGAAAAGATTTAATTCCACTTGAGAAAGTGAAGAAAATCACCAGGAGATCCAGAATGAAAGAAAGAGAGAAAGAAAGGAGGGGGGGGAGAGGGGGAGAGAGAGAGAGAGAGAGAGAGAGAGAGAGAGAGAG
The DNA here is from genome assembly GCF_021218885.2 of Marmota monax. Lineage (NCBI taxonomy): Eukaryota > Metazoa > Chordata > Mammalia > Rodentia > Sciuridae > Marmota > Marmota monax. The sequence continues at coordinate 3,016,972 of NW_026694339.1, forward strand.
AGAGAGAGAGAGAGAGAAAAGAAAGAAAGAAAGAAGGAAGTAAGTAAAGAGAGAAAGAAAGAAAGAAGAAAAATAAGTATTGTTGTGTGGTTTGGATATAACGGGTCCCCCAAAAGCTCACATGTGAGACAATACAAGAAGGTTCAGAGAAGAAATGATTGGGTTAAAAGAGCCTTAAACAAATCAGTGATTTAAAGATCTATTGGAATTAATTGGTAACTGAAGGCAGGTGGGGTGGGGCATTGGGGCATGGATTTGGGGTATATATTTGTATCTGGTGAGTGGAGTCTTTCTCTGCATTCTGATCATCAAGTGTACTGCTTCCCTCTGCCACACTCTTCCACCATGATGTCTTGCCTCACCTTGAGCCCCAAGGAATGGAGTCAGCTGTCTATGGACTGAGACCTCTGAAACCACGAGCCCTCAAATAAACCTTTCCTCCTATACAATTATTCTGTCGGGTCTTTTAGTAATAGCAGCTTAAAAGCTGACTAAAACAATGGTATTCTTGAAGGGACTCACATAATAATGCTAATAATTCTTATTTGGCTAGTCATTCTGTACATTGGATATGTATTAATATCAGTTTCATTCATTGTTTTCTTATTGGAAAAATTTCATTTAAAACTAAACAGTAATGTTCAGGACATTTTGCCTGGGGGTTCCAGGAAGGTTTACTGGATGCTTGAACATAAAGTTTGACTAATTAAAACAGTGTAGTAATGATATGCATGTAGACTACTCAGTGAAATATCTCAGATCCTGGAATATAGAAAAAGAACCAATTACATATGTGATTTTAAGCATGTGTTAAATGAGGCATTTCATATCAAGGAGGAGCTGATAGATTTTTTAATAAATGTTGTTGATATTTGTGGGCAGTCACCTGGAGAATAGTAAAATTTGATTCATAATATACACCTAAATGAACTATAGATTTAAATATGAAATATGGACTGTGAAAAAGATTGGTAAAATGACTTTAATATGTTTTTCTTAGTATGATTTGATGTCCAGAGGTGGAAAAAAAGAAAGAAAACAATTGATAAATTTGACTAAAAAGGTTTTTGAATTTTATATTAGAAAAAACAATAAAGCCATAAGATAAATATGGAACCTTAAAAAGGTCTTGCTTATTATATCAAAGATAAATGGCTATAAATCCAAATCTATAAAAAATAAACAATAATTCATAAACAAATAAGCAAAGACGATGAATAAAAAGTTCACAGTAAAGGAAATACTGGCTCTTAAACATATAATATCTGTTCAACCGCACACATCATTAAAAAACTGTAAACTAGAACTACAGAGTTTTATATTTACCACTCACATTGGTAAACGTTAAGAAGTGTGTACATTGTGGGGTGCTACAGTACAGGGAAACAGGTCATCTCACAATTCACTGGTGGAATTGTGATTTGGTACACAAGGTGTACCAAATGTTGCTCAAAACAGAAGTGTGACATAAAAGGCAATTATACCTGTATAAAGAAAATATTGGTAATCTTTGTTAAATCCTATCCCAAGTTTACTAAAAGGAAAGCTTTGCAAAAATCCTGTAGAATCTGTGCAAACTCCAATTGCAGTGTGTTTGTGCCTTCGATTTATTTTTGTTGAAAATTTAAGATAATAGAATCAAACAGTTTCAGAAATATTTGGGATGATAGTGTTTCTCTCATATGAATTCCCTTTGTAATAACTTTACTTCCCCCCAAAGCAACTTGCTCCATGCATGTCAACTGCTAAGATTCTGTTTCTTAAGTTGAGACCAAAACTCTCTGCCTGCATTTCTGCCCTTCAAAGTTGCCACAAATTTCTAATTCTCTAATTCACAAAGGGATAATGCTAGGTAAGAGGTGATCACTCATCTGTGATTTCATAAATGGCTATTTTTTAAAAAAAAAGATGTCTAATGAAACTCTTGTGGGAAAGTAGAGGTAATCAAAATCCCTGTTGGTCTTGATTAAAGCGAGATCATTATCCATCTGCCCTGTACTGCTAGTGCGGCGCAAAGGGCTTACTTCCATTCCAAGGCTCCTTCAAGCAAAGCACATAAAGAAAGCTCTAAGAAGCAAAAGGCTCACGTTTCACCTGAGGCTAGATAAGTGCCTTGCCTAGGGCAATGCATTCATCAAATCTTTAGCAAGGGAAATGTCAGCTATGATGCTGTCCTGGGAAGAAGCACATAATGAACTAGTAGGAGAATTTCTTTTATGACTACTGTCTTATACTGCTGGCTTTGATGATAAGAACAAAGAGATGCAAATGAGAACCAGGGACAGCCTTCTGTCTGTGAATGTTGCTGGCATCTGGAATCTTTTACCTTAATGTTAGTATCAAAGAGATACTTTGAGCAATAACCCCACATCCAGTGTTCCCTCAGGTGTGCCCAGTTACCATTGAAGTGGCCAGATAGATGCTTCAGGAACAGGAAGAAAATGTAGGACGTTGATTTTACTGCCAGTTGGGGAGGCATGGAGAAGACTTGCATGGTCACATGCAGAAGGTTAACAATTTCTTTTCTCCATATGACACGATTGAAAAATCAAAAATGCCAGTCAATAAGATAGGTAAGGAAGATCTATCAGCAAGCTGTGATGTTTTCCTGAACACATCCGTATCCCTAGGAACAATTGTTGAATTAGGTCCCCATCATAATTTTAACTGCCCAGTCTGGTTATGTAACAGAGAGATTGAAAACAGACAGTGGATTCTCCCCCAACCCTCGCCATCCCGCTTGGAACCTTGGATTTTAAGTTTCAATCATGGGCCTGATTGAATCAGGAGTGATCAGGTCAAATAAGAAGTTATCTGTTGTCAAAGAAAATTTGCACGGGGCAGAGTTAAATAGGCAAGGAATAATTTATTCAAGGTCATTGCAATAGGGTAGAGAGAGTCCATTCAACTTTCCTAGCATTGGGTGAGCAAGTTAAAAATTCTAGAGGATATCAGTGAACACTGTTGAGAACCATCCAGATTCTGAGAATGGAACTCCTACATTTGAGCAGGGATTAATTCCTCACCCTATGCTCCTCCCTTGACCTAAAACAATAGACAATTAAGGCTTAGAGACCAGTTTGAAAGAAAGAAAAGAAAAGCGAAGAATCCACCAGCAGGTATTTAAAACCAAGGGTTTACATACATGACTTCACTTAATGCCATCAGTACTCTTTAGGAAACATGACTATTGCATTTATCCATTCAAGAGATAAGGATGCTGAGATTTAGGGAGGGTATGTACATTGCTCATGATTGCACAGCTTTGAGGTATCAGTGTCAGATTGTAACTCAGTTCTTTTCTGGCACTAAAGGGTGTGTTTTCAAGTGGTATGTGTGTGTATGTGTGTGTGTGTGTGTGTGTGTGTTTCTTGTACATCTTGCAGAAAGTCAAGTAGCTGTCCTGTATTTTTGCCTTAAGGAGGAGAATCATAGTAAAAGCATACAGGATGTTGAGATATCCCACCATCAGCCAACCTCGCAGCCAGAATGATCTTTTGTATGTAGGTCATAGCAGGTTCCCTACTGAAAATCAATGATTTTCCACTTTACTTAGAATGAAAGCCATTGATCTAACCTGAGCCTACGAGCCTTCTCTACTCTTATTCTTGCTCAGTTTGCTTTAGTATCTGAAACCAATACAGTATTTTCTTCTTTACACGAAATATGCTCCCGCTTCAGAACTCTCTTCCCAAAATAGCAACATGCTCACTCCCTGAACATTTTATAATGTTTAAGGGCTATTGGTATTTTTCTGTGAGATGTCTAAATATTTTATTTATTTAAATCGGGGTTTTTAACAAATGTATTTTGAGACCTCTTTATGTAAAGTTGCATTAGTCTTTTTTCTCTATAATATGAATTTCCCTAAGGAAAGATTAAAAGAATATGAACTAGAGGCCGTGCGCAATGGTTCATACCTATAATCCCAGCAGCTTGAGAGGGTGAGACAGGAGGATCTCAAGTTCAAAGCCAGCCTCAGCAAAAGCCAGGGCTAAGCAACTCAGTGAGATCCTGTCTCTAAATAAAATACAAAATAGGGCTGGGCAGGTGGCTTAGTGGCTTAGTGCCCCAGAGTTCAATCACTGGTTCCCCCCACAAAAAAAAAGAAAGTGAAATAGAATGTATTCATCCTTTTATAATTACTTGTGGACCAAATCTAAGATATCTTCACACTGATTTCTTTTTTACTATTTGTGTGGTTTTATTTTTAGAATTTAGATTTCTGATCAATTTGCATTTATCAAGTCTATGGTATAATGTGTGAGGTACAAATCCAAATTTATCTTTCTCCCAAATGACTATCTGTCCTAATACAATTCCTTAAAAAAAATTCTCTTCCTCCTTCCCTCCCCCTTAATTTGGATTCCATCTTTATAATATCAAATTGCCATATGTACTTTGATCTATTTCTAGATTTCCTATTATATTTCTTTGGTTTCTCTGATAAAATAACTGAAGCATATTTAAGGTATTTGACAGCATCTGCCGAACAGTTAAGAAGTCAACAGCATCTGTTCTGAATTGGCCTGCAATCCCTTGAGGAGATGCCTCAATGCATAGTTTGCTTCAGCATTATGCCAGGTATTTATTAAAACTATGGATTCTTGGGCTCTGGTTCCTAAGAAAGGCTAAGTGTGAGGCCAGTGACACACATTTAAAAACAAGTTTATTGGTCAATTCTCAGGTAAATTTGGAGCTTCAAAAAGGAAAAATCCATACAACATTGTTCTAATGAATAACCGTTTTAATATTTCTTTGCCTTTGATTCACCATGTAAACTGTTAAACCAGGAAGAAATGGTGTAGCTCAAAATGAGACATTTTTTATTTCCACCCAAACCCATAGATGATATTCATTCATTATCATCTACCAATATGGCAATGGGTGAGGCTTAGGCCAATAAGACTTAGCCAAGAGGGAAGAACTAGGTACAGAAAAATCCTAGTTCCCTATCTCAGTTCTGGCCCTTCAATTTTATTAGCACAAATCCCAAAAGAGTATATAATTTGTATATTCATCAAATCTATGCCAAATAGGAAGGGTCTTTATAGTAATGTGTCCATGCATCTTTTTTAGAATAAACATATTAAGATTAGTTGCTTTGCATGTAAAATCATTCAAAAAGTGAAAACAGAACCAATCAGAAAATCAGTTACCTACAAAAAGGCTAAGAACCATGTGTTCTGTAGTTCAATAACACTTACTCCCATTGCAGGGTAGATAAGTTCCCTCTATTCTTCTTGAAGTCTCTGGCTAAAAGTTCTGGACATTACTCCAGTAAAAAGTTTGATACTGAAATAGACTTGCCATGCAAACAGGGGGAAGGAAAGAAATCTGTGACCTCTTCCCATATCCTGAAAGAATAGGTACAAATGGTTTGTGTAATTTACAGGAAACCATACTTTACATAAGTGGAATAATTTTATATTCACTTTTTAATAATTACTGATTCTACAATAAATACAAACAAGTGAGGGAGGCTACACTTTGTTTTTTATAGTTGTATACAAGCCAATGGGACAAATGGAAAACAGAAGGTGAATGCATAGTTTCTAAGAATCACAGAAATTGGTTGGAATCAAAGGCAAGTTTAGATCTTTGTCCTCAGAAACAGGGAACAATTATTCCAGCTGAAGAATCTGTATCATTCATTCACACTTGAAAGGGTGAATAAAGGAAAGGTCAAAAGCCAGGTGAATGGGGAAAAAATCAGATTAAAAAGGACCCAAAAAAAGGGAAGTAAAAGAGCTGGGGCAGACTTGGCCAACGGGGAGCTTTTAGTTGGTAGGTCAGCTGGAGGCAAAGACAGAATTGGAGCAGAGACATTCATCCTTGGATCTTGCGCTGTTCTCAAGTATTCTTACCATTATGCACAACTTTATTTCTAACACTTCCAAAAAATGAAATAACAAAACCCTGATCAACTTTGGATGGCTACTCTATAACTCACTGATACCCTTGACTGGGATCTATCCTGTTCTCCTCATCTACTCTGGGAGGCATTCTGTTAGAACAAACAAAAACCAGTTCTTCCTCTTTTGCATCAGCCTGTCTCCATCTTCTCCTAGGGTACAGTGCCAGACAGAATACCTTCCACAGCATTAAGAATTAACTTCTCATCTCCTTGGTCTTCTTTACAGAAATGGGCATGATCGTGCTTACAATGGAATAGAGTCAGGGCACTCAGATAGAGCCTAGAAGAGTTTGACAGGCAAGCAAGTGTCATGCCATTAAAATAGGATAAAGCCTTAAAATCTCTACAAAGAGAGGAGAATCTAAGTTACTCAGAAGAGATAAACCAAAGACTGAAAAGTTTTTCCTTAGGCTGTATCAGTAGCATGATTGCCAAGGGTCAGAGAAGTGGAAGAGGGAGAGAGACCAACAGATACCAAACTGGTGTGGAATAGGTTGGCACTAGTTTTCTATATAATATCAGGGTTGTATTCCATGCTGTATCAGGAACAAGAAGACAAAGGTGTACATAGAGATGAATAAAGGACATTACAATTTAACAATAGGTACAACACATACACTGGCCAAGAAAACTAGACCATATCACTCATGCCCATGACTTGGAAGTCCAAATGTGTTCAATTACTGGATTTTAGAGACATGGGGAAGTTCTATGAAAGAGGTAATAGGATTAGGAACACCCTTGAAGAATTCAGGCAATAGCTAGCTCTTTATCAATTATATATCAGTATTTCAATATTTGATTTGGTTACTGGTATGACCCTATTGATACATACAGGAAGAACATCAGTGTGTTGGAAGGTATACATCCTGTGTTGTGCTGGCATATGCTGCGTTAATGAGTATACAATACTGTAAAGGGGCTAGAGTATTATTACATCTATGTGTCCCAGGAAATATTGGGTGAAAATGGGTTAAATGAGCCATTTGATTAAAATCTCCAGATGGAAACTGAATTTCATTCTCCAAGAGCCATAGCTCTTACAGCCCCCAAATGTGTTAAGATACTAAATATGTGAATTGATGGCATACAAGTTTTAGAATAAATCTTGATGCCTAGCTTGAGTTTATAATTTCATTTCTCAATGATATTTAGAAATGTAAATAAACTACTATAAAGTGTCAGAATTATCAATCACAAATGGCATGCAAGTATTCATACTGCACCCACTACTGTATTTTAGTGGCCTAATAGTTACATTGTATTATTTGAACACATTTTATGTCCTTTGAACTCCTTTAAAGTACTTTGATCTATTTTTAAAATAAGAAAATAAAGGGAACTGGCATTTATTGAAAACTTTATTATGAGCTGGGCAATGTTCTCGGTGCGTTATGTTATCCCATTTTATCATTGCAATAACACAGCAAGGTAGATGTTTTATAGGTGAGGATATTGAAGGAGTTGAGACTGTTCTGTAAATAAGTGAAAGAGCAGTGGTTGAAACCTACTTGTCTAATTCTCTTTCTGTTAGATTCTGCCAGAAGCTAGAATATTTCAGTGTTTTTGTGGACCATGAAACTAAGCTAATTAAAGTGAACTTCACCTAGAATTCTTCAACCACTCCACAATGCCCAATAGTCACTAAAAAGTAGACACTTTTAGAAACATCTTCATCCTCAGTGAAACTTTTGGGCATTTGGGTTTATTTACCATTTATTGTAAATATCAATTTTACCAACCACAGACACTACACTTAATAGATCATTTCTTGTTCTGTAAATTGAAGAGAAATCCATGAATAGTCAGAAGAAATTAATTTGTGCAGACTGCCTGTAAATTCCTGACTTAGATGAGTCCTTGTAACTCAAGTAGGGGATAGAAACCACAGGGAGAAACATTTCCATTGAGAGCTACATTTAGAATATAACTGAAATGACAATATTGGTGAATGTACCTATGAGTGCATTGTGTTGCTTAGCATGACATATTTCTGTAGAAAGTTAAAAAAAAGATAAAGGGTCATGTATTATTAAATTGCAAAGAACACATGACATATAAAGGCTTATTTAAATTAAGGTACAATTTTCCAGGTCCTAGGAATAGCTGATTTTATCATTTCTAATACTAACATTGAACATTTTGCACTATTAGAGAGGACTGTTATAGAAATATTGACTAGTGGTAGCATGTGCGAGGCCTCAGGTTCAATCCCCAGCATCACACATATGAAAAAGAAGAAACATTGACTGATCTCCTATGCTGATAACCAGAATTTTCTTTGGGGTAGGGGTGATCAGGATGGAATCTATTCTAGAAACTTCATCCTCCCCAACAAGCTTTTACTTTTTGTTTGGGGCTTAGTTTTTCTCTCTCCATTCTTACATTTTCTAAAGTGAAGTTAACAGTTGTACAAAGTGGTAGCCCCCATTCTCCTTCCTGCACCAAATCCCTGTGGATCACTGCATTTCCTTCTTGTTGAATCACATCGCCAAATCTTTGAAAGATGTCCTAGGAAACATTTTTTCCTGCCACATCTCGTTGCTCTGCTCACGTTTTGTGGCCATGCTTTTCAAAAATCATTACCTCCCATGGGAACAAATTAATCATAAGTCTATTGCAATGTGCCTCAATCCATGACATTCTTGGACTGACATCTATTAATAGACTGAATATAAATAGGCAGAAATTTACACCCAATTAGAGGTGAAGGGAAATCTGGGGTTACAGGAAAATTTCCACTCACTCAGTATGCATGGCCTGTGTGATGGCTGAGTAACTGATGTAGCTGCCATTTGCTAAGATTTCACCTTATTTAATTTCCACTCAGACACTGCTAATTTGTGCAGAGCCTGGGGAATGACTTAAGACAGGATAATTAATTGGAGCACAGAATTTCTGAGAAAAAAATAAAGACAAAACTATTTACTTCTTTTTTTTTAAAGGTCTGGATAATAAGACCATATTGTGCTCCTTAAACTCTATAAATTTTGATATTCTGATTAAATTAAAATTACTAAGAATGTTATCTTTCATAACAAAAACGATGTAATCAAAATGTTAAGCTAAATGCATTGGCCACCCCTAAAAATCACAAATTAGTTTCAACCTGGGCTGAGTAAAATGAATCTGTAGCTTTGAAGAATGCGGAAAAGGCATGTTATAGTCATTGGGGGACTTTGATCATATACAGTCTAATCACTTCTGTTCAAAAAAATCTCATCTAAAATGAGAATGTTAAATCCCTAAGTTTCCACAGGATCTGATAGTGATTAGTTCAAGTGAATCAAAATTGCTGCTAAGAATTGATTATTAGGAAAATAAATCTAAAGAGAGATTGAGAAAATTAATGCAATGAATATTGTTATTCAGCCCAAACAGAGTAAGGAACATTTACTTAATCTGATGGTTTCAGAAAGAATTACTATCAGTATACACATACCTATCATATCAATTTTTAGTTTTTGAAGAATTCAAATGGAAAAAGAATTGTTTAAATTGTCCTGAACCTATTTCATTATGCCAAAAACATTTGAGATTTCATAGAACAATACCTCTCAAACTTTAATGTGCATTTGAATCACCTGGGGATCTTGTTAAACTGATGGTTTCAGATTTGGTAGATCTGAGGTGAGGCATGAGAGAGTTGCATTTCTGCTGTCAGTTCTTTGCCCAGAAGAACTGGCCATACTTTGGACAGGAAAGTTGTAGGGCATCCGGGGAATGATTAGGTAAATGTGTATAGGGATAAGCTAGTTAATATCATGTGCTGATTTACATAATACATGATAACTGGATGTGTAATACAGACACTGATGCAATCAAGAATGGTTAGAAAAGCAAAACTAAAGTACATGGAGAAGACGTTTGCTCTATACTTGCCTCTGCTACTAGTAACAACAACAATAACAACAACAAAACCTCCTAATGCATGTGTAGTAAATTTGCATTACACAAAGTAATTTTACACAGTTTGCATCACTTGATCCTCTCAAAAACTCTGTGAGGTAGGTCAAATAGATATCTGATTTTCATGTTCTCAGTAAATATTCTGAAATAGACTTAAGTAATCTGCACAAATTCAATTTCACATAGTTAGAAAACTGTGACTCAAACCCATATATTCTGATCACAAGAATCACAAAAAAATGTTCTTCCTAAAAACTAATTGTGTGATTTTGTATAAATCATATAATTTTTATAGTCATTTGATCACCTATAAAATGAGTGATTCAGAGTCCATTAGACCAGTAGCCATCAGCCCCCATGGCAATTTAATTATTTTAGGAAGACAAAAAATAATACTAGTAACCAGGTCCATCCCAAAACAATCGAAATAGAATCTCCAATAGTATTTGCTTGTTGATTTGTTATGAATTTTTTGAGTTTTATTTTGTTTAGATTTTCTTCTAAGTTGATCTGAATTCGTAGTGAATATTGAGAACCAATAAAATTATATAGCCACTAAATTCCCTACAAACAAAAGAATTTTACCCAGCCATAATAAAACTAGTTTTGTCCCTGTCTTAAAAAAGTATGAATACGTTTATCCCTGACTTTGTTTAAAATGTTCAACTATGATTTAGCAACCTTTTATTATTTCTTATACTGTCGCATGAGCTTTTAAAAGTTTATATTTCAGGTTATTCTTTAAAAAGTTATTTTTATTCAAAAAAGTAGAGACTTCAGTTTGCTCAGTGTATATTCTTACTCTGTGCATTAGCGATATCACAGAGTGTTCTTTTTATTCTTTGCATTTGATGCTGAATATATAGGGTTCTGCTGGAACTTTTATTAGGGTGGATGTCTGAGCCCCTATGTTTGCCTTCTTCCTGTTTCCTTTTTCCTCCTGTAACTGCTGTAATGTCAAAAAGTGTTTGGATACAAAGAGTGATTACATATGTGTTACATGATAAGATTCTTATGTAAGAAATTGATCATGTAATACTTTGGGGGAATATTCCATTTTAAGAGGAATTAAATTAAATTAAAGTACTAATTCCCACTAGATATAAAATTTTAGAATGACCACGTTGTTGAAAACAGGTAGTGTCATTTTTCTTTTATAGTATCTCTTACTTTCCTTCAGTTGTCATGAGATCATGAGGGCAAGATCAGTCAAGGGCTCACCCTAGAAGACTCTAGTCTGTTGATCATCTCTTGAAGGTGAATAAGACAAGAGGAGAACAAGTCTTTGATCATGGAAGGATCCAAGAGGGATTTGGGCCATCTTTAAATAATCCTGGAATGCTTTATCATCTGTGGCCTATGTGGGTTTTCAGTATCCATCCCTTTGGAAGCATCATAATTATGAGTGATGTTATGGGTCAATGAACAGTCTCTTGGGTCCTCTGAGAAGCGGTCAGAGTGTGAGGTATAATAGTGCAGGTACTTTAATTACAGTAGTGAATCCTGAGTCACATTTATAATATCCTCAAATGGAAATTACAATCATTCTTGAATCTTCAACTTTCTAACTTGGTGCTCCTACACTTCACAGATCTCACAGACAGCAAATTCTTTTGGTTCTAGAGATTCTGGATGTGTTTCCTATCTCCCTTCCTGAGGAACAGCATTGCCTGAGCCAAGATGTGCCTGGCTTCCCAGAAAATACCTGGCTATTTCTGTTCTTGGGAGGAAGTTACTGCATTTAGAAGGTATTAGACCTTTCTCCTATTCCATTAACTCTCCTATTTGCTTCTTGGGCCTGAATTTTCTAGTGCCTATGTCTGCAATATATAGCTATTTCCCCACAGGGGAAGTATGGCATTAGTGGATGACATTAAATAATAAGCTTATCAAATTGGTTGTACTCATTTGGAATTGATGATGTTTTATTAAAATTTCCAAGAACACTTGGCCATTAGCCTCAGAGCCATTAGCCCCACGTGACCATTAGTGGGTCTTCCTGATTCAACACATGCAATAACTTTCTCTTTTCAACTTGAAGAAAATGCAGATTTGTAGTAAGTTCGGGTTTTCAAATTTTAACTCTTTTCATGTCAATCTGAAAGCTAAATTTGATAAACATTGGAAACGTTTAAATATTAAGAACAGTAGAGATTTAGCTTTTCTAAAGAAAAAATTCTCATAGTAGAGTCTGATGACTGCCAGTATCACAGATTCCAATCCCAGAAAAATTGTCTTTTTGTAAGAGTTTAGATCTGAGTACAATCTAGGTCAAAATCATCTTTAGGTGTGTTTGGTATAAGAGTTAAACATCTGTTAGGAGAATGAGGTAGAAGAATAAATTAGTCATGCCTGTTCCACACTCTCTAGCCATCTGCATTCTTCCTTTTGCTTTAGGGTTCTGAGCTTTACAGACTATATGGAGAAAAGCCCCTTGTCTTTTAAATTCTGAAAGTTTGGCCAATAAGAAGCCCTGGAAGAGACCACAGGCAGCAATGAGGAAGTTGGGTTATCATGTCCCACAACTCCCTCCATGAAAGCTTGCTTCAGGATAACTGAGGTGTCTATGAAATGTTCTGCTCCATTCAGGATGACCTCCTTTAACGGACTCTCCATCTGGATGCCAGGGACCTCTTGTCCCACTTTTCTTCAGACCTAGGAGAGTTAGCAGCTTGTAGTTATTAGTCTTGTGGCTCTACATCTCCTTTTAATAACAAATGTAAATGTACTGTTTTGTTCAGTGATCCTGAATAATTCACCAGTGTTAACAAACTATTAAGTTTTAGTGGAAGGAATATCTGTTTACATATTGTGTCTGTGTTTTAGGTAAAAGAAACTATTAAATATGAATTTCATTAAACTGGAATTGTAGTACAAGGGATGGATAATATGAGTGGTGAGTAACAATGAGAAATAAGAAACTGCATATTTATAATACTCAAAGCTAATATCTAGTTGATATGCATTGACACAACCATATAGTTGATCATAACTGGCTTCCATCCTGATTGGAAAGGAATCTATATTTATATATAATATTTGGAATATCACTCTTTTACATTGGTACATTTTATTTATTGATCACTTGGTAAATTGTTCTTTCCACATCAAAATTGGCAGAGAAAAATTTTATTCCAGTCTTATAAAGCTTAAGAAAAACTGGAATACATTTTAGGGAATGAGAAATCAGTTTATTTAGATCCCAAACAAAATGTAGTAAAAGGCATTTTTTTATAGATAACATAAAAGATGATTAGATTATACTACTGACATTTTAAGGCAATGTTTTTCTTTTGATTCACTGTGTTCCAGTTTTTTGGAGTGTGTTTCAAATTAACTTCAAAGTTTTATCATGTTCAAATCAACTGGACTCAACTTGGTTCAGCATTTATCTCCAATAAATGGTCCATTTATAAATATTCTGTGTGTATGAACACAATAAGACATATACATAATAATACATTTAGCACAAACTTAGCTCTAGTTAATTATTGGCTAATTTCCAGGAACTAGGCAATTAATGTTTATCTTATTTAATTTTTTTTTTACAAAAATAAATATTTATTGTGTAGAATTATATTCTAGGACTTCAGAGAAGGATATTTAATATATTAAATATATTTAGTAACTTGCCTAAAAAATACCCAAACATTTAATTAGCATTAAACTGAGCTTTGCACTGAGATCTCTGTTATTCCAAAGCCCAAGTTCTCAACCATTACAATAAATTGCCTGCTTGAACTTTTCTGTGATTTAAAACAAATCTCCTGCTGTTGCACAAGGGTGTTCCAAAATTTTGTGGTGGTTAGTAATCAAAGTGGGAAGGGCTGCTTGTCATTGATTTAGCGGATGCTTCTTCTTCCTCAGTACCATCTGTATTGGTTCAGTAGATATTTCTGTGATGCCCATTAAACATGAGGTATGAAGCAGAGTCATCCAAGCATGAACTAAGGAGGTGACTGTAGGAATGTATAGAAAGAATTTATACAGAGGATTCATAATGACATTACTGACAAGATTATATAATTTAAAATTTTTGTGTAGGAAGGAAATTGATTATAATTTGGTCCAGTCTCTTCCATTCTGCATTAGTGAAATGAACATTTACATAAGTGGAATAGCCTTCCAAAAGGCACTGTGAGAAGTTAAGATAATTCTCAGTACCTGAGATCAGTAAAACAAGACTCCCAACCATGATTCCATTGAAACAGAAACCAACCAGCCAGGTGGACTATACTGGTGCACACCTGTAATCCCAATAATTTGGAAAGCAGAGACAGGAGGAACACAAGTTCAAGGCCAGCTTGGGCAACTAAATGAGACCCTGTCCCAAAACAAGACATAAAAAGGGATGGAAATGTATCTCAGTGGTAGAGTGCTTACCTAGCATGCACAGGCACCTGGGTTTCATACCAGTACCTCCATAAATAAATAGATAGATAGATAGATAGATAGATACATAGATAGATAACGTAAAATAAACCAACATATTTTTGTAAAAATTTGGTCAAGATTATTTTATAATTAACATAATGGATAAATATCATGTACATGATATTTGAATTTTTTCAATTGAATTTTTGTTGAATAAAATTTAGTTTCTAAGTGAAGCTCTGAGCATACTTTTAGAATGAAGAAAAATAAAAGAAATGGTCCCCTTTCTTCTCTCATAGCAATATTATATGAGCTTTAATTTTAGTTAAAATATTCAAAGATTTTGCCAATTTTCCTTTATATTAAAATCACTTTTCTTTTGAAGCACCTACTGTGTCATCATTCGTGTCACTTCTTTTTCTTCAATTGGTAAATGATAGATTCTACATCATTTTAATTTTATCTGTAATTACACAAACTCAACAATCACATCTGACATCCCAGGGTTTCATAGAATTCTGCATCTTTGCAAGATTTGATGTTTTGCTTTGAAACTAATTTGAATCATTTGCACTGTATTGCCAAACATAAAAGAGCCTGACCATTGAAATAATGCAGAATATGAGAAATAGTGTCTATTGTTAAGTGGGTAGACATGTGTAAAAAGAGGTTAATTTTTACAAGTGCTTAGACATTGGTGAATATTTTTATGTATGCATTTGTTTCCCCATATGATCTTATCACTGTAAGGATTTGGAGTGCTTTTTTTTTTTTTGGTAGTAAGGATCACTTAAATATGTATGTGTTATGAATTAGGTATTTTCATAAATATTTGCCTATCATTTATACTGCAGAGTATATGAATATGCATGTTTGACATGAAGGTGATTGTATATAAAAATAGCTATTAAAATGAAAACTTCAGTTTATGCTAAAACTCTGAAAGCAAAACATGAATTTTCAAAATTCTTGGCAGCCTATAACAATGTCTCTTTGAAATTTATCTTTGGATTTCCATTTCTCAGTTCAGTTAATAAGCAAAATGCCAAATTTTTAGCTATTACTATTGATTTTTTAAATACACTAACTGCAATCTTAAGGTTAGATCATTATTGTGATACTGGACTATGCATAGCTTTTTAAAAAAATAACTTCAAGGTAAATATATTGGGACATTTAAATATCTGTGTTGACACTAGCAGAAGTTGCTCAGATAGATACCAGTGTACTTCATTTGTCCTCTTCCTGAGTTCAGTTAAAAAGAAAAATAAAATTGAACCTTTCAAAATTCTTCTGCACACCAGTTCTTCCTTGAGATCTTTAGGACAGCATTTGCTAAATGGAAAGTAGTTTCAAAATCTTGTGTTTCCCTTAAATATATCAAGAGTATTTCTTAAGAACTGGAAATCAAATGTATTTTAGGGGCTCATTGTTTTATGTTTTCTCCTTAGCCTATATCAAGGATGTGTGTGTATATGTGTGTGTGTGTGTATTTGTGTGTGTGTGTATTTGTGTGTGTATGCCTAGGGATATACACACACATATACACATGCTCATATTATTTACAACACATATGTATTTAGACTGCCCTGACTTGTTTTTAATTCTAAGTCCATTGTTTTTGAAAATAAAAGCTGTTTGTAATATAGGTGCAACCATCAAAGAGCATCTTAGACGAAAATGCTGTCCATCTCTGTCTTTGAACTACCAGTGTTCTGTTGCTCATAGCCTTAATTACTGTACACAATGGAAAGATCAGACTTGGCCTTGCAACTAGTTCCTTCCATTTGCGCTGGATCAAATTCTCTCCTTCTCATTCCTGCTGGCTCCTAAGAGATCTGCAAAGTTTTTCCATATTCTGAAAACTTAGTGACTGATAAACACAGGCAGAGAAGGAAGTTAGTAGATCAAAGATTTCTTCCCAAGACCTGACCCACTGCCTAGAGGGCACTTAATCATGCATCCTGACTCTGGTGATAGAGTTTGGTGTCCACTTCTTTGCCACTTTATCATAAGAAGAGAACCCAAGGAAGTGTAATGTATTTGTTGGATAAAATTACTAACTTTTTAAGTTATCTCATATTTGAGATTAAAGGGATCAGAGAAAAGCAAAATTAGGGATTTTAGCTTTTCTTCTTCATATGTTTATTTCTGAAATGGCAATTTCTGTGTTTTAGGCCTGTTCCATCTGTTATGAATGGAAGAACATGGAAAACTAGATTTAGCTATCAGGGACATGAGTGATTCATTCTCTGTGATTAAAATATATGCCTGTATACTTCCCCCCCCAATCCATGGTATTCTGGGTACTCGTGTGCCTAAACAAATTAATATTCTATTTTCAACAAACTCATTTGGAGCATAGAGGCCATTCACAGAACAGTCAAAAGTCTATGGAAAACATAAGCAGAACAATTATGAGAAGAAACATTTTCCAGCTAACAGTTATTAATTGTTTGATATGAAATTTTACAGAAATTAAAAAAATATATTTCTCAAAGTAACAAAACAATCTTCCCTTCACTTGACCCTAGTCCTCACTGACCTTCTATTGGTGGATGTTTGGTCACAAGGAGATGTAGCTGATGGGGTTTGAAAGCATCACCACTGCAAATCATTGGGAAGATGGCAGGAGGGGCAGGGCAGGTTTTGAATTTCTTGGACTCCCACATAAATTCTTTGAAAAGGAGCTAAATACCAAAATCAAACTAAGACAAAAGTTATCCAGATAAACCTCAAAATACAAATGGTAAGGGCAAGTCACCAACAGTTGTAAAACATATTTGGTATCAGAAAGAAGAATACGATGGAAAGTATTATGGACCTAAGTACAAATCAGAGAACCCTCAAAATAGCTACTAGGGAGGAGTTTATTGGAATGGTTGACGGACTAGTTTGAGAATGGCAGCTACAATTGAAAGGGTTTTGCCCACCCTGAGAGTGGGTCCTGAGCAAGGACTGAGGGAGCTAGATGAGTCCTAAGTCTGTGAATCTCAAAAGTGAACAATTGCATCTCCCTCACAGGACTGGGCACCCTCAGAAAACTGCCAGCAAAGGGATCAATATGGGGCAGGAAGGACAATAGAGATGGAGAAAAAAGAATGTGCAGATAGAAGGAAAGAGAGACAGGAAGGCTCAGAGTGCAAGCTGCTAGATTTCTTTTTTTTTTTTAAACAACCTAGAAACAAAAGAAAATGAATCCCTACGAAGTTAGAAGAGCTATCTTGAGTTTACTTTTAGAAGTTTGGGAAAAGCAATTTCACATAGACAGGAGCATCTGATGGGTATCAAAGTGAAATCTTGTACAAGTATATTACACAAAGAAAGGGAGAATAAGTAGCAATGTATCCTTAGACACAGCAGGAATAAAGACACAACTTCAAAACAGATTAAAACTATAACCTGCTCCAAAATGACTATATTAAATAAAATTGATGTAAGACATCAAAGAATACTATAAATTATTGCTTCGAAAATTTGGAGATGAGGGGCTCACACATGGGGAAAGAATGTCTTCTTTGATATAAGGAGAGTAACTAAGAACAGAGTAGGGTCGAAGAGCATGAGAAGAAGATTAACATTAAACAGGGATGAGAGGTGGGAGGGAAAGGGAGAGGGAAGGGAAATTGCATGGAAATGGAAGGAGACCCTCAGGGTTATACAAAAGTACATACAAGAGGAAGTGAGGGGAAAGGGAAAAATAATACAAGGGGGACAAATGAATGACAGTAGAGGGGGTAGAGAGAGAAGAGGGGAGGGGAGGGGAGGGGAGGGGGGATAGTAGAGGATAGGAAAGGCAGCAGAACACAACAGACACTAGTATGGCAATATGTAAATCAATGGATGTGTAACTGATGTGATTCTGCAATCTGTATATGGGGTAAAAATGGGAGTTCATAACCCACTTGAATCAAAGTGTGAAATATGATATATCAAGAACTATGTAATGTTTTGAACAACCAACAATAAAAAATTAAAAAAAAAAGAAATAAAAGCAAAAAATAATTTCAGAAGTGAATACTAATGTGTAAGAAATACAAGATGGAATAAACATAAAACATAATGCTCATATTAATTATCTACTGATGCACAAAATAAATCACCCCAAAATTCAGCGGTGTCAAAAACAACAACAATATTTACATTATCTCACAGTACCTACAGAGCAGAAACTGAGCATGGTTTAATGGGGTGCTCAGAGTCTCTCCCAAGACTGAAATCAACATGTTACCTTGCTAAAGACATGCCAATTTCAATATGGGAAGGGTCAGCTTTTAACTTACATATGTATCTATTGCAGTTCTCAGTTATATATATGATAGTATCAAAATCTGAATTTAAAATTCTAGCTATTTTTTTTGTATTTCAAAGTAAATAATTCATTTTAATGTTTTGTTAGTGAAGTATAGTTTTACATAATTATGTTGTTCATTTTGACATATTTTGACATAATTCGATCCATTTCAATCCACCTCTTACCTCCTCTCCTCCATTCCCCTGATCCCCCACCTCTAGTCTATTGATCTTCTATTATTTTTAGGGTGCATTATATTCATACAGAAAATTGGAATCCATTGTGATATATTCCTGCATGCACATAGCATAATTTGATCAATTTTGTTCTGCAGTTCTTCCCCTGTGCCATCCTTCCTTCCTCCCCATTGACCCCATTCCTCCACTTTACTCTTCTCCATTTTATTTTCATAATATCTCTCCCCACTATTTGTTTTCTTAATTTCTATCTGGCTTTTGCATATGAGAGAAAACATATTACCTTGACTTTTGTGTCTGCTTCATTTCACTTAGCATGATGATTTCCAGCTCCATCCATTTACCAGCATATAACATAATTTCATTCTTCCTTATGGCTGAGTAAAATTGTATTGTGTGTACATGCCATATTTTCTTTGTCCACTCATTTATTGAGAAACATCTAAGCTGGTTCCATAACTATGATTTGTCATGGGTGAGTGTTTTAAAGTTTTTCAATGTGCTACCTAAAACTCAATAATATGCTATTGGAGATAAGAGTACCACACTTTGGTAAACATTTGTGCAGCACGTAGTAAGGGCTCAGTAAACATTAGACAATTATGACAGGGACTGGAAAGGGATCATAAATGGAAATCTTCAAAACTACCCCTAATATTGGAAAATTAAACACAGTTAATGGCATAAATAGTGACTCATGGTAAGACATTGTGATGTGCAGAAGTTAGGTGAAAATGTTGACAATGGAGGTAGGACTCTGTGCAGGTGAGTTTTTTGAGTATTGGTGTGTGCCCTGGAGGTAGCCCTTCACTTGACCTTTCACCCTATTCTGTGAAGATGAATGGTGCTTGTCAAAGTCGAACACTATCAGCTCTCTCTAGCTTTATGTCAATTTTCAACATGCCAGGATGAAATATTATAAGCAATAGTCGCTCATAAATTATTTGAGAGTATTTATTTTTTTCTATTTCAAAATAAGTCCTTAATATGGTAGTGAATGAGATGTGGATGCTGCTATTAATAGGTACTAGCATGTGTTGCTTTCTTATACAATTAATAGGTGACTGTGTAATCATTTGTCAGACAGCATCCTTTGCTGAGAAGACATGTACATCACCAATAACTTTGCACAATTAGGTTATAAATAGTTCTTTTGTGAGATTATAAAAATGACAAAAGTGAAAAGTATATGAATATATACATATTTTTAGTTCATTGAAATTTGTCCTAAACAAAAAGAAAGAAAGGTAACTGATCTATCTATCTATCTATCTATCTATCTATCTATATACACTTGGGGCTTCAGAGAACAGATAGCACCAATAAAATGTTACTTAAATACAGTAAAATGTTTCTGGTGCCAGAATAGAGGATACTAGCAGGAATAAACAGGTGAATAAGATGAGGTCCATGCTGTAAGAGGAAAAGTAAAAAAAAATGTTTTTCCCCTTAGCAGCTGGTTCCTTTTCAAAAGTCCCTGATGATTGGAATTGGTGGGGCTTGAGTACTTGGCTAGGTTATAAAGTGAATTGTTTAAAGACAGCCTAATTTAAATCATATACATCTTTTTTCCTTACTTCTTTTGCACTATAGTTTCATTTTTTTTCTTCCATTTTTTTGAACCTTCTTTCTGTGGACGTGTAGAGGAAATTAAGTCTTCACATAGCGTTCCCAAAGTCTACAGTTAGGCCTTTCGTCTGTTCCTATTTCTCCATCGCTAGATACCACAATAGCCATCTATACAAGAATGTTTCAATGGTGAGATGTGAGTTATAAATGAAATTTAAAATGCCTCTCTGCACCAAGGGGAAATCAATCATTGCTCCTGGGGATTGGAAGCAGATCAACATGATGGGCAGATGAGAGTGGCTCTTTGGAAGTTGAAAGGGATCAGAGATTTTCTTCATCTACAAGCAGTGGCTAGCCCTCACTCATTACAGTTCAACCTTTGACTGCATTTTCTTCTCTAATGTGCAAAGATCTCCTCTCATGTGTGAGGCTCTTGTTTAAAGCTATGAATGCCTCTGGAAAATATTTTGTCCATCACCACCCCTAGAAGACACCTACTTGTCGTTAAGATCTTAACTTAAACATTACTAAGATTATTTTATGATCCTGAACATATACACATGCATCTTACATATTTATTTCAAATGACTTACTAAGATTGCAATTAACTACTTCAAAACATGGCTTTTAATTTCATGTTTTTACCTCTGCCAGGGAACAAGTGTCCTGAGGACACCGCAGTAGTCTCATTTGGTACTTGAATTGCAATCTGAGCTCAATGAAGTTTTTTGAATTAAAGAAATAGTTAAATGGTATTCACTCAGTGGCATATAGGAAAATTCCTTCTTGGCGAGGTACTGCTGCAATAAATGGAAGCAGAATATAGCAGGAAAAAAACCAATTTGATTTAGAGCCAGAATATTTGGGATCAAGTGCCAGGTCTGTTCATTTTTTAGCTATGTGCTGGGACCAAGGCAAGCTAAGGGTTAGGTCCTTCAATTGTAACATAAAGATACCTTCCTCAAACAGCTGTTTTAGATAACCATTTGACTATTAAAATATATAGATAAAAGATTTTTCCAATAAAAATGGTATATTATATAATATTGTCCATACAGGGAGAAACCTGCAGAGTTTGCAAATGTTTATTAATATCCCAAATACAATTGATAAAAATATAGGAGAAAATGATGATTTTTTGCTACTCTTACAATTCTGTTTAAAAGCTCAATAAAGAAAGAACAGTAGTCACAAAACCTTCCAAGCTTGCAGGAGCTTCATACATTATACTTATCAAATTTCAGGAAGTATACTGCTAATATCTAGGTGGTCTGAGCTTCTTTCTCTTTCTGTTTGCTGTTTACAATGCCAATGTTGAAGGCTAGAAATTAAAACCTGATCTTAGATAAAATGAAAAGTTTTAATTCATTTCAAAAAGCAATTGTTCAGGGGCTAGGGATGTGGCTCAAGCGGTAGCGTGCTTGCCTGGCATGCTCGGGGCACTGGGTTCGATCCTCAGTACCACATAAAAATAAAACAAAGATGTTGTGTCCACCGAAAACTAAAAAATAAATATTAAAAAATTCTCTCTCTCAAAAAAAAGCAGTTGTTCAATATGGTCTTATGCATAACTCTGTATGAGATTTAAGAAGATATTGAAAAAGTGCAACAGAAACCGATTTCATGAGAATCTATTTCAAATAGGGATTCAGAGAGGGCTCTAAGGCAGGTCCACAATGCTTCCTTATGTTCAACCCCATTCAGCGGAGCAGTCTCAGAGGACTCTGGCTGCTTCTGGAATTACATACTCCAATAGCATTTGTGAAAACCAAGTGATATTGGGTCCTCAGCTCCAACTGTACTAGAAAGTACAGTTTTCCCTCAGTATCCTATTGGTTCGAGGACCCCCCTGCAGACAACAAAATTTGCAGATGTTCGAATCCCTCTTATAAAATAATATGGTATTATTATTACATATATATATATATATATATATATATATATATATATATATATATAATCATCTCTAGTTTACTTATAGTTCCTGATATGTTGCTAATGTTGTGTAAATAGTTAATACACTGTATCATTTAGAAACAAGAAATATTGCATAAAAATCTGAATGGGCCAGGTAATAGAAGTTCAGAATCATTTCTATATGGGAGATTTATGTATAATAATATATACTTACATTTATAAATCACTTCACAGACCATAAACCAGATGTGCAACCCAATCAATAAATGAACCAACAGGTATTTCACAAAAGAACAAATGCACGTGGATAAACATACATAAAAATAAACTGTTGAAGACTTTAGAAATCAGGGAAATGCAAATGAAAACTACACTGAGATTTTATCTCACACCAGTTAGAATGGTGATCATCAAAACTACAATGTTGGTGATGATGTGGGAAAAGTTGACACATATATATATATATATATATATATATTGTTTGCAGGACTACAAATTAGTACAAACACTTCGAAAAGCAGTATGGGGATTCCTCAAAAGACCAGGAATGGAACCACAATATGACACAGTGATTCCACTCTTTGGTATTTATCTACAAGAGCTAACATCAGCATACTGTAATGATACATGAATATCAATGTTTCTATCAGCATAATTCACAACAGTCAAGTCATGGAACCAGCCCATGTGCTCATCAGGAGATGAATTCAATCAGGAGATGAATAAAGAAAATGAGGTACATACCCACCAGTGGAATTTTACTCAGCCATAATGAAGAATGAAATTTTGTCATTTGCTTGTAAATGGATGGAACTGGAGAACGTCATACTAAGTGAAATAAACCAGATTTAAAAAGTGTAGGATAGAATGTTTTCTCTTATACACGGAAGCTAGGGAGAAATAAGGAATTAAAAAATGGGGAACCTCATGAAAATAGAAGAAAGAGCAGTGGAGTAAAGGGAGAGGGAGGAAAGATGGGTAAAAGGAGGAACAGCAGAATGAAATTAGCCAAACTATGTCATGTGCATCTATAAACATATCACAATTAATTATACTTTTATGTATAACTATAATGTACAAATTTAAAAACATAAAATTATTAAAATATAAAGAACAGACATTAAATGTTTGATTAAAATTAACTGTGTGTGTGCATTTGTTGTTCTTTGTATTTCCTTTATTCTCACAAAAATCAATACAGAAAGTTTCAAAAGAAATTTGGGAACATGTATATACTAAATCTAAATCGATAAAAGTTGCTATTTTGCACATTTAACTCATCTTACTAAATTTAACATTATTTTAGGAATAGCTGTTAAGAGATACATGAATATATAAGATGATTACTATTAAGGTTTAGATCTGGAGTGTCCCCCAGATGCTCATGTGTTGAAGGCTTGGTCTCCAAGGAAACAATATTTAGACGTGGAGTTTTAGCAATGTGATTTTATTATTAGAGACCAGACCTCCTCAGTGGATTAATCCATTGATAACTGAATGGACTACTGGGAGGAGGTGTGGGTTATGGAACATGGGGTCTAGCTGGAGGAAGTATGTCCCTGGGGATGTGCTCTGGAAGGGTAATTCTTGTCCCTGGCTCATTCCCTCATTCCCTCAAATTCATCCCCTCTCCCCTTCCCTCTCTCTGCCAAAAGGAGGAAAAAATTATGGCATTTGCTGGTAAATGGATAAATGGATAGAACTGCAGACTATCATGCTAAGTGAAATAAGCCAGATTCAGAAAGTCAAGGGTCAAATGTTTTCTCTCCTATGCAGTTAGTTAGAACAGAATAAGGAAATTAAAAAGAGGTGTGTCCCATGAAAACAAAAGAAAGGTTAGTGGAGAGGAAAAGAGGATTGATGAGGAGGGAAGAGGGATGGGGAAAAGGAGGAACTGTGAAATTAAATTGACCAAATTTTGCTATGTACATATATGAATATACCACAGTGAATTGTACATTTACGATAGCTCTAAAGCACCAATTCAAAAATAATAAATAAATAGAATGAAGACCAATAGAGAAAGGGCAACAGCAGGAGGGAGGCAGAAGGGAAAGTGTTAAGCACTGGGACTAAAATGGAACAAATTATATTCTATTCTTACATGAATAGGACAAATGAACCCCACTACCATGTATAACTGTAATGTACTAAAAACACTAGAAAAGAAAATAAAACACCAAACATTTCACAAAAGCCTATTAGAATTAATTTTTTTAAAAGAACAGATTTATAGCAGTATTTGGTCATATTTTGTTTGTTCTTCATAGCTATGCCAAGGTATTGGCAGGAATTGATAGTCTGTATTTTACAATGGGGTAGCCCACTGTGAAGAGCTTAGTGGATTCCCTGCTGTCATCCACACATTTGTGAATATTTGAACAGGAAATTGGATTCTATATCCACTCACTCTCTGACTGTCCAGCTGTTGCTCTGTGGATGGATCTTCATTGCAATGCAATTAGGCACAGCAGCAAGTTCAAGCCTGGAAAGATTCCTTAAGATAATTCAATCACAGCCTCTCTTGGGGTTTTATTCTGCTTTGTTTTGATCAAGGGATTAACTATAAAAAATACCTTTGACTGCTTATTTGTCTTTGACTCTCTGGGGAAGTATGTTGTGAAACAAAATTTTTCTTCTTGGATCAGTGGGCTGTGGACAGGATAAAAAGCTAGCTTGTTTATCTATTTGCTTCTTTAGATGTGCAATATCCAAATTCACTCAGAACTGGTTGACCAGAAATCTACAGGTTGGAATCAAGGTACAGGATGGTATTATGAGTTTACACTTCAACTTCTCTATCAACTCCAAACAAGCAATGAAAGAATGAGAAAATAATTAAGATAAAATAAACTCCTAAGAAGAAAAATAAGGCTAAGTATGTGGCTCAGTGGTAGAGTGCTTACCTAGCATGCACAAAGCTCTGGGTTTGATCTCCAGCACCAAACAAAGTAGTAAGAGGAAGAGAAGGTGGAGGAAAAGTGGGAAGAGGTAGGTTTATTCTGTATGGACCAGAAAAGAAACAGAACCTTATAGTGATGTGTTATACCTGCAGTACTCTGGGTCTGAAGCAGGAAGGAATTGTTTCTCACAGAGCTGTAAGAGCTAAGTTTCAGTGAGCATGACAGGAAACCAGAGCCAAGTTAATTGTGTAAATCTTGGAGCAGGTGCAGGACTCACCAATCTCTGAAATAAGATTCAAGAAAAATTATGACTGCTCCTAGGGATATGGCTTATGTACAATTCACACAAATGTTAAAGGATGACAGGTTCTAAAATTTAACTACCATGCATTTAGTGACTGATTTTGAGAAAAGTTCCTAGTCAGAAAACTGGAAACTTGAGCCATTATAAAAGTTGGTTATGGGATGGAGTTCCCTTGGCAACCAGAGGGTGTCCCTGAAAGCAGGTAGGATTTCTGTAGCAACCAGAAACAAACAAACAAACAAACAGAATTTCCTTCATTGAGGGAAGAAGAATGGGCAGAGGCTTGATGGAGAGAGTGAGTCTATGTCTGTACCCCATGCAGAGATCCAGGGAGGTGATATGCCTCACCTAGGAAATAGCTGTGCATTCATTCAGCAGATGAGTTTATCCACAGGCTGTAGATATTTCCCAGTCCCCATCCAGAGAGGAAATAGCAAAGAAGATCTTCCAGAATCATGAAGGCCAGAATGATAACTGTGCCCTTGAGACCAATGAGAGATGATCATTTGGGATATGAACAAGGGAAGACTTAAGAACCATTCCAATTCCTCCCAGGACACCTGGGAGGAATGTCATACAAAATGGAGACTCTGATTTTACTGATTCTTTGTTCCTGCTCCTCTAAGGAATTGTGGATATGAATAAAAATTATATTGGCTTAAAGGAAAAAAAAATGATCTACCTTGCTGAAGATTAAAACCAGATTCTAATTCAACGAGTCAGTTGAGTCAAGTATGGTGCTGCCCTACTTTGAGGTTAAAGAAATAAAGGATGAATCCTGACAAGCCAACCACTCAGGAGTGCTGGGGGTCCAGCTACTACATTGAAACTGCTCCTGTCCTGGCTGAGATTTGGCTCTATTTGTTGGTGGTTTTTGCTGTGGCTTAAAACTTGAATGAGGATGCCTCTGGTCCTCTGGCTGGCTGAGATTTCCAGAATGGCAGCCAGGGCAGCAATTTCGGCAATTTATTCCCCGTGGGTCCCCTTTCCCTTGTTACAGGGAATCCTGTTTCCTGCCTTCATTCCTAAGGCTGAGATTTCTTTCATTAGCCCTTTTCTCACCATCTTTCCTGAGATGATATAAAGAGAATCACCAATTTATATCCAAATTTGTGTTGTTGTGGAAATTCACTCAGTACAAGAGTAAAATTAATTAATACTATTTTTATTTGGTATTAACAATCTATCCCTCATCCCCTCCATGAAGACAAATTTGTTCCAGGCAGCTCACAGGAATTATTCTTCACCATGCCATCCCTGGCCCTTATTATCTCTGCATCACTTATTGTGTGAGAGTTGGCCACATTTTTAGTAGCCTGTTGGTATGCCTAACTTTTAAAATTCTTGAGGAAAAAGAGAACCAAAATCTTAGTCTTTTGCATCCCCCTTGTTCCTAAAATCTTTGTATATGGTATAATTGAGAGCTCTTCTTCCAAATCCTTTTATGACTCTATCTATCTATCTATCTGTCTGTCTATCTATCTATCTATCTATCATCTATCTATCTGATGGCCAGTATGAAATCACTAAAGGGTTGTTGACTTATTGGGGTGTCTTTATTAACAAGTTTCAGTAATAGACAGGCCCTGATGAAACTTGCTGCTCTCCACTCTCAGCCTAAATACAGAATTCCTTTTCTTACCCCTGTCCAGGTTTGCCTGGAAAGAAGGAGAGCTGGCCTCCTGAGGACCCTTGGGGTCTATTGGATATGTCTTTGATAATTTTAACAAAACAACAATAACAACGAAAACAAGATGAGGACTAAAGGGGCTCTGTAAGATTTTTGAAATAGTGAATCATTTATATTTGTTTTCATAGAATTATGCTCAAATAATCAATTAGAAGCATATTGTTAAAATATGCTAGAATCTGTAGTTTTAAGTTTTGTGTTTATTTTTCTTTTTATTGTGATGTAAAATCACCAGGGAAAAATAATTTAAGAAAAAAACCCTCCCATATTTGGGGAAAGAAAAGACAATAGTGTATTTCTAGGGCCTCAGCAGATTTGGGAATATGGGAGAGGGAAGTAAATATATTTTCTCCTTGAGGCTAACAAGAATGAGTTAAAGTTCCATTAGTCAGAAAGCAAGGGGGTGAAGGTTGATGCTTGGAGCTGGGGTCTGTGGTGAAAATCCTGGCTTCCTGAGACTGTCAGGTAGGGAGCTGGGGTGCACAGTACCTGCATGGTCCTTGTAGGCCTCCGTACATTAGCAATGGGAAGATTGCCTGACGAGAAGAAGCCCAGATGCCCTGGGTAATGGAAAGCCAGGACGTTTGGACAATCTTAGAAAGGGAGAAATGTTCACCAATAATGACTGGTGTGGATGATTTGTCAACTTTAGCAAATCATTCAAGCACAGAGCTAGGACTAAAAAGACACAGCTCGGCCTAGAACAAGCACGTCTTCTTTCACATCTTAAATAAGCAGAACACAGTGTAAAGAGCCAGGCGTGGTGGTGCACGCCTGTAATCCCAGTGGCTCTAGAGGCTGAGGCAGGAGGATCAGGAGTTCAAAGCCAGCCTCAGCAAAATTGAGGCCCTTAGCAACTCAGTGAGACGCTGTCACTAAATAAAATACAACATAGGGCTGGGGATATGGCCTCAGTGGTCCAGTGCCCCTAAGTTCAATCCCTGGTAGCCTCCCCAACAAAAAAAAAGTAAAAAAAGTAAAAAAAAAAAAAGAGAGAGAGAAAACAGTGTAAAGTATATCATTATGAAGATTGGGAACACATTATATTTTCAAAAACAGCCCATATTTTAAGCTAATAATTTTATACTTAAGAAGTGCTCAAATCTCAGTTCTCAGTTCCCAAGGAAAATGGAACTTTTTTTTTTTTTTAACTTAACAATGTATCTCTGGCTTAACCCCTTCACTTGGATTTACTTTTATTTCTGAAGTAACTTCCCTGTGGGCACTTAAAGATCTTCATCTTTCTTTAAAATTTCTAAGGTCTTAAAATTGAATAATCAACCACTAAAGGTAACTGCATATTCACAGCCCCTTCCATGCTAAAATCTTTGAATTATTTAGAAATGAATACTGTCATGGTCTGAATGTATTTCCCTCAAATTCTTACGATGCAATTTCATCTCTAATGTAATAGCATTCAGAGCTGCAGCAGTTTACAGGTATTTTTAAGTCATGAATGGGATTAGTGACCTTATAAAAGAGATGTGAGGGAGTCATTAGTCCTTCAGCCATGTGAAGATGCTCCAGGATGTGCCAGCTGCTAGGCAGAGAGCAAGGCTTCAACCAGACACAGAATCCTCCTGCACTTTGATCTTGAACTTCACAACCTGCACAATTGTGAGATATAAATTTCTGTGGTTTATAAGTTACCCCATCTAAGATATGTTTGTTATAGTGGAGGGTATGAGCTAAGATAGAAACCATGGCTGAAACTATAAAACTTCTTGAAGAAAACATAGGGGGAAAAGTTTCATGTTGTCACTCTTGGCAATGATTTCTTGAATATGACACCAGAGAAGCAAAGGTAACCCAAGTAGAAGTAGACCACGTGGGACACATCAAACTTAAGGGCTTCTGCATAGCCAAAGGAGCTTGTATCAGTAAAAAGGCAACCTATGGAATGGAAGAAAATATTTGCAAACATACATCTGATAGAGGATTAATATCTGCAATACATAGGAAAAGCTTAGAAGCTAATAGCAAAATTAAAAAAAAAATAGCCAAATAAAAAATGGACAAAGTACCTAAATGGAAATTTCTCTTGAACAAATGACCAACAGATAAATAAAAAGATGTTCAACATCAGTAACTACAGTGTATATGCAAATCAAAACCACAATGAGATATCACTTCATAACCATAAGGTTGCCTAACACTAACAAAAACCAAAGATAGTAAGGATGTGGAAATTGGAACTTTTTTAAAAATTTTTTATTGTTGGTTGTTCAAAACATTACATAGTTCTTGATATATCATATTTCACACTTTTATTCAAGTGGGTTATGAACTCCCATTTTTACCCCATATACAGATTGCAGAATCACATCAGTTACACATCCATTGATTTACATATTGCCATACTAGTGTCTGTTGTATTCTGCTGCCTATCCTCTACTATCCCCTCTCCCCTCCCTTCCCCTCCCCTCTTCTCTCTCTCTACCCCCTCTACTGTCATTCATTTCTCCCCCTTGTATTATTTTCCCCTTTCCCCTCACTTCCTCTTGTATATACTTTTGTATAACTCTGAGGGTCTCCTTCCATTTCCATGCAATTTCCCTTCTCTCTCCCTTTCCCTCCTACCTCTCATCCCTGTTTAATGTTAATCTTCTTCTCATGCTCTTCAACCCTACTCTGTTCTTAGTTACTCTCCTTATATCAAAGAAGACATTTGGCATTTGTTTTTTAGGGATTGGCTAGCTTCACTTAGCATAATCTGCTCTAATGCCATCCATTTCCCTGCAAATTCTATGATTTTGTCATTTTTTAATGCAGAGTAATACTCCATTGTGTATAAATGCCACATTTTTTTATCCATTCGTCTATTGAAGGGCATCTAGGTTGGTTCCACAGTCTTGCTATTGTGAATTGTGCTGCTATGAACATCGATGTAGCAGTGTCCCTGTAGCATGCTCTTTTTAGGTCTTTAGGGAATAGACCGAGAAGGGGAATAGCTGGGTCAAATGGTGGTTCCATTCCCAGCTTTCCAAGAAATCTCCATACTGCTTTCCAAATTGGCTGCACCAATTTGCAGTCCCACCAGCAATGTACAAGTGTACCCTTTTCCCCACATCCTCGCCAGCACTTGTTGTTGTTTGACTTCATAATGGCTGCCAATCTTACTGGAGTGAGATGGTATCTTAGGGTGGTTTTGATTTGCATTTCTCTGAGTACTAGAGATGGTGAGCATTTTTTCATGTACTTGTTGATTGATCGTATTGGAACTTTTGTATGCTATTGGAAAATTGTGCAGCAGCTATTTCTATTTCTATTTTTATTTAGTATTTACAATAGTATGGAGGTTTCTCAAAGAAGTTAAAACAGAACTACATATGATGCATCAAAACCATTTCTGGGTACTTAAAAAAGAACCGAAATCACAATATTGACAAGATAGTTCTACCCCTGTGTTCATTGAAATAGTATTAACAATTATTCAGACATGAAACCAATCTGCATGTCATCCATGGATCACAGGAAGTATGGTATATGCATGCAATGGAATATTATTAAACCTTAAAAAAGAAGAAAATTATGCTACATACAATATGTATGAATCTTGAAAATATTCTGCTGAGTGAAATAAACCTGTGATTGAAGGAATATATATATATATATATATATATATATATATATATGTGTGTGTGTGTGTGTGTGTGTGTGTGTGTGTGTGTGTATTTGAGGTACTTATATGAGGTATTTAGAATTGCCAAACACAGAGAAGTAGAGTAGAATGTTGTTTGTCAGGGTTTGGTGGGGGATGGAGGAAATATGAAGTTGGTATTCAACTACTATAAATTTTCAGTTAGACAAGATGAATAATGTATGGAGATATGCTGTATTACATTTTTCCTATTGTTAATAATATTGTATAATTAAAGTATTGTGAAGGGGGTAGATAGACTTAACCCAATTTAAAAAGAATGAAAGAAGAGAGAGAAGTGGATACTCTGAATAACAAAAAACCTTGGATAACTAGGTTGCCATTTTAATTCAGTTTCCTAATTATCTCTGTAGACCTTCTCACCAGCCAATCCCTTTCCTCTTTCATGAAGACAAAATTGTCCCAGGCAGCCCACAGGAAGTTTTTCTCACTGTGAATCCCCCCTGGCCCTTATTATCTATGTGTCACGTACTGTGTGAGAGATGGCCACATTTTCAGTAGGTAGTTTGTATACTAACTTTTAAAATTCTTGAGGGACAAGAGAACCAAAATCTTACTCTTTTCCATCTCCTTTATTAATCTTGCATCTAAGAAATTACAGCATTTTGATTGATTAATTATATTAGCACATTTCATTCTATTACCATTAACTTCCAAGCCCATTGGTTAGTATAAACTTTGATTGTGTAGTGGAAAATGTGCTTCTGCAATTGAGGACAACTTTTTGAAATATTTTCCAGTTAATTTTCTGTGCTGTAACTTTCCTGGAGAAAGAATCATTGCATTAAAATTTTACTTAAAATTCTGTAAAATACTATGAATCTTTTCAAGGATTTGGATTCCTGATGTATGAGCTGAGATACTGTGCATTTTAACATTTGCATCTGTTCTATTAATGCTCATAAAATGAATTGATGCGTGTTCCCTATTTGTTAGAAGCATTTATTAGAAGTGTTTGCTCTTTAAATATTTGGAAAACTAAATGACATGGTTTTGATGTTTTCTTGTGCAAACATGTTTTCACTACTAATATATTTTTAATGATTCAGATATTTTTATTTTTATTTGAATAATTTTTGGTTGATTAAGATTATATCTGGAATTTATGCATTTTATCTATGTTTTTAATATTTTTATGTAAATTCTTCCAGGCTTGGGATAGTGGGTACCCAGGAACTTTTTGAAGAAGGAATGAGACAATTAATTAAAGTTCAGTCCAGCACATGGAGTGAATCCTGAAGACATCAACCCATCCTTCAGAAACATAACTGAAACATAATAATGGCAACACATAACATTGCACACAGAGTGACACATGTGTGGATATATGAAGTATGAAATTATTAATAAAATGTTGAAAATGAGCAAAACTAAACATATTTAAATGCTACATATATGGTAAGAATAATTAAGATGAGAAAATCATTCAAGCAAAATTTATGCTAATGGCTTACTTGATAGATGATAGGAAGCTTGCATGAGAAGGAAAGGTGGGTTTTAAAAATGAGAGACTGAGGGCACAGTGGCATACATCTGTAGTCCCAGAGGCTTGGGAGGCTAAAGCAGAAGAATCGTGAGTTCAAAGCCAGCCTCAGGAACTTAGTGAGGTCCTAAGCAACTTAGTGAGACCCTCTCTGTAAATTAAAAAAAAAAAAAAAAAAAAAAAAGGCTGGGTTCAATATCTGGTAACAACAACACAGAGAGAGAGAGAGAGAGAGAGAGAGAGAGAGAGAGAGAGAGAGAGAGAGGGAGAGAGAGAGAGAGAGAGAGAGAGAGAGAGAGAGAGAGAGAGAGAGAGAGAGAGAGAAACTTCTTGTCATGACTATAATTTCATCTACCAAAATGGAAGGTAGGTTAGCCCATGTTACAGTATAGCTATACTTGAATTTTCATTGTTAGATATTATTCTCTGATGTCAATATAGCACATAATATGTTTTCATTCTACTGCAGATGGATTTGAGTAGATGTTATAAATAATATTTATTCGTAATTATGAATAATAAATTTGAATTTTTAGTTTTTCTTTGCAAGATAATGTAAAATGTAGGAGGAAATCAGCATGTTTTGAAACATAAATATTTGGAGAAAGCAATGATTCTTTACTTATTCTGAGAATAATTTGGGTTATTACTGAGTTCTCATTATGTATAAAGGACCGAGTTATACATGGGAGATTTAAGGGGAAATATAAAGAAATAATTTTTTACCCTCTTGAACTCTACCATGCAATTAAAAGTTTGGATAAATAATAGTTTAGGTTAGATTATATAAAATTCATGATATTAAACCCTGTTTACCCTAATAAGATGGTTGTTTCACCAACTGCAATAACATGACCAAGGAAATGAGAAAGACTCCCTGCAGGAAGGAAGGCAAGACAAAGGGAAATAAGTTGAGAAGACAACAGGTTGTTATTTTGTGAGAACACAGAGAATTAATGGAATTAAAGTAATTTAACCAGAACATGCAGTTTTTATTGAGAGTAGGGAACCTGGTGAGGAAAAGTTGGGTAGAAAATTTAATTTTTATGATATAATCTTAAAAATCAAATGGTATACAACAATGGAAATGGAAGAATTATAGCTACACACTTCAGTTTTGATGAATCTCAAGAACATAATGTTCTTCACAAATGCAAAGTACAGCAGAAAACATACCACATAGCCCAATTTTTATAAAATATAGAAACAGGATGCATTAAATAGCATATTACTTTGTAATGTAGTATAGTTTCTTTTTATGTATTGCAACTTGGATTATAAAAAATAAAACATTTTACTTCAAAAATGAACTTGTGTTTTAAGTGAAAAATATTCTAAAGAAGTATCAAAGAAAAAAATTCAATCTTTTTTATATCCTTACTTCCCACTGACCCAACCTCAATGAAGTGATCAACTATTAGGACTTTCTATTATACTCTCTCTAAACCTATCTACACATGTATATATTGTGTGTACTTTCTGCTATTACAAAATATTCATGACATACAAAACAGCATGTCTAATTTGTCACACACTTTAAAAGAATAAGTACGAAAGAAAGAAGCATGCACACTTCAAGCAAAGGGACATTAGCAATGTATTTGAAGTCTGCCTTTTATCCTTCCTGAAAGCAAATCCTTCTCCTTAAATCAAGGAAGCATTATTCCAATATCTGCTAATGCTACTCTTACTTTTCTTTATACCATGTAATCATATATATTTTCTGTTTTTGTGTAATTAATTTTTTTTGGTCTAACATATAGTTTAGGAATTTTCCAAATTTATAGGTATGAATGTGTTCATCAAGATATAAATGCTTGTTCACAGGGCTTATCCCTACATTCTTCATTCCTATTGTCATTTATATGTACCATAGCTCATTTTTATTGATTACTTTTGCTACATTTAAACTTCATTTGGTTTTTCAATTCTTGACTTAGTATCTCTAAAATATATATTTGTTTCTCAATATCTGCTTTTATATTTATTTGTTGATATTTCTTTGTGGACAGTCTCTATTTTTTCCCCATCAATTTCTTATGTAAGCCACTCAGATCATTTTTTTTTATTTTTTATGTTTTTTTTCTTACTTTCTGTCCTTCTGTACCTTTATTGACAACATTATACATATTTAATATATATTTTTGTCTTGTCACACAGTTCTAACTTCTATTAGTTTTTCTTGAGCACTATTACTTAAGAGATTTTGTTCTTTAAATTTCCAAATGTGTGCAGTTTTTTAAAGTGTTTTTCATGGTTGATCTTTATTTGAGGGTGGTCAGAGAATAGAATGTGTGTGATATGAACCTTTTAACTCAGTGGATTTACATTATGGTCTAGAACATGGACAATATTCTTGCATGCCCCTGTGTGCTTATAAAGAATTTGTACTTACAGTTGAAGGCAGTTCTTTGTGTATAGCTCTTAGATACATTTTATTTGTTAACTAAATTTTTATAATTTTTTATATGATTCTGACGATCACTTTTATCTCTCAATCACTGAGATAAAAGTTTTGAACATTTTCCTTGATTATGATAGATTTGCAAATTTATCTTTTAATTTAGTCATGTCTTTATATATTTTAAATCTATGCTTTATGTATGCTATTTAAAATGTATATATTTTGTGGTAGGTGCAGTGGCACATGCCTATAATTCCAGTGGCTTGGGAGGCTAAGTCAGGAGGATTGCAAGTTCAAGGCCAGCCTCAGCAACTTAGTAAGACCTTAAGTAATTTTAAAATTAAAAAAAAAAAAAAAAACCTTGGGATGTAGTTCAGAGGTAAAGGGTAATATCCAGTACCAATAATATTTAAGTTAATTAATTAATTAATAAACAAACTGTACACATTTCCTACTGAACATAGTCTGTTGTTATATAACTTTTGAGTTTATCTATGTTAGTATATTCTGTCTCTAGTCTTTTTTCAGTAGTACCAGCACTATTCCATTTTTTTTTCTGAGGTAGTAATTGGAAATATTCTAATTTCTTATGTTCAGCCTTTATTTTAGGTAAATCTTTTTTTTTGGGGGGGGAGGGTTGTACCAGGGATTGATCTTAGGGACACTCAACCACTAAACCACATCCCCAGTCTTATTTTGTATTTTATTTAGAGACAGGGTCTCACTGAGTTGCTTAGCACAATAGGTGTGTCTTTAAAATCAGCCTAGGGTATTATTTCTAATCCAGTAAGTCCACTTTTGCCTTTGAGCTGGACATATATAGTATTTTCATTGTTCTAACTATGAAAAAAAGTTGCTTTGAGATTTGTATTTTTTCTACTTCACTCTCATTTATTTGATTAATGAGCATGGTTTTTTTTATTTCCCTCTCTTTCTCCACTAGTTTAGAAGTACTATCTATATTAATACACTTATAAAGTGATGATCCTAGCAATGTCACCTGCATATTTAATTTAATGATGTGCAAATAAATACCATGAAGCCCCTCCCCTTTAACAATAAGTGGGTATCAAAGACTTTAACTCTTATTACTTTCTTTCTTAAAGACAGCCAATTAATAAAGTTTTAATAACAAACTCAAAAGTTAGATATTATTATTATGATTGTATATGGTTGTTTTAGTCAGCTTTTTTGCTGCTGTGACTAAAGAACCAAACTAGAACAATTGTAGAAGGGGAAAGGTTTATTTGAAGGCTCATGGTTTCAGAGGTCTTAGTCCCACAGAAGGCTGGAAGAGTGTGGCAGAGGGAAGCAGCTCACATGATGATCAGGAAGCAGAGAGACTCCACTTTCCATATACAAAATATATACCCCATAGCCACAAACCCAGTGAACCACGTTCTCCAGCCACACCTCACCTGCCTCCAGTTACCATCCAATTAATCCCATCAGGGATTAATTCACTGATTTGATTAAAGTTATAACCCAATCATTTCTCCCCCAAACCTTCTTGCGTTATCGCACATGTGAGCTTTTGGGGACACTACATCCAAACCATAACATCGGTCAATATTCATTTATATTTTCTCAAAAATTTGTCATTTTTCCTTCTATTTTATATTTTCTTCTAGTGTCATTTTCTTTATTCCTCAAGAACATTTTATAAGTGTTTTTCTTTTTTCTTTTTTTAAAATTTTTAGTTGTATATGGACTCAATGCCTTTATTTGTTTTTATGTGGTGCTAGAATCGAACCCAGTGCCTCACACTTGGGAGGCAAGTGCTCTACCACTGAACTACAACTCCAGCCCCAAGTGTTTTTCAATATCACCTATTGATTATGTATCTCTCAGATACTTACATTTAGTTCAGAAAATACATTTATTTATTCTCAATCTTAAAAGACTTAGGATGAACATAAAATTCTAGATGGTGATTTTCTCTAAAAAGAAAACATAATTTCTTTATTTTCTGTTCTACTCTTGCTGACTCCAGGTGTCAGTTCTTGGTTTGCCTTGTGGGTAATGATTTTACTCTATAACTTTAAAGATCTTCTATTAATTTTTTGGCATCCTGCAAATTCACTATGATGTATCTTGAAATGAATTATTTATTATTATTATTATTCTTTGAATTCTATGTGGGGCTTTGTGGAGATAACTGGGTTTAGAATGTTTATTTGATCAATTACACAAAAAACTATTAACTTCTGACATTTTGTCACTCAACCGTGGTCTCTGTTATTATTCAGTAGCTTTAATTAGATGTACATGGCTGCTTCTCATTTTTCTATTTTTTGTTCTTTAGTATTTCTTTCATTTTTTTCATCTTCTTCTATCTTTATTTGCTATATTTAGAAAACCACATTTTCTCAGTTCTACCTTCCCGAGAAAGACTTTTCTCCCCTTCAGCTGACTTTAATCAGCTGTTTAATTTCTTCACACTTGAGAAAAATCAATCTTTTCCTTCTTTATCAGAAAGTCCTTGAATTCCCCCTACAGATAGCACACAGCTTCTTGATAAGTATGTCTTATCATTGTGTTATGTGAAAAAAAAATATATATATATGTGTGTGTGTGTGTGTGTGTGTATAGGTACATATATATACACAATAATATATATATATATATATATATATATATATATATATATATATATATATATACATATATATACCAACTGATCAGATGGTTTGTTAATTATAAGTCATACCTGTATTCCTGAACTTTTTCAAATTACTCTATGATTTTAATTCACTAATATTTAGATTCCATGTCTTTATTGATATGCTATCTCATTTTGCTAAAACATATGCATAAATAACTTTTAAAAAAACGGTATTCGCATTACAAGAATTCGCAATACAAGAATTCCTTGTATTTCTAAAATTTGATCTTTGGGAATTCCTCATATTTGGATATTTGACCTTCCAAATTATTCCTCTACCTTGTTTCTTTCTCTTGTATATGCTGTGTCTCTCTCTTTTTTTTTCTTTTCATGATAATTTTTTATTTTAGAGATTTGTAATTTTTAATCTCTCAAATCTTGTTTGTGCAGTTAAATTTTTATTTTAATTTCTTATTGCTCTTTCATATTTTTGGATATGATTCATGATGACTTTTCCTCTTTTAGAGCTTTATTATCTATGGATAATGTGAAGTGTGTCATGTAGTCTACTACTTTTATCCTTTTGAGTAACTTGCCTACTTACCCCAATTTTAACACTGTACCCAGAATTTTGTATTTCTCTAGCATTCTGCAAAGCCAATAATTTATTTCTTTAGCTTTATTCACTTCTATTCTCTCCTCCAGTTTTCTCCTTTATTATATTCCTGTCCTCCATCAGCTCACTTTCTTGACAAAATTTTTAAAAATATTCCATCTTTTAGTGACCTGCTTCTCTCTTCATTTATTTATTCCATTGATATTATTTAGTTGAGTCTCCAAACAAGAGGGAAAAAAACCAAGTACAGTTAATAAATTTTTGTCCAAAGGGCCCAGTGCATTTTTTAAATATTTTTATCATATTCTATAGTATGAATATTTATTAGTTGTTTTCAACCACTTTTTCCTAGAAATGCATATTAACACTATCCACATTTTAAACTACAGTTGTTTGTATATATTTTTCATGTTATTACTCACATGTACTGTAGGGGAGCATTCAAGATAATGAAATTGATTTCTTATTTGCTATCTTCTATAAGATTAAGTTGAGTAGTCATAAACAAGCTGCCTTATAAAGATCTTATCAATTCACATTCCTAGCAACATCATATCAGAGGTGCATCTACCCACACCCCTGAGAGCAGCAGCCATATTTCTCTTTATAATTATTAACAACTTAATGAAAAATATCTTAATTGTTGCTTAAGTTGTTTAAAATGTTAAAATGATATTTAGAAATCCTTTACTACAAGTGAGATTGAGTTTCTTTGCACATACATTTTGGACATGATTTCCTCTTCTCTGAGTTTCCTATTTGTATCCAATGACAACTTTACAGTAAGGATGTTTGACTTCCCTGAATAATTCAAGGGAGTTTTCAAATAATACATATAATAAGTTTTATTTGTCATATTTATTGTAAACATTTCAATGCTACTATTTTTCTTAGAATTTTTATATGACATCTTAGATACTAACAGTATATCCTAAAAATGTATAAAAATGCCTGAGTTTTAGGTATATTATTAAAACTAAACCAAAAGATCTCCCACTCATAAGTCTTAAAAATATGTCTCTCTCTGGTGTGATGGTGTATGTCTGTAATCCCAGGGGTTCAGGAGGCTGAGGCAGGAGGATTGCAAGTTCAAAACTAGCCTTGGCAAAATACTGAGACCCTAAACAACTTAATAAGACCCTGTCTCAAAATAAATAATACAAAAGGGTTGGGCTGTAGCTCAGTGATTCAGCATTACTGGGTTCAATACCCAGTACCAAAATAAATAAATAAAAATAAAAATCTATTTTAAAAATATTTTTATTAGTTGTTTATGGACCTTTATTTTTATTTATTTGTATGTAGTGCTGAGGATTGAACCCAGTGCCTTACAAATGCTAGGCAAGAACTCTACCACTGAGCCACAACTGCAGCTCCCCAAAAATCAGTTTCTTAAGGACGTGTTTTATTTTATTTTGAAATGTTTTAGTTATTTATTTTTTACATTTATAGTCTATATTTTTTCTATATTTCCTATATTATGTGAAGAAAATTGAGCTTTGTTTCCTAATGAGAGGTCAATTATTTTAGCAAATCTTATTACACAAATCTTCTTACTTCCTATGACTTATACTACCAGTGTCATGTTAATTTTATATCTAATTTATTATGTTTATCAATTGTGAATTCTATGAAAACATCTGTTAATCTATTTCTGAGCCAATATCATATGGTTTTGAATTTCAGGCAATTATTAGTACCCCAAAACACATCCATCTTTAGTGTGCTCAGATATTTAAAGATATTTACCTATTGATGTTAACTTTAAATTAATATAATCCAGTTTTGAAAATGAATTCTGTGCATAATTGTACTTACTTACATATAGAAACCATTCATTAAGAGGATAGTCGGCTCCAAAAGATCTCAGCAGCACCTCAAGGAGTTTGCATTTTTTCCTTAACGTTAATGGGTTTAAGCACATTTCTTGAGGTCTAAAGTGAAAAGGCCTTGATAAACAGAGGGAAATAGATGTACTGAGTTAGAGGGCTAGATGTAGCTCTGTGATGGCAGAGCCCTTGCACTAGTACGTACAAGAACTTGGGTTTGGTTCCCATTACCACAAAAATAAATGAAATATAATAAAATGAAATTTAGAAACAGTACATTGTTACAGAGTGAGAATTGATTGAAACAAAGGGGACAAGATCATAATAGAAGTCTTAGTAAAGCAAATATTGCTTCTTCATATTAAATATGAAGGGGGTCAGTGATTTGCATGAGGGACAAGGCAGTGAGGATAAATATACAGAGAGATATTTTAAAGAGAAGGACTTAGTGTTAGGCAAATAATGAATGAAGCATGGGGATTTCTAAATTTCATAACTTAGTTGCCTCATCTTGTTACTAAAATTCACTACAATATGTATATTGTATGGAATACAATGTAGCATAGAGCAAGCACATATTATGTAAATTCTTATGACTCAATGCTAAGTAAACATTGCAGTATGTAGACCATCACAAATAAATAGTTATGTAAATAGAAAATATACATAGAAAAATAAAATGTATAAAAAGCTATCATAAATAGAAGAAAAAGTGTTTATGTAATAATTTATTTAATAAAAATATCACAGCACAATGTGAAAATAGAAATTATTCATTTTGTATGGTTGCTTGGTATAATTATTTTTTGAGTCCATTTTTTGCATATTTACTATGCGCCTGGCACTGTGTTGAACATTTCCAATATCATCTCATTACCTTTTCAAAAACCTCCTTTTAGGGTGTGGAGATATAGCTCAGTTGGTAGAGTGCTTGCCTTGCATACACAAAGCCATAGGTTTGATCCCTAACACTGCAAACAAACAAACAAAAACCTCCCTTTAAGTGGACTGTTACTATCATCCTTCTTTTTATTTATTTTCTTACCAGTTGAGAAAGCTCCTACTTACAGAGATCAATCACTTGCTGAAAGTTGTTTGTTTGTCAGCAAGTAACAGAACCAGAACTGATGTGCAAGCTAACACCAAATAGCTTTCTTAAGAATTGTTTCTTTCCTTGTAGCCTTGATGGAACTGTGTATTTGTTCAGGACTAGTTATCAATTAATAAGTAACATCATTTGGTGCCTTAGAGAAACAAAACAAAACACATAAAATCAAAGCACAGCAATATTTTCAAGACCATACAGTGTAAAGTACTTCTAACTACTACCATTAGTAAAGCAACTAATAGTCACAGGAAGTTCACAGAAAATTGTAATGGTTATAGATTAAAATCCATGAACCTATTCTAATCTTCATGTTCTAATTATATCTAAAGATATAGATAATGCTCCTTTGGTCATAAAAAGTTTGGTTACAAATATGGATGCCTTCACCTTTAACCACAAAAACCCACTATTAATTTTCCTCTTTGTTTGGGGTTATTTGGGTTATGTGGGGAGTCCAAAATATGAGCAGTGACACTTTCTTTGACTCATGATTTTTTTTTTGTATAATTATGAACCCAACTTCTACAGGATGTCTTTCAGTATAACTGAGCCTCTGATGTCCATCTAATGTTATGCTTAATGACCTCTTTCTCCTTTGAATAAATATGAATGAAATAAATTTTCAGAGAACTGGGTTATTTAGGGAAGCAAACATATTAAATATAGTGAAGAGTATGATGTCGAGGCTGAGAATTTAAGGAAATCAACTAGTTTGCACACATTTACAAGAAACAAGGCCCTTTGGTCAGCTTTTTAATTAGAATACGCTGGAAACCAAAGTTGGGCTGAGTGCTGTCAGCACAATTAGCATTTGTATTTCCAGTGGTACTCCAGGCCCCATGAAGAGTGCCAGCATCATTTAAGATAAACCTGCTAGTCAGTTAATTTGTGCTAAAAATAGTTAACTAAAGAAGAGCAATTTCTCATTTTGACATGTAGTCAAATGCCTTCTAATACAGGGTGATGGGTTTTTGGCAGTGAGAGTGGTAAGAAAAAAAAAGTGTTCCACTGTGGGAATCCATTCAACTGGGTTCAGCATGTAGGAGAAAATTAAAAGGGTCATTACAATAAAGCGTGAGTCAGGCGTTGTGGCAAAGGATTTGGGGCTGCATAGAATGACCCCATATTTCACTTCCAGCTCTGCTTTTTATCAGCTGAATGAGAACATTTGAAAACTATATTAGTTTCAGTTTTCCCACCAGAAATTGGGGCAATAAAGCATCTACGTTGTAGGGCTATTGTAAAGAAAATATCCGAGCAATACTTGCACATAGTACCAATAAATATTGGCTTCTATCTTTTCTTCGTCTTTCTTTTTTTTTTTTTTTTTTTTTTGACATTGGAATAGCACTTTTATTTATTTATTTATTTATTTATTTATTTATGGTACCATGGATTGAACCCAGGGGCACACAATCACTGAGCTACATCCCCAGCCCTTTTTTAATTTTTTATTTTGAGACAGGGTCTCACTAAGTTGCTTAGGGCTTCTCTAAATTGCTGAGGCTGGTTTTGGTTTTTTTTGTTTTTGTTTTTTTTTTTTTTTTAATTTTTTTTATTGGTTGTTCAAAACATTATAAAGCTCTTGACATATCATATTTCATACATTAGATTCCAGTTGGTTATGAACTCCCAATTTTACCCCAAATACAGATTGCAGAATCACATCGGTTACACATCCACATTTTTACATAATGCCCTATTAGTAACTGTTGTATTCTGCTACCTTTCCTATCCTCTACCATCCCCCCTCCCTCCCCTCCCATCTTCTCTCTCTACCCCATCCACTGTAATTCATATCTTTCCTTGTTTATTTTCCCATTCCCCTCACAACCTCTTATATGTAATTTTGTATAACAATGAGGGTCTCCCTCCATTACCATGCAATTTCCCTCTTCTCTCCCTTTCCCTCCCACCTCATGTATCTGTTTAATGTTAATCTTTTCTTCCTGCTCTTCCTCCCTGCTCTGTTCTTAGTTGCTCTCATTATATCAAAGAAGACATTTGGTATTTGTTTTTTAGGGATTGGCTAGCTTCACTAAGCATAATCTGCTCTAGTGCCATCCATTTCCCTGCAAATTCTATGATTTTGTCATTTTTTAGTGCTGCGTAATACTCCATGGTGTATAAATGCCACATTTTTTTTATCCATTCATCTATTGAAGGGCATCTGGGTTGGTTCCACAGTCTAGCAATTGTGAATTGTGCTGCTATGAACATCGATGTAGCAGTATCCCTGTAGTACGCTCTTTTAAGGTCTTCTGGGAAAAGTCCAAGAAGGGCAATAGCTGGGTCAAATCCTTGTCTCTGTATTTTAGATCCCTGCAGTGGGAAAGATGATATGCAAATTTGCATCAAGGCATTCTTTCTCTTGCTCCTTGGGCTGACTTCTTGTTCTTTGTTTCTCAGTGAATTCTGCTACATGCTCCCCAACACCAATACTTCTGTCTTTTGCTAACCCTGCTATTTTCCAAAATTTCCTCTCATAATAATCTCCTTGTCCTATTCAATCCTCTATTAGTGCTTTTTTTTTTTTCAGATACCTGTTTTTGTGACCATGAGTTTATAGGGGAAAAAAAAGAGATTTATTTCATGCTCTGGTGTAGTAAATAGTTTACTTTTTCATCATGAGTCATTTCTAAACTCTGAAGAATATTGTCCTTGCTGCTTTTAGCTTCTGAAACTAGGAAGGGCTGCGACACCCAAGGAGACTGCGTATAAATGTTCTGAACTGGATCACCAGACTGGGAAATCGCTCAGCCTGACAGGAAAGAAAAAGAGCTAACTGAACCTTTTCATGGCTGATGAATGTTGAGGATGCAAATGGACTGGAAAAAAAATCCAGAATAGACTTTAAGAGAGGGATGTTTCTAGCCCTCACTCTGCCCATATTTCACTGTGTGGCTTTGAGCAGTTTTCACCAAAAGGAAAAAATATATATATTTGGATTCAAGGATTTCTAAAATATTAATTGGCATTTTTTATAACTACATAAGTAATTTTATTTTTTGGAATTAATTTTTTTATATAAAAGACAAAACAGCAGGTGCAATCAGTGTTCTAAGAACTTTATATGAATATGAACTTTGGGCTGGGCTGTAGCTCAGTGGTAGAGAACTTGTCTAGCATGCACAAGGCCCTGGGTTCCATCCCCACCCAGCACTACAAATAAATAAGTAAATGAACAAATTAATAACTAACTAAATGAATAGTATGAACTAATTCCTTATAACAGCTCTATAAAGTCAGCAATCTAATTGTTTTTGTC
Source organism: Marmota monax (assembly GCF_021218885.2). NCBI lineage: Eukaryota > Metazoa > Chordata > Mammalia > Rodentia > Sciuridae > Marmota > Marmota monax. Next base: position 3,061,020 of record NW_026694339.1, read on the forward strand.
TGAATGAGGGAACTGAGGCCTAGAGAATTATAGGGACTAGACCTGGGTCACACTGCTTGTAAGAGGTAGGACTGGAGTTTGAAAATAACAGATTGACTTCTAGTATCTCTCCTTAATCACTATGCATGGTTTCACTTAAAACCAAAACATTTATATATCCCATCATACATTTTAGATATACAGTTGCAAGCAACAGTTTCCTACACAGCACTAAAAAGGACATTTTTAATCAGTTTTTCTACCTACCTGGTAAGCCAGTGCCTGGAGCTCCCCTGATCCTAGGTAGCCATCTATTCTGAAAGGAGTAGGAGTAGCTGCAATTCTTTAGCTGTTCTCCCCAATTCATATGGCTGGGCCTCAGTCTTCTTTACTGAAAAGTGGATTTAAAACTCTTAAAAGTAATTGACCTATCTTTTGCAAGATTGCAAAGGTCAATTTGCAGGCTAATAGTTAACTTTTTTTTTAAGAGAATAAAGTTCTTGGAGAATAAAGCCTATGTTAAAAAAAAAGAAAGAAAACGCCTTTGAAATGACTTTAATAGCAGATGATTCTCCTTCAAAGAGTTATTTTTTAAAAAATGCCTCCCATGAAGCAAAATTCCTGCTTAGCATTGACCCTTTTGGAGGTTGCTATTCTGTTCCATGTCACCAAGATCCAAGATTTCCCCATGCGGTGGTTGCCTGTGGTTATTTATTTTTAATGTGACCCTTACTTGTCTATGTAGGATCCAAAGAGTTCTCTGGACCTTTTCCTCAAAATGTTTTAGTGCATGACGATAATGAAGAAGAGGAAGAATGGTATCATCCAAGAGCCCTTGCTCAATCTTGTTACTTTAAGAAGCTCTCTGGCCCTCAATTTACTGATTTTGAAATTGTAAATAAGACCTCAAAATCAAGGTACTCTGAGGATTTAAAGAGATTACATATATAAATTTCTTAGTATTTGAAACAGTTTAGTAGTTCAGTGATATGAACCACTTCTCTCTTCTGAGGCTGACATTTATATATATTCTTTAAAATAGTAGAATCCCACAAGTTGTCCAAATTATATATCAAATATATATATATATATATATATATATATATATATATATATATATATATCTCAACAATTTAATTATATATCAACAAGCTGACTCTTTCAAATTCTAGTGTTGAACTTCATGTTTGTATGATCAAGACAGTGAATAGAATAAAAGTGACCAAGGCTCAGGCCTGAGAGGGATGGAGACCAAGATTTTAGAGAGATTAAATCCTGAAAATTAAGGTTAGGAATGTATCTGTAATGGGAGAGATGGTGGTTGCTTCATTACATCCTACTGATTTTATACCATTGGAACTTCAAATCTGGCTTCAACTCACAGGATGAATATGGTAAACTACTAAAGAAAGAATGTTTCATACTAATATCAATCTTTATTATTAGGCTCCATCATGGGTCTCTCCTGAGTGTGGGGTGTTTGTTCACTCAGCCATCCATGACTCTTCCATTTGCATAGTCCCTGGGCTCAACATAGCTACGTTATTGACGTTGGTCTGAGCATAGTTGCTTGAAGTTTTGGTTGCAGCCGCACCTGAGAAAGAGTAGCCAAGTTGGACATGGTATTTGTTGTTTTATCCAGGATTGAGCAGTACCAGGCTGTACAACAGAAGTTCTTATAACAATAATACATTATCTTTTCAGTGGAACAGGAAAAATCATGCCTAGGTTTGCTTATCACTATGTGTTGGATCTTATTAGTTCTCTAGGGCATCCATAACAAATACTAAAAACTAGATGATTTTTAGCAACAGCCAGGGCTGGGGATGTGGCTCAAGCGGTAGTGCGCGCCTGGCATGCGTGCGGCCCGGGTTCGATCCTCAGCACCACATACAAACAAAGATGGTGTGTCTGCCAAAAACTAAAAAATAAATATTAAAACATTCTCTCTCTTTCTCTAAAAAAAAAAAAAAAAAAAGCAACAGCCATTTAATTTCTCCAAGTCTTTGAGACTAGAAGTCTCAAGTCAAGGTATTGGCAGGTCATGTTCCCTCTGAGAACTATAGGAGAATCATTTTTGACCTCTTTCAATTTCTGGTGTTTGTAATCAAGTCCTACTGTTTTTGGTTTGCATCATTCCAATTCCTGTCCCACTTGTCAAATGGCCATATTTATGTATCCTTCTCAGTCTCTTCTCTCTTATAAAAACAACATTCATATAGGATTAAGGGCCCACCTTATTCCCGAATAACTTTATTTTAACTTGATTGTGTCAACAAAACCTCATTTCTAAAAAGGGAGCAAATTCACAGGTACTAGGAGTTAGGATTCCAACACTGTATTTTTTGTTGTTGTTGTTGTTGTTTGTTTGTTTTCCAGCGGCATGGGGGATTTGCACAATCCAACTTGGAACAGAGAAAATTAGACAGAGGGAAATGAGCCCTTTGTGGATCAATAGAAATAAACCCTGCTTCACTGGAAGCTGAGGCATCTTGGAAATGCTTGTGTTGTTTGAAAACTCTGGAGCCTCAGTTTTATACTTTCACTATGATTTCTACTTTCAAGGACTGAATTATAGGAGTAAAATATATTGCTAGATTAAAGAATGCATATGATCATATGCCTGCAAATTTATTCACATTTCATATTCATTCATCATGAAATTTGAGTCTCAGAGCAGAACTGTAAATCACAAAACACTGTTTTCGAAGGTTTAAATAAAACTTGTCAGAGTCTGAAACAATTGAAAAATAAAATTCTAAGTAGATCAGCATGTTATGGCCTTATTGCTAATTATGGTAATTGAAGACCATCATCAAGCTTAACGCTAACCCACTTACCAACCTGACAATTTAGCTCTCAAATGACTCCTGCCCAAGGAAGGATCTACAACACCCTTGGCAGCTTCTTTCTAAAAAGAAAAGAGAGGAGTTGAACAGAACACATCCAGATTATTCTCTATAAATTTAGGATTCAGATGAAGTTAGTCCAATACATGTAGAGTCAAAGAAGTAAAGGGATAGAAAGAAATCAGGATCATTACTGTGTTTCCTTCATATGGAAGGAATTACAGAAGGCACTAGAAAAATTTGTCCCCAACGAATAATTACCCTCATTTTCTTCAGGTAAGAAATATGAGGCTTAAAAGAATAAGTCAGTTTCCTTAAAAATATATTTTTGGCTATCTCTAGACTCTATGTCTCTTTCCCTTACATAACAGTTGCCGTTCTCTGTTTTAAATATGCTTATTAAACATAATCTAGTTTCTTCATTTTACACTTGTATGAATTCTATTAGATGTAATTTTTATATCAGCAAAATCTGCTAGATGACATAATTAACTCTTAGAAATTATGCTTTACCATATTTTTCAGTCAAAAGGTAGCTGGTTGGCATTTTAAACTACACTTGAACTCTTCCGTGCTCAAAATAACTGACTCTTGGGAAAATAAAGCCTTTCTATTATTTTAAGAACAAAGGTTGAACCTTCTCAAAAGAAGTTAAGCATGTCAAGTTGCCTCTTGGTTGTACGAGTCTAAATGTAGTCAACAATTAATAATTATCTACTTTCAATACTATAGCCAGAGAATCTCATGTTTCAAATATCAACCAACAAACTTACCGATGCTGCCCCAAATTCTTTGTTTATTTCATAGAACTCAATCAAAACTTGTATAAACAATATATTTTCTGTTCTATACCTTCTATGAGAATGTAAGTTCAATTAGAACATATATCACATTTGTCCTGTTCATACTTAGTTTCAAGAATATTTTCTAGAAAATAAATATAAGGTTAGTTGAAAATATGTGAATAAGGCATTTTTTTAATACTATTGGACGAGGATGTAACACTCATTTCCATAATTTACCTAAGTGATTTCCTGTTCTTTAGAAGATCTTGAGACACCAAGCACTTTTGACAGTTTTAACTTCTTTCCTTAAACATCAGAGTTGTCACTGGTTGGGACATGTGGCCTGTCTCCATTACCACTTCCACTCTACTAATCTTTCAGCATACTGTTTTTTGTTGTTTCATTTTATTTTTCCATTTCTTAGCAGGGTGACTGTCATGTTGGGAAATAATTCATTAATGCCCAAAAAGCAAGTGTTTGGAGATATTTGACTCAAGTTAGTAAAATTTATTGAATTTCTTTAATAGTGTAGGCACTAAAAATAACATTGTGCATTAATATTCACACAATGCTTTAAAAAGTGGAAAAACCAGTCTGGCCTTTATTATTGAATGCTACAATGGCCTTGAGGATTATCATTAATTCATTTGAAAAAAAATAGAAACACAAAGTTCCAAAAAAGTTGAGTAACTTTTCCAAGGTTTCATAACCTTGTGTTCCTACTTACTGGTTCATTCTTCATTATGAACAGGAAACTGCATAAATGTAACAAGCTGATTAAAAGTGTGGACTTTGGAGTTCCCCTGGTTGGACATGCACCCTAGCTGGCATCTTATTTCTTGCCCTGTGACCTCTCTGAACATGTTTCTTCACCTGTGTGTTGGGCAAATTATTTTCAGTACTATTTGAAAATTGGAACTCTATAGCAATTGAAGGCTTCGTCATTATATAGCACCCTCTTTGCAGTTTTTAAGAATTCAATTTCTTTCCACACGGATAGCTTCTTGTAGACTTCCATTTCTGTGAAACCTTCCCCTAACAATGCTGGTGACTTTCTACCTTTCTCTCTTGTGCTTGGTTATTCTCATTCCTATTCCAGCCAGCCTTCCACAGTCATTTTGCTGCACCAATCTCTGCAGACAGTACTTTCCTTAGAATTATTTCCTTACACTTCTGTCCTTGGCAATATATAAAAATTCTCTGCCAGCCAAGCTTTAATCTTCATGCTACACCAACAGCCCTGCCCACCAGACTCAATATCATTATAAAATATCTCATTGTCAGGGGGTATATTTTGTAGCTTTTTGAGACTTTTCCAAATTTCTATTGCATTTTTTTTGCCCTTGAAACATTCAGAGAATATTAACATCATCCTCAAATAATCAATAGAAAAATTTACTGGGCATAAAGTGAATAATACCATTTCCCTCACTCAGCCATGATTTTTGATTAAATGATCATTTTTCTCCTAAGATCTATAACATAGGAATGGGTGAGGTGAAGGTGGCCTCCTATGTGGGGCCTTGGAATATTATGCACAATTCTGGCTCCTGTTTCTCTTTCCTCTGCATCTTCACTATCTTTGCTTTTCTACTGAGTACATATGATTTGGAGGCACTAACAGAGTCACACATCAATTTGAAAAGTAAAATCATGTCTCTGGTAGCTGCATCCTAAAACGCAGGGACAAACTAAGAAGCCAGCAAAGGAAGACTTAAAACACAGCTTGTGTTTTTTTTTTTTTTTCTAAAGGTTTTCAATTATGTTCCTTTTTAAATTTCTTTGATACATATCCATACATATTTAAGAGGTACAATGTGATGCTTGAATTCATGTATTACTGGGTAATGATTAACTCAGGGTAGTTAGTATATCCATCATCTTAAGCTTTTATTGTTTTTTATAGTGCATAAATTCAAAATCTTTTTTCTAACTATTTTGACATATGCAATTTATTATTGTTAACTGTCTTCACCCTGCTATGCAACAGAATACCAAAATGTATTACTCCTAACTGCAACTTGTACCCATTGATCAATCTCTATCCATCCCCTCCTCCTCCCATTCTGGGTAACTACTACTCCACTCTCTGCTTCTATGAGATCAACATTTTTAGATTCCACGTATGCATAAGATCATGAGGTTTTTGTTTTTCTGTTCCTGAAATATAAATTAGCAAGGTCCTCCAGATTCAGCCATATTGTGACAAGTGACAAGATTTAATGTCTCTTAGTGAATTAATGGTATTCTGATGTGCATATATAATGAATTTTCCTTATCTCTCTGGTTGTGGACATTAGGCTGATTCCACACCTTGACTATTGTGAATACTGCTGAAACAAACATGCTAGTAAAGGTGTATCTTCAACATACTGATTCTATGCCATGTAGGTAAATACTCATACTGGAATTGGTTGATCATAGTAGTTCTATTCTGCATTTTTTTAGTGAATCTCCATACTGTTCTCCATAATGATGTATCAACTTATACTCTCAGCAACTTTGTGCGGTAGTTCCTCTTTCCTTATATCCTCATTAGCACTTGTTTTTTTTCCCTTCCAATAGTAGTCATTGTAAGCTGGAGTAAAGTGGTATCTCAATGTAGTTTTTATTTGCATTTTCCTGATGACCAGAGATTTAACATTTTTTTCATATTTTAGATGGCCATTTCTATGTTTCCTTTGAAAAAACTGTCACATCATTGGCTCATTTTTATTTAGATTATTAGATTTTTGGCTTTTGAGTTTCATGTATACTCTTGATATTAATCCCTTGTCCAATGTATAGTTTATAAATTTTTTTCTTCCATTATCTGGGTTGTCTTTGTTCTAGTGATGGTTTTTTGTTGTTGTTGTTGTTGTTCTGCAGAAGATTTTTAGTTTGATTTAATTCTATTAGTCAGTTTCTGCCTTTATTGTCTCTGCATTTGGGGATATATCCCCATCCCCCCAAAAAAAGAAAAAAAAACATCTTTAGCAAGGACAAATGTCCTGAAGTATTTCCCTGTTTACTTCTAGTAGTTTCATAGTTTCCAGTCTTTAAATTTAGGTCTTAACAGCCCCTGCAGCTTCATTCATTACCACCATTAGTTCTCTACTAGATTTGATTGCAAAGCCCTATTTCTCAACATTATTTAAAAGTCTTTAAATGCATAATCTTTGAAAACAATAATCCTAGTGTGAGTTTAAGGAACATTATATTTTGCTTACTTTGTAGCACTTTCATTTCTATTATCCCATTTGACCCTCATAGGACTCTTTGTAGTAGACAGAATCAGGAAAGTTTGTCCCAGTTTTCCAAATGAGACTTGGAAAAGCTGAATGACTTACATGAGTCCACAGAGTTAATAAGGGCCACTGCTGCTCTTGCCATCCATTCTATGCCCTGAAGACACTCAAGGGAATTCCAGCAAAGCTCCTTAAAGCTGTATTAATGTCTTGAAGAGCATCTAGAGAGTTGTGGTCCCACAGATTGGTCTGCTGTATCTGGTCAAATGGAAGGGTGTGACAAGCTTCAGCTACAGTGTTGACAGCGTTACAGCTGTTTTGCATTTTACCAACTGTGCAACATCCAGATCATATCTGCATCTGGAAGCATAACCAAGATGAAATTGCAGCCCGGGGGGATTTTTAATTTTCACAACCCTGCCTGATGTTCACCAGAATTCTAAGAAGAAAGTGCTCATACCAGGACAGCAGAAGGCCCAGGCAGAGTTAGAAATGACCTTTCCCAATTTAGAATGTTCTCCAAGGCATTAATTTATAGCATTCAGAACTGATGATCAGTGAGCAAACTGTATTCCAGAATTTCTGTGAATGTTATAGGGAGGATCTACGACAATTGAGCAGTGATGTGTTATCAGGCAATTGGCTAGGTATTTTAAAAGCATTCTATTTAATATTAGTAGAATTATGAGGAAGTTATTTTTACCTACAAATTCTATTATGTCAATTGAAACAAAGAGGTAACTAACAATTTTGTGTAAGTAAATAAAGTTTAAGATTAGCAAGGGTAAAATTCCTTCATGACCTGTTACCTAAAATACAAGTTCTTTCATGTTGATCAACAATGGTTTGTTAATCAAGAGACTTATAAATCTATTTATCTATACATCAATTTTCCTGCCATATTTCCTTTGAAACATCTTTTTTTCCTTCTTCTTTCAACTTCATAGCCAATATTATAAACTTGGAGGTTGCCAGCTTCATTATTGCTAATCATGTTATCTTCCTTTTCATTGTTTAGCATGTATTAATGTTCAAGCTTTAAGCCATGAGTCAATGCAAGAATCCATATTTGGACAAACATTTTTCTTATCAGTGGACTCAGTGCCGTAGTTCTATACTAGGTTTGATAAAAATTTGACATTTCAGGGTTGGTATTTTAGGTCATAATATTTGAAGCCACATCTTTCAACAAATATGATGATAATTAAATTTTAATTTATTGGAATCCTACTTCATATTTTTAAAGTTATGTACTATTTGCAATACACCAAAAGTAATGAAAGATGATTCATATTTTATGGATGTATAATCTCCAGTTAGGAAGAGTTAAATAACCAGTACAAACCAGCACACAGAGAGTAAATGAGTTTTCCAATTGAATGCAGCTCTAACTGGCTCCAATTTTCATCACGGGTCCAGTGCTGCTTTTAGTTCTCATAAGCAATCCATGTTTTTATGCAAAGATGTGTTACCTGTTTTTTCTTTGTTTTGTAAATGTGAGGTTCTGATATAGATCCAAGCTATAAACAATGTTAGTTCAGAAAAGATTTTAAAATTCCATAATATGTATCAAGAAACTGAACTTTTTAATGATATTAAAAGAAACCTTTTTGATAAATTGGTTCTATTTTTCATCAGGAACAAGAGCAACTGGGAGTAGCTAGTACAAAGCCAAATGGCTAGCCAAGGGTGTTCTAATTCCTTCTAGGTAATCCTGCTGTACCCAATATGCTTTTAAGCTGGGGGGGAAAAAAAAAAAGTAGTGTCTGACAGTGCAAGGAATGTAAATTTATTTTAACAGTCAGGAACTTGCACAAGAATCCTTGTTTCACATTTACCTTGGGAACCCTTCATGCATACTTACTTTGAGGAAATTGGCTGAATGGCATAGGAATCTACTTCAAAATTTTAGGATCTATTTGAAAGCTTAGCTAATGTTGACGTATTTTGAGATAGGCATCAACTGTAAATCCTGGATTAATCACATGGGGCAGAGATAAGAACATGAGAGAAAACATAGTAAGCTTTTGATTATTCATGGATAAAGATTATTCCATGGTAGAATTGGAAAGGACTTTAGAGATAAGTGGGTCTGACATTCTTGTTATATTTTTGTATGTTACAACAGCAATAAATTCTCAAGAAAAATATGAAAGTTCAGGAGCTGGGGTTGTGGCTCAAGTGGTAGAGTGCTCGCTTAGCACCTGTGAGGCACTGGGTTCGATCCTCAGCACCACATAAAAATTAAAAAATAAAGATATTGTATCCACCTAAAACTAAAAAATGAATATTAAAAAAATATGAAAGTTCAGAAAAGCAAACCAGGAAAAATAATTCACTCCTTCCTAACACTCAAGTACAAACAATGGTACAATGTACAGAGTTCTTTCTTTCTTTCTTAATACAGTTTAAGTCAAATAATATATACAAAGATATGAAATTTATATAATATTTCTCACTTAACATTATATAATAAGCAGTATTCTATGGAATTATATAGTTTTTCAAATAAAAGTTTTGTTGCCTAAATAATATTCTACTTAGTAAAATATGTAGCGTATTTAGCTAACTTCTTATTGTTATTACATTTCCACTCTTTTTTCCCATTTGGGACTATTGCAGATGATTCTACAATAATTATTTCTGAAAGTAAAGCTTTTAGATCCTTAACATTTATCTTAATATTAGGTTCCCAAATGTATAATTGCTTTTCAAATGATTTTACTTCTAGTAATAAAATGAAAATCTATTGTCCACACTTTTACTGGTATCAGACCACACACACCCACACCCACTCCCACACCCTCTCACTCTAAAATGCCAATGCAAAACACATAAATTTGGTAGGACAAAAAAAGTTGTTTTGCTTTCCTCTTTAGTATTTCTGCATTTAGACTTAGACAAAGACAGCTCTTAACCTGTGCCCCTTACTTGCATTTTATAAGATTTGGCCTTCTTCAAGCCGTATCTCTCTCTAGGAATTAAGAATTTCGCAGGGCTAAGTGGACTACCCATACCACATCCATGTCATCACTTTTTGGCCATGCTCTGGAAACATTTTACTCTTAAATATGCACAAATAAGCTTAATTTCCACAGACTTTGGCAATTTCTTTCCAAGGCTGGTAGTACAAAAGATAAAGAGCCCAAGGAGTAGACAGGAGGCATCTCTTTGGGGGACATTTACAAGCAGAGAATGTAGACCCATGGACTCAAATGTAGCACATACCTTCTGTGGGTGGTGAAAAAGACAAGGGAAAAATCAGGATCTGTGATTGCCCATGCCCATGGCAGTATGACCAGAGTAATCAGAGAGAAATAGGAGAATTCTAAACTCACGCTGGGCCCTCTTGATCCTAATTAAGATATATTTATCAAAGCAGAAGTATAAAACACAAATGAAATTCAAATGAGCCTAAATGAATACACATAAAATTTTGCCAAATATTTAATGATTTGGTAAGGGCAGTACGACAAAAAAAAAAAAAAAAAAAAAAAAAAAAAAAAAAATTACAGCCCAGCACCTCTTATAATATAATTAGCTCCACAGATACTAGAGGAAAAGAAAACAAAAATAAAACAAACCTTTGACAAATTCTGTACTCATTGCTGACTTGAAAATAAGAAACATACAAAAATATGGGAATTGATGGATACTTCCCTACTATAATGAAATGAATTTACTTCATTGTTAAGGCCAATATCTTAAGACAATGTGAAGTGGGAAAACACTAGTGATGTTTTTATTGAGATCAAGACAAGGCAAGGATGGGCCAGTGTGATTTCACATTGTATTAGAGCTCTTCGGCAATGCAATTATGTAAGATAAGTCAATTTAGACATAGTCATTGAAAAAGAAGTAAAATTCTTCATTTACAGGCAATATGGTAATATTAGTAAACACTTTAGAGAATTAATAGTAAAACTAATGGTTATGCAATAACAGTTATATAAGGCAGCTAAAGTAAAATTAACATAAAAGTACCTTCATAAACAGAATAATTAACAATTAGAGAACTTAATGGTATAGGAAGTCAGAATAAAACAAAGAAGAAAATATTTATAAACTCAATCCTAATAATATGTCAGCAAGCTTTCTTGATATTAAAGTTTCTGTGGAAAAATAATAGAAACAAATAGTTACAAAAAACATTGGGAAAGAAACAATAAGGGACACTTAAGTTACCTACTTTAATACCTACTAAACTGGTGTGGTATCAAAACATTAGCAGACAGATGCACTAGTGCAAGGGAACAAAAGTACAGAAGTAAACATGAGCATATAGGAGAGTGTAATGTGTGATAAAAATGGTATCTTAAAGTATTGGGGAAAATATAAAGTTTTTCTGAGTACTTCTGAAGAAACTGAATAATTACATGAAGAAAACAGAATGTGTTCTATATTTCACATTAAGCAAAATATAAATTTCATGTATAAAAGGACTAAAACATAAAACTGAAATAACTCAACTAATAGCAGAAAACTGAGTGAAATTTGTATAATCTGAGTATACAAAAAGATACTTGCCTATGAATCAAAATTTAGATGAAAAAAGCAATCTCACAAAATGTGAGGTGTAGACCATATTTTCTTTCTTTCCTCGTGGTTATTTAGTTTCTTCAAAAGAAACACACACACACACACACACACACTAAAACTACATAAGCAAAGTCAAAAGAAAAATAAAAAATAGAAGAAAATATTTGCAATACATCACAGCTAAAGATCAAATATACCATATTTGTCAATTCATTAAAATTAAAATATGTAACATCAGCCTTATTCATTCATAATGGATTAATATTTACATGGGACATGAATCCTTTATCTGTAATATATGTTGAAAATATTATATATGACAAATCTATAAATCTATATAGAGAGATATGTATCAATACTTGTAAATACAAAAAGACAGAGAGAGAGAGAGAGAGAGAGAGAGAGAGAGAGAGAGAGAGAGAGATTTAAAATTTAGGGGGAAAAGACCCAAACCCAACATAATAACAAACAAATAATTCACCAAAAACTTCTATTGAGTTGGCAAAAGATTACATTCAACTTCATTCATAAAAAGAGAAATGCAAATTTAAACTACACTGATATAGTATTTCTCACTTCTCAGATTGGAAAAATGAAAGCTTGACAAGAATTTTCTGTTGGTAAATCAGTGAGGAAGAGGCACTCCTAGGCTATGAAGATGGAATTGCAGATTAATGCTACATTTATGGAGGGAAATTTGGTAAATCTGTCAATACCACTTTTGATCCAGGATTTCAACTTCTAGTAATTTACTCTACAAATACTTTCAACAATATGAAAGTAAATATATAAAATGTATCTATAAAGTTATTAATTGAATCTTCATTTAGAATTACAACATCCGAATTGTCCTAATTGCTTCCATATAGGTGTTCAGTTGATTAAACAATGACCCATCCAGGCAATGGATTACTCTGTAGACAACGAGAAACAAGATAATGTTTCTTCCAGGATGCACTGTTGGCTGGAAAGCAGAATGCAAATGCACATAAGTATCCACAGAGTTGGGTATAGTATAATAAGAAAATAAATTTGCATTTTTTATATTTAAAAAAGAAATAACATCACAGACACACATATGAGGGATAAACCAGAAACTAATGCTTCTTATTATCTTTCTGTAGTTTTTGAAAGTGAAGTGGAAGAATTTGTGAAGAGACCTGATACATTTCCCCTATCTTTTTGTATAATTCTTACTTTAAGACCGTGCTAATGCATTACATATTCAAAAATATATAAATTAATCAATAATAATGATGGAAGGAAAATTTAAATGGAATAGAAACTGAAACCTGTAAACTTGATTGTGTTTCAAATGGAACAAATATCAATAGTTGAAGATGTGACAACTTATTTAAAAGGTAACATTTGAGCATTATGTTTTTTTATGATACATTCTCAGACTAAAGATTTAAGGAACTATAAACAAATACTCAATTCTTCTACATGTTTTTGTAGCAGAAATATGGGTTAATTTTTCTGGGGCTAGTTTTTGTATATACTAAGAATGAACAAATAAGAAAAGAAGGAAGTTAAGCAAATATAGAAGGATTTATATTGAAGGTATCTGTACAAATTCATGGCTTTTTATACAGATGGATATATGGGTAAGCAGATAGATGGATGTATGTCTATATTATGTATATTTTTTAGATATTCCCCCCTAGGCCTATTAATTATGAACATATACAAGGGGAAAATATACATATAAAAAATTCTTTACAATAAAATGTCAAGCAACAAATGTAGAGGAGACATTTTTAGAAAACTATAATTTGTTAACATCATGGCAATAATTTAGTTAAAAGCACCAAACTAGTAGGTAAATTTTGATAAGAAACTATTTACATAGTCTCAATGTATATTCTCTGATGTTATTGCTTAATGATAAGGAGGAAATTCAATCATTTTGGAGTAGAGATATAGCAGATAGCGCCTTAAGTAAGCAATCAACTTTAACATCCTTATTCATGGGACAATGTGACATGCCTCCAGATAGCATCACTGAAAAAGTCACATCATCTATTTTGGAACACTCCTTCTAAGAAATAGGTATGTGAATCTTATTACAAGGAGATTTCTACCAGCTCAAACAGACATGTTCTAAAAAAGAAGTATTCTGTATTTTTCAAAAATTTTATGCCATGGAAGCCACAGAAAAATCTAGCAAGGAATGCTTGATCTTGAATTGGATCCAGGATTGCAAAAAGTTAATTAATTCTGTATGGGTGAAATCTGAATAGGATGTGGAAACTAGATATTGGGCTGTGGTACTATTATTTTGATAATTGCATTGCAGTTATGTAAGTGGATGCTCGTGTTCTTAGGAAATGCCACACTAAAGTATTTAGAAGTAAAGTGGAATTATGACTGCAACATTTTGCCAATTTGTTCAGGGAAAAAACATAACACACAAACATACACAAACAGAACGATGAAGCAAATGTGACAAAATGTTAGTAACTGAAGAATCTCGATGACGGTACTGTATAAGAGTTCCTTATACTAGTCTTAAGCTCTTCTGTAAGATTACATTTATTTGAATGTAAAAAAAAGGTTACAAAAACAATAATATCAAAGAATTAATTGATATTGAAGTCTTCTACAAATTAATGTTTTTCCTTTTTTATCCAATACCTGAAACTTGAATTTGTTTTTTCCCTTCACGGAGCATCTGCAAATACTGAAATATGGTACCCAAAAGTGAAAGAGAAAAAAATACCAAGGTCTAGTGTGAAGGGAAGGGTGAGATCATTATCCAGCCCCCTTAATAACTGCCTTTCTTCAGATGCTATTTATATAGGACAGCAAGAGCGAGAACCTGCTCCCAGATAAGGGCCTATTAAAATCAGGTTGGATCTAAAAATTAATTTCTCATCAGCCTACTGCACCCTGGTGAACCATGGGTCATGACAGAACTGGAAGGTCTTTCACCTGAGATAGGGCACAATGTCTGACCACTGCAAATGATATTCTCTTGTTTGCTTCATTTATATGCTGTCTTTGGGGAGCCACCCGTTCATAATTACACAGTGCAAATTTAGGAAGGTTGAATCATGGATTTCTATTTGAAATCTCAGGATGCCAACGTGTTCGGAGGATTGCATGTCTGAGGGCCTCTCTGCTTTGAGGGAGCCAGAATTATCACAGTTCTAACACTCAGTGACAAACAAATAGAATCTATTAGAGCCTTGCCCTAGGCTAAGTCTCTGAACCTAAGCAAGGACAAGATTAAGAACTTTACCACTGAAGCATTAAAGCCATAAGTGTGCCTAACCACTCTGGTCACAGAAGTGTATTTCAAAATAAAGATAAAGCTATACCATAAAAGAAACATTAAAGAAGTCAGACTTCTCATTTTATAATGATGAATACGTCAACTATTTTTGTAAATTTTGAAACACTATTTCTTCTTTTTCTACTTTGTCTATGATTGCCATTGGCCTAAAGTTAGGGTTAGTCAGCCTGTTAGTAAGATAGCATTACACCAGCATGGGAACAGGGCACTTTTCTTGGGGTTTGGGGAAAATAGTCATGATGCTTATTTCCCCATCATGTACGAGAATCATCTGGAATGCTATGCCAATCCCACTGGTTCTTCTTCAGATCCTGATGTACACACTAGAGGAGTATCCCCAATCACTATTAAGAAGGACTGTGACTCTTTAGACCCCATTACTAATAGGTATGAAATTGATTTCTCAGCTGTGTGGATGCTGACAGGTGACATGGGGAGAAAGGTTAAGGTCTGTTTTTCTAAAGATGATTTTCTAACACCAAGAAGAGCATGGTCACGTGTTCATGCCTGGAAGATTTTCTTGGAACATGATACCATGTGAGAACTTCAATCTAGACAGAAAAGTATAGTAAAATGCAAGGAAAAAGATATTAGGATAAGAGCAGTTGGGAGTTCCTTAGGGATTTGTCAACAAAAGAGTATATCTAGGCTTTAATACTAAAACTCCCTCTAATTTATTCTCATCTGTGGCTCTTTTTGATATGAACAAGTAACACTAGCAGCCATTGTGAATCAGGAGTATTGACATTGTGATACACTGAGCCTGCATAGCTGTGACCTGAAGACCCTCTTATTTTACCTATAGCAGTTCTGTTCATTTTACTGAATAATTAAAAAGTTGCAATTTTATCGTAATAAGTTGTTATTTTTCTGTTATCTTTTCCCAGAATGAGTTCCGCCTCTTAGTGGATCTACCGTAAAAATGCCCCTGAAGACCTTCCTTTTCCTAAAGCAAAGTTTTGTGTTTCTTTGACTCCCTTCTTCTCCTGGAGAGATACATGAAGAAAGAAAGAAAGAAAAAAGAGAGAGGTAGACAGAGAGACAGAGGACTGGGCAATTTGAATAGTTGAATAGAATGTGGTTCTAAGTCCATTCTCAATTTTGTCCTTCCAAAATGATCTTATAAATCTATGCAAATGAAGACAGACCTATATGGGGGAAAGTTGTGCTTTTTAATTTTAAATAATCCTAACAATAATATACCTCATCTTTATCTGGGATTCATATTTGTTCCTTGACATAATTAGGCTTGCCAAGTAGAAATTTTGAAGGATTGTAAAATGTTTTCCCATCTTCATATGCAGTCAGCCCTCTGTATATGTGGTTTCTGCATCCTAGGGTACAACGAACTCCAAATGAAAAATTTACAGAGAAACAAACTGTGTCTATATTGAACATGTACTTTTATTATCATCATTCCATACATAATATAGTGTGACAACTGTTTGCATTGTATTAGTTATTATAAATAATCTAGAGATGGTTCAAGGTGTATGAGATGTGCATAAGCTATATGCAAATATTTTATTTATATAAGACACTTGAGCATTCTCAGATTTTGGTATCTGTGGAAATTCCTAGAGCCAATTTCCCATGGATAACAAGCTACAACTCTATATTCAACCTAATAGATTAAAAAAGACAGAATTCTGTTACAAGCATCTACAAATTTAGATAGCATCCTGGGGAAGTGTTACAATAGAAGTTTTCATGGTTAAATCACATGTATAGGTAATGTTAATTTGCAAATTTTATGAGAAAATCCAGGCCAGTAGTACACTGATCCCAAAGATTTCTTCTTCATTTGCCTTTTGCATTAACTTTTCATTTTGCATTAACTTTATTCATGCAATGCATTCTCATGGAACACCCTGATTCTCAATCCAGCTTCTCTTGTTCTTCAAGGCTTAGTTCAAATTCCACCTTGAAGATCTCATAAAATTTCATCTTACTACCTAAATTCACAATGGTGCCATAGTTTTATTGTCTGAGCCGATCTCTTTATCCTCAGTGTTAACATCACAAGTGCTGAAATCAGACTCATCTAAGATTTGAATCTAAGTTCTTCCACCTAGTTTTATGTGAGTTTGGGTTTTTAAACACCCCTCTGAGACCTCATTGTTTCCTCTGTATAATGGTGGTGGTCTTATTTGAGGATAAATGAGATGACATTTGTAAAGGATTTAGGACAATACTATGGAAAATAGAAATGAAGTAGAAATTAGTAAAGGAAAATAATAAATGTTGTCCTTATTGTCATCTTGACAAATAGTGTGGTTTTATGAAGCTGGAATAAGATGCATGGGTGAATGATTTTCTTATTCAATTTTTCTAAGGCTCCAGCCTTCTACTTTGTTTCCATGAAATTGTCTTCATTTCTTACGGCACATCAACCTCATTTGCACAGTTTTTACAAAATACACATAGCTTCTTTAGCCAAAGAGGTTTTCCAGCTTCATCACACCCCTTTCCTGGAATGTGCACTAGAAATAAACATGGTTCCTCCTGCCATCACTCATGAGGCTTTACATTTCCCAGCAAAGTGTTCAAAATTTCATCTGGGATAAAAGCCCACCTTTTAACATGGTGCTAATGAGCTATAGTGTTGTAATTTGTTACTTCCTCCTCAGCCAGTCTGCAATGAACTTGAAATCCCTACAAATCTCCCATAGCCTTACACATAGTAGTTGCACAATAAGTTTTTTATTCTTGTGACCTTTTGACCCACACAAGGTCTTCACTTTTGCTTTCTGTCTCTTCTAGTATCTTCTCGGTACAGTTGTTCAAACCTGTGCGATGCCCTCAAACTAGAATTCAGAGAGAAGCCTAGGGTTTGGGCAATCCATACCACAGAGGAGAAATCTGAGTAGTCCACAACTGACTCTTTTCCTATGTGTCTCAGCCTCTATTTTATTTATTGACTCTGACTTAAGGTGGAAATCTGCCTTGCGAGCAGTACTTCAACTTTTAAATATAAAGTAATGGATATTTTCCCCCTTCAGCCCTAATATTAGACCTAAGGAGCAAATTCTATTTTTTTACTCTAAATAGAAGAGTAAAACACATGCTCACAGATTATTGATTGGGGGCATTGTACTTTGCTAGTTCAGTGACAGTGGTCGGATAGAAAGATCCAGTTAGAACACAGACACAAACAAACACAGGAGTCTAAGAATTTTTGTTGAATTAAAGTACCATGCATTTGTTTACCAAAAGACATGAAAAATAATACTAAGAAAAAAAAATAGGTAGGTTTCTTATAAAAGGGGAGAGAAGTGGGGTGGGGGGATGGTGAAAAAGATATCAAAAAGAGTTTGGCAGACTGCTATTTTTTCCTATAAAGTCATAAAGCTTAATTCAAAAATTTCCTGAAATTTATAGTGCCAGAGGCTAAGCTAAAAATAATTTTCCCTCATTATATCTTGTAGTTTAACCTCTGAAGTGGAAGGTTTGTGACAGATACATCAAGACTCCAACTCACAAAAGCACCATTCAAAAAGGGAAAAGAATAAAGAGGAACTGTTGCTATTAAATGACCCATGGAGAATCAAAGAGACAAAGAAGACTATTTCTGTAGCTTTCTGGGACCAAGCATAAGGTTGCTGGGCTGTTCCAGGTGGATCACTCCTGTCAGCTCCTACTGTATCATGTGCTAAATGTGCATGAAATTCTATATGGAAGCACAGCTTTGGAAACTAAACTTTATTAGACAATGACAGGAATGTTGGTATGGGGGATGAAAATGTTTGCTCAATAACCCCGGTGGAAGTTAATAATCAGTAACTGTCTCCCTAAACACTGAACAAAGCTTTGATATTATATCTGTAGAAGAGCAATAAAGACAAAACTGCAAAGATGGAAACTTCAAGCCACTCCTGAAAATATGAGACTCAGAAGTAGAGGGGGTGGTTAGTTCTTGAAATAAAGGTTTCTAGATTTTAATGGTGTAGTTTTTTCCTCTTTTTTAAATTCCCATGATCCAACAAGGTAATATGTTTATTTTATTACTTAGGTCTCTCTGTTCAGTTTGGAGAAGAGATTCTAATCTGCTATCTCTTCAGTCATATTTATGATCATATTGCTAATAAAGGAAGTGAAAAGAGGACCCATGTGTCAGTTAGATGCAATCAGCTCAGTGGAGTTACAATGAATGATATAGAATAGGGGAATGTAATAAGGACTAGACCAGTCACAATTGTGGAAGCAAATGAAAAAGTCTATAAAAATGTCCTCTTGTCTGAGAGGGATTTGAGCCATAAATATACAGAACCATTAGTTGGGAAGAATACTGAACATAAAGTTAGAGAGAGTGAAGATGAATTGAAATCCATAAAAACAAATTGAAATCATCCTCCGACAACTTTGATGGCATGGGCAAATTAGATGAGAACATGGAAGGAGAGCGGGTGGAAGCTGAAGGAGCTCATGGGTGTAAAGGCTACCTGATGCCAACAAGGTAAATCTTCAGATTAAAGATGTGTATTATCTGCAAAAACCCCAACCCCTGCAACTATGTTCAGAGCCAAATAGTTCATGCTTCACTTTTATGTCCCAAATATCTTGCAAATTTCTCTTAGAACCAATCCTAACTGAGAACAATATGGGGAAGGAAATTCTAGGAAACATAATCCCAGCTTATGTTGACACTATTCAAAAACTACCACAATGCATATTTATTCGACATCATAGTGGAGCCTTTGGTAAAAAGAATAACCAGGCTGTTGTGCTCAGATAGAAGGGAACAGAGAGAATAAATATCCCAACCTCACTCTCCTTCAGCTTCCTATATTTGTTGTGACCTCTGTTCACTCAACACAAATAAAAACCAGTGAACTAAGGAGACTTTTATGTGATGAATAGAATTTAGTATCCTGGGGGACAAAATAGGATGAAGAAAGGTGAATATCGATTCAGAGAGGCAACGGAAAATATCTGGAACACACTAATTATTCCAAGAGTAAATATGTGGTAAAGATTCTAGGAATACACTTTGTTTTTATATGGACTCATGAGAATCCACTAAAACATTTTCAAGGTAATGATAACACTTTCTTAATTACTTTCTAACAAAACATTTTTCCTCTTTTCCACAAGGACTGTTTTTCAAATTATGATAATCTGGTATAAATGAGTCAATGTAAAACCAAACCATTACCAGAGAGAGCATCAGCTTCTACTGAGGATGGTTGGCAAGGAATGTGGGAGGTTGACTAACAGAGGAACAGTCCTGGGCCCATGAGTGATCATCAAAGCATTTGCTTCTTTAATAAAACATCGAAGGCTGCTTCATCCTGTAGGGTATTTTTGAGACTAAATCTAAGGTGGACTGCAAGTACTTCATAAGAGAATACAGGAGAGAAAATATTTTGTGAATCTTCTGGATACTTCATGATGAAACTTTTCTACTCATTTTCTAAGTATCTATTCCCAGGTTTTCTACAATGCAGAAAGATATATTCTAAGATTTTGAATTTCCAATTTTCTGATCCATTCCTTAAGAAATATTTGTTGAATGTTTAATCAGGAGCTCAGCCGTGCCTGCCCAAAGTGTAGCAAATGGGACGTAGAGGTAGCGAGAGTCTTTAATCTGTCTGTTAAAGCTGGGGCCAAAGCTCTAACCCCTCATTGATCTGATTTCAAGGAGGAAGATATGTTTATCAAGGATGGATACCAATGCCAAGTTAAGTACTTCCTTACTTTCCTGTTCTAGCCCAAAACAATGTTGATTCCAGATTTCAAACCAGTTATACAACATAAATCCATGGTACCTCATAAAAAGAATATGCAGAAACTGGAACCTTCAGTCTGGGCCCAGCAATTGCTACTATCCATGTAACGTTGGGGAAGTTGCTGAATCTCTTAAAACTTTTACTTTATCACCAACAAAATAAGAAAAAATATTTTTACTTATTGGCTCTTTTGAGTAATAATTGAAAGAATGTGTACAAAACCTATGAGAAAGTATGCAGTTAAAATCAGAGCAGCTAAGGAAGCCTGGGAAGATGGTGGGTTCAGTGATTTCAGGACATTGTCCTGACAATGCCAGACACATTAACAATCTCCTTTTCTGAGTGAGCAGCTGTTAGGTCCAGCAGAAAGGCCAAATGTGAAGGTATGAGTGTGTTCTTGGGCTCTGTTAGGGTCCAGGAAGAGAAATTTAAAATTAAGCTTCCACCCCCTCCCTACCCTTACTGGGCTGCATAAAAGTCTGGGACTCAAAATCTAAGTGAGAAGATCAAAATATTAAAAATACTAAAAAGAGATAGTCTAAGAATAGTCATCTATCTACATGGAAAGGGCAAGGCTGATTCCAAAGACTGTTCTTAAAAGAATCTACTGATTCTCAGAATTGCTGATACGAATCTCTTTACATATAGTTCCTCTTTGTTTGGAGCCTATGAAACACTGCTTCCTGAAAATATCACTTTAACTCTACCATTCCATAAAATCCTATAATCATGTTATCTTTTTTTCTCTTTAGTGAGACATAAAAAATTCTTTTTTAATTTTTTAAAATTTTAATTTGTTACATATGATAACACAATACATTACAATTTATATTACACATATTATTACAATTAGCACATATTAGCACAATTTCTAATATCTCTGGTAGTACACAAAGTACAGTCACACCATTCATGTCTTCATACATGTACTTGATATAATATGAGATGGTAATGATGTCCATCTCATTCCACTGTCTTTCCTACCCCCATGCCTACTCCCTTCCCCACCCTCCCCTTTGCCCTATCTAGAGATCATCTAATCCTCCCATGCCCCCCTAACCATGTTATGAATCAGCATCCTTAAATAACAGAAAACATTCGGCCATTGGCTTTTTGAGATTGGCTAATTTCACTTAGCATTTCATTATCCAGTTCCATCCATTTACCTGCAAATGCCATGATTTTGCTCTCTTTTAATGCTGAATAATATTCCATTGTGTGTATATAAAACATTTTCTTTATCCATTCATCTAATAAAGGGCATCTAGGTTGGTTTCACAGTTTAGCTATTGTGAATTATGCTGCTATAAATATTGATATGGCTATGTCCCTGTAGTATGCTGTTTTGAAGTCTTTGGGTGTAGACCGAGGAGTGAGATAACTGGTTCAAATGGTGGTTCCATTCCCAGTGTTCCAAGAAATCTCCATACTGCTTCCTATATTGGCTGCACCAATTTTCAGTCCCACCAGCAATGTATGAGTGTGCCCACATCCTCACCAATAGTTATTGTTGTTTGTCTTCTTAATAGCTGCCATTCTGACTGGAATGAGATGAAATCTTACAGTAGTTTTGATTTGCATTTTTCTAATTGCTAGAGATGTTGAAATATATATATATATATATATATATATATATATATATATATATATATATATATAATTTGAGTTCCTCTTTTCCTATCTGTATCCCTTTAATCCTATATATATATATATATATATATATATATATATATATATAGATTGTATATCATCTTCTGAGAAGTGTCTGTTCAGTTCCTTGGCCCATTTATTGATTGTATTATTATTATTATTATTATTATTATTATTATTATTATTTTTTAGTGTTAACATTTTTGAGTTTTTTAATATGTTCTAGAGATTAGTGCTCTATCTGATGTGCGTGTGGTAAAAACCTGTTCCCAAGCTGTAGGCTCTCTGTTTACTCACTGATTGTTTCTTTTGCTAAGAAGAAGCTTTTTTGTTTGAATCCATTCCATTTGTTGATTCTTGATTTTAATTCTTGTGCTAGAGGAATCTTGTTAAGGAAGTTAGGGCCTAATCCGACATGATCAAGATGTGGGCCTACTTTTTCTTCTAATAGGCACAGTCTCTGGTTTAATTCCTAGATCCTGATCCACTTTGAGTTGAGTTTTGTGCATGGTGAGAGATAGGGGTTTAGTTTCATTTTGTTGCATAAGGATTTCCAGTTTTCCCATCACCATTTGTTGAAGAGGCTATCTTTTCTCCAAAGTACATTTTTGGTGCCTTTGTCTAATATAAGGTAACCGTAATTATGTGGGTTAGTATCCTCTATTCTGTACCATAAGTCTTGTGTATAAGTCTATTTTGGTGCCAATACCATGCTGTTTTGGTTACTATTGCTCTGTAGTATAATTTAAGGTCTGGTATAGTGATGCCACCTGCTTCACTCTTCTTGATAAGGATTGCTTTAGCTATTCTGGTTCTCTTATTTTTCCAGATGAATTTCATGACTGCTTTTTCTATTTTTATGAGGAATGTCATTGAGATTTTGATTAGAATTACATTAAATCTGTTTAGTGCTTTTGGTACCATGGGCATTTTGGCAACATTAATTTTGCCTATTCAAGAACAAGGTAGATCTTTCTATCTTCTAAGGTCTTCTTTGATTTATTTCTTTAGCATTCTGTTTTCATTGTAGAGATCTTTTACCTCTTTTGTTAAGTTGATTCCCAAGTTTATTTTTTTTTGAGGCTATTGTAAATGGAGTAGTTTTACTCATTTCCCTTTCAGAGAATTTGTCACTGATATACAGAAATACCTTTGATTTATGGGTGTTGATTTTATATCCTGCTACTTTGCTGAATTCATTTACTAGTTCTAGAAGTTTTCTGGTGGATTTATTTTGGTTCTTCTATGTATAGAATCATCATCAGCAAATAGTGCTAATTTGAGTTCCTCTTTTCGTATCTGTATCCCTTTAATTTCTTTCATCTGTCTAATTGCTCTGGACAGTGTTTTAATAACTATTATAAGTAGAAGTATTGAAAGAGGGCATCCCTGTCTTCTTCCAGTTTTTAGAGGAAATGCTTTCAATTTTTTTTCCATTTAGAATGATGTTGGCCTGAAGAGTCACATAGATAGCTTTTACAATATTGAGATATGTTCCTGTTAACCCTAATTTTCTAGTATTTTGAACATAAAAGGGTGCTGCATCTATTGATATGATCATATGGTTCTTATCTTTAAGTCTATTGATCTGATGAATTACAGTTATTGATTTCTATATGTTGAACCAAACTTGCATCCCTGAGATGAACCTCACTTGATCATGGTGCAATATCTTTTTGGTATGTTTTTGTATTTGATTTGCCAGATTTTACTGAGAATTTTTTGTGTCTATGTTCATTAGAGATATTAGTCTGAAGTTTTCTTTCTTTAATACGTCTTTGCCTGGTTTTGGAATCAGAGTGATACTGGCTTCATAGAATGAGTTTGGAAGTGCTCCCTCTCTATTTCCTGAAATAATCTGAAGTGTATTGGTTTATCTTTGAAGGTCTTTTAGAATTCAGCTGTGTATCAATCTGGTCCTGGGCTTTTCTTGGTTGGTAGACTTCTGATGGCGTCTTCTATCGCATTGTTTGAAATTTATCTTAAATTGTGTATATCATCCTGATTCAGTTTGGGCAAATCATATGACTCTAAAAATTTGTCAATGCCTTTGATATTTTCTATTTTATTGGAGTACAATCTTTCAAGATAATTTCTAATTATTTTCTGTATTTCTGTAGTGTCTGTTGTGATATTTCCTTTTTTATCATGTGCGTTAGAAATTTGAGTTTTCTCTCTACTTCTCCTAGTTAGCATGTCTAAGAGCTTGTCAATTTTATCTATTTCTTCAAAGAACCAACTTTTTGTTATGTCGATTTTTTCAATTGTTTCTTTTGTTTCAATTTCATTGATTTCAGCTCTGATTTTAATTATTTTCTGTCTTCTTCTCCTTTTGGTGTTGATTTGTTCTTTTTCTAGGGCTTTGAGATGAAATGTTAGGTCATGCATTTGTTGACTTTTTCTTCTTTCAAGGAATGAACTCCATGCAATGAGCTTTCCTCTTAGAACTGCCTTCATAGTGTCCCAGAGATGTTGATATGTTGTATGTGTGTTCTCATTGACCTCTGTTTTTTTTTAATCTCCTCCTTGATATCTTCTGCAACCCATTGTTCATTCAGTAGCATATTGTTCAGTCTCCAGGTGTTGGAGTAGCTTTTATTTCTTATGTTATCATTGATTTCTAATTTCATTCCATTATGACCTGATAGAATGCAGGGTAGTATCTCTACTTTTTTATATTTGCTAAGAGTTGCTTTGTGACATAATATATGATTTATTTTAGAGAAGTATCCATGTGCTGCTGAGAAGAAAGTATATTTCTTGTTGATAGATGAAATATTCTATATATGTCAGTTAAGTCTAAGTTACCGATTGCATTATTGAGTTCTATAGTTTCTTTGTTAAGCTTTTGTTTGGAAAATCTATCTAGTGATAAAAGAGGTGTGTTAAAATAACCCAGAATTATTGTGTTGTGGTTTATTTGACTCTTGAACTTGAGAAGAGTTTATTTGATGAACATAGACACTCCATTGTTTGGGGCATATATATTTATAATTGCTTGCTGATGAATGGTTCCCTTAAGCAATATGAAATATTCTTCTTTATCCCTTTTGATGAACTTTAACTTGGATTCTACTTTATTTTACATGAGGATGGAAACCCCTGCTTGCTTCCGCAGTCGATGTGAGTGGTATGATTTTTCCCAACCTTTCACCTTCAGTCTGTGGATGTCTTTTCCTATTAGATGAGTCTCTTGGAGGCAGCATATTGTGGGTCTTTTTGTTTGTTTGTTTTAATCCAGTCTGCCAGTCTATGTCTTTTGATTGGTGAGTTTAGGCCATTAACATTCAGAGTTATTATTGAGAAATGATTTGTATTCCCATCCATTTTTTTTTATTTTTGGTATTTAACTTGACTTGGTTTCTCATTTGATTTGTTTTTCCTTTAGTGTAATACCTCCATCTGCTGATTTTCATTGTTGTTTTTCATTTCCTCTTCGTGGAATATTTTGCCAAGGGTGTTGTGTAGTGCAGGATTTCTAGTTGTAAATTCTTTTAACTTTTGCTTATCATGGAAGGTTTTTATTTCATCATCAATCTAAAGCTTAATTTTATTGGATATAAGATTCTTGATTGGCATCCATTTTCTTTCAGAGCTTGGTGTATCTTGTTCCAGGATACACCTTGGATGATACAACTTGGTGTATCATAGTTGACTGCAACTATAGTTGGTGGCAGAAACAGCAGGAGGTAACTCCAGATAGCAGTGGAGGTACCCCAAGATGGATACAATGTCTTTCAGAGATGGGGCTGAAAGGGTGGGCCTAACACTGGCTTTGGGATGCCTGCTGCAAGATGCAGCTGCTTCTAGGCCCTGTCTGTTGTCCCAAGGTAGAGGCTACTGTGTGGGAAAGGTTATGGGGATGGCTGCAATGGGTCACAATGAAAGTGGGCCCCCAGGTGGGAGGTGGGGTGGACCCAGGCCTTTGCTGGTCCTGAACTCCTGCACAGGTCACAGGTCAGGGAGGTGGATCTGGGCCTGGCCTGAGCTCCAATTGGTGTCTGCTGGTGGGGAGAGGTGGTCCTGGCCAGGCCTAAGCTCCTGCAGGGGTCTGCTGGTGGCGGAACAGAGTCAGGCCTCTCCCAAATTATTTTTTGTGTGTTTTCCTTCACTGAGACAAGCCATAAATCTGATTTTATAAGTCTGTAGATGTCCAAGTGGTCTGTGTCTTATTGTCTCAGCACAGATTGTCATTTTACAGTCTGTCATCTGTCCAACTCAGAAGGGCAGGTAATGTTGTATCTCCCACAATCTCTGGAACTTCCACATCTTAACTTATTCAGGAAGCTGTAACTAAGTCTTATAGAGTAATCCCCCAAAAGTAACATGGCTTAGAAGAAGAAGAATGTAGAGAATAGGTTGCTCCTAGAATATCAGACATGATGCAGAACACAAGCTACATATTAAACAAGAACATCAACAATCTAGTACTATGTTCATTTGATAATACTCAATTCAAAAAAATTTAAAAACCTGATTTTAAAACTAAAAAGTAATAGGAGAATTATGAATGCTGGTAGAACCAGTTAGCCTCATAGAAGATCAAACTGCAGGGTTAAACTTCACAAAAACAAATCAAAACAAAACAAAAACCCAGCTATGTCATAAACTGCGGCAGTCTGGTTGGGCACAAAATCAGGAGCCACTCAAGCAGGAACAAACTTTATTTTTTGAAACTGCCGCCAATGTCCCATACGCGCCCGGGAAGATTTTCGATCCACCCACGCGGCCTCCTCCCTACCCGCAGAGAGCGCTCCTCCCCCGGAACTCCCTCCTACTGTACTTCCCCAACCAATGGGAACTCTCCAGGAGTCCCATAGCCGGCCTAGGTGAACAGCAGGAGTCCAATATCCATATGAATGCAAATCTTAACATAATCATATCATCTCAATGGCTAGCTGGAGTGCCATGCATCATATACTTGGCTCTTAGCATCTCCCCCCTTCTGTTTAAGTAACAAGCAATCTGGCTAGGGACCGTGCCTGTTAGGTTTGTCCAATTCAACATATGGTTCTTACCCGTCATCGGAAAACTGACTTTTAGGCGTCAGCCTCCTGTCTTAGGTTGATACCACTGCAATTGGATCATACCCGTCACTGACTACCGGTCCAGCATATAGCCATACTTGTGGATAGGCCTATGTACCAGTGGGGGGGGTGAGGTTCTTTACCTCACCTCTGTTGGCCCCCAAAATTAGACCATCACTAGTAGAAGGGAGGAGGATACAGAAATGTCATGACACCAAGTCAATTAACGGCTCCTAGGAAAAATTGCATCACTGGTGACACATCAGCAGATACGCTAGCACTACCATAATTCGCTGCATCAACAAATAGATCACAAAGCATACAAGTGATACATAGTCCAGGCAAGTTCTGTAAGCAGTTCAAAGCAGAGGAATCTATCAATATGTCCATATCCTTCCAAAATAAATCGACTCATTGATTGAGCATTACTTGTTGAGTTATAAATCATTGATGTATCAGTTTACACGGTTTGTTGTGATAACTCTCGAAGAAGTTGTAGTTTGGTTTTATCTTTGTCTTCACCGGCACTGGGATGAAAATAGGAATTTTGACAATGATGCTAAAAAAAAATATGTAACATTTCAACAGGACTAAGAAAACAATATTTAGAACAATTTACATTATCCTGAACAGAATTATTAAATATAATGAAAAGGAAAGGTGAAAGTAAACAAACAGATCTGTTAACCTTCTATTTGTTCATATATTAAAACAATCCTCAACAGCTGTTTACCCAAATTAAATTAAACTATTAAAATCACGTGAATAATAAAAAAAAAAATTTTGGATCCATGTGCATGAGCGCTCCTCATATGTGATATATGGACATACGCACATACAGACATACAACACAAAACAGAAGTGTGCACACGTAACATATAAACACATAAGACAATAGTAAAGGCCTTGTAGCTTTACCTAGGTGAAATCTCCATTGCAATGTTCAAAAACTCCACAGTCAAAAAATAAAACTGATCAGAAAAAACATTAACCTAGGTCTGTATGAGCTCAAAAATAAAATAGAACTTTATGATGTGGGAAAAAGCAATAATAAAATAGATATTGAAAAAAGCATCCTGGTTAATCACTGTCGCAGATGTAAGAATAGCCAAGCTGGAGATCTGGATATCAGCTGTTATGGATTTGAGTCGAATCATCTTCCTTTTGGTCTGTAGAAATTGTTTTAGTTAGTCTCTCTGGAATCCAAATCGGCTGCTGTTCTTCCTGTGGAAAAACACAAACAGAGCCCTGACTCCAGACTATCACTGGGTCAGGACCTTTCCATTGTCCTGTTAGAATATCTTTCCAAAGTACCTTAGGCTTATGTACATTTTTTGGATACAAATGTCTTTCTGCAGCACTAAGCCCTGATGAATCCAAATTTAAAAAGTTTAGAGTAAAAAGGGTTATTTTAAGTTTATCTTTGGGGGATATATACCACTTTCCAATTCCCTCCTTTTGTTTTAATAAGTACATTTTAATAGTTTGATGAGCTCTTTCAACTATGCCTTGTCCTTGTGGATTGTATGGAATTCCTGTTATGTGAGTAATGCCAAATGATGAGCAAAACTGTTTAAAAGAGGTGGACGCATAACCAGGACCATTATCGGTTTTTAACTGTTTTGGAACGCCAACAGTGGCAAAATTTTGTAAGCAATGAGCTATAACATCTTTAGTTTTTTCTCCGGCATGAAGGGAGCCCATCAGAAATCCGGAAGAAGTATCAACTGTAACATGTAAATATTTTAATTTTCCAAATTGTGGCAAGTGTGTGACGTCCATCTGCCAAATATGGTTAGGTATCAGTCCTCTAGGATTGACTCCAAGATTAACTTGTGGTAAAAATGTCACACAATTTTGACATTGTTTTATTATATGTCGGGCTTGTTCTTTAGTTATTTTAAAATGCTTTTGTAAAGTATTAGCATTGACATGGAACCTTTTATGAAAATTTATAGCTTCTTCTACTGTGAAGAAAATATGTATGTCATGTGTAGATTTATCTGCTAACTCATTGCCCAAACTAAGGGATCCAGGCAATCCTGTATGTGCCCTGATATGTCCTATAAAGAATGGATCTTTTCTGTCCCAGATTAGACTTTGTATAGTGGAAAACAAAGAGAAAACAGTAGAAGAAGGGGAAATCCTACCAGCATCTTCAAGGGATACTATAGCATTAACTACATACTGACTATCAGAAAATAAATTAAATACAGAATCTTTAAACATCATAAAAGCTTGTAATACTGCATTAAGCTCTACCTTTTGAGCTGATTGTTTGGGTACTAAAAATGTAAAAGTTTGATCAGGGGTAATTACTGCTGCTGTACCATTATTTGACCCATCAGTGAATATATTTGGAGCATTCATGATAGGGGTTTTTTTTGTCATCTTTGGAAAAACTACAGGATGTTTAGACCAAAAAGACAACAAAGGATTAGACAGTAAGTGATTATCAAATGAAACATTAGATTTACACATGATTATTGCCCAAGTATTTAACTCATTAGCTAACTCATCAATTTGATCCATAGTATATGGAGTAATAATTTTATTGGGAGAAATCCCAAATACTCCCTTGGCTGCTTTTATTCCTTTGAGTATTAATTGTCCTACAGCCTCAGGATATCTAGTAAGAATAGTGTTAGGAGAATAAGATAAATGTATCCACAATAATGGACCTTCTTGCCAGAATACTCCTGTAGGAATATTTTTTGTTGGCAGTACAATAAATAACAAAGGCAAACTTATATCAATTCTATCCAAATGCATATTTTCCATATATGTTTCAATGATTTTTAATGCCTTTCTTGCTTCAAGCGTCAACATGCGGGGTGAATTTGGATCTGATGGACCTTTTAGAATATCAAATAAAGGTCCCAACTCTCCTGTTGGTATGCCTAGATAAGGCCTTATCCAATTTATGTCTCCTAATAACTTTTGAAAGTCGTTAAGTGATTTGAGTTGATCTACTCGTATTTGAATTTTGGGTGGACGGACCATGGTTGAGGATAATAAAACCCCTAAATAATTAATTGGAAGATTTAATTGTACTTTATCTATTGCTATCTCTAGATTATAATTTTTTAATAAATTTGTAAGTGTGGCATAACATTCTAGCAATGTGTTTTTATCTTTATGTGCCAATAACACATCATCCATATAGTGAAATATTTGTAGTTCAGGATTTTGATTTCTAAGTGGCTGGATTGCTTTGTTAACATAAATTTGACACATAGTTGGACTATTAGCCATCCCTTGAGGGAGTACTTTCCATTCATATCTCTGATCAGGACCTTCATGATTTAGTGCAGGGATAGTAAATACAAAATGTGGACTATCCTCGGGATGAATTGGAATTGAAAAAAAACAATCTTTAATATCTATAGCTAAAACATACCAGGTTTTTGGTAAAGCAGACAATTGGGGAATCCCTGATTGAGCAGGTCCCATAATAACCATCTCATTATTAATGGCTCTTAAATCTTGCAATAATCTCCATTTACCAGATTTTTTTTTAATGACAAAAATGGGAGTATTATGGGGAGATACAGAAGGTTGTATATGTCCCTCTGCTAATTGTTGTTTGACCAGGTCATGGGCTATTTGTATCTTTTCTTTAGTCAGGGGCCACTGAGGAACCCACACTGGTCTTTCTGATTTCCAAGTAATTTTGATTGTCTCAGTGGCCCTTTCTGAAAACCCAATCCATGTCTATTTGTTTCTTGATCTATTTGAATTGGTGCTGTCATACCTTGTTCTTGTTTTCTTAATCTTTCTTCTTTCCTAAAGCCTTGTCTAGCCCTAGTAGTGGGCGCATTAGGATTGATGTTATTTGTTAATGTCAAACCTAATTGATCTAGGACATCTCGTCCCCATAAATTTATAGGAAGATGATCCAATACATAGGGCTGTATAGTTCCTTCACATCCTTCAGGATCCTTCCAATCTAATACCATTGCACTTCTATGGGGATTAGTTGCCACTCCTAGGCCTCGAAGTGTTTGAGTGGCTTGTTGTAATGGCCAATTTTTCGGCCATTCTTGATGAGATATGATGCTAAGGTCTGCACCTGTATCAAGTAGCCCATTAAAGTCATGTCCTTGAATATTTAGTTTTAGCATTGGGCGAGAATCTAGATTTAAAGACAGCATAGCCCAATCTACACCTGTGGAGCCTAATCCCCTGGAACCTCTTTCTACAGTACGACTGGAAAATTTATCATGTAGGCTGGGTATTATTAATAACTGTGCTATTCTATCTCCTGGTGAAATTACTGATATACCTCTTGGAGAACTAGCTATAATTTTTATTTTACCTTCATAATCGGGATCAATTACCCCAGGACTTATCATAAGTCCTTTTAGTGTTGAAGAACTGCGTCCCAATAATAAGCCTACTGTTCCTTGGGGAAGAGGTCCTTTTACTCCTGTGGGAATGATTTGAACTCCCATCTCTGGAGTTAGTACTGCTCTGGCAGAGGCGCAGATGTCCAACCCTGTGCTCCCTCTAGTTTGTCTGATGAGGGATTTAATGGATAATGCGTCCTGGGCACTACCTTGATGGTGTTGCTGGGTTCCTCCACTGCCCCGTATATTTGTGGTTTTGGGCCCCGGAGCATTGGGCCCCCCAGTCCGTTTTTTGGCAATGGAGCCTGATGTCTTTCTCCACGATATCGTGGGTAAACACTTGGTCCTTGTCTGTTTTTTGATAACGGAATACCTTCTATGGTGGTTTGAGAAAGGCATTCATTAGCCCAATGTTTCCCTCTACGGCATCGTGGGCAAATACCCGGTATTCTATTCCTTTGATACCTAGCCTTGTTAAACCCTCCTCCTATGGGGCAACTCCTTTTAAAATGTCCTGTTTGATCACAATTATAGCATGTTTTTGGCCTGGCATCTAAAGCCTATTGTACTGCTCCTAAGACTTGCCCTTGTTTATTAATGTCTCTACATAATTTAATATATGTGTTTAAATCTTCATGTTTCCATGGTCTGATGACCTCTCTGCAGCAACGATTTGCTTGGTCATAAGCCAGTTGTTTTATAAATGGCATTGCCTGTTCTGTATCTCCAAATACTCTAGAAGCTGTCTGAATAAGCCTATCTACAAATTCAGCGTAAGGTTCATTAGCTCCTTGTATTACCTTAGATAATTGTCCTTGTAAATCTCCATGCCCCTGTAAAGTTTTCCATGCCCTAACTGCATCTACAGCAATTTGTGCGTATACGCCAGGATCATATTCAATTTGTTGCCGTTGACCCTCATAAGGTCCTTTTCCTAATAACATATCTAGATTTCTTTGAGAGTAACCAGCTGCTGCATTTCGCCTAGCTGTCTCCATGCAAAATTCCTCATTGGCAACCTTCCATAACAAATATTGTCCTCCATTTAGCACAGATCGACACATGTTAGCCCAATCTGCTGGCGTCATGTCTAAGTTGGTAATGGATTCGACCATGCTCACAGTGAAGGGTGCTTGTGGCCCGTAGGTTGTTACAGCCTCCTTTAATTGCTTCACTGTTTTGAAATCTAAAGCACGGTGGATTCGTTGCCCTCCTGCCTGCTCAAGTACAGGGCATGCTAATCTTTGGGGTCCTGCCTCAGGATTCCGTCCATCAACTACGGGAGTTGAGGGCCGCTCAGCTGTAGATGGAGCTGTTGGTTGAATTATGCCCTCTGGTGATAGAACGGAGTTAGTAGCAGCCTCCTGTTGTAATTCCCGCCTGATGGTTGTTTTTCCTCTAAGCTTTCTTTCTTCAAATCTTCCTCTGTCTGACTAGCTTGAGAGACCTTCTCTTTCGCTTGACCTAACATGTTTTCTACCATAGTCTGGACCTCTAACAATTTACTTAACAGTCTTTCGGTTTGTTTTTTAATAGTTTCTAATCTACTATAAAGGTAACGCAACCCAATAAGATAGCATAAAACAAAACCGAAACAGAATGAAACAAAAACCGAACAAAGAATAGTTGTATCAATTTTCTCTTTCTCAGGGCCGAACAACTTCAAACCTTTAGCCAACCATTTTTCCCAGTTTGCCTGAGAAAATTCTAGGGATAGGCAGCTTGAAACAAAAACAAGATAAATCAAAACGAGAACACATTGTTTTTTGAAATGGTCACCCATTTTGTTGCCTTCCCTCAGGGGTGAGCAATTTTACTCACCTCCAAGCTTCAGGCGTTCCCCGTACCGGCCGCCAGTTGCCGCAGTCTGGCTGGGTACAAAATCAGGAGCCACTCAAGCAGGAACAAAATTTATTTTTTGAAACTGCCGCCAATGTCCCATACGCGCCCGGGAAGATTTTCGATCCACCCACGCGGCCTCCTCCCTACCCGCAGAGAGCGCTCCTCCCCCGGAACTCCCTCCTACTGTACTTCCCCAACCAATGGGAACTCTCCAGGAGTCCCATAGCCGGCCTAGGTGAACAGCAGGAGTCCAATATCCATATGAATGCAAATCTTAACATAATCATATCATCTCATTGGCTAGCTGGCGTCACCTTTCGACCAAAAATGCCATGCATCATATACTTGGCTCTTAGCAATAAACAACAGAGTAATGGAAATTTTTTCCTGTCTGGGTATATTTTAATAGCTTTTCTAAATTCTAAGGAATATATTTAAAATATATATATATATACAAGCTCTAAGTCTGAAAGAATGGGCTTCCTACTTAGGAACATTAATCAGACCAATGAAAAACTTTTCTTCTGCAACCTTGGGAGTTAAATGACATTGGAATAACAACTGCAGCCTGCGGAACAGCAAGGTACAATCCAAGGTTACAACATTCAGCCAGGATATAGTTTATCCATTAGGATGATTGAAAGACATCCAGGCTCTTAGAGGAAGAGAAAATGTATCACTTTTAATTCTAATCTGCAGGTTCTTTGAGAAAAAATTTCTAAGCAATAAAAAAGTAAACACTGATCTCTAGAAAGGTGGGCATAAAAAAGAGAAAACAATGAAGAGAGATGGTGAGAAGTGATTATGGATAATTAAGTGCTAAATAAGCAACTTGAAAAGAGAATTATAAAATATTGTAGGGAAATTCTAACAACACCCATGAAGTAATTGTTCCAGACTGTATTACCATGTTCTAGAAATTTGGGACTGATGTGGGAGAGAGAGTTATAAAGAAGAAAAACATATAAAAGTCTTATTGTAAAAGGTGAGTAGAAGGCCAGAAATTGCTTTAAGTATCATTTTGGGGAGAGAAGAACAAAAATATAGAGTATTTAGACCTATATCATTGATTATGAAAATTGGGAGAGGTAACAAAGAAGGAAAAAAATGTAATAAAATCTCTAAATTGACAAAGGCAAGAGGAAGATAAATGGTGTCTTGTTCTTACCATTAAAAACTTAAGAAAAATTAGAAAGGAAAACAAAAAATTAAAATATATAATAGGCATAATTTAATTCAGAAGAAAAAACTGGAAGGTTTTATACTAAATGTGGCTGGAGCAAATCCTTCCATGGTAAGAGAGACTTTTAATGGTATGGAAACAAATACAGCAAGCAAAGTACACAGATCAACATATCCTTGTCATAGGTTCTTAACTCAAATCTATAAGTGAACAGCAGAATGATTCATAGAGCAGAGGGAAGGGAACAGAGTTGGAGAGGAGGGAGGAAAAGGGGAAGACTTGGGGGTGAATTAGAGCAAATTATATTCCTCGTTTATAAAATTATGTCAAAGTGAATCCTAATGTTATGTGAAACTAAAAAAAATCAGATTTTTAAAACTGTTTTAAAGAAATTTAAAATAATTTTAAAACCACCAACATTTGATCACAGCAATGTGAAAAAAGAGACCCAAGTACCCAAACACAAGTATAATCATGAAAGGCAATTCAAGGCTTAGTAATGAAGACATTTAACTATACACAATAAAAGTGAGGGCACAGATAGCAGCAGTATGTAATAATAAAAGCTCCAATTATTTATAAAACCACACAGAGTCCTATTGTTCTATATACCCAACCTCATAACAGCACAAAATTATTGAACTCCAAAAAGAAATTGGTGAAATAAAAAATGTTATGGAGATTTGGAATAAACCCTCTTCAGTATAAATGAATCTAATAAAAAACAATGGGGATGTAGATGTGTAGAAAGTGGAACTCTTACACTCTCTTGATGAAAATGAAAAATAGTACAGCCATTTTGGAAAATAATACATGGTGGTTCCTCAATGAATTTAAAATAGAACTTCCTTCTGGTCCAGAAACCTCCCAAGGAAATGATGTAAATTCATCAAAGACACATCTGCTTTCCATGTCATTCCAGCAATATCCACAACAACCAGAAATGAAAGCAAGCTATGAATCTGTGAGTGGTTGGATGGACAAAGAAAATATGGTATATATACATAATGGGGTACTATTAAAATATTTTAAATAATGGTATTGTGTCATTTGTAGCAACATGGATAAACCTGGAGGACTGAATATGAAATAAAGTAAGTCAATCACTCAAAGATAAATACCACATGATCTCACTTATATGTGGAATCTGGATAAGTTGATGTCTATGGTTAACAATAATAAATTGAGTATTGCAAAAGAGTCTTCAGAGAGAATTTTGAACATTCTCCACCACAAAGAAATGATTAATGTACGGATAGGATAATATTCTGATTTTCATATTTATTTATTTGTTTGTTTGTTTGTTTAGTGCTGGGGTTGAACTCAGGGCCTTACATACTCTAAGCATACCTTCTGGCACCAAGTTCCATTCCCAGTTGCCCTGATGTGATTATTATACTATGGGTGCATGCATCAAAACATCACAATGCACTCCATAAATGTGTGCCCACTAGTGAAAACATCACATTGAATCCCACAAATAGTACAGTTATTATGTGTCAATTAAAATCAAAACCAATGCATTATGTTTTATGTACATGCAAAGTTGGCATATTTGATGAATGGTTATAAAGTAAACTATCTGTAAAAGTTATTGAGTATTTGATATCCAATAAAATGCAAGAAATTATTGAAAAGTAGAGGTTGTACAGGCCACAGTTTCTGATCTAACAAGATAAAAAATAAATAACAGTGACTGCTTAGAAGATGTAGAACACATTCTAATAGTCATTGAATCAAAGATAAAATCGGAACGTTTCAAACTATATTAAAAGTAATAAAAAATGTGAACTTACTTTAAAAACCTAGGAAATGGTGAAACTTTTCATTCTATAAAGATTTATAGTTGTAAATGCCTATATGATTAAATATAAAAGACAAAAAAATGATTTTGGCACTGCCTTAGGAAAATAACAATATAATAAACCAAAGGTTTTTGTTGAAAATAATCTGAAATTAGTGAAATGGGAAAAGTTCAGTAGCTTCACTCTTGTGTTGTCTTCTTCTGGCTAATTGCTGAGCTTGGAGGATGTGACTCTTCCAGAGGGATCTGAAGATGGAGTTGGGAATCAATTTAACAATAAACTGACTAACACTTTATTGTATCTAAGAGGTTTATGACATTGATATGTGAAATATTTTTTCCCATGTTTACAGTGGGATTTTATGTTGAAGACACAGCTGCATTCCTTGTATGATACAGAATTGACATGAGCATCTAGGTTTAAATATTTAATATCAAGTATAAGACAGGCTTTCTAGATCAATAGATCCCAATTCTTTTCTTCCTATTAGAGTTTTTAAAATGTCTTTGGAGATGAGTGGTTACAGGTGAAGTTCTTATGCTTGAATTCATGACCTGTGTGTGTATACACACACACACACACACACACACACAGTTTAGAACTTTTACTAAATGTGGCTAGAACACTGAATTTGCAAGCATATTTCGTGCTGAGAAAGTGATTTAATTTATACATGAAAAGTTATGGAAGGCTCTCATCATAAAGTTAATATGTAGGGCTGAGGAAGTGAAGCAGTTCAGTGAAATTATTAAATACCCCAAAGACTAAGACAGTCAAAAAAAAAAAAAAAGTCTCTGCCT
Source organism: Marmota monax (assembly GCF_021218885.2). Lineage (NCBI taxonomy): Eukaryota > Metazoa > Chordata > Mammalia > Rodentia > Sciuridae > Marmota > Marmota monax. The sequence goes on from NW_026694339.1 coordinate 3,098,082, forward strand.
AGAAAGCAACCTGTCCAAATCAAGATTTCCCTCCTCTGGACAAAACTCAGAACCAGTGTTTTGGATGATAAGCTTCGATGGAGTAGAAGCAGTAAAAGGTGGAAAGGAGATAAAGACCAATTTTTTAAAGTAGAGGAGAAGAAACTTCCTTAAAATTTGATATTAGAAATCAAACTAATGACATATGAAGTGAGGGGAGTGAACCTCACAGTCCAGGAGAGAGAGAGATTAAGGAAGAAGGAAGAAAAAAAAAATATGAACACACTTGAAAAGGAAGCCCAAGAGATTAACACAAACTATCAAAATAATAGGTTGCATTCTATGAGATGACAAGCAGAACTGCAGCAATCACTTTTGCTGTAAGAAAACACATTGATGAAGTTATGACATTAGGAGGGACACAGGGAATATGAAATGTATATTAAACAAAAGTTAGTATATCTCTAGAGTTGACATTGGAAGTCTCCAAGATAGGGTTATCCAAATCATAGAGGGGCAAATATATGATTTATTTCATCAGTTTCAAATTTCTCACCTGGGAGACTACATGTTTCAAAAGCTGGAGGCATCTACTTGAAAAACATCTGTTCCAGAAAAAACAAGAGAAAGTAAAAACCGAAAGGGCATGGAGTTCCCACCAACAGTGTTAGTTCTGGTTATGCTGGGAGAGGGATGGAAACGACTGAGCAAGCAGATTAAAACAAAAACTGAAGTCAAACTTCTCTGAAAGGAACTGTTGCCAAAAGGGATATAGCAAAAACAAAAGCTGGTAGAGGTGTATAATAACAATAGCTGAGATAAGCAAATGAAATGTCTTTAGAGGTATGACAGATGTATTATTCCTCAGGTGCCCAACATCCAGATTTTCGGAGCAACAACAGCTTCAGTTCAAGAATCTGTGAAAGCAATAAAGAAAAAAAAAATCAAGAATGTGAAGAGAGAGCCTACAAAATGGTAGAAAATCTTTGCCATCTGCACCTCAAAGACAGCATTAATCTCCAGGATATACAAAGAATTCAAAAAACTTAACAGACACACACACACACACACAAAACAAACAAACAAACAAACAAACAAACAAAAACCCTCACAAATAACCCAATCAATAAATGGGCAATGAAATTGAACAGGTACTTCACAGAAGAAGAAATATAAATGGTCAAAAATATATGAATACATGTTCAACATTTCTAGCAATTAGAAAAATGCAAATTAAAACTGTACCAAGATTTCAACTCACCCCAGTCAGAATGGCAATGATCAAGAATATACAAAATAAGAAATGTTGGTAAGGATGTGGGAAAATGGTACACTCATACATTGCTGGTGGGACTGCAAATGGGTGCAACCATTATGGAAAGTGGTATGAAGATCCCTCAGAAAACTTGGAAATGTTTTTGAATGTAGGAATTGGATCACGTAGGGCCTCATAAACCATTTGACTTCATTCTATTGACAAAGGCAAGACATGAATTTTAAAAATTTACTTATTTATTTATTCTAATTAGGTATATATGACAGCAGAATGCATTTTGATTCATTGTACACAATCACAACACAACTTTTCATTTCTCTGGTTGTTCACGATTTAGTGTCGCACCATATATGCAGTCATACATGTACCTAGGGTAATGATGTCCATCTCATTCCACCGTCTTTCCTGTCCCCATTCCTGCTCTCCTCACCTTCCTCCCCTTCACCCAATCATAGTCAGACATGAAATTTTTAGTGAAATGGGTGACATGATCAGGTTTGTAACCAAAATATTAACACCTTGAAACATGTATTAATTATATGTGGAGTTCATTGTAAGTATAAGTTGAGCACTTAAGGTATTGTAGTAATCTGGGTGGAAGAGGAAAGGCCTATGGAAAATGTAATTGTAATTGAATGTAGAAAAGCAGACATACCATTATTAAGGAAACAGAGGAAATTCTTAAGAACTGGATATAATGAGATAAGGAGAGAGAAAATGAGGATCAAAGATTGCTCTAAAGATTCTAAAATGTGATGCTGGCATTGAGATAGGAAAAATGAAAAAAATTTGGAGGAGAGGGTGCATTTAGTTTTGTACATGATGATTTTAAGATAGCATAAAATTTTTTATGCTTCTCAACAAAGTATCTGGTGATCAGTGAATATGAGTTGTTACAGTCTGTAAACAAGTCAAAATAACACCTGGCATTTTGCCAGGGGAATGTTAGAGTTCGTAAACAAGTCGGGATGGTGCCTGGCAAAATGCCAGAGGGAGTGGTTTGAGAAGTAACAAAAAGCGAGCCATTAAGTGTGGAGATTCCTTATTGGTTGACTGATGTATCTAGTTTATGCTAATTAGATAAGCTGTGTGGAATGTATAAATACTGCTCCTGTCCTGCAATAAACGGCTTCCACTGCTGCTGTATCAATCTACACAAGTTGCTCCTCACCCCCCGGTTATTTTGCTGCAGCCGGACTGCAGCAATGAGTAGCCAGAGAATCTGAGCATGAGTTAAAAATGTAACTCATTTGCCTGGTGGTGATTGAATTTGCCACATCAATGATTTTACCTGAGAAAAAATCCTAAGACCAAGCCTTCAGGATTTCAAATCTCATCCAAAGACAGGAAAACAGTTTGGAGATTCCTCAGAAAACTTGGAATAGGACAACCTTTTGACCCAGTTATCCCACTTCTTGGTATGTACCCAAAGGACTTCAAAACAGCATGCTCTAGTGACACAGCCACATCAATGGTTATAGCAGCTCATTTCACAATAGCAAATCTATGGGACCAACCCTTTAACAGATGAATGGATAAAGCAAATGTAGTATATATACACAATGGAATATTACTAAACCATAAAGAAGAATAAAATTAAGGCATTTGCTAGTACATAGTTGGAACTGGAGACAATTATGCTAAGTGAAATAAGCCAGTCCCAAAGAACCAAAGGCCAGTGTTCTCTCTGATATGTGGTCCTAACACAATAGGGGCAGAGTGGGCAGGAGGGAAGAAAAGAAGGTTATTGAATTAGACAAAGGGGAATGAAGGGAAGGTAGTGGGATGGGATTAGGGAAGACAATAGAATAAATTGGACTTAACTTTCCTATGTTCATATATGAAGACCCCACCAGTGAAACTCCACATCACATACAACCATAAGAATGGGATCCTAATTAGAATAAGTTATATTCTATATATGTATAACATGTCAAAATACACTCATTGCCATGCATATCTAAAAATAACAAAAAATCAGAAAAAAGGTATCTGTGAAAGGTGATTCTACAGAAATAAACATAGGATGATGGTAAGGCTCTCTAAAGAGTTGTTTTTGTAGAAATAACATCTCCAAGTTAAATGGTAGTGTGGGTAAGCACTTTGTAATCATGCAAAAATTGTTGCTCGTGGAAAGGAGGGCTTAGGCAGGCAGGGCAAGATGACAAGTGAGGTGGTCAGGGGCAGAGGCTGAACAAAGGAGCATGGTGAGGGTCTTCTGATGAGGTCAACTTCCTGCTTGATGAATGCTCTTGGGGACATAAGCAGGGGACCCAATCAAACAGACCCTTCCACACTCATCCTCCTAAGCAGGGATCCAATAGAAAAATGAAAACAGATGAATGGACAGAGGGGGCACTAATCAATAATAGTGAGGAAAAGGTTGGCAGGGGAGGATATAAGGAAAGGAGGACACTCCAGAGACCATAAAAAGAATAAGCCAAAGCTTCCCTATCACATTTCCAGCTCTCTTCAGAGAGTTTATCTCTTGCTTTTACAATAAACCTACTTCTTGCTTGCTATCTCTGCATCCTGTTCTTCAATTCTTTGCTGAATGGAGACAATGAGCCCAGCACCCCTAGATGGTAACAAAGATGTACTAGATCTCACTGTGCCAACCAAGTAACCCTTGTACCATAGCACCTGAGCACAGGAAGGCTTGCTTTGTACCCACACAGTGGAAGGCAGCCAGTGTTCCACATAGACATTCAGGGATGCTGGTTGATCTTGCTCACTGAAACACGAGGAGGGAGTTTCTGGAATTTCTTTTAGTGACTTTTCACTCTGGGATTGAAAATGGCCCCTAGCACTTTCATTGCTATGGGACAGAACAAGTCTTACATCTCCTCCAAAGTGTAGCTAAGTAGAAAATGTTATTATTTGGGTGCCCAGGAAAGAGAGAACAGTCTAATTTGGGGTGAGAACTAGTAACATTTGATATGTGATGTTACTAGAGTCATCCCATACTCAATGTTCCATTGACAAACCAAGATCACAGAACTCAAAGAGAAGCTAAAATGAGGAAGTTTTAATATAGTAGATGGAAATGAAATAAATAACAATCAGTCCTGTTGATGAAGGCTACCAAAATTGCAAATCGTCAAATACCACTCTTTGGTAGAGGAGAAATTATGGTTATGAGAATACTCTTCACTCTCAATGACCAAATGGTAAATACATTCTGCCACAACCAACATCATTGAAGTTCACAGATCAGGGACTCCATACAACTGTCATAGACAACAGGTGTCATGGAGAGATGACAATAAAGAAAGTATCCTCTCTTCTTCACTTCTTTTTTTTTTTAATCTTTAGCTGTAGATGGACACAATACCTTTATTCATTTATTTATTTTTTTATGTGGTGCTGAGGAACAAACCCAGGGCTTCACACATGTGAGGCAACCGCTCTACCACTGAGCCACAGCCCCAGGCCCTCTTCTTCATTTCTTTTTAATGACCCATTCTTATGGTCCTTATCACTATCCAATATAGGGCTTCAGAAATTGAATTTTGTCTGTAACTAGAAATTGGTTTATTTAAAAAATTAAATTGCTATGGGATTAGTGACATGATTATTCAATGAACTCTGGGTTCTTTAACAAATAAGACCATTAAAATCAGCCAATCCCCAAAAAACAAATGCCAAATGTTTTCTCTGACATAGGGAGGCTGACTCATAGTGGGATAGGGAGGGAGAGCATGGGAGGAATAGATGAATTCAAGATAAGGAAGGGGGTGGAAGGGGAAGGGAGGGAGTAAGGGATTAGCAAGGATGGTGGAATGTGATGGTCATCATTATACAAAGTACATGTATGAAGACTTGAATTGGATGTCAACATATTTAATATACAAACAGAAATACAAAAAAATTATTTTTTACTAATTCAGTTTGGAGTCACTCAAGTAACCAAAAATTTATAGTTTTTTACTCATCATACTAAACCTTCTTTAGAAATTAAGACTACCCAGGAATAATGAATCTATTTTTTTTAAACTGAGATTTAGCAGAATAAAGAATTAAATAAAATGCTATATTTTGGGTTCTTGAGTTTAAAATAAAAATAGCAAGGTATTTTTTAACTGTTAATTATTAAAATTTCTAAGTTTTTCTCAACTATCAAAACTTTTTGTCAAGTGTAGTAATAACATTAATAGTAATAATAAAGTGATGCTGGTTATGTATTCAACCAAACTTTTATGAAGTTTTGATAATAAAAGTACATTCATTTCATTAACATATTGTTAAATAATTTACAGTTAGCTATGATGAACTTGGTTATTTTTTTAAAAGAGTATTACACTCAAACTTATCCATTAAAAAATAAAATTTTCCCTTTGCATTTACGGAGTAATATGCGTAGCAATATTTTGGAAGTGCACAAAGATCACATCTATGTCAAAATTTGCCTCCTTATGCCAGCCACTGATGATTTTTTTGCAACAGAATTATTTTATTTTATATCAAAAATGGTGCTTTGAATAAATCTATCATATATTACTTATTAATTGATTGGTTAGTAAATCTTTTTTCATATTTTTTATTTGTTCTTTATTTATACATGACAGTAAAATGTATTTGGGCAAATTATACATACATAGAGTGTAAATTATTCTATTTAGGATCCCATTTTGGTTATACATGATATAAAGTAACCCTGCTCATGTATTCAAATACAAGGCTAGGAAAGTTACATCAGATAAAGTCTACTGTTCTTCCTATTCCCCTGCCCTTCCCTTCCTTTTGTTCCCCTTTGTCTAACCCAATGAATTTCTATTCTTTCCCTCCCCATCCTCCCTTATTTTGGGTTAGCATCCACAAGTCAGAGAGAACATTCAGCCTTTGTTTTGGGGGATTGGCTTATTTTGCTTATGATATTCTCTAGTTTCTTCCATTACCAGCAAACACCACAATCTCATTCTTCTTTATGGCTCAGTAATATATATATATATATATATATATATATATATATATATATATATATATATATATACATATTTTTTTCTTTATCCTTTCATCTGCTGAAGGACACCTAGGTTGTTTCCATAGCTTAGCTAGTTTGAATTGGGCTGCTATAAATATTGTTGTGGCTGCATCACAATAGTATGCTGTTTTTAAGTCCTTTGGGCACATCCTGAGGAGTGAGATAACTGTCAACTGGTGGTTCCATTCCAAGTTTTCTTTCCAGAGTTGTTGCACCATTTGAAGTTCCACCAGCAATCTCCCACATCCTTGCTAACATTTATTGTTACTTGTATTCTTCATAATTGCCATTCCAACTAGAGTGAGATGGAATCTCAACGTAGTATAATTTGCATTTCTCTAATTGCTCGAGATGTTGAACATCTTTTCTTGATATTTTAACCATTTATATTTCTTCTTCTACGAAGTGCCTGTCCAATTCTTTTGTACTTTTATTGACTGGGTTATTTGGGGCAAGTTCTTTGTGTAACTTGGAGATTAGTGCTCTGTCTGAGGTGCAGGTGTTAAAGATTTTCTCCCACTCTGTAGGCTTTCTCTTAATGTTCTTGACTGTTTCCTTTGCTGTGAAGTTTGATACCATCCATTTATTGATTTTTTAATTTTACTTATTGCACTTTGGGAGTTGTATTGAGGGTGTCGGTTCCTAAGCTGACATGGTGGAAAGCTTAACATATTTTTTCTTCTAGTGGTCTCTGGTTATCTAATGCCTAGATCCTTGATCCGCTTAGAGTTGAGTCTTGTGCAGGGAGAGATAGGGGTTCAATTTTATTCTGTTACATATGAATTTCCATTATTCCCAGCACTATTTTTTAAAGAGGCTATCTTTTCAACAATGCATGTTTATGGTGCCTTTGTCTACAATGAGACAAATGTATTTGTGTGTGTGTGTGTGGGGGGGGGGTGTTTTGTGTGTGTGTGTGTGTGTGTGTGTGTGTTCTATTCTGTTCCTTTGTCTTTATGTCTTTATACCTGTTTTGCTGCCAATACCATGATGATTTATTTTTTTACTGTAGCTCTATAATACAATTTAAAGTCTGGTATTGTGATGCATCATTTTTCTTGCTTTGGCTAATTCTGGGCCTCTTATTTTTCCTAATGAATTATATGATTGATTTTTCTATTTCTATGAAGAACATTATTGATATTTTAATAGGAATTGCATTAAATCTGTATAGCATTTTTGGTAGTATGGCCATTTTCACAATATTAATTCTTCATATCCATGAACATGGGAGATCTTTCCATTTTCTAAGGTCTTCTTCAATTTCTTTCTTTAGTGCTCTCTAGTTTTCATTATAAAAGTCTTTTGCCACTTTTATTAGATTGATTCCCAAATTTTTTTAGGCTATTATAAAGGGGATAGTTTTCTTTATTTCTCTTTAAGCTGATTGGTGTATAGAAATGCAATTGATTTATTTGTGTTGATTTTATACCCTGCTACTTTGCTGAATTCATTTATGAGTTCTAGAAGCTCCTAGTAGAGATTTTCGAATCTTCTAAATATAGAATCATGTCATCAAGAAATAGGGATAGTTTGATCTCTTCTTCTTATTTGAATCCCTTTAATTTCTTTCTTTTGTCTAATTGCTCTGGCTAAGACTTCAAGGACTAGGTTGAATAAGAGTGATGAGAAAGGTCATTTCTGTCTTGTTCCAGTTTTTAGAGGGAGCATTTTCAATTTTTTTCCATTTAGAATGATATTAGCCTTGGGTTTAGCATATATAGCTTTTACATTGTTGAGTTATGCTCCTACCATCCCTAATTTTTTTAGTGTTTTGAGCATGAATGGATGATGGATATTGTCAAATGCTTTTTCTGTATCTATTGATATAATCATGTCTTTCTTATCTTTAAGTCAATTGATGTGGTGAATTATACTTATTGATTTCTGTATGTTGAGCCAACCTTGCTTCCCTGAAATGAACCCCACTTGTTTATGATGCACTATTTTTTTATTTGTTCATTATTTGTTTTGCAAGTATTTTATTGAGAATTTTTGCATCGATGTTCATCAGAGATCCTGGTCTGAAATTTTCTTTCCTTGATGTATCTTTGTCTGGTTTTGGTATCTGGGTGAGACTAGCTTCATAGAATGAGTTGGGAAGGATTCCCTCCTTTTCTATTTCATGGAATAATTTGAGAAATATTGGTGTAAGTTTTTTGAAGGTCTTGTAGGACTCAGCTGAAAATCCATCTGGTCCTGAGATTTTCTTTGTTGGTAGGCTTCTGATGGCATCTTAAATTTCATTTCTTGAAATTGATCTGTTTAAAATTTTATGCCCCCTTGATTCAATTTGGGTAGGTCATATGTCTCTATAAATTTGTCAATGTCTTCAAGAATTTCAAATTTATTGGAGTATAAGTTTTCAAAGTAGCTTCTGATAGTCATCTACATTTCAGTGGTGACTATGATGCTATATCCTTTTTCATCATGAATTTTAGTAATTTGGGTTTTGTCTCTTTGTTAGCTTGGTTAAGGGTTTATCAATTTTGTTTATTTATTCAAAAAAACCAACTTTTTGTTTCATTGTGTTTTTTTGAATTTTTGTTTCAGTTTTATTGATTTTAGCTCTGATGTTTTATTATTTCTTGTCTTCTACTGCTTTTGTTGTTGATTTGTTCTTTTTATAGGGCTTTGAGATGTAAAGTTAGGTTATTTATTTGGCGATTCTCTGTTCTTTTAAAGAATGAGCTCAATGTACTGAACTTTTCTATTAGAACTGCCTTCATAGTGTCCTGGAGATTTTGATATGTTGTTTTGCTATTCTTGTTCAGCTCCAAGTATTTTTTTAGTTTCATCCCTAATTTCTCCAGCTATCCATTGGTCATTCAGTAGTGTATTATTTAGTCTCCAGGTGTTAGAGTATTTTTTTATTTTATTGTTAATTTCTAATTTCATTCCATTATGATCTGATAAAATGCAAGGCATTATCTCTATCTTTTTGTAATTGCTAAGAGTTTCCTTGTGGACTAAGATATGTGGTCTATTTTAGAGAATGTTCATTGCTGCTAAAAAGAAAGTTTATTCCTTCATTTATTCATGAAATATTCTATGCATGTCTGTTGGGTATAAATTATTTGTTGTATTTTTTAGTTCTATGGTTTCTTTATTTAGTTTTTGATTTGAAGATCTATCAATTGGGGAGAGAAGCATGTTGAAGTTGCCAGGTACTTCTGTGTTGCAATCTATTTGATTCTTGAGATTGTGAAGGGCTTGTTTGATACATCTAGATGCTCCATTGTTTGGGGCATAAATATTTGAGATTGTTATGTCTTATTAGTGTTTAGATTCCTTAAGCAATATGAAATGGCCTTCTTTGTCCTTTCTGATTAATTTTGACTTGAAGTCCACTTTATCAGATATGAGAATAGAAACACCTGCTTGTTTGCAAGATCCATGTGAATGGCAAGTTTTTTCCCATCCTTTTACCTTTATTCTGAGGATGTCTTTGCCTAAGAGATGAGTCTCATATTACATATTAATTGACTAGTTAATAAATCTTTATCTTTCAAAAATAATTTAAAGCTAAAAAGATAGGCATCTTATTAAAGATACTAATATCTAGCCAAAAAATTCTGTAAATATTTTTATTGATCTTTCCAGATCTATGTGTATGTGTATATAGATACATGCATAAAAATTGTACATACACAAAGTTGATTTTTTATTTTTATACATACTTTGGTCCCTTATAGTTAAAGTTTCATGGCTACTATTACTCCAGAAGAGATTTTTTTCTTTGTTGGATTGTGCCTTCTGAACAGAAGGACTCCAAAGGTTAAAGATTAATTCAGCTGATGAACTGTGGATATTGGTAAATTGACATTTCAAAGGGCAATGACATTCAGTTATGCTTTAAAACTCACTATCTCAGTAGATTAACATTTGAGTGTTTGAAAATATGTTTCCCTTATGCTTCAGTCACATTAGAACTTATTGACTTTTCTCATTTGCCCATTCCAGATCTTTGTAATTTTGTTTTGGAATATTTTTGCATATGTCAATTTTTCCTTTTAACTTCTCCAAATGAAGAGCCAAAGACATTTAAAAAAACTGGTGGTTTATTAGTTTTTAAAATGAACTTATCTGACCTAAAATTCCTATGCACATATATCAATATAAACAGTGAATCTCACCATCAAGTATATCCACAAGACACTAATTTACAAAAAATAAAAAAAAAATCTGAAAGTAAATAGAAGAAAGATCAGTTGATTAGAGGGAAGGGAACAGGGGGTGGGAGCAAAGGAGACAAAAGGGAATTATTGGGGACTGAATTAGAGAAAATTATTTTTCATGCTTTTATAATTATGTCAACATAAATTCTCTGGTCATGTATAACTAAAAAGAACCAATAAAATGGACTGTAAACATTAAAAAACAGGTATGAACGTTACAATTTGTAAAAATAGAGTTTAAGTCTAATAATTTTTAAAACATTGTTTATGTATAAGTAGATCTACATGGAATATTTCTCACCCTTCTTCAGTGCATAGCTAAAGTGTGAAAGGTGCAATCAGTATTCATCTGACTTGGATTTTCTACATTTGGACAGATTTACTCTATTAATCCTCAGGCCCATCAATATTCCTTACTCCTCAGAGGGTCCATTTTCTTGGGATACTTATCATGAGGCTTTATAGAAACTTTGAATAGCTTATACAGTAGCCCTTTGGAGGAAAAATACAAATGATAGATGCTAAAAGGAAAATCTGTATTTGCAATATAAGTTAAAACAGATATAGGCAGCTCTTATCGATGCCAGGACACACATACCCAGAAATAGGAAGTTACTATCTGTAGGCCCCAAAGAGACCACCCTTTTAGAAACTCCTTTAATAGACAAGAAAATAAAAAGTCCACAGTATAAGCTGAAAAGCTTTTATTGCATACGTGATTAATAATGCAACAGAACTTCAATTTCTGTTTCCTAATTTCCAATTCTGTAATAGTTTCACTGCAGTATAGTGGCAACTTAGTCACATTCTCACAAACTTGCATTATGTTCTATTTGTACTCTTGGAAAATTTAGGCTATAAATTCAGTTGCAGCCACTAATTTAGAGTGAACTAATGTCTGATTGATTTGAAATTTCCACCAAAGAAGATAGAAGGAGAGAAGGGAAAGAAAGCATGTTGAAGAGATAATATATTAGTGAAGAAGCAATCATCTGTACATGGTCCAAGCATCCTTCTTGAGATACCTTAATAACTGCAGATTCCATGACTCAAAAGTTGTCATGTTCACTGCACCAGATGAAAATCATCTAGTGTGAATGATGGAATGGTAATGAAGCAGCATTTTTAGAAAACATATTCACTAAGATGCTATAGTGTGGTTTGTCATGTAGTGGACACAATACTAAGACAACTTCTAGGATATGACCTGGTGGATTCAGGGCTAAGCCATACAGCCAGGTTAAACATAATTTGTTAATTCAGAGACCTCAAATCTGAAAATTCATGGATAACCTCTATTTCCAAAATGTCAGTGCTCTTTGCTTCAAATTTATCCAAATTTAATTTCCTCCAAAATGTTATAAAATTATTATTATCAAATTAACTTTTTTTAACGCCAAAAACCTCAAACTTTGTTTCTGTTCATTAAACCACAACTTTTCTTCCTATTATTACAAAACTATATTGTAACATTCATTTTGGTTACACAGAAAATATGAGCTAACTAATGATCCATTGCAAATTAAATAAGTTGAAACATTCAGTCCTGAGAATCATAAAAGACAAAGGAAAATGAAAGTTATCACCAAGAGAGAAAAAGCAATGTGTTAATGTCAATTCCATATGGTACTGAAACACCAAGGTATACAGTTTTAACTCTGATTGCATATTTAGAAGCTCATCTGTTCTGTGCCAAACATTTGCTTGTCTAGAGAACTGAGCACTTCCTAAGCAGGTGTTTAGGCACCTTTTGACAAGAGCTAGTATCTTCTACAAGTATTGCATCATGCTTTCCATTTTACCTCCTGGCTTTCCATAGACCTGAAACATGATTTGATATAAGCCAAAAATGTCCTGTTGACAGGTCATGCCTTGTTTATCAGCAGTGGAATAACTAGCTTCACAATTTGGTTGATATCTGTTATAAATCTATAGTCCCCCCTGAGGGGCATCAGCTGGACTCCTGGAGTGTACACCTTGATTCTAGAGAATCAGTGACACAAAATCCAGGTTTCCCATCTGACAGGTAATGAAAGAAAAGCTCAGTAACAGTAAGTGACCTCCCCAAGTTCACATGGCTAACTGTAAGTCTACACTTTTCTAGTTAGAAAAGAAATCTACATTTAAAATATAGTACCAGCGTTTTGTATTTATATGGTGACTTTTAATTTGCAATGTATTTTCTCACCCATTTCTATTTCTTGGCATAACTCTCTCTCTATTTATAGTCATCCAAGTTAATATTTATTCATTTCTCTGGTGTGCTTTTGAAAGGCCTAAAACCTTCTAGGCTTAAATGTATACATTCAAGTAGGAATTTGAAAACATGTCTGTGTGTATATTTAGGAGACAAAACATAAAATGAATAATTTCTTAATTCCTGGAGTCAACAAATGGTTCTTTGGGAATTCAATAATTGCACATAAGAATTTCTAGCTTTTTTTTTTCTTTGCTGAATTTAAAAGAATGCACAGCGGGTTAAATAACATTTTTTCCCCCTAGTGATGAAATGAAAAACATTTGTCTTCTACTAGAAGACAATTTCTACAGTATTTGTCAGGGCCGAGGGGATGTTAAAAATTAAGGAAAAATTAGGGGTGAAAATTTCAGGGTACAAATTTTACATGTGGAAACAACATTTCTACTCTCATCAGAAATTAATCTGAAACATTTACCGAGCCACAGTTATATGAAAGACATTGGAATAGACGCTGCTGAATTTGGTGCAAAACAAAAAGAATTCTAAGGAGCAAACAACAAACATGAAGCAAGTCCTTATCTGCTTAGGACAACTGAACATACATGTATAGAACAAAGGTAAATTATGACTGAGAAGAAAAAGAGTTTATTACCACTGACACTTAGAAATATCTAAATGTGCCAGACCAATGGGGAGGGAGGGAGGGGTTCATTCAAGACTGTTTTAAAAACCCAGTGAAGTATTTGAGAAAGACAATCATATCAACTAAAAGTGATCTGGAAAAAATGAACTACAAAGTAATTAGTCATACTAATTAATACTTAGAAAACAACATTTTAAAAGTATTAACATTCAAAATGAAGAGTTACTTGCATCATGGTATTTTTAAAAATGGGTTGTGTCAATAAAGAACATAATAACACTTTACAATAATGAAAAGGAAAATAATTTTAGTAATAGTACTTTTTTATTTGGGATTGAACCCAGGGATGATAAACCATGAAGCTACCTCCCAGCCACCACCCCCCTTTTTTTCTTTTCTTTTCTTTCTTTCTTTTTTTTTTTTTTTTTTGAGACAAGGTCTTGCTAAATTGCTCAGGGCCTCACTAAGTTGCTGAGGCTGGCCTTGAGCTTGTGATCCTCCTGCCTCAGCCTCCTGAGCCACTGGGATTCCAGGTGTATGCCACTATGCCTGGCGTTATACTACTTCTAAATTATGGAAAGATGAAGTTCTGAATCAGGACGATTTGCCTATGATACCACTCCATGTGGTGGCAATTGACTAAAATTATAGGAAACTACATAATCATAGAAACTGGCTGTGAAATTTTTTTAAAAAATCAACAGAAAATAAATGTTATGCAAAATATTTAATAAATTCTGGGTTCTAAAATGCACTTAATATCCTTAAGTCGCCTTGTTCTGTTTAGAGCATACGCAGTTAGGAGAAGTTACAATTTGTATAGATAATTCTATAAACAAAACCTCTCCTGAGAATTGTCTAAAGAATTTCGGACAAATGAGCAGCAATTTCCTTACCTGAAATTGTGTTACAAAGTGTCACTTGCCTGCCCATTCCAGAACATGTATTAATTTTCCCCAATATCTCTGTTAACTGTGATTGTCACTAAGTCACCACCGTCACTGACAAAACTGTCAACTCTCAAGGCTCATAAATCTATTTGACATTCTTCTTGGCAGTGAATGGTGCACATTAGTAATTCAATTTTAGGATTACATTGGGAAGACAAAGGAAAAGCACAGTTTGTGGTTTGGCTTTCCAAAATCACCTCCTTGTGACCCCACCACCCCACTTTTAAATTTTTTTTAGTTGTAGATGGACACAATACCTTTATTTTATTTGCATATTTTTATGTGGTACCCGGGACCAAGCTCAGTGCCTCATGCATGCTAGGCAAGCACTCTGCCCACTGAGCCACAACTCCAGCTCCTCCTCTTTCCCTTTTCACAGTGGTTTCTTTCCCATTGATGGCAGAGAGCTCCCAATGGGTCTGCCAATCACCACATACCATTGCTCCTCACCATGGTGATTTGCTTAAAGATGGGCACCTGGCCCAACCCAGCCAAAGTAGCTTGCCTTCAAGATTTTTTTTTTAAATTCCTTTTCTTCCCCATGGACAGAATTTTTAAGGATTTAGCTTCTGAGTGAGTTAAATCACTATTCAAGGAGAAGCAGACCAGAAGAGGAGAGAGAAAGACAGAGTGGATCCAGTTTTATTTCCAACAGAACCTTAAAGTTCCAAATCTGAAGTTGGTGTCATTTGCCTGTGATTGTGCTAACCCAGATCTTGATTTCAAGAAACTAACTTATGAACATTAAGGTATTAGTTCCTTCATTAGCTGTGTTGGTCAGGTACCTATCTGAGTAACATGTTACTACATGGGTTAGATCTGACTGGATGGGTTTACCTTAGTTACTTTTTCTTGCCACTTAACTTACTCTAGAAGAGGACTTGGTCTTTTCTATATCCACATGGAAACTCAGGCATACCCAGTTATTTCTTTATGTCTCATTTCGTATAGCCCATCTTTCTAATTATAAATATTGCTATATCTTTATGTTGGGCTTGGGAGAGAGATGATTCTGGGGGAAAGGACATAGTCTTACCTGGCCTTGCTATTGAAACCTGATACTGGTATTCTATAAATGTGAAAGCAACATTGTCAATACTTCAATAATTTTTAAAAAGTTTTTATTAAGTACATTATAGTTATACATAATAGTGGGTTCATTTTGACATAATTGTACACTCTTGCCATCATTCCCCAGTGCCTCTTCTTTCCCTTCCCTCCTCCCTTCCCCTGTGCCCCTTCCTCCTCTATGCTACTATCTTCCTTTGGTGAAGGTGGTCCTGCATCCGCTGTCTGACAGGGTCACAGCGTGGTGGATGCTGCGGCAGGGCTGCACCATCTAGAAACCGGAACCATTAGAAATTTAAGTGTTTTGTTTATGATACTCATGATATGGATAACGGGGCATATGTCAATCAATAATGAAAGTATGTATTGCTTGAGATTGCAGGAAAATTCCCAGAAGGAGACTAAGGATACAATTGAGACATGCCATGAGGTGCGTTTTAATATTCCTCAGGATACAAACAATAGTCTGAAGCCTAAACAACAAGAAATATTTATCCCATGGTTAACAATTCACATAACCCCCCTCCCCCAACCCATCCTAAAGCCACAACCTGTACAACAGCCTGGCTACAGAAAATCAATTGCTGTGCCAACAGTACAAGGACCACCGCATGTAGTGAGAAACTGATGTGACTCCATTTTTGAAATACCAGCCTCTAACTCAGAGCAGGGCCTGTCCAAAGTGGGGTGGGGTGGGGATGACCCTTGTCCTTGGAAAACCCACAGAGCATTCCTAAGAGCCAGATATCACTAACTGCAATGACCAGATGTCCTTGACTCAGCAATGCAAGTTCCTGGAAAGACCAAAGAATGCTTGAGGCCAATCAGAGTGAGACAGGGAAGATACCTGAAATACCAAGTAACCCACCCAGTAGTATTGTGATTGATAACGTGATTAGGCAACCCTGCAGTTTAGCATATACACTCTTGCAAACCCTCACGGCCTAAACCAATCAGTTCAAATGTATCCACCACTTGAACTCACCAATCAACCTTACCTGACTTGTTCCCGCCAATGAATGTGCTAATCAACGTTAAGAGTTGTTTGATTTTCCTGCAGTGTGAAATAATTTACTGTGTGATGTTGTGTCACACAGAGTATCCCCCCCAAAACCTATAAATCCTCACTGAACAAAGGACCAGGACTCATTCCCTGGGACCACTGCATCAGTACAGAAATGGTTGTGAGTCCAGGCTCAAGCCTGCAATAAAGACTCTTGTTGATTGCATCAGATTCAGCTCCTGGAGGTCTATTGGGGTCCCAGGAATTTGGCATTACAGTTGCTTATGGTATCCCCTTTGAGGACAAGAGGCTAATAAAAATACATCCCCCCACCCAGTAGACCCTCTTTTGCCTTACACAGAAACTTATGATGAAAATGGAAAACACAGAGTTAATATAAATGACAAATGGGTTGAGGTGTAAAGTGCCCTTTAGTTAAAGATTACAAAGTGGTAAGAATTGGTGTGCTTTGACCAAGGATCAAAGAAGTTCTTTAAGAAAGCAGTTGAATAGGTCATATGAAAAAGGAAATTACCATGGAAATAGAATAATGTAAAATTAACATAGATATATTTTAGAGGCACTTCAGAGTAGTAGGCTTTTAAATAATAGACTTTCAATACTTTAAGTGTGTTTTACTGGGATTTTAATTTAGAAGTAAGAAAGCTTACCAATAATCATAAGTATGCTTTAAAGTTAAAGGTTAATGAAATAATTATAGGTATGCTTTAAAGTTAGAAGTGAATAATAGGTCAGGAGTCATGTAGTCTAGTTGTGTTGCCTAGCACCTAGTGATTGAGGTAAAAACATAAAAGCTTAATCATGATTGACTAAGGTTACAGAAAAATATTTTGAACAATGTACTCAATATCTTAGGTAATCAATGTATGTCAGAAAAGATTGTAACTCTTGAAAATTATGTAAATCAAAAAAGTTTTGTGCTTTGAAGCTATCCATTAACTACCTAAAAAAACACCTGTAAAAAAGGTATAAAAATTGTTAGAATCTGTAAACAAGTCAGGATGGCGCCTGGCATTTTGCAGAGGGAGTGGTTTGTGAAGTAACTCCAGAGAGCCGTTAAGTGTGGAGATTCCTGATTGGTTGACTGCTGTATCTAGTTTATGTTAATTAGATAAGCTGTGTGGAATGTATAAATACCTCTGTTGTCCTACAATAAACGGCTTCCACTCCTGCTGTATCAATCTGCACAAGTTGCTTGTCACCCCCCCGGTTATTTTGCTGCAGCCGGACTGCGGCAAAAAATAAAGGTCCCTCCAGGGACAGCAGAGATTTCTTCTGGAGGCTGCTCATAACTTGCAACCTGTTGTCCTGACTCTTCTTTCGCCAACACCACTCCTCT
This sequence comes from Marmota monax, assembly GCF_021218885.2. NCBI lineage: Eukaryota > Metazoa > Chordata > Mammalia > Rodentia > Sciuridae > Marmota > Marmota monax. The sequence goes on from NW_026694339.1 coordinate 3,115,723, forward strand.
TTCAGGACCCCTGGAACAAGCTGCCCTCCTGTCGGGGACTGGACCTCTTGGCATTCCTTCTGCTTTTTTATTGTATATTTAATTGTTGCTTTATAAAAAATACATGAAGGTGGAATTCACTATGGTATATCCATCTATATATATATATGTGTGTGTGTGTGTGTGTGTACACAGTATAATTTAGTCAATTTCATTATAGTTTTTTCAGAAATTATAATTGAAGAATCTATATCCCAGCCTAATTTTTCTTACCAGAGATTATGCCTGATGTTGATTTCTTCCTCAGTCAATGGACTTCTGAAAGGGCAAAACTATCTTGGGGGTCCTTTCCACCTCTCTGGAACATCTTCTTGAGAAGTTTTCTTTTAAGACAGGTTTAACCATTCCCTTCCACAAAGACCTCATTTGCATTTCTTACAATGCACTCAGGTGCAGGGGCACACAGCCCCCGGTGGAAGTGATTTTCCTTCTCATCTGATCACCTCTCTTTGCTAAAGGGACAGCTCCAGTTGTTCTCTCCTCCTTTCCCACACTTTAAACAATTTTAGGTTTCAGCACTACTGCTCCCTAAACACTAAGAAGCTGGCGGCCAATGGTTTTATCAGAATCTTTGACTTGCTTACTGTAATGCCAGATTCACGGGACCTCAATAGACCTCCGGAGCCGAATCCGATGCAATCACACAAGAGTATTGCAATCTGGAGCCTGAACTCACAACACAGTGTGATGCATCGGTCCCGAGGAGTGAGTCCTGGCCCTTAGTTCAGTGAGGATTTATAGGTTTTGGGGGGATACTCTATGCGTCACAACATCACACAGCAAATAATTTCATACTTCGGGAAAATCAAACAACAACTCTTAACATTGATTAGCACATTCACTGGCGGGAACAAGTTGGGTAAGGGTGATTGGTAAATTCAAGAAGTGGATACATTTGAACTGATTGGTTTAGGCTGTGAGGGGTTGCAGGAATGTGTATGCTAAACTGCAGGGTTGCCAAATCATGTTATCAATCACCAAAACTACTGGGAGGGTCTCCTGGCATTTCAGATATTTTCCCTGTCTCATGCTGATTGGTGGTTGCTAGGGGGTTGCTATGGGTCCTCACCTAGTGTAACTGAGTCAGGGATACCTAGCACCAAACCATGATATAGTCAATTGGCTAATTAATGCTTACATGGGTGATCTAGAATTTGGCTTTAGGATATATGTGCTTCGCTTATTTTATATTATTTTTCTCCCTCTGGGGACTCTGTCAAAACATGGACACAACAATAAGTATTATATTTAACACATTGTAACACTGTCAAGAAGATAATTTGCTATTTGTTTGGATGTGTATTTATTGAGCATCTATTATGTGACAGACACAGATTAAGACTGTGGACAGTTTTAGGTGCGGTAGTCTACTTTTACTCCCTGGGATGATAGAGGAGTTCATTATCCTCAAGGAAAATAAGGATTGAAGAGTACTGTGTTATTTGTTCAAATTATTTTCTTTTTAGTTTTGAATAATGTATAACTGGAACAAATGGATAACCTTCAAGTAGGATTTGAAAGACAAAGTAATGCAGAAATGGAAGCTCCTGAAATCAAATTTACTTAGTCTATTTTCTTCAGCATATACACTATTTAATTCTTGTTTGACTGCCTTCATGTGGAGCAGATAATCCCCAACTCCATAGTTTACACAAGTAAAATAATATTCACAAATCTAGGTAACACTTTTTGGGGGAAAACAAATACCACCACACCCTCATCACTTCCTAAATACCCTTATCAGTAACTTGAGGATTTCTCAATGTTGAAGAAATAGAAGTATTTCTGTCCATACTTAATCTACTTAGTATTTTTCATCACCTCAAGGAAAACATGAAGACATTCAGTGAGAGGTGGCATTTCCTGGGGAACATCATTTTAAATAGAGAATCTCTTCTAGAAAGTGTGGAAATGATGTTGAAGCCAGAATTAGACAGGCAGTCAGTGTAGATAGGTAAAAGGAGTCAGGTTGGATCTAGGAGGTCAATTTTGAGTGAGTCTGGGAAGTTGGAGATTGTTCCATAAGAGATCTTATCAAGAACCTGCCCCTGCTCCAACCTGTTGCCAAAGTGACTTGTCCCAGGAATTGCCCCCGCCACAGGAGCTATAAGGTTGTTAATGTGTCCTTGGCTACTCCATCCTGCCCTTCCCCCTTCAGCCCAGCTATTTCCCACCTTTTGGCCCTCCCAGGGGGCATTCCTGGACCTAGTCACTAGCAGGAAGGAGAGAGATAGGGGAAGAGGGCAGGAGAATAAAGGAAGCCCAGGACATATAAAAAGGGCAGAACACTTTGCCTCTTGAGATACCAGGATACCAGCTATGGCTCCCTTCTCTCTCCTGAGAGAAGTCTATGCTACCCGTTTTTAAATAAACCCTGCCTTATATACTTGCTTTGGCGTGCTTCTTTAATGTTCAAACTTCAACATGTGGGGAAGCAGGTCTACCAATAACCGGTGGTATCAATGTCAAAGCTAGAATGATGTACAACCCACCCCAACAACACAAGGATCAAAGGTCATCATTCCCCTGTTTGTCAAAATAAACCTGAGCTGTAGAAGAGAAATATGTGCCACCTGTTGATAAAAATAATAACCACTGGTGAATCTGTGCATTTTGAGTGAGGTTGTCTTTTTTTGTTCTTCTCTAATATGAACTTAATATTCTAGTGCTAGAGCCAGTCACAGGCTAGAATAGATAGGGATTATTAAGTCTCTTTAATGGAATTTCCTGCATTCCCCTCATATCTGAAGACACCTCAGCCATCACTTGATGGAACCATTGCATTCTGTTACATCAACTCACATTGGTGGCTACTATAGTTTGGATCTGGAAAACTTCCCCAAAGCCCATGGTTAAAGTCTTAGTGGAGAATTCATAGAGTAGAAGCTATATAAAAAGAACCAAATGATGCCAAAGCATATTATTTCATGTAGCTGTATCTAGCAAAACTGAGATCCTGAAAACAATGTAGGATGCTTCAACAGCTTTTGAGGTTACTTCACAGATGTCTGTACTATTTCTTTTTGTGATGCTAAGTAAATATTTTATTAGGGAAAAAAACAACTCCACAAGAAAATATAATGCATTTTCTTAAAAGCAAGTTTTTCAATCACATTTTAGTTTAGACCTCTTTGTTTACTAAGAACTGCTTGTTTTACCTGCTGCTTTTCTCACCTGTCCAGATTCCAAAGCAGATGCAGATTGTCTGCTTGCTTGCAATGTCAGGCCAAGACATATTGCAACTGAATGGACTGAAAGAACGTAGTTCCATTAGAACAAAGAAGGATTCTGCAGGTGGTTCCTATCAATCAAGGGCACTTGGAAAGCAGATAAGAATGAAGACTCAGATCTTTGTGGAAATAAACTGCTAACACATGCTCTGCTCCTGTGTGATATTCTGAGCAACATAAGTAATTGGCAACTGGAGTGACTTAGGAAAGACATCTAGATCAAACTGATTCTGCCTTGAAAGACAGCAATCAAGGGATGTCAATATGGAAAATCTGTTCTACACTGGGGGGTTGAAGAAAGAGATTCACACACGGGGTTTCAAAATGGAAGAACAGATTTTTTTTTTGTAGTTGTGTAGTTGTAAGTGGACAGAATGTCTTTATTTTATGTGTTTATTTTTATGTGGTGCTAAAGATCGAACCCAGTGCTTCACACATGCGAGGCAAGTGCTCTGCCACTGAGCTACAGCCCCAGCCCAGAAAACCAGATTTTTAAAAACAACTTTCCAATCGGTTGCTTTTAAAACAGAGATGGCTAAATTTGTGTAGAGACAGCCTGGGTTGAAATCCACTTTTTCCTAAGAACTTCAGTGCTTTTATATTTGTATGTATATGTAGCTTGCCAACTGCTCCATGGTTGCTATCTACTTGATAAATCCATAGCTGCTTTCTTCTTATAAAAAAATGGTTTCTTGTGTTAAACTTTAAGCCTTATTGCAACCTATCACTATTTCATGAAACATTTCATGAACAAATGATAGTTCACAAGCATTTACATAACTATGAAATAATTTTAAGTTTCAAACTATTAAGCTTTCCAACCATGCCTGGTGTAGGAAAGATTGACTAATAATCCTCGCTGTGCTTCTGATGGAATTACTGAATAATTCAAATAAGAGATTATTTAAAGCAATGCTGCTGAAAGGAGGAGGCTGGGTAAGTGACTTGTTGATTCATTATCTTGTAGTTTCTTATTGCTGCATATGAAAATAGTGAAGCAAGAATAATGCCATTTTCTAATCTCTGTAGGGGAGATTCTTTTTCAGGAGATGTCACCCGAAGGCGTTAACAACCAGGAGCACTTTGTCTTGTTATGTTGTTCGATTACTTTTTGATAATTTCATTGTTAGAGAAGCAAGTAATTGCTCAAGATTTTTTTTCTATCTGAGGCACTGCCTGAAAGTTTGTGAAATCTGTCCCTTTGTAAATTCCAGAAAACCTCACTGCTGCATTTTCAAATCTCATGCTCTCTACAGAGTTATCATCCTTCACCTAATAATAAAGATTGCTGGTTCACGTCCCAATGTGTTTTTACCATTTTTAAAAGAACATTTATGTGCATTATCTTATTCGGTCTGCCTGAATCTCTTCAAAACAGGGATCTGGGCAGGAATTGTATAAAGGTGGCCTTCATTGTACACATGATGGTGCAAGGAAGTATTATTAGCCATGTGGAATGATCTTTATTTATGATGAAAATTCTTACCATCACACAGTTTTGTTTTAATGCTCATAACAAAACACTACTAAAAAAAGAATTATAGTTTTTAGAAACCTTCACTGGGTCCATATTTTACACAGACAAAGTGCTAGGAATTTGGAGAATGTGGTTTTATAAAACCTTTGAAAAAATCATATGAGGGAGACATTTTTAAATGAGAGAAATGAGGTTCAAAACCAAGTAAGCATCATGTTCTCTTAGAGATGGAACAGGAAATTAAGTAAATAAGAAAAATGAGATTGTCTCTTTATGTTTTTACTGTAAAATCAACATACGATTAGATTAATGAATGCTAAGAAGTGAAAATGTTTCATTAAGGAGAGACAGTTGTTTCCAGAAAGCAAGTACTTTGACTAAATAAAAAGAGGTCAATATGCCAGAGGGTTGGTATAAAAGTTTAGTGGTAGCAGCAAATGGAATGTGCATCCAACCAGCATTCTAAGGAAAGATAAAAATGATAAGATTTTAATATTCCAGTATTGTTAGAAAGACCTCTCATGATATAAAGATGGACTTGTAAAATGATGTAAACCTGATGATGATTAAAATTCTGTTCATCTGCTTTTTTTGTTCAGATCCACATGACATTCTAATTATGCTTTGGTTTTTCATGAAGTCTTCCAACAGAGATAACATAATGAGGACTCACATACTTCAAACCGAATGACAAATATGTTTTAAATAGAAAATTGAAAATCAGCCTTCTGATTTTATACATCAGTGTTTTATAACTTTGGTAAGTGCAATTATATTTTCCCTGAGAAATTAACCTGCTCATTCAATTTAATTTATTGATCTTCTAGGCTTGAGGGGTAAACATTTGGCTTTGATAACTCACAATGTGTTAAATTAATGATTGCATTATGAAACTTCCAAAAAATTATGGAGAACTCTTCCTAAAGTCATGTACCCTATATCTCAGCTTCTTTTAAGTAATAATATTTGGACACCTAATTCGTTCCAGGCTTGTTTCAGATTCTGAACATGTATTACTCATCTAAATTTCATATAAACCCTAGTTGAAATGTGTTATAATATGCATTTTCTATATTAAGGAATTGAACGTTACATACCCAGAAAACTAGTATCTTGTAGCTTAATGCCATGTATACTAGAAGAATCAATGGCATACTTTAAGCCAATTATATTTCAATCTTAACACTTCAGTGTCTGAATTCTGATTGTTTTTCCTCAATTAACTGAATTTGTCTAGGAGCATGGAGAAAGGAGCTACCTTAGGTAACTAGCAATTGCTAGGCAATACATGACATCTCAGTTCTCAATGCATATCACATACCATACAACAGGTGGCCATGGCTATGCTTAAAAATCTGATAAACGGATAATTTTTCTAGATCTCTATTCATTCATCCATGACTTCAGGAAAGTAGAGGAAGGAGATAGGGGTAGGAAATAGCCAATTACTTTTAGTGATAGCTCAGCATTTGTTTCTTAAGAAAGTAAGTTCAAAGAATTAAATTTTCATGCTAAATATCTCTGGAAAGAGAAGAACATTTGCTGTTGAATTTTTGATAACCTTTAGGTAGAACAGCTACAAAATAACAAATATATTTTCTTTTGATATGTTAGCCACAGATGCTCATGGTAGAAGACTTGCTGGTGAGAATTCGTGCATTTATTCATTCAACAGTAGGTTATTTTAGTGCTTAGTCTGCATCAAAGTTTAAAAGTATGGAGTGTTTCATTGGCACAGAACCACCATATTGACCCAGCTATTCCATTCCTTGATATTTATCCAAGAGAATTCAAATCAGCATAGTGTAGTGATACAGACACATTAATGTCAATAGTAGTCAATTCACAACAGATGAATGGATAAAAAAATGTAGTGTATATGCATAATGGAGTTTTACTCAGTCATGAACAAGAATGAAATTGTGGCATTTGCTGATGAAACTGGAGAACATCATGCTAAGTGAATAAGCTAGAGTAGAAAATAAAGAGTCAAATATATTCTCTCATATGCAGAAACTAAAGCAAAAGAAAAAAGAGAGAACAAAAGAGAGATTCCCATGTAAATAAAGAAAAAAAAGGGTGAACAATGGAATAGAAAAAGAGGATTGAAGGGGAAGGGTAGGGGAAGGGAAAAGGGAAGAACTGCTGAAAAAAATTGACCAATATTCAAATATGAATATACCACAGTGAATTCTACCTTTATATATATGTATAAAGCACCAATTTAAAAATAAATAAATAAATGGAAGGAAACCCATAGAATAGAGGGAGGGGAATGATGAATGGAGAAAAGAAGGAGAAGAGAAAGTACTGAGGACTAAAGTAGAACACATTATATTCCATGCATGTATGATTATGTCAAAATTAACCCCACTGTTATGTATAACCATAATGCACTAATAAAATCATTTTTAAACATGGCATTGGAAACATATCAAGGAATTAGGGAGGGTTTCATTTATCAAGACAACCCATACCTAGAAAGGGAATATAGATGAATAAATGAATCATTAAAATTCAATGAGATGAGTTTTGCCTCTGTTTAGATCCTAGTCCCATCACTCAGGATCTGTGCGACCATAGAAAAACTGCTAACCTCTTTTATTCTCAGTTTATTTCTACATTTATGACAATTAGAGATAAAGTGAGAGCAATAGGTTACATGATGGCCCTCAAAAATATATGTCTTTGTCCTAATCTTCAGAATTTGTGAATGTTCCTTTTTTTGGAGAAAGTTAAGAACTGTGGGTTGAGATCATGGTGAGTTATTGTGGTGAGTCCCAAATCAATGGCAATTGTTCTTAAGAATGCAGCTGTGTGGCCACAGTCCTGAAGAAGCCGACAACCAGTACAAGTGGGAAGAGACAAGGAGCAGAATTTCCTCTATATCCCCAGGAGGGATGGAAACCCTGCTGACACCTTAAATTTGGACTTCTGGCTGTCAGAAATGTGACAGAGTAAATTTTTGTTAAGTCACCAGGTTTATGGTAATTTGTTACAGTAGCTTTAAGAAATGTGCTGATATTACCTGGTGCACATTAGGTATGCAATAAATCATAAGTAAGGGATGAGGATGAGGCTAATTCTCTTATAAGTGAAAAGACTCAAAAGTGTTCATTCAACACACACAGTTCTATAGGAGATCTGTTTTTAGATTGTTTTGACAAGCTCTTAAGATACATTTTTAAAACATTTACATTAATGTTCCTTCCAATTCTGTTGGCAACTTGGTCTGAGATGTTTTTATCTGTACGTACACACCACTTTAGCTACTAAATACATCTTATTTTGCCTTTTTAGTAAAAGTCAAGATAAAAAAAAGAAGACAGAACACAGGATTTAAAATTATTTAGTATTGATAAAAACAGTTGGAAAACTCATTCTGAATGTCAGTTGCAGGTGCACTGATGTAGGCAAGGAGACGCACAACATTGGCATGTGCAACTCACTAAATCAGAACTGGAATTGGTGAGTCCAAAGCCAAGAGCTAATTATAAATATAATTAACATTGTTTTCCATGGGCCTCTGGAAAGTGTTCCAGGTTGACATTCATTCAATTTCCAATGAGTGATAAGATAGGTATTGTCAAGGCCACTGATATCTCACATTAGATTGGAAGAATTATTTGTTTATTATTTCTCAAAATATATGGGTGTAAGAGTCTAAAACCTTGGAATTCCAACTCAAAAGCTTTTATAATTATAAAATTTTGTGATAAATAATACTCTGATAGCAAGGAGACTGACATGAACACACACACTCTCTCTCTCTCTCTAAAAATTAAAATGTTTTGGTGTTTTTGTGTGACACAGTATGAGTATAGCCAGTTAGTAGTTATATCAAGGAATGGAGGCATTTTCAAAGAATGACAGTTAATTTACTATAAATATTGCTTATTGTTGAAATTATTGTCTTGAGATTAGCAAATATCTATAACATAAAATCAGATAGGAATATCTACCTTAAACACATATTAAAAATTCTAAAACTTTTGAACACCTTTCTCAAATAACCCAATTTCACAAAATCTGTTTTAAGTTATGGTCCATGTCTATAGTTCCAGCTAATCTGGAGACTCAAGTGGGAGAATCACTTGAACCCACAAGTTCAAGACCCACCTGAGCAAGATAGCAAGACCCCATCTCAGAAAAATTAAAAAAAAAATTTTAAAAAAGAATCTATTTTAAGGAAATAACATCTAACACTGAAATGAGTTTTAAGACCCAAGATTTGTTACAACAGAGGTAAAACTCCAAACTACTTAAGATGCTGATAATATTTGAGCAGCCAGTGGAAAAGAGAGCAAAAAGAGGGACAATTATCAAGTCAATTTAAATGAGGTACTGAGGACAGATCTAGTAAAGAACTCACCTTGTCAGGGAAACCAGATATCTCAATTTCCATCTGTAGTAAAAGTATTGGGGACAAAGAAGTATGATTCTAAAGGTGTTATTTAAAAATAGAGTCAGACTGTTCCCATGGACTTTTATGTGTGTTGCTAGGTGTTATAGTTTTGATACGAGATGTCTCCCAAAATCTCCTGTGTTAATACTCAGAAGTGATATGATTAGATTATGAGAGCTCTTACCAAATCTGTCCGTCTCAGTTTGAATGAACTGACTAGGTGCTAACTGCAGGCAGTTGGGGCGTGACTGTAAGAGGTGAGTAGCTAGGGACATGCCCCACAAGGGTTCATCTTCCCTGAACTTCTTCCCCTTATTCTGCCTCTCTCTGCTTCCCAGTTACCTTTTTGTTTCCCTGCTCACTAGGTGAACAGGCTTCCTCTACCACCTTTTTGCCATGATGTTTTGTTTCACCCTAGGCCCAAAGAGATGGAATCAGTCAATCATGGACTGAACCTAAAAAATCATGAGCCCAAACTAAACTTTTCCTCTTTTAAGTTGTTCTTGTTGGGTGTTTTGATTACAGTGATGAAAGGCTGACTAACACACTAGGGAGAAGGTTATTAGTAAAAAAATAAATAAATAAAGATGATTCAACTCTCTGCCATCAGGGAACAACCAACACTAGTTTGCTATAACTGGAGATGTGCCATTTATTCCCACACTGTGGTAAATGGGACTAGTCTCAAACCAGGGGAGGCTCCTGAGAATCTATAGTGGGCCCTAGAAAGCTACCGGTGCACCTGAAAGAGGTAAAAAGGAGTGGTCACTCATTTAGCATTTGACAATGACACTATATAGTTTTTGCCAATGAAGATGATTCTCAGTAAATGTGAAGAAAGTGTGTGCCATTTCTTCAAAGGATTCTAAACCCCACAGAACTGGTGGGAGCCAGAAGAGCTAGGTACTCTAAATATGTTAATCAATTTTCTACCATGGTGGACACCATGGTAGCCAGAGAATGTCATTGTCCAGTGGCATTCACATGAATGCAGATCAGATCCAAATTCATGAGGACATGTGAGATACTATTGTGCAACAACTTGGCAACTCTCCAGGGTTTTTGCATTTTTTTTCAGGATTACATAAGGAGGCAATGTCAAAAACCAGTGAGATTTGAATAAGTAATTCAAATATGACCTCCTTTATACCAAGAGGCCAAAAAAATTTTGGTAGCTGGTAAGGACAAAAACAATTATGCTAAAAATATTCAACCATTAACAATAATTCTTAAAAAGACCTTTTAATACAGATGAAAGATTCTTCTGTGTATATACACATATGTATGTATATATATGCATGCATATATACACATATACTATATACACACACACATATATATATATATATATATACACACACACATATATACTTAAGTATCTCTATTTATGTCTAATTTTATGTTTATTATTGTAGCAGGCTAAAATGCTAAGTGGATTTCAACCAAATAAAGAGTTTTTGGTTTAAAAGTTAAATTATTTAAGGTACATGAAGATGACTTTGAATGGTTATGTTTAGTGACTCAATTAATCACTGATTTTTGCATGTTTTTTTGACATCAACATTTTTAAAATCTCAGTGAATAAAGTTCAGAAGCATAATGAATTTTATTATTTTAGTTACTTCTAGTGGGAATTTTTGTAAGAGCTAGGTACTCTAAATATGTTAATCAATTTTCTAAGATTTTTTATTTAATTATTCAACCAATCTTCATTTTGTAACTATGTACTGAGTTAGGTGCTATGAGTACAACATTTTTTTTCCCTATAATATAAGGTAGTGATAAAGGTTTTGATAAAACAGGAAAGTAAGGGAAGATGAGAGGAGAATGATAGGCCAGGTCAGAGAAATCCTAAGAATAAGAAAGTAATTACTAATTTTATTTATTTTCATTTATAGTTCAGTATATTTAAATAAATCATGTCAAATAGCCATACTGTAAGCAAATTTGATTTTACAGCATCCATTAGTTCTTAGCTCTACCAGTTGAAGAAATTAATGATTTGAGAAAATTTGAATATTGTAAAGAAATATTGTGTGTGCATTTCAGTATGTATTAAGTGTATATGTAAAAAGAAATCCTAAAAAAAGGAAATATCTACATTAAGCTTTATGTTCAAGAGCTAAAAAGAAACTGAATTTTCCTGAATTTCTATCAAAAAGGAATGTCTGCCTACACGTTTAGTATGTTAAAAAAAAAAAAAAAAAACTCTTTGAAGACACAGACAAGTGCTCCCCAAGGACACCAATATTTGAGATCATTCTAAAGCACTCTAGTCATCAGAAATTGAACAAAAGGAATGTTTACATACCCAAAGAGATGTCAGTGGTCCTCCAAGAATTTATAAAAGGATCAAACAGTGAGTGGTATGACTAATGGACCCAATCAGAAACATCTCTTCTCAACAGCAAATTCATTCAATCAGGCCTACACCTCTCTTTTTGAAAGCCAGTTGTTGACCTCTTTACTAGGACATTACTGCCTGCTGCTGAAACTCAGGAACAAAGGGGCTTTTTCTGGAACTAAACCCAAATTCTAGCATGAGGTTCAAGTGACTTTGATCTAGAAAGATTTTCCATATATATTAAAATATCATGAACAGAGGAAATAAATCATGGTTACAAAACATAAATTCTCGATTCAAATGTGCAAAGGAATACAACTTTGATTTTATTCTGAATTCTGCCACTAATATCAATATCTAAAAAGAAAGATAATAAAAGCATAAGTACACCAATGGAAAAGCTATATTGCAGTCAGTTATGAATTCACCAAAGACATAAACATCCTTATTGGAGATGCCACATTAATATGGGATAAGGCTACAACTGCACTAAAACACTGGACAAAAATAGACCAGAATAAGTATTTATCTCTCACATACCTCTTCACCTTCAAATTCCTACTCTGATGAATCTCATATCTGCCATTAATGATAAGCCACATTTGCAAATCCAGATTGCATGCATTGATCTGTAATTGAATTGCTTTTCATGGGACAACTGTATGTGTTGAGCTCTGTAACTGACAGCAGGATTAAGTCAAAATCTCTGAAAGAACAATAATTATGGTATAAAACAAGATGAGTTTCAAGGTTTAAAAAAAACTTTACAGTTCTGAATTAATTGTTATAATTATAGAAAATTATTGCAAATCTGATTATTTGTTTCTATTAAGTGCTTTAGATAGTTAATAGCATATCATAACTCATGTTGGATTATGCATCTACCTTTAGGTGAAAATAAAATGTTTCAAAATGTATATATATATATCTCACAATCACATCTTTGTTAAAATTACATGAGAAAGGTGTCTAGAAAAATACTTTGCAAATATTTATTCTTCTGCTTATGATGCAGTCAATGGTACTGGACTATTCTTGATATAATCAACTATAAAATTAGACACAGTATAACAACTGTTGTGAAGCAGTGGACAACTGGCAGCATGAGACTATAATTCCTAAAAGAAGTCAAATGCTTAACCTTAGGGTTGCCCTGGCATGAGGGAAATTTCATGATTCCAATGCAGCAATTCAAGCAGAAATGGAGTCTAGAGCTTCCAAAGGCACAGACTAGATTTCAGAGAAGAGATAAAATGATGGGACATAGGGAGGTAGAGCACCATAAAGGAATGCTTTATGTAGAAGATGACCCTGGATTCAGTATAGGAATTCTTGGCTGAGGGCTCAACTGCGCATATGTAGAAGAAGGCTACCAGAGATTTATCTGAAAGCAGGTACTATAAAATAATGATTAAAATGAAGATATGAAAGACTAATCAGCCTTAGTACCTATGGGGACAACAGGATTCAGAGTGATGAGGGATTAAGTCTTCATTAGCATCTTTAGTATCCAAAGTCAGACATAAGAAAATATGCACCAGGATTATGGATTATGCCCTAGAGTCACTCAAACTAAAATTAAGCTTTGACAAGATCCACATGGGAACACAGAGTTTTATGGGTAAATCCTATCAAGTTAGAGACGCTTAATAACTATCTTGAGTTTTACTAAGTTTATTCTAGTTTAAGATAAACATTTAGTGATTGAACTGCTCACTAGAACAAAAGTCAATGCTCTTCAGAGAAAGACAACAGTATTTCTGGACTATACAACTCATAATATAATTCATGCTGTTCAACATATTACCAATAATGCCAGATATATGAGAAACAGGAAAATACAGTTTAAAATGCAATTGATTAAAAAAATTGAATCTATCATCACAATAGCATGACATTGGTCATGGTAGGTCAGAACTGCAAAATTGTAATTGTAAGTATGTTTTAATAGACTAAAAGTAACAAGAGCTGGAAAAGATGTGAAGAAAAGGGAACACTTGTATAATATTGGTGCTAATGTAAATTGGTGCATCCATTATGGAAGACAGCATGTCATTTCCTCAAAAAATTAAACATAGGATTACTGTATAATCCAGAATCCCACTCCTGGGCATACAGCCAAAGGAAATAAAATCAGTATGTCAAAGAGACATCTACACTTCCATGTCATGACAACACTATTTACAATAGTCAAGAAATGGAAAGAACCTAAGTGCCCATCAATTAATGAAAGAAGAAAACATATACACAAATATATATATATATATTTTTTTTCAATCATTCATTCCTGTTATTTGCAACAACATGGTTTAATCTAGAGATCATCATGTTAAGTCAGTCACAGAAAGACAAGCACCATGTGATCTTACTCATATGTGGAGCCTAAAGACATTGATTTTATAAAAGTTGAGAATAGAAGGGTGGTAACTGAGGTGTGGAGACAGTGGAATGGAGAGAAATGTAGGTCGTTCTTAATACCTACTGTATTAAGCTACAGTTGTGTATGAGCAAGAAGCCATAGGGTGCTATTGCACTGTATAGAGAATTTAGATAATAATTATGTACAGTACATTTCAAAAAGCCAGAAGAAAGTATTTCAAAATTCTTCATCATAAAGAAGTGATAAATGTTGAGATCAACGTTCAACATGATTTAAACATTACTCCATGTATACCTACATCCAAATTTGTGAGAGTACCCCAATAACAATGTAGGACTTTTAAGTTTTTGCATATAAATTAAAAATAAACATTTTTGAAAATTAAAAATGTTTAATGAATAGAAAGAAACAATGATCTTAATGAGCAAAGAATTGGATTAGGATACCCGTACTTACTAAAATATCTTCTAGGTATTACACCCATGCAGCAAGACAAACAAAATAAATTGAGAGTGTAAGGACTGAGAAGGAGGAAAAAAAAAATGTATCATTTGTAGGTGATAGAGAATCTGCAAATCTAAAATGTGAACAGACACAAATTCATCAATGTGATAGACACTAGTATTAGCACACATAGCTCAGTAATTTTTTGTACAATAGCAATTAAAATTACTATATATATTTTAAAGAAAATATTTCAGTAGCAAACCATACAAATAATTCATGAATAAATCTAAAAGAAATGTGCAAGTTCTTCCAGAAGAAATTTTAAAATATATAAACCTAAGAAAATATTGAAATAATGATGATGCTATCTAATTTTCTGGATAAGACTGTACTCACTATGGAGTGATTAATGAAATTCTAATAACCAATAAAAACTCCCCAATTTTTAATTGAAATATGACAAGCTAATTCTGAATTTTATGTTGAAAAGCAGAATCAAGAAGATCCAATCTATAGCTGAAGAAGAAGATAAAGCAGAACAAAACCTAAGAGATATCAAGATTCACTATACAGATATGGTAATTAAGATACTGCAATATTGGCTCAGGGATAGAAAAATAGAATACTTGGGGAAACTCAGGAAGTAGAATGCACATTGTAAACACTGGGAAAAGATTATTTGATAAATGTTACTGTAAAAACTGATAATTTTTATAAGAAAAAGATATTGGTCTGCTATTTCATACTTCTATATACACAAAATTTAAAGTCAAGAGTAATGAAACACTATGGATCAGTAGAAATATTTTTCATATCCTACGGCTCTGATCTGGAGTGTCCCCAAAAGGCCTGTGTGTCAAAGGTTTGGTCCCCAGTTTGGTGCTTTTGGGAGGTGGTAGAACCTTTAAGTGATGGGACCTTGTGAGAAGGTTTCAGACTACCTGGGGAGTGACCTCAAAGGGTGTTGTAGAGTCTGAATCTCTTCCTGTCTCTTTTTGCTTTCCATCAGTGAGAAGAGCACCATGTACTCCCTGCTATAAGACAGTGGCTTGCCACCCAGCCAAAAGCAACACAGCCAACCGACCATGAACTGAAACTTCCACAAATGTGAGCCAAAATAAACCTGTGCTCTTTCTGAGTTATCTCACCCAGGTATTTGTAGGAGGAACAGAAGCCAGACTAACACATTGTGATAATCTAACATTTGATAGTTGTACTTGAAGTAAGAAATAGTCAATGAATGGTGCTGGAATATAACTATAGTTAACTTTTAAAAATACATATATAAATTTTTTACACATCTCATGAGATTAAATATCCAATTAATTAAATATGTAATTATAAGAACACATAAGAAAGCATGTTTTTTTCATGGCTTATATTACTTAATATGAATGTTTGTGCTCATTACAGAAGATTGCATGACCGAAGTTTTAAAGGTATACATACCCATTGTGGTAAATTTAGAAGACTTGGAAAACTAAGTAGAGCAAGAAATCACATACTCCTATGATACAATGCAACCCTATGCTCTTGAATAACAAATTTTGTAAAAGTAAATATTTTTTTTTGACGGGGTTGGGACGAGTACTGGAGATAGGATTCAGGGGAACTTGACCACTGAACCACATCCCCAGCCCTATTTTTTAATTTTATTTAGAGCCAAGGTCTCATTGAGTTGCTTAGCACTTCACTTTTGCTGAGGCTGGATCATGATCCTCCTGCCTCAGCCACCGAGTGTTGGGATTATAGGCATGTGCCACCCTGTCTGGCTAAAAGTAAATAATCTTAACCGATTTTTCTCTCAATACAAAAATAAGTCATTATGTATTTATATTTAGTTCTATTTACTGAATTTATAAAGAGATATTAGGTCAACAACCAAAATGAGATAACATCCCATTTTTTAATTTAGCATAGCATGGATAAATTTCCAACAATCTTGAAGAATCATTGTATTTTCAAGTATAATATACTAAAAATCATGGTACATATACTTATGAAGGCTATTATCATTTTCATTTTTTCCTGTATTCCAAACATTGCCACTGTAAACTTATTTCTCATATGTACAACTTACTTAGCAAAATTTTAAAATTAGACAACTATAGCCAAAATTATACACCATTTTAAGGCTTTTAAAAATTAGGTCAACCAGTCTCCTGTAATTAGCATAAGTAAATTTTATTAAAGAGTAAGGCCATTTCATATCTTTTATTTTCACTAACTTACCTACAACCCTGTGGCTCCAGGGATGCTTGCTACTATGAACTTTCAGCTCTGACTTTCTTCTCAATGATCATTGCCCAGAGACTAGCAACTAGAGGGAAAGATAAATACATTCATCACATTCTTTTAGCAAATGTTTTCTCTAGATCTACTAAATAAATAAGCCTAATATACCATTCTGGCTCTTTTACTGACTTTAAAAGTAGACAATGATTCTCATGGAAAATTAGTGCAGAATCCTCCTTTATGATGTATGTGATGGGTAAGATGAATGAAACAGCTTTTCACTCTCTATTCACATGAAACAGAGCACATATTTTGATACCTTTATGTTAAAAAAGGTTTGGATAAGGGCTGGAGTTTTGGTTCAGTGGTAGAGTGCTCGCCTAGCACGCATGAGGCACTGGGTTCAATCCCCAGCACCATATAAAAATAAATAAATAAAATAAAGGTTTAAAAAAAAAAGGTTGGGATAAGCAGAACACAGTGCTGCATACCTGTGGTCTCAGCTACTCTGGAGGTTGTGGCAGGAGGATCATTCATAGCCTAAGAGTTTGAGGCCAGCATGGGCAACATACCAGTTGAGACCTGTCTCAACAAATAAACAAACAAACCCAAACCCAAACAAAAACACCATCACTCACACACACACACACACACACACACACACAATTTCTGTAACTGGAGCTTTGAGGTTTTGGGGGAATTGATGCTGTAATTCCATTTAATTTGAAACTCTAAAGAAAAAAAATCTGAATATTTGCTTCCTTTACTCTCGGATCTGAAGGAAAGAAACTATACTCACCATATGACAAATTCTACACTACTTATTTAGGTAATTTTTAAAAAATGCTTTCTATAACCTTGTTGAATAGGTATCATTTTATTGATGGTAAAAACAGGAAAATGTAATCATTTAAGAAGTGACAAAAGCAAAATTTGCTCACAGTTTTTTTTTTCTATTTAAACAATGCTGATCATTTTTACACTAAAAGAAAAACCATGATTGGTATGATTTTATTGTCCCTATATTTTCCCACAAAAAGTGAAAAAAGTCTACTTTATCAAATGACATGAAAATCTTTCTGCATTTTCTTTATTCTTTTTTTCCCCTATACTGTTCCACTAAGGAAGGAGACCAGTTCTCTAAAAATTTAGCTGAATTCCTTCTATTTTGGGAGAACTTGGTCATCTAGGGCAGAAGAATCTAAAGAGGAGCTCACTTCCAGAACACAGAAGAAAAGATTGCCTTTATTTAAACCTGTTTCTCGAAGATCCATAAAATATCTGAATGAGAGTCTGAACCTTTTTCAGAGTATAAAGAGAACAAGAAACTTCTCTTAGGTGGTAACACTTTCCCATCTTCAGGTATGCTACTTATATGTAGCATATAGGAAGGGGATATATATAAGGATGAGAAGTAGGCTTGAAATGAGTCCACTGTTTTACTAAATGTACAATGTGTATCTCTTCCTAATCTTAATCTTTAATTCCAACACCTATAAGTGGAAACAATAGTATCTTATTACAATATACATACATAAGATGCATGCAAAGTCATGTTCATCTTTTAAAAAATGTTCAGTACATGTTTTCCCATAAAGATGGGAAAAGATAAACCCTTCTATAAAATGGTGGTTGCAGAAAAGACTTTGTTAGAGAAGTCTTCAGTTTTAAACAGCCAGAGAAGTACTTTACATGTCTAACGTATAGAGAATTCATTTATATGATGAAAAACCTGTTTCCATCAGCAGGAATAGACTACATATGCCATGGTAACAACCCCTTTCCATCAAATTTCCGTGGCTTTTCACAACAAAGGTTTATTTAGTCACATGTTTAATGTATGACACGATTCTACTAGGGCATCTATTTTGTATTTCCTTGTAGCTCTTGGGAGCAGCCACTACTTCAGTGTTGCTGGTGGCGATGGCAATAGGAAAGAGATAGTGGAAAATTGTTCACTGGCTCTTCACATATTCTGGTTCTAATGACATATTTCTCTTTTACTTACATTTCCTTGGCTGAAGCAAGTTGTATTGCCTTATTCAATCTCAACAGAACATGGAAATTCAATTCCATATTCCGAACTTCTGGAAATTCCACATTTCTTGGCAGACAGACAAGAAATAGGATTAATGACTAGCTATACTATTGATATTATAATAAACAATATATCCCAGAACTTCATCTCAAATTTAAGATGTACATCTGTCATCAATAATCATTTATTGAATATTTATCATTGAGGTTTATTTTCCATTTTAATGTCCTTTATTGAGGTCGGGTTGGCATCTAAAAATCTGTGTATGTTCAATGCATATAATTGAATCAATTTGGGGATAAATACACACCCATGAAAGCATCACCACCATTAAGGTCCTAAACATACTCATTACTCTCAAAGTTTCTTTCTTCCCCTTTATTATTTATTTATTATTTGTGGTAAGAATATTTGACACAAGAGTTGTCTGTTTACAAAGGTTAAGTATATGACACAATACATAGTGGGTGTCTAGAAACTATTTGTCTTGTATAACAGAAACCTACTCTTTAGCTAGTTTCATATGCCATTTCATTATCTGTTTCTATGACTTGGATTGTTCTAGATTCCACATATATGTGAGATCACACAGAATTTTTCTTTGTGTGTTTCGCTTATTTGTAAAATCAGTCAAAATTAGTAAAATAGTAATATGTCTAGTAAAGGTATAATGTTCCCCAGGTCTACCAATATTATCACTAATGTGAGGAGTTCTTTTTTAAGGCTAAATGATATTCCATCATATGTATATACCACATTTTCTTTGTCTATTCATCCATGGATGGAAGAATAAATAAAATTGATACAGTACATTAATTTAATGAAAGATGCTAACAATGTGAACATCTCCGTAGATACAGAAAAAACAGTTGACCCTCTTAAATATTATTTCATGATTAAAAGTTCTCAACAAAAGGCATGCATAAGTCCAAAGGAAACATCATACTTAATGGTGAAAAAAATGCAATTTTTTTCTAAGATTGAGAACAGAACAAATAAGCTCATTCTTGCCACTTCTCTTCAACATAGTACCTAAAGTCCTAGCCAGAACGACTAGATAAGAAAAAGAAATTGGCTGTACCCAACACATATTTAAAAATCACTTCATAAATTATTTGTATTGGGAAAAAATAAAAAAGAAGTTAAAACCATCCAAATTGGGAGGAAATAAAAAAATTGTCTATAATTACAGATGGCATGGTCTTATGCATAGCAATTCTAAAGACTCTATGACAAAAAAAATAAAAGGAGGTTTATTCTAACAATGTATACAGACCCCAAAAATTCAAACTATGAAATTTAGAGACATTTTCTTATAAGCCATGCCTGCCACACTGAAACTTTGGCAAGGCCCAGTGTTTTAGAAAAAATACATAGAAGAATGTACTCAGCATAACAAAATAAGCATAGTCTTATTAGTGTGTGCTGATAAGATACACTCTTGAGAGCTGACTGGTCACCCCACCTGCTCAAGAAGGTGCATGCACTGATATTGGTAGCTGACAATGTTGGAGGAGAGCACATCCGCTAATCTGGCCTCCTGGTAGACTGCCTGCCGCACAAAATTCCATTCTTTAGAGACCTTAAAATGTACAAACTTGTTCATTAGGACCAGGAGAGATAACTGGAAGCTGTAGCCACTTGCATAAAGTGCCTTGATTTCCATGTATCCCTTCATTGCTTGCTGAATAAAGTAAGAGTAATCCCCAGGAAAAATAGGCTCAGTTTCATTGTCATTCTCAACAGTTCAGTACCTGGACCAGCCTTTGTGATCTGGTTTACTTTATACTGTGTTTTCTCTTGAAATTATCTGGACTTTCAGACTTTGGGGCTCAAAAATAAACTTTTCTTGCATTTTCTAATTTTTATGTATTATAGACCACAGTTTGTTCATGCAGAATAAAAATTCTCTCCAGTTACAATAAATCTAGATGTCTACTTAACCCATATCTGCTAGGTCTTTGTGTAAAAATTTAATGAGCTCAAGTCTGCCCTGAAATATTATCTTATCAAAAAAAAACCCATAAAAATATAAATTTCACAATGCTGTGAGCAATGCAGATTTTATTAAGGATTCTATGCAAAGTTAGGGAAATGCTTTTCTTGTCACAAGGTAAAAGTAAACAAAATTCCCATTAGATGCCCATGTTCATTTCCCAGTGTTTCTCACCATGTTGCACACATATTTATCTTCCTTATATCTTGCTCCATCACAATTTGTGTTACTTTCCCAGGACTAGCATAACAAAAGAACATATACTGGGTGAGTGGTTCAAAAACAAATTTTTTTTCTTTTGGAGACTACAGGTCCAACTGGTGTCCGGCAGTTCAGTGTCTCTGAAGATCTCTCTCTTTAGCCTGCAGATGGTCACCTACTTGCTGTATGCTCATATGGCCTATCATCTGTGTATGTGCACCCCTGGTGTTTCTCAGTGTCCACATATATCTCCTTTTCAGGATACTATTCAGATTGGATTAGAACCCCACCCAGTGGTCTGTTTTTATCACTTCTTTGAAGGCTGTGTCTCCAAATATGATCACTTAAATTAGAGTCTGCCCACAACACCTCCTATACTCTTATCTCTTTAAAGGGCCTATCTCCTCACACAGTTAGTTACATTCTGAGTTTTACTAGTGGTTGGGACTTTATCATATGAATTTAAAGATTGGGGGACAATTTGCCCCATAAATACCATCTTTTCAATATTTTTATGTGAAGACATTCAGATTTAGATTTCTGTCTTTATACCACACTCAAAAAATAAAATCCCTACAGCCAACCCAATATACCACTTTTGTTAAGTCATAACAATTTATATGCATAATTATATATAGTATTTATATACATAACCATACAGCATGTATAGTTATTTTCAATACAGTATAAAAAGAAACACTACAATAGTCTCCTTATAAGAATACCTTTCCTATGGTCCAAGCTCCAATTCCAAGGATTTATCAACATTATTTCATCTACCTAGGGAGAATGCTGTTACTAAGATTATTCTCTTGATTATTTCAACATTTTCTGATATATACCCCCTTCTCTCTACATCACCTCTTTGAAGGCTGTATCTCTAAATACAGTCACTTGGATCAAAGGTGCCCATAAAACCCCTCTCTTTAAAGTACCTATATCCTCATACAGTTAGTTACATTTTGTGATACACTGGTAGTTAGGACTGAATTGTCTACTATAAGAATTGTCTATAGTAGAGTATAGGAATAGAGAATATGAATATAGCTTTATATGGGCCTCATTCAAATCAAGACCTCAAACTTCCATGTTCTTATTATCTTTCTGCCTTTTCTTCCAACTACTATTGAATAAGCCTCAGGTTCCCTTCATTCTACTTTTATATTGACAATAAAATTTACCACCCTTTTAAAATCTCTACTGGGGTTCATCATGATTCACCTCTACTATTGAAATCACTCCTGATTTCTGATCTCCAATTTCCAGTCTCCTAATCCTCCAATTATACTTTATGTTGTTATTATAATTTGATTCCTTAAATAAAAATAATAATAAATACTGTCACTCTTCTCACTCTATACTCCATGATAGCTAAAGAAAATAAGCCAATAACCCCATCAAACTTACTGTGCTTGACATTCAAGTCCACCCAATATCGGACAATTTTATTTTTCAACTAATTCTTAACGTAGCCACCTGTAACTGCATTAGTCAATCTTTTTTTTTTTTTTTTTTTTTGCAGGGGGTGTTACCGGGGATTGAACTCAGGAGCACTCAGCCACTAAGCCATATCCCCAGCACTATTTTGTATTTTATTTAGAGACAGAGTTTCACTGAGTTGCTTAGCACCTCACTTTTGCTGAGGATGGCGTTGAACTCATGATCCTCCTGCCTCAGTCTCTGGAGCCGCTGGGATTACAGGTGTGTTAGTCAGATTTGATCCTGTTATTATTTACTGTTGCCTTCTTTCTGAGCTTTCACTCCTCTGTGCTTACACACATGCCTGTGGTTCTTTAAGTGTAGTCCTTAAGTGTAGTACAGGAACCACAGGAGGTCCCCAGATACTTTCTGTGAGGTGTTCAAGGATAGAACTGTGTTCATTATAATATTAAGATGATATTTGCCGTTTTCAATCTCATTCTCACATAAGTGTAAAGTAGAATTTTCCTGATTCTATATGACATGTGATATGGCCACACATTGACTACAGAAGCAGCTATACAAATACAACTACTTTTTATCAGGATAAAAAGACTTGCAAAAACATGAAAGCAATACCACTCTTTTCACTAAAGACTTGCTTTTGTAAGATACTATTTGCATAAAAATATATTGTCTGTATTGGCATATGGTGGGCTTAATATTTTACTTTAGAATAAATTAATAAATACATATTTTAGAATTTCTCATTTTATTTCATAATATGAAAAATTCAGTAGATAGACTATGTACTTTTACAAAATCTGTTTTATGCTAATTTGTTGGATGGTTTCTAAGACCTAAACATTTGAAGACTACTGACTACAGCTTATCTTTTCTTCTTTTTCTTGTTTCTGTAATGCTGTCTGTCCTCTAAGGATCAGGTCAAATGTCAGTCCTAACAAAAGCCTTCTTACATCTGACTCCAATACTGTGAAAATGATGTCACCATCCATTCACATTGGTGTTCAGTTCTAGTAAACATGTATAGTGACATGTATAATCACTTCAGAACCATTATCTTTATCCCCACAGAAAACAAGTTGAGAAACAATTACAGACTGCACAGTTTATTTGCCTTTAGTCTTTAGACTCTAGTCATTTTCAAAGTTTTTTTTTTTTTTTTTGGTCTGCTTCATACATTTGCAATACAGTTAAGATTCTTGTCACAATCTGGATTCCTTAAACTCCCAAATAACTTTTTAAAATTTGTGTGCATTATGTTCATTCTTTGCAAAGTGTTAGGGGTTGTGACAAATCCATAGTATCATTTACTCAACACTGTGTACAGAGTATTTTCATCCTAAAATAATTCCTTGTTCTTCCACTTTTCAACAACCCATCCCCTAATCTGGAATTCTTGGCAACCACTGACCTGGCCGATCTATACTTTTGCACTCTTTAGATGTCCAGATTAGTATGAAGATGCTTCATACTTGCTTCTTTCAATTAGAAATATATAGTTCAGATTTTTCCATGCCCATGAATTGGCATGACTTGATAGCTCATTCTTTTTTTTTTTTTTTTTCACTAATGAGCAAGATTTTTATACTACTTTTTTTTTTTTTTCACCTACTCGGAAAACTTAGTTGCCTTCTAGTTTTTGTCACCTATGAACAAAGTTATAAATATTTCAATGCAGTCTGTAGTGCACACACAAACTTTAAAATTAGTTGTGGAAATATCTAGAAGTACCAGTGCTGGATGCTATGCTAAGACTCTGCTTAGCTTTGTAAGAAATTGCCAAGCAGGGAATGATATTTCCTGTTGCCCCAGATTCTTACCAGTATTTGGAATTATCAGTAGATTTTTTTTTCTGTTTTATCCACTCTACTAAGTGTGCAGTAGTATCTCAAAACATTTAAAAATATGTTTTATATTTATATGAGAGCTATAATACTAAATGTTTTGAAAACTATTATTTCACAAGTTTAGTTCTAGTCTCTCTTTGGTTTATAAACTAATGATTTGGAAACCAATTACCATATGCATTTATAATACCTGCTGAAAAGAATGTGACTTTCTATCTGTGTACATGTGCTGGTATGAAGTTGTTTATCATATTCAATTAATTCAAAATGATAGGCGTACAAGTTTAGTTAAAAATCATCAGGTGATTTGACTTTGCTTTGTTTCTTTCTGACAACCTTCAATTAGAAGACATTGGTGATTAATTCATTAAATGATTAATATTGCTTCATTTCTTTTTTCTTATAGCATGTGTTCTACAAAATCGTTTAATTCTGGTGTGTACTGTTGCTATGAAATTTGAGATAACTTGCCAGGCATAGAGTAAGGAGAAACCTTAGTGTGATATATATATATATATAACTTGTGCTGAATAAGATCACTTATATTCACGTTCCTTTCATTCCAGTTACTATTTTGGATTTATATTACTTGATAACCCATGGTTGAGAGATTGTAGATTAGTATGAAATTTATGTAATTTAATTTATGGTACACAGCGTAGAGATACTATAAGAGCAAAAGGAAAATTCTTCATGCTGATTGTTACAGAATTAGGATCAGGAGAGAGAGAATCAAATAAGAAATCATTGGTCTCCAAGTGTTTTTTTTTTGTTTTTTTTTTTTTTTTGGTGGGGGAGAAAGGATAAGTCAATATGAGGTTTTGAGGAAACTCTTCTTTAACATTTCATTGTTCCTATGTGAGCTTCAGCTCTAAGATGCCAATAAAATTGTTCTACAATTTATTTCACCAAAAGAGTCTGGAAATTATTTAAGGAATTAAACAGTGCTATGGGTTATAATTCTTATAAAGTTACTTTTTTTTTTTTTTAAATTAACCCACTCTAGAAATTGGACCAGTCGAATGGTATGAGAAGACAGGGTGATGATAGCAGAAAGCCATTGAGGCTGCATCTAGATTAGGGAACATGTCCTGGGATAAGAGCAAAGGCTGCCTGCAGTACTCTCGCCCCTGGGTCTGAGCTCTCTGCCTTAGAGGCTTCAACATCTCTACCTCTCCTTTGGTGAGCTGATTGCACACATGTATATACAACAACCTGAGTTGCTATGGAAGCTGTGGGGTATCCTTATTTTAAATATTATAGTAACTAAATGATAGGTATATCTCCTCATATATACATCATACATCACAAATTTGGCAAGCAGAAGAGAGAAAGAATAGTGCAACCAGTAACATTTTAGCTTTCTTGTCACCGAGACAGGCATTGAATCATGTTCTGAGGTTGATGTTCTTGAGAAAATTATATAACTTCTTAAAAATTCATTTTTTCCACTGTATAAGGTAGATGGTAATATTAATTCAGTTGAGGTTTAGTGAGAAGTAAATAGAAGGACTAGCATTTTCTAATCACTGAATAGTTTCGCTTTTCCCCAATTTCGTAATCAATAATCAAATCTCAGGTATTTCATTGCTATTTTTCTGATGATCTCCTTTCTCTCCCAAAACATATTTGGAATGAGGAAATAATATGTTTACAGGCTGATTTTTCTTAGGGAAAGAAAATATCAAAAGTAGTATAAAAATCTTTTCCAGAAAGAAAGAAAGGAGGAAGGAAGGAAGGAAGGAAGGAAGGAAGGAAGGAAGGAAGGAAGGAAGGAAGGAAGGAAGGAGAAGGAAGGAAGGAAGGAAGGAAGGAAGGAAGGAAGGAAGGAAGGAAGGAAGGAAGCCAGATGGTTTCACAGGTGAATTGTACCTTACCTCTTTCATAGCAGCCAGATTGGAACATGGTATTAATCTTTAAAAAGAAGATTATAAAAGCCTGTTTATAGAAAGCATGGCATTGCTATCAAAATATAACAAGAGATTGTACATAAAAATAAAATTACAGATTTATCTTACTTATAAGTATTAATTTAAAAATTATGAATAATATTAGCAAATAGAATTCTGTTACCCATTTAAAGGCTAATCAATTGTATCATACATCATAATCAATTGTATTTTCTACCAAGAATATACTATTGGGTCATTAATTAGAATATGTATTAATATAATGTATTATGTAACTCAATATATTGAAATAAATTGTATGATCATATTCTTTTGTGCTGAAAAGGCATTTTTAAAAATTTTATATCCATTTGAAAAGTCTCAATAATATAAAAATGATTGTTATTTTTTCAGTATGATAAACCATATGTATTTCAAAAAAAGAATCTGCATCATCATGCTCCATAGGGAAATGCTAACATCCAGAATAAGGTAAAAGTGCTGGCCATTCTTCATGCTATTTAACAATACATTAGTATATTAGCCAACAAAATAGATAACAAAAGTTAGTTACAACAGATTCAGATTTGGCAAGAAAAAAGGAAAGTGCTCACTATTTGTAAATGAAGAGTTTGTATATGTAGATAACCCAAAGGATCACTTTTAAAAAAAATAGTATAAATGATAAGATTTTAATAAAGTTATAAGCACTTATTTTGCAATATATTTCTTCCCCTGCCCCTAAACTTTGAAAAAGTTCCTGGATAGGCTTCCTTTGTCATTACCCAGAGATGTCAAATGCAAGCTACAACTACAGGAATATTTTTAAAAATAGATGGAAATGTACAATGGGGCTCCGATTTCTTCCCACTGACCACTGTCTCCTTTCTGAGAAGCTGGATCTTCAAATACTAAGAGAGTATAAACCTGTTGCTGATATTAACAGCTACTTTTTTGTTTCAAAGAGAGAGAGAGAGAGAGAGAACGAGAGAGAGAGAGAAGAGAGAGAAAGAATTTTTAAAAAATATTTATTTTTCAGTTTTCGGTGGACACAACATCTTTATTTTATTTTTATGTGGTGCTGAGGATCGAACCCAGCGCCCCGTGCATGCCAGGCAAGCGTGTAACCACTTGAGCCACATCCCCAGCCCAACAGCTACTTTTTATGACCTTATCACAATTGGTTTCAAATTCTGATTAAGAAAATTAAACAACAAGCCATGAGGGATGGCGGAATCACTAGCTAAAGAAAACAATCCACTCAATTTGATTTCTTACCTTCAATTCCAATTCCATCTCTTCCAAAATGAATTGAGAGATTAAAACAAATGGTTTTGACACTTTTTTTTAAGAGTCCCTTAAAGCTGGGCATGGTGGCCTGTAATTCCAGCTTCTCAGGAGACTGAGGCAGGAAGACCACGTCTTTGAAGGCAGCCTTGGCCACTTAGCAAGACCTTGTCTCAAAATTTTAACATGGAGGTAAGGGATGTGGGTGGGACATAGCTCATTGGTAGAGTACTCCTGAGTTCAATCCCTAATACTGGAAAAAAGAAAATTCCTTATACATACTTTTCTAAAAATCATTTTGCAATTATTCATGGAGTAATCCATAATTCTTATACTTCTGCTAAAGCTGCAAGAGCAGACACCCACATAGATTCACAAATATCTGGGACAAAATGATGTAAATATTATAATAGCTTTGTACACCAATTTTACTACAGGAAAAAATATGATATAGGTTAAGATAAAGTTAAGTATAATGAACAAGAGGTTTCTTAGTTTTCTTCTATCAGGGTGAGTCAAAGAAGCAGATTGGAATGGAGAATCTCCTTCAGTAGTTGAAGTTTCACAAATTTGGGAAAAATTAGGGAGAGGTACATCTAATGTAAATTTTTAGACTATTTCTAATTCAAAATAGTATTTAGGAATGTATATGAAATTACTCAAAAGAACTCAACACTACAAAGCATAAATACCACATGCTTTGAATTAAATATTTTTAAAAGGTTGTTTCAAAAGTAACCACCATGTCCTTGAAGTATATAATCATTATTCTGAAAAAGATCAACATTCCTGTCTTTACTATGAGTTTCTAACATTCGAATTTGTAGTTAAGGAATAGGATCAGCAATCCCATCTACTTCTTTTCAAACATGTCCCTCTCAGAGCAGATCCAGATTTTGTTCAGCCTCAAGCGGATCCACGTTAGAATCTGTGAGTCAATTTTTGAGGAAAAGAATGCAAATGTACATACGGATGTGTTTGAAATTAATATAATATGAATTTTGTATATAATTCATAATATAATATAAATTTATATTAATATAAAATCAGAAACATCACAATAAGTTCCCATGGACCAGATAACTCAAGCCTCTTTGTTCTAAGCCCTCTTTAGAGGATTCACAATTCTTATTTAGAAGTCCTTCCTGGCTGGTATTTGACTTATCGTGTCTGAGCACTACACAAATCCTAGGAAATCCCACCATTCACAAAGGCAGGATCAGGTGGAGACACTGGTGCTTAAGTTTCAAGTTCATGGCAAATCTGTCTCTGGTTCTACTCAGTCACTTTAGGTCACATTAAAGTAGCAAAGCAATAGAAAATTCAGTCCTTACTGCATTATCATGTTTTTCTTTAAGTCTTATACATTGAAACCAAATTTAGAATAAATAAAAATTACTTTTTAGTAACTTAATCCTTTAGGAAAGTGGTATTCAATGTTAGCTTCATATCAGAATGATTCAGGGTACTACCAATGCTCAGACCTCTTGTCAAAAGATTCTGATTAAGTTGGTCATTGCTAAGGTCTGACCAGTCTTTTTTAAAAGCTCCCAAGGTAATTCTAAAGTATAGCAGAGTCAAGTTTCATTACCTAAAAGGCTGAAATATTCTAAAATGTTCATCAGATTTGTCTAATAAAATCTGAACTCTGATTTGTGATTGAAAATTACACAGGACATTTATCCCTTCGTTTGAGGTTGGTGAAAGGATCAAATTATAAATAGACACGAAAGTGCCAGCTTAGGAATGCCCCAAGCAATAAATAAATAAATAAATAAATAAATAAATAAATAAATAAAGGAGTGTCAGAAAGAGAATATGGAAAATACCTTTTCTTTTTCCTAGAAAAAGAGGGATCAAACAAGAAAGCATGTGACTGATACGGATACACATTTGATAACTCCTAACAGACCAAAAAAACAAAAAGAAAAAATTAAAAATAAATGAAAAGGAAAATCACTAAGAAGGTAATGGAATTTGAGGAGATCTAAAATATTCTTGGATAATTCAGAATTGCTAGGTGTAGCACATCTGTAGGTGGGGGCTTTTTATTCAGACATCAAATTAAAGATTCTGACAGCATGACATGTTATGACATGATGAGTACTGTCATTTTGATTTTCCTTTCTTCCTTCTCTATCGGTTTTGTTTAATAGCAAGCATGAATTTTCTTGGACACTATTGTAGCAATTATCATTCAGCCATTCAGTCTACCCAGAGGAAGGCAGAATGGAAAAATAAATAAGTGTATTAACTAAAACTGCCAATATAAGATAAGGAAAAAAATCATTTGCCCCAATTTAAATAAAAATAGAAAATGTCAGTTTGGAAAGAATTTTTTTAATCTTATATTTTGATATTCAATGTGATTCCATTTAGCTCCAGAGTTGGCAAGAGCTGAAAGCAAAAATGGTATCTATACAGATCAAAATAAGTCAGGAGTTGGGAAAATGACCTAATTTAGTTGTTTTCATTTTTTTTTTTTTAGCTCTAGAATCTTTTCATCCAACAAACTCTTACTCAAAAGCTGAATGTGGGAACAGAAATAGCAAAGTTGGCCTGAGAGAGAAGGAAATTGGGGAAGTTCAGATAAGACCCTTGATGGGTCAGGATGAAAGCGACTCATGGCTTTTTTTTTTCCTTACAATTTCAGCAACACTTGTAACACATCCTCAGAACAGAAGGATGTGAAAATAGTTTTAAAAGCCACTAGGTACCAGATTCTTCTGCCAACAATATAGATTTATTTTCATTTTTTATTTTATAAGCAAAGATGACCTATTCGACTGGTATCATTCAAGCAAGTAGTACTTTGTTTTCTATCTTAATAATATGAGAACTCTAGGTATTTTAAAAGAAGCTATTGAAATGTTGATCAAAATTGAATTCCTGGTACATTTACTGAGCACCTACACATAGAGAATTCTACGAGAAACTACAGGTATCAAAGGACGGAGAAAAATGGAAGAGTAGTTACTAAGGGAAAGAGAAAGATCATTTAGTCATTTTCATTTATTAAATATTGCTTAAGCATCTTTTTTATACCTTACACTCTTCGAGTCACCTAGGAAGTACAAATATATACTTATAAAATGTAAAATATAAAAAGTACAAGTATGCAAGCCCTCCAAAGAGCTTGTAGTTCATCAAAGGAAGATAGAAAATAAGTACTAAACATTGCAAATAAATAATGTGCAAAGGTGATATATATTGAAGAAGTACTGGCATTGTTGAAGGTATGATTATAATATCAATTATAGGAATAAAAATAGGTCTTATTGAGAAGTTGACCTTACAGAAAGACTTGAAGTGGAGGAAGGAATAAACCAGGAAGACATATGGAGGACAGATCCTAAACAGTGCCAATAGCCATACAGAGGTCCTACAAGGAGAGTGAATTTTTCTTGTTGGAGAATGGTAAGGAGGCAAGCATGATTTAAGAGAGACCTAAGCACTAAGGTCCGAGTTAGAGAGATATGAGAGGAACATGGTAGATTACACAGACCTGAGGGGCCATTGTAAGGTAACTGGCTCTTACTCTGAATAAAATAGTGTTCTAATGCAAAGATCTGAGTAAAAAAGTAATATGATTTATTTTCATATTAAAAACAGAGAAACTTCCATGTAGTGTTAAGATTAGACAGGGGTTTAGGAAAAAAGGGTGGAAATTCAAGAGGATCATTTGGAAGGTTATTCACAAGATAATAAATGGTAGTGATTTGGACTAGGGAGACAATGAGAGATGGGTATATTGTGGACTTTGAAGATACAGATAATAGAAATTTCTGGCCAATGGAATGGTTGGATGGTAAGAGAGAAAGAGGAGCCAAGGATTAGTTCAAGATTTCTGATCAGGAAACATGGAATTCTTCACTTCATGTTAACTAACATTGGTTGAGCAGTTTGGGGGTAGAAATTCAGTTTGGGATATGTTAGGTTGCAATATCTACTAGTTTCTCAAATTGAAAGATTGAATGAATTAATTTTAACACATAGTTCTGAGGAGATATCTATTAGAAGTCATTGTCCAAAAGGGTGTTATTACTCTGGAGACTGAGGTAGAAGAGTTGCAAATTTGAGGCCAGTCTTGTCAAATTAACAAATCTGTCTCAAAAGAAAAAAAAAAGTCAGGATTTAGTTTAGTGGTGGAATGCCTAAATAAATAAATAATAAAGATTATTTAAACCCTAAGTATATCAAGATCACAAAACAGTACATTTAAAGAAGACAACAAAGGAGAAAATCCCAGGAAACCACTAAAGACATTACAAAGGTTTAATGGAAGAAGTGGCATTTTAGATGGGCCTTGAATGTTCATCTAAGTTTTTGTCAGCAGACATGTTTGCAACATTTTGTTTTCAAATAGCTAATTATATAACTGTTGTGGTTAAAAACTGATTTTTGTCATGTCATCAATGTCTCAATATTGGCTTTGGAAATGTTTGAAGGATGGTATTGGTCTGAATCATAGTGTTTTCAGTCCAGTTGAGCAGATGTGTATTTATATAGCTCAATATATATGCTCAGTCCAGACTTTAATTAGTCAGATTGAGTTCAAGAAGGAGTCACCTATAAGCCAGGATTTATTACTTTCCAATATTAGAAGACACATTTCCAACTTAATTATTTAAACCAATTCAAATGCCTACCAGAATTTTAAATTGCATTATCATAATAGTCTAAAGTTGCAATATACATAGGGGATTCATTCTTCTTTCTCAGTTCCTTCTCCAGTATGTCACTTGTTCCTACAAAATTGAATTCTCTCTTCTCCAAATGTACCCATTGCTTGTCCCCTTGACTCTTTCAGCTTTGTTATTATTTCCACAGAAGATACTTTCCTTTCTTGTTCCTCCATTTCCAAATCTTATTAATCTTTCTTGCCATGGCTAATATGCCACTTGTCATTACTGATGCCCCACGATGATGAAAAGATTGCTTTCTTTTTTGAGTGGCTACAATCTTTATCTCTGCCTCTTTCCTGGTATATCAATGTCAACTTCATGCTGGAATTTTCACAATGGGTAACCTCTTACTAGAATATCAGCATCTGGAGGAAGGGAATTAGTTAATCTTAACAAGCACAGAAGGAGGGAAGAAAGGAAGAAAGAAAAAAAAGCAATGATGTTTTTATAGAATGTAACTGTGAACTAATCTTTGGCTTTTTCTCAATGATCTAGATCTTTGTGTCATTTACATGGCTTATTGCTTTTTAACCACAATTACAACGAGAGTACAAATGCAATAGAGCATGTGGATTAATTAATAAGTAATGTCTTGGTGAAGAAAAAATATTTTGATTTTGTGAAAAGATGCAATCAGGAGAAGTGAAGCAAGTCTATTTTATTGAACATATACTTCTGTGTGTCATGTGCTATATAGCTAATTCTCTTTAACCCTCAAAATTAAATATAGAATTCGTGTGCACTGTTTTCTTTTTTGCAGATGAATGAGATGAGGTTCCAAAAGGTGAAATAATCTTCCAAAACTCACTTGACTAAGGTGGTGGCTTGGATCCTCTGTTGCCCCAAATCATGCTTTTTTCTTATGTATTATGTTGTCTCCTGAGATCATTGACTTTTTCTTCCACACTATGAATCAAGGAAAATGTTTTGAAGGTTTCTTTTATTTAAATGCAAATTTATGGAAAGTTCAAAGTCAAGTAAACAACTCTACTGTAGAAGTCTGTAGCAACTGAAGGTTACCTGGGTGCCTATTGTGAAGGACCCTGGAGTTATCAGGTCAGTAAACCCCAGTTAGAGTCTCCATGGAACCTGGAAAACAAGGAAGATTTTTTGAATAACCCACACTTTTCTGCTTAAGAAAGTGTCCATGAAATGGGAAGAAAATGAATTAAAAATAATAAAATGGTCTTTAAGCAGTTAACTAGTTTCATGTTCCTTTCTAGGAAATATCTCTAGAAGCACTAAAGTTGTTATGATTCTAAGTGTGTTTATTTTAATGAAGCTACTTTTTAAATGATCTTATAGAACAGTGAGTTCTGAAAGACAGAGCTTGCTCTGTCAAAGCCCTGAAATTCAAAACAAAACTTTGCAGTAAATTGATAATTCAGAGGAGGTATAAAAATAGAACCTTAGGTCCCTCCTGAGCATTAAAACCACATTTTTTCCTAAGTAAGAAACTTTCTGTTACTTCATAGTCTCTCCATCAAAGCTTTGATCAAAGGAGAATATATATTTTTTAAGTTGGTACAGAAGAGATAGCCCAAATTTTGACCATCATTTTACCTTAATTGATCTAGGGCTGGGGCCAGTCTGAGAGGTTGAGCATCATGGACATTTGCTATTTTCAGAAAACTCAAACTAGGGAAACAGTTGAGGGCATACTGTGTGATGATCCTAGGCAAAACCAAGGGGTATAGAGATAGAAGTAAACTCCATATTAATGGGCTCAGTCTATTAGGTGAGTTAGAGATGGCAGTAGGGGTGTGGATTAGTGGGAGAATAGACTGGAAACAGTTTAAATGGCCAGAGTTATGTATGCAAGACTAATTCCTTTTGTAAGAGGAACAATCAACCAAATCTCAAAGCACAAGGAAGACAATAAATACTCAAGATACATTTGTTAAATAAATCATCTTGCTTTCAGGATGTCTCACCTGAAGGGATTTATGCTAGAGCTGCCAAACTGAAGCACTAGGATCAGAATTAAGAGTGCTGCAAAGAAGTGGCCATAGTTTATTGTCAAAAATCTTCCAGATGATTCTCATGCTCAACTAAGGTGCAAACCACTGTTTAAGTCAGACAAGAGAAAGACAAAAGTAAACAACTTCCTGCAGAGACACATAGGGAGAGAAAACCTTTTCAGACTTAGTGAGGCTTGTAACAAAATTGGGGACAGGGAGAAGTAAAAGGAGAAGAGAATGAAGAAAGACAAGGACAAAGATAAGGATGTTCTTGCTCCTGAAACAATGTCAAGATTGTTTCTTATCCTTTTTCCATATTGTGATTCATCTGAACAAGCACATTATTATATTGAGATAAGTGAAACCTAAGTTTATTCTGAATGCCACTTCTTTTAGTTGTAAAAAAAAAAATTATCTCTCTTAATTTTTCCTTAATTCTCACTCTTAAGAGGGAATTTACAGTAGATCTGTCTTTGTATTTCTTTTAGTCATGCCTTTTTCTTAATCCCAACCTCCCGGAGAAGAATTAGAAAGTGAGACACACCGGGTCCTCCTTTAAATATCAGCCTATGCTTTACACATACCTGTGCATGCACACACACACACACACACACACACACACACACCTCATCTGTCTGTTTCCAGAGAGACAGAAAGCACACACTTGTTATGTATTATGCCTTTCCATTCTAAGGGAGAAGTATCGAGGCCTCTGGTAAAGATGTCATTCATATTTTTTGTGATCTGTTGATTGGCTCAGACTTGTCACATACTTCACTTCTACTGTCGATTCTCAGAAAGTTAATTAACCAAGTAGAGAAGGGATTGCTCCCCAGAGGAAATAGGGGTTTATTGAACAGCATCAGAAAGAATGAATACTAGGATGCAAAAAAGCAACAATTCACAATATCCTGGGCTTCTGCAGAGTTTCTCCTGCAGAGAATATACAAAAAAATGGTCATCACAATTGTGTGGCACATGGGGGAAACAGAGCCATTTTAATCATAGTACTATTATTTTATGACTTATTAAAATCCTAACCCCTTGCAACAAAGGAAAGAAATTATATTAATTTTATGTCACAATACTAAAGAGTAAATCCTTTAAAATTCACCATGAAATGAGAAAAGGTAAAGAAACCATCTTGTGGACAAAGAACAGTCTCTTTCTCATGAATGAACTTTCTATTTGACATTACTTTGGGGGGATCATACTTTTAGTTTATCTTCTAGGGGTTGGTAATAAGGGCCTGGGGTATTCTGTGCTGATGGATGCATCCTCCTGTCCCATCTTGGAATTTCACTTTAGAATCTAAGAAGAAACCCAGGAGAGAAAGGTCTGAGTCAGCCTCCTTAACTTGCACATCTTACAAAAAAATTTTTCCTGTGGCTTTAAAATTATCTCTTCCAATTGACTAGGACTCTGGGATAGGGCTGTTTGCCTAATCCAGTGTCCTGCTCCAAATATAGTGTTCATAAGCTTGGACTATCCTCTGGGTCTCCTTCTCTCCCTCTCTTTTAAATATTCATCATTAGCGGCTATGGCTATTTTTCAGAATTTTTTTTTTTTAATCCTAGTTACATTCTTCTTGGACATCCAGCCAGATGGCTTGTACCTTCCATGGGCAGAACAGGAGTCACACACTAAAGACTGAAAGTAGAAAGTGCCTCTTACTTTATGTCCCTCTTAACTTCCTCAGATGTTCTGTGGTCCCACTTGTGACTGAAAATAACGAGGTCCTGACAGTATCTGCCTGGTCCCTGCTTAGGAAATGAGACAGGAGGAGGAGACAAGTCACACTGAACCATTTTGCTTGAGAGGATGTGACTGATCACATAGCCTATTCACTGAAACAAGGTTTGGCTACTATGGAGACCCATGAAACTATTTGTCAGCTCAGCCTGCCCTAACAGAGTACTGCACACTGGGGGAATTAATTTTCTCATCATTCTGGAGCTTTGAAGTCTAAGTCTAAGATCCAGGTGCTAGCAGGATGCTTCTGGGGAGGCCTTTCTTCGTGGCTTGAAAATGTATTCTCACATGGTCTTTTCACACAGAGAGAAAGTGAGAGTCCTGGTGTCCTGTTCTTATAAAACTATCCTATCAAGTAACAGCCCGATCCTTACAACCTCAGTTAACTTCCTTAAAGGAAGATTGCTTATGAATACTCTCACATTGGGGGTTATGACTCCAACACGTGAATTATGGAAGAACACAATTCAGTCAATAACAGTAATCAATAAACAAAATCCTGACACCACTCAACATCTCTTAGGGTTTTGAAACATCCTTTTGCTTTTTTTCTCTGTGTGGTGAAATGAGACCACTGATCAAAATATTACAGAAGCGGGAAAAAAATTGCCTTACATCTCTCTAACTATTGATGGCATCTGAACATTTTCTCAGGAAAGGAATCTTAAAAACTACCTATCAATATACTCATTACAGCATGATTCTTCTTTGGCAGCCTCTAAAGTCTTTTTTACCAAGTGTCCAAGATCATGGTCAATGTCAGCAGGGCTATGAAATGATTTCAGCTCTGCCTTCTGATTGGTATTTCCCAGTACTGAGGTCCTTATTAACGAAGTGCAATTTCTTGCACTCTCCCTCCTTTCCTTCCTCCCTCCCCGTTTCTCTCTCAACACCTGCTCCATAATGCCATAATTTTTTCTCTTACTCAATTAAAAGCAAGCACATTCTAAATTAATTCTTCTCCTTTTCACTTTAATTGGATAATCACTTTTACTTCTAGATTAACTAAATTGTTTACAGACACAATCTTCATGCTTGTGCTTAATTTAGGAATGGGTATTTAGTAGGAGGATGCAGGGGAGTCTATCAGAGATTGGCCAGCCCTTTTTAATGTGGCTTTAGGGTACAGGAAATAGCATAAAACTACACCAGTGGGGAAAATTTTTATTCTTATAATGGGACCAGAAATTCAACACATCCTGAACACTATCTGACTTTATTTCTCAGACTTCATTCATTATTATTGAAATAACAAAGAAGAGTATTAACTTAAACCTCATGGAGATTATATATGCCAAACCATGTGCCAGGTGTTAAAAATACAAAAGGATAAGCTGCCGTCCCAAATGAAAAGGATATCACAATGTAGAGGGGGGTGTGGACAAGAAGACATTTTCCCTTTCACATCAGATGGGATAAAAACAAGGTGGAGTCCTGAGGATCTCTATGAGACTAATAAGGTGGGCAATAGAGGGAAACTTCCTAGGAAGGGTACAAATACCTTCCTCTAATTAATACTTATGTAAGCAAAGAATGCACTATGATTTAAAAAAATTGTTAAATTAATACATTAGAGTAGGTTTAGACACCTAAATAAAATAGATTTTAAAATCATATGTAATCCTAAAATATTAAGAGGTTAACAGATACTTCAGTGGGGCAATTGTGTGTGCACGTGTGTGTGTATAAATATGGAAGTGTTCTTACTCCATATATATATATATATATATATATATATATATATATATATATATATATATACACATACATACACACACACACATATATATTTGAATATGTTTGTAAATGCTGCTTTATTTAACATTTCATCATGTCTTTGCCATTTAAGTATTCTTCAAAGACATTATTGATGTTTGTTAAATATACCATTATATGAAATAGCTTGTAAGTAAGAAAACACTGATTTCTTAGTGTCACCTCTGAGTGGGCTATTTCCAGCTACAGAGGTTAAATGACATCCCCAAGTTAACTTGGCAAGTGATGAAGGCAGCATGGCTTGATGCCAGAACTGTGTGTCCTTTAGAGCATGCCAGTTCCTTTCTACTTCAACCTTTATGTCTTTATTTTAAAAACAAGTTTTAAAATATACTACAAGACTCTCCATCAACTTATGGTGAATCCTGCCCTGTTGCCTGATAACCTTAATTTGCCAGCATTTTCCTCTAGAAGCAAGCCGGCTTGATGTATGAGAATATAGGAGTCACGTTGCCAGGTTTTGACTCATGCCTTCCCCATTTACTCCCTGTGCCATTGTTGACAAAGTTACTCTGCCTTTCTCTATCTCAGATTCCTCATTTAAAAAACAAGAGTAATAGTTGCTACCTCATATGGTTGCTAAGAGAATTAAATGAGTCCATTTATATTAGTTTTCTACTTCTATACAGCAATTGCTAAAATTTAGAATCTACAAATATCCAGTTATTCTCTCACAGTTTTTCTAGGTCAGAGGTATGCCTTGGCGTGACTTGGTTCTATGGTTTTGGAATCAAAAGCCTGAAATCAAAGCATAGGAAAGATTAAGTTATTAGCTAGAGGCTTGAGAAAAATTTAGTTACCAGGCTTCTCCCTGATGCTGGCAGAGTTCAGTGTGCTATGCTTACAGTACTGAGGTTCCTGTTTCCTTGATGGCTGCCAGCTGGGGTCTCTCTCAGCTGGTAGAGGCCATTCATATTCCTTGATGCATCCTGCTATGTCCTTAAACCAGCCATGGCACATTAAATATTTCTCATATTTCAAATCTTTGATTTTCTTCAATGACTAGATAGGAAAAATTTCTGCTATTGAGGGTTGACATAATCTGATCAGGCCCACCTGGAAAATCTCCTTATCTTAAAATTAGCAGTGCCATACACTCTAACCTAATCACAGGAGTAAAAAAAAATCCATCAATTCATAACTATGGGGTTATACAGGACATGCAAAGCAGGGAGTGAGAAATTTGGGGGTCAGTCTTAGAATCTTGCTTATCTTATCAAGCTGGCAAAGCACTTAGGTAATTCACCACCAACATAAGAACTTAGTAAATGTTCCATACTACTCTTGTATACCTGGAGAATCAATATATGGCATTCCTCAATATGTTGAACCATTAATATGTAGCAAAATTGAACTCTGCATATATAAATACATATATTCTTTATTTAGTTGGGAAAATTTTGAATGAAGTTGGACAAAAATTAAAGTTCACAAAAAACATAAACAAGATATTTTCTAAAAGGTAACTTTATATAACAGAATCCAGAGCTCTTTGGATCCTTTCAACTGTGTGCGTCTCCTGCCTTCTTCTGGCCTTTTGGAGCATGGCAAGAGAATGCTTTTCTTTCATAAGAAAAGCAGACTGAATTTCTGCATGAATGTCATGCAATCTTTGTTGGTCTTAGTTTTTGAGTGTTTCAGTTCAGGATTTTCAGCATCACTGGCTACATTTATTTCAGTTAATGCTTTTAAGTAAGTTGCAAGAGAATATTCATTATGCACAAGCTTTTGCCTCAGATCTGGAGCTGTAGGGCTTACCTAATTGAGTACAGGACCCACCTTCACTGGCTACTGTGGTGCTCATTTAAGGAACCAGGTTAGAAAACATATAGCAGGGTTCAGTCCACAGAGTTTGGGACCGTCAGTCTGCAAGAGTGGAGTGAGTCTTCACAGAAGTTATGGGAAGGGAAATATTTTCCAGAGAAATTCAGAAATTCTGTGAAGAAATACGATTTCCCTCTCTCTATCCATAACTGTTCCTGATGTGATACTCTCTCGGATGACTTTGATGGATTTAGGTGACTTTAGAGAGCTGTTTTCATAACTATCTCAGTATCACCCTTCGTGACACTTCTGCTCCATATAATTACTTTTATTATGCTCATTGAATCATGTGTTTGCCTGTTCTTTCGAACTTGGGATCCTTGAGGCTGGTTTAATAATGTCATATCCCTAGCACAATCCCTGTACAGGGTAGTTCCTGGCTAGCTTCCTAAATCTGTTAACCTCATGCTTTTAATGGAAACATACAATAAATGGGTTGGAGTGGAGATATGCGATCTCAGAATGAGAAAGTAAGAGAACTTTAAAATCTCAACCTTGCATTAGAATGCTGTGCTTCACATCACACAGAAAATCATACAGAACTGTGCTCCCTATTAGTTTCCTTAGATTCTAGAAGATAGTTTTTGTTTCTTTTGCTTGTAGGTAAATCAGTTTATACTGATGTTACCTCTGTGCGGATTCCCATTCATTGTGTGCTCTTTTTCATATTTATTCCTGAGAATTCAAAGAAATTCAAGGTTGCTAATACCTGCTTACCTACAAACTTGTTTGGTAAGTGAAGCTCACAGCCCCCAAATTAATTCCCTGCACCGGGAATCCAGCAGATTTTAAAGACAGAGAAAATAGTGTGTGTGTGTTGGGAGAGGAGAGACATGTCTGGGCAGAAATACACAGTACAACCCCTTTCATGGGACCCCATTCTACTTTGTAATGAGACCTTATTTTTATTTCTTTTGAGGAATAAGGTATCCTTTAAGCAAATACCACTTTATAACAAATCTTCCTTTCTTCAGTCAACAGATTATCTCCCAAAATGACATACATGGTAAATGAAAAAAATCAACGGTATTTCAATAGAATTTAAACACTATGTACTTAAGTTCCAGTTCTAGGACTTAAATGTAAAGTGTGATGTGTGCATCAGGTAGATGTTTTCCACATAATGTTTCATATCCTGATGTTATGCCTAAGGTAAATCTTGTTGCATATCAAAAGAGACCTTCAGTTGCTAATAGACTGAACTTCAGTTGGAAGAATATCCACCATTATCCAGTTGGACTCAATGAGACCACATGCATTTGATATGCAATGATATCAAATGGAAGAAGAGAGCAGAAGAGAAAGAGAAATAGAATGGAGATGCTTCCAGAAGCTGAGAATGGCAGACTACAGGTAGGGAAGAACGAAGAATCTCAGTGCCACAATGGAGTAAAACTGAATTCTGACAATGACATAGATGATCCTGGAAATAGATTTTCTTCTAGAGCCTCAAAAAAAAAAAAAAAAAAAATGGACACAGCTCTGTAGACACCTTCATTTGGCTCTTTGAAGACTCAGCACAGAGAAACAAGCTAAGTCGACCTGACTCTGATCTAAAACTGTGCTGTTGTTAAGTAGGTGTTGCTCTAAGCTGATAAATGTGTGATGAATTGTTACGCAGCAGTCAAAAGGTAATCTACTTGGTTTTTAATGGTTTTTCTTAAGAGGATTGGTGGGTTACCTTTATATGGCATTTACAGTTCCTGAATGCTTGTCCTTTCTTAATAGGAATCAGTACCACACATAGGTGGTCATAAAAGGAAAGCATTATGATTTATCTTTGAGAAATAGACTAAAGCAACAAGATGCAAACCTGGTCATGGACCCTAGTCTCACCTTTTGAGATCTTTGATCAAAGGGATGATCAGCGGATGAGGGTAAATCCAATTTATTAAGTGGATAACAGGTATAACAGGTTTTCACTTTATTTAATTGCACCCCTCTGTTAGCAACTGCCAACTCTTTTCTGTCTTGATTCTAACACCTCATTCTCTAGCGTGGCTAGGAAACTTCTCTTTTCTCTCCCAGCAGGTCTCGGAAAGATGAGAGCAGCACTAGGCTTACTTGTATGACACTCCATCTTGTGAGGTTATCTGTGGGGGGAAAAAGTCCAGTTAGAGATTAAAAATATTGATTATAATTGGATTCCAGAAAGTGGAGAGTAAATCCTTAATAAGATGGATAGATACAATATGCTATGAATATTAACTGCTATACAGAATATATTTAATATACATATTTGTTCAATTATTTGGAAAGCTAAGCATATTAGATATCAGTATCTTCATTTTTTCTTCCTTATAATATGATTTTCTTTTTAATGATTAATAGGCTTTTTATTATTGTAGCTTTACAGAAAATTTATCCAATTTACAGAAAAATTGGATAGCATGGCAGGGAGGTCCACATACTGATCCAAGACCCACTCTCTACTCCCCCCAGTCTTCCTATTATTAATGTTACTTCCTGTTATTAAAATTAATAGGGTATACCTGTTACCATTAATGAACCAATGTCTATATAATGATTAACAAAGTCTATAACTTAAGGTCTACTCTTACGTTGTGCAGTTCTGCATTTTGATAAACATACTGTCATTTATCCACAATTACAGTTTCATATAGAATAGTACATCATATAGAATGCTATAGCACACAGAAGATAGTATCCTATAGGATCTCTCTCTGTAGTATCACACACCTCTCTTAGGATCTCCTGCATCTCATCTATGCGTCTCACCTTTTCCTCTCACTGAAACCTCTAACAATCTCAACTCTTTTTACTTTACTTTGCTCTTTTCTTTTCACAGAATGCCATAGAGTTAGAATTTTACAGAAAGTAGTCTTTTCAGACCTGCTTCTTTCACTTGTAATTATGCATTTAAGGATCTTTCATGGCTTACTAGTTCATTCATCTTTTAATTAATGAGTAATTTTCCATTGTACTGATGAACCAGTGTCTTTAAACATTCATTTATTAAAAGACATCCTGGTTGCTTCCAGCTCAGGGCTGTTAGGAAAAAAGGTACTATAAATATTTGTGGTCAGGTTTTTGAATGGGTAATACCTTCATTTTTTTCAGAGTTGATATTTCATTGTTGGAAGGAGATATTTGACTTTACATTAGAGGGAACTTCATAGTATAAATATTTCAGGTTTCTCTTCAACACTTCCATCTTTCAGACCCCTGAAAAATAGAAATATCTTACTGGTAAATATATGGGGACAATCACTCCACTCCCCCTTTTTCTCTTTTTATTGAGGTTGCTTTCTGTATTATCAATTCCATGTGAATTAAAACTTCTAGCCCTGTCCTAAAACCCAACCTCTATTAGTTATTAAGGTCATATCATGACTTATATTTATTTATATTTACATTTAATTTCTTTATAGATTTCTACAAAACTTGTCAGGGAAGAGAAATACTATTTACTATGGGTGTCCTCAGAGACCCCAACATAAATCAAAGCTCAAAGAGGTCAAATAATTCATACAAAGTCAAGCAATTGGCAAGTAGCAGAGCTAAAAATTAAATCTTAGTTGGTCAGATGCTAGATTCTGTATTCTTTCTCCTACACCGTCCTCTTCCAAAGTACTTTCTACTTTAGCCCTTCTTAGTGTTTCTCATTACTATTGGAGGAAGATGCTTCTGTATTCAAATAAACTTTGCAAAATTGGATCAGATAAAGCTGAACCAGTTAGTTTCAATGTGTTTTTCACTAAGAGAGCAGACATAGTGTGCAAAGTTTCTGATATTTATAGGGACCTGGAATGCCTTTTAAGAGTATTTCATGGGACTCATGTTTTAGATTCTGAATTTTTAGATGAGCATTTTGTAGCCCCATTTCAGAAAGCATCATTTTATTCACACCACATTACAAAACCATTTTAGAATGTGTGGGTCACAGAGCAGCCTTCCAAAAGATGTGGATAGGAAATATGTAGAAAAGGAGGGAGGTCAAAATGCAGGGTCAAATAAAATTAAAGAAGTTGCTTTATTGCAGGATTTCTCAGTCTCTACTCCACTACTACACTATTTTAATTTCCTGAAAAGGAACAGAGAATAAAGCATTTTGCAACAATGTCTTTAACAGGACTTTTCTTCCCCTGTGAAAAAATCATCTCACAGTCTGTCAAAAACAATTTGGAAAATGCTGCTTTATAGCAAAATTACCATTTCTCCTACTGGTACCATATATTTTCATCTCTTTGCAAAAGAGAAATAAATTGAAACTCTCAATTACAGTGGCTTTTTGAAATGTTCCATAAGAGACAATTTGACCTTGATTGCAGATGGTCCCATACTTAAACTATTCCTCTTACAGAACCACTTTGGACTTGGAAAGTTATTCTGCCTCTAGGGATGTGATGAAATGAAAGTTGCAATGGAAGCTCTGTGTTGCCAGATAATGCTGAGAGCAGCAATTTGGGGGTGATGCTCAACCACAAGCCTCTTTGAGAAGCCTTTGTAATTGAAAGGTCAGAAGTGAAGAGAAATAAAGACATCATTGACAGCATTACTGATGTATTCAAGTTTTCCTCCATACTGTTTCCTTCCTAAGTGAATTGCAAATTTATTCATAGAAGTTATTGGGCACTTTACAGGATATTTTACTGCTTGCCAATATCGTTGTTCATTTATTGTAAAGAGCATCTAGGAACTAATTCAATAAAGCTCAGTATCCATTCTTTTTCAAGTTAATTCATTTAGGTCATCTCTGTACCAAGCAAAGGTTTTAGAAACTTGTCAAAAGTATTCTCCTTATTTAAATAAAAGTCATCACGGACTATCAGATGGTTTCTTAAATAGGAAACCCAACTAAAGCAGGTAAGAGGCAGGATGGAAAGACCTTAGGGCTTAGATTTCAGTATGGGTACTTAATTCTTTGCAGGCATGCTTACTTTCAATAGAGGGTAT
This sequence comes from Marmota monax, assembly GCF_021218885.2. NCBI lineage: Eukaryota > Metazoa > Chordata > Mammalia > Rodentia > Sciuridae > Marmota > Marmota monax. The sequence goes on from NW_026694339.1 coordinate 3,159,896, forward strand.
ATAGTAAACACTGTGATGGTTGAGTTATTGAGTAAGGTCAGAGATCCATGGTGTCCTATATTCTGTGATGTTGCTGAAGCATTAGTTCTACTGCTTATAGAGAGGGGGTGGTATAGAAGCAAGTTACATAGGCAATGTCTGAGTCTCCTGGAATCTCCTTTCTACCACAAGCCAACATTGGGAAGGTGGTAGGGTGAATAAATGCCCCTCCCCAAAATATATCCACTACCTAATACCTGGGACATTGAACATTTTGTTATACAGAAAGAGGTCTTTGCAGATGTGCTTAATTTAAGGATCTTGAGATGGGGAGATTATTCTGGACTATGTAACTGGGCCCAATATAATCACAAGGGTTCTTATACAAAGGAGGCAGAAGGAATGAGATATAAATAAAGTGATGTGATGATCAAAACAGAACTTGTGCACTGAGCCCTTCAATGTCATAGCCAAGAAATACAGACAGGCCACCAGACGGTGAAAAAGGAAAACGGGCAAATAATCAGCTCTAACTATACCTTGGCTTGAACCTAGTGAAACTGATTTCAGACTTCTGACTTCCAGCACTATAAGAGAAAAAAGGATTGTATATTTTTAGCCAACTAATTTTGTGGTAATTTGTTACACCAACCACAAGAGCCTAATACAGGAACAAAGGCAGCAAAGCAATGAACTGGACCGTCTCTGAGGCCATATTGTTGGGAGACAGTAGATAGTGTCATGTGTGGGGGGGTGGTGTTTGGCACTAGTTCTTCCTGTCATTTCCTGCATAGACTATAATATTTTAGAAATATCGATGTGTGCCCTTATCATACAGATGTTTTAAGAATTAATATACTGTAAACATAGAGTATTTAGCCGTGGGTTTAATCCAGACTAAGGACTTAAATATTATTTGTTATCATGGTTAAGAAGCTATATATAACAACTCAAAAGGATGAACTAAAATGTCACTATTTTAGTTGGCTTTTTAGCTGATGTGACCAAAAAGACCTTTTAAAGAGGAAAAGTTAATTTGTAGCTCATGGGTTCACAGGTCTCAGTCCATAGGCAGCCAGTTTCATCACTCTTGACCCAAGATGAGGCAGGATATCATGGCAGAAAAGTGTGGTGGAGGAAAGCAATTCAGGACATGGTAGCAGAGAGAGAGAGAGACTTCTCTCACCAAGAACAAATATATAACCTAAAGACCCATGTCCTCCAGTCACACCCTACCTGCCTTCAGTTACCACCCAATTAACCCATATCAGTGGATTAATGCACTGATTAGGTTAAAACTGTCATAATTCAATCATTTCACCTCTAAAGTTTCTTTCATTATCTCATACCTGTCCTTTTTATTTACACATGACAGCAAAATGTATTTTGATATATCATATATACATGTAATATATACCATCCCATTTTATTATTATTATTATTATTATTATTATTTTTTAATTTTTTATTGTGGGTTGTTCAAAACATTACAAATTTCTTGACATATCATATTCCACACTTTGATTCAAGTGGGTTATGAACTCCCACCTTCACCCCATACACAGATTGCAGAATCACATCAGTTACACATCCTTGATTTACATATTGCCATACTAGTGTCTGTTGTGCTCCACTGCCTTTCCCATCCTCCACCCTCCCCCCTCCCCACCTCTCCCCTCCCCTCCCCTCCTCTCTCTCTACCACCTCCACTGTATAACCCTGAGGGTCTCCTTCCATTACCATGCAATTTCCCTTCTCTCTCCCTTTCCCTCCCACCTCTCATCCCTGTTAAATGTTAATCTTCTTCTCCTGCTCTTCGTCCCTACTCTGATCTTAGTTACTCTCCTTATATCAAAGAAGACATTTGGCATTTGTTTTTTAGGGATTGGCTAGCTTCACTTAGCATAATCTGCTCTAATGCCATCCATTTCCCTGTAAATTCTATGATTTTGTCATTTTTTAATGCAGAGTAATACTCCATTGTGTATAAATGCCACATTTTTTTATCCATTCGTCTATTGAAGGGCATCTAGGTTGGTTCCACAGTCTTGCTATTGTGAATTGTGCTGCTATGAACATCGATGTAGCAGTGTCCCTGTAGCATGCTCTTTTTAGGTCTTTAGGGAATAGACCGAGAAGGGGAATAGCTGGGTCAAATGGTGGCTCCATTCCCAGCTTTCCAAGAAATCTCCATACTGCTTTCCAAATTGGCTGCACCAATTTGCAGTCCCACCAGCAATGTACAAGTGTACCCTTTTCCCCACATCCTCGCTAGCACTTGTTGTTGTTTGACTTCATAATGGCTGCCAATCTTACTGGAGTAAGATGGTATCTTAGGGTGGTTTTGATTTGCATTTCTCTGACAGCTAGAGATGTTGAGCATTTTTTCATGTACTTGTTGATTGACTGTATGTCCTCCTCTGAGAAGTGTCTGTTCAGGCCCTTGGCCCATTTGTTGATTGGGTTGTTTGTTCTCTTATTGTCTAATTTTTTGAGTTCTTTGTATACTCTGGATATTAGGGCTCTATCTGAAGTGTGAGGAGTAAAGATTTGTTCCCAGGGTGTAGGCTCCCTATTTACCTCTTATTGTTTCTTTTGCTGAGAAAAAAACTTTTTAGTTTGAGTAAGTCCCATTTGTTGATTCTAGTTATTAACTTTTGTGCTATGGGTGTCCTATTGAGGAATTTGGAGCCCGACCCCACCGACTGTAGATCGTAGCCAACTTTTTCTTCTATCAGACGGCGTGTCTCTGATTTGATATCAAGCTCCTTGATCCATTTTGAATTCACTTTTGTGCATGGCGAGAGAAAGGGATTCAGTTTCATTTTGTTGCATATGGATTTCCAGTTTTCCCAGCACCATTTGTTGAAGATGCTATCCTTCCTCCATTGCATGCTATTAGCCCCTTTACAAATATAAGATAGTTGTAGTTTTGTGGATTGGTTTCTGTGTCCTCTATTCTGTACCATTGGTCCACCCGCCTGTTTTGGTACCAGTACCATGCTGTTTTTGTTACTATTGCTCTGTAGTATAGTTTGAAGTCTGGTATCGCTATACCGCCTGATTCACACTTCCTGCTTAGCATTGTTTTTGCTATTCTGGGTCTTTTATTTTTCCATATGAATTTCATGATTGCTTTCTCTATTTCTACAAGAAATGCCGTTGGGATTTTGATTGGCATTGCATTAAGCCTATAGAGCACTTATGGTAATATCGCCATTTTGATGATGTTAGTTCTGCCTATCCATGAACAGGGTATATTTTTCCATCTTCTAAGATCTTCTTCTATTTCTCTCTTTAGGGTTCTGTAGTTTTCATTGTATAAGTCTTTCACCTCTTTTGTTAGGTTGATTCCCAAGTATTTTATTTTTTTTGAAGATATTTTGAATGGAGTGGTTGTCCTCATTTCCATTTCAGAGGATTTGTCGCTGATATACAGGAATGCCTTTGATTTATGCATGTTGATTTTATATCCTGCCACTTTGCTGAATTCATTTATTAGCTCTAATAGTTTCTTTGTAGAGCCTTTTGGGTCTGCTAGGTATAGAATCATGTTGTCTGCAAATAGTGATAATTTAAGTTCTTCTTTTCCTATTTTTATGCCTTTAATTTCTTTCGTCTGTCTAATTGCTCTGGCCAGTGTTTCGAGAACTATGTTGAAGAGAAGTGGAGAGAGAGGGCATCCCTGTCTTGTTCCAGATTTTAGAGGGAATGCCTTCAGTTTTTCTCCATTCAGAATGATGCTAGCCTGAGGCTTAGCATAGATTGCTTTTAAAATATTGAGGTATGTTCCTGTTATCCCTAGTTTTTCTAGAGTTTTGAACATAAAGGGATGCTGTACTTTGTCGAATGCTTTTTCCGCATCTATCGAGATGATCATATGGTTCTTATTTTTAAGTCTATTGATGTGGTGAATAACATTTATTGATTTCCGTATATTGAACCAGCCTTGCATCCCAGGGATGAATCCTACTTGATCATGGTGTACAATTTTTTTGATATGTTTTTGTATCCGATTCACCAGAATTTTATTGAGGATTTTTGCATCTAGGTTCATTAGAGATATTGGTCTGTAGTTTTCTTTCTTTGAAGTATCTTTGTCTGGTTTAGGTATCAGGGTGATGTTGGCCTCATAGAATGAATTTGGAAGTTCTCCCTCCTTTTCTATTTCCTGAAGTAGCTTGAAAAGTATTGGTATTAGTTCTTCTTTAAAGGTTTTGTAAAATTCTGCTGTATACCCATCCGGTCCTGGGCTTTTCTTAGTTGGTAGTCTTTTTATGGTTTCTTCTATTTCCTCAATTGATATTGGTCTGTTTAGGTTTTCTATATCCTCCTGACTCAATCTGGGCAGATCATATGACTTAAGAAATTTATCTATGCCTTCACTATCTTCTAATTTATTGGAGTATAAGGATTCAAAATAGTTTTTGATTATCTTCTGTATTTCTGAAGTGTCTGTTGTGATATTGCCTTTTTCATCCCGTATGCTAGTAATTTGAGTTCTCTCTCTTCTTCTCTTCGCTAGCATCGCTAAGGGTCTGTCCATTTTGTTTATTTTTTCAAAGAACCAACTTTTAGTTTTGTCAATTTTTTCAATTGTTTCTTTTGTTTCGATTTCATTAATTTCAGCTCTGATTTTAATTATTTCTTGCCTTCTACTTCTTTTGCTGTTGTTTTGCTCTTCTTTTTCAAGGATTTTGAGATGAAGTATGAGATCATTTATTTGTTGGTTTTTTCTTTTTTTAAGGAATGAACTCCACGCAATGAATTTTCCTCTTAGAACTGCTTTCAATGTGTCCCATAGATTCCAATATGTTGTGTCTGTGTTTTCATTTATCTCTAAGAATTTTTTAATTTCCTCCTTGATGTCTTCTATAACCCATTGATCATTCAGTAACCTATTGTTCATTCTCCAAGTGATGTATGCTTTTTCCTTCCTTCTTTTATCATTGATTTTCAGTTTCATTCCATTATGATCAGATAAGATGCATGGTATTATCTCTACTCCTTTATTTTGTCTAAGAGTTGCCCTGTGACATAATATATGATCTATTTTTGAGAAGGATCCATGTGCTGCTGAGAAAAAAGTGTAACTGCTTGATGTTGGGTGGTATACTCTATATATGTCAATTAGGTCTAGGTTATTAATTCTGTTATTGAGTTCTATAGTTTCCTTATTCAACTTTTGTTTGGAAGACCTGTCCAGTGGCGAGAGAGGTGTGTTGAAGTCTCCCATGATTATGGTATGGTGGTCTATTAGACTCTTGAACTTGAGAAGAGTTTGACGAACATAGCTGCACCATTGTTTGGGGCATAAATATTTATGATTGTTATGTCTTGTTGGTGTATGGTTCCCTTAAGCAGTATGTAGTGTCCCTCTTTATCTCTTTTGATTAACTTTGGCTTGAAATCTATTTTATTTGATATGAGTATGGACACTCCTGCTTGTTTCCGAAGTCCATATGTGTGATATGATTTTTCCCAACCTTTCACCTTCAGCCTATGTATGTCTTTTCCTATCAAATGTGTCTCCTGTAGGCAGCATATTGTTGGGTCTTGTTTTGTGATCCATTCTACTAGCCTGTGTCTCTTAATTGGTGAGTTTAAGCCATTAACATTTAGGGTTATTATTGAGATATGGGTTGTTCTTCCAGCCATATTTGTTTATTTCTGTTACTAAACATGGTTTGTTTTCCTCTTTGATTATTTTCCCCCCCTTTACTGTCCTACCTCCCACTGTTGGTTTTCATTGAAACACAATTCTTGGTTGGAACCCATTTTCTTTCAGTGTTTGAAATATGTTATTCCAGGATCTTCTAGCTTTCAGAGTCTGTGTTGAAAGATCAGCTGCTATCCTGATTGGCTTACCCCTAAATGTAATCTGCTTCCTTTCTCTTGTAGCTTTTAAAATTCTCTCCTTATTCTGTATGTTGGGCATCTTCATTATAATGTGTCTAGGTGTGGATCTCTTATGATTTTGCACATTCGGCGTCCTGTAGGCTTCTAGGATTTGGGATTCTGTCTCAATCTTCAAGTCTGGGAAGTTTTCTTGTATTATTTCATTGAATAGACTGCTCATTCCTTTGGTTTGGAGCTCTGTACCTTCCTGTATCCCAATGACTCTTAAGTTTGGTCTCTTAATGTTATCCCATATTTCTTGGATGTTCTGCTCATGGTTTCTTAACAGTCTTGCTGAGCTGTCTATGTTCTTTTCCAGTTGAAATACTTTGTCTTCATTGTCTGATGTTCTATCTTCTAAGTGTTCTACTCTGCTGGTAGTATTCTCCATTGAGTTTTTAAGTTGGTTTATTGCTTCCTGCATTTCTAGGATTTCTGTTTGTTTGTTTTTTATAACCTCTATCTCCCTGTATAGTTGATCCTTTGCTTCCTGGATTTGTTTGCGTAATTCATTGTCGAAGTGATCTTTCATTGTCTGATTTTGCTGTTTAATGTCTTCCTTGATACTCCAGATCATCTGAAGCATGTATATCCTGAATTCTTTATCTGACATTCCATCTGCTGCAGCTGTTACCTCTTCTAAAGTTGTGTTGACCTGCATTGCTTGTGGTCCTTTCTTTCCTTGTCTTTTCATACTGCTTGCGTATCTTTCCTGCAGGCGTGGGCGTCGGCTCTGCTCTCTCCTTATTCCAATTGGGGTGTCGTGGCTACCACGCCGGCAGGTCACTGGGCCTCTTCTGGGCGCTGGCGGCGGCTCTGTTCTGCCCCTACTCCAATTGGGGTGACGAGTGTACCACGCCGGGAGGCCACCGGGCCTGATCCGCCGGTCGGTTGCAGGTTTGCCTACCCTGCAGGCGCGGGCGGCGGCTCTACTCTGCCCCTACTCCAAATGGGGTGACGTGTCTGTCGTACCGGCAGGACACTGGGCCTGTCCCGCTGGTCGGTCACAGATCTGCCCACCTTTCGGGCACGGGTGGAGGCTCTGCTCTGCCCCTACTCCAGTTGGGGTGTCGTGACTACCCCGCCTGCAGGACGCTGGGCCTGTTCCTGGCACGGACGGCGACTCCGCTCCGCCCCCTCTCCAATTGGGGTCACGCGGTCACCACGCTGGCGAGCCGCTGGGCCTGCTCCGGGCGCTGGCGGCGGCCCGGCTCCTCCCCTCTGGCTCGACGACAAATTGAGGAGACTCGGGTGTCTGTGCCTCACCCCCCCTACCAGGAGACCAACTGTTTATGTCGCCACTGGTATTGATGAAGTTCTCTCCTCCGCCGCTTTCTGATGACATCAGATCTCTGCCATGTTGGTATCCTATGCGAATGGCAGCATTTCGTTTCCCTTGCCGGGTAACCAAAGCAACGGGTGAGTCCTGACCGGCCCTCAGCAGGACCCGGACCGAGAAGCAGTTTCCGCGGGCTCCTAGCCCCGGGCCAGGGAAGTTCCGGGAGCCGGAACTCGGCCGCTCCGTGCTCGGTGTAAGCTCCTATAAGAGTAGGCTCCAAGAAGCAGTCCCCGCGGGCTCAGTTCCGGGAGCCGGAATTCGGCCGCTTAGTGCTTGGTGTATGCTCTGATAGGAGCAGGGTCCAAGAAGCAGCCTCCGCAGGCTCAGCAGCCCTGGGCCAGGGTGGTTCCGGGACGGTTCCGGGAGCCGGAACTCGGCCGCCCCACGCTCGGTGTTCGCTCCGATAAGATCAGGTTCTAAGAAGCACCCAGGCACTGAACCCTAGCAATCTGTCTGCAAGCCACAGGTGAATGGCAGCCTGAAATTACCTGTTCTATGGCTGAATGAGCTGCGGTCAGTCGAAAACAGGGATGGTGACGTCAGCTTTCCAACATGGTGGTTGCTGGCTTCCTCTGTGGTCTGACCGGTGTGGAGAACCGAGATGGACCACTTCCTTCCCCCGTCTTGAACCCAGAATTCAGCCCTGAGTACGGTGCTTGCGCGGCTGGCAGAAACTGCAGCGCTGTATCCCTGCGTCGCTTTCTCCTCGTTTCCCAGCGCGCGCTGCAGACTCTAGCCGCAGGGCGATTTGCTGAATAAGCAGTGTTACCCTCCGTGCGACAAACCTTTCGCGTTTGAGTCCCCGTAGCCGATCCTCCTGCGATGGAAATCCTTCCTCCAGGTTCTGGAGCACCCCACTATTGCTGGAAATTCCTAACAAGATATCCTTTAGCCGTCCTGACTTGTCATACTCCCACACAGTGAAGCAGCACACGGGGGCAATGCACTCCCCTCGCCGCCATCTTCCTTCTTCTACCATCCCATTTTTGTCGCTGTACATGGTGTGGAGTTAAACTGGTCATGTATTCATATGCAAACATAGTAAAGTTATATCTGATTCATTCTACTGTCTTTCCCATTCCACTCCCCTCTCCCTTCCCCCCACTCCACACTGTCAATCCAGTGAGCCACCACTCCCCCTACCCCACCCACCTATTGTGAGTCAGCATCCACTTATCAGAGAAAACATTGGTTTTTGGGGATTGGCTTATTATAATTAGCATGATAATCTCCAGTTCCATCCATTTATTAGCAAATACCATAATTTTTTTCTTCTTTATGGTGGAGTAATATTCCCTTGTATATATGTACCACATTTTCTTTGTTCTACAGCTTAGCTATTGTGAATTGAACTGCCATAAATATTGATGTCTACCTGAATTTATTCTATTTTTGCCCATTTATGACCCATGTTCCATATATTAATCAGAGTTGTTATCTTTCAATGACTTATAAAATATAAAACACATAAATATATAATAAAATATGATAAAAAATAATATATAAAATATATTATATTATAATATATAAATGTATATTATTTATTTATAATAAAATCTATTATAAACATGTTTTATTTTCCTCTGAAAACAGGGAAAATGTGTTATTTTTCAATGACTGGATCTGATGAAGACCAAAAATCAATATGATGATCCCACTTCCCAGTGAAATGTTGATGTATCCTTTAAATATTTAAAGAAAGATTCAATTGTATACACAGTTATATACAATGTCTTGAATAACTAATGTATTACTAGCTGATGTTATATATTCCAGTGAGAAAAGACAACAAGCAAGTAAACATTGAAGAAACAAGAAAATTCAATAAGTGCTGAAATGGAAACAAATTAGGCTAAGGTGATGGAAAATGGCCATTGATTGGCACTATAGGTGGTCTCCGCAGGTAAGACTTTGATGAACTGAGACCTGAGGGACAAGAAGGCATCAGCCATAGGCAGTACCAAAACTAGATGCAGAGGAAGAGGGAAGAACATATCCAAAGTAGGAGTGTTTGAGGTGTGTGTGTGTGTGTGTGTGTTCTTCAGGGAGGAAGAAGTTCAATGTTTCTAGAGTGGAGTGAGTGGATGTTTAATTTGTCAGAGAAGTAGGCAGCCACTGGATTCTGAGAAAGTTTTAGATCATGTTACAGAGTTTGGATTTTCTTGTAAGGGCAATGATAATCTTTGGGGGATATCAAACAAGAGTGTGACATTCTATTTTCTACATTTAAATTACCACTCCGGTGAATATATGGAGCACTGACTATAGCAGGTCAAAAAGAGAAGTAAGGAATTCTGGTTAGGTGATTTTGAAACTCATCCCAGGTAGAGGTAATAGGTGTCTTGGAAAGTAAGAATAGCAGTGAATATGGGAATAAGTGGAAACTTTTGTAATGGGTTTTGGAGTTAGACTCAAAGCATTTGTGATAAATGGTGTTTTAGTCAGTTTTTTCACAGCTATGATCAAAAGACCTGGCAAGAACAACATAAAGAAGGAAAACTTACTTGGGAATTAGAGGTTTAGTCCATAGAAGGCTGACTTCACCACTCTGGGCCAGAGGTGAGGCAGTCATCATGATGGAAGGCTGTAAAGGAGGAAAGCAGCTCAGAAATGACAACTGAGGAGCAGAGAGAGTTCTGTTCATCAGGGACAAAATAGGCACCCCAATGTTATACCCCTAGTGACCTATCTCCTCCTGCCACTACCTACCTGCCTACAGTTACCACCCAAGTAACCCATATCAATGAATTAATGCACTGATTATGTTAAGGCTCACATAACCCAATCAATTCACCTTTGAACTTTCTCACATTGTCTCACACATGAGTTTGTGGGAGACACCTCATATCTAAACCATAACAGATGGGATGCAGTGAGAGGAAAAGAGAAAGTTATGACTCCTAGATGTTTGGATTAAACAATGAGGGAAAAATTAACTTCATTTTTTGAGAGGACAAAAGCTTGAAAAATGTAAGGTTTGAGAGAGGGAAATTGAGTTCTCTTTGCCTGTGTTTGGGTATGAGGTAAGTGCAAATGTTGAAATAGAAATTGTATATATGTTCCTAGAGCTCATGGTGTTGAGATATTGTTGAAATGTTTAATCCATAAATAATGAAAATAGCAGCATTACAAAGACATTCCATGGTAAAGCAGATCAAATAAATTTTTGTATCATTGGATATTTTTTTAAGTTTGCAATATACTGATGTGAATTAAAAATTGTCTGTCTTGGGGCTGGGGTTATGGCTCAGCGGTAGAGCGCTCACCTCACACATGCAAGGTCCTGGTTTCAATCCTCAGCACCACATAAAAATAAATAAATAAAAGTTATTGTGTACAACTACAAAAAAATAAATTTTTTTAAAAAAATTGTCTATCTTAATTATTGTATGGTTTATATGTTGTTGTATTTAACAGTGTTTTATTTGGTGCCAGTATGATTCCTATTCCTGGAAAAAATTATTTTGAAAATCAGAAAACTCAGGTAAAGATAAATATTATTTAATTCCTACTGCCACCTAGTGGCAGCATTCAAAATTAAAATGGGAAGTCACACTTGAGACTCTTGTCATTAGCAAGTTACAGAACAGTTACTCATGCTATGGTTGATCATAGAAGGATAGAGGAAAATAGATAACAGTTACCAACTATGTACTCTGAGATAGGCATTGCATTGAAAATTTTTCCTGTACCATCTCAGTTAATTCTTACAAAAATCTCAATAAAGCAAGTTCTCTTGGTGCCTCAGTTCACAAAAGGAAACTAGCCTTTGGTGAATTTAAGTTATTTTCCCAAAGTCAGATAAGTAGTGAATATTAGAGTCAAGATTTGAACTTCAGTTAGTATGATGTCACAATGCAAAACTGCACTACAATGTGGCCCCTGAGCTATCAGTGTGGAGGCTTTCTAAAAACACAAATTCTTCTCTCCCTGCAAATGGTCTAAAGAAGAGAGCTCAGAAATCTGAATTTTCAGTAGGTTTTAAGCATGATAGAATTTGAAATCCACCAAGCTAGAGTGTATGAGAGGATATCAGGGAAGGTGAGAACAAAGAACTATAAAGAATAGATAAGGTAAAATATGAAGGCCTTGCATATTTTTCAAGAGCCTTCAACATTTATTTCAATCCTTTACTTTTGTTATAAAATATGTCATCCACACTATTTTTAAAATTGTATTTCATGCTGTTTTGCAAAATACAAGGTTAGAGAAATACATAGAATTCAATTGTCCATACATAAGCCTTAATAGCAAGTTGATACATATTCCTCTAATTTTTAAATATATATGGTAAACTATATTACTTTGAAAAACAATGAAATCATGAAACATTTTTTGTGTTCTCTTAGTTATAAAGTACAGCAGGAGTTTATACACTTTTACAGAGAGACAGAGAGTGAATGTATTTTTGTTTTTTAGGTGTGGTTCTGGGGATCGAACCAAGTGTCTCATTCATGCTAGGCAAACGCTTTACCACTGAGCCACAACCCCTGCCCAAGAGAGTAAATTTTTGAGGGTTTGTGGGCCATAGAATCTTTGTCACAATGACTGAATTCTGCTATTAAAATGCAAATGCAGCCTTAGACAATACAAGATGCATGAACATAATTGTGTTTTTTTTTTTAAATTTTTTATTGTGGGTTGTTCAAAACATTACAAATTTCTTGACATATCATATTCCACACTTTGATTCAAGTGGGTTATGAACTCCCACCTTCACCCCATACACAGATTGCAGAATCACATCAGTTACACATCATAATTGTGTTTTAACACTTTATTTACAAAAATATATGATGGACCATAGTTCACTTTTATGACATAATTTGCCAAATTTTGCTCTAGAACATCACTTAGAAGTGATATAAATTAGAGGCAGAAAGAAAAATTCAGATGAAATTAGGGCGAGCTTGGTGACAAATAAAGAGGGTTTGAACCAAAACAGTTGTGCTGAGTTATGGGTAAGCAGAAGCGTTCTTAAGGTATTTCTGAGAAATAAGCAGTCCAATGAGAAATGGGAGTTTGAAAAGCCAATATAAGGGAAAAAATCAAACCAGATTTTGAATTTCCTAATCTAGGACACTGGATGAATTGACATATTGTGAAATGTGATGTAGGATACATTAAAAAGTATTAATTATTATTAGAAATGGTCTGTGTCGCTCATTGTACAAGATTTAGTATACATCCAGTATTATAATAATTAAGTTTAATAGCTAGTTCTGAAATACCTCTTTAGGAAGAAATTGCTTTTGATTTGTAAAATGTTTTGGCAGGTCATTGGTAATAAAACTGAGGCCCCAAATGACCAAACAAAGAAACCAAGAAGCAAGGCATAGTGTGTAAGTGAATGTATTTAATACAGAAATTTTGAAGTGGAGAGAACACAATGAGGAGGTCATGAGAGATTTAAAAAAAAAAGAGAGAGAAAGAATAATAATAAAGTGAAAGGATTTTTTAAAAAGGAATGCACAATATTTTACTTTAATTATTTATGTTGATACAAACATAGTTTGCTGTTCTTGAACTTCCCATAATTCTGTCATACATATACATGCACTTTGCCTCCACGTTTGTAGATGTGCATATGTGTATGGGAGCTGCATAATTCATGGAAAGAACCTGAGTTCCATATATGAGTTACAAATTAGTAAAACAAGGATAATCCGTGTACAGTTTGTGATAATAATTTATTGATGCTTAAAACAACATTGATCTTAGTGTTTCTCAGGATTCCTGTGTTGATTGGTCTTGGACTCATTCATTTGGCTACATCCAGTTGGTGGCCACTTGGAAACTGAGGTTAGCTGGGACATCTGGGAGGCTTTGGCCTGTCTTTCCATGTGATCTTTATTCAGAACCTTATTTTTAGTAGCTGTATTGAATATATTTTAAATGCCATAAGTTTGACCCAAATGGTGATTCACCATCATTAAAAAGATTTGGAAATCTTCACCCCTTTCTGCATTCTTAATACCATAGTGGCCTTAGTTCCATGAAAACAGTGGTGGAAAATATAAGACCTCCTAACAATTAGGCTCAAAAATCACAGTCTTGTGTCTTTCACATTCTATTAATCAAAGTAGAGTAAGACCAGCCTACATTCAAAAGATGGAGAAATTTCTCTTAATGGAATTTTTTGCAAAGAATTTGTGGCCATTTTTTTTATTCACTGTGAAAATGAATAGATCATCTGTGCTCATTCACTGGAAGCCGAATTGCAAAACCAAATATAGTAGGAAAAACAGGCACCCAACTTCTCAAGAATACCTAAAGAGATGAAGAAGCATCTTCATGGGATTATGTTTAATCCACACATGGGATTATGTTTAATCCCTTTCAGTGAACTCCCAATGGAGAGGATACTTCAGCTTTCACATGAGTTGTCATCATATTTGATCTTCATGACAAAATTATGTAGTAGTTATTAACTCCATTTTACATGGGGAATGTCATCCAAATACATTTGACACTTTTCTTGAAGCTACACGAAAATCATGTGGTTGAACCAAGATTGAAACCTCAGTTAATGTGAATCTATTGTCCCTACTTTTACCACTGTCTCACATGACTTCAGGATGCAATATGAAGTGAGGTTACCAGGAAGCTTTTTTTTTTTTTTTTTTCTTTTTGGAAAGTCCTTACTTGCCTGATGCATACTGGAGCTATTATTTGACAATAGGAGATGGGTCTGGCAGCCAGGAGAATGTTTTGTGATAGGTCCAATTTATCATTGTCAACATAACAGCAATATTTGAATTGAAGGATTACATAGACTCCTAGGAAACAGTGTGGAGTGGAAGAGTGGACAAAGAGAAGACAAGACTATTTTAAAGAGTAGAGGGGGATATTCAGGAAATTGGGAGAAAGAAAAGGGACAGGGAAAGTGAGAGAAGGGAAGAGAGAGAAAAGGGATAAAGATAACAGCCGAATTAGAGGAACTATCCTCACCAATTACTGCAGAGAGATGAAGCAAAATGAAAATCAAGATGAATTTACTTTGTTTTAGAAGCTTTTTGGAAGAGGTCTTTTTAGAGCATTTAAACTTCTGAATCCTTACATTTTAGTAGATAACATGGAATTAAGTCCTATAGTCTCACAGAAGCAAAGAGATGAAAACTCAATGATGTATATTAACAATTTTTAGAATTTAAGTTGAGCAGAATCAAAGGGTGGATGGACCTGATCAATGCACAAGGTCTGAATTTATGGAAATACCACAGTCAACCTCATTAATTTTTACAATCAACATGTAATAATAATAATAATAATTTTTAAAGAAAAAACATTATATGTAAAAAAAAGTTTTAAAGATTGTTTTTTTACTAAAGCCATGAAGAAGATAAAACTTAGTTTTTTTCTTTATAGAACACTTTTCACCTTAACCTTACATTTTGATTTCTAAGATAACTGAAGGTCACTACTAAAAATTACCACATGAGAAAAGAATAATTTCATACAATCTTATAGTTCATACCATACTTTCTTATGTTATAGTTTCATCTCTCTGTTTTTAAGCCCCATAATTTTATAACCCTCTCTAAGGAAAACGTAAGAATTGTGGCCTTAATATGTCTCTAGCATTTGTGTATGGGACAGACTTTCAGTAAGTGTGTGCTGAATCAATTGATGGGAACAAACAAGATTCATATGAACATTTCTTGCTCATGAATAGGTGGAATACCTGGGGAGATTGTGTTTCCTAAGAGAGATGTACATGTCACCTAATATGTACATCTTGTGAGCAAGACTGATATACATTTGAGGCATATGTAAACCATATTAATCCCAGAGACAATAATGTTTCAGACTTGGTGCTACCATATTTAACCAAGCAGTCAGAGAAAAGAAAACAGGTAGTTAAGAATTATTTTGGCAAGGTAGGCGGAACTGTGACCACCGGCACAACAGGCGCAGCTGCCTGCTGAAGGGCAGAGCCACCCCCATCCCCGCGCCTGCAAGGTAGGCGGAACTGTGACCACCGACCGAAAAGGCCCAGTGGCCCACGGAGGGGCAGAGCTGCCAACCACGCCTGCAAGGTAGGCGGGCCTGCACCCCACCAGCAGAACAGGCGCAGCGGCCTGCTGAGGGGCAGAGCCGACCCCTCCCCCAGCACCTGCAAGGTAGGCGGAACTGTGACCACCGACGGAAAAGGCCCAGTGGCCCGTGGAGAGGCAGAGCTGCCAACCACGCCTGCAAGGTAGGCGGGCCTGCGACCCACCAGCAGAACAGGCGCAACGGCCTGATGAGGAGCAGAACCGCCCCCTCCGCCCGCACCTGCAAGGTAGGCAGAACTGTGACCACCGGCAGAACAGGCCCAGAATTCCGCGGAGGGGCAGAGCTGCCTCACGCGCCTGCAAGGTAGGCGGACCTGCGACCACAAACAGAACAGGCCAGACCTGCAACTGACAGACAGAACAGGCCCAGCGGCCTGCGGAAGGGTAGAGCCCCCCACCCCCCGTGCCTGCAAGGTAGGCGGACCTGCGACCCACTGGCAGAACAGGCCCAGAGGCCTGCAGAGGGGCAGAGCCGCCGCCCGCGCCTGCGAGGGAGACTTTGCAACTATACAAGACCAATATAAATATATAGGGGGAAAATTCAATAGCACAACAGTTTCACCAAGTAGAAAGGAACGCGAACAGTATGAAGAGACAAGGAAAGAAAGGACCACAAGCAATGCAGGTCAACTCAACGTTAGAAGAGGTAATATATGCAGCAGATGGAATGTCAGATAAAGAATTCAGGATATACATGCTTCAGATGATCTGGAGTCTCAAGGAAGACATCAGACAGCAAAATCAGAAAATGAAAGATCACTTCAACAATGAATTACATAAACAAATCCAAGAAGCAAAAGATCAACTATACAGGGAGATAAAGGTTATAAAAAACAAACAAACAGAAATCCTAGAAATGCAGGAGGCAATAAACCAACTTAAAAACTCAATTGAGAATACTACCAGCAGAGTAGAACACTTAGAAGATAGAACATCAGACAATGAAGATAAAGTATTTCAACTTGAAAAGAACATAGACAGCTCAGCAAGACTGTTAAGAAACCATGAGCAGAACATCCAAGAAATATGGGATAACATCAAGAGACCAAATTTAAGAGTCATTGGGATACAGGAAGGGATAGAGTTTCAAACCAAAGGAATGAACAATCTATTCAATGAAATAATACGAGAAAACTTCCCAGACTTGAAGAATGAGACAGAATCCCAAATCCTAGAAGCCTACAGGACACTGAATGTGCAAAATCATAAGAGATCCACACCTAGACACATTATAATGAAGATGCCCAACATACAGAATAAGGAGAGAATTTTAAAAGCTACAAGAGAAAGGAAGCAGATTACATTTAGGGGTAAGCCAATCAGGATAACAGCTGATCTTTCAACACAGACTCTGAAAGCTAGAAGATCCTGGAATAACATATTTCAAACACTGAAAGAAAATGGGTTCCAACCAAGAATTGTGTATCCAGCGAAATTAAGCTTCAGGATGGAAGATGAAATTAAAACCTTCCACGATAAACAAAAGTTAAAAGAATTTGCAGCTAGAAAACCATCTCTTCAAAACATCCTTGGCAAAACATTACAGGAAGAGGAAATGGAAAATAACAATGAAAACCAACAGTGGCAGGTAGGACAGTAAAGGGGGGGAAATAATCAAAGAGGAAAACAAACCATGTTTAGTAATAGAAATAAACAAATATGGCTGGAAGAACAACCCATATCTCAATAATAACCCTAAATGTTAATGGCTTAAACTCACCAATTAAGAGACACAGGCTAGTAGAATGGATCACAAAACAAGACCCAACAATATGCTGCCTACAGGAGACGCATTTGATAGGAAAAGACATACATAGGCTGAAGGTGAAAGGTTGGGAAAAATCATATCACTCATATGGACTTCGGAAACAAGCAGGAGTGTCCATACTCATATCAAATAAAATAGATTTCAAGCCAAAGTTAATCAAAAGGGATAAAGAGGGACACTACATACTGCTCAAGGGAACCATACACCAACAAGACATAACAATCATAAATATATATTCCCCAAACAATGGTGCAGCTATGTTCATCAAACAAACTCTTCTCAAGTTCAAGAGTCTAATAGACCACCATACAATAATCATGGGAGACTTCAACACACCTCACTCACCACTGGACAGATCTTCCAAACAAAAGTTGAATAAGGAAACTATAGAACTCAATAACAGAATTAATAACCTAGACTTAATTGACATATATAGAATATACTACCCAACATCAAGCAGTTACACTTTTTTCTCAGCAGCACATGGATCCTTCTCAAAAATAGATCATATATTATGTCACAGGGCAACTCTTAGACAATATAAAGGAGTAGAGATAATACCATGCATCCTATCTGATCATAATGGAATGAAACTGAAAATCAACGATAAAAGAAGGAAGGAAAAAGCATACATCACTTGGAGAATGAACAATAGGTTACTGAATGATCAATGGGTTATAGAAGACATCAAGGAGGAAATTAAAAAATTCTTAGAGATAAATGAAAACACAGATACAACATATTGGAATCTATGGGACACATTGAAAGCAGTTCTAAGAGGAAAATTCATTGCGTGGAGTTCATTCCTTAAAAAAAGAAAAAAAAAACAACAAATAAATGATCTCATACTTCATCTCAAAATCCTAGAAAAAGAAGAGCAAAACAACAGCAAAAGAAGTAGAAGGCAAGAAATAATTAAAATCAGAGCTGAAATTAATGAAATCGAAACAAAAGAAACAATTGAAAAAATTGACAAAACTAAAAGTTGGTTCTTTGAAAAAATAAACAAAATCGACAGACCCTTAGCCATGCTAGCAAAAAGAAGAAGACAGAGAACTCAAATTACTAGCATACAGGATGAAAAAGGCAATATCACAACAGACACTTCAGAAATACAGAAGATAATCAAAAATTATTTTGAATCCTTATACTCCAATAAATTAGAAGATAGTGAAGGCATAGATAAATTTCTTAAGTCATATGATCTGCCCAGATTGACTCAGGAAGATATAGACAACCTAAACAGACCAATATCAATTGAGGAAATAGAAGAAACCATCAAAAGACTACCAACTAAGAAAACCCCAGGACCGGATGGGTATACAGCAGAGTTTTACAAAACCTTTAAAGAGGAACTAATACCAATACTTTTCAAGCTACTTCAGGAAATAGAAAAGGAGGGAGAACTTCCAAATTCATTCTACGAGGCCAACATCACCCTGATACCTAAACCAGACAAAGACACTTCAAAGAAAGAAAACTACAGACCAATATCTCTAATGAACCTAGATGCAAAAATCCTCAATAAAATTCTGGCGAATCGGATACAAAAACATGTCAAAAAAATTGTGCACCATGATCAAGTAGGATTCATCCCTGGGATGCAAGGCTGGTTCAATATACGGAAATCAATAAATGTTATTCACCACATCAATAGACTTAAAAATAAGAACCATATGATCATCTCGATAGATGCGGAAAAAGCATTCGACAAAGTACAGCATCCCTTTGTGTTCAAAACTCTAGAAAAACTAGGGATAACAGGAACATACCTCAATATTGTAAAAGCAATCTATGCTAAGCCTCAGGCTAGCATCATTCTGAATGGAGAAAAACTGAAGGCATTCCCTCTAAAATCTGGAACAAGACAGGGATGCCCTCTCTCTCCACTTCTCTTCAACATAGTTCTCGAAACACTGGCCAGAGCAATTAGACAGACGAAAGAAATTAAAGGCATAAAAATAGGAAAAGAAGAACTTAAATTATCACTATTTGCAGACAACATGATTCTATACCTAGCAGACCCAAAAGGCTCTACAAAGAAACTATTAGAGCTAATAAATGAATTCAGCAAAGTGGCAGGATATAAAATCAACATGCATAAATCAAAGGCACTCCTGTATATCAGCGACAAATCCTCTGAAATGGAAATGAGGACAACCACTCCATTCACAATATCTTCAAAAAAAATAAAATACTTGGGAATCAACCTAACAAAAGAGGTGAAAGACTTATACAATGAAAACTATAGAACCCTAAAGAGAGAAATAGAAGAAGATCTTAGAAGATGGAATAATATACCCTGTTCATGGATAGGCAGAACTAACATCATCAAAATGGCGATATTACCATAAGTGCTCTATAGGCTTAATGCAATGCCAATCAAAATCCCAACGGCATTTCTTGTAGAAATAGAGAAAGCAATCATGAAATTCATATGGAAAAATAAAAGACCCAGAATAGCAAAAACAATGCTAAGCAGGAAGTGTGAATCAGGCGGTATAGCGATACCAGACTTCAAACTATACTACAGAGCAATAGTAACAAAAACAGCATGGTACTGGTACCAAAACAGGCGGGTGGACCAATGGTACAGAATAGAGGACACAGAAACCAATCCACGAAACTACAACTATCTTATATTTGATAAAGGAGCTAAAAGCATGCAATGGAGGGAGGATAGCATCTTCAACAAATGGTGCTGGGAAAACTGGAAATCCATATGCAACAAAATGAAACTGAATCCCTTTCTCTCGCCATGCACAAAAGTGAATTCAAAATGGATCAAGGAGCTTGATATCAAATCAGAGACACGCTGTCTGATAGAAGAAAAAGTTGGCTACGATCTACATTCGGTGGGGTCGGGCTCCAAATTCCTCAATAGGACACCCATAGCACAAAAGTTAATAACTAGAATCAACAAATGGGACTTACTCAAACTAAAAAGTTTTTTCTCAGCAAAAGATACAATAAGAGAGGTAAATAGAGAGCCTACATCCTGGGAACAAATCTTTACTCCTCACACTTCAGATAGAGCCCTAATATCCAGAGTATACAAAGAACTGCAAAAATTAGACAATAAAATAACAAACAACCCAATCAACAAATGGGCCAAGGCCCTGAACAGACACTTCTCAGAGGAGGACATACAATCAATCAACAAGTACATGAAAAAATGCTCACCATCTCTAGCAGAGAAATGCAAATCAAAACCACCCTAAGATACCATCTCACTCCAGTAAGATTGGCAGCCATTATGAAGTCAAACAACAACAAGTGCTGGCGAGGATGTGGGGAAAAGGGTACACTTGTACATTGCTGGTGGGACTGCAAATTGGTGCAGCCAATTTGGAAAGCAGTATGGAGATTTCTTGGAAAGCTGGGAATGGAGCCACCATTTGACCCAGCTATTCCCCTTCTCGGTCTATTCCCTAAAGACCTAAAAAGAGCATGCTACAGGGACACTGCTACATCGATGTTCATAGCAGCACAATTCACAATAGCAAGACTGTGGAACCAACCTAGATGCCCTTCAATAGACGAATGGATAAAAAAATGTGGCATTTATACACAATGGAGTATTACTCTGCATTAAAAAATGACAAAATCATAGAATTTGCAGGGAAATGGATGGCATTAGAGCAGATTATGCTAAGTGAAGCTAGCCAATCCCTAAAAAACAAATGCCAAATGTCTTCTTTGATATAAGGAGAGTAACTAAGAACAGAGTAGGGTTGAAGAGCATGAAAAGAAGACTAACATTAAACAGGGATGAGAGGTGGGAGGGAAAGGGAGAGAGAAGGGAAATGGCATGGAAATGGAAGGAGACCCTCAGGGTTGTACAAAAGTACATACAAGAGGTAGTGAGGGGAAAGGGAAAAATAATACAAGGGGGACAAATGAATGACAGTAGAGGGGGTAGAGAGAGAAGAGGGGAGGGGAGGGGAGGGGAGGGGGTATAGTAGAGGATAGGAAAGGCAGCAGAACACAACAGACACTAGTATGGCAATATGTAAATCAATGGATGTGTAACTGATGTGATTCTGCAATCTGTATATGGGGTAAAAATGGGAGTTCATAACCCACTTGAATCAAAGTGTGAAATATGATATATCAAGAACTATGTAATGTTTTGAACAACCAACAAAAACAAATTAAAAAAAAAGAATTATTTTAACTTGGCTGGGGATGTGGCTTGGTGATAGAGTACCTGCTTAACAGGTATAAGGTCCTGAATTCAATCCCAAGTCTCTCTCTCTCTCTCTCTCTCTCTCTCTCTCTCTCTCTCACACACACACACACACACACACACACACACACAATTATTTTACTTTTACTTTCATTGCTGATAAGCTGCTAAAAAGGGCATTTAATACTGAATCCAAGGTACATCTTAAAATTCCTGTGTCCCTTCTTAAACACCATTCTGTCTCTCAATTCACAGCTACTCAGGAAACTTCTTTTTCCTAAACCATGCCCTGAAAACTCTGTCTCACACCTGCACAGGTATTTTTTTTTTCTTTCTTTATCAAAGTCTTTCATATCCTCAGAAGTAGCCTGTGGAAAGTAACCATGCTATTTTGGTCCTATATATCTTACCAATTTTAAAGTTATTCTTTCACTCTGATAACCTTTTCTATGATAAATCTTTATGGATAATTGCTAGTAGATAAAAATATTTTACTTAAGCAGATGAGTTTAATATATAAAAATAAGTAAGCTAATTTTATGATGAGTTTAAGAAACAAAACCATGTCTCCTCCCTCATATGCTTACTCTGCATACATGCTTGAGATTTTGCTATGTGCTAGACATATTTCTAAGTCTTAGGGATATCCCACGTGATTAAATGAACAGAAATGCATTCACTTGTTTGATCCTAGGAAGGCAGAGCAGTGATAAGCCAATTTCATTGTCTGGTACACTTGGAAGGTGACAAATTCAAGTCAACTCCTTGTTATTCTCTGTCTATATCTACATTAGTATAGATTGCAGAAAACTACACCTCTCTTGCCCAAACGTTCTGGATTTTGAGTGGGTGTGTCCATTGTGGAACAATAGAAGTTGGGATGATCGATTAAGCATTAGCAGTATAAGGGATGCTTGAGGTCTGTGGTCACCCCTTTAACCTCAGTGGGTTTATACTCTCTAGCCTCATCTAGCTACACTGATGCAGCTTTGACTAAGTAAGGAGCTGCAGTTTACCAGGATTCTGGTTTTAACAAGAGAACAGAGTGAACATAGAGAGGGAGGAGGAGGCTGAAACACACATGCAAAGCAATAATGGTACAAACTGATAATGAAAGTGAAGCTGGGCTAGGAAGAGAATAAAAAGCAATCAGAGAGCGAGAAAAGGTGACAACATGGATGGATTTTACAAATCAAGCTTTGCAAGTGTTTTTCCTGACATGAGATTAATTATTAAATATTATTTCTTGAGTGTCCTTTGTAACGTAGTACAATGCTAAAAGTTAGGGACAAAGAATAAATTAGACATAGTTCCTTCTTTGGATAAGCTTCCATTCTAACAGGTTTGGCAGAAAATAAACAAACAAAAATAATAAAGGACCTAGATAAGACTGTCTAAATATCTTGTCCAATGTCACACATGATATTCTTACCAACAACTGCCAATTCAAGTTCATTATTCTTTGTCTATAACTCTTAAACTCCCTACTCCTGAAGCTCTACAAAGTTCTGCCAGTGTTTTTATTCTATAAAGCTAAAGTCTTTTATTTGACTCTGATTGAAGTAGCGACTGTATTTCTACTTTCAATTTGCTATTGGATGAAGTGAGAATCTTTTTAAAAGTCTGTGAATCTATCTCAATGAATAATATTCTAGATTTTTATAATTATCTTTCCTTAAAATTTTATTTCTCCCATATGACTAATTCATTAGCAACTTTTATTTGCCAATAGGTTTTATCAAGACATCCTACTTAATTTGTTTTAAAAACCATCATCTTTAATTTTGCACAATGGTTTTTAAAAAATAATGTCTAATTTAATTATTGAATTGCAGAAGCAATTGTTATTAGCAAAAACATATTTAAAGGTTAGAACAAATTAATCTTGATAAATGAGTAATACAGTTAAAAGTACTTGCAATAATTAAAAAAAAAACTCATTGGTTACATGTTTTCTAACTTCTTGAAGGCATTAGTCATAATTTGCTGTTGTTTGTTGAGGGGCAGTACTGAGAATTGAACTCAGAGCCTCACATGCAGTAGGCAAGTGCTCTTACCACTGAGCTACATCACCAGCAGCTGAGTCATAACATTTTACAGAGGGAATAGAGAATACAGAATGAGCCAGAAGGTCAGTCAAATAAGTTAAATATAGTTTATACTGTTTTTCTCTTTTTGGAAACTTGTATGCAAGTTTAAGTTCCTGAAAAGACTTGAAGTGTAGACATCTACTTGGTAATTCTCAAAGTTTCCTAAGTTTATGTAATTTTACCATCATTTTAAACTTTTTTTTTTCCTTTAGGTACCTGGGATTTAACCCAGGTGCAGTTTACTACTGTATTCCCAGATTTTTTTTTTATATTTTATTTTTGAGACAGACCCTTGCAAAACTGCTCAGGGTCTCACTAAGTTGCTGAAGCTGGCCTTGAACTTGTAATCTTCCTAACTTAGCCTCCCGCCTCAGCTTCCCCAGTTTCTGGGATTACAGGCATGCACTGCCATACCCAGCTTAAATATTTTTTTCTTAAAGAATTGTCCATATTGTTTTTAAAGAAAATAATTTCAGGGACTTATGTTTCAGTCCAAGATTACCTGTGTACTCTAAACACTCCCAATTCCAAAGAAAGGAAGGAAGAAGGAAGGAAGGAAGGAAGGAAGGAAGGAAGGAAGGAAGGAAGGAAGATATTTTAAGATATTGGCCATCAGGGATGGAAGGATCCTTGAGAAATGAAAATAAATGAAGTGAAATCTAAACCTACTAGGGCATTAGTCAGAGGCGTAAGTGGAGGCACAAGAGAAAGAGAAAGGGTGTGAATGAAAAATGTTTGCAGAAATCTGTCTGAAAAATGCCCAAATTAAATGAAAAGTAAAACTAGAAAGATCCAAGAATTTCACTCAGAATAAGGAATAATGAAGTGAAGTGCATAAATTCACATCATAATCAAACTACTCAAAAATAGCAATAAGGAAAAAATTAAGGTAACCGGAATAAAAATGAATATATCTAAAAAGAAAAAAAAAAGATAATAAAGATAGCACATTTCTTATTGAAAAGGATAGAAGCAAGAAAGAACTCGTTACAGTATCAAAATGATAAATCTCTTAATTAAATTAGAATTTTATGCCCAATGAAAATATCTTTTAATAGTAAAAGTAAAATGAGGACTTTAGGGGCTGTAGTGGTAGCTCAGTGGTAGAGCTCTTTCCTAGCTTGTGTGAGGCACTGGGTTTGATTCTCAGTACTACATATGAATAAATAAAGGTCCATCGTCAGCTAAAAATATATTTTTTAAAAAATATGAAGACTTTACACACACACACACAAAAAAAAACTAAGTTTATCACTAGGTTATGGCTTGAACTGCAAGAGCTCCTTGAGACTTTTATCAGCTGATGGACCCCTAGGTTTCTTCTAATTCTTGGCTACTATGAATGGCACAAGCATAAAAATGAGATACCTCATTTATATACTGATTTCAATTCAACACACTGATTTCAATGAGGAGAAGGATAGAGAGATCAGTTAAGTGGAGTATGGAAATGAGTTAAGGCGATGAAACTATTACTCAGTGATACTGTAACAGGATTTGATGCATGTCATTAAAAATTTGTCAAAAGCTGTAGAATGCAGGTTGGGGTGTAGCTTACTGGCAGAGCACATGATTAGCATGCTTAAGGTCCTGGTTCAATCCCAGTGCGCGCGCACGCACGGGCACAAACACATACACATACACACACATACACACATATATACACACACACACAAATGAATGTAAAACACTAAGAGTGAGTGAAACTTAATGTAAACTATAAGCTTCAGTTTGTAATAGTGTATCAATATGAGCTCATCAATTGTAACTAATGGACCACACAAAAGGAATATGTTAAAAATAGAGCCCAGCAGCTCAGGAGGCCAAGACTGGAGGATCAGGAGTTCAAAGTCAGCCTTAGCAATGGTGAGGCGAGGCACTAAACAACTTAATGAGGCCCTGTCTCTACATTAAATACAAAATAGGGCTGGGGATGTGACTCAGTGGTTGAGCGCCCCTGAGTTCAAACCCCACTACCCACCCCCAAAATTGAGGAAGTTTCTGGATGTGGTGGCCCAAGTCTGTAATCCCAGTGACTCACGGCATGAGGCAGGAGTATTGTAAATTCATGGCCAGCTTCAGCAGCTTAGTGAGATCCTCTCTCAAAAACTAAAAACAATGCACAAAGCCCGGGGTTCACTCCCCAGCACCACGGAAGGAAGGAAGGAAGGAAGGGAGGAAGGAAGGAAGGAAGGAAGGAAGGAAGGAAGGAAGGAAGGAAGGAAGGAAAGAAGGAAGGAAGGAAGGACTGGAGGGAGGGAGTGAGCAAGGAAGGAAGGAAAAGAAAAATAGGGGCTTGGATGAAGCTAAGTGATAAAGCACCCCTTGTTTCAAATCACAGCAACAACAACAAAAGCAAGCAAGCAATAAAAAACCCACAGTGGTCTACTTGCTAAGTACAGAGAAAATTTTTAAGTGTTCACATAATATGAAAGTACCAAATTTTATGAAGCAAAAATTAATAAATAAACAAAAACTTATGTAAAAATCCACATAATTATAATTGGAGCCTTCAATACCTCTCTGAAAAATTAATAATACAAATAGAAAATTATTAAAGATAAGGAGGACTTGCAGAATACAATCAACTACCTTGGCCTAATGAACATCTATCTATATGACACTGCATGTAAAAGTATGAAATATGTATCTCTTTCAAGTGATTTCAGAACCCGTGCTGTGATACACTATATTTGGTGCCAGTAAAACAAATCTCAATACATTGAAATGAACCCAGGTCATACCAAATATATTCTCTGAAACAAGGGAATTAAATTAGAAATGAATACCAAAAACATCTTTGGATAAATATTCTTAATTCTTGGGCAACTAGAATAGCACACTCCTAAGAAAATCTATGTCAGAGAGGAAATCAGAAACTATTTTGAACTTTATTAAAAGGAAAACATTATGGAAATGTGTTAGATGATACTACAGTAGTCCTTAAGAAGACACACTCAAAGTATCAAAAACATACACTAGAGGAGAAGAAATATCTCAATTTGAAGTTTCAAATTCCACCTTTAGAAACAATAAAAGAAGAAAGAATTTTAACCAAAGTAAACAGAAGAAAGCTAATAGGAAATACTGGCTAGGCAAACAGTGGAAGGAAAAATAAGAGAAAAATCAATGAACTAAGAGTTTGTGGTTTAAGAAAATATGCAATTTTTTTGCTATAATAGATTGTTTTATGTATCATAATTATTATTTCGTATGAACATGGAGAACTACAAAGTATTTTTATGTATATAGAGAGGTTTTTTAAAACATTTTATTTGTTCTTTTTAGATATCTATGACAATAGAATGCATTTTGTCACATTATACATACATGGAGTATAACATATTCTAACTGGAGTCCTATTCTTTGGTCATACATGATGCAGAGTTACCCTGGTTGTGTATATAAGGCTAGGAAAGTTATGCCCAATTAATTTTACTGCTCTTCTCCTTCATCCTCATCCTCTCCCTTCCCTTTATTCTCCCCCTCTTTTTTTTTAATCAAGTGGACTTCTATTCTTCCTCTCTCCACCATCCCTTGATGTGGGTAAGCATCCACATATCAGAAAGAACATTCGGCCTTTGACTTATTTCACTTAGCATGATATTCTCCAACTCCATCTATTTACTGGCAAATGCCATAATTTCATTCTTCTTTATGGGTAATATTCCATTATATATATATATATATATATATATATATATATATATATATATATATATATATATACACCACATTTTCTTTATCCATACATCTGTTGAAGGATTTCCAGGTTGGTTCCATAGCTTGGCTACTGTGAATTGTGAATAAACATTGATGTTGCTGCATCACTGTAGTATGCTGATTTTAAGTCCTTTGGGTATAGACAAATGAGTGGGATAAACTGGATCAAATGATGGGTCCATTCCAAGTTTTCTAAGGAATCTCCACATTGGTTTATATAGTGGCTGCACCAATTTGCAGTCCTACCACCAATGTATGAGAGTACCTTTCTCCCTACATCCTCACCAACATTTATTGTTACTTCTGTCTTTATAATTGCCATTCTGACTGGATTAAGAAGAATCACAATACCAAACCTTAAATTACACTACAGAGCTATAGTAACAAAAGCAGTATGATGTTGGCACAAAAGTAGATACAAAGGTCTATGGAACAGAATAAAAGACATAGAAACATACCCACATAAGTACAATTATCTCATACTACACAAAGACTCCATAAACATACACTGGAGAAAAGATAGCCTCTCAACAAATGGTGCTGGGTAAACTGGAAATACATATTTAATAGAATAAAATTGAACCCCTATCTCTCACCTGGCACAAAACTCAACTCAATGTGGATCAGATCAAGAACCTAGGCATTAGACCAGACACCCTGTGCCTTCTAGAAGAAAAAGTAGGCCTAACTCTCCATCATGTTGGCTTACGAACGAACTTCCTCAATATGACTCCTAAAGCACAAGAAATAAAATCAAGAATCAATAAATGGAATGGTATCAAACTACAAAGAACCTTCACAGCAAAGGAAACACTCAAGAGCATGAACAGGAAGCCTACAGAATGGGAGAAAAATCTTTACCACCTGTACCTTGGGGCATTAATCTCTAGGATATATGAAGAACTCGAAAATCTTAACAACAAAAAACCAAATAACCCAACCAATAAATGGGCGAAGGAACTTTATAAACACATCACAGAAGAAGAAATGTGAACAGTCAAAAAATACATAAAAAATGTTCAACATCTGGATCAATTAGAGAAAATAAACAATATTAATAAACATGAATCTATACCTATTAGGAAAAAAAGACATGCCATCAATTTCAATATCAAGAGTTAGGAGGCTGATGTCACTACCAACTCTAAAGATATCACAGGGCTAATTAATAGGCATCTCACCAAATAGGAGCTACAGATGGTAAATAAGTGCATGAAGAACTTTTCATCATTGCTATTGTTTTAGTCAGCTTTTTCACTGCTGTGATTAAAAGACCTGACCAGAACAAATGCAAAGGAGGGAAAGTTTATTTGAGGGCTCATGATTTCAGAGGTCAGTCCCTACAAGGCCAGCTCCATTGCGCAGTGCTCCAGGTGAGGCAGATCATTATGGCAGAAGAGTGTAATAGAGGGAAGTAGCTCGCATGATGCTCAGGAAGCAGAGAGACTCCACTCTCCACATACAAAATATATTCCTCATAGCCATGCCCCCAATGAACCACTTCCTCCAGCCACAACCCACCTGCCTCTAGTCACCATCCAGTTAATCTCTTCAATGATGAACTATAGAATTTTGCCACATTGTTGATGAATATCAAAATAATTATGCTGAGTAAAACAGAAGCTCCCGCCCCAAACAAAAGAACTCATATGATACCATTGATTTAAAAATCTAGTAAGTGAAAATTAATCTCTAGTTGAAGAAATTAAATGTTGACCAAAAGCAGCAAGAGATGTGGAGGAGTAGGGATAAGCATTGTAAAAGTGCACAAATAGACTTTGGATAATGATGAATACATTTGCTATCTTGATTATAATGATAGCTTCCCAGGCATATATAATCATGTGTCACTCACCAAGGGGGGATATATTCTAAGAAATGCACCCTTAGGTGTTTTCATCTTTGTGTGAACATCACAGAGTACTTATCACACCCAGATGGTGTAGCCTAGGACAACCTAGTTTATCTGGCATGTTTCAGTGCCTTCACTAGAGACC
Source organism: Marmota monax (assembly GCF_021218885.2). NCBI lineage: Eukaryota > Metazoa > Chordata > Mammalia > Rodentia > Sciuridae > Marmota > Marmota monax. Next base: position 3,188,936 of record NW_026694339.1, read on the forward strand.
TTTGCAGCAGCTCTTGGAACCACTCCAGGCCTGTTTAATCACAGCAGCCTGTCTAGATATCTCCCTGTCTCTTTCATTAGGGAAAGGGAAAGAGTTGTACAGATTCAGTTATACCTCCCAAAACCAACTGAAAGAGGAAAGTCAGATCCCTAGGACTCAAGAAGGAATCACACTGTTCCTCTTTCTCTCAGTGACTCTGGCTCCTTCTGAGTGCTATGAAGAATATTGTGGTTTCCAGATTCATTTCCTCTTCCTCCTGTGTACACAGATTGATTACACCTGCCTATATGCCTTGCAGTAACCAAGTGCCAAAGTGACAAGTTCCGCAGAATATAAGCAGGTACTGCTTACAGACATGACAGAACCTTCTGCATCTCACTTTTTGCTTCTCTCCTGGTAAGCACAGTGACTTTAGAGGCCTGGTTTTGAAGACAGCATAGCCAGAACACAGTAAATAAACAGTCAAAAAATAGTAAAAAAAAATAGTCTAATTCTTGACATTGAAATTGATGCCATGTCTTTTTTTCCTAATAGGTATAGATTCGTGTTTATTAATATTGCTTATTTTCTCTAATTTCTAGAGATGTTGAACATTTTTATGTATTTTTTGACTGTTCTCTAAATCATACATTGGTAGAGAATCATCTGCTGATCAGAAAAATACTTTCTGAAGTCAGGCACGGTGGAACAAGCTGGAGCCCAAGCATGTATTCATGGAAGCCCAGAAGTTTGAGAGGATCCTGAGAAACAAAGTGTGATCTTATCTAAAAAAGAGAGGAGTGGGGCGCATTGCAGACAGACAAGTACATTCTGGACAGAATACGTTCTGGACTGAATCAATTCTGATAGAATGTAAATTTCTATCAAAATAAATCACTGAGTCTTGGGAGTGTATCTGCTACACCAGTTAGCATTTACCTTAGCTAATATACAGTTGTAGTTTGCCTAGGGGATCCTCACTCCTCACCACATTGCTGTAAGTGTCCTTTTTAAGGCACATTGCAGTCTGACTTTGTGTCATTCTTGCTGGAAGAGGAAGCACTCAAAATAAAACTAGACTGACACCAGGTACTACAGTAGCGCACACCTATAATCCCAGTGGCTCGGGAGGCTGAGGCAGGAAGATCACAAGTTCAAAATCAGCCTCAGCAACTTAGGAAGACCCTATTTCAAAATAAAAAAAAATAAAAAGGGCTGGTGATGTAGATCAGTGGTAAAGCAATCCTAGGTTCAATCCCCAGTACCTGTTCTCCCATAACACTAGCCTAGGGAAAAAAAAAAAGAACAATTTTTAAGCTATAGATCCTTGAAACTTTTAAACGTGTGTGTGTGTGTGTGTGTGTGTGTGTGTGTGTGTAATCTCTGTGTTCCTGGAGATTCCAAAAAAATTGCCACCTTCAAGAAGCCAGACTGTGATGAAATAAGAGTGCCCCCTTGTGGCTTCCTGAAGTCGCATCCACACTCCTGGGAGAGTAAAGAGTTGTGAGAATCTTGCAGCCAGGAAAGATCTGAGATCACTGTATCCAAGGATTTTCAAGCATCTATTAGGGCTGCAGTATTCCTAATCACATCCATGCCATAAAATAGATTAAAATTCTCTTTCTTATCCTCCAAGGTAACCTGTGAAGGACCTCCACTGAACACATTTTAAAAACTGAGAGCAAACTTTTATTCTGCTAACAGGAGGGTTAAAGGATACAATTGCACATAATTAATGGCTAAATAATTACTAGAATCCAGGCCTCTGACTCTCCTGTAGTACCCTTCTCATTTCAAACTATCCCCCAGTGCCTTTTTCCCTGTGTTGGCCTCCTTCCCCCTCCCACCTCCCTCTCTTGTTATTTTCTTTTCTTTCTGTATGACTGAGACTACCAAACAAGACATAAAGTCACATTAAACAGTATGCAGGAGTAAGAAAGAAGAATGGAGAGTGGGAGTGTGTAGGATGCCCAGTGCCTCAAAAGGAAAACTTACCAAATAACAAGCAACCTTCTTGACATTTAAAGATAGAAAAAAGATAGACAGGAAAAATGGCATAATAATCTTTTTCTACAAGAACTCTGTTCTCACCACCTTTTCACTCTGGAGTACTCTTGAAAGAAACTGTTTTTATTTGTTTGCTCAGAGAGTGGGCTATATTTAGCCATTGGATCCCTGCTTCTTCTCTTTGTTGCTGTGAACTCTAATTTAAAGCCAAGGTCTGGGTAATCAGCACCTGCTCCAATTCAGCATGTTAAAGTCAATAAGCATTGCTGATTGACACCAGGTTGACCAGTAACAGCTGGAAAACAGGAAATAAGTAGCTGTAGGCAGGCATTTTAGACACAGGTAATTTAGTCTTCATTTCACAAGCAGCACCCAAGTAGACATCTAAAGAAAAAAATTTGCAATATATAGTTGGGAACAGTCCCCATTTACTAGGTTTATATACAAATTTTGAAGCTACATAAATATATATTACATACTCACATTGACATCCCTCACTGTGCATCACATACAGAAGCACAAAAATACAGAAATCCCACATACTTAAATTCACAAAATCTTTTATACCTAGGATTAGTAAAATGACCCCTCTCTTTCCTACAAAATCACAGCCGTATTACTTTGGGGCTGGGGAGAAAATCTAGCAAACAGCAAGACCATTTTATTTATAATTATTACTCCCTGTTTCCTCTTTTCTATTCTTAATAAATATGTAGCAAGAGACATAATCAGACACAAAGAACATGAACACAAGGTTTCCAACATGAGAATATAGAGAAAATATAAATGTGCATGACAGATGGGGGCAGGTATACAAAACCTTCTTTCAATCAGGCAAAGGAAACCCTAACTTTGTTTTTCTTTTAACCTCAAGGAGGCTTTCTTAGTCACTGATTTCTGTCAAAACAGAGTCTCTTCCTGAAGATCCTGAATACACATGCAGCATCTCCCAAGAAAATAAAATGATGTTAGTTAAACTTCTTCAGCTCACTTATTTGAAATTTTACAAATACTCATTGTATGCAATGCTATACCACACCATAACCCATGAACATGTACAATTATTATTAGCTTATAGGAATTAAAAAAAAATAAAAGGCTACAAACAGGAGTCTAAAGTTTGCTTAGGAGAAGAACTGGTTTATAAGGCATCAAAGGACTCATTATATGAAATGTTGCTACTCATTTCTGATGACATGCATCCACCCCACTTAACATCCCTTTTGAAGTGTAAGGTCCACTTTGTAAGTATTTCTGATTTCTGTCTATCTTTAAAAAGAATAAAATCGCATTCCTTTGGAACCCCCCAAGTTAAGATATACTTCAAATGGATCCTTCCCTTTAGGTCTATGAGAGTATCTTTATCATTCATGATGGAAGGCTTTGCAGAAGCATTGACTATCAACTACTGAAAAGAACATATTGAAAAACATTATGTAATATGAAGCACACAATTCTAAAGTCTAGTTTCTCTTGATACTACAGACACTACCTCAGCCGTTTGAAACCTTGCTCATTGGTTTTCAACCAAACAAGCTCCCTTTTGCTGCTCTTGCAGGGCATCCTTCTCATTCCCACCTCAGGGTATATGTGCTAATAATCTCTTTTGTTTTTTTTTCCCCCTGTTCTTTACCAAGGTAATGCTAATCGTTCTTCAGAAATTAATTCAAATATCTCTTCAAAATTGAAAGCGCATAACTGAGTGGTTGGGTCCTTTTGATCAATTTATACTACATCTTAATGGTCCTTTGTACTCCCATACTCCACTCCTTTATAAAGAGGGTTTTGTATTTACCTGTTTGAATTCAATACTACCTTATCCTCTAAAGAGAGGTTTCCTGGTTTTTTAGTTGAAGGTTGACGTTGAGAATCATGGCAGTAGTTTAATGTTCACCTGGTGATTAAAATGATGTTGCGACTTCAATTTGCCTTTGCCTAAGTACTATTAAGTTTAAACATCTTTTTATAGTGTTAGGCAGTTTGGGTTTGTCTCTGAGAAATGTCTTTTTATGTCTGTAATGAGTTGGATCCCCACAAAAATAAATACATTTTAGTCGCAATCTCTGGTACTTCAATATGTTACTTATTTGGGAATGGGGGTCTTTGAAAGCCTTATTAATGAACATGAGGTCATACTGCAGTGTGGACCCTGAACCCAGCATGACTGGTGTTGCTACAAAGAAGGAACAAGCGAAGACAGACACAGGGAAAGCTCATGTGCAGACTGAGGCAGAATCTCGAGTGGGCATCCACAAACCAAGGAGAGGCTACTGTGCCAGAGATGGCAGAGACAAGAGAAGAACTTCCCCTGAGCTTCTTGTGGGCCTGACCCTGCCAGCACCTGATTTCAGTCTGCTCCACTAGAATCATGAGACAATAAATTCTGGTGTTCTAGACTAGGATTGTAAAAGAGCTTTTGACTCTCTAGCTACATATTTGCCAATTTTTGTACTATGTCAGTATTATTTTTACTATTTTTTTTGTAAAGTCATTGTACAGATTTTAGCACTTTCTTTTTGCATTTTGTGAATGTTTTTTCTACCTTTTACATTTGTCTATTAAATGTATTCTGTTAATTATTGTCTAGTAGACAATAAATTTTAATTAGACATCAAAATAATTGTCAAAAGTTACAATTTTATTTAGACAGTATATCTGTCTTTTTATTAATACATATTTAGGATTTTTTCTTTATTTGAATGATCTCTCACATCCCTAGGTTATATACCTTAAGTCCTAGATTAACTAAGATTTTTACTGTTTTATCTTTAACTTAGTTTCCTACCTAGAACTTGGATTTTTGAATATGAGAAGAGAAATAGACCACTTTTTCCAGATCAATAAGTATCCCCCCCCATTCAAAAAATTTTTCACACATTTAAATTCTAATGTACAGTGATATTTATTTCATTATTTAATTTGTTATATATATATATATATATATATATATATATATATATATATATATATATATATGGCACACACACATGTGTATTCCTATTGCCAATGAAATATTGTTTGGATTGTATCCATGCATAAATGTTTAAATTTGGAAAGGCCAATGTCTTTCTTCCAGGACTCTATCAGAAGTCAAAAGAGACTCTAAAATCTCCCACACCTGGATAAGCCTGCCCAACTCCCAGCTTCAACATTATCTCTAGCAAGAATCAAGAAAAAACCTCAGAAATCATGGATTTCAGATAACTTTAAATTTTCCTATTTTATTTATCACTCAGTACTGAGACAGTGCTTCATGGAAGAAGAAATAATCTCTGTGAGTAAAATGCTCTTGATGGGTCAAAGAAGATGAAGACTTAAAATAGACTGTTGGGTTTATTTCACTTTTCTTAGATGATCATGTCTCAGTTCTCTCTTACATGCTGTTATTTGTCTTGCAAGAAAACTGTGTTACCTGTTGTCTTCAAATCTGTGTGGCCACTCCTCAGTCTTTGTTGCTAGTTCCTTCCTATGCTCTTTAACTTCATACAGGGATGCCTTAAAGTCTACATATACTATGAATAAACTCATTCCCCGGACAATCTTATCTAATCCTTTATTTAAATGATTAAACATTATTTATATTGTGTTTGATGCCAGATTTATCTTTCTGACCAAGCCTTTACCCTGAATCTAGGATATTTTATTACTTATTTCTCAAAATGTTTACTTAGCATCACTACTTAGATGTATATTGAGTATCTCAAAATTAGCAAATTCAACATGCCTAATCATTACCTCTAATCGTTTAGTCACCTGAACTTTTCAATCTGTTTTAGTCAGCTTTTTGCACTGCTGTGACTAAAAGATCTGACCACAACAATTGTAGAGGAGAAAGAGTTTATTTGGGGGCTCATAGTTTCAGAGGTCTCAGACCATTGAGAGCTGGGGCTGGAGATGACACAGAATATCATGGCAGAAGAATGTGGTGGAGGGAAGGGGATCACATGATGATCAGAAAGCAGAGAAAGACTTTACTTCCATATACAAAATATATACCCCAAAGGCATACTCCCAGGGACCCATCTCCTTCAGCCACACCCTACCTGCCTTCACTTACCACTCATTTAATCCCATCAGGGAATTAATTCACTGATCCGGTTAAGAGTCTCATAACCCAATCATTTCTCCTCCAAACCTTCTTGCATTGTCTCACACAATTAACTCTGGGCTGTATTTGAATGCCAGAATATTATTTGTAGATTAATTTCTATCCCTTGCACAAATAGTTCACTCAAAACACTGGGAGTAGTTTTGCTCAACTTGAGGACAGGAATTGTATCTAGTTACGTGTCTAGCACCAACCTTGACACGTTATGTGACCCATAAACATATGTTGAATGAATAGTGAATGGATAGATGTCAATACACATATGGAGTTTTCTTAAATCTTGAAGAAGTTATTCTTACGGTGTACAACATTTAGATACATTCATCTGAATAGTACTTGGCTTCAAAGAAATTAATTTTTCTTAAACTTACTTATTTTGTAATTTCCAGAGAACAAAATAATATGTTCAGTGAAATACAGGAAGACACAGTCTGTACAGAATTTTATATTCCTAACCAATCCCTCGACAGTCTTATTTCTTTTTAGATGGATCAACTTGTTCCTGGGGTGCTATTAATCACTATTCTTTATACAGATTTGAATACAAAGCCTTGCAAATGATGACATTCAATGAATTCTTGTGAAGTGCTTAGATTGAACCCATTCATGGAAAAGTAGAATAGAACCTAGATAGAAAGGGCCTTGAGACTCAGCCTTTATTCTCCCAGTTTCCTGCAGGACTCAAAATTCAATTTGCCCCTGTAGTTTAATATCAATTCTATTTTAAAAGAAAAAAAAAAGCAATTCTATTTCTTTGCTTAGTAACTCATTCTATTGCCTACTAGTTAGACCATCCTGTATTTCTGTAAGTTTAGTCTGTATGGCCGTAGATAAATTCCATAAAATATCTAAAATCAAATTTCTTCCTCAGCAGGATGGAAATAGTATTTCCATTGTGATAGGCTTGTGAAGCCTGGCAGCGATGGACATGCCAGTACTGGATATAGCACAGCATCTACCACTAAGGGCTCAGTACTTTTTAGTTTTGTTTTTGTTTTTATTATATATAACATCATATTGTAATTATCTCTAAGTGCCAAGAAAAGTGAATAAAGTACAACAGGCATCCAAGAATAGTGCACAGGGAAAGTTCCAAATGAGGAAAAATCCCCTTCTCCCACAAATGCCTCATAATTTACTTTTACTGGTATGTATAGAGATCAAGTGAACATTCTGTGAACCAAATATGAAATTAGTGAGCATTCTGACTTCTCATCGGGTCCTATCTAGTCCCCACTTAAAGACTATTATTTTAAGAATAGTTTTAGAATTACAGAAATCTTGCTAGGATAATACAGTAAGTTCACATATATGCCATACCCAGTTTCTCCAATGTTAACATCCTACATTATTATGTGATATTTAATACAACTAGTGAACCAATATTAATATTTTCTTATTAACTGCACTCCAAACTTCTTTTAGATATCATTTTTTTTCTTTCCAATATGCTTCTGTTGTTCTTTCAAGATCTTATCATATATACACATTTAATATCCTTTGTTTTTATCTTGACTTTGTCAGTATCTAAGACTCTCTATGTTTTGCTGATCCTGAACAGTTTGAGGATTACTGATCAGGTATTTTGTAGAATGTCCCTAAATTGGGACTTGGTGTTTTTCTTATGTTTAAATTGAGGTTGTAGATTTAGGGGAAAAGACCACAAAGATGGAGTCTTTTTCTCAACACATAAAATAAAGGGTGCTTGCTATCAACATGTCTCATCATTGATCACATTCATCTTGATCACCTTGATAGCAGTGTTTGCCAGATTTTTTCTCCATAAAGTTATGACTTTTCCCTCTTTCCATATCGTGCTCCTTAGATGCAAGTAACTAAATGTGAACAACACATAGAAGTTGAAACGTATGCCTTATTTCCTTGAGAATAGACGGAAAGCACCAAAAATATTTGCTGATTTTATTCTAGAGAATGCTGACTTCCTAATGTATATCAATAACGAATATTTTCACAACTTTAAAAACCATCACTTTGAATAATTCAAGGTATGCATTATTATTCAAGAAAAAAATGCATAAAACTCAATAAGAATAGTGAACTTTCTCTTAGTTAACTTGCTCTATTTCCATCACCCTCTCACAAACCCATGATAACTCTAATAACCAATCGGCCCACAAGGTAAAATTCTATCAGCCACAGAATGTGGTTGGAGCTCTACCAAAGACCAATTCCATTATTAACTCATTATTAACCTGTGAAGTTGTCAGAGAACTCCATAGGTAAAGCTTTCTTTACTTGACCTGGCAGGTTTCCCAGAACCATTTCCCTGGGTGTGTTTGGGGTTGGAGGGGCAACAAGAGGCCATGATTGTTGAAAACAATCAACAATTACTGAACATTGTGTCTGCCTGATGTGACAATAGTAATTGAGGCAAGCACATTTACAAAAATATTTAAAGAAAAGCTGGGAATAAGATGTCCATTAAGGACATTGAAGAGTTCTAACAACTCCTTTGGGACAACAAAAGGCCCCATGTTTGTGGAGTGCTGAGTTCATACCTAGAGTTGTGTGCAGGAAAGATATACGCTCTTGTATCCAGTTGACCTTGTGGCTCTAAGAAGAGTGTCAAAGGCAAACCTCAACATGCACACTTGGTCAACTCTGAGAGATGTATTGGTCCAAAGCATTCCAGGATATTTCTGTCTCATCATTACATTCACTAAGTTGACTGTGCTGAGACTTCAGGGTCACACATGGAAAACAATGTGGGCTTTACTAAAGTACTTGTGGATAAGTCTCTAAAGAAACAAATAAACAACAATAAACCCTGGGTGTGGTGATGATCTGATTTCCAGCTTTACCACATTTATTTTTTTAATGTCAAATTTAAAACAAATATTTAGAGAGATACAAAGAAATAAGAACATATGACCTATCTACAGGTGAAAAGAAATAGATGATAATAACTGTCCATGAGGAAGACACAATGTTGGGGTTACTAGGAAAAGACAAACCTTTAAATCAACTGTTTTAAATATGTTCAAAGAAGTAAAAGAAGTTGGATTTCTGAGTGTTCTAGTTGTCCAGCTTCCCCAGGGGCGACTTCTCCCCTTTAGTTCAATTTGCATCAAAGATAAGTCTTAGATACCATGTAATGTTCAGAAGATGTATTCTGTTAGTGCTGTTACAAGACAGAAGGCAGGAGTAAGTGAGTGACCTGGGTCAGGCCTAATGAAGAGGTCAGACCACTGACCAGGAAGTTCCCTGGTAGAAACCATTCTCAAAGTTTAGAAGATCCTTTCCCCTTTCTCATGACTTATGATCTCTGAATTAATTACAGGTTTTTCTTTTATGAAGGGAGTTAAAACTATATTACAGAGCAATAGTAACAAAAACAGCATGGTACTGGTACCAAAACAGGAGGGTGGACCAATGGTACAGAATAGAGGACACAGAGACTAATCCACAAAGCTACAACTATCTTATATTTGATAAAGGAGCTAAAAGCATGCAATGGAGGGAGGATAGCATCTTCAACAAATGGTGCTGGGAAAACTGGAAATCCATATGCAACAAAATGAAACTGAATCCCCTCCTCTCGCCATGCACAAAAGTTAACTCAAAGTGGATCAAGGAGCTAGATATCAAATCAGAGACTCTGCGTCTGATAGAAGAAAAAGTTGGCTCCGATCTACATATTGTAGGGTCGGGCTCCAAATTCCTTAATAGGACACCCATAGCACAAAAGTTGATAACAAAAATCAACAAATGGGACTTACTTAAACTGAAAAGTTTTCTCTCAGCAAGAGAAACAATAAAAGAGGTAAATAGGGAGCCTACATCATGGGAACAAATTTTTACTCCTCACACTTCAGATAGAGCCCTAATATCCAGAGTATACAAAGAACTCAAAAAATTAAACAATAAGAAAACAAATAACCCAATCAACAAATGGGCCAAAGACCTGAACAGACACTTCTCAGAGGAGGACATACAATCAATCAACAAGTACATGAAAAAATGCTCACCATCTCTAGCAGTCAGAGAAATGCAAATCAAAACCACCCTAAGATACCATCTCACTCCAGTAAGATTGGCAGCCATTATGAAGTCAAACAACAACAAGTGCTGGAGAGGATGTGGGGAAAAGGGTACTCTTGTACATTGCTGGTGGGACTGCAAACTGGTGTGGCCAATCTGGAAAGCAGTATGGAGATTCCTGGGAAAGCTGGGAATGGAACCACCATTTGACCCAGCTATTGCCCTTCTTGGACTTTTCCCTGAAGACCTTAAAAGAGCGTACTACAGGGATACTGCTACATCGATGTTCATAGCAGCACAATTCACAATTGCTAGACTGTGGAACCAACCCAGATGCCCTTCAATAGATGAATGGATAAAAAAATGTGGCATTTATACACCATGGAGTATTACGCAGCACTAAAAAATGACAAAATCATAGAATTTGCAGGGAAATGGATGGCACTAGAGCAGATTATGCTTAGTGAAGCTAGCCAATCCCTAAAAAACAAATACCAAATGTCTTCTTTGATATAATGAGAGCAACTAAGAACAGAGCAGGGAGGAAGAGCAGGAAGAAAAGATTAACATTAAACAGATACATGAGGTGGGATGGAAAGGGAGAGAAAAGGGAAATTGCATGGTAATGGAGGGAGACCCTCATTGTTATACAAAATTACATATAAGAGGTTGTGAGGGGAATGGGAAAATAAACAAGGAGAGATATGAATTACAGTGGATGGGGTAGAGAGAGAAGATGGGAGGGGAGGGAGGGGGGATGGTAGAGGATAGGAAAGGTAGCAGAATACAACAGTTACTAATAGGGCATTATGTAAAAATGTGGATGTGTAACCGATGTGATTCTGCAATCTGTATTTGGGGTAAAATTGGGAGTTCATAACCAACTTGAATCTAATGTATGAAATATGATATGTCAAGAGCTTTATAATGTTTTGAACAACCAATAAAAAAAATTAAAAAAAAAATCCTTGTGAGGGTGAGCTTTGTTGTAAGGTTCATGAAACTTTCATCTTGACAGAAGCAGCCTTGTTACTAGGTCAGTTGACTTAAAGGTTTGTCTTTTCTTTGTAACCCCAACATAGGAGGAGTTGTAACAAGAACACCAGGAGGTAATAAAAGAAGGTGATCATTGGCAAAGAGTTCATTTATTCATGCAGGTGGGAAGGAGTTTTTGTTTGACTTCAAAATGTATGCCCTTACCATTACATGTGATTCCTTTCCAGATGAGGGTCTCTTCTCAAGGAGAATAACATTGAGATCCAGAGGGGAATGTTCAGGTTCCTCTCAGGGGCCCTCCAACCTCCCTGTTCAAGTTCAGGTAGCATAGAACCTTTGGTGACTGAGCTTGAATATGAATCCCAGGTGGATATTAGTCTGGTGCTTGCTTTATCCACCAAACCTTCACCAGCAATTGGTAATTGAGATAAACGTATTACATTTAGTATTTCTTAAATACAATATATTTTCACGGATGCTTCTTTCATGCCTAGATATCTGCTGATTCCCCAGCCATATCTCCATGATGCCACAGGATGTGCTACATGGATCTGTGCTACAGGATGAAAGACCTTCCTATGTGCATCAGTTGACCTTTGGAGCTTTCCAAAACAAAAACGAATAATAGAAGGAAAGGATAAATAACTCAAATTCATCCATCTTTATTCTATTAAAAATGAAACAAAGAGACATTTTTTTGTGAGGAAAAAAAGTTCAAAAATAAAAAGATTGTCAGGGAGATGAATGCGTCCCTTAAGACAACTTGTAAATATTTATCTATATTCACTGTTACTTAGAAGCTATTGGTTTGGAAATAAAGATCGTCCACCACGATAGTCTCACCAAATGATTCTTTTTACAGGAGTAAGTCAAATTTCAGTGTTCTCTGTCATTTGTTTTTGTTTTTTACAGAGGATTATGTTAGATAATGCAGGTCAAGCACCACAAATTTTTCATAATTGATATTAAACCCTCAATAAAATTTAGTAACAATGGTAAAAACACTGAGATGCTGATGGCGTTGGTGGTGATCTTCTTAAAACTTCGAAGTATCATAATTTAAAAACTTAAAGAAAGAAATCAAGGAGAGTAATTTGAATTAATTGTCTCTCTCACTAGTATGCCATGAAAAGATGAGACAGTTAACAGGAACAAGAGTGTAGAAGATAGTAAAAGAAACTATTATGGGACATTAGATAATATTTCAAACCATATGAAATTATTCTTTGGTCTATACAGGTTATAAGAGAACTTAATGGAAAGGGAGCTATAGGAATTATGAACAACTTGCTTTGTCTAGCCACGTCTCCATGGTACCATGTCTGTGCTTCCTCTCTGGAATTTCAGACCTTCCTTGTGTTTCACACACACAATACTAGACATTCTTAGATCCATTATATCTCATTAGGGCAATATATTAAAGAAACATACATATAATCCTACCAATTAGGAAACTGAAATATAAGTATATCTAAAGAAACTTATAAATACTTAAAAGAAACTCATAAATAATCCTATCAATTAGGGAATTAAAATTATATATATATACACACACACACACATATATATATATATATATACATATATATATTCAGTCATATTAAGTTTTCTAATTGGTAGGATTCTGTGATATTTATGGAAAATAACCTTTGTGCTCTAAGAATAAAACAATCATACTGAAACATATGATTATGATAAAAATCCAAGATATTTAAGTGTTAGAGTCTGTAAACAAGTCAGGATGGTGCCTGGCAAATGTTGGAGTCTGTAAACAAGTCTAGGTGGCGCCTGGCATTTTGCCAGAGGGAGTGGTTTGTGAAGTAACTCCAGGGAGCCATTAAGTGTGGAGATTCCTTATTGGTTGACTGCTGTATCTAGTTTATGTTAATTAGATAAGCTGTGTGAAATGTATAAATACCTCTGTTGTCCTACAATAAACAGCTCCCACTCCTGCTGTATCAACGTACACAAGTTGTTCACCCCCCCCCCCCCCTTGGTTATTTTGCTGCAGCCGGACTGCGGCATTTAAGAAAGCATAGTATATAGCACATTCCAAAACAAAACTTACCATAATCTGGTTTTGACAGACTGAATGCTGACTTTGTTCTGGTTCTCAATGGATCTTTAAGGGTCACATAGAATTTATACTCTAATCAGAGAGACAGAAAGACAATATATATAATTGTCAAAGACAAAATATATAATTTTGAATGGTAACATTGATATGGGAAAAAATGCATGTACATGGTTTGGACCATTATTCAAACACATCCATGATAATAATACATTTCTTATAAACCTGAGAAATTTAAATACAGACTACTATAATATGATCCTGTTAATTTTGTTATATTTGTTGATGGCCTGGTGACTGTGCCCCATATCTCAAAGAAAGTACCTACGATCTAAAGATGTGGACTAAAAGTGTTTATAAACTTAATAATATTACAAAAATGTTGATAATTGTTGATGTTAGACAATAGATATGTGAGAAAAGGTCTACTCCATTTTTCTAAGTTTGTATATATTTAATATTTTTTCATAATACACCATTCATTTTTAAAAAAGAAATGGATTGAGGTGGCAGATAGCAAGGGACTAAACAAAAGAGAGTTTCAAGATCAAATAGGTAGTTCAAGGAAGTTCTTGCTAAGAAGATAACATTTGAGCAAAGACTTGAAAGAGGTATGGAAAAGAACTATGTGAATCTCTGGTGGAAGAAGTTACAGGTAGAGGTAGGATCTTGTGCAAAGACATGAGAGTATGCCTGGCATGTTCAGGAAATAAGTCCAATAGATGCAAAGGATAAAATGTAAGAGGTGTCCTCAGTTAACACTGGTAAATGGCAAAAGGAAAAGGCATGCATGGTTATATCCAACCAAGAAGTCATATCTAAAATATACAGGTAATGCCTGCAAAGGAAGTAGAAAAACACAACTCAGTATAAAAATTGGCAAAATACTTGAAAGGGCATGTCACAGAAAAAGGAAATGGCCAGCAAGCACATGAAAAGCTTCTCTATTTCATTGACATCTAGGAAACATAAATTAAAACCACAATGCTTTACTACTACACACTCACTGAAAAGTTAAAACTTTAAAGTATTTGTTGTTGCTTTTTTTTCACTTTTTCAAATAATTAACATTTATTAACATTTATTGCCTTGAACATGTGCCAGATTCTATGCTAAGAATTCCCAAAATTATTTTATTGGTGCATATTAATAACACAGAATAGTGAATTTCATTGTGGCATATTCATAAATGCACAAAATTTGATCAATTTCATTTTTCTGTACCTCCCCCTGCTTTCCCCTCCCACCTCCCCTGGTCTCATTTCTCTACTCTAATGATCTACTGTCTATTTTCATGAAATCCATTCCCGCCCCCCCTTTTTTTTCTCTAGCTTTCACATATGAAAGAAAACATATGGTGGGCTGGGAATATAGCTCAGTTGGTAGAGTACTTGCCTTGCATGCACAAGGCCCTGGGTTCAATCCCCAGCACCACACACACACACACACTCACACACATGCACACATACACACACGTGCACACACACACTATCTATCTGGATGTGTGTGTGTGTGTGTGTGTATATATATATATATATATATATATATATATATACACATAGGACTTGTCACTCTTAGTCTGGCTATTTTAGCTTAGCATGATGGTCTTCACTTCCATCTATCTTCCTGAAAAGGACATAATTTTGTTTTTCTTTTTCACTTAACAAAATTCCTTTGTGTATATATATCACATTTTCTTTATCCACTCATCAGTTGATGGATATACAGCCTATTTCCATAACTTGGCTTTTGTGAATTGCCCTGCCACAAATAGGAATACATGTATCTATAAAGTATGTTGTCTTTAATTCTTTTGGATAAATACCAAGTAGTGATATAGTTGGGTCATATAGTAGTTCCATTTTTGGTTCTTTGAGGAACTTCATAATGATTTCCACAGTGGCTGTATTAAATTTACATTCTCCCCAATAGTGTGTAAGGGTTTGTTTTACCCAAAATCCTCAGTAGCACTTATTGTTATTTGTGTTCTTGATGATTGTCATTCTGACTGGAGCGAGATGGAATCTCAGTGTAGCTTTGATTGTTTATTCTTGATATTTGGTTTTGTTGCCATTTTGAAGATCAGTTTGTCAGTTGGGTCATGGAAGGGAAATATTTTTCACCAATCTTCCCATCAGCTGTTCCTAATATTAAGCCTAATTTGGGATACCATGATTCCAAGTCCATAGACAGTAAGTATAACATGCTAGAGGGTCTCTCAGTCATCTCCGATAAAGTGTCTGCTAGACTCTCAAAAACATCATCAGGGTAAAATGGCCAAGGTGAAATTGGCCTGACATATCCTAACTGGAAGAGAAGTAGCTCTGAAGGTCATTGACAGAAGTCCATGCAAGTCCTTCAGCCTCCAGAAACTATTCCACAAAGAATTTTGAAATCTCTGCATCATCCCAACATGTTAGAAGTGATTAAGACTGAGGAATCACTCTATCTGTTCATGCAGAGTCTAGTAGACATTTGATTACTCAGGGGCTCATCGTCACTTGAAAAAAAAAGGAAGCCCATTCTAAATTCTATCAAAGAGCATCTTCTATAGAATATTGTATTTCTTGCCTATTATTCAGTCCTTGGTCCCTTCCTATATGTAATCACGAATATTGTCAACTCAGAAAACCTGTCCTGGGATGATATAGAAATCAAAATTTCAGACTTTGGCTTAAGCTATGAGTTCACCTTTAATATCAAGCTGAATACCTCTGTTGGCATTCCCCTTCTGATGCCTCCAAACTTTTACAGGGCCAGAAGTATGATGAACTTGATGAGGATGTTCGGAATATGGAAGTCACAACATAAATATTCATCAGGAGATACCTGCTGTTTTCATGCACAGAAATACAGGAATTGCAGGAATGGATTATGAGTAGGAAATGCTACTTTTCCTTGTTTGTGTCCAGAGAATGTAAAATTTCTCAAGAAGTTTTTTTTTTCAACCCCAGAAAGAACAGTACATTTGAGAAGAGTAAGAAAGAGAAATGGATGCATATGGTCCATGAAGATAATGAACTAAAATTTTATGTGGAGACACTGTCAGAGGACTAAGCTGATGGTGTCTTTTGGGTTAGACATTGGAAGAGAGGCAGGACTCACTAATGAGCAAGGGGTACAATGAGGTATGTTTTTTGATCCTAAAATAGATCTGGGCAGCACATCACCCCAATACCCTGAAGTCTCAGCCTTCAGTGAATCTGAGCAATAGCATCTCTCCTTCCCCATCCCATGTGGTACAGCAAAGCAACTTTGTCAACTGTAAAGAGCAGAGTTTCAGTGAGCCAGCTGATCTCACTTTCAGTTTCTACTTAAAAAAATAGAGTAGCAATAGAGAAAATCAAGTGCCCAAGAAGGACCAGGAGTCAAGACTGAAGGCAATTAAAACAGCCAGTCAGACTATTCTAAGGGGTAGAGAAGAAAAGGTCCATCTCTGTTCTCTCCATAAACAGTGATTTCTCTACCAGCACAAATCAAAGCAGGAATTCCCCACTTTTGAATAGAGCCAACCTTGGTCAGGCATCCATCCCTAACATTAAAGACAGCCTAACTGTGCCAGTGTTGTGCCCTCCAGGCCCTCTATTTCTCCCATTTGTCCCCAACCCACCAGCCTGCACCAGTACCTTAGTCCATTTAGGCTGTTATGACAATATATATACCTTAGACTGAATATTTTATAAGCATAAATTTATTGCTCATGATTCTGGAAGCCAGAAGTCTAAGATCAAGGTGTCAGTGGATTTAGTATGTGGTGAGGGCTTGATCTCTGCTTCATAGGTGGCATCTTCTCACTGCACCCTCACATGACTGGAGGGGTAGCAAAGTGTTCTCACCCTTTTTTGTATTAGTGCCCTAGTCCAGTTTATGAGGACAGAGCTGTCATGACCTAATTATCTTCCAAAGACCCCACCTCTTAATACTATTGCTCTGGACAGTACGTTTTAATATAAGAATGTGGGGAGGACACAAACATTCATGCCATAGCTATTGGGAATGTAAGATGGCTTCACTTCAGCACAACTAGATTGGCTCCCACAGAGAGTAACTGCATATCCCAACACAACTCTCCAGGATGTCCCTGTGTTATGGCCTCCCCCTCCACCCACAGCCTCAGTAGCACTGGTGGTACCACTTCCATAATATCTTCCTCTGGGTGAGTTCAAAGGAATATCCATCCATGCTGGAAAATTCTAATGGGTATGTGACCTGAAGAATTTGTCCTACTAGTTATGAACCTAGCATAGATCTATCAGGAGGACATATGGAGCTTTTTCAGCAACTTCTTCTGTTTTTCCTTCCTACACAGAAATCTGTGTGTCAGGTTTGCACAAAGCAAGAGAGATGCAAATCAAAACCGCTCTAAGATTTCATTTCACTCCCCTCAGAATGGCAGTTATCAAGAGCACAAACAACAATAAATGTTGGCGAGGATGTGGGGGAAAAGGCACACTCATACATTCCTGGTGGGTCTGCAAATTAGTACAACCAATCCAGAAAGCAGTATGGAGATTCCTTAGAAAACTTGGAATGGAAATACCATTTGACCCAGCTATCCCATTCCTCATTTTATACCCAAAAGGACTTAAAAATAGGATACTACAGAGATGAAGCCACATCAATGTTTATAACAGCACAATTCACAATTGCTAAATTGTGGAACCAACCTAGATACCCTTCAGTAGATGAATGGAAAAAGAAACCGTGTTATATATAAATAGTGGAATATTACTCAGCATTAAAAGAGAATTAAATTATGGCATTTGCAGGTAAATGGATGGAGTCGGAGAATATAATGCTAGGTGAAGTAAGCCAATCCCATAAAACCAAAGCCTGGATGTTCTCTATGACAGTGGATGCTGATCCATAATGGAGGTGGGGAGAGAATGGAAGAACTGTGGGCCAAGGTGAGGGGAGGGAAGGGGAGGGGGTATGGGGGGGTAGGAAAGATCATGGAATGAGATGAGCATCCTTACCCTAGGTACATGTATGACTTCACATGTGGTGAAACTTTACATCGTGTAAAATCAGAGAAGTGAAAAAGTTGTGCTCCATTTGAATACAATGAATTGAAAAACTTTCTGCTGTCATGTATAACTGACTAGAATTAATAAAAAATAAATTAAAATAAAAAGAAGAAGCTGGCAGTCACTGACCAAGTTCTGACATTTCTGGGCCAATTTTTTTGGAAGGTTGTAGTTTAGCCACCTGGGCCTGTGACCACAGAGGCTGTGGATCTGAGTACATGCAGTCTCTCAGTCCTGAAACTGCCCAAAAGTCCAATCTTCTCCTCTCTTCCTCAAAGGAGGAAGAGAGGAGGTAGTAGCAGGACTCTCATTTTTTCACCTAAAATAGATTTTTCTTAATTATAGAAAAAGGAAAGAAAGTTTGTATGGCCACCTTTCCTCCCTGTTCTCCTGAAACACAGGAGACTAGGCCTATGAGGTTTCCCAGGAGAGGGCTGAGAGATTGAAACGTTCTCAGGCTTGGCTGATGGAGTTCTCTGATAGGCCCTACCAGGTCAATCTTTGCCTTACTTCCTCTTTTCCTATTTTTTCTCTTCAACTGAAGCAGAGGATCATACCCCTGACCTCATACTTCTGGGCCTGAGACTGACTGGCACTGGGCACTGGGCAGTACTGAGTGGATAACGCTGTCGGGGCTTGCTCTCAGGCTCCAGAGAAGAGCTTTTCCCCTCTTCCCCGACTCCTCGGCCCTCTCTCCTTCCAAGGAGCTGGCATTTCCTTCCTCAAAGAGCTGTGTGAGGAGTATTTGTCTCCCTCAAGAATCTGTGTTTTGCCTCCTGTACCAACCTCTTGGATAGAAGTGTAGACCCAGGGCTGGGAGGGAACTGCAGGGATGCTCAGTTCCTCAGGTCACAGTGTTCTCGTGTCATCAGATGTCTTAAAATTTTAGTTTATTATGGTTGTTATATAGAACAAGAAAAGTCAAATAGTAAAGTTGAGGTTATTGGGGTTTTTATACATTTGATCACTCATTTAGGGTTTTGATGTTTATCAGTAAGCATTTTTTTTAATATCACCAAGGATATATATTTTATCTTGCATCAAATTAGAAATCTGGTTGCAATTGGAGGTAGATTCACTTCACCCCTCATTCTGAGATATAGTCTCTCTTTTTGTAGAAAACAAGAGATCTGGAGTTTGAAATTGCTAGACTGAGGTTGAGAGATCTCAATTCTGTAAGCCCATAAGATTTCAAGAGCATGAAACTATAAGACTATGAAACTATGAGAACTCTAGCTGGAACTGCAAAACAGGGCACAGATTGCAGGAGTATAGTTTCACCATGAGACAGAGACCACATGACCTCAAGGCCCTGTGGTTATGCAACCAGACATTGAAACTGTGAGGGGGAGACTAAGGGTCAGTCTATGAGACTTTCCATCCTTCCCCCAGCCTCTTATTAGCAAAATTACACTGTAAAAGGATTCTTCCTTAAAGAAGATGGTCTTGGCCTTTGTGTGTACATCTGTAGCTTTCAAGCTTGCCAAAATTTTTGGAAATTTATGAACTTCTTTCTTACTGGTACATAATAATTATACATAGCAGTGACATTTGTTGTGACATTGTGACATATTTCTACACACACACAACATAACTTGGTCATTTTTATTCCCCAGTACCCCCTTCCCTTCTCTTCCCCATCTCTATCCTAATGTTCTCTCTTCTATTTTCATTATCTCTCTCTCTCTCTCTCTCGAGAGAGAGAGAGAGAGAGAGAGAGATTTTTCTCCCCATCCCACTCTCTTTCAGAAAACAAACAACCTTTGACTTTCTGAGTTTGGCTTACTTCTCCTAACATGATGTTCTATAGTTTCATGTTTTCCTACAAAAGACATCATTTTTTTTTCTTTATGGATGAATAAAACCCCATTGTGGATATGTAACATATAACACATTTTCTTTATCTATTCATCTATTGACAGACCCTTAGCTTTGTTCCATAACTTGGCTATGGCGAATTGCAGTGCTATAAACATGGGTATGCATGTATCACTATAGTACAATGATTTTAATTCTCTGTATAAACACCAAGGAGTGGTATAGCTGTAAATGGATAATATGTAAATATATAAGTATTTTGCTACATTGTCAGGAGCAGTGATTTGAATCACAGTCTCTGATTGTCCTATAGCAGGAGCTGCACCTGTGCTGGGAATTTCTTGTGCAAAGGTGCAAGTCAAGACTGCCTGGTTGCTATGGTGATGCCATACTTAAGCGAGGTTCTGTGCTAGGCATGGGACTATCAGTCTTGACCCTGAGTGTGGATACCAGCTGCCAGGGATAGAAAATTATGAGTGCAGTTGATAATTATAATTGGCCGCTAGTCTTTGACCTTCATCCTGCATACTTTGAAGAAACTTTCTTACAGAAAATCCTTTGGATGATAAAACCTATGTAATAAACATGCTGAGCTAGCTCTGGGTCATTTATTCTCCATCAGAGGGTGATGTCCTACCTAGTGCCAGCTTTTACTCTACGCCTTTGTCTTATCTCAATCCCCCATCACCCCTGTGGGTTTCTAAATTAAAGGCCATGCTAGTTGTGGCACTACACGTCTTACCATTTTCTGCCTGCCTTTAGTTCTGCTTTTGCTATTTAAAATTATTTTGGATAAACACCAAGCAGTGGTATAGCTGGGTTCTAATCTTTTGAGGAACCTCCATGCTGATTTCCATAATGGTTGTACAATTGCTATGCTAAAAGTCCTCTGTAACAAGATCACTTCTTGCCCTGATCTAGTCTCAAGCTCAGCAATTGGCCCAATTGTGAATGCATCCTTTATTATCATCTAGGAGGGCTCACCTCCCTGGAGTTTATATTTCTTAGATTTGTTTGCGTTCACAATTATCAAAGGTCTTTGGAGTAAAATATTAAGAAGAAGTGAGTTCTTATTTCATTAGGAAAGAAGTTCTTATTGTCTACATCCTAACCAGAGCTCAACCTTGGTTTTTAGTATACATAGGAGAAATTTTACCATATCTATGTTAGTGATGCAAGAGGTACATTTTGGTAACAATCTCTTAATTTTGCAGAAATTGCAACCCTTACCAAAATAAAAATGGGGCAGAACTTGCCAGTACAGGGCTAAGGATTGGAGTTCTACACTCATCCTCACTGTTGGAGAAGAATTCTCTGAAATTCCTTTTTTGACTTAACATCTGAGAAAAGAAATTGAACCTTGCACAGCAGTGGCAAATGGTGGTAGGCATAGGGTGCACTGTCTTCAAGAAAATAGCAAAGTAAGACCCCTTTTATGACATATGTTATAGTGCTTTAGTCAAAAAGAAGTTTATTACTTAAAAATTATCCATCTTCCTTTGTTTACGATCTGGTTTATTGTCATTGATTAATTTTTTATATTCCCATACACATAAAGGCAAAATAGGAATCATGTAATCTGAAGAGCATATTAACAATTTTTTTGGGGGGGTGCACTTGGGATTGAACCCAGGGGCACTTACCTACTGAGCCATGACCCCCGTCATTTTTATATTTTATTCAGAGACGGGATCTCAATGAGTTGCTTATGGCTTCGATAAATTGCTGAGGCTGGGATTACAGGCATGGGCCACCATGCCTGACAAGGAATCCTTTTTCTGTCAGGCCCCACATTTAATGTAACCCAATTTCTTTAATTCCTCTTCAGTCCTGAATCAAATCCCAATTTTACTCGCATTCAAGTCAAAACTTTATGATTGTGAGTGAAGCTCAGAATAGCCTCCTATGTCACCTCTGAACATGCCTTTTACAGTGGTCCCTCCTGCTCCTCCCAGGTCAGACTTCACCCAGCCTATAGCATTTGCCCTGACTGTTTCTTGTTCCCTTGTTATAGATACCACGTGGCCAGTTCCCTGAGTCTATCCACATAGCTGGTTCTCCATGAACACACCCTGACTACTCGATTTGTAAACCTATTTACCCAGGACTGTTTCCTCCTTTAAAATATACGAGCACCTCTCTTTCTAATGTGTTATATAACTTAAATTATTTTTCATTATTCGCTGTCCCCAGAACTTCTCCTAGAAAGTCCTAGAAGGTAGAAATCTTACTCTTGTTCTTTTTTTCACTTATGTAAATAGAGTGCTCAAAGGAGCTCCTAGACAGAAGCAAGCATCCACTAAATATTTGTCGAAATGAGGTTCCAGATCCAGGGTCTTTTCTAAGACACTCCAACTTTCTGTGATAATAATGAGAAGATTGAAATACTAATAATTGTAAGTTGTGCATAATCACTTAAGTTTTCTCAGTGCTTTCACATAAATAGTCTAAGTAGGTCAGAAATTGTGTAGTGTTTCACACAAAAAAAATTGTGTTTTTTTTTAATGCAAGCTATCTTAACTGGAACTTCAAGCGTTAATGAAGCAGAGCCTGTTATAAACAGTAACAAGCTATAAACTGTGAAGCTACAAAATTAGTAGCAACACTTTCATTCTCTGGGAATTTTAGATACATTAGGAACCTGTAATTACTGACTCCATCTGCCTACTC
Organism: Marmota monax; assembly: GCF_021218885.2. Taxonomy (NCBI): domain Eukaryota; kingdom Metazoa; phylum Chordata; class Mammalia; order Rodentia; family Sciuridae; genus Marmota; species Marmota monax. Next base: position 3,211,617 of record NW_026694339.1, read on the forward strand.
TGTCTTCAGCTTAATTATGTATTTCAGAAGGAACGTTTCTCATGTTTTCATTTTTTGTATATATAAATATTTAGCTACATCTCTTATCATTTTCTGCCTCCCCTTCCCTCTGCTTTTGCCATTTACAATCTCTAGAGCTATTTTTACTTCCAAATCGCAATGTCTTCCCTCAGAGTCAACATGAGAGAGATTGGAGCCAAATTTAGTTCTGCCAGTGTCCCTGTGGCATCTTTGAAGGCAGGTTACCAAGCCTCAAACACATATTTACATTTGGTGGGATGGGGCAAGACAGCTCTAGGATCTTCCTAATAGGAATATTCAAAATAGTAACACAGTTTTTTAAATCAATAAGGTGCAGACTCTTTCTTAGGGTGGGAGGTCATAAGTAAAACTGGAAAAAAATGGATTAATAGCATTCTTTGTGTCAGGATTTAGAATCATACTTAAAATATGAATATGACTCCCCAAGAGGTGAGTACAGCATACATTATTTCCAGAATAATTTGAACAGTATAAACAAAGCCCTTTGGGGCTGGGAGGAATGAGACAGACCTAGTTTCATTTCCCCCAACAATGTTCTAGAAACTGATGCTCTACTGAAAACCATTTTCATGCTCTAAATACATTGTCTATATTGATAAAGTATTGGTTAGTGTTAGGTGTATCTTAGTATTTTATTATTTCTTATACCTCCATGAGACATGAGAAAGAACTACAAATACAGGGTTGAACTGAGTATGGGAAGAAAACATACATGAAATTAACTTCTATCTCATTTTTTTTTCTTCTGGAAGAGATAGAAAAAATGAAAATGTGGTTAACATTTTTTATTGCTTCCCATTATTATCTTCCAAGTCAGCTAAGCCTTTCTGCCTCCTCACTCCAAATTCTTTACATACCCCTCACTAGTACCTAAGGATGTCTGGAAGAATCTCCCCCCATGCCTGTGTTTAGAAATTAAGCACCAAAAGTCAGAGTTGTCCAGAAAGGCAAGGAAAGATGTCTATTCCTTGGACATAAAAAAGAAAAGTAGAGCCCAAGAGGGGTGAGTGACTCTCAAAGATGGAAAAAGACTGGACTGTGAATGTATGTGCATGTATGTGGACATGTGCATGTGAATATGTATGTATGTATAAATGCTTTTTTGTTTATTTTCTGTTGGCAGGGAAGTGTGCTCAAAGATAAAGCCCCTGGTCTGGGGAAGAAGTCACAGCTATGTCATGTCCAAGTAAAGGGGAGATTGTCTATGCTTTATCCTAAAGTGATAAACATGATAGACTGTGGCCTACTCACTGGGTCATGATTTACAGTAAGTGACATTAAAATTGCTTGTGCAATAAATAGATAGATAAATAGATAAAACCAAAAGACTTTAGTTCTACCTTTAAGACTAGACATTTCATATTTGATGACACTAAGACAACACTAATTTCTACTTAACTTTTAATATAAGTGAATGATGTCAGCTCTCAAAGGAAGCCTTAAAAATATTATGCACAATAACTTGGGATATCACTTCCAAGAAAAGATCAATTTGGAATTCCAGGACAGGGTGAAAGATTATATCTACATGCCTCAGGAGTGGGATTCCCATTGGATCCTGTGCTGGGCATACTAGTTAACTTGGTCTTAGGATTCTAATGGTTTGGGTCAGCAGGCCTAAAACCAATAGAGGGTATAATGAGATTGGAGGCTTTTGAAACTGTAATGGGTGGTAGACCCAGTACTTCAGATCCTCCTGGCAGCAAGGCAGGGGAATTTTGGAAGGAGTGGTAACAGTGCATCAATAATATGTCTTCATAGTCAACTTGGATAACACATATTATGTAGTATTTTATGTTTAATTATAATTATTATTTGGAATACACTGATTTGAATATACTTATGATAAAATGGATACATTTTACAGATAAGTACACAAGCTAGGGTTAATTAATTGACTAAAGTCATAGATTCAATCTGTCCCTGATACAGCCTTATACCTAATTCCAAAGCTGATGGGCTCTTTTCAACCTCAGCAGCTCTTACTGCCTGATCATAACAATCACCTGGAAGCTTATCACAAAAAACCGAGTTCCTTATAACTACCCATAGGAACTCCAATTCTATAAGGTCTGGCCCTGAGTAGCTTTCAGAAGCAAAAGCTCAGGTGTTTGTGCTGATTAGAGTTTAAGAAGTGCTGTCTTTCACTGTCACTGAAAAGGGTGATTGCACCTCACTGAGGCAGAGCATAGAAGGGTTAGGAAAAATATAGTGAAAGCAAACAAATCCAAAGCAGTGTGGATGGATTCAGGGACATAAGGTTAGTTCCTACAGAGACTAGGAAATGCAAGGCAGAAGAGGCTAGTCCAGGCAGCACTCCAAGGCAAGGACTCAGAGACAGAGGGATGTTATTACTACAACTGGTAGATGCTGGTGGGAATGGGGAGGTGTACAGAACATTTTGAATGCTCATTTCTTAGAGCAGAGGGTAAGGGAAGTGTGTGATCAATTAGGCCAACTCTTCATATCCAGCAGAGAGACCACTGCCATTCTTTTAATCATGCAAACAGTTCATAGATTCTTTAACAAACATTACCTGAGCAACTGGTATGTGTTAGGCTTTCTGCCAGAGGATATTATAGTACCCCAAACAGATATGACACCTGCCTTGTGGAGAGTACAGTAAGTGGAGGTGATGATCACTAAACATAATTAACTTCTATCTCATGCAATAAGGAAAATGAACTGGGAGCTGTGTTGGAGGGCAATGCCATGGGGAAAGGGATAGAAAGGAGAGGCAGGGAAGGCTTACACTAAGAAATTGCTGTAGCTGTGATGGCAAAAGGAAGCAATTTACACTCTCAAATGTGCAGGAGCTGGTGCTAAACCACAGAAGCATCTTTCTAACACAGGCATCAGGAAACTCAACTCATTCAAGGGAAATATATTAGGAATTTTCTTTGAACATATAAAACTGCTTTGTAATGTCATCAATGGGTGATCCCTACAACTTGGATTCTTGTGGGTATTTTTCTTTGTCTGATTGGTACTATTCAGGTCATGAGTTGGTATCTGCAGGGATGTCTTATGGAAAGCTTAAACTCTAAGTTCAAGACTGGTGTAAAAAGCAGAACAGAGATTAAAAAATGCCAATGCCCAAATATTTTCCATAACAACGCCTTAGTTCTGATTCCTTTCCCCCAGTCTCAGAGGACTTCTGGGAGAAATCTTACCCCAGTTCTTTGAAAGTGTGATGCTAGATTTCATTTTAACTGCCAATTCTCAACTGATGGCTGCAGCCCCCTCAAGCAGCCTGTTTAGTGATGTGTTGAGGCTCTAACTGAGCTCCACAGGAAAGAGAACCCACACAGTAGGGAAGGAAGGGCAACCAAGATCAACCATTTGCTTTCAGTTTAGCAGTGAGGCCCAGAGGAAAAAGTTTGAGGTTAGTTATGGAGAGAGGTTATATAACCCCTGACAGCTCTCAGAGCCAAACCTGTGATCTTGGTTATTTTGTATTCTGGGCCTCAGTTTCCTCATTTGTAAAGGGGAGCCATGACCCACCCCACAGGCTAAGGAAATAAAATGAAATAATTAACAATTTGTCTTTTTGACAATTCTCTAGAGCTAGTCAGTCAGAAGTCAAACTGACTCAGATACTAGCTGAGGTTGCCGATTTATTTAAGGTAGGAATAAAGTGGTTCTGTCGTCAGTTCTACATTCTATGGAAAAATCTAACACTCGGAGACTTCTTCATGTTCTGAAAAATTATTTTTCTCCTTATCTATGTGGCTCTAATTTCTGGCTCATGCATCTTGCATCTGTTCCCCTGTTTTGGCCTTGTCATTGACTCAAATGCTGAAGATAGCATCTATTTCTCCAGCTCTTTCCCTGCAAATTCATCCCCCATGTGCAAGTGTGTACAGGAGACTATTGCTTGATTTGAGGGTAAATACTAGGAGCATACATGATCATGATACTCAGAAAATAGTTTGTGCATCAGAATCAATAGGTCTGGAAAATCCCTTTGGGTGTTTCTGCCAATTTCTTCTGTAAATTTTCATCTAATCTACACTCTCACTTGGTTTTCCCCCTCCAATTATTTTCCCTACATCTAAAAGGTTGTTTCTTAGGTCTTTTATTTTCACCTCTCTTCTTCCTTGGAACTTTATCAGAATATAAAGAAGAGGTTTGCCAGGCTCCTGGGAAGACATAATCCTGAATTGGAGGTCCTTGACAGGGAGTTTGAGACACTTCTTTACTTCCATTGGCCACCGAAAATTCTATGCAAGAAATTCCATATCAAAAGGAAAAAGTAAATTCCATATCTATGTATCTGTTCCTGAGAACTCACTGTTTTTAGAGTATTCTCAAACAAATTTCCTGTCCAAACAAACAAACAACAACAACAAAAATCCAAGTCTATATTTATACAGTATGCCTTTAACTACAGGAAACCATTACAAACCTCTATTCAAGAGAGAAAAATGGCAGCATGCAATCCTCTGGCATACATAGGAAGTAATCCTTACTCAATAAATGTAGGACTGATACACAATTATTTGTGTTAACAAAAAATATAAGATGGAGTATGAATTTAATAAATAGAAATATATCTTGCTTCTTGGAATGATTCATTTTAGGGAAGGGTCTGCCCAATAGACCCTTAGATCATGAACTTGAATTTTATTTCTAATAACATCCTAGCATGTTAACATAATAACTTGCACTAGCAGTTAAGAATAATGAATGACTTGTGGTATTTTTGGACAGTGTAACATACTACTTTAGGAGAGAAAAAAAATTGTTCACTGTCACTTCATCAACTGAGAAATAATTCTTTGTTCCCTATTTTCAACAATGCCCATTGATAATATTATGACAGTTCTAATACAAGCAATTTTCACATTCTTGTATAGAGCTGTTCTAAGAAAATGTCAGTTGGTACCATATTATTTACTTATTAACATTTATTAACTGTAAAAATTAATGGAATTTATTCTGATATTTCCATACTTGCATACAACACATATTGATTAGGTCCATTCACCCTTCTTCCACCATTGCTACCCTCCCCCACCTGCCCAGTACACTTTCCAATCTCTAATAATCCCTTTTCCAATTTCATATCAAGTTATTTTCTTTCTTTTCTTTTTAGTTTCCACATATGAGAGAGAGGACATGTGATCTTTCATGTGTCTGGTTTATTTGATAACAACCTCCAGTTCCATTTATATTGCTGCAAATGATAGAGTTCATTTCTGTGGCTAATATTCCATTGTGCATACATATCATATTTTCTTTATCAATTCACTCTGCTGAACTGAGTCCATGTCTTAGCTATTGTGAATAGTGCTGCAATAAACATGGATCTGCAGGTATTTCTTTTGTATGCTGACTTCATTTGCTTTGGATACATGCCCAGGTATAGGATATCTGGATCATATGATTGGTCTGTTTTTAGTTTTTCAAGGAATCTCCATAGTGTTTTCCATGGTAGCCATACTAATTCACATTCTCACTAACAGTACATAAGGGTTTCTCTTTCTTCACATCCTTAACAGTACCTGGCAATAATCATTCTAACAGGGTGAGATCACTGATTAGTATTTCAGTGTAGTTTTGACTTTCATTTCACTAAGGTCTAGTGATATTGAGTATTTTTCAGATATTGATGACCATTTGTATTTATTCTTTTAAGAAATATATATTCAGATCCTTTGTCCATTTTTAGATTGGATTACTTGGGGGACGTTTTGCTGTTTACTATTTTGGGTTCTTTATGTATTCTGGATATTAACCCTTTGTCAGGTGAATAGCTGCTGAATATTTTCTCCCATTCTCTAAGTTTTATCTTCACTCTATTGATTGTTTTCTTTGCCAGCCAGAAGCATTTTAGTTTGACGAAATCCCACAAATGGGATTTTCTTTTCTTTCTTGTGCATTTGGGATCCTAACCAGAAAATAGATGCCAGTACTAACACTGTGAGGTGTTTCCCCTGTTTTTCTCTACTTGTTTCAAAAGTTTAATTTATGCATATCAATTTCTTTCTGAGAAGATAATTGGTAGTACTTATTGTTTACTCAAACAAATGTCTTGTTCAATAAATTAAATGCTATTGTTATACAAATCTTACATTAAGGTGTTTGATTCTTTTTGAGTTGAGTTTTGTACAAGTAAAAAGATGAGGGTCAAGTTTCAATTTTCTGTATGTGGGTATCCAGTTTTCCCAGTACTATTTGTTACAGAGTCCAATGTATGCTTTTTAGGCACCATATTAAACAGGAAAAATCATGGTCTCTTTTGGATTTGAATATGCTGATTATTTGGAGATTATATTCCTAGCAAAGCTCAATAACTATGTTCTTCCTCTTGGCCAGCAAGAAGTACATCCAGGGGAACTCCTTCATGAAAGCTGAAAGTTCTGTCAGAGTTAAACAGTGAAGCTCTATGGGACTTACAGATCATATATGCATGTAGTGTGTGAAGAGATAATGGGACTCCATGGAGTTGATTTTCTCACTAAGTACCCCTGGTGAGACCTCTGTTGGAACATGGGGTGAAGATTGAAGGTATATATGCTGGATACAAATAGGAGTCTAAAGGATGTGAAAGTCTTAACACTCCAGTCCCTCTTGGCCATGTCAGACATTAAAAGAAGCTAAAGTAAAAGCACTATCATGAACAACATGACGTGGAATATTTCACCAGTAAACTAACATGTGCTTTAGGAAAGTCTACCCTTAACATTTTTGAAAGGTCAGGGACATGAGTACAAGACAAACATACCATATGTCTAAATATTTAATAGTTATTGATAAACTAGAAAATATGAAATACAATGTTTTACATCTTATTTTGGCAGTATGGTTTTGTAGCAACACCAAAGGCCAGGTTTAAACTTAGGATTCTCAAAGTCTTCTGTTATTTGACTGTACTCCACCTCTTCTTCCCACCCTGAGCTCCCAGCTCCATTGCGTTACATCAATAATCCTGCCTGCATGTTAGCGGGCACACAACCTAATGTCAATGACCTATTCATACATCAATATAAATAGTCACCCCGATAATGGGACTTGAGAATAGGGCTTGAGAAGGCACAGTCCCTGGGTCCTTTCTGACAATCTTGGGTTCCAGGTTTTTAAGATGTGGACTCAAAGACTTAGCCTGCAAGAAAGGGCACCAGAGGAGAAGGGTCAAAGAAGGTTTTCTAAAGAGGCACTTCTTTTAGCCTAAGTGTGTTATTGTCTCGAATAAGAAAAGCAGGCTGGAAAACCAGCCAAAAGAAGCAAGTAAAAAACAAAGAAAATAAGTAGTGATGTGTACTATAGCAGGAATGAACCTTGAAAACATGCTATTTAAAAGAAGCCAGATGTAAAAGTTAACATATAGTATGATTCCATTCATATTGCATGTCCAGAATGTGGAAATCTACAGAAACAAAAAATAAATCAGTGGTTGTTTAAGGATGGGGTGGGTAGGTGGAGGGATGGCAGATGATGGTTCAAGAACACTGTGTTTATTTTTGAGACGATAAAAAATGATCTAAAAATTGACAATGGTAATGATTGCTTATATTGGAAAATATACTAAAATTATTGCTTTGTAGATTTTAAATGGGAAAACTGTACCCTGTGAAATATCTCAATAAAACAATTAAAATAAAGAAGCAAGGCAAATGCATTTCAGTCCAATTAATGGATTAGCCCATTATAGTCTGCAAAAGTAAGTGATTAAGCACATGAGATTTAGAATTAAAAAAGAGTGAGGTGCAATTATAGGCTCTGTTAAATTTTGTGGTACTGGGTAATTTTCTATATTCTTCCATATTTCATTTTATTTGTCTACAAATTGCTAATGATATTAACTTATATCACAGTATTATGACAGTGGAATAAATGAGTTGGTGTTTTATAGTAGAATTCTATAAATAGAAGCTAATAATTATCATACTTTTAAATCAGCATCATTAAGATATCACGTGCCCATCAAGTGCTAGACAGAGGTGAACTTTTGAAAAGTAAGACAAGTTTCTCTGAGGAATTTACAAAATCTAAGAATATCAATGCTAAAATCAACAAACGTTATGGAAATCATCTGGGAGAATCTAATTTGCACAAACTGTCGAATATCAGTCATCGACCAAAGCCAGATGACAACACAGGTAACAATCTGTGTCCTCTGAGTGGTGAGGTGAGAGAGGAAGAAACCATATGGGGATGCAGAACCCAAAACAGATAGTTGTGGGAACATAAATTCAGTGAGAATGCAGAGGAGACCTCAGGAATGTGGGCACATAGAGAAGGAACTTCCATTAGTCTGGAGACATTGGTGAAGCTTTTCGAGCTGAGGATTTTGAGAAACAGGCTGTGTAAAGAGGGACTACAGGGCCAATGCACGGAGGCAGTTAGCAAGATTGCTTAGGGAAGTGCCTGTGTTTTTGTTTCATCAGGACCACATCTCATAGTGTAGGTAAAAGAGCACAACAGGTGAGGGTAAAGGAACAGGCTGGGCAAGGCACAGAGTTCCCATATGCAAGACTGGCATTGACCTCCATGAAGAATTGGGCTGATTAGCATTCTTGAAGTACAATGTCTTAGACACATGACTTCATGGGTTATTTATTTTGTACCAAAGTGTTACACAAGTGTGTATTATTGATAGAGTCTAGGACAAAGTTCTCTCAACTTTCTCCTTGGTAAATTTGGACTATTACTTGGTAATAACAAAATAGGGGAGGATTTTCAAAGACAGTAGGAAGGCTTAAATGAAAACCTATGTAGATCAACAAAAGCTAGTAACCTCTCGGGTATAAGTTGAAATTTAGAAAGAGACATTATTTCTGGGGCTGGAGTTGTAGCTCAATGGTAGAACACTTGCCTCATATGTGTGAGGCACTGTGTTCGATTCCCAGAATCACATATAAATAAGCAAATAAAACAAAGGTCCATCAACAACTAAAAAATAAAAAAAAGAGACATTAATTAAGCAGTCTTTTTTGTTGTTGACATTTTAGTACAGAAGAATAAAAGTAAATCTGCATCATTGGTAAAATGCAAACTTGGATTTGCTTGAGTTGATTGGCAGTATAGGCTGAAATAGGGCTTAGGAGTCTGGGGTTTGAATTTTCACTCTATCAATGTGTTATTGGCTCATCTTATTTGTTTTCTTTTCTTTCTTTATTTTTCTTCTTCTTTCTTTTTTTTTTTTTTTTGAATTTAATTCAGTGGATTGAATTCAGGGGCACTCAACCACTGAGACACATCCCCAGTCCTATTTTATATTTCATTTAGAGACAGGGTTTCACTGAGTTGCTTAGTACCTTGCTTTTTGCTGAGGTTGGGTTTGAACTCTCTATCCTCCTGCCTTAGCCTCCCAATCCGCTGGGATTACAGGCAGGAGCCATCACTCCCAGCCTTATTTGATTCCTTTATCCTCATCTTTATCTGTATAGTAAGGACAGAACAGATGTCACCACATAACTGTTGTGAGAAATGAATGAAATGATGCATACAAAGTGCCTAGCACAGAGATGTTGCAAGGCATCATCTCCAATTGATTTAGTGTTCCAGACTCTGCACCTCTGAGTTAGCATGATAGTGGTTTCCTATTATTGTGAACATCAAAAGTCGTGTTTTGCTCCACCCTCCAACCACCTTTTCATTTCACTTTCTGTCTCTAAGGACAGCAATAAACCATATTTGGAAGCCCAATTAGGCATATACAACTCCTGGCTGTCTTATCTTAATCCTGCCAGTAATAGAACAGTAATTGTTCAGAGAAACTACAAGGGAAATTGTAGTGAGGAAAGCAGACAGTGCTCCAATTGATCTCAATTACTGTCATGAAATTGAGTCTTCTGTCCAACATCTAAATTTAATGCTTCTTTTTCCCTGAGGATTTGTCCCTGGTTGTTTCCGCCTATTGTATCTGTGGATGGCTTGTCACCATCTGCATTGCCCTCTCCATCAGAATGATAGAACTGCTTCTATTCACCTGATATTTCCTCTCTATTTGGTTTGCCTCCTAGATCCCTGCTCTGGTCCTCTGACATTCATATCTGAATCTTTTCATTTTCTCTGGCTCAATACCCGAGGAAGAACTATGTTGTGTTTTGGCATCCAAATAATTGATTTCCATTTATGAGCGAGAAGACAATTTTTCAAAACCTAAACAAGATGAGAGTAGGCTTTGCCCAAAGGATGAAAACATATTCTGAAGTGAATGATTTCCCTCTTTATTTGGGTCCAATTAGGAAAGTTAATGACGGGTAATTTTCAGCATGCATATGCCTTCACTTTGCTGATTTATAAGGAGGCATAAACATAATTAGGTGTGCATATGCATCCTCACAGTTTAATGGGCCCTGCATTCCTGGTAATTAGGAGGCTCAGCATGTTGTTGATGTGTCATTTTTCAGGCCAAGGTATGGGAAGATTTTTGGATTGACTACCCCTAGGAAATTACATGGAAATGCAAGGTACAAACTTACATAAATTCAGAAATAATGGTATCTTAGGAGACATTCACCATCTGTTTTTCTTCTTAAATAGATTCAATAGATTTAGATAGATTCAGAAAATGTGTCTCTCTAAAGTAGGTGTTCCTTTTTTTTATCAAGTTGTAAAGTTCTCCATATTTAGAAATTAACAGATTTATAGTATTTTAGAACTAGAATTACATAAGAGAGCATCCAATTAAGATGAGATTTTATAGATGAGATTGTTCAGACTCAGCAAATTGAAGTGATTTCCCCAAAGCTATATCATGTTTAAAGAAACCTACAAATGAGTTGGCAGTGGATGAAAGAAACAGATTTTTTTTTTTTTGATGGCCAATAAGGAATCCACATTTCTCTAGAAGTTCGTCTTTACTATCAGCAAGATCATTTACAGTTTGTGAGTCCCAGAGAAAGGTAAAAGTTCAGAGTCCTTTGTCCCAAATTAAAAATTTAAAGATGGTGACCACAGAGCATTACACTAAGCACCAAACCTTTCTAAGCATGGGGCCCTGTTTGGCCAAACGAGTTGCATGTTTACAAAGGTGGCTCTGAGTGTATTGGATGACAAAAAAACAGGCCACTAAGAGGTAGTGAGAAGGATTATAACTACCCCAGGGATATGGAGAAATAATTGCCAAAAACATTTCCATGAGCACTGGCCAGAGAACCAGAAGAAAGGTCACTGTCACAAATGAGAAAGTTTATGTAGCTGTTTTTGAACAACTGTTCAAATGTTAGAAATAAGGCATGTCTGATTAATCAATACATAATGGCATATGAATTATGTTGAAAAAGGACAAAATTATTCCAACATCTTATGATAAATAGGAAGTTGAAACTTCTGATTTTTTTTTAATATAAGCAAAGGTGTAAATAATGAAGGCATTCGGTGAGCAATGTGGAAAGCCACATGCTTTCTCTTGGGGAACTTTCTGTCAAGTAGAAAAGATGATCTTATAAATTACTTTCATAAAAATTAGAAAGTGCTGAGAGATTTAGATGATAATTTCAGAGCTCAGAGAAATGCAGATGGACTTAAATTAAAGAGAGTTAATTTACATTTATTGCTCTTCCAATATATGTCAAACTGTGCTAGTGAGGCCTCTCAAAGCAGTCTTACGAAAGATGTATTATCAACCTCCGTTTCAAGATGTGTGATCAGACAGTAAAAGAAATTAAGTTACTTGCTCATGACCACAGATATCATAAAGGATGACTTTTTGAGATGAAATTGCAAGTATATCTGATTCCATAAACACTTGGTTCCTGGACCAGCAGCATCAGCATCAGCTGGAAATTGTTAGAAATACAATTTCTTGGGCACTCACTGTTTTAGACCTACGGAATCTTAGTCTCAGGGTGGGGGACCCAGCAGTCTGTTTAACATGACTTCTAGGGAATATTCATGCACTTTGGAATTTAAGACTCACTACACTGCACCACACTCTTTCTCTTGCCTTGTGCTGCCCTTTATCAATTGTTGAGTGCCTACTACAAGTCATACATTCTGCTAGGTGTTTTATGTACTTTAAGTGTTTAATTCTTATGATAATCTAATGAAACAGATAGTATGGCTATTATAGTTAATGAAACTGAAGATCAGAGATACTAAATAATGCGTAATAACTACATGCTTGTTTTTAATGTGTTTTGCCCACTAGAGAATAAATTTCGTTATGATAGAACTCTTACCTGCTTATGCTATTGAGTTTTTTTTTTTTTTTTGTAACTGTGATCAAAATACCTAACAAGGACAACTTAGAGGAGAAAAAGGTTATTTGGAACTCACAGTGTCAGAGGTTGAGTCCATGGTCACCAGATTCCATTGCCCTGGGCCTGCAGTGAGGCAGAACATCTTGGTGAAAGGGTGTGGCAGAGGAATGAACATTGCTCAGCTCTAGGTAGTGGGGAAGCAGAGAACAGGAAGGAAGACATCAGGGACAAAGTATAAATCCCCAAAGCATATACCCAGTGACCTGCACCCCTCAGTAGCTCCCTAACTGCCTATAGTTATCACCCAGTACCAACTAGAGTAATACACTGATTAGGTAACAGCTTTCATAATCTTACCTTTATCCTCTGAGCATTCATACATTATTTATCAGGAGCTTTTTGTTGTGTGTGGGGGACATCTCATATCCAAACCATAACACTACCTAATTCACTACTGTGGGCTTTGTGTCTGCCCAGGACCTAAAAGGTACTATGTGCTTAACAAACATTTAGTTAGTGAGTGAATGAATTTTTGAAGGGTAGATATGCAGGAAAAAATTCAGGTTTTAAGTCTGCCTCTGTTGGTTTTGAAGCCCAAGTTCTTCATGTCATAAGTTGAGAAAACTTTTTATTTTTTTTTATTTTTTAAAGAGAGAGAGAGAGAGAGAGAGAGAGAGAGAGAGAGAGAGAGAGAGAATTTTATATATATATATTAGTATTCGGGGGACACAACATCTTTGTTTGTATGTGGTGCTGAGGATGGAACCTGGGCCGCACGCATGCCAGGCGAGTGCGCTACCGCTTGAGAAACATCTCCAGCTCCAAGAGAAAACTTTTTAATATGGTAACATTTAAGTTCCCTCTTAACTTCCTCTAAACTCCAGACAGACTAATTTTTTTCAAAATTTATGGAGAAATCAGAATTCAAGCTTGGTCTCTGCTCATGACTTATACTAAAATATTCTGCAGCATAGTTGTTGCATGGATGGGTTTGGATTAACTTGCTTTTTCAAATTTGACTTGGAGTGCTTAAATTTTATTTTCATACTTTACCACATGCTGCAGATAGTATATTGAACCACTTACTGAGTAATTTTGGGTAGAGCTTAGAGTTATAGGAATGTTCCATAGAGTCTGAGGGAGGAAAGAGATGGACAAGGTAACATGGTCTGAGTTTTAGCCTGAACCCTGGACTCATACTTTCAACTTAAAGAGACAGAAAATCTTCAGGTAGAAATTGAACAAGACCCTGGGAACTGTGAGTTTCTGAACAATAGCAATACTTTTTTCAATGTCTCCAGTGAAAGGTTTCAATACAGTGTATAAGAATGGGCACTGTTCCCTCTTTATTTTGAAATACAATTGCCTCTATTTTGAGGATTTTATATTTGGTGGTATAGATGTGGGTGTATTAGCACTTGTTTCCTTGGCCTGGTCTCTCCCTCAGTCTCAACATTACCATTAGTCATGGAAAGAGCCCATAAAGGTCTGTGTATCCTCCTGATACCACAGGTCTCTGCATGGGAAGATCTCCCCCGAATCCCCTCTTTTAAATGCTTGTCTTTGCTTTTATCACTGCCTTTCCCTACTCTGCTTTGTGTTTTTTTTAATTGCATTTATCACTATGTAGCCCACTTTATTTGCTCTGCTATTTATTTCCTGTTTCCTGCCATGTAGGCACTATTAGAACAATAATTTTTTCTGTTTTACTCACATTTTTGTTTCATGCAGTGACTTGAACAGAGAATGTCATCTAGGAGATGTTTAACAAATATTTGTTGAATGAATTATTGACCCCAATGTCATGAAGAACAGACTGGCAGAAATGTCAGAATCAAGGGACTGTTGTCAATCAACTCTTAAACAGTGTAAAAACATGGGAAATGGGTTAATAAATTATGAATGACTTTTCTTATAGTGTTTAGAAACGGCTGAGGCTGACTTCATAAGAGTGCTGGAGGTCACCCATACTGTAGGCAATGAACGGGCTTGCATGATTTCAATTATTACTATTAATGTGACCTCATTTATATTTATATTTTGGTGAAGCCTAGATACATATGACATGTTAAGCCTTATGTATGACTATTACATGGCAATGACCAGTCATATCTCTTGGTTTAGCATCAATTGAGGTATGTTTGAGTCAACAGTAATGCCATGTGATATGGGACTCAAACTGAGTTATCCAGGTATCTTTCACTTTGTGGAGACATTGAGTAAGCAAATTATTATGAGTTTTCAACTCATCATTTCTATTTTACATTAGAGGCATGTAAATCTGAAGTTTACCTTCAGGAGGTTTATCTTAAATCCTAGAGATGCTTTCCTGATCCACCAATCTGTGGATGTATTGCTGAGCATCCTTACTGGGAATCTGGCACTCCGTTAGCCATCTTTCTTCCCATCCACCTCAGGTAGACTCAGAAACCCTGATATTGTACCTAGATCCTTCTCTTAATGCCCATGGTTAAACTAAGGCCATGCTGAAGTTGAATAAGGTATCATTAAAGATTCAATAACAGAAGGGAAATTCAATAGAGCAGAATTGCTGCAAGATACAGCTAGTCTTAGGAGCTAAAAAAGACATTCCCATATCATGGAAATAGTTAACTGTCTTGAACATCCAGGAAAAATACTCCATTTGTTTGCATTATCATGTTAGGTACACTAATTGATACCACTTCTCAGGATAATTTATATTAGAAAAGTCAAATTCTTCTAAGGCAAACTCTGCCCATGAGATAACTTTAAATACTGACTACTAAATGCACAGTAGCTAAGTATAATATTGACATTCAAATCAGGACATTTATCAAGCTACATATTAACACTGTTGAATAAACTATGTATTAGACATTAGTAAAGGTCAAATATAGCCATTATTAATTGGCTTACTTTTTAGAATTTCTCCTCCTTCTACATCTGATCATTGTGTTGTCCTCCATGTTTTCATCCCATATACGGATCCTGAAGAACTGGTTCCCATTAACAATTAAATAATGTTTTACCATTTGCATCTGGATTTTCACATTTCTTATTTTTTATATCGCATTACATAAGGGACATTTATTCACTGTAGAAAATTCAGAAAATGCAAACTGATAATCTTAAAGCACAAATAGAATCACCAAGAATGACCCCAATCAAAACAACAATTGCTTTTTCTGTTGATCGGTATTAATATGCACATTTTA
Organism: Marmota monax; assembly: GCF_021218885.2. Taxonomy (NCBI): domain Eukaryota; kingdom Metazoa; phylum Chordata; class Mammalia; order Rodentia; family Sciuridae; genus Marmota; species Marmota monax. Next base: position 3,227,011 of record NW_026694339.1, read on the forward strand.
AAGGGTTTATATAGCAATATTGTTTTATTTTCCATAATATATTATTGCTCATATGAGTATAACATAATGATTAGTGATTACCATGGAACTGCATAAATGGATGTGAAAAATATTATTTAATCAGTCACCAATGCTAAATTATTTAGACTGGGTCTGGTTATTCGGTATGCTCTGAGAGTTGCCATGAACATATATTCTTATTGCTATATATATTGCTATATATATAGGTTTTACAATGACTTTTGTGGAAATAGCTGAGCTAAATTATTTGGAAAGGTTTTGTAATTCTGATAAATAATGTCAAGTTGATTTTCACAGATTGTGCCATCTCATACTAACCAGTAATGCAGGTGAAAGGCTTCCACTGACACTGACACTTGATATTTCTCCACCTCTTCCTCTTCTGTGAGTTTGAAATGCCAATAATGACTCTTTATTTTTCAGTTTTTAATTCTTTTCTAGTGCAGTTTAACATTTTCAAAATACATAATATAAAATATATAATAATCACATAATATACATAATGTATGTTTGTGCGGTTCTTCTTTGGTTATTTGTCTAGCTACCTCCTTCATCTAGTTTTTAGTTGGAGTGTTGCCCTTTTTCTTTTTTTGTCACTGAACTTTCCTTTCAATCATGTCTAAGAGGGGAAAGTTTCTATTTCAGTTACAGGAGATAAAGTATGGTCAAATATAAATTTGTTTTTGTGGTAATAGAAATGGAACCCAGGGTCTTGTGCATAATGCACTTTATCATTATGCCCAAGTCAAACACTGATTTTATGTGAAATGGTTCTTCTCCCATTTAATACCCTGAAATATGTTTTTTCTATCTTTGTATTTATTAAAGCCCTCTTTGCACCAAGAGGGTTCTCAGCTGATGCTCCATATCTAGATGGTTCTTACCAACCTATTAACACCTAGATAAAGTTTATCAAGGGTGACTACTTCATTTCTGAAAACATCTGCCCTTTGCACAACTCACTGAAATTTATGGAGAAGTAGCTCACTAGCTTGTCTTGAGGACTCCATGAAAAATCAATTCTTGTATTTTCTTTTCACTTAGTTTCTTCAGATAGATTTCAACCTCTTTGAGAATATGAACTATAAGTCTATTCTCAAAGGACTTGCATCTGATTTGATATTCTTTTCAATAAGGGCATTATGTGAAATGAGATAATTAACAACTTTTAAGGTTGTTTTCTATGACAGACATTGATCTCCACTTTCTAAAAACTTCACTAGACAAGATGCCTTATGACTATTTTTAATATTTGTCTAAAATGTAAACCATGGTTCAGAGAGGTCAAACAACTTGCCTAAGTTCACACAGCTAGTTAGCTGTTGAGAGGAGTTTCAAACCCATAACATGAGACTCCAGAACCTTTGCTCCTGTACCATAGCCATCACTGTAGTAGTCTTGGCGTGAAGCTTTCCTGAAACCAGGCAGCTAAGTACACACTTGACAATTTGATTTGTAGTTTATCCAGGAACAGCAAAATGTTATGAGAACTAGGGTTTTGTCCATTTCTGGCTCATTCCTACTCCAAGATAACATTCTGCCTTTTATTTCAATGAATAATGCTGGTGAGCATACATATAAGTTCAAAGCTGTAATTCACATCAGCCTTACCTCCTCTTCAGAGGGCACTAAAAATTGCTAGGCATCCCAGTTCACTTCTGAGACTACACATTATATTTCCATTTTCTATAAAAATATTGAGACATGCACAGATACCAAACCAAAAGAGGTTGTTATATTCCATTTTCTAAAATTATAGCAAAGAGAGTGAGTTTTCTCCCTATGGATACCGCATTGTCTGCGTTTATTTTTTTTTTCTTTTTTTTTAGTGTCATTTTGGCTTAGAGAAACTAGTTATCTTTCACAATAGATTTCCTCTGGTGGTAGAATACTTTGCTCTCCAGGTGTTGATAAGTTGGTTGTTATCCTTATTATAGAAATAAAAAAGGAACCGTGTGATGAAATGACACATAATAGCCTGGTCGATTTGGAAACAGAATTTTGAATGGTGCATCAACATCAGGGCCTGTATTCTGGGAATTGTCATGATATCAGTTATTACTCTGAATCATAAGATAAATTTTGTCTCCTTATAGAATTTGAATATTTCACTATATACACACATATACATAATAAAACTTTGACCGCAGAAATTGAATAGCTGATAGATATACACATCTAATACAAAAAAGATTTTGTAGGCATTTACATTTTCTTTATATCTAAATTTCTTTTTATATCTGCCTTTGAGTGAAGGGAAAAGGAGGAGAGAGTGTAGAAGAGAGAAAGCACGTTCTTCTGAGCACTTTCTTATACTACTAGAGTCAGAGTTATTTTTTTTTTTTTTGAGAGTAAGGACAATGGAAGGTTTAATTGACACATATAATTGGCATTGCTAATACTATAGATATTTGGTTTGTGGATAAAAATGTGAACATCTATACACCAGTGCCATTTGATTCCCTCTCTGCTTCCTTCTATTAATCAGTTGCAAAATTTCAGTATTTTCATCTCCCTTTTGGAGCATCTTTCTCTCCACCTCATCTTATTTCTGATGAGAATCAAGCAGCACATCTTTCTTCAGGGAAAAAGTCATATCTATTTCAAAGTCCTCTCAAGGCATAACCTTGCTCTGGACCTTGCACATATAACAATAAAAGTTTTCTTTGAAGAAGCAAATTTCCATCAAGTAGTTCTTTTCTTAAGCATCTTTTTATTTCCTTATTGACATATAAAAATCACACGTTTATTATGTATAACATGTTAATTTGAAATATATATACACCATGGAATGGCTAAATTGAGCTAATTAACATGCATATCTCACATACTTTTTCTGTGATAATAACAACTGAAATCTACTCTCAACAATTTTCAAGAATACAGTAAATGGTTGCTAACTAGTAATACAATAGCTCACTTGAACTCATTCCTCATAACTGGGATTTCATATCCTTTGACCAATATCTTCCTGCCCACTGCCCCCTTTTATGAAATTTTTTTCCCTTTTAAAATTTTGTTTTATGTACAAAATAGTTAGCATTGTTTTTTTCATCATATTGCTGGCTTAAATAATCCATTCAAGGAAGATACTGAAGTCCAAGTTTGTGATCAGACTGAAATCAGTGTTAGAGACTGATTAAAAACAAGTAAGCTGAATAAGACATCTAACATGCCCCTCTACCTTCTGTAGACAATTAAGATCTGCTGTGATCAGTCTTCTCCTAATTTTCTCACTTTCTTGATAGGAACCCCAACTTAGTCTAGAATTTCCCAACTTGTATCTCACTAGGCCTTCCACCAAAACAGTAAAGGTGAAAAAGACTGGATTAAACACGTTTTATATGGCGTAGGACTTTTCAAAGCCTTTATTTTGCAAATTTGCTATGCAAATTTGGGGCATAGCATGGTGTGTTTCTTGAATTCCTTTGACAATTGAACACTCTCCTTATGCTCATACAATACCTCACAAACTGGCATGCCTATGGGAAATGCTTCTTTACTTGTTCTTGAAATAGTATGCACATCTCTCCCTCAGACTTTGCAGAACTGCTCTTACAGCAATATTCTCTCTGTATCCTGCCTTTTCCACCTATTTGGACAACTTTCTTGCTTTTTTGAGAAATTAAATTTTTGTTGTATTTTAGATTTGTGTTGATTTTTAAATAGACAAACTACATATTTTCAAGAATGAACAGATTTTGATACATTTAAGGATTTTCTTGGAGAAGAAGGATTTCTTTGCCAGAGATAGGAGAAAAAAAGGTAAGGTGTAGTATCATGGGAACTAAATAATAAATGTTTCTGTGGCTAAAATCCAACAAAAATATTGATAATGTTAAATCATACCCAATCACAATTAGGACCACATTAGAGTGGAAAATTTTCAGTCCTAACTGCAGTTGTCTTAGTTCTTTGTGCTGCTATAACAAAATGCTTTAGGCTAGGTGGCTTTATAAACAGCAAAAATTTATTCCCACAGTTCTAGAGCAGGGAAGTTGAAGATCAAGGAACTGTCAAGTGTAAAAGGATCTAAAGAATCTTAACAATACGTGGAAAAAATTGATACAATATTGTGGAAACAAATTTGGTAATAGGGATTGATTGAATATAATCAGATCCTATGGTCCAATAATTCCATTATAGGAAGTGTGTATACAGAAAAAAAAAACAGATATGTGCTCAGATTTATGACAAAGGCTATGTATCACAATATAATTCAAGTATTAAAATACTGGAACAAATCCAGATTCTAAAAGACATGTGTAATTAAGTTATGACATTGAAAACCTTTAAAATAAGGATATCTACCTCAATAAGTGGTTGTGAGAATTAAATGAACTAATGCATTTTAGATCGTCTATATCAGGACCAGTCACAGGAGACCCCTGGGAGATACTAAGTTCACTCCCCTTCTGCTCTGCCTTTCCTTCTCCCTTCCTTTGGGGAAGGACCAGCTGTCCTCCCACGGGAAGCAAGCAGGAAGCCAGATGTAGTGTGTGCTGCCACCTGGCGGACCACTATGTATTCACTGAGGCAGCCTGCTGGTATTTATTTTTTTAAACCTCAAGAAATCTCATAAACCTATTTGTTACAGACGCAGGATTTCTGCTGCCCTTGCCCTCTGCCGAATTGACTTGCTTTTTCTTCCTAATGCTGTTTTGTGGAATGTTTCCATTTGTGAGGCAGCTGAACTAGAACCAATTGCATTCTCTTGTCAAGAACCAGGAATAGAAAGACAAGCCAACACCCCTTAACCCACTCTTTGTAGAGCCTGGTGAGAAACGGACAGGACTTTGATTGTAAATGGACAGCCAAGGGGGCATTCTGTGGACTCCAGAGAGCAGAGCTTCTGCTTTCCCTGTTTTACATCTTTTTTTTTTTTTTTTTCCTGAATCTCTCACATAAAAGGAAAGAAGCAGCTTTATCTTCACCCAGGATAGAGGACAGAGGGAAAGATAAGAAGAATTCTGCAAACACTGTGCAGAATGAGGTTCTCCATTCTCCTTTTTTTTGGGGGAGGAGTAAGGACAAGATCAGGGTGTGTTTTAAATGTGTTGGTTAAAAACAAAAAAAAAAAGAAAAACTCTAAAAAAATTCCTGTTTGATTTTGATGAGATCCAATACCAGCTCCTTCAGTTACGTTTTACTTAATTATAACACAGTGCTTCTAAGTAATGCCAAAATGTTCTCAGACTCAGTGTTCTTGATCTTTGGGGAAATGTGGACAATCTTGGGTCAATGCTAATGTTTATGTCTGTTTTTTAGTAAATCTGAATCTGCTGAAGTTTATATACACACACACACACACACACATTTAGTTGTTGATAGACCTTTAGTTTATTTATTTATATGTGGTGCTGAGAATTGAACCCAGTGCCTCACACATGCCAGGCAAGTGTGTTACTGCTGAGCCACAGCCCCAACCCCAAGAATTTCCTGAATTTTCCAGCACTGTTGTGGGTCTCTTAGAAGGCAGATATGCCATGCAATATACCATTCAAGATGTGTATTGCCTCTTGAATACTATCTTGTGTAATGATGTCTCAGTGTGGATCCACTGAATTCATTTAAAAGTAAATTAAACTTCTTGTTGGGTTTGAGAAAAGCTAATCCACAAAGGACTGAAATCTTCTATTTTAATTGACTATTATAGCTTGAAAATACTTTTGTGGAGCAAAGATGAGAAAAGAATAATACAGGAAAAGAGACAGTTGGGTTATAGTAATGCAAAAATGTAGACACATTAACATATACAGAAACACATACCCACAATAGAAATATATTAAAATCCTCAGGCAAATGAACAGGATTTTAATTTTATGCCATATTCAGGTTATAAATATAGCACACACTTAATTAAAAAGCACAGTAAAAATAAACAAACAAAAATACCCCAAGAATATGTCACCCATAATTCCAAAACCCAAAGACAGCTTCTGTTTACATTTTAGAACATTTTATTCAAATAACAAAGGATTTTTATAAACACACAAGTATAATTAAAGCTCAGTATTTAAATGCAGAGAAAAAAAGTTTCTCGAAGTAATTTATTACAATACATGAAATGTTTGCATCCCTTTCAAAATTCCTATGTTGAAACATAATCCCTGGATTTGGAGGTAGGGCCTTTGGGAAGTGATTAGTTCCTAAGGGTGGAGCCCTTATGTAGTATATTAGTGTCCTTCTGAAGGAACTTTCAGAATGTGCCCTTCTTCCTTCTGCCACATGAGGTGTAGCAAGAAGACAACCGTCTATGCACCAGGAAAAAGACCTATGCCAGACATCAAATCTGCCAGCATCTTGAAGCATGCACTTTCCAATCCCCACAAATGTGAAAAAATTTCTTTCGTTTATAAGCCACCAATTCTGTGGTATTCCATTATAGCAACTTGAACTAAGACACTCATTTAAGCATGTTCTGCTTTCAACATCTTTTATAATTTCCCACATAGCTCATTTGGTTTCAAAATAAGATGGGTATATGAAGGAAAAAAGAGTATGTAATAGACTTTCTAGTAACTAGATTGGAGGGAAGGAAAAGATGTCTGATATTATGACATATTAAACTCAAACCATATTTAAATGGCCTTTAAGACTTATTTCTGCAGTCATTGTACTCCGTCTTTTGAAGTATTGACTTTAAGACCACCCTAGGATAAAAGACTGGACCAGTGCTGCTGTATTCAAGTAGGCTTTCTATTGCTAGATAGAAAATATCCTGGGATACCAGGATATTTTGCTTTAATTCATTAAATCCATTCATATACTTTCTTCAGATAAGTTGATTTCATTTGTTGGACAATTGAAATGAGAACAGATGAAGGGAAAGGGCTAGGAAGATCCTATAAACTGCTTTGATAACCTTGGATCTCCTGAAGTTCAGTTATGGTAAAGAATTGTTCCTTCTTTTCCTACTAGGGAATGAGAACAAATTCAGTAAGAGAAGCCCTGTGTAGTTGTAGAGATTGTTTCGATTCAGTACCACTCAACCATGGAGGTTACCCTAGGAGAGTGTGTACCTGGGCAGTCTGGGAGAGGGAGATTCCACTTCATTAGCAACAATTAAGAAAAACCATTTGGCTTGTGGAATTTAAGTTATTTTAGTTTCTTTATAACATTTTAATCTGGTAAGGTTTCCCATCCAAACCTAATTCCAAGAAAGGGGCATTTATAATGAAATTTGAACCACCTGAAAGTCAATAACTTCTCATGTCTACACTCCCAAGTTCGAATGCATGACACCATACAGAATGGTACACATCATAGGGATAGAAGACATATCTAGTCTGCTATCATATTTGCCCTTGGCTTGGAGAGGTCTAATTTTCTACCTTAATTTTCAAAAGATTCTTGGCCAGGCTATTTGACATCCCAAGATACCACTTAATAAATTTGAAATTATAAATTTTATATCTAGGAAACTTATTATCTGATACTTCTTTTGACACAGGGCTTATCAAAAGGCTGATCTGATTCAGGGATGCTTTCTCGGGATTGGTGAAGGGTCTGTTTAGCAGACATATTCCAATTCATGAATACAGTAAGAAAGCCTCTATGCATCTGTATCGGATCAATAAACCCATCTGACCTCCAAGAGTTATGGCACAGATAAAGTAAATTTCCAACCCTCTTTCAATAATTAGATCTCTGTACACTTATTATACTTCAACAAGGATGATTCCAAGACAGCAGTATTGAGCTTCAAGTCTGAAGTGGGAGATGTAATATAGTTAAAGGTGAAAAAAGCAGCCACAAGGCCACCACTCAGGGACTGGAGCACAGTTTGAGGTTATGTCATGAGTAGAACAAAGGGACACACACTGCAGGGTGTGGTCTGAAAGGGGTGGAAGAGTGTCAGACTCTTACCTTATGGGGCTTCACCAGGGGAGACTTCATAAATCAAATGACCTGGACAAAAAGAAACAAGGGATCTCCTCCTTTCCACAAGTGTGGAAGGAGGGATTTGTAAAGAGTCCTTGTTCAAAAGCCCTGCTGGCAATGACTGAGCATTTGAAAGCCTCCTCAAGAACTCCTGAACTCAGTGTGGAGCAGAGGCCAAGGTCAGAGCTGGCCTCCATGTGGATGTGTTGGTAGGACTCTCCTTGGCATCTCAGGAAGCAATAAAGTAATAATGGCCCCCAGTCCTCCCATGCCTATGTTCCAGGACTAGTGTCCAGCTTTCTGCCTAGTTGGGGGAAAAAGTCACCATTTTTCTACTTCATGTCTAAATTCAGACTAAAATTTAACCTTTAGCTCCAAATATGTTCTGACAAGACATTCTATCATTGCCAATCCATTGTTTCCCAGGGCGAGGGGCAGGGATCCTGTCCCTTACTTCCACTCCAGATTTAGCTGATTTGCTCTCAGAAGTCTCTCTGTTGTCTTCCCGAATGTTTAAAGTTCTGCTCTTTATGCTCAATCTATTTGTATGGAAAATTTATTTTTCTTCTTCTCAGTAATGCCCATCCCTCTCCCTAGTTTTTTCTAGGTAAACTGCTTGATAGCTAGCTTTCTGATCTCTTCTCCTTCAGAGATACCTGTGATATTGATCATTGCCTGGATTTCTTGGAACAAAAAAGTTAGAAGGAAATTCTCAGAGTAATTTCCCTCACCTCTTAAACCCACATGGCTTTGGGCTGTCTTTCAGAATCACTTTTTAGAATCATAAGTACAGAACCAAAGTATCATACCTTCCATATCAATCTGATTTCTAGTGAGAAACAGAAGAGTGGGCTAGAGAGGGAGAGAGGAGGCAGGGAGGGGGAAAGAGAGACAGAGAGATGTGAAGAAGGACGAGAAGGAGAGAGAGGAAAACAAAGAGAGAGATTAAGATTGGTTTCATTTTAAGGAATTGGCTAATGGGGTTATGGAGGCTTAGAAGTCCCAAAATCCATATTCAGGAAGCTGAAAAGCCAATGGTAAGAGTTCCTGACAGTGTTTGAGCCTAATGGCAGCAGACCAATGCTCCAAAGAACAAATTTCCCTTTATCCAGCTTTTGTTTTGTTTGTTTTTCTACTCAGGCCTCCAGTAGATTGGATGTGGCTTATCCACACGGAGAGGGCAATCTTCTTTGCTATGTCTATAGGTCCAAATATTAATCTCATTCAGATATACCTTCACAGGCACACCCAGAATAATATTCAACAAAATATCTTCATACCCCATGGCTCAATCAAGTTGATGCATGAAATTAACCATCACATCCAACCCCACCTCCAGTGCTAGGAACAGAAACCAGGGCCTGGTACATGCTAAGCATCAACTCTAGCACTGAGGTATACCTCAGCCCACATTCTCCCCTCTTTCACTTCAGATGGTAAAGAACACAGTTCATACTTTCATAATAGTTGTGCTTGGGGTCATCAATATGAATCTGATGCTCAGGAAAGAACTTTTAATGCTCAGCCTTGGAGAAGGGGTCCTAACATTGTTCTTTCAGTATCTTTGGTCTGTATTTGCTCCTGATACGTTCCCCAAGCATCCACTTACTTGTCCTATTAGATTCTTCCCTCACTCATCCCTGCCCTATCCCTCCATCCCTGCCCTATCCATGGCTCAGGCTTTTTCCTATCTTATTCGTTGCTGAAAACAAATTCCAAAATATATTATAATAGCTACATTAACAGCTATCTTCTCTTACCAAAGGCCATATTTTACATACATTAGTAAGATAAATCCTTACTACAACTTCATGAAGGATGATGATGCTTATTTTGTAAATATTGTGACCAAAAGTCTCAAGGATTAACAAACTTGCTCAGGGTCACAAAGCTATTAAATAAACAGTAACATCATCGTTCAAATCCACATATATCTGATGCCAAAGCTTGTACACATCGTAAGTGTGTACTGTGCTCCCTGTTCCTCACTTCTCCAGACTATTTCACAAAAGAGTGAATAGCTGGCTCAAATGGAAATTTTCATCTCAGATTCAGTCTGGTAGCTCTACATAGATCCAAATTCAGTGATTTTTTTCTCCAAGCACTGGCATAAACAGAAGGATTGAAAACTCCTATGTGACTTCTCTGTGAGCAATTAGGGGGCTGCATTCTGTAGCATCCATTCACTATTCACTATTCATCATCAGAAACTCTCAGAAACACTGAAGGTCATGATTGAAAACACAGTTATTTTAAGAGATGGCATTGTTCTCAAAAGCCACAGTAGGACCATTGCAGAATGGTTTAAGCTCAGTTCTATATTCAGAGATGAATTCTTTCAGCTTACTCACGCAGGTTTGTTAGTTGGGGTGTGAGTGGGAGGTGGTGAGATAAAAAGGGAGGGGCAGTATTCATTCTTATCCATCTCATGCTCACCTTCTGATAGTTGCTTATTTCCCCCATACTTTGCAAACTCTTTCAAATTCCTCATTTGAGCCTAACATCTCCATCCCATTTAATTTGTCATAGGGATATTTCTCAATAAGGGCAAACCTTTAAGGAAAATTGAAAAGACACTTGCAAAATGAAATGTAAAAGTCGTGTGATTTTTGTTGGGTCATATTTTCTTCTAAATTTATTGTAGGGAATATGTTAAAAGTATGCCCATCTGTCTCCTGGGATTTTTGTCTTACCTTCAAATACTTTCTCTACTTCTACAGATTCTCAAGAACAAAGTATGGGAGAGGGGAGCTACAATACAGAGAGATGATAGATGATGTGTTGTGGTAGATTGAACTATTGGTTTTAATCCTTTCTGCTCTGTACTAATAGACAATAACCCTTTTACTCTTTCTGGGCACCGTACTTTCGTACTTTCCACATTTTGACTTTGGACTTGCCCAAGTGATTTGTTTAGCAAATTGAATTTTAGCAGATGTGTCATGAGCAAAGCTTGTCTTTTTGCATTTGTACCATCATGAGAAAAATATGCCATCCCAGAATAAGGAGCAGCATGTGGATCAGACCTGAAAAGAACCCATACCCTAGATTTAAACCCAACCAAACCCAACATGGATCACTTGAATCCCAGCCTTGTGAAGAAGCAGTACAAGATCTACAGCAAATTTCAGTACCTGTTTCAAGAAATACATGCTCGTTTTCATAAGGCACTGAGGTTGATGGTGGCTTGTTTTACAACATTTTTGTGAAAAAGCTGACAGTTACATGAATAAAATCAAGAATAATCCCACAAAACAGTTATGACTATATGTAACTTCAGCTTCTACTAGACCTTACCAAGTCTAAATTTTACAACAACCATAAAAAAGCTAGGTAGGTGTTGTTGCACACAGTTTATTATGATTCAGAATGATTAAATAGGATGGTCCCATGTCTAGTCAGTTTTAGAGCCAAACCTCAATCTTAGATTTTCTAATAGAACTGCTATGCTCTGTTAAAAAAATAAATAAAAAAGAAAGAAAGAAAAAGAAAATATATATTTTTTCTTTTCCAAGGTAGTCCTTTACATTTGAAATTTTGTGTATTTCTAAAATGAGATGGAGAAAAGTTACAACCATACTTTAACACCTCCTGCATTCTCTAACTTAGGGCATGTTCAATGCTTGTTTTTTTTTATTCCAACATTCATATTCACTCTTGTAGATAAAGATGGTTTAGGATCCCTCTGACCATTTTACAGATAGGAAACTGTGGCTTGCCGCAGTCTGGCTGGGCACAATCAGGAGCCACTTGTCAAAAGAAACTAACTTTATTTTTAGAACCACACACGACAAACAAAATAGTCTCTCAGGAAAAACCCTCAGAGCCTCAACTGCCACCACCGGCTTTCCACAAGCCTCTCTCTCCCCCACAAGCTTCTCTCCACCTCCCACAATCCTCCTGCTCTTGAGGCCGATTGGCTGGGTCACGTGGGCGGAGCCAAAAAAGTCCCCCAATGAGCAGCTCCGAGGTCTGAAAGGGCAGGGAAACAGTCCAATGAGCATCACCGCAGAGGAGCCAATCAGCTAGATGTTGCTGGGGCCGAGGAGCCAATCAGCTAGATGTTGCTGGGGCCGCTGTGAGCCAATCATCAGCCAGCAGCTGGAAGTTTGCTGGCAGCTGGAAGTTTGCTGGGGCCCCTTTGGCTGTGGCTCTCAACATCTCCCCCTCTCTGTTTAAACAACAAGCATGTGGCTTAGGGACCGTGCCTGTTAGGCAGTCCAATTCAACATATGGTCCTTACCCGTCATCGGATGAACTGACCTCTAGGCGTCAGCCTCCTGTCTTAGGTTGGTACCACTGCAATTGGATCATACCCGTCACTGACTACCGGTCCAGCATACAGCCATACCTGTGGATAGGCCTTTGCACCTGTGGGGGGGTGAGGTTCTTTGCCTCACCTCTGTTGGCCCCCAAATTTTAGACCATCACTAGTAGAGGAGGATGCAAAATGCCATGACATTAAGCCAATTGAGGGCTCCTTTGAAAAATTGTACCACCGGTGACATCATCAGCAAAAATACCCCAACACTACCATAAGTCGCTGCACCAACAGATAGTTCACAATGCATACAGGTGAGCTCACAATGTGTCCAGGCAAGTTCTGCAAGCAGTTCAGTGATGGCTATTGTAGAAGCTGTAGATTGGTTTTATCTTTGACTTCACCAGCACTGGGATGAAAATAGGAATTCTGGCAATAATGGCTAAAGAAAAAATTATGTAACATTCCAGAAGGCACTAAAAGAAAACAATTTTCTTAACAATTTACATTGTCTTCACCGGCACTGGGATGAAGATAGGAATTCTGGCAATAATGGCTAAAGAAAAAATTATGTAACACTACAGAAGGCACTAAAAGAAAACAATTTTCTTAACAATTTACATTGTCTTCACCGGCACTGGGATGAAGATAGGAATTCTGGCAATAATGGCTAAAGAAAAAATTATGTAACATTACAGAAGGCACTAAAAGAAAACAATTTTCTTAACAATTTACATTGTCTTCACCGGCACTGGGATGAAGATAGGAATTCTGGCAATAATGGCTAAAGAAAAAATTATGTAACATTACAGAAGGCACTAAAAGAAAACAATTTTCTTAACAATTTACATTGTCTTTAAGAGAATTATTAAATATAATGAAAAGGAAAGGTGAAAGTAAACAAACAGATCTGTTAACCTTCTTTTTTGTTTACATATTAAAACAATCCTCAACAGTTGTTTACCCAATTTAAATTAAACCATATAAATCACGTGAAAAAAAAAAATATTTGGATCCATTTTATCATGAGCGCTCATCATATATGATATATGGACATACGTACATTCAAACATATAACACAAAACACAAGTGTGCACACATAATATAATACATACAACACATAACAATATAGTAAAGGCCTTATAACTTTTTACAGGTGAAATCTCCATTGCAATGTTTAAAAACTCTATAGTCAAAAAATAGAACTGATCAGCAAAACATTAACCTAGGTCTGTATGAGCTCAAAAAACAAAATAGAACTTCATGATATGGCAAAGGGCAATAATAAAATAGATATTGAAAAAAGCATCCTGGTTCTGTTGCAGATGTAAGAATAGCCAAACTGGAGTTTTGGATATCAGTTGTTATGGATTTGAGCCAAATCATCTTCTTTTTGGTCTGTAGAAATCGCTTTAGTTAATCTTTCTGGAATCCAAATCGGCTGCTGTTCTCCCTGTGGAAACACATAAACAGACCCCCGACTCCAGACAATCACTGGGTCAGGACCTTGGTTAATCTCTCTGGAATCCAAATCGGCTGCTGTTCTCCCTGTGGAAACACACAAACAGACCCCCGACTCCAGACAATTACTGGGTCAGGACCTTTCCATTGTCCTGTTAGAATATCCTTCCAAAGTACCTTGGGCTTATGTACATTTTTTGGACACATATGCCTTTCCGCAGCACTAAGTCCTGATGAATCCAAATTTAAAAAGTTTAGAGTAAAAAGGGTTATTTTAAGTTTATCTTTGGGGAATATATACCCCTTCCCAATTCCTTCTTTTTGCTTTAATAAGTACATTTTAATAGTTTGATGAGCTCTTTCAACTATGCCTTGTCCCTGTGGATTGTATGGGATTCCTGTTATATGAGTTCCCCGTACGGGCCACCAATTGCCGCAGTCTGGCTGGGCACAATCAGGAGCCACTTGTCAAAAGAAACTAACTTTATTTTTAGAACCACACACGACAAACAAAATAGTCTCTCAGGAAAAACCCTCAGAGCCTCAACTGCCACCACCGGCTTTCCACAAGCCTCTCTCTCCCCCACAAGCTTCTCTCCACCTCCCACAATCCTCCTGCTCTTGAGGCCGATTGGCTGGGTCACGTGGGCGGAGCCAAAAAAGTCCCCCAATGAGCAGCTCCGAGGTCTGAAAGGGCAGGGAAACAGTCCAATGAGCATCACCGCAGAGGAGCCAATCAGCTAGATGTTGCTGGGGCCGAGGAGCCAATCAGCTAGATGTTGCTGGGGCCGCTGTGAGCCAATCATCAGCCAGCAGTGGCTCACCAGATGGCGCTAATGTTCCCCTCAGCTTGACTAAGCATTAAACTTGAGGCCCCAGGCCTCCCTGTTCTTAGAGCACTTACTTTAGAAAATTACAGTTGTGAATTATTTCTTTATCTCATTGAGATATCAAGTTCATCCCAAACTGTTTCCAGTTTTAAAACCCAGGGGGAAAAAAATCTTTCTCAAAGACTTGGAAATCATCCCTTTTCAACGGAGTCATCAAGAAAGATAGTGCACCTCTGTTGCAGTCTCTGTGGGGAAGTCAGACACCATCGGCTTCTCACCTCCACCGTTCTTCCCTCTGAAGCCACCCAGTAATTTTCCACCAGCTGTTGACCCCTATTGCAATAGTTTTGAATAATGTCTTCCTTGCCTGTTCAGCTCCATCCGGTGAAGTTTTCCTTTGATATGAATCAAGGAGTGATTCATATAAGAACAGTCAGTAAGTGATTGCCAGGGCTTAGACTCAAATTTGCAGTCACTGGCTACAAATCTAATACTTTCTTTTATGGCCTCACTTCCACTCATACTCATTTGCTATTGATATTTATGCCTCTTTCTTTTTCTCTCTGGTCTAAACATCAGAGGGTTTTGTTTGTGAAGTTCTCATTATTTTTATTCAGCTTGCAAAACTGAACCAATGAGCCTGGTGGTCCAGAGCTTCAGTCATTAATTGTATAAGAGAGATATGGCTTCAGGCCCTTAGAGGCTGTTAAGGTGTCTCAGAGGATTGTTTAGTTTAATACTCTTGAAAATGCCCAAAGCCTTTCATTTAAAGCAACAGTTTGGGCTCTGAGATATTTTTAATTAAAAGTGCATGATCTGAAGCCTCAGCCTTTGGCCTCTTATTTATCATGAAATTCTCTGCAGTTATTGCAGCAGTGGTCACTAGAATAAATTTTTCTCCTTTCCTCCACAGGATGGCAGTATAAGTTAATGTTAAACCTCGCCATACACTGCCTTTCAAAATCCCAGAGTGGGGTTTTGTTCAGAATTGGCCACTGAACTCTATTTCCCATGTGCCCACAGCCTCCTATAACTCCAGTCCTACACATTTCTCACTTCACCCTTTAGCGAGCCAAACAAAGGGAGTCCGTTCAGTTCAAAAAGGATGTCGATGAATGAAAACCCATACAATACAACAGTTTCATTATAAAAGACCCCCAGACGGGAGGTCAGAGTCCAGCTGCCCACAAAACCACATGCGACTAACTCCTAGTTCAGGGTTGCTGAGTAGTTGCATATAAATAGCAGCAGCGGTCAGTTACACATTGTCAGCAATCTTGACCTAATCACTGTCAATCAATAAAGTCGTTGAAGTATAATAGCCTCATTGGCAGTGGACTGGCACATGTCCAGCCTAGAAAGAAATAATCTTCATGAGTAGTTAGACTGTAATTATTTAATCAGAGAATGGTGGTCTCAAACAGATCCACTATCAAAAGAAATGACTACAAAGCCATGCTTGAAACATCTTTCCTGTACTACAGAAAAATGAAGGAGACAAATCAAATCTTTCCAAATTTTGGAAAATTGGATATGGCTTAAAGACTCTAAATAAAAAGTGAAGAACAAGGATATTCCATGAACAAATAATTAGAATAGCATTACTACCTAAGAGATTTTGCTCTTTCTTCTTATCTCTTTAAGTAGATGATCTTCTAAAGTACACATAGATCAAATATTACATTCTTTAGAGGAAAGCATCTACTCTTCCTTGTTTCTTCAATGCTTACAGTAATGTGGCTTTCAAAATTGAGTGTTAACCAAGAAAAAGGTAGGCTACAATAAAATATTTTCTAAGACTTTATTTGTTCTCTGTAGTAGAGACATCTTCTTTGATCATATGCCCCTTCCTTTAATGAAATTGTACTATAAATTATTTAACAATCAATGCCATCTTTTACCCTTCTTCATCTTCCCTAGTGCTTAGTCCAGGTTCATGACACTCCTTCCTTTCTAAATGTGCATTGATTAAATTCTTTCTAATGAACATAGCCTTGTATAGACAAGCTACTGGAGATCTCTACCTAAGTGGAAAACTAACATTTACAAGAGAAAACCTTATCAAGGCCAAACTAAATACCAGCACTCTGCAGAATCACATGGACAGATGTTTTCAACAACATAAAAAAATAATTATTGAAAAAAACTCCTAAGATTACTATGGAAAGACCTAGAAATGCACGCGCGCGCACACACACACACACACACACACACACACACACAGAGTAATGTTAAACTTTAGCTGTAGTCTTTCTTTCAGAAAATAGAGGAAAACCATCATGGTATTATATAATAGAAGCAATTTTCCAAACACTGCTTTCCAAATCTCACATGTGTGTGTTCATAGGCCTGAGAAAAATGATGTATTTTTTGAATGCAACTGGAGAGGTTTAACAAAGAAAGGCTTTTCTGGTCCCCATGGGGGGAAATCAGTGTTAGACTGTTAGCACACACATCTAAAAGTTCAATGAACTTCAGTTTGTTGCTATGCCAACCAGCAGAAGACCTGTCCAGATATGAATTGATCACACAAATAAAATCTCCCCAAAGATGATGCTTGTTTGGCTTAAGGGCATAGTCTTTGTAACAACCCTTGACAAATCATAGGTTTTTCGGCCTGGAGGATTTATTTGGACTACTATCCAAATTTCCTCAGTGTACTATTAAAATACCTTAATTTTTTTTTCCATAGGAAATTGAGTATTTGCTTCCCAGGGGAAATACCTTTCCTTTTCCTTTTTGTCTTTTACTCACGTATCAAAGTACTAAATAGAGAGAGCGGCATATAGTTCCTGATTATGAGAAAGAAAGAGTTGCTAGAACCAGAAATACAAATCTTGGGAAATGTTTTGTATTTTGTTATCATCTCGTGATACAAAGATGAGTATTATCTTCATTTCTTAGTGACACATCTCCTTCACCCTGCCATGGATGGGATCCCTAATCTATCTGTGTAGACGTCCCTGATGAGCATCTTTTGTAAAACTTTTTGTAGAGTTTGTTTTGAGCTATTGTGTGTTCCACATCCACAGAGTGAACTAATTGGAGACTAAATAAATAGTCATTTTGGGTAGCAAGGCAATTTCCATCAACTTCTCAGCAGCCGGAGGAGAGAACAAAAAGATGCTCTCATATTTTTCCTATGTACATCCCAATATTGTTCTCTTAAAAACTTTTGATTTTTTTTTTTTAATTGTGAGACCTCTCTTTAGGCATCTGGGGTGTGTCTAATCTTAGGAATTAAACTAAATTGACAAAAATATTCTGGAAATTATGATTGCAGATATTAGACATGTAGTTTGAATTGGCGCTTTAAAACATACCTACCAACACAAGCCCAAGAAACAGCCAGGAAGGATTCAGTTTGCTTGTTTTTGTGATATGATCTGTAGACATACTTGTGTAGTCTTCACTTCACCTTCTGTATCCACACTTTATATTAGCTAATCTTTCCTTTGACCTTTTTGGAAAAGCTTCTTTTGTTGGAATCAATAACAGGACCCAGTGAGATATAAAGTGCAGGTTACAGGTAGTAGGTACTTTAAATTTGAGTCTGCCAAAATTAAGATTAAGAAATGCATCTTTGACAACAGGCGTAAGGACTCTAAGATAAATTCTAGGGAAAGAATATTGACTATCTGAAATATTTTCAATGAAATTTATATTTAGCCAATGATAATAAGTAAACCAAAACTCCAAAGTGAATATGAACATCCCAGTGCTTTTTGGCTTTAATCTTGAAACTCACCTTTACTTTCCAGGTAAATAAGAAACAAAGGAGTACCTACCTTTATTTTGATTGTTGTTTGTTCTTGGTCACCTAAAGGATTATATATATCTTCAAAAATAAAATAATGAGACTTTTCTTCTTTGTTTCCTGTTTCACAAATAGTAATACAGAATCCTGCAGCCAGAACTGAAGTGATCCAAG
This sequence comes from Marmota monax, assembly GCF_021218885.2. NCBI lineage: Eukaryota > Metazoa > Chordata > Mammalia > Rodentia > Sciuridae > Marmota > Marmota monax. Next base: position 3,245,399 of record NW_026694339.1, read on the forward strand.
TTTATATTCCAATGGAAATTTATATTCCCTGGGACTTAGAAATACAGAAACTTCCTATTTTCTGTTTTTGAGTAATGTTTTAGATTCAAAGACTGATTTGAAGAGGAGGGAAAGATAAATATCTACATCAGATATTCACAGAGTTATATATTCTCATAAGGAACTTGATAAAATTGACAATTCTTAGCCGGCTCTCTCTGCTGTATTCTAAACTAGCATTGAGCCATTGAATGAGAGAAATCTGAGTTCAAAGCTGTAGTTCAAAAGTGTTCCCAAATAATATTCCAAGTGTTAAAAAAAAAAAAAAGATCTCCTTTGTGCTTGTTGAAGGAGTTGGTAGGAACCAATGGTGATCTGGTAGCAGTAGCCAAGACCAGGGCAGATGGATTCTGAGGTCATGTTCCTGAAAGTGCTAAAAAGCAGAGCTACGTGAAGATACTCCTCATGCAGTGTGGATGCTTTATATTATTTCCAATACCTCATGGGCTGGGATCGAGAAGCAAATTTCATAATTAAGTGTTATCTTTAAGAGAAAAAATGAGCATTCATTTATGTCATAATGCCCTTCACTTAGCCCCGTGGAATATGCTGGCAAGATGAAAAAGGAGATTTCATAAAAAATGTTATTTGAGTCTGGAAACATAAGGCTGGATAACACACCAAAACTTCAGAATAGGTGAAGGCTATTGGGGGGGTGGGGAGAGTTAAAGAGATAGCAGTCCCATTAACAGCCACTTTGGTTTCCCAACTGCTCTGTGAGAACTTATTTTAATAAGAGCAGCTTTGTTTTTACCTGTCTTCAATGGGATTCTATGAATCTCATTTGAAGAATCATATCTATTGAAAGAAAAAAAAAAGAATTGTCAACAGAAATCGGTTACACACTGGGGAGCTCTAAAAGAACGTTTGCATCTTGTTAAGTCAGTGAAATAATAACATGTGAATCTTCATGCTTTAATTTTCTACAATAGTTTATGTAGTATAGTCCTCACTCAACAATATCATGTCTCTTGGGAATCTATATAAATGCAAACTCTTGGACCTTACACCAGACCTATCTGAAGCAGAAGCTCTGAGGGTGAGGAGCAACAATTTGCATTTTAACAGGACCTAAGTTGATTCTGATGCGTTCAAGTTTAAGAACAACTTCCCTAGAACCTACTAGATTACCAAGTACATGGAATAAGGTAAAATGAAAAGAAAGAAGTGACCAGTGGAGGTTCTAAGGAAAATCTCCTCCAAGTATTGCAACTTAGTCTGCTCCAGTCCAAATTGTCAGCACAGAATACTAGTTTTCAGTGTCAGGGACAGAAAAAAAAGCCACCATCACTCCTATTTTTCAAGCCCCATAAATATGTCAAAATAAAGCACTACTCTAACAACTCAAAGCCACTGAATCACCCCATTCCGACCTAACCTCAGCCCCAAATTGTGTATTTAAAAATATATGGAGCTAATTAGGAGTCAATGATAACGTCTGCAACATATCGTAATTTCCTGGATGAACGCAATCCTGTATTTTTATTGTGTCTAAAGGGTTCATTTTTATAAAATAATCACTGCTTATAAATTCCACCAAATGATGCACACCTCAGAATAGTACTCAAGGAAGTTGTAGTCAGAGGGATGAGGTCAGGTGAGAGGACGTTGGTTGCTTTCCTAGAACCTGGCATCTGCCGAAGGGGCGGCCTTCCTGCAAGGATGACACATCTGTGGGAGATCATGCTGAGAGATAGATTCCCCAGGAGTTGCCTTTGGACTTGCTCAAGTCTAAACCTAGGCTCTTTTCGGCGTTTTATTCAATGATGTTTCGCCACTAGATGGCTCCAGAGTGTCTATCCTGCACATGATAGATAAGGGATTTGAAAATTGGAGTGTACTTTATGAGTTGTCCCTAACCATCTTCCTCCGCGATTGACTCCCACTCTACTAAAAGCTATGTCTCATTTTCTCTCCTCCATCTTCCAATAGCGGACTAGTGATGCTGTCAACAAGAGGGGGAAAAAAAAATAAGTCTCAGGTCAGCAGAGTGCTGTGTCTTCTCTACATTCCAAACTTTAAAGCCCAGCTTCAAGCAGGTGATATGTGTATGGGAAAAATGGGAAGCTACATTCTGTCCTTAGCTTTCATAGCATTTCTTAGCTTAGGTGGTTGGGTATTATTAGGAAATTCGACAGCACACAGAGAAGTTAATGTTCCCCAAGCCTTAACTCTTACTTAAGCAGGAAGCTTAATGATAAATTGTTAAGCATTATTTTTATTTTCATTTCGTTTTTAAAATCATTTTGTAGAGCTGTTGGTTAACTTTGAAATCCAAGGTTTTGTTTCTTTGCTCTGATGGAGAAGTTATCATTGTTATCATTTTGTTCTTAATCTGTGGAATGAACTCAGTTTCTTCTAGGCTCAGTTTTCTCTTCTAAATAAATCTGAGTTGATTGGTCTCTGAGATGGGCATTTTTAGCAAAATCTCCCAGTGTGATAATGCATTATTTCCCAAGTAGGTATTTGAGTCATATTTAAAGCAGCTGTAGAGTACAATTACTCCTTCTGTTAGACAGTTTTACATTATTATAACAAAAAATTCCTGAGATAGTCAACTCCAAAAAGAGTAAAGGTTTATTTTGGCTTTCAGTTTTAGAGGTTTTAGTCCATGACTGGTTAGTTCTATTGTTTTTTGTCCTTTTGGTGAGACAGTACATCAGGGCAGGGAGCATACTGCTGTAACCAGCTGCTCACCTCATGACAACTGAGAAGCAAAGAGAGACAGAAAAGCTTGAGTTCTCACTATCCCCTTCAAGGACACAACTTCAATCATCTAAGATCTCTTACTAGGCCCCTTCTCTTAAAGGCTCCACTAGAGCCAAGGGTTGGAGCTCAAACTTTACCACCTCTGGGGAGAGACTTATCCAAATTATAGCAACTCTCCAGATGCCTGGAGAAAGAGAACTTGGACAAGAAACAAAGACCTGACTTTAGAAGGAAGAGGGTTGAAAAATCATTGCATGTCAGAGGAGGTTTACCATGGCAAATCAAGCCATAAGTAATTTGAACACACTGTAATAATAAGCAGAGGAAGTCAGTCTGAAGAGAAGAGAATGAAATGTGTATAAAGAAAGTATATGGGAGGAATTTTAGACTCTGAAAGATTCATTTTAGGGATCTGAAAATTTTCCATTCCCTATGTGCCCTGCTTATATTTCCTTTGATCACATCCCACATGTGGTTCTCTGAGTCCTTTCAACCACTCCTTCCCTACCTTCTTACATTTTCCTTGAGATTGTTGTCAACGATTCCTGAACATGTTCTTTACTCCCAATGAACTAAAATCTAGAAGGCATCATTTATATGAGTCAACCCAACATACTAAATTCCTGATAGTTGAATTTATGCAATAGGGGTATTTCTAGATTAAAATAACACTAAAACTTGTTGTGAAAGAGAGTTTTCAAATTTTCCTTGTCTCTTAATGTTGAATTGATATGATTCACCTGTCACCAGGGAATCTCACCCCTTTCCCAACTTCTGCCTATGCCTTATGAAAAGAGAAGAAGTAACTAGCAATCATAAGTTATTAGTTAAGGTAAGAAGTAACAAGTAAAAATAAGAAGCAACTAATAACCATCATTTGTTGGTTCTTTATCACCATTATCTCTTGATAGGATGACCTGGATTCTTTTCGTTGCTACTTTCCACCCTCCCATAAGAATAAAAATTAAGCAGAAATTTTATTTTTTTACACTTATGTAAAACATCTTTCCCATACAAAAAAAATAAAATAACATCCTTAACATGGCCTTCAGACCCTTCTTCTGGGTTTAGCTCACATTTATAATCTCTTTGTAGACCCATGTTCCACTCTGTTCAGATTCCAGGACAAACCATTGTCCTTCCAATTTCTGTACCTTCAGATGTTCTTTTCCAACTTCTTTCTAACTCCCTCACTCATTGTCTTTTATCTCAAATGTTAATTCCTTAGTGAAGAAATTCACAAACTCATGCAAAAAAAATTCTTTTTTCATAGTGCATTGTTTTCTGCACACCACTTATCTCACTGTTAAGCATTTATTTCCTTGTGGGTTGTCATATATTTTCTGTTCAGACTGAATATTTTATACAAGCAGCAATTTTTTAGTGTTTTTGCTCACTATTGCATGCCCAGTTGCAGAAGTTTAGTGCATCTCAAATGAATGAATGAGTGAATGAATCTGAATACTTTATAAAAAAAAATCTTGAGCCCTGTAAACTATTCTGTGGAGATTTTCTGTTGTTCTGCTTGATAATTCAATTTAATTTTCCTTTATGCATATTTATCCTTTTTTGAGAATGAGAGGCAGTACCATGTGTCTAGTTAGCATTGTTTAGTTCTTGGAAAATCTTATATTCTGGAAACAAAGATAAAAACCCATTCAATTTGAAGAATGTTCTATTATATTCAACAATCTCAGGGACACATTCAGTTTTTGTGAATAGAAGAACATTTATATTTGAAAGATGACATGGGCATAAATACATGACAGAAATAGAATTGGAGGGTATAGGCAGAGGTGGTAGAAATTCTAGACTATTCCAAGCTCTTAGGGGACAATTAACCCTTATCAAGTAAATTTAAATACATGTTTCATTCTTTCTACTTCTTGGATACTCTTGTATTTTTCCAGTAACTACCATAATAAAATATGACCACTAGAAGGATTTCAAAGCATGTGAAAAGCAGAATAGTTATTGCTGGTTTATAAGAATTAAAAATAAATATTTCCACTACATTTCTTTGTGGGTATGAAAAACTTCAAACACATTCAAACAGCCTTTAAAAAACTGGAGGAAAAAAAAGCTGGGTGTGGTGGCCATGTCTGTAATCCCAATGACTCTGGAGGCCAAGGCAGGAGGATGGTGAGTTCAAAGCCCGCCTCAGCAAAAGTGAAGTGCTAAACAACTCAGTGAGACGCTGTCTCTAAATAAAATACAAAATAGGGCTGTGGATGTGGCTCAGTGGTCATGTGCCCTGAGTTCAATCCCCAATACTGCCCCCCACACACACAAAAAAAGAACAGAAAAGAAAAGAAAAATTGGGAAAAAAAGACATGGACAAGGGGGAGGAAGCTTCTTGGCTGTTGTGGTACACAGCTTTGAATTGCTGTGACCAATATATCTGACAAGGAAAATTTAAAGGAGAAAAATGTATATTCGCTCATGGTTTCAGAAGTTCAGTACAAGGCCAGTTTACTCTGGGCTCAAGGTGAGACACAATATCATGGTGGAAGGGAGTGGCAGAGGAAAGCATGTCAGGATATGGCAGCCAGAGAGCAGAAAGAACTTGAGTGCAAGGAGTTACAGATAATATAATTTTCAAAGGCATTCCCCTGCCCTCCGGTGACCCGCTTCCTCCAGCCATACCTGCCTACAGTTAACACCCATTAATCCATTCAAACTATTAATCAATCAAATGGATTAACCCACTGATTAAGTTACCCTTCTCATAATCATTTCACCTCTGAATCTTCCTTCCTTGTCTTAAGAACACATGAGCCTTTGGGGGTCACCTCATTCAAACTATAACATTCTGCTATCGAATGATCTTTCCTGATTGGATCATATATAATTTAGCCAGTTAAGAAAAAAACAAATCTCAATTTATTTTTCATGCTATTTTCTCTTTATTCTATTTTGACTTACTGAAATTTATTTGTGATTATCAGCAAAAATTATATGTCTGCAAATATTTATTCCCCTGACTATTTTCAATATTCAAATTTCACCTAAAAATTCTCATTCTTTCCCATTATTTAATTTGTTTTCATTTGTTCGTGTGTTTGTTTGTTTCAGTCTCAAAAGTGAATACCATTTCTGGGCTTATGGGTATTGCTGGATGCCTGTCCTCCTTTTGGGAAATTCCTGTCTTTTGATCAGGTTCAACAAGTTAGGTCTTCACTTTTCATGCAACCTTTCAGGACATTTGGCATTTATAATGCTAGATTGAACTTTATGATAGCATGTAAAGCTTCTGTGACCATTTCACCTACAAACATGGCCACTTCATGTGCTTTGACTTAATTTTAAAATAGCTAATATTTATCAATTTTTATATTTCAAGTATTTATATATGTACTTTGTATAAATCATTTTGTTTAAACTTCCATTTCAGTGAGATGCAGCAGCATATACTCAAGCCTGTAATCAATCTCAGTGACTTGTGAGGCTGAGTCAGGAGGATGGCAAGTTTGAAGCTAGCCTCAGCAACTTAGTGAGACCCTGTCTCGAAATAAAATAAAAAAGGGATAGGAATATAGCTTGGTGTTAGAGTTCTCTAGGCATCAATCTCCAGGGCAAGAAAAATTAATTAATTAATGGAAATAATCTTTCATTTCACAAACTAGAAAATTAAATAACATAGAAGTTAATATAAATGTCCCATAATGAAATCATATTAAATAGAGAAGCTGGGATCTAAACCCATGTCTGCTTCAGTCCATAACCCAAGTAATTAAGCACTACATTTTCCCTTAAGGGTATTGTCTTATTTGATCTTTTCTTGTCACTTTTAGAATATCATTATTGAATACTCATTTTAGGGACAGCTATCATTAATTCAGAAAAAAATGATAATTTCATATATCTCCATGGTTCATATGCCCCAAACTAAATATAACATACTTTTAAGGAGGTTTACTCTGAAAAACATACAGATGTTCCTAAGTATGTGAACAACATATTGCATTTTTCAGTTTTCATTGGAATAGTTTGTCATTTCGTAGACAAGATATTTCCATGTCTTCCTAAAGCAATATTTTCCCCCCTAGGAGCACAATGACCTGCAGATTCTGGAAATAGGGTTCAATCCCTAATAACAAAAGGCACTTTGACTCTCCCTAGTTTGCATTAAAGGAGAATATAAATGTCTGAGGAAAATAACCATTCATGCCAGATCACTGGCCCCCACAAATTATCCTAGAAATAAATCTGCTCTTTCTGTCTCCTATAACTTCTTTTTTAGAAGTCTTTAAAAGTCATTTTCAATCACCGAGAATGGGGTCTATATGTGGCTTTAATAAAATTCTTTTTAAAATGTGGAAACTGTATGTTCAAAACCCAAATCAAATGTGCTTTGTGAGCTTTATAATATGGGATTGTACAGCCATCTGGCCCCCAGGCTATCTCTGCATATAAGACATTAATAACATTTTTAATTTAAGTAATAGATAAATCTGTTTCAAGTGCCTCAGCATCCACTCCCAACATTGCCTGCAGATCTGTTGATCCTAAATAATATTTTCAAGCTGTGGTAAGGTTATTGGTGTTCTGAAGCAATCTGGAAATACCAAGTTCTTATGCCAGGAAATGGGTCAAACTGTAATCTCTTCATGTTACTGTTTTGATTTCAGAAATAGAATAGCTCTGTCCTTCACACATCAGGAGCCTGTATATTTTACCCTTTTCATGGATCTGATTACAGCTGCCATTCTGTGATTTCAATGAAAACTTTATTAAATATCTACTTTTTAATTAACCTCTCTGGCACCAGAACTTCTTCCCCAACCCCAATACATTTTTTGGTTTCTCAGAACAGTTTCACTTTTCTCCTTAAATAGTCATTCTGCAATTTTCTATCTTTTAATTTTTACAAACTAGTACTGTAGTCGTTCAGCCTAGAGATGCTAGCAGCATGTACTTTAGAGTCAGAGATACCAGCTTTTAGATCTAAACTCTGCCACTGTGCAACCCTAGGCAAGCTCCTCTCTACATCCTGATGTCCTCACTGGTGAAGTGGAGACTTCATGGAGCTCTGATGAGGATTTTACTACTTATGCAGCATCAAGTGCCTTGAGTACCCAACCCACAGGTACATGCTCTGGATGCCACCTCCTTCCCTTTATCTTCTGTCTGTGCATGTGTGATCATAAAGAAATAGACAAAACAATTCTTTTCTTTCATTCCCATAGTCTCTGTTTTATCTTCTCCTTAGATAGAAGTTGTTATTTCTTTAGTCACTTACAAATTTTTAATAGATAATAATTGTATATATTTATGGGGTACAATGTGATATCTTGATCTATTTATACATTATAGAAAGTTTAAATCAAGCCAATTAACATATCTATCACCTCAACTATTTGGCACTTTCTTCTGTGGTGACAGCCTTCAAGATCTACTTGTACCAGTTTGAAATGCATTATCTATATTCAGGAGACTGTGAAAATCAGATCACTAAAACTTATTCTTCTTATCTAATTACATCTTGGTTCCCCTTGACCAACACCTGCCCCCCACACTTTCCTTATCACACACCTCAGCTCCTATCTCCAGTAGTCACCATACTACTCTTTGCCTTTATGAATTCAACTTTTTTTAGATACCACTTGTAAAATCATGCAGCATTTGTTTGTCTGTGTCTGGCTTATTTCACTTAACTGAATGTTCTCCAGATTTATCCATGTTACAAATGACAGAATTTCCTCCTTTTAAAAGGCTGAATTTGGGGCTGGGATGTGGCTCAAGCGGTAGCGCGCTTGCCTGGCATGCATGCGGCCCAGGTTCGATCCTCAGCACCACATACAAACAAAGATGTTGTGTCCGCCAAATACTAAAAAATAAATATTCAAAAAATTCTCTCTCTCTACCTCTATTTCTCACTCTCTCTTTTAAAAAAAAAGGCTGAATTGTATTCCATGGTATATATGTACTGCATTTTCTTTATCCATTCATCTCTTGATGGACACAGGTTGCTTATCTTTCCTATTGTGAATAGTTTCAATAAACATGAGAGAACTGATGTATCATCAATATACTGATTTCTATTCCTTTGGATTTATACCCTGGATCATATGGTAGTTCTATATTTAGTGTTTTGAGGAATGATCATACTATTTTCCCAAATAGCTATACTGATTTACATTTCTACCTACAGAGTATAAGGGTTTCCTTTTTTCATATTCTCATTGATTCCAGCTATCTTATATCTTTTCGATAATAGTTGTTCTTTGTTTTTGATAATAGTTGTTAATTGTTTCATTTAAGAATTGTACAAAGTCCAGTTTGCCTTATTGCATTTATTAAAGATACAGATGTTTCTTTCTCAGAGCATTCCTTAACAGTGGGCCAGCCATATACACCTACTCCATAAGCATTCCTATCATTTAATATCTGACAACATTTCTGATTTTCTCTTTGGCTTCTCTCTTTATGATATTGGTAGAGACTGACATTTGGGATCCAGAATTGAACATGGATGACAGTTATCTGGAAAAGGTGAATTAACTCTTTTGTCAACCAGCAAAATAAACCAACATTCCATTACTCATCTTGTTTTTTTTTTCTTTTAATAAATGGCATATTAAAATTTCTACCCACTATCTGGCTTTACATACACATGTCCAGATACCACAAGTGACTGGATTTTCTCATCAATCTGTGGTTTCAAATCATATTGTTCACCAGGTCCCATGATAAGCAATCAGGAAAAAATAAAAGGTAAATGAAACCTAAATTCTTGTTTTTAAAGAGCTTCAAATCTGGTAGAGAAAATGAGATACAGACTCTATTGAATAGAGAATGTGAGGATCTAAGATGGCAATCCAAGGAGGGGCTTGATGGTTCCGAAGGAAAGGTTACTTACTCTCAGTTGCAGAAAAAAATGGATGTTTCTGAAAAATGTTCTATATTTTTGGTATTTCAGATTGGCTTTGAAACATTATCTTAAAATGACTTAGAAGTAGTTCAAGAGTAGTGATCAGGTTGGAGCATTACCTGGAAGGGTATATACTTAGGTGAGACCCCTTGGGGTTATATTTGCACAGAAAGCTCATGCTACTTTATTTATATGATAGGCTGCTAGACAAGCCACTATAAGCTCAATGTTGCAGTAAGAAATAGAATGCAAGAGTACATAAATCTACAGAGTGAAAAATTCATTTGTGTCAATAAACATACCCTTGATTCTTGGCCTGGTCAATCCCCCAGACATGTATGCCACAAGTTGTCAGTGTGTGGTTTTAAGCTAATTTATCAAAAGACTTTTCATACTAATGAGTTAATTTATTACCTAAATTTCAGTGTGATATCTGCAAAAGAGAAAGTATTAGACACCATCATCTTCTTGCTTGTATTCTTGATTCTATGTTTTCTTTGAACCACTTATTTTTAGGCTGAATAGTATACTCTAGTACATGACCTCATTGAGTTTTAGTGTCTGATATCATTCTCCCAAACTGCACCAGCATTTGTGGTTTATCTCAGTTTAAAAGGTATATTTACTTGCACTCATTTATTTAATCAATAGATCTTATAGGCGGTTGTGTTTGGCTTGCTGGAATACCACTTGGTTTTGTGACTGCTTTTCAGCAGTGAGTTTTGAAGAAAATCATAGATAGCAGGAGCAGCATTGGTAAATAAAAAGTATATCATAATGGAGGCCACATTTGAATGGGTAGAGTGGAAGATAATGTTGGAAAGGAAGTTTTATACTAGGTCTTGAAGTCCACCTATCAGCAGAGAGAGGGAGAGGATGAACAAATTTGATGACCTTATCAAGAAGGAGTCTCTGAAAGATTATTAAATGCGTATGGAATAATATGGTTGGAATGAAGAGATTGGAATTGTGCTCTCAAACAACAATAACAACAACAACAAAAATAAAAACCTAGAACTAAAACATGGTTGGGAAGTAAAACAAGCAATAAAATCAGCTTGTATTCACTTGGTAAAGCATAAGCAATTTTATAATCAAATGAGAGATTCTCATGTTGTTCTCTGGACTAATTTTGTATTTATAACACACAATGAAATAAAATTTAGGGCTTCATAACAAAATTTTATTTTACTAAATAGCTGTCAGATATCAGCATTTATTTACAAAGTCAAATTATTTATGCACATACTGTACAAGAATCAGTAATTAAGTCTAAATGCTGAGACTTATTTTGATAGTTGTTTCCATGGTGTGGTGATATTTTTTTTCCATCTTCAGAACTGCCATTCTGTTAGGTGGGTTTAATTTTTTTGTGTGTGTGTTTATTTTTTTCCCCAACATGGATGACTTGTGAGCTGTTATGCATACGGTTTAATCAGTAAGTGAGATTGCAAGTATCAGGTTTGGTAATTGATGAGTTAATGACTGGTTTTCAAAGAGCCAACTCATTTCCAGGGAAGATTAGAAAAAAGTTATTGCTACTATTGTTCTGTAAACCCCTGATATAAGGTTTACAACAGGACAAAATTGAGAAACAGTTTTGGGGGGCTCAGTCGGTTGTATGCCTATCAGTTTGTGATGTGGATCCTGTGTTTGCTTCCAAAATGGAGCACAAGCCAGAGGATTTACCCTTGGATGAAGCACTGACTTAAAATATTAGTCATTACTCTTGAAGCTGCTATGTTCTGCTAATGGCTTATTTGAAAGGACTTTCCCTTTCTGTCTCTGTATTCATTAGGACCTGGAACAGTCCTGGAAAATAGTAGGCATTTATGAAATAAAGGCAGGCTTGAAAAAAGGTACCCCATGTCTTACAATCTTTAGGATTCTAGGAGAGGTACCTGCATGAAGGAAGAGCTCTGCAGACATAGCAAGTCTTTCTTATTCCTCAGACCTCATTACTCTACACCCATTCCCCTCTGAAATCAGAAAAAAATAGATCAAGCTTTGCATCAATGAATTGAAAAGGGTTTGGGGTTGTGGCTCAGCAGTAGAGCACTCACCTAGCACATACAAGGCACTGGGTTTGAGCCTCAGCACCACTTAAAAATAAATAAGTAAAATAAAGGTTTAAAAAAAAAGAAAGAAAAAGAAAATCCAGTTCCAGCTGGTCATGGGGTGGTAAAGATAAGAGAAATTGATCTTCTCTGAGCATCAATTTCTCTTATCTTTAAAATGAGGATAATAGCATTTTCAGAGTTGAGATAAACATCATATGAAATGAGCACATATTAAGAGCCTAGTTTCATGTCTTGAATTTAAAAGTACCTACTGGGTGATTCTATCTTAGTAGAACAAGGTTTAAGATCAAAATCTATGGGTGCCTGATTCCATCTTTCTTCTATTTCGGTCCATATGCAAAATTCACAGTTGGAAGATGGGCTCAAAGAGCCTTCTTTAGCCAAGGCAAACTTGAGCTTGTGCCAGGAAGGCTTTGGTATTTTCTTACATGTGCAAGCTTATGAACACTTTAATAATTATATAAAAAAAAGCACAGTGAAACAAATCTCCTCATATAGACTATTAGCTGATTTTCTTAGACCTAAAATATGTAAGTACTCTGATATCTTATCAAATCTTTGCTGTTTCTTTTTATGGATATTTAGAAATTTGTCTGGAGTGCCCTTCTACATAATTTTTGATGAGAAGAATCTCCTGCCATGCAGATTGAGAAGAGTTAGCACTGCCATTTGAAGACTGATGAAGTGATGCTATTACCCTGCATGGATAAAACCATTAGCAAAAACGTGGAGTATATTCTTCCCCCTGACAGGCTTGAGGGTGTGGTCTGTAATAAACTGGGGCAGCCTGGCAATGTTAGAAGAGCCAATGTACTAAATAATGCCTTCTTGTAGTCTCTCAAATCATTTGAGGATCTGTGCTGATCATACCTGCAGCCATTTCTTGATCTCTACACCTTCCCTGTGCACCATTAGTCTTCTAGGCATACAAGACTCATTGCCACTCCCATTTGTATATGGACAAAAGTCCACTCATTGCTGTTTACATGAATATAAAAGATATTAATATGATGATGTAAACCATTCTTACATTACTCATTCTCAGATAGCTCTATAGGAATAAGGGTGAGTGCATTCTTATTTTTGACACTGTAGGTACATTTATCTTGTGTTCAGATGCATGCTTTAGAAAATACAGCCTAGAACTCTGGGATAGGTGCTTTCTCACATAAAATTCAGTGAGTCCAGGGAAATCGCATCCATGATTTAGGTCTAAAAATACCAAGAGTAATAAGTATTCATTGAGCACAGTATTAAGCACCATATGAATTACCCATGTTTAATGCTCATAACAGTTCTATAAAGAACATTTTTTTCCCTCCATTTTCCAGGTGTGAAGGCCAGGCTTCAACACTCTTAAGTACATAATGAGTTGTATAGTGTATGCTTCAACCAAAGTCATTTGAATTCCAAAGCTCCACACTCCTCCTTGCTATGTTATAGTTCAGATTTCCATGAAGGATGGACACAGCATCAGTAGGCAGCCTATTCACTCCTGAGTCCATCCCCAATAGACAAACAACTAGAAAGATAACAAATGCATGGAGTTCTATTGTACAGGAGACTTCACAGCCAATGGTTTCAGTTATCTTGAGCTTGTTGGCTAGGCACATTCCCACAGCACCCTCCATTGCCTGAGAGCTATAGTAGAACTCCTCTCCAGCTGCAGAAAGGCAATTGATTATTTCTAAGCCAGACCCCTCATGTTAATCTCTTGTATAGGTATAATGCATGACAAAGGAGTTTGAATCATCCACAGTGCATCTGTAGAACTTGAGAAAACTTTGCCTCAATACAGGACAGATAAGCTGACCAGCATCCCTGATTAAAAGTGATTTCTTCTTTAATTGAAATGATCTCTATGAACAGCTGCCAGGTGAGTTGGGTGAATGCAGGTGGGAGGCAGCTAGGAAAATCTCCACAGCTGAGACCAGATTCATTTGTATTTATTTATTTATTATTTCTGCTTGAGTAGGGGGAAGAAAGGCAAACATAAATTGCAGAGTAATTTATTGACCCAATGAAAATGTCATGGAAACATTTCAGAATTGGACTGCGTGGGAAACAAACATGACCTTAGATTCAATATTCAGTTTCCATGTCGGCAAATGGCAGCTTTTTAAAAAACTTATAATCAGTAGAGGAGGAATATTAGTTTCACAAATCTTAAAATAAAAATTTCCAGAATGCTTAATTAAAGGAGAAGTTGAGTTACACATTTTCACTATGTTTCTTTTGATCAAGGAAAAGGTGTAGGTGTGTGTATGAGTGTGTGTGTGTGTGTGTGTGTGTGTACACATTTTCTTCCAGTGGGAAGTTTGCACCTTGATTGTCCTTAGCTCAAATGGGTAATGGAAGTATTGAACTACAGAAGACTGTAGAAATAATTTCCTCTGATCCTCTCATTTGATAGAAAAAAAAAAAAAACTGAGGTCCTCATTCCTCAGAGAAAGGAAGGAGTGTATTCACTTGCATAAAATTGTTTGTGAAACAAAGAGGAGTAAATATCACATAGATTGCATCAATCAAAATGATTTGTTCTGGGTCACCATGGTGACTTTACATGTGCCCTGGTTTTCTTGTTCTTCTTCAATTAACTTGCTGCTTGTAAATTATGCTGTCTTATTTCATCACAATCTCATTGTTTTTCCAGTCTCAAAAAGGACAAGTAACCACTCTGGATTAGTCGTGGTTTGTTTTTTATTTTCTTTTATATATTTGGGTTTTATATCTTTCTGTTACTATTTTTATCTTCTCAGGCTGATGATCTAATATGTCATTATTTTTGACGAAGTAAAAATACTAGAATAAGAACCATTTTAACCATTCAGTTAAAATTTGAATATGATTACAATTATAGTTAGTTAGCATTTGTTGATGGTTTATTATATCCTGGGCCTTGTATCAAATCTGATACACACACACACACACATACATACATATACACATACACACACACACATAGATCCTCATAGCAACTCTATAATGTATGTGTAATTGTTCTTTCCATTTTGTAGATAAGAAACTTACGACATAGGGAGTTTTGGTAATATGGCCCCATAACCATTTTTTTTAATGTTAGTTCAATTAATGAAGTCTGACTGCAGAGAATGCATTTTAATTGTGTTTTCTATTATTTCTACAGCATGACCTCATTTTGCAGAATGGGAAACTGATGTATAAATTAAGTGACTTTCCAAGACCACACAGCCAGGAAGCGGCAGGGCTGGGATATGGATCTGGTCTATCTTCTGCATTGATGCTGATAATCCTAAACTACCAAGAACAACAGATATTGTGAAAGAGCCAAGAAGAAAGCCTGCTAGATGCAAATTGGGACCTCCCAGGGAGTTTGTACTCTGAAAGCCTTTCTTCAGGTGAAGGTGTAGATCTGGCTTGGGTCCTAGATTTTGTCCGTGTACCACCATAGCTATTACTACAAGCTTAGAAGGCAATTGAACTCGAGACACAAATAGACTTCTGTCCAAAATAAGTTTATTTCATTTTAAAGGGCAAGGGATTTGGCATTTATTCCATCTTCATTTCATGGGAAGGCCCACAGTTACCTGCATTCACAGATTCTTTAGCCCCATGCCCATATTGGATTTGCATGGCTGCCTCCGTTAAGAGCCTGGAAATGTATGGGCTATTTTGACCGAGAAAACCTGCTCCTTAATTTCCCAGCCAGTTTTTCTATTTCTATTTACATAGGCCCAAGGCCTTCATGCCCAATCCCAGCTGTTCCAATCCAGGTGTGATTCTACACAACAGATGAAGCAGACACAACATTCCACATTTATCTTACCTCTATAGTTTCCAAGGAAACAGTACTGTGAGAATACTGACACTGAGTTTCAAATTCTGTATCAGTATAGGCCTAATGTTAACCTCATATACACAGGCACACCAAATCAATACTGGGCATTAGTAGATATACCAGTGAATAATGCCTATTTTTTTTTTTTGAACATCATCTCACAGTATCTAAGCTGAAGAAACCAATATATACATCAAATAATATGTAGCAGAGAATGTTTCTAATAAAATGATCCAGCTTATGAGTATTTTCACACAATATTATTTTCTCTTGTTGGATATAATAATTTAGAAGACCAAATTCCCTTGAAGATCATCTCTGGGAGACCAGGAAACCAGAATAAACAAATAACAAGGAAACATTCCCCTAATGAATAAATTTCACCAATTTTTAAAATCTAGTGAATTTCTTTTACATTCTATTTAGTCATTATTGGTCAATGCAATATATCCTATTTTCTGTACAAAAGTATTATTGGCAATCTATTACCCTTTAAATCTCTTACTTGTAAATATTGGTCACTTATTCATTTACTTAGCAAATTATTATTGGATTCCTTTGATAGTCTAGTCACTCTGTTAAACCTCAGAGATACACTGATTAGCAAAACTAATCAGGGCCCCTGCTGCCATGGGACTTGCTCTGTTGTGGGGAGCTGTACATTAAGAAAAAACCTAGATGTATAAAATTATTAAGGTTAAAGTGCTTTGAGAGAGGTTAGAGAGTGTATAAGAGCATCAAATAAAGGATGTAGATTTGTCAGGTTGGTCAAAGAAGGGTTCCTGAAGAATTGCTTCATCACCAGATGGTGGAAGGGGAAGTAGCAGACTCTAGGGAAGATACCAGAGAAAGAATTCCAGGCTTTGGAATAGAATATATAAAAGTCTTGTGGTAGAAAAGAAAATATGGTGCATTTTCTCAAAGTCTGTCATAAGAGTGTGTCATAATTTGCATATGCTGCTTCTAAGATTACGATGCATTTTACTTGCAATGTTTCATTCATCCAACATTTTTTTTTAATTGAGAAAATACTGTGCCAAGCACTGCATCAACATTTAAGGTACAATGATCAAAACAGACATGGTCCATTCCTTGAAAGTAATGGAATGTTTAAATGGAAAATCAAATATGATAATGGGAGCAGTTGGGACCATAGAAGTACAAAAAAAAATGGCATATAATCCAAAGTAAGAAAGTTAGGTAAGTCTCAAAAGAAGTGACTCTTCACTTGAGATGTGAAGGCAGAGTAAGGCCCCAAACCTCTTGCCTAGGTAGATTTTGTGATCAGTGTTCTTGCAGTTTACATTTTAGGCATACTTTTGATTTTATTTCTTCACTGAATATTTTTGCAAATGGTTAATTTTGTGAATTTAGTGTTGGTTTGAAAGCTTTAGGCTTCGCAAGCAATATCTTCTGAGTTTATCCTAAATATGCAATTTATAATTGGCCTACTTATTGAAATATGTATACATGTCAATATATCTATATATGCATATACATATCTATATAAGATTATATATACATATAAATATAGATAGATAGATAGAAATAGATATGGAAACAGATACAGACATAGAGAGATAGACATATTGTCAAAGACACATTTCAATCCACACAATGCATCATTGAAATAATTACATATAGTCATTTTATTTTGGAAATGTTGAGAGACTGCTGGTTAATGGTTGAGCCAAGACTCTTAGGCTTGGTCTGGTGTTTCAAATGCCTCATCTACAAAGGGGAAAGAGCAGTCCCCTTGGGGTAAAAAAATTGTCATCAATTGGGTCTTTCCTTTGAATTGCTTAGAAACTGAAGTTTCTAGCAGGGATGTTCGGAAGGATTTGCTGGAATCAACTTTGGTGAGATTTTCTTGGGAGAAATTTTACAGCATATTTAATCAGGCAACCAAGAAACAACAGCTGCTTGTGTATGAAGCATCAGTGAAGCTGCTAAGATTTATATAATCTTTAGTGTTCAACAGATTGCTAGCATTTATAGGACAGTCAATGTATGCCTATGCTCATATGCAGTCTTATTTGATACCTTTCTCACTGCCTCTGAGTAGAGGGGCTTCCTAAAAGGAAAATGCGTTGAAGAGAAATGGATTAAGAACTAGAGGGCAGAAGACTTGATGTGGGATTCCTGGAAATTCAGAAGAATAAATTTTACCCCACAGAAGGCAATGATAGCAGTTTCTACTTGCAATGACAAAAAAGTATGTATTCCATTTAGCCTATAGACAGGTTGACATTTATCACCATAGCTGCACAATCATTCCTCTCACATTACTCCTTGTGGCAAAAGCAGCTTAAAAATCTTTACATATTCCCGTGTTCAAATGATTATTAGCCACTTCATTAAAAAGCTGATGATTATCCAAGGTCATTTGTTCTACTATTTCTTACTAGAACAGCTAATAAATCCACACAGAGGAACTCAGAAGAAATTTCAGAAATTATTCAGGACACACTCTTCTTCACTTTAAAGAGGTATTTTTTTTTTGGGGGGGGCGGGTATCTGGATGTATTTGCTATAGTGATTTTTATTTTGAACAATATTTTGACTCTGGTTCTTGTGCTTTCTCCATCATTCCCCTCTCCTCAACTCTAAGCCCTTCAGTCTGACATGGAGAATCTCAAGAGGATTGTTTTCTGCCACTTTAATTTTACACTGATTTTCTAATGTAAGTCTCTCCTCATATAATCCACTGTCATTCCCACTTCTACAAGCTGGTTTTACGCAGTTTCCCTTTTCTTTTGTTGATAGTCCCTACCATCTCCATCAAGAACCAGGTAAAAAACTTCTTCCCAAGAATCACATGTAACCCTGAGTTAAAGGTGATAAGCACTTTTCCCCAAGTTTATAAAATATGTAGTCTGAATCAGCAGATAGGAGCTATAATTTCATAGTACATAATGGAGGCAGTATGTTAGGGTAGAAAGACCTGGTCTTTGAAGCACGAAAGTATAGATTTTAATATCACTTCTACTCTTTGCCTGTAGTGTACCCTGAAAAATGTATTAGTAAGGAAAGGCTCTGTTTTGTCTTAGTAAATAAACTCTCAGATCTCCATAATTTCATGCATGAAAGATTTATATCTTACTTGTACTAGGACCAATATGGATCAGCAGCTCTTGAGGGTCTGATGGTTCTTCCAAGCATTCACTCAGGGATGTAGGTTGCTTCCATTCATTGACTCTACCTTATCTGTATACAGCTTTCACCTTCATTCTGAAGATAAAATGGATAGAGATACAAGATGTAACTGTCTTGTTCAATGTCTAGTTTCATTTTAATATTCATTTCATTAGCCAGAACTGTTTGATAGCCCCCAGAATATCAAGGTACCTAAGAAATATATGCTAGGAAGAAGATGAGAACTGAATATTAGTGGGCACTAATGATCTTTATTATAAGTCATACAGATTTCCCAAGATATCCCTGATAGTTTCTGTGAGCATAAAATAAGATAATATAAAGTGCAAGTGTCTGGTGCATAAATTGTAAATGATCACCATTTCCTCCAACAGAGCTTCTTACTACCCAATATAGCTTCCTCATTGTTTCTTCTTGAACACAGGCCTGGCTGAAGATTGCAAAACAGAACAGCATAGTTCCCTGGCAGTACCCCTCTCATACCAAGACTTGATTGGGTCCCATCTTGTTTTCAAATTTTTATTGTTTCTTTCCAAACAATACCTATGTGATTTTTGAGATTCTTAACAACTGTCCTAACACCTGTATTCAGGGCAAAGTCACTTCTTAATATTGTGTGCAGAATTACCTATTCTCAGTTTTTTTTTCTTTGTTCTTTCTCCCAAACGTGGAAAACATAGTTATACGTGGGTTATTCTTTGGAAAAGATTTTGATGAAGAGTACCCTAATGTTCTAAATGAGCTATCTTCTCAATACAGCTACTAGATACATTCAACAATAAATGTGGTTCCATCTACAGGCATCTCTCTACATATTGATTTTCGTTCAATTTAAAAGCATAATAATAAAGGCATTGAAGGAAATTAAAAGTACAAAGAATTTGCCAAAAATCCTTTCACTTTAATATTAAATTTTAAAAAATTACTATAAATTTTATTATTCTTATTTTTCTTTCAGTCTCCATTCCTCAGAAGAAATGATCAGAAATGGTCTGTGACTGGTTCATAGAGGACCTAGGCTCAAAGAAAATTAGGAACACTGTACTTGTAATATCTCCTTTCCTTTCTTGGCATCTTTACTTTCTCCATTTTTTTTTTTTTTGGATCACACCTCCACAATCTTTTGAGAAGTCCTTCAGTTAGAGAAGGACTTGGAAATATCCAGCACTTCATGATCTTTATCTCTTTCCTCCTTTACTCGGTTATTTTACCTTTTTAATAATCTCTGAGCACATATGCTTCAGAAAAATGAAACACAGTGGGGAGAATCACAGCATCAAAGGGAAGTAGATTTGGGGTATTTTGCTGTTACAGTTTGACTGAACACAGCAGGCCATCGGGAGGTAGTCTTTCCTAGCTATGAAGGAGTATATGTCTCCATCTGGGCCAAAAGATAAGGACATTTCCATAGCTCAGATAAATTGCTTTGAGACTTTCCAGGGAAGACACTATAATCCAACAAAAGAAAAAAAAAAAGACATTACTACAGAAAGCGTAATGAGAGAAGCCTTCAGCATTTCTGCTGAATCAAGAGCTCCTAAGCTCAAAACATGTTAGTGATACATTCTTCAAGTTCGGAATGGCTGAAGGGTGACCAATGGGTCAAGGCCAGAGTCTGCCATCTCTTCCCTGTATCAACAAAGGCACTGAAGTTTATTTAACATTTTCCTCTGTGGGTGGACTTTTTTTCTTCAGAGTCTCAAAGAACAGAAAAGTTCTAGACAAATTATTTCTAAGTATGTCTCAGAAATCATGTTGTAGGCCAGTGAGTCTACAGTGGAATTTTCTGACTCTGACCTTCAAAATTGGCTTGTCTCATGGGATGGCTGTTCAGCCTTCTTTGTTGTCCAGACTTCCCGAAGAAGCAGTGTCTTATATACATATAGAAAATAAGAATCAGGTCCTTTACATGTAAACTCAGATTATGTAGGTCTCCAGGGAATATCCCTCTAAAGACTTCTGTCACACCCTAAGAGGTGTAGTCCTACTAGATTCCAGAGGTTTACATTGTCTGACAATTCCCTACCTGTCTTTCTGAACCCATTTACCACCACCTAAGCAACTCTTCATCTACTCTGGTCAAAGTGGCTTTTTCAGCCAAATGGCCCATTTGTCCTTGTTTCCTTGGGATTTCCCCAGAATTATCGCCAAAGCCTACTGCCCTGAGAATGCTCTCAGTCCTCAGCAAACCAAGATAGCTGCTCACCCTGCTTGCCAGAATTGCTAGAACATACCATCTTCCTCTGATCTTTGCACTTGTTATGCCTTCTGCCTGGAATGCTGTTTTCCCATATCTTTATGTGATATATGCTTTCATTTTTTTAAAACACTGCTGAAATTTTATTCCTTTCTACCAGAATATCTTAATAATTTTTTTCCTATTACTTCCCCCCCCCCACAAATCTATCCTTATCCTTCTTCTTCTGTTACTATTGGAAATGTTTTGTTTTCTGTTTATTTATTGTTGGTTTTCTCCATGTGAAAACAAGTCCTATGAGGTTAGAAACTTAATCTATTTTTCTTACCTCTGTATTCCTAGCACCTAGAAGAATGCTTTGATGTTACAAGGTTCTCAAAAATATAAGCTGAAAGAATTAGTGAATAAAAATTG
Source organism: Marmota monax (assembly GCF_021218885.2). Lineage (NCBI taxonomy): Eukaryota > Metazoa > Chordata > Mammalia > Rodentia > Sciuridae > Marmota > Marmota monax. The sequence goes on from NW_026694339.1 coordinate 3,266,686, forward strand.
AGGAGAAATATTTGCTATTTGATAACAAAAAAAATAATTTCTTGTGGCAAAGACTTTGTGGCAATTTGCTTTTTTAAGACTTTGTGCAAATTTGGACAATTTATATAATTTGCACCAAATTAGAAACTTGAAAGAACTGAGAATACTATCTTCCACAGAAATAACTGGCATAAATTCTTCAAAATCTTAGAGCATAAGCATTTAACCTATTTAACACGTGCAATTTTTTTTCAAACATTTTTTTCATGCCAGTAGAATGAATAACCTTCTTTTAATGGTATTTCTGAGATTAAAAATGACACTGGAGAAGCCATATAAGGCACCAATTTTGTATCCAGAGTTAGTCTTCCATTCTGAGTCATAGTTTGACCAATAATCAGAAAGAAAAAAAAATGTGATTATATGTAACTCACTGGGTGGAATGGCCTGGAGGAGACAGAGGGTTAGGAAGACAAACTTATATATAGATCTCATTGTTCTAAGTGTCTTGGCAAGTTTCCTTTAATCGCAAAGCTAGCCTCTTGATAAGTTGATTTTAAAGATGTGGTAATGGTGGTGATTAATCTCTTCCTCCTTGTGGTCCCACAGCACTTGGTGTGTGCCTTTATTAGAGGTCTTACCAATCTATCTTGAATAAGAGATACTTATGAGGGTCTTCCTCATCCAACAGATCATGCATCACAGAAAATGAACAGGCTGACTCTGACTCACTCTGGACTTTTTTTGTTTTTGTGTTGCTATAGCACTTAAAATTTGAGGTATAGGTACTCAGTAAATGTTGAAGAAATTGATGTGAACAATTGAAAACAAGAAGATAGAATAGTATCCATGTCAAAAAGAGGAACATACTTGTTATGTATAATGTTCTTATTTCTCATCTCATTTAGGAAAGTTTTTAAAGATCTCTTGAGCCCAATGGGTTTATAGATAATAGTCAAGGCAAGTAGCAAGGGAGACATGAAACATACAGTCTCAAAAGCCCTCACCTATTACACTGGGGTGTACAATGCATTTCCATTTTCCCACATTTTGACTATCCTTTGTCATGGCAATCTTTTAAGCTTTCTACTTGGTAGATGTATGAAATATATTATAGGTCTTTCACTTTGTTTTTCTCTGATGATATGTGAGATAAAGTGCCTTTTATTTTTTTTCTTTTTATATGAACTGTATTATTTTATATTTTGCCTTCTTGGAAATTTGCCTTTTTTCTTTCTACCAATTTGGAGAAATTCTTTGAGTATTGGATATTTATCCATAATTTTAATGGTGCTTTCACTAATCTATTTTATTTCATGTTCATTTTTAATGAGGGCCAAAATAATTTATTCCTTAACTTTCTATATTTTGTGCCTTTTTAAGGAAACTGTTCCCTACAATAAAATTTTAAAATATTTTATGCTTTTCACAATGCTTCAATAGCTAAGTTTTAGTTATGGGGGTCTATCAGAAATTCAATTGGCTCAATGTCTGAGTTACAGAGTCTTAATTGTGTTATTTTTCTAGTAAATAGCTAATTAAGTGAATGTGATTTATTTAACAGTCTCTCTTTTTCTAATTGATTGGACATGCTATGGATCTGGTCTATTCCAATACTAATTGTACTGTTTGTTGTTTTCTTTTTATCTTTGGTTGAATTGCATTGAATATATACATGCCTGAAATTTTTCATTTGAATTTGAAACACATTAACAAATTGTGTGAAATTACTTTTTAGAGCCAGGCACAGCAGTGCATGCGGATAATCCCAGCAACCTGGCAGGCTGAGGTAGGACAAGGTAGTACAAGGCCAGCCTGAGCAACTTAGTGAGGTCCTAAGCAACTTAGGGAGACCCTGTCTCAAAAATAAAACAAGAAAATAAAAGGACTGAGAATGTGGTTCAGTGGTAAAGTGCCTCTGGGTTCAACATACAGTATAAACAACACTTCTTATATTTTCATTAATATCCAGTAAAATCATCAGTTACTTTGGAGAATTTTATGTCTCTAATAATAATCTTGTTCATGAACTTGGTATACTACTCAATTTATTCATAAATATTTAGCTTGATACTTTTTAATGTAAGTCTTGGTCCTTTTATATTATGTATATTTTTAGGCATTTTTTCTATTTTTATTTATTGCATATAGGATCCCTTCCTGTTGCTGAGGTTCAGAGAAAGAAACTCCAGTGTTTGATGCTCTTATGTGCTGAAACAAAGGCAGCCTCCTGGTCTCTTCCACCTGAACTTTCCTCTCTCCCTGCCTCTTCTTCTTCTTTTTTTTTCCTAATCTTTTCCTTTTTTCCATTTCTGAAAGCACAAGAAGCAAGAAGAGCTTTCATTGACGATCCTCCAAAGAAGATCATACTTTTTTTTTTATCCTCTTACTGCAATTTCAGTAACCATGGATGATAAATTCATATCAGAAGAAGAGACTGAAAACCAACCCTGAACACAGAGCACAGAGAAACTTTGTTCCAGGATATTCTTTGTTCTCTGGTTTCATTGTTTTATATAAAATCATTGGCTACTCTTCTAAAATTGTCACCCCGTTTGTTTTTTTCTTTATAAAAGGAGCATTTAAACTTCAACCCTCTTTCCTCTTCTTTGAATTATATTCATCTTTTGTATGACTTCCGTTCTTGTATATGACAATAAAATTTGTATGCTTTTCCTCTTGCTAATATTTATCTGTCATCAATTCATTTCAGTAGGGCCAGTGTGGACCTTCAGATGGAAAGCTTGAACTTTTCTATACTGTCCAAGACTTTATTTTTAAAATTTGGTTACTGTTTGTACAGAGAAAAATGAGTTATAAAAAACAAGTTGAACATAAATTTGCTTTCTTATAGTATTTCTCATTAATTCAAAAAGATCTTTTTTGGCAACTGTGACATTGTGATTTATAATTATAAATGTTTTTGGTCTTCTTTCTTTTTCTAGACACATGGCTCCTAAATGCCTTTGGATTTTCCAAAGTGATAAGCATCTTTCTGGATGGTAATGAGATCACTGATGGTTGGAGGTCCTGGGCACCCTAAGCATAGGGGCTGGTTGCCTGGGGGAAACAACCACTAGAGTAAAGGATTGGATTTCTAGAAAGAGAAGATGGGCTAAAGATTGAGTTAATCACCAATGCCAATTTAATCAATCATGCATAAGTAATGAAACCTCCATTAAAAATAAAAGGTTTCAGAGAGTATCTGTGTTACTAAGTATGTAAAGGTGATAGGAGATACGCACCCTGAGAAGGCACAGAAGCTCTTTCCCCTCCCTCATTTTGCCTATAGATCTCTTCCTTCTGACCATTCATTTGTATGCTTTTATAGTAAATGGGTTAACATAAGTAGAGTGTTTTCTTGAATTCTATTAATGATTCTACAGAATAATGGAACCTGACTATAGGAGGAATCTACAATGCATTGCCAGTTGGTCAGAAGCATAAAAAAAATAAACTGGGACTTGAAGTTGGCATCCAAAGTGAGACTAAACCCTTTGCCTCTGGGTCTAACTCAAGGTAGTGTTAAAATTGAATGAAATTAACTGACACAAGCTGGCATCTGACAATTGGTCACCATGAGAGATAAAACCCCACTTATTTGGTCACAGTAGTGTTCTGTATTGAGTGTGAGAGGAGGAAAAACAGCATGATCTTTTTTCCTATCTTTTAGAGGGACATTCTTGGTTTCACAGATAGATAATCATATTGTATGAACATAAACACATTTTTGACTCTCCTATTATTTACAACTCATTTCTTTTTCTATCCTTTTGCAATAATTTGGACATCCAGTACACTGAGTATTAGTGTGGGTAGCAGGAAAACTTGAACTGTTCTTATTTTTAGTGAGTAAGTGTTATTTATTCAATAAATACTTATTAGATTCCTAGTATGTGTTAGAAACCATTCATTAAATAAGACCAAATCCAGTTTATATCCTTGTGAGAGATTTACATGAAGTGTAATATCCAACATAAAGTCCTGAGATATATGAAATGTTAGAATGTGAAATACTATGTTTAAAGAAAATGTGACACAGAATAAGTGAAATTAGGAAGCCTGAAATGCTAGGTGGTAGTGGGATGGTGCTGGGTAGACCTCACTGAGGAAGTTATATTGAAGATGTGTCCAAAGATGGTAAGAGAGTTAATTTTGTGGGTACCTGAAGAAAAAGCATTGCCAGTGTAATGATTGGGGAGTACTTAGTGCATTTGAAGAGCAGCAAGCAGGCCTTGCAAACAAAGCAAGGAACAACAGGAGAGGAAAGGGAAATGAGGTTAGGGAGGTCATAAGGTCATATCAAAAAGCCATAAATAAAAAGCTTCTAACTTGGTGTGGGATAGAGAGCCATTGCTATATTTTGAAATAAAGATGGTATGATATGACTTAACATTTTCAAAATATCATTCTAGTTGTTATTAGAAAATTAGATAATAGAGACCAGTGATATTTTATAAGATGGAAGATCATGTTGAAAATGATTTTGGTGATGGATGCATGGGAAAAAGCTGGTGCAGGCTGGAGTGGAAGTAGTGGAAGTATGGTGAGATGGGCGTGACATGAGTATCGTTTGATTGTAGAGTAATCATGACACCCTAATGCATTAGCAGTGAAAAGTGAGCAGAGCCATCAATGCTGACACTCTAATGGCACTTTTTTGTCTCAAAAAAAAAATGAAATCTTGAATTTTAGTCAACTGAGATGATCCAACCTGGAGGTAGGTAGGATTCAAGTTCAGTTTTTGATATGGGGAATATGTGACAACTGTGGATAGACAATTGAAATTGTCACATTGGCAGATACATAGGCCTGAAATATGACCAAAGCTACAGAATTGAGAGTCATCAGCATTGCTGGTATTGGTAACTGTGAAAGTGCATGACATCCTTAAGGAAGCAGGAAGGAGAACTGGCCTTATGGGTTAAGTTATGGGTCCTTTTTCCATATTTTTTTTTTATTGGTGCAGTATAGTTATAGGTAACGGTAGGATTTGTTGTTTGTTACATATTTGTACATACACAATAGAACAATATAACTTGGCCAATAACATTCCCCAGCATTTTCCCTGTCCCTCCCTTCCTGCCTCCCCTGGGTCCCTTTCCTCTTTTCTACGGATCTCCCTTTGCTTTTCATTGAGTTACGGGGACTCCCAATGAACAAACAAGACTGTGATCAAGTGACCAGAGAGGTAGAAAGAACACCAACAGAATGTGGGGTCATGTGAGACAAGCATGGAAAGGGTATCAATGAACAGGAGGATCAACCATCCGATGTTTGATTTGAAATGTATTGAAAATTTTAAAAAATCCCTCTTTGAAAAGAAACTTTATTGATGTCTTTTTTTTTTTTTTTAACAGAAACTTCTCATGGTACAGAACCTGCCAGCAGACAGATGAAGACACCTGTCCCTATCTGCATGTGGAGTCATAAGCAGTGATTTTTCTAACTTGGCAGCCCTCCTTTGAGTTGACATTTCCAACACCACCTAGAGGACCAGGAAATTCAGTCAGGCTGGCAGCACCAGAGGAGGGCCTGATCAAATCCCTCCTGGCAAATTCCTACTCAAGAAATAAAAGAAAATGGAAGACCCTGGGCATACGTCCCAAAATATTATAGAGAATTTTTTTGGAAGTAACTGCTGATTTTCAAACATACAAAGTTTTCAAGGTTTGATTTATTTGGATCTGGAAAATCTTTGGGGGAAAAAAAACACTTTAAAAATAAGGATAATGTCATTACTTTCCTACTTTAACACCCACACAGGATGACAATGAGACTGGAGTAGATTAATCTCAATCATTCAAACACTCAACATCTAGAAATAACATTATCTTGCATTATATGAGTACTGCGAGTGGAAGTTTTTGAACCTAAACAGATTCCAAAATGACTTCTAGTTTTCTTCCTTTTCATGATTGGGTAGCTTTCCTCATTTTTTTTCTCCTTTGTTTCCTCCTTCCTTCATTCCTTCCATCTGGCACATCAATAAATTTTGCAGGCATGTGTCCTTTCTTCATAGAAATCATAGGAATTAAATGGAAGCTTGCACAAAGACTTATATAAATAAATTATAAAATATTGTGTTGTATGTTAAGTTTTAAGAAAAATGTAAGGTCAGGGAAGACTTACTAAAAGAAAAAAAGTATTTAAGCCAAGATCAAAAGGATGACAAGGCTATAAAGTAAAGCCACATATGGAGATTTCTCAGACAATGGGAACAGCTTGTGTGAACACAGAAAATGAATAAAATTATGTCTAATATGTTTTAAATTTAGACTGACAGCCAATACTATATCAAAGAGGAAATTGTATTCTTTCTACAAACTTCTTTGTGAATCCTATCCAAGAAGAAAAGGGCTTCCTGTTACATGTCACAAAATAACCCAAGAGTACCTATACCCCAAAGTTTAGATAACATATAAGCTAAAAGAGCAAATCACAATGAACAGTGCCAGAAGGGTGATAAATTGGTGCATCAATTAATAAACACTCCATATATATATATATATATATAATATAAAACATGAATAAATTCTGTCCAAACAAAATTATTTGCATCTTCAGAGGTGCATGCAGTAGGGTATAATTTTGACTGATAGGCAGAAAATCAAAGTGAAAGAAGCTTAAACATAATAAGCTTTGATTTTCTCTCTTGTAATTAATTGTCTGAATATAGGTGGACCAGAGATGGGTTGGTGGCTTCATGGTGTGAAGGGTCTATACTCCTTATAGCTTAATGATTCCTACAATGCTGCTCTCATCTAAATCTTTCATGAAGACTTGTAAGAAGGGGGAAAGAAGTTAGGAAAGGGGAACAACCCCTTAAAGACACAATCCAGGATTGTCTTATATTCTTTTTGTTCTCTTTATTTTTTTTTCAACATTAGGAATTGAACTCAGGAGAGCTCTGTTACTGAGATATACCCCAACACTCCACTCCCCAGATTTTTAAAATTTTGATACAGGGTCTTTGTGGCCTCAAACTTGTCAACCTCCTGCCTCAGCCTCCAGAGTAGCTGAGTTACAAGTCTGTGTCATCACACCAGGCTCATAGGTGCTCTTGAGTCAATACCTAAGAAGAGTTTGTCACAGGGCTATGTTTCCATGTGAGAAGGAAATGTATTTGTTACTCAGTAATATGCCCAAGTGTAAAATATGAGAAAGTAGATAATACTATATAATTAGGGAAAACTAACATTTACTATCCACTTGAAAAAGGAAGAAAAGGATAATCACAATTTAAATGATACAAGAGATAAGGTATTAAGAATCAAGCAGCATAAATTTTAAAGAAGAAAGGCAGCGACTAGGGAATAAAAAGAAGCATGAAACTAATTTCCACTAGGGAGTCATCATAGAAAAGAGAACAGCTGAGCTGGACTGTGAAGTGTAGTCAGGATTCAACAGGAAGAGAAGAGTGAGCCGGGTCCAAGAGGAGGAAGCAGCCTGTTACAGTATCCCCCTTGATGGATCTGTCTGTGCCTGAGGCACCTCATGCTGTATCCACCCTTAATCTGGTGTCAAATGATTTAAAGAATAATTTTAGCTACAAATCTTGGTCAAAGTAATCAGTATTATCCAGCATAATTTAAAAGTGAATTCCGGAAGTTTCTGAATCACAAGGAGTACATTCCTAAGTGGCGAGATCCTACTTCATTGACCCAACAAAAAGATAAAGCCAAGATTCTTCTTAGAACCATTAATCTGCAAAGCATGTAGCCATAAACATAACTTCCTTTTATATTTTGAGGTCATCTCCAAAATAAGGTAAACAGTGAAGTAGAATCTATAAAATAGTCTATTTCAAGAACATTACAAGCCATAAAAAGGGGATTAACTAAACTCTGGCCTGATGAAAAAATAATAATCATAATTTCCATGAGCATTTAAATTATAGTTTTAAAGTATTTTTACATGAGTTATTATTGGTTTATTCTTAAATCAATGGCCAGCACCATTATCCTAGTGTTAATGTTATAAAACTAAGGGTAAAAAAAAAAACATTAAGAAATCACTCAATATCAGATATGAAGAGTTTCAGAGATGAGAATCAAATCCAAGACATAACAAGGGCTCACATGGACTCTTTTGTGAAAAATTAAAACTTTCCATGTGTACATTCTCTGGTGGAGGGGATAAGTGAAATGAAACATAAAGAATTAAATGGTAATTAACTAAATACATTATGTTATGTTTATTGAGATGTAACTTCACGATACATTGAGAAACATCTGCAGGTCCTGAGAATTCTAGAAGGGTTGAATTTGTCTCTCTCATTTTTCTTAATTTTTGTATAAGTTTTCTCAAGAATAGAATGCTAGAATGCCCTGATATGAAATTCATTCCATAAGTATATGGTCTAATAACCCATCCAATTTAGTCACGTTATTTAAAAATTTTGTTACAAAAGTCTATTGACAGAAATGTGGTAATAATTTATCAAAACACTGTCTAAGCAGATTAATTGTGGATAGCTATTTTGGTCAATTAGTTTAAAGTCTGAATTTTAACTACTTTAATAAAATATTACTTGCATATAAACAATGTGCTATCTAATTGTAAAGTCTGTGGGGCATATTTTAACAAATGTTTTCAATTTGCAGTACATATAATGTCTAAAGATTTATTAAATAAATCTATACTCTGATGTAAAATATTTGTTTGCTTAAGAAACCATTATTCTTCAGACTTGTAATCATTCTGAAGACGGATTTTAGTCAAGGCAAGTGTTTATAATTCACATTACCAGAAAGAGACAAGTTGTCATGTCCTGAAGTCAATATGTATCATAATGCAATAGTAATCATAATGATTACTAATGCTAATAGTTACTATTCATTGAGTATGTGTCACTCTGTGTGCATGTGTGTTCACGTGCCAACCTCAAAGCTACACTGAAAAGCAGTTTTCATCATCCTATTTTATTACTGTGGCTACTAAGGATCAAAGGGATTATGTGGCTTGGCCAAAGTCATATAGTTTTAAGGGAAGGAAACAAAACTAATTCTAGTTCTGTGTGATTTTACAACCTAAGTCTTTTCCACTATATCAAGTTTATATATGTGCGTGACTATCTCTAAAAAGAGTTGTACCCTCACGAGAACATCTGTGTTGATACCAGCGTTCTATTTCTTGATTCAGGTGTTAATTACACAATTGTTTGCCTTATAGCTATTATTCTGAACTCTTTTTTAATTTCTCATGTATTGCTTCTTTGAGCAAAGTCTTTGTGACAAAGTCATTTCTGTATTGGTTGGGATTGGACATTGATCTCCTAAGCACATAGAAGTGGGGCCTCAAACTACAGCAAGTCATTTGGTACTGGAGGAAGGCAGAATACTATGGGCATAGTCTACTTCTGTGAATTTGTAAGATGTGGATATGGAATATGGAAAATGGGAAGTGAGTGAAAGAGGAAAACATTTATTGTCAGTGTACACATCTAAAGGCAGTCCAATCACCTACTCCTCACAACAACCATTAGCATTGGTTATTATGATACTCATTTAATACAAAGGAGTTCAGTATATGTCACATAGGTAAATGGATATAATCAGAAGTATATATACATCTGGGTCCATCAAGTTATTGAACAAGGATTCAGGAGTCAAGAACAGTCAAATATATTGTCAGGAAACAGAGGTGTATACTAGGCATGGTCTCAAAGCAACCATATTCCATTCTCTGAGATTTACTTATTAGGTTTCTACAATTCCTGTTCTCTGGAGTGATAATGTGGTGTTAAAAACAATACCAATGGTAGAAAAAATGTCTCCACAATGATGTCACAGGACAGAGCAGTCAAATGTCTGTGAGCTGCCATGGACACGCACTAGAGTATAATGGTTGTTTGGGCAAACTGTGTTCTATGACCAGCTCAGTGTCCAAATTCCTGTGTGAAGTTAACTTCAGTTAACTTCCCTGGGAGTTGGTTTCACCTTTACTTAACAGCAAGAGAGGACTTCATGTGAACGCACTTTGGATAATGTAAAGACCTTTATAGACACTAGATATCCTTATTTAGGCTTAGAGTGCCCAGCTTGCAACAGGGCCAGCTGTTTTAACCACAACATGGCTCTGCTAATTGGTCTGCTCACGTTCATTTCATTTCACTTGTGACTGCTGCCCAGTTAAATAGAAGATAATAAAGGAATATGAAGTTTGATATATCCAAATTTATTTTGAAAAAATCTTGCTGAAATGCACACACTGGCTGAAATGAAGAGTGCAAATAGAAAGCCTCTCATTTGCCTTCTGCAGTCTGCCAGTTTGATTAATTTGTCTTCATTTTCAGAAAGAATTTCTGGATAATAATCTCATATAATTGATACAGGGTCTCTAATTCCCTGACTTACATGTGGAGGTGATTTTCTTTACTAGAATAGCATTGGTTTTCTTAACCTCTTTATATTCTACCTTTTCCAGACAATGGATAAACCAACTTCCAAGAATAACAATTGAAGGGGAAAGAAATATGGAGTGACCATCTCAAACAGTTATGTCAGACAAAAATTCTAGCCTAATGTTTTCTAGTTCATCCATGTTGTAACCTGTAACTACATTATTTTTCTGTTTTTATTTGCTTCAAGTAGATTTAAATTCCTCTTTTGATTTTTTTCAGTGGCCCATCACTCCATAGCATGTTGTTCAGTTTCCATGAAATTGTATAATTGCTTGAGTTTCTTCGGTGGTTTCTTTAAATGAAAATGGCTGCAAAAAAATGGTTATATTGTTTGCCATTTCTCTTTGACTCACCACCTACAGAGAATGACCTTGCAATGTGACTAAGATGTCACGGAATAAAGTTTAGAAAGTTATTTGTTTAAAACAACGACAACTGGACAGTGGGCTGAGAGCCATAAACACAGACACCTGCAGGACAAATTTGCTTTTGGAATCAGAAACCAGTGTCCAAATATGCAGGGCTTTCTGAAAAATCTCGAATATTTACACAGTAATCTGATTTGGGAGCCTCCTTGCGTTTCTCTTTTCCACTAATTTAGTCACCCACTGGCAACTTTGTGAGTTCCAGCAAGGGTCAGAAACCCCCAAAGCAATTGGTACTGTAATCACAGAGAATCAAGATGGAAAACTGTTCATTGGCGAGCCAGTGTACCCCAAGGGAATTGGGGGTGTTGGGAAGCAGACTGTTCACCACAATGTACTTCCTATTCTTCCATGCAACCTGGATTCATATGCCTCCTGGGAGGCTGGCTGAATCACCTTCTTGGAAAGAGTCATCATTTTGATAGACTTTCCTGCCAGCAAGTGTTATTTTCAACCGACATTTTGTTTTCTTCGGTTTCTGGTTAAATCTCCTTGGGTTATTTATTCAGCCTGGGGAAATATACTAGTGTTCTTAATGGCAATGTCTTCTAGATAGATCTGAATTCATGCTTAGCATCATTTTATCTCTTCCTATGATCCAAAGTACTTGTACACACATTTTTTTTTTTTGATCTACAAGGATTTCCCTTTAGTATGGGACTATAGTGTTATTCTCTTGGTAATAAGTTTTATTAGTCTTTGAAATGAAATCCAAGATTTCTTGATTTTGTTATTGTCAAAGCTTTATGGGGCTATATAATTGGTCTTTCCTTAATGAAGTGACCTTTCAACAATAGACCCTGTGACTTGTTGGCCTGTCATACGTTTGATGTCCCCTCTTATCTCCTGAACATTTCTGTTGTTTTGTGCTCTACATTTGCCTTTCAGTTAGAATTTTCTATTCCTTAGGGATACATTAATGACAAATTGCCTTTTCCATTTCCAAATATTTCCCAAGATGATGAATCTGAATAAATCAGAAGACTCATTACTTTTATGCAAAAGGAAGTTTAGACAAAGAGAACTAACCTACAGAGGGATCCCACTGTGTGCCAGATCTGGGGAATTGGCAGCACAAAGGAATTGATGATACAGTGATGAATAAGAAAAGTAGGGCCCCACATCATTTAATCCTCATGATAATTACTTGCTCCCCATTCTTTCAATTTTATAGTTGAAGAAATTGAGTTATTCATGTAAGACCATCCTTTGGCAGAGGTTAAATTGGATTCCAGACCTTCTTTACTTCACAGAGTTCTTTCTATTATGATACATGGCACTCTGTCCCCTTTCACTTCCAGGTAAGTGAAGCTGGAAGGTGATGTGCCTTCAGATTTCTTTGGATGTCATGTGTTTGTCCAGGCTAAAATGTACTTCAGCTTTCACATAGTTCCACATGTTTAGAGGATCCTCTAGGCAATCCTTACACCTAGCTGCCGTATGCTGCTTCTAGGTTTCTGGCCATTTTGTCTTTCTTTTGACATATCAATTGGAATCACAAAAGTAAACTGAAAGTTTTCAGAGGAAATTACACCTGATTTCAGGATTTACATATTAAGGATAAACTATGGCTTGTACTCTGTTAGAACGATTTAGAAGTTCTAATTTTACAAGCTTGAATAGAGACAGAGTAGACATAACCCAATAAGCACTGGTCAATGGACTGGGATCTCTGGTTTTACACCTAGAGTGTGACTAGGGAAACCTTAATCTCATTTGGTCTCTGATGAGGCAGTTTGACTATACTACTACTAAACCACGGAACTTTCCCTGAGTCTCTATGATTCTAGAGTTATATCCACAATATAGGATGTGCACTTCAAACATTTTTTTTTTCAGTCAACAGATTTGCCAAGTAACAAGAAGTTGAACAAAGAACAACAACAACAAAAAAGTAAAACAGACATGCCCTTAACATTTTAGCACAAAACTAGAATATATTTTTTCCATCATTTTCTAGGAGCTTTACAAATATGGCTCCCTTTTATAGTCTTTGGAGAAAGAGCCCCCACCATCCGTTCAGCTACTCTGGGATTGGTAACCGAGGAAAGAACAGAAGAAAAAAGGTCTTGTTATTCCTTTTTTGTCTAGGGTAAGAATAGCTTTTGAGGTAAGAACACATTTTTTATTTGTTGCCTTTGTCAATTCCATCATTTTGTTATTCAGAGATCCTATTCCTTTTTATCATAAAAGGCTTTCGGAGAGCTTTGTGGGTTTTTTGTTGTTGTTGTTGTTAAATCATGGAACTAGTTTTAATTTAAACTCAGTCCAAATAAAATTTCTTCGGATAGAGATGTGCTTCTGCCAACGTATCTATTTATTGTGTACAATCAGAATAAAAGATAGATTTTAAAAGTTTGATAAAGTAGTCATAATCACTTGAGAGACCCTGGAGAAGGATAAACTTGGCTTTCTCAATTGAGGGTTCTAGTGTTCTTTCACACGAACTGAGGGAGGGTTAGTGGGAATTGGTTAGTGGGTACATAGACCACCCTTTTGTACTCCTTTTCTTTGTTATCCTATATCATGGATACTGGAAAAATACTGGAGGGTTTGGTTTATGCATATGAAAGTAGATACAAATACAAATATATGCGAGCGTCCCTGTCTGTATATAGATCCATATTTATTAGTCAAACAGTAAAAGAAGATCTATTCCAGTTATAAAGTGCTCAAGTGAAATCTGTCACACAGTCAAGGGCTTACTTTGTTCTTTGAATCATCCCTGAATGACCTGTGTACAAATTACAAAACCCTAAAGAGTTAAAAGTGTTTGTTTCACAGGAAATTGGAAGAAATTTATGTGCGCAAGTGAAGCTGAAAGGTCGAATGTGTGACTCACATCTATTGACAGATGGAATGAGCATAACATAAGCAGACAGTGACTAGAAAACAAGCCGGTTGTGTGAAAGTATTTTTAGAGACTAATTTCTACCCAGCTGTGTCATCTATGAATGGGAGAAGTTTGAGAAAGTTACCTAGGGGTGTCTGAGCTCAATCAAGTGAAAGTTAATGATACTGATTTGGCTTAAATATTCACTTCCAACTTTGATGTGCAAATGGAGCTAGTATCTGAACTAATTTCCAGGGAAGCTGGATGGTTCTTTATCAAAATGACATAATTCTCTGTAGTAGGACCTCTCTTGATACCCATATTTCCAACAATATAAACAATTGTGGTTCTTATTTAAAAAAATGCATTACAATTTTATTAGTATTATCATATGCCTGTGAATCTGGCAATGCAAATATCATTATCTCATTTTAAAGTACATAGGTGAAGTTGTAAGCCCTTAAGTCAGTACTAAAATTCAGAATGCTGCTAAATGTTAGATAAAGTATGAAAACCAAGAACCATTGGCAACTAGTACAAATGTTAACAGCTAAGTATGTGATCTTCTTAGTTAGAATTCCTGGGTTGAATTCCAGCTCAACTACTTAATAACATCTTGATTTTGGACACCTTATTTAACATTCCTACACCTCAATTTTCTTTTCTTTAAGTTGTGAATGACAATGTATGTTTCTTAATTAGCCCTTCCTAAGTGCCATAAACTTTTCTAGGTCAAGGGATAAATTCTCTATTCTCATGACATTTTTGTTCTAGTTGAGCGCGCGCGCACACACACACACGCACACACACATATATAAATGTATCAGGTAAACTAGGAAAATGTTTTATGGAGAGTGCTGAAGGGGTTGTTGTAATTTTAAATTAATTTGAGAAATTGACATGTGCTAGATTAGTAACATCTACGTCCATTGGGGTTAATATTTACCTCTTTAGAAGGCTTGGCCAGTTAGGGTTGTTCATTTCTCAGCCAAGTATAATTGACTAAGGATGAGAGCATAAAGCCAACATGCTCCAATTTCTGTGAATTCTGGTAGTTGTACTTTGGATACCAGGAAGATTCCAGGAAATCTGATTCTGGAATAACCCATGCCTGCAAACATTTGCCATGTTAATATCCTGTGGAACCTGAAAAGAAAGCATGACATAGACACTGTTCTAGGGCACGTTTTGAGTTTCTACCTCAAGTCCCACATTTGTCTTTTGGGTTACAAAGTCAGTGGGTTCCCTTTATTGAATATTTTGACTTGAACTATGTTTTTTTTTTATTGTTGGTCACCAAAAAAACAAACAAACAAATAACAACAACAACAAAACACTGACAACCATAAGCACAATGAGGTTTATGTAGTATTTCCTGACAGAGAGAAGATGCATGTCCCTTTCACTAAGCAGGTAGCAAAAAAGCTTTGATGAACATTTTTAATTTTTCGCCTGGTTCTCTCAAGTTATGCCAATATATACTTCAACTTAAAGACAACTTTTAAATGAGAAAATATGTGCATCAATAGGGGACCAAAAATTATTAAGTCCAACCAAAACCTTCTTACTTTAGATGAGAAGTTGAGATTTATAAAAATGGAGAATCTTTTTTCCCAAGCAGGCTACTTTGTAGAAAATATCAAACATACCTCATTTCTTACCGTTTAGAAATAGGATGAGTTTCCAAGATATTTAACTCTACATGTTTAAGGTCCATAAATCAATCATATACATTCTTCTGTCCTTTAGAATATGAATGAGGTCTGTTTGATAGAGAAGGATTATGAACTACACTTTTCTCTTAGTAGTTGGCTGTCTTTGCACATGTTTCTGAATACTTCTGAGTTCAGTGTCCTCATCTGGAAGGCACAAGTAGTCATGTTTTCCCTATCAACCGTCTATGGTGGCTGTGAAGGTCCAAAAAAGATATGCTACAGCAACTAGCATTTCCATTGCTGTAGAAACTCAAGGACCCATTCTGAGTAATCAGTGCAGACTTATTAATTTCTTATCAGTATTTTTTAATTTTTTTCTTTGCCCTATATTTTTATTGGTGCCTTATAATTGTATATAATGATGTGATTCTTTGGTACATATTCATACAAGCACATAATAGAACAATAAAATTTTGCCAATGTCATTTCCCCCTTTCCTTCCCCTCCTCCAATATTGGTTGCTTTACTCTTACCTACTGATCACCCTTTGATTTTCACGAGACCTATCTCCTCCTTTATTTTCCTTTCTCTTTATTATATGAATGAAAAACATATGAATAAAAAACATAGACCCTTGACTTTCTGAGTTTGGCTTATTTTCCTTAACATAATGGTTTCAAGTTTCATCCATTTTCCTGCAAATGACAATATGTCATTTTTTTATTTGTTCCTTTTTAGATATATAAGACAGTAGAGTGTATTTTGACATATTATACATACATGAACTATAACTTATTCTAATTAGGATTTCATTCTTGTGGTTGTACATGATGTGGGGTTTCACTGGTTGTGTATTCATATATAACATAGGAAAGTTATGTCTGATTCATTCTACTATATTTCCTCTTCCTATCCCTGTTCCCTTCCCTTCATTCCCTTTTGTTTAAACAACTGAACTTCTGTGCTTCCTCTCACCTCTTGTGTGTTAATGTTTGTGTTTTTATAAGGGTGATATACAATCAAAGACAATGGGTTTATTCATTTCTTTTTTTGGAAAATATTTGGGTCTTTGGGATTATCAGCTATTTTGCTGATACTGATTCATTTCAATAAATTACATAAATTTTAACAATGAAACAAATCAAAATGATCTTTATATAACTTCTTTGTCAGAAAATATATGTGGTATCACTCTCAGTGACTTGGTAACTACTTGTATGCAAAATATATGGATAGTAATATTTATGTTCTGTCCGTGGCACATTTTCAATGGTAAAAGATCCCATTCCTGTGCTGGGGAGGTAGCTCAGTGGTAGAACACTTGAAGGATGTAAGCAAGGCCCACAGTTCAACCCCCATTAGTGAAAAAAAAAAGAACCTTTCCAAATTTGATTTTTTCCATTTGAATTATGTAGTTCTCTTTGGAAGGATCTTCTAGCTTTGTTGAAATAATGGAACCATACAGACAATAAAATGCATATCACGTGAGGGAAAAACGCCAGTAGGTAGCCAAGACGACTTTTAGAAATAACATGTTTGCACACTTTTGTGTTCAGAAGGAACAACTGGTTACTTCAAAATCAAGAAAGTGCATCTACATACATTTTGAAGCATAATCATTGTTGATTTAATGATAGCCTGGTTTTCATTGTGTTGAGGCTTAGACAGCTTCTATTAACAACTATATTCTTAGTAACTAACACAACTAATGTTTATCAAATGAATGATAGAAAAGCTATGTAAAGCAACCCACAAATCATTCCTCTCACCCCCAACACTGTCTTATTCCAGCAAGGAGCTTAGTGAGGAAGAAATGCAAGTGTAATGAGAAAAATTAAAATGCCTTGTCATTTTCTGCTCATGACTGTTTCTAAGAAAGAAGAGTATATTTTTTAAAAAATTGAGTAGTGTTCTTTACCTATAAATGTGTAAACAAGGCCTCCATTGTTCAGCTGTTGCTAGATTGATTTGACTTTTTTACCACTTAGTTTAGACTTTTCCTTCTCCATATACAATAACCTGTAATCGTATGTATCACTCTGACATCTACATGTTGGTATTTCTATTTTTAAGAGCATTGTGACCTTGAGAATTATATATATATATATATATATATATATATATATATATATATATACACACACACACACACACACACACATATTCCATGTATGTATACCCACCCCCCACACATATACATATATATGTATACATATATACTGATTTATAAGTATAAGCACCCACTTTTAAAATATTATGGAACTCAGAAAATTTGTATTTTATTCTTCTAGTATCTTCATCATTTCTAGTGTTTGTAGCTTTTCTTTTCTTTTTCTTTCTTTCTTTCTTTTTCTTTTTTTTTTTTTTTTTTGTACCAGGGATTGAAACCCTGAGCCACATTCCCACCCCAACCCATATTTTTTTTAAGACAGTGTGTCAGTTAGTTGCTTAGGGCTTCACTAGGTTGCCTAGGCTGGCTTCTGAACTAGTGATCTTCCTTCCTCAGCCTCCCAAGCCACTGGGATTATGGGTATGCACCATCATTCCAGGCTAGTATTTGCAACTGTGAATTCCTACTATGTGAATATACTGGGATTCTTTATGTTGAAGAATATTTTAAAATATGATGGGAAATATGAAAACACAAGTTGCTGCATTACTGAAATACTCTATTTAAAACATCTTTATGGATTTCAAACACCATATTCACTGCACTGTTCATGTGTTAAAAATTCTGTTTATAGTGACTATACTTGCCTATTTTAACAATCATGCTTCCTTTTCTCTACTGTAAGTCTTTAAGAGGCCACTACCCACTGTCAAATTATGTTCAAAAGGGACAGTTTATCTGAAACCAAGAAGTTTGGCGATTTTAATTAATAGTCTGCACCACTCAATGGCAAAGCAGTCACTTTCAGTAAGAGCACATTACACCAGCTAGTTCCACTGAGATCTCTTTGAAAGGAAAGCTGAATAGGAACTCAGTTGATTACATGGTGGTCATTAATCAACTAATTGTTTTAATGGCTGGAATCCAATTGATTAGCTTGATTAAAGACAGTTTAAAATAAAATTTTTTAGCATTGTTTGTTAGCTTCACGCTGACCTAGTACATGCTCATATCTTTTTTCCATGGAATGAACTACCTGAAACATATGTTGGAATAGGATGAATGAGAAATAAATAGCATGTAAGTTCTGTATATGACAGAGGAAGTCAATAACCAAAATGTTATGTGTCTAAAGGCCAAGAAGCAGGAAGAGGATGGAGATCAAACGAAAGGAAAACTTTGAATGGGAGAGGTAGAAGCTTCCATCCCAGAGAGGAATTTTACCCTCTCCTTAGATTGAGTAGACAACTGATGATGTGGTGGCAGAGAATGGTGGTATGTCCAGCTCACCAGACAAGGGAATAGCTGTGGCATGTCATGTCAATAGGAGGGGGGTCCTATGAAGGTGGTCTCAGAGCCAAGGTAGAGCAGCAGCCTTTTTTAGTTTTTCCCAGTTGTATTGAGGGATAAGTGACAAATAAAACCACATACATTTGAAGTGCATAATGTGATGTTTTGATATACATGTATATTGTGAAATGATCACCAAGAGTATGAATATATTCATTACCTCCTGTAGGTATCTCTTATGGTGGGGGGAGAATACCTAAGATCTACACCATTAGCAAATTTAAAGTAAGATATATATATATATATATATATATATATATATATATATATATATAACAAATTTAAAGTAAGCAATGTATATATGTGTGTGTATGTATATATGTGTATATGTATATATATATATATATATATATATATATATATATATATATATATATTATACATATCGATTACAGGCACTAGGTTGTGGCTTACTCATCTTGGAGCTAAAAGTTTGTACCTTTTAACTGCTATCTCCCCCTTTACCTCACCTTGCTAACCTCTAGGAATCACTGACTGCTTTTTGCTTCTATTTGTTTGATTGTTTTAGATTCTACATAAATTTGAGATCAGTATTTGTGCTTATATGCCTGGCTTATTTCACTTAGCATAGTACATTCCAGGTTCATCCATGTTGTTGCAAATCTCGAAAAGCAGCATTTTAGAGCCAGATGGCAGGGACTACCAGTCGACAACAACATCATGTAGTCATAGGAGAAATTTTATTTTTTTAATGATTTTTGTAAAATATTTATTTTGTAGTTGTAGTTGGGCACAATAACTTTATTTTATTTATTTGTTTCTATGTGGGGTGGAAGATTGAATCCAGGGCCTGCACATGCAAGGTGAGTGCTCTACCACTGAGCCACAATCCCAGCCCCCATAGGAGCAATTAAAAAATGACAATTTCCAAATATTAAGACTTCAGTCACATCTATATTTAAACCCTTCTAGGTTGATAGGCTCCAAATTATTTGAAGTAAAATTTTTGTATTTCACAGGTGAAAACTCTGAGCTGTTAAATCTGCTTTAAGGGGAAGAAAAAGCTGATATTTTTTGCATCTTCTGATTGATAACAGGTACATATATTTATATACATATCTACATCTGTACATCTCTGGAAGTATGATAAAGAGGTTGATCAGTAGATTAAAAAACTATTCCTATCCTTAGGTAATCAAAATGTAGGTTTTTATTAGTAGTAAAGTTTCTTCAGAATATGAATGCAAACAATATTTTAGCTCATAAATCTGGTCATTTTTCCCACTGTTGAGTGCTAGCCATGATTTTTCAGTTTTAACTGTAACAAACTACATGTTTATTTAGAATTTACTTCGATAACGTATAAGAAATTCTATTTACCTCCAACTCAGCCATCTCAGGCAACTTGATTCTATGATTCTATTGCTCCAGGGGAGCTAGCATTGTACCAAGGGCATCAAGAAATTAGAATTCATGTATCATACCAAATCTGCAAAAGTATCATAATTCTGTTGATTGATATATGTATCATATATCATATGTCACACAATGTAAATATGCTTTTCAAACACTGATTTGAAGAAACACTTAATGACAAGAACCCTGTTTTGTTTATGTGCTTCTCAGAGGACTTTGTGTAAATAAATCGATGCAAAATTATTTTACTTAATAAATAAATTATTTAGTACTTTTCCAAAATGTTAAAAATGCAAGCACCCATTTTATAATAATCAATACTGATATTCCTAGACCTGGAATTTATAACCCACGTGAATCATTTGACAAATTGAGACTTCTCTACATATGTGGAATTGGGACTTCTACAGGTCAACTACCAAATGAACATGTGGCACCCTACCATATGAGTGCACTTTCTCTGACCAACAAAACAGTTGATCAGTGTCATCAACTATGACTATGGTACCTGTGTAATTATTGAAAGGTTTTATTCATGTTTGACCATCAAATTAAAGAAAAAAATAAAGAATGAAGATGGAGGCTAGTGATCAGAAGTTTATTTAATAAGATAGAGACAAAGGAGGAAATCTTTAGGCTTGCTGAGAGAGATGATTCTTAGCCTCAGTTGAACTCACTGAAATTAAGTTGATGGATGGTGTTTCATTTTGGAAGGGAAAGAATGAAAAACACATGGATGAAATAACATTGCTTAAAATTGAAGTCAAGTAGAGATTCCATATTTTAATTCTATGCACATAGAAATTCCCTAATAACATGCAAGTCTGTTACTATTTGACTTTTCTAAGACTCAAGAAATTTAAAGTTTCCAGTTTCTGGATGTATGTGCCTTAGCCTCACTTGTGTACTGTAAACATCCTGGTCTTTGAAAGCAGGAAATATTTGGTTGCAAATTCTGTCTCCTCCACTACTACTGGTGTTATCTTTGCCTTCCTAAATAATATCTCAGTAACAAGTTTTCAAGGAGTTGTAGAGATTAAACATGTGTTTCAAAATGTGTGCATGATACTAAGTTGTAAGTCAAAAACAATATTTGCTTTCTACTTCAGCCTTACCCGTATTCTGTTGTAAATTCTCTTCTTTCCTCCTTTCTACCTATCTAAATCTATCTAAATATTACTCATTTGGAAGGGATTCAGGATCAACCATTTCCATTTTCAGATACATTTAAGTTTAACACACACAAACCTTCTAAATGTGTAGATGTGTATATTTACACATCATATGTAATTAAAATTTTCTCTCATGTCCCTGTAATATTTACTGTCTATATTTTCACTCACAGAGTCAATCTAATATCTTATATCATTTTGTTATCTCTTAGGTTATCTGTTTACATAATTTGCTTTACCAAAAAGATTGTTAGCTCCTTGAGGACAGTGACTATGTCTTAACCTCTGACTTATCTTAAAAGTATTGACCATTAAATATGGCAGTCGGGGTCTGAAGAGACCTCTCCAGTGACCTACCTGAGAATTTGCTGCAGGAGGCAGAGGAAAATATTTGGTACAGACAGACTGAATCTCCACCCACTAGTAGTGATTTAGTTAAATGGGCACAGGATTGATTCCATGCATTTACTATGGAGGAGTCCTCAGAATGGGCTAACTATTCTGTTGGATACTTCTGTTTTCCCCAATCTAGATACGAACCTAGAGAGCTCTGTAGAAAGAAAAGGAAGGCTGATTTGGTGATAAAAAATAGAGTTAAGAGAGTCATTTTAAAAAATCCTGCATTTTCTAGCTTCTTACGCACAAAGTCAATGTTCATAGGAGACACCTCTGGGGGGTCCAATCTACCTACCCCATCTGGGGGAGCTGGATGAGGAGGAATGGATGTGATTTTAGATCTGATTCTGAAATGACTCAGCCCCAACCTCAGCCTTGGCTTTTGCAGCAATGCTTGAGTGACTCATTTTTCTGGCACAGTCTTTGTTAACTCCTGGGATCAGAAGAAGTGTCCTGTTTACATAGCCTCACATATGGCTGCTCGTTCCTTTTTTTTTTTTTTTAAAGGAGCTGCTGCTTCCATCCCATAACTATTAGATGGTTTCACTGACAAGAAAAATGACTTGGGTATGCTCCCCTCCTACTTAGTCCTGCTCTTGCCAATGAGCTGACCTTTTCCCCCATCCTTTCACCTAATCCTTTAGGGTGAAAGTGTATGTGTTTCCAGAGAAAGTGTTGGAGATCTGGTTGTTTACATCAGCCCCTACAGCTTGTTCTCAATATATAATCCTTTCCTAAGGTATAGGATAGAATTTTAACACAAATTCTAATTCTTGTCGTTGGAAAAACGTCATTTTTTTTTTAAATGACTCTTCTGCTTCAACTCAGATGTTAGACAAACTTTGGACATCTACTAGAGTAATATTCACCCTGGGCATGAGTATCAGGCTGGCAGTATGGGGGTCTCTAAGGACAGCACCATTGAACAATCTAGTCAGAGAAAATAATTAGGATCCCTCCCGCACTCCTCCCCTCAAAACCTGTTTTCCCTACAGCATTCTGAGTTTGCAGTCCCTTGCCTCCACATGCACCCTAATGGAATGAAAATGACAAACAGGATAGTGCTCTGAGGCCCATCCACCTCTAGCTAATGGCCTCTGATCATTCCAGCTTGGTCTCATCTGACACCAGTCTTTAGGCACTCTCTCCCAATTGCAATGTCATTATTCAGGCCCCCTGTTGCAGTGTTTCCAAGGTAAAGAACAGCTTTCTCCCTGATGCTTTGGACAAGCTGTCCTGATTCAGCAGGAGAAATCTGAAAATCGTGATGTTTGTGCACCTCCTAATCCATTATTCAAATCTATAGGCACTCCTAGCATTTAGAGAGGAGCCACCTCCCTGCACCGTCGGGAGAGAATCACTCATTCAAGTTACTATTGTAAAAATCAATCCCTTTACTCTTTTGAAAAGATGACATTTATTCCCCCTTCTGGCTTCCTTTGCTTGCTGACTGCTGCCAACTGCAACGGGTTAAGGACTTAATGTAAAGAGCACATGTTGTGTTTGTGGTTATGGGATATCCTGACCTTCTAACATCCACCCACATCTCCCTGTCCCTAGCACCACTGCCACCAATAGCCCTTTAATTAAAATGCAAGCTATTTTGCTCTATCTGAATAAGAGAGTGCAAGTGTTAATGACAGCCTGGTTTCATCATTAAAATCTGAGGAATAAAGCTGCAAATGTGTGATCACACAGCAACTCTAAACAACCCCTGCATTGTAAAAGAAAAAAAATGATTATTTATAAAAATCAGACCTCTACTTAATTAGCCTTTCCTATGAATCTAGCTCAGGAAGGAGAGAAATGGTCAAGTACTATGTCATTGTATGAGTCTGCACCTTCAGGTAACATCACACACACACACACACACACACACACACACACACAGGCACAGGGAGGTGCATGCACACACTTGGCAATTGCTAGGATATGGGATGGTGTGCTTTTAAAGGGTTAAAAAATTAATAAAGGAGAAAGAACACAGTTACACTCTTACCTTGTCATGGAAAATACTACCTGCAAATTAATGTGAAACCACAGTGGATCTCTGTAGTGTGAATCTAGAGCAAGCCCTCTCTCTGTTTCTCTCCAGCAAGCTCTCATTATGCAGGGGCCTATGAATACTTCTTTACAGTATGGACAGAAAAACACCTCTTTCTTAAGATCCTCGCACTTTGTCTTGAACTTGTTTGTCTTCCCACCAGTCCAAGTCCCTTTCCCCTGACCTCGCATTTTTCTAAAAAATATCATACCTCTTCAAATAAATGATGGAGAGTCACATGATATCACTTTTTCAGGCCTCCCATGCTTTTTACCCAATTGATTGATTGATATTTTTATTAGGGTGACCAGCTCTTGCTGAAGTAGAAGTACTGCCTTCTCAGCTAATAATATTTCCTTTTTATCCTTTACTGCTACCATCTCCTGTTGAAATAATTAAATGTCCTGCTTTTATTTCACTGATAAATGTTTCTGTATGCTGATTGGGCAGAAGAGATGCTTTCTCTAGCTCTGTGCAACTCCCAAAGGGAAGGAAAAGCCTATGTGTGATATGTATTTGCTGAGTGTTCAGAATTTAGTAGTTTGCTCCTCATTTCACATTCAAGGCTTTGCTGAAATGAAACAATCATATTTTCATGAGAAAATGGACAAGTACTGAATGCCCTAATTGCAATCACTCCAGAAGAGGGCGCCCTTTGTAGGAACCTAGAGAAACCAGAAAGTAAATGCTGTCCTTAGAATTAAAGTGGATATAGTGAGAATGTAAAGTGTGGGTGTGTGGGAGTCAAAGCACATAGACCAGCAGTCTCTTATTTATGTACTAGATGCACAATAGTCAGGTTTTTGCTGTTTTCCATTATCAGCCGAATATCTATGTTAACTTGCTTAGCCATATAGATTCTGCTTATGTGACTGTGGCATATAACTAATATGACTGTTATGACTGTTCATATGACTGTTCTATAACTAATTTTTTTGGTGTGGGGAGGTGCTGGGGATTGAACCCTGTAACTAATTTTTGTTTTTTAAATTAGACAATTCGATTTTTTTTTCTATTAATATTCCATCCAATTCATTGATACAAGTTCCATCTAATTCATTGATACAAGTTCCATCTAGAACATACTGTAAAATTCTCTCATTTTCTATTCTAATATGGAACCATGATATTTCCTTGGGTATATGATTGTGAAACCTCTTATCTAACAGAAGTAATGTAGGCTGACCAAAATAATTTTAACACACACACACACACACACTTATACTTCTCTGAATTTGTCATACAGTCTAACTGAATAAGAAAATAATAGCCATGGACAATGAAAATAACCTAGCTGAATTCTTGCATTTTTTTGTTTCTATTTTCTTCCTAGAAATTTTGCATGTGTTCTCCTTTCTCTTGCTCCTGTCTTCTAAACTTATTGGGAAGTGAACTATGTTTCTTATGAATCATATTTTCCATGTTGAAGATTCTTTTATTTAGAAAAAAAGAAAGCTAGAACAGAAAAGACAATTTAAACGATCATTTTTAGTAATGGTTAAATAGCTAAATCTGGCAATGGGGCAGAAATGGGCAGCCTCATCTCTAGCTAATGGTAATAAAAATTGTTACAGTGATTCTGAAGAAGTCACTGTAACAAAACATTAGTATATCAGATCTGCATATTTCTGGACTCAGCAATCCCCCTTCTAGGAATCAATTCTAAATAAGGAAGGGAGGGTTTGGTATACAAAGATATGACTATAAGGATCTTATTCCAGGTTTCATCTTGTAATAATGAAAAAACTAAAAGAATGTCCTGTCATAGGAAATTATTTATTTAAATTATACCGGTTCCATATATGTAGTGTTATGCAGCTTTTGAAAATTATTCTATGAAAAATATGTGATGCCTTGGAAAGATAGCATTGTACATCTTTTTTTTTTTGGGGGGGGGGGACGGAGGGTACCAGGGATCGAACTCAGGGACACTTGACCACTAAGACACATCCCCAGCCCTACTTTGTATTTTATTTAGAGACAGGGTCTTACTGAGTTGCTTAGCGCCTCACTGTTGCTGAGCTGGCTTTGAATTTGCAATCTTCCTGCCTCAGTCTTTGGAGCCATTAGGATGACCACCTACGCCCAGCACCACAGTACATCTTATTTAAAAACAGCTTATATCATAATATTACTGTTTAATAATTTGTAAATAAAAATATTATCAGTTTTATAATATTATGTTTGCATAATAAAGTATAAAATGATATAAACCGATACAAAATATTGCTAATCACTATTTTTCAATAGTACTCAAAAGGATAAAATTTTAAAATATTTTTCTTCTTTTCTTATGTCTATATTTTTGAGATTTACATGAAAAACACTTTTTAAAATTATAATAAAAAATATGATTTCTTAAGTGAGAAAAAAATAACTGGTTTGGTAGCCAAAAAACTTATAAATTTGTTTTTACAACATAATGTTTAGTATAATACATTTGTCACTGTTTTCATCATAAGTATAAATATAATTATTTCAATTGCAATAATTATACACTCTGCCATCATGCTTCAGAATATGTTAACATGCATTTTAAAATAGAATATTAAAAGAATAAAGAAGAATATGGGGATACAACATTACTTACTAGCACTTGAACCTTATTAATTAAAACTTTCTGATATGCCACAAGTATTTTACATACTCAAATACATGAATTTTAAGTTGGAAATATACTTCGAAGTCACTCAATCTTTACACTAAGCAACTCTGCAGATTTCCAATTCCCTAGATCCACTTTGTTTTTACTCATCTAACTATGGGTGTAGTAAGTTTTAGACATTGCACCTGTTTTGCATCTCAGTGGTTTAGTGGTAAGCATCTCAAGCAATGAGAAAAGTATTTGCAAGACATGTAGTATTAGAGAAAATTGAGTTAAAAAAGGTGTCATATATGGCTGTTTGGGAATTTAGGGTCAATGTGGGGATATGGTAAAGGGTGAGTCTAAGAAGGATCATTACTAAATCGCTCCATTTTTTTTACTTTATGTTATTACTATTAATTTTGGGGGGTACTGGGGACTAATCTACAGGCACTTTGCCACAGAGCTACATCCTCAGTCCTTTTTTATTGTTTTTGATAAGTTGCTTAGGGTGCTGCTAAATAGCGGAGGCTGGCCTTGAATTTGCAATCCTCTTGCCTCAGCTTCCCAAATTTCTGGGATTATAGGCATATGCTGCCAGGCCTGGCTGTTCTATTACTTTCAAGATAAGATCCAAGCTCAGAAGGATGATGGCTTACTAGTACCAATATCATGGTTTGTTAGAGTCTGTAAACAAGTCTGGATGGCGCCTGGCAAAATGCCAGAGGGAGTGGTTTGTGAAGTAACGCCAGCGAGCCATTAAGTGTGGAGATTCCTTATTGGTTGACTGCTGTATCTATTTTATGTTAATTAAGATAAGCTGTGGGAATGTATATATACCATTCCTGTCCTACAATAAACGGCTCCTACTCATGCTGTATCAATCTACACAAGTTGTTCGTCACCCCCCAGTTATTTTGCTGCAGCCAGACTGCGGCAATGGTTCTTCTGAATTTGGATCTTATCATTAAAGAAACAATTTTAAGCCTCAGAGTAATAAGATCATGTTCATGTCTAAGGATATCTTTCTGGCTGCAGAAGGAAGGTCATATGAGGACTGGACCGAGCAAAGTCTGTACATCTTTTGTCTTAGTTCATTTAGGCTTCTTTAAAAAATGCCATAAACTGATGGATATAAGTAAAATTTATTTCTCCCAGATCTTGAGGCTGGAAATTCCAAGACCAAGAGTCCATCAGATTCTGTGTCTGAGACGACCTGTTTTCTAGTCCATATATGGTGGCTTCTAGCTGTGTTTTCACATGGTTGAAGGGATTAGCTAGCTCTTTGGGGATGGGTATTTGCTGTTGTAAGGACACTAATCCCAAACATGAGGGCACTATCTTCATGAACCAACCATTTCTGAAAGCTCTGCCTCCTGATGCCATAACCTTGGGGATTAAGGTTTCTACCTATGAATTGCTGGGGTGGGAGGAGGTACACATTAAAACCATAGCAGATATTAAATAAATGTAGCTTATGAATGATGGGGCCCATTTAAAACATTGAGGTGAGGATAGAGACTGAAGAAAAATTAAGAAGTGTAGTGATATGATTTTGCATATCATTTGTTGTGAGATGATGAAGAAGAAGAAATTTAAATATGATTGCTAGCTTTCTGGCTTAGGTAAATACTTTTGAGTAGATAAGAAATCTTCCTATAGTCTAATGTATATTTATATATTCACTACATTTATGAAGAAAGGCAAAGAAAGCTAGACTAACCAGTTGCATAATATTAGTGTTCCATAAAATATCTAGGATATCACCTCTTCTGTAAAAGCATTTGATTTACTTTTCATTGACTCTTCTTTCATGTCCCCCATTCCAAACTTGATATGCCCCCTTCAAGTTGTAAGTCCAAGATTCTGTAAAATAATTCCATATAACATAAATTGCTTTCCAACAAAAGGGTTTCATTTTAAATAAGTGTGAGAAATACAATATGCATAGGAAATATGGTGACTTGTGGTAACATGGTAACTTTTAGAAAAATTCTTATATTACAGATAATGCATTATCTAAGTATTTTATAAATGTATTTAATTTTAGTGCATATATATACATATACACACACATACATACATACATATATATGTATATGTGTACAAACATGCAACCAGATGTTCAAGTAGGTGTATTTCGGTTCTCCAGAGATACAGAATCAATAGTACACATATACACACAGACAACACTCACACATCCTATAGACAAATAGATGGGTGATATGGAGATTTTAAATAATTAACTTGCTGAAATTTCAGGGATGGCAAGATTGAAAACTACAGGGCAGACAGGAAAACATATTAGGTCCCCAAATTATAGTCTTGAGACAAAATTCCTTCTTTAACAGGAAACTTTAGTATTTGTTCTTAAGGCCCAACCACATTATTGAGGGGAATCTTTTAAAGTCAACTGATTGTAGATGTTCTTCACACCAAAAATATCTTCATAGCAACATCTAGACATACATTTAACCAATACAGCATGAGTTAATTTACGTGTAGTTTGTATCTACTTTGTGGTAACTATTATCTCATAGAGCATAATTTGAAAACTATGATTCATACCCTGATTATGAAAGTCAGTTTTCTCTTTTTAGGTCAAGAACTCACAGTAGAAAGTTTCTAGTTTCCTTGTCAACCTCAAAACATTTCTCAGTTTTCGTATTCTTATTTGTCTTTTATTTATACTACTTAAGACTTACTTTCCCATCCTCTACCACCTTCTTGGAAATTTCTATAGAAAGTAACCACCTAGGCTTACTTTGAAAAATGCTCTGATATGGAATTTTCTAAATGGTCAGCCTGAAATCCTTAGTAAATAGGTAATTTTCTATGAAATGTTTCTCATATTATAACTAGGGCAAAATTTATGAGACTTATCTGATGATCCCATGTGGTGAGCCGCTTCTGCCGTTTCTGCAGACTATGGTCGCCATTACAAGATGGCGCTGGCTCCGCTGTGGTCTGTGACAAACAACTCCTTATTTGGGAGAGTTGGCGCATGGTTTTTCACCACCCTATGAGAAAGCTCCACGTGGCAGCTTCGCATTGGGGCTTGAGATGCTTTATTAAGGCTGGGAGGGGCATCCGAGGAGAGAGAAGAAGAAATATCAAGGGCCTGAATAAATTGCTGAAAGAAGATTCCTGAGTTGCGTCTTCCTTGCGGGCAAGGGGTCGCGACAATCCCAGATATTTCGTTTCATATGTTTGAGAGATCAGGACTTAAAGAAAGGTGCCAGAATACAGGCAGTGACTGGATTATCTATTTCCAATAACAAACCACCCAAAAACTTAGCACTAGATAATAACCATTTTATTATATTCTTGGACTCTGTGGTGCAGAATTTACACTAAAGATAGTAGGGATGGTTTGTCTCTATTTTACAATGTCTGGGATGTGAATTATAAAGTCTAAAGCTAGGATGGCTTCAAAGGCTATGGGTTGAAAAATTTGGCTGCAGGATCCATGTTTGAGCTGGCTTCTCCACTTGCATGTGTGCCCCTGTGCTAGGATCACCCAAAGGCTTCCCCAGAGGGACAATCTGTGGATGACAAGTACACATGACATCTTCATGTGGCTTGGACTTTAAACAACATGAATGATGAATTTTCAAATGGAATACCTTAAGCAAAAGTGTCCAGAAATGAGCATTTTAAGAGAAATGCATGACCTATAACTTAATCTCAGAAATCATATAGCATCACTTCTGTCAACTGTATTTGAGCCTGGGTGTCACAAGCCCACTTAGATTCAAAGTCAGGGAGCAGAGATACCAAACTTGATGGACAGACAATTAAAAAAGGTCAATGAATGATGTAAAACTATCACATATATTTTCACTGGAATCAAGTCTGAGATCGGAGTAGTGGCTAAGTGAGGTAGAAAATTTCCAAGAGAAGGAGGATGTTGGAAAACTGTCAAAAGTGTGAGAATCCTGGATGCTTTGATATAGGGATTAGTGAGGTCCCTGGATATCATTTATAATCTCTGCCTATAAATGTCTTGACTATTGAATTTTCAGATTTTAAAAATGGGAAAATAATATAGTATTCTCAACCTATCCAAAAACCCTAACCAAATTCACCAAATTGTACCAAAATACTCTTAAGCAGTAGGACTTTGGGATTAAATATAACATTTATAATGCCATGTTTGAAATTATTTAACATTGACTAAACTCCTATCTGTCTGTGGTAAGTTAGAAGATTGTAGAGTACCAGATGTTTCGAAACTAGGTTTTACTTTTCCTGAATTTTAAAGGATGTTTAAGAATTAAGGAATGTTTGTGTCAACAAACAGTGAAATAATGTTACATAAATTGAAAATGCTTGGTAATGTCCCCTGAGCTGGCAGAAGAAAACATTTGAGGCTCACAAAGAGTAGAACAGTAAAGGAAAAGATGGAGAAGATGATAGCAAACATGAGGCAAACATGTTAAACAGCAGAGCAGGAAATCATGTCCATTGGGGAAGCAATAGCCAAACTATGACTGTAGGGAACTCAATAGTCTACGGCCTGAACTTGAGGGCGATTAAAATATTTTTCCTACTATGATCATGTGAATCAGTTATAGCTAATTTTCATTTTAGATAGTAAATAAATATAAAATGTTTGAAAATCTTCATAATTATTTTTTAAAGAAAATATTGAGGTATATCTGTATTAAATAAAAAGTGGTTTCCTACAATGAGGCTTATAGATGTGAGTTTGCAGGCTAGATCTGGACCTTGGTTCTTTCTTTATAAAATAAAATATCAAAGATGTCCTCACGAGGCTCCCTTGGTATAAATAAAAGATCTTGGCCCACGTAAATATTCCCCAGATAAGCAACTCATTTACTCCTTTCAGGTTTTAGTTTCTTATCAGTAAAAGGAGAACATCTGTAGGAGTTGTTCTAGTCCAGGGGAACAGCAAAGACAGGTAGGTCTAGATTAGTGGTTCTCAGTGGGGTGATTTTGCTGCCCAAGGAGACATCAAGTAATATCTGGAAACATTTTTGATTGTAAAGAAAGGGGATGATGGTGTTACAGATGTCTACTAGATAGATGTTGTCAAACAATCCACAATTCAGAGGATCATGCTCTCAGTCATCCAACCTTGAGTATTAATTAATAGTGCAGAGGTTGGGAAAACCTTGATTAGAGCATTCTTGATAATGTCTAAAGCACATTTGATTTTGCAAAGCTGGGATTCATTCTTATTGGCATAACTTCCTGATCCAAAAAGATGAATCAACCTTGATTTGGCTTTTAGTTCTGCTTGTCTCTAGGCTTTCTCTTTTTAACAACAAAACCTCAATACTTGCCACCAAGAAGGCTGGTGGTGGTATGCAAAGAGGCATTAACTGAGACCTCTTTATGTTCTGATTAATTTGTGAGTGAAGTAGATGAAAACCAACAAGGCAGAAAATGGTTGCAAATGTAAATGCCAATGTACTTAATGATCCGAGGAAGCAAGTTCAATTGGAGCTTGTCAGATGAAAATTATTCTGTTAGTTGACCTGTCCATAAACACAAAGAGGCTGAGAGACTGTGGAAGGCTGGACAAATTCACTAGCTGTGGAATGGCTTAATTACATAAATGAATAGAAATACTGAATAATGAAACTTTAAAGTGATGGAAATTATCTGCTCATATGTTATTCTAAGAAGTATCCATGGAGTTATTCTAAGGGGAAATTGTATGAGCTACTGGCTCCATATATATATCTTCCAGTGCAATGTTAAAGAGCATCAACTCAGGCACAGAGGACCTGGCTTCAAACTCCAGCTTTACCACTGACCAACTTTGCTTCCTTACTCAGTAAAATGAAGGTGATATTAGCTTGTTGTGCTACACAGAATTGTTATAAATATTATAGGACATATTAAATGGACAATATTAGAACTTCTCATGTTCCTAGCCTGTTTTAAAAAAAAAAAAAAACAGTAAGTAAATGATACCCTCTCACACCGACCAGGTGATTTATGAACATTAATTAGGTCCCTCTCTCATAGAAACTCTATTCCCTCAGGTTCCATATTATTATTTTAAGATGGTTCAGATCTGACTGGAGCCTTTAAGTTATGTTGGGATAAGTGATGCATTGAAATATCATCATTTAATAGTTGTTTGTTTGTTTGTTTGTTTGTTTTTGGTTTTGGTACCAGGGACTAAACCAAGGGGTCTTAACCATTGAGCAATATCCCCAACCCTTTTTATATTTTATTTTGAGACAGGATCTCACTGAGTTGCTTAGGGCCTAGCTAAGTTTCTGAGGCTGGCTTTGAACTCTCAATCCTCCTGCCTCAGCCTCCTGAGCTACCGGGATTACAGGATTCAATAGTTTTTTGATTTCACCTATTGTGCAGTACATGCACTTTGTTTACCTTCTTTGTAGAGAAAACATCCTTCTTGACTGGTAGAGTAGAGAAAACTGACTAGGGGGAGCAAGCAGGAGAGGGAAAGAGGAAGCATGGGGACTGAAATGGAGCAAATGATACTCCATGCATGAATGATTATGTCAAAATGAAGCCTACTATTATGTATTAAGTATAATTCACTAATGAAAACATTCTAAAAATCATTCTTTTAAATTAATTTAAAAATTAATGTTTCCCCAAATCAGTTCTGTCTAGGCTCATAAATACGATCATACATGACTGTGATGGCATAGTGGAAAGAACATAGGTCTCGAAATTTGAGAGAGAAAATTTTAAATCCAGCTCCATTTTTAGTTAATTCTGGTGGTACATCAAAGGCCATAGTTCTCTGATGCTTTCATGAATAATGTAGTATTTATAATTGTATTCAATTATACCATATTGCAAATCGGGCACTTATAGATATTGAATAGGCTAGGTATTCTGAATTCTGAATACCAGTAAAAACAAAAGAGGGGTTAAATTGGTGTGCTTATGACTGAATTTCACTGATTGTTTGGGAAAACAAAATGAGATAATGTATATGCAGTACTTCTAAAATAACACCTCATATGAAGTAAGGGTTCAATACCTATCAACTTTTTTTTTCTCCTTGCATCTCTGGATGTTATTTGAAGTATGCTCTGTTTCTTTATTTTGCACATTATCTACAAAATGGAAATCAATTTATGGGTAGGTTTCTACTGTACCAGTGTTGCCAACCATGGATTTGGGAAATCTAGAGATAGGACAAAGCAAAGACACAATGTCCTTAGATAGGGACCAATTGTCTATGTTTTTATTTTGCATCCAGCTGATTTAACATGGCTCTGTTGAGTTCCTACAGTTCTGTTTAAAATTATTTTTTCTTAAGTCTTTCTCATTCACTTTAAACATTGAGATGATTGTGATTTCTTTTCTTTTTCCTGGTTATAAAAGCAAACATGTGACTAAACAAAGCAAGGGAGGAGTAAGTCAATAAGTAAGAGAAGCCACATATGTAGAAACCAGGGGGCATTTCACAAGAGGAGATGATAGAAACATTCAAAAATGCCTCAAAAGGGTGGAAGTGCAAACAGGGGAGAAAGCTCCAAGTATTCACGTTGTTTTGCCTGAGCAACAAACCCTGTTGACCCAGAGAGAGAGAGAGGAAAAGTAAGAGACTTGTTTTAAACAATTACAACTAAACATTGAAACATGGAACAAATAGAAAGTAAAGAGGGTTGACAAAGAGCCAGTTGTCGTATTTCAGGTGGACAGGAGAGTACACAGATGGAATGTTTGCAACGTACTTTTAGGGACATATTCATCAACTATGCCAGAAGAAAACTGAAATGATCCATTCGAAATGAGTCTGATTTGTTCTCTTTCCTCTCTTTTTCTTTTTCTCCCTTACCCCCCTTTCTTTTCTGGACTGAGGCTGGGGAGAAGGTACACAATCTGTCCCAGCATCTGACACTCTGCCTCCCCTTTGTTCAATGTATTTCTGTTTTCCTTTAGCCTTGTGAAGTGCAAAGCAGTTTTTACAACCAGTCTCAATCCTGAACAACTTAGTTTTTATTACCCTTCCCCATTTATGTTAAAGAAAAGAGCCTCAGCAAGATCTGTTTCCCACTGCTGCCCTCTTGGTAAGAGATACTAGAAACAAGAATAAACATGGCTATGCTCAGAATCACCTGGTAGAGTGACATGGGCTTAGAGACAAACCAAGCTGGGTGGAAATCCTGGTTTCATCCCTCATTAGCTATGCAGAGCAACTTTTTTTTTTATCCATCTGAGATTCAGTTTTCCTTACTGGTCATCTCCTGGTAATTATTCCTATCTTCCAGTTTTATAAGAATAAATGATAATAGGGACTGGAGGGGTTATTCAGTGTTAGAGCACTTTCCTAGAGTGCATGAGGTCCTGAGCTGGAGCCTCACCACTGCAATAAATAAATAAACAAATAAATAAACAGTAAATAAAGGTAGCCTTGCCTTCTACTTAGGATACAGCAGATCATGAGTGAAAATCATTTATTTTCTATTGTCCAATAATAGACAGCCAACATACTTTCATATTTTAATTTGAAAATATTTTTATCCCAATAGTGGTGGATCTGGCTCCTGAAGAGTTTATAAAAAGAATGGCAGCAGTCATCCAAATGTGTAAGAGTTTTAAGGAATTACAAACAGACATATTAACTTTGAGGTTCTTTCTGTTATGTGTCTTAACATTTTACTGTCTGTCTTCATTAGTCTAGTAACTTGCCCTAAGATGAAAAATATTACTCTCTTCCAATTCTCCTACTTCCTCCAAAAAACTAGAAAAAAATTTCTAGACCTATAAAATATTTTTAAAAAAACATATATCGATAGGCACAATGTTACATTTGTAGAGGGAAATGTCATTGGTAGGAAGAGAACTGCCTAGGTCAGTTTAGATGTCGAGTTTATTTTCCAATAATTTTAAAAACTAAAGTTAAAAAATGTATTTAAAATACTCTGTATATGAAAGTCATACAAAATAAGGGGAGGAGAAGGTAAGAAAGCAGAAGAAATGTGAGAGGGTATGCGGAAATCAACTATAAGACTGGGCAATGCTTTTGCAAAACAAAATGTTCAGTGAGAAATTTCTAGTTATACACTGATAGAAAGAAGGACTTTTTGTAAAAAAACAGTCTAATGTGTAGTGTTATGTTCATTTTACCTCAAGGAAAACCCTTTCATCGTTTCAAAACCTCAGGACAATCTTCTATGCAACATGTGCCTTTTTTCAGATAATTACAAGAACATCACAGGGGGTTAATTTCCACATATGAGTTAGCACTAAACAGAGAGAAGAAGAGAGATCTTATAGAAGTGAGAGAATCCAGCCGGACCAGCAACTCAAAGTCAGAAAATACCATGAGAAATCTTGCAGAGGGATTCGATTTCCCAGAAGAAGTCAAATAGGTGAGTTCTGTCATTTTAATTTAAAATGGAAAAGACAAAGGACACTTTAATTGGCATCCAGAATACAGACACTATTTTGGGAGTTGATAGTAACCCATGGGCAGCATAATTCCCTATCCCATAATCAGATGAGGATACGTGGATTGGAAACAATTTTTTACATTAAAAGCTACTAATCTAGGGGAATTTTTCCCATAAAGAAGTAAACCAATATGTTAAAACTGAGGTAATAACACTTTTTAAAAAATATGTACAAGTTTAAAAAAAAAACTGTCCGAATCCAAATTTCTTACTTTCAAAAAAGAATAGCAAATCACATTCTCAAATGGTATAGCGCATCACTCCAAGATTATATACAAGATATCCGGGTAAGATATTATCATAATTCCTGGAACATAGTAAGAGTTTGGTAAATTTTTGTTGAAAAAGGAATGACCATCTTTAGTTCTATCCTAACAGATGATACCCAAATACATCTTTGGAAGGACCTAAACATATTTTTGTAAATATATGATAAATCTTAAAATAGGAATTGAGAATTTTAGTATAAAATTTCATATAACAAAAACTGTTTTGAAGCTATAGTGGCAGAGTTTAAGTCAGTAGTTCTGTATTGTTATTTTTGGTGATCTAGAATCTTTCTAGTTTTCTGCATGGCTACATCAGGATATTTGCCATATTATTAAGGTTGTATAATGCTTGTTAATTTTTCTCAAGTAGTAAAATGGCCTCTACCTTCCCAACACTCTGGACAAAAGATTTGTACAAGTCATGCTTCTTTTAAGCAATATTTCATTTAAATTGAAGCAGACTAATGATAAATGTGTAATAATGGAGAATTTCACTTGGCTTGTCAAAATGATTGCTCTTGGTACCATTTATCCTTATTTGAAAAAAAAATAAGGTTAAAGACTATTTTCTGTATCTAGAAAACCTGAAAATGTACCATTTGCTTCTGCAAAAATGGAGGTAAAAATCAAGTGAGGATCTGTCCTTAATACTCAAGAAATTACTGTTTTGTTGTAACCAACTTTTGAAAGATTTTAATTCAGGGTCTTCTGGAGAAGAGAACAAAACAAAACGAAACAAAATCACAAAACAGAAAGCCACCTGACAATGTACTGCTATTCTCAGTAATGAGGCCAGAGGAACACCGTAGGAAACACCCCTGCAGCTTAATCAATGACCAGCCCTTGCACATAAGTCAAAGGTGTACTCAATTGTTCCAAATTAGGAATAACTGACGTCAAGAACCAACCTGATTTCTTATTGGTTTCACACCCTGTTGCCTGCAGTGACAAAGTAATAACTAATTCTGTTCCTCCCAAGGCACAAACTTTATTTTGTATTATTTTTTTCCTTCTAGTATGCTTTCCTAATTTATGCCAAAGGCAAACAAATACATCCAGAGAGGCTTCAACTGCAGAGTTGATTTCTATGTTGTTATTAACTAGAGGTGACTGCAGTATAGTAATTAATCTTTTATCATTCAGTTCCTGTTCTCTACAGAATTTGAAGGACATGATGCTCTATATACACTTACATAAGAAGAATCATTATTGCATGTTAAACTGAAGCAAGGATTATATGTTTAATTCTAATCTTCCTGACCTGGGTAGCCCTGCCCACATCATTAGGAATGCCAACTATAAAAGTAAAATGATGATTTGTTTCTAGAATATGAACTTTTGGAACAGTCTTTTAGTGACAACAGCTAAAAGGAAAGAAGGACTCTGTGAGACTTATTGGCTTTACAATATGAAGGAAGGGATTAGAGGTTTACTTCTAAATAGTTGTCCAAAATTAAATGTGAACATATGCCTTCCCTTTTCCTAATTCATTTTTTTTTGTTCTGGCAATGTTATCTTTATTTTTTTAATTATTAGTTGTTCAAAACATTTCAAAGTTCTTGACATATCATATTTCATACATTCATACCTGAAAAAGTAATGACTTTATTTATTTGATACCAAAGTAAAGTGAATGGTATGTGGCCAAATACATTGTATGTTAGAAAAGAGTAGACAAATAATACTGTATTCATTTTAATAGTTTTTTAATATTTTCTCAAGTTTCCCAACTGAATTGACAAGAACAAAGGAACACATTATGTCCCTTGTTCCTCTAGGCAGCAGTGAGTGAGCGATTGCCTTAGGAGAGAAGTTGTTGATATAAATTGAATGGGAATAGAGTATTTCTCATAAACCATCCAGAGTGATTTCTCTTCTTACTTCCTACCTTTGAAATTTAATTCACAGGCCCAGGAAAGTTAGAATGGTATTATTTGTCTTTGGAAGACAGATCTGATTCCACAGTTTTTGAAAGAAGTATCTTGACAGAAAGCATTTGGGGACAAGACAGGAGTTAGCAGGGAATCTGGGTTGGGTGTTTGATGTAGCCATTCTGAGGAATTGTCAAGTGTTGAAAGTTGA
This sequence comes from Marmota monax, assembly GCF_021218885.2. NCBI lineage: Eukaryota > Metazoa > Chordata > Mammalia > Rodentia > Sciuridae > Marmota > Marmota monax. The sequence continues at coordinate 3,304,786 of NW_026694339.1, forward strand.
TGTTCTAGAGCCAAACTTCTAAAATATCTATCAGTTGGAGAAGGCGGCCATTTTCCATTTTTTTTCTGTGCCATATCTGCAGTGACATTCTGAAGATACTAAGTAATTCCAAGTTGTCAAACTGTTCTGAGCTGTCATTATTTATGTCTTCTATTAACTTCCTCCCCAAATTGTGAAGCTACTTGAGGCCAGGGCTATCTCACTCACAGTTTATATCCATAAATGATAATCATTGTAGGTACAACACAATTAAATGATAAATATTTGTTGAGTGGGTAGATATTTGAATTAAGAGGGGGAATGTTTGGTTTAGGGCAAGTACAACTTTCATGTTCAGTGTAGGTGATGTATTCTATTCTTGGAAGGTTGAGAAGCCTTATCTAATATATGTGGTAACTCAGTCAGAATATTGGCTAACCAGAATGATCCATAACCCTGCCAGATAACAGAGTTAGACAGATTTTGCAAACTGGTGACCCACATGCTACATTTGGCCCACAGACATGTTTTGTTTGGCCTAGAGAGGCTTTTTAGATTTTTTTAAAGTAGTTGCCAACACATAAAAATCGGTAGTTTTCACATTTTAAAGATCCAGATTTCCTACTTCTCTTGGAAAAATCAGAATAGCTGGCATTGCTAGGCTCAATTTCTGCATAGCAATAATTGCCTGGAGCTCCATGACTATCACACACTTAAGACAGGTCATGAAACTGCTGGCTCTCCAGCTGCCCTCTAGCCTCATTCTGGTAAGCGTTTATCACTTCTCGAGGTTACCTTTCTGTTCTGTGTGATATGTGAGTTTCCATATCCCTCAGGAAAAGACTGTATATTTTTCACAAGAAGGCAAAGTGGAAGAAGAGAAGGGAAAGCAGAGAGTGAAGGAATTTTGGATTTTGCAGTATCCAATAAAAATTCCAATCCAACACTTATCTAAACTGTTGTATTTAGGAACACATGCATTCATTCCATCTCTGATTGCTTCTAACTTGCTGAAGGTATCTTGTACATTTCACTTGAGCAATGCAGATATTTCCAAGTTGGTGTCTGTTTCCTGTTTCTTCCCTCTACAAACAATTTAACAATATAGGTCTTACCACAGTCCCTCAGAGATCCCTCATTGATGAATAAATAAAGTTTATATCCTATGGTTTACTATTCAAGTTCTTCCATGAGTCTTCCTTAACCCAAACTAATAATCCTATCACACCCAATGTCTTCTCCTATTCAGTGATAGAAATATTTAGAGCTTATGTGTAATTTACTCACATCCTTTTAGCTAACCATAGGTCTCTCTTGAGCTCCTAACTTGGTATTCATCAATACTGTCCTAGTTCCTTCAAATCTTTCATCATTCCCAGCCTAAAATACTAATTTTTACAAAAACTTTTAGTCGCTTATTTGTCTCTAACAGTTCACCATTTTTGTCTTGTATTATAATCATGAATAGATAATATTTTTAAATGTTAATGTCTTCATTTATAAAAAAAAAAAAAAAACTAGTAAGACTTAGGAATAACTAATAATGAGCCAGGCCATCTCAAGTATTTTAACTATATTAAGTCATTTAGTATTCACAACTTCCATATGAGACTGGCACTATTATTATAAACATTTTATATAGAAGAAAATTGAAACACAAAGAGGATAACTCTCTTGTCCCCAAATAATAATAAGAGATGATCTAATTTCAGATTCTCTACTCTTTATTACAAGAGCCTAATTCTTCAAAAGGCCTTATACATGACAGGTACCACTGTAAGAAATTTTATAAAATTTGCCCAATGTGATCCATGTCAGCAAGTCCTTTATTTGTTCAAAGGTTCATAACCTTAAGTGATTAAGTTCCCTTGAGGGAAGTGTGTGTGTTGCCTTTGTGTATGCTCAGCATATTTTAAAATGAATAAATAAATAAGTCAGAAAAGAAAAAAGAATGAAATATCCAACCACCTAAAAACAATCTTAGAGAATCACTTTATTGACTGGCTGGGTGGGCTTTAATGACAACTTGTTTAATTATTTTGATTGTAAAGATATTTCCCCTTGTTTTTGAGTCTTCATTTCTTAATTTCCAGCAATTTGTGAAGGATGTGATAAAGGATTTTCATCTACTTTTTTCTTTGGAGGTACAGGAAAGTTGAAAGGAATTACTGGCATTATAGTATCAGCAAAATTCTCCACAGCCAGCAGAGACACAGAGCTACCTCACATAATTCTTGAGAAGAAATTATAATTAATGGTAATGAGGAGAGTATAAGGCAGAGATCAAATTTTTCTAGCAAGAGGTCAGCATAAGCAAATCTGAGAAATCAAGAATAGATCATTGTTGACTAAACACATATTTTAAGAGAAATAGCAAAGGAAATGTCAAATATATTGTCATGAAGCACAGTTTTCTTATGTATAGATGATAGAGTTCTTCCTAATTGTAAATAATTTCCTTGTTACTAAGAATGATACCTTCAGAGTGTAATCCTTATAATTTTAGACTTTATAAGACCTTTATCCAATAAATGTATGCTAAGAGCTATTTGAGCCGTTCTTAACAAATGGCTGTTATAAGTTAATGAGCCATGAGGAAGAAGGATGTATATGGCTCAGAGCAATATTTAGGCATGTTGGTCTTGAGAGAAGTAAATTGAAATGAAGAGGGTAGGCATTGTGAATACAAGGGATATTTTAGTTAAGAAATGCCATAAAGTTGAGGAAATGGGTTAAAATTATTAAAAAAAAAAAACACCAAAAAAAAAAAAAAAAAAGCAAGTCTGGCTGACTTTCTAATTTTGCACCAGACTCCATGGGAAAAAGTATACTAAAGCCCAAGTCTGTATGGTTTGAGAAAGTTGACCTATTTTTTTCCTACCATGTTGGCATTTTAGTCTTTAACTATGCATAAAAGTATGTTCTATATCAGTTATTGCAAGAGTTGATTTTTTTGTAAAGTACTGAGAATTGAACCCAGGTACATACACATGCTAGGCAAGTGCTCTACCAGTGAGCTACATCCTGAGTCCAAGAGTTGATTCTTTATAAATAGAATTTATGATTTCTACTTTTCCCCTGGATTCACATATGAGGTCAGAACTCACACATTTGTTTTTATCCCTGACTTCTAACCCATATTTAACCATATAGGTGCATAAGTCCATTACCACCTAAGTGCCTGCTTTTTAACCTACATATGTATATGTATAAGCCATTCATGGTTCTCTTGGTTGTTTCTGTTGGGACTTTTCCTAAAGGTTAACTGAGACCTTGGGGAATTTATCATGTGTGATAAACCTGTTGCCTCTTCATCATAGGTTCAAATGTTGTTCAGCCTCTGGAGGAAAAAAAAATCAGCAAGAACAGATGCTGTTTTTATTCTACTCATTCTAGTTTTGACACAATGATTCAGAATTTTTGCCAACTGCTAGTTCACTCCTTCTCAAACTAATTTTAAGGTAATCAGATCTCTACAATTCATTTAACAGTCTTTTGTTTAAGATATTTTTGCACCATTGTCATTGGGAAGATGGGGGAAAAGGAGCTAGTGAATGACAATTCTTTTTACATTGCAATATCCTTTCCCAGAATTCTATCATATTGCAGAATTCTATCATGTTCTACTCTATGTACAGCTGTACATAAAATTAAATTAATTTTAATAGGAACAAAAAGAGTACTGCATTAAGTATTAAACCCAAGGTTAAATTGAAGGATGTAAATACACATGTGTTAGAGATGAGATAATCCCACAACTTCAGAAATTCTGGAACAGCACAGGTTGGATATATCCTACTGTGATTGCCCTGTTCTATACTCCATACTTCCTCAACCATGTTCTGTGTTCCAAGAAAGGACTGTCTGAGAAGATTGACTGTTATGAACTGCTTCAGTGGGCTCATTTGTCTTCTGGATACAGGTTGGGTAGCCAAAAGGGGAAATAGGTATAATATGGGCATAGACACATTGTACGATATTCGGTTGGGGTATCTATTTCCATTGGAATTGTCCACTTGTTTACCATGAGAGAATGGCTGCATCCCCAAATAGCATCTCCATGATACTGGCTAGATTTATATAAAAAGATATTACTTCTGGTTAAAACCTATGCATCCTTCTCTCAAAATATTTCTTTAATTTAGCTGTTTCAATGGACAGATATCTAGTAAAGTAATAAATTACTGACCTCTAAGAGCAAAATTATTTCTCAATCATTAATTAGTTATGTGGTCTTAATAATGGATAGCATCTTAATTTTTGAGGGAATGTCTTATTTTCTCAAATATAAAATTTAACATTAGGATCAAAGATAATTTTCTGATGGAAGCAAGTTTCATTTTCTCAAGCACAGAATATAATAGGATGAAAGTTCTCTAAGCCATTAAAACAAACACTCATGAGTGTTAAGATTATATGGCTCTTGATCAATTCCTATGCATTTATTTGAGTCTACATGGCATGCTAAAGCTATCAAAAAAAGACGGACACAAAGATAAATGTTACCAGAGGATTTTCTTATTTCATCTAGAATCTGAGGATGAAGAATTTTGAGAACATTGGCTTTGTTTTATTCATTAGAAAATAGTTGAGGACATTTTTTTTAATGGACTACGTTAGTTGATTTTCAAATATTGAATCAACCTTACACACCAGAAATACATCCTTCTGGTCATGTTTTCATAATACATTTTATATTTGGAGGTCCGATATGTTAATATTCTGTTAAGAATTTTGACATCTATGTTGATGAGAGACATTAGTTTGTAGTTTCTCTTTTTGCTATGTCTGCCTTGTTTTAGTGATAGGGTAATGAATTAAAAAGCATTCTATCTCACAAAAATGCGGACTCTTTCATTCACCTGTAATCCCAGAGGCTCGGGATGCTGAGCCAGGAGAGTTCCAAGTTCAAAGCCAGCCTCAGCAATGGCAAGGTGCAAAGCAACTCAGTGAGACCCTGTCTCTGAATAAAATACAAAATAGGGCTGGGGATGTGGCTCATTGCCTGAGTGCCCCTTAGTTCAGTCCTTAGTACCCTGCCCCCCCAAAAAAGTATTCTATCTCACAAATAAAATAATTTAAAAAATGATATCCATTTTCTGAATGAAATAATTGAAAATGATATAATTTATTCCTTCAATGTTTAGTATAGAATTTACCAATGAACTCATATGGGTCTGGTGCTTTTTCTTTTGGGAAGGTTAATAGTTGATTCAATTTAACAGAAAAAAAAAACCTATTCAAGTTTTCTATTTCTTCTGTGAATTTTGACAGACTCTGTAAGGAATTAGTCCATTTCATCTAGGTTATCCTGTTTGGGGGCAAATAATAGTGCATAGTATTTCTTTACTATCATTTTAACAAAAATAATATATATAGTGATGTTCCTTCCCCCACACTTTTTTGGTACCAGGGATTAAACCTAGGGGTGCTTAACCTCTGAACTGTAGCCCCAGTTTCATGCTTAGTGCATGCAAGGCCCTGGATTTGATCCCCAGCACTAAAAATAAATAAACAAATAAATAAATAAAACAAAAACAAACAAAAAATAAAACAGAACCAAAAATTCTTGCAAGGCAGTTCTATTAGCAACATTCCTCTTTGATTTTTGCATTGTCTGATGAAGTTTATATCTTTCTAATTTTTGGAGGATAATTTTGCATGGAAGACAATTTAAAGTTGATATTTTCTGGTTTTTGTTTTTCTTTCAAAACCTTAAATAGTTTACTATCTTCTTGTTTTCATGGTTTCTGAGGAGGAACCTCATGTGATTCTTCTCTTTGCTCCTGTATAGGTAAGGTTCCCACCCACCATCTCTGATTTTTTTCAGTTTTCTTTATTTTTAAATATTCTGTTGCTTGAAAATAACATGAGCAAGTACAATTTTTATGGTATTTATTCTGTTCAGTGTTCTCTGAGCTTCCTGGTTCTGTGGTTTGGTATTGAAAATGAATTTTGGGGGTAATCATTGTATCATTTTTTTCTTTTCTTCTCCGTTCCTAATATATTTGAAATATATTTATATCCAAATATGTAAAAATATAAATAAATATAAATATAATAAGTATATTTATATCCAAAAACAGGAGGGGATTTTTCTTGGATATTTACTATTGGAAGCTGGTCAATTTCCTGGAAGTGAAACTTATAAAAGTATGTTTAATGCTTTTATAGTTATTTCTCAGTTCTGTGATAATCTTCTCTTTATTTTTAATTTTTTGTCCTTTCCTTTTTAGTCTTAACATTTTGTCTTAAGAAATACTCAAGGAGACCCAACATGGCGGCGGGCGGGGAGGCAGCACTTTCAGTACCTCCTCATTAATGGGGTCAGAGAGACACATCAATACGCTTAGATTCTACCTGCTGAGAAACTTCTAGCAAAATTCCGCTGAAAGGAGACCTGCCGGGAATTAGTAAGATTAATGGAGGTGACAGTTTGCCCCAGACGAGTGAATCTCCGCCACGCGGTGCAGAGGTCCAGACCCGCCGGCCTCAGCCAAAGGGCCGCTGCCCGCCCAGCTCAGCGAACGGCCGCTTGCGCTGCTCAGTGAACGGCCTCTGAGGCGCGACTCAGCAGGCGCGGCGAAGGGACTCTAACCAAGCCTTCATGAAATAGCTAACCGGGAACCAAAACCAACCGAGATTGGGTCAGACCAGAGACAAGCCAGTCCCACCCCTCCCTTCGGACACTCCGGCAAGGAGCCTGGGGCCCGCCATAGCAGAGAGGTGACGTCACCAGAGTTCGGCTGACGAGATTCTTTCCCAGAGGAATTCACTTTAGCAGGTTTGTGACTCCCAACCCCACCAGATACAAACAGCCGGGAAACCTCAAAAATCTCTCCGTGGGCCTGGCTGTAGGGGCCGACGGACTCCCGACACCCAACTCCCCCTACCGACAGCAACGTGAGCGTGACTGTTGGGGCGGAGGGAAGCAGAGAAGACTCCCCACCCCCAACTCCCCTGACTGCCAACGGAGTGGGCATGACGGTAGGGGCGGAGGGAAGCAGAGGGCACTGCCGACCCCCAACTCCTCCTACTGCCAGCAGAGTGGACGTGAATGTAGGGGCCTAGGGAAGCAGATGCTTACCACCAGCGGCGACACCCAAGGTCTTAGCCTCCAGTTTCTGAGGGCGTACCCACCAAAGGGGTCCGGAAAAACTAAACTGTTGGTTCCCAGACCATAGCTCCACAGCACTGGGGCTTAGATGATGACAGAGAGAGTGCTCAGTCGTTCAGGAAATAGGGCACACGGTGGGGCTGCAAGTGTAACCAGATCCTTGGGGAACCGCCTCCGGTGAGCAGGACCTGGCTGGCTGGCAGGAGGAAGTGGGGGAGGGGCTGGAAGTGAAACGGCTCTGGACTGACAGGATTGAGAGACTCCCAGGTGCCGCCCTGCAGGGATTGCTGTTGGCACATAGAGGGCAGAAGCTCGGCTCGGAGGGCACAGCTCCGCCTACTGAAAGAGAAGAAAATGGATCTCTAAGACCTCATTTTTTTTAAATTTTATTTTTCTCCCCTTTTCCTTCTTTCTTTCCCTTTCCAAGTTTTATTGTTCTTTCCATTCTCCTCTATTCTATCTCTCTCTCCTTCTTTCTTTTTAAGAGCACCTTCCTTCCCCTACCCCCCAACTTTCATCCCTCGCAGTACGTCTTCCATTAAGTGTAATTGTCTAAATGCAAATAGGTGAATGTTTTGAGGCTGTCTATAGGGCTCTTAAATACCTAGCTACTACCAAACACCCTGATCCAATCACCTTTTAATATCCCCCTTCAGTAGAGCAATCTTCCAAAGTAGCCAAGACATACTAACCCTCATACCATCATAGCACCTAACCTAAACATAAAGTCCTAAGACCAAACAACAGATCACTATATGCCTACAGAATTCAGAAGCCATTTATGAATTGAATGAATCAGCTTTAAAGTACAATAAAACACAACATTTCTAGGCATAGTCTCCCACCACAAATGAGAGACCACAGAGATATACAAAACCAAAACAAATTTATAGGAGAAAACAGAAACACAGCAGTTAAAGAGAGTTGGAAAGTAACGTGAACAACATGAAAAAACAAGGGAAAAAAGGAATACAAACAATGCAGGACAACTTAAATCTACAGGAGAACCTAGAGGCATCAGAAAAATGGACAGAGAAAGAACTCAAGGCATACCTGACTCAGATGGAATGGAATCTTAGAGACATCATGAGACAGCAAGTCAAAACAATGAAAGAATACTTTGAAAATGATTGCATAAGCAAATTCAAATTGCAAAGAAGGAACTCTACCAGGAGATACACATTTTAAAAAAAAATCAAAGAGTAATCCTAGAAATGCAGGAAACCATAAACCAAATTAAAAACTCAAACGAGAATATTACAAATAGACTAGATCAAATAGAAGTCAGAACATCAGATAATGAAGACAAAGTTTATCAACTCGAAAAGAATATAGTCGATGCAGAAAAGATGTTAAAAAATCACGAGCAATCCATACAAGAGATATGGGATGTCATAAAAAAACCAAACTTGAGAGCCATTGGGATAGAAGAAGGTATAGAGGTTCAAACCAAAGGAATGAACAATCTGTTGAATGAAATAATCTTAGAAAACTTCCCAGATAGGAAAGATGGAATGGATTGCCAAATCCTGGAAGCTTACAGGACCCCAAACATACAAAACTGTAATAGACCAACTCCAAGACACATAATTATGAAGATATCCAACACACAGAACAAGGAGAGACTATTAAAAGCTATGAGAGAAAGGAGGCAGATTACATTCAGGGGTAAACCAGTTAGGTTAATGGCTGATTTTTCATCACAGACTTTGAAAGCGAGAAGATCCTGTAACAACGTATTTCAAACACTGAAAAATAATGGATTCCAACCAAGAATACTGTATCCAGCAAAATTAAGCTTCATATTTGACAATGAAATTAAAATATTTAACAATAAACAAAAGTTAAAAGAATTTGCAGCCAGAAAACCAGCGCTGCAAGGCATTTTTAGCAAAATACTACAAGAAGAGGAATTGAAAAATAGCACCCAAAACTAACAGTGGGAGGCATCTCAGTAAAGGGGGAGAAAAATAACCAAGGAGGAAAAACTAGCCAAATTAAAATAAATAAATAAATAAACATGACTGGAAGTACAAACCATATATCAATAGTAACCCTAAATGTTAATGGCTTAAATTCACCAATCAAGAGACATAGGCTAGTAACCTGGATTAAAAAAACAGATTCAACAATATGCTGCCTTCAGGAGACTCATATGATAGGAAAAGACATACACAGGCTGAAGGTGAAAGGCTGGGAAAAATCATACTACTCACATGGCCCTCGGAAGCAAGCAGGAGTGGCCATACTCATATCGAATAAAATCAACTTCAAATCTAAGTTAATCAAAAGGGATAAAGAAGGGCACTATATACTGTTAAAAGGAACCATTCACCAACAAGACATAATAATTATCAATATGCATGCACCAAACAATGGTGCTGCAATGTTCATAAAACAAACTCTCCTCAAGTTCAAGAGTCAAATAGACCACAACACAATAATTATGGGTGACTTCAACACACCGCTCTCTCCATTAGACAGATCCTCCAGACAAAAGCTGAATAAAGAAACTATAGAACTCAATAACACAATCAATAACCTAGACTTAACTGACATATATAGAATATATCAACCATCATCAAGTGGATACACGTTCTTCTCAGCAGCACATGGATCCTACTCAAAGATAGACCATATATTATGCCATAGGGCAACTCTTAGCAAATATAAAGGTGTGGGCATAATACCATGCATCTTATCTGATCATAATGGAATGAAACTGGAAATCAATGATAAAAGAAGGAAGGAAAAATCCTGCATCACCTGGAAAATGAATAATATGTTACTGAATGATCAATGGGTTACAGAATATATAAAGGAGGAAATCAAAAAATTCTTAGAGATAAACGACAATACAGACACAATATATCAGAATCTATGGGACACAATGAAAGCAGTTTTAAGACGGAAATTCATTTCCTGGAGTTCATTCCTCAAAAAAAGAACAAAACAACAAATAAATGAACTCACACTTCATCTCAAAACCCTAGAAAAGGAAGAGCAAAACAACAGCAAATGTAGTAGAAGACAAGAAATAATTAAAATCAGAGCAGAAATCAACGAAATTGAAACAAAAAAAACATTAAAAAAATTGATAAACCTAAAAGTTGGTTCTTCGAAAAAATAAATAAGATCAACAGACCCTTAGCCATGCTAACGAAGAGAAGAAGAGAGAGAACTCAAATTACGAACATACGGGATGAAAAAGGCAATATCACAATGGACACTACAGAAATACAGAAGATAATTAGAAATTATTTTGAAAACCCATATCCCAATAAAATAGAAGATAGTGAAGATATCGATAAATTTCTTAAGTCATATGATTTGCCCAGATTAAGTCAGGAAGATGCACACAATTTAAACAGACCAATAACAAAGGAGGAAATAGAAGAAGCCATCAAAAGACTACCAACCAAGAAAAGCCCTGGACCAGATGGGTATACAGCGGAGTTTTACAAAACCTTCAAAGAAGAATTAATACCAATACTTTTCAAGTTATTTCAAGAAATAGAAAAAGAAGGAGCTATTCCAAATTCATTCTATGAGGCCAACACCACCCTGATCCTGAAACCAGACAAAGACACTTCAAAGAAAGAAAACTACATACCAATATCTCTAATGAACTTAGATGCAAAAATCCTCAATAAAATTCTGGCGAATTGAATACAGAAGCATATCAAAAAAATTGTGCACCATGATCAAGTAGGATTCATCCCTGGGATGCAAGGCTGGTTCAATATACGGAAATCAATAAATGTTATTCACCACATCAATAAACTTAACAATAAGAACTACATGATCATCTCGATAGACGCAGAAAAAGCATTCGGCAAAGTACAGCATCCCTTTATGTTCAAAACACTAGAAAAACTAGGGATAACAGGAACTTACCTCAACATTGTAAAAGCTATATATGCTAATCCTCAGGCTAGCATCATTCTAAATGGAGAAAAACTGAAGGCATTCCCTCTATAATCTGGAACAAGACAGGGATGCCCTCTCTCACCACTTCTATTCAATTTAATTCTTGAAATAGTTGCCAGAGCAATTAGACAGACAAAAGAAATTAAAGGCATTAAGATAGGAAAAGAAGAACTTAAATTATCACTATTTGCGGTTGATATGATCTTATACCTAGAAGACCCAAAAGGGTCTTCAAAGAAACTACTAGAGCTAATAAATGAATTCAGCAAAGTGGCAGGATATAAAATCAACATGCATAAATCAAAGGCATTCCTGTATATCAGCGACAAATCTTTTGAAATGGAAATGAGGAAAACCACCCCATTCACAATATCCTCAAAAAAAAAAAATACTTGGGAATCAACCTAACCAAAGAGGGAAATATTTATACAATGAAAACTACAGAACCCTAAAGAGAGAAATAGAAGAAGATCTTAGAAGATGGAAAAATATACCCTGTTCATGGATAGGCAGAACTAACATCATCAAAATGGTGATATTACCCAAAGTTCTCTACAGGTTTAATGCAATGCCAATAAAAATCCCAATGGCATTTCTTGTAGAAATAGATAAAGCAATCATGAAATTCATATGGAAAAACAAAAGACCCAGAATAGCAAAAGCAATTCTAAGCAGGAAGTGTGAATCTGGCGGTATAGCGATACCAGATTTCAAAGTGTACTACAGAGCAATAGTAACAAAAACAGCATGGTACTGGTACCAAAACAGGCAGGTGGACCAATGGTACAGAATAGAGGACTCAGAGACCAATCCACAAAATTACAACTTTCTTATATTTGATAAAGGGGCTAAAAGCATGCAATGGAGGAAGGATAGCATCTTCAACAAATGGTGCTGGGAAAACTGGAAATCCATATGCAACAGAATGAAGCTGAACCTCTTTCTCTCGCCACGCACAAAAGTTAACTCAAAATGGATCAAAGAGCTTGATATCAAATCAGAGACTCTGCATCTGATAGAAGAAAAAGTTAGCTCCAATCTACATATTGTGGGGTCGGGCTCCAAATTCCTTAATAGGACACCCATAGCACAAGAGTTAATAACAAGAATAAACAAATGGGACTTACTTAAATTAAAAAGTTTTTTTCTCAGCAAGAGAAACAATAAGAGAGGTAAATAGGGAGCCTACATCCTGTGAACAAATTTTTATTCCTCACACTTCAGATAGAGCCCTAATATCCAGAGTATACAAAGAACTCAAAAAATTAAACAACAAGATAACAAATAACCCAATCAACAAATGGGTCAAGGACCTGAACAGACACTTCTCAGAGGAGGACATACAATCAATCAACAAGTACATGAAAAAATGCTCACCATCTCTAGCAGTTAGAGAAATGCAAATCAAAACCACCCTAAGATACCATCTCACTCCAGTAAGATTGGCAGCCATTATGAAGTCAAACAACAATAAGTGCTGGCAAGGATGTGGGGAAAAGGGTACACTTGTACATTGCTGGTGGGACTGCAAATTGGTGCGGCCAATTTGGAAAGCAGTATGGAAATTCCTGGGAAAGCTGGGAATGGATCCACCATTTGACCCAGCTATCGCCCTTCTCAGACTATTCCCTGAAGACCTTAAAAGAGCGTACTATAGGGATACTGCCACATCAATGTTCATAGCAGCACAATTCACAATAGCTAGACTGTGGAACCAACCTAGATGCCCCTCAATAGATGAATGGATAAAAAAAATGTGGCATTTATACACAATGGAGTATTACACAGCACTAAAAAATGACAAAATCATGGAATTTGCAGGGAAATGGATGGCATTAGAGCAGATTATGCTAAGTGAAGCTAGCCAATCCCTAAAAAACAAATGCCAAATGTCTTCTTTGATATAAGGAGAGCAACTAAGAACAGAGCAGGGAGGAAGAGCATGAGGAAAAGATTAACATTAAACAGAGACGAGTGGTGGGAGGGAAAGGGAGAGAGAAGGGAAATTGCATGGAATTGGAAGGAGACCCTCATTGTTACACAAAATTACATATAAGAGGTTGTGAGGGGAAAGGGGGAAAAAAAACAACAAGGGAGAGAATTGAATAACAGCAGATGAGGTAGAGAGAGAAGATGGGAGGGGAGGGGGGATAGTAGGGGATAGGGAAGGTAGCAGAATACAACAGTCACTAATATGGCATTATGTAAAAACGTGGATGTGTAACCGATGTGATTCTGCAATTTGTATTTGGGGTAAAAATGGGAGTTCATAACCCACGTGAATCAAATGTATGAAAGATGATATGTCATGAGCTTTGTAATGTTATGAACAACCAATAAAAAAAATAAAAAAAGAAAAGAAATCCTCAAGGTCAGAGGATTTTTTCCTTACTTGTGCCCAATATAGTTATATGTCTGTCTGCCAAGGGCATTCTTTATTGCTGTTTTAATGAATTTAGTCTTCAGGTTTTTGTTTTAATTTTGTTATTTTTTTTACTTATTTCTTAGATTCTCCATCACTCTGCTTACGTTGCCTGTTTGTACCTGCTATCTACTTTATCCATTAGAATCCTTAGCAGATTAATCATTATTTTTAAAAAAATACTGATCTGATAATTCCAACATAATTCTCATATTTTGAGTCTAATTTTGATCCTTGTTCTGTCTTTTAAGACTGTACTGTTTTTTCCCCTTCAGATGTTTTGTAAGTTTTTCATTGCTATCATGACATACTAGGTAAAAGGAACTGTGTTAAATAGGTTTTAAGTCATGGGCCACTACAATGTAGAGGTAGGGTAGCAGACAGAGTAGCATTCTGGAGTCCTACGACTAGGTTTCAGTGTTTTAGTCAATCTCTGCTTCTGGACTGGGAATACTAGACATGTTTCTCATCTACCCCTCTTCACTTAGGTTGAATGGGATGGCTAGAGTTAGATATTTCCTTTACTGTAGGTCAGCTCTGCTCTGACAAAAAAAAACTTCAGCGGATTAAATTCTTATTAAGATTCTGATTAAAGCAGAAGGAGACTTTTCTCTGCCTAGCTGGTGAAGTTCTTGGAGGTAAAAAGAACAAGGAAAGTGTGGGCCTCCTCCCCCATTTCAGGGTTACCTTGTAATTTTTAAGAGTTCTTAGATTTGTTCACACTGAATCTGCAACAATCTATCAAGATCTCTGTGTTGAGATTCTGCTCAGGTTAAGTGGTGATTCTCTCTATTTGTTTGCTGTCTCTCCAATTCCAAGGGCAGTGGTTTGCCCTGTGACCTCACTTTTCGGACAGAACTGAGATGAATTGCTGATATTTCAATTTGTTCATCTTTTCATTTGTTGTTAGGCTGGAGTGGTGACTTGCAGGCCTTTTACATGCCAGACTAGAAGCCTAAGCAGATTTTTTATTTTTTAAAAAATGGCTCTATTTCCTTATTAGTCTAGAAATTTGAGATTATTGAAAATTCTTAGTATATCAACTTACTCATTTGATATTGAAGAGAGCATGGCTTTCTTGCTGGCCAAGAAAAATGTAACACATTCTGTAATATATCTTAGGGGAAATTAGTTCCAAGGGAAAGATCTGTCTTTTATGCATAAGGAAGGTCTGGCCAGCATTTGGGCTCTATGTAAAATGTGTTCATATATCTTTAGCTAGGACAAAGTCTACACAAAATGTTAATAGCAAACTGCAAAGTCATGGAAACTTTAGGACTTCTACATAAATATGCAAAATGTTCCTGAAAGAACATTTGGGTGGGTTCAGTTTCTTGAAAACAAGATAGAAAAATATAAATATCTTTATAACTTGCAAGCATAGTGGGTCTTAGAAATTTGATTTTTGTTGCTATAGTAAAGGGTAGTGATAGAATTAGGTTTTTATCTATTAATTATTTCTGTTTAATTAAGCTGCTCAAAAGACTTCCCTGGGAGGTTTTAGAACTCCTCCCGGGTTGCTGGAATCTCCTTAGGAAAATATAGTCAAGAGATGGTCTTAAGAAATTTACCTTAGTTTCAGAAAGAATTATAAGAGTCATACTGTATAGAAATAAATAAATAAATATAGAGAGAGACACACGTATAGATATGTGTGTATATATATATATATAAATAAACTTGTTAGACTTTCTATTTTGGAAAGATTGTAGGAACTGTGGATTTTATGTTTCTAAAGTAGAGGAATAACCAGATGGGCTTTTCTCACAAGCAAAGAAAGAAAAGAAGGGAATAAACTCTTTGTTGATTGCCTGTGCTGAATTCTGAGCTGCCAAGTTTAATGCAATCTCATTTACACTTGTAAACAATCATGTGGATAAGTACTGTTATTAACAATAACAATGATATTCCTAAAAATATAAAATGAAACAACTTGCCATGGACACACAGCTAATAACTGAGATGGGATTCACTTGTATTTATTCCATAAACTGTTCCTTTGACAAACACGCTTACATGTGCCTGAGGGCAGCACAGCCAGTCTTCCTGAGGGAAATATTGAGGATTGCCAATTTGGACTTCCAAAATTGCACCTGGGAAACATGGTGCATCAGTTTGCTTCGTGCTGCAGTAACACTACAGACTAGGTAGTTGTCGCTTGTGATGAACAGATACTTATTGACTCACAGTTTTGAGTGAAAAGCCCAATATCAAGGTGCCGGCATCTTGACAAGAGCCTTGTTTCTGCCCCATGCCATGGCAGAAGGCAGATGGATTAAGAGTAGGCAAAAGGGAGACAAACTAACCTTTTCATAAAGGCACAGATCCCACTTATGAGGACGAATACCTCATGGCCTAATCACCTCTTACAGTTTCTATCTCAATACTTTCTATAACTGCAATTAAATTTCAAAATGATTTTTACAAAGAACAAAAAGCCAAACCATAGCACAGGGTGAAATATATATATATATATATATATATATATATATATATATATATATATATATATAACACATATATCTAATGTATTTTTATATTTGTATTATAATGTATATTTACATATGTGTGTGTGCTGTTCAAATTGTCAATTTATATAAACTAGGAGCAAAGTTTATTTTAAAAAATTCTCATTAGGCATTCTTTTTATTATTCTAAGAAAGTTACTGACAGGAATGAAAGGAGAGAGCAACTTTAGAAAGCATTAATAGAGAAAGAAAATCAGTGACCATTAATGGCCCTGAGGTCATCCAGCTGCCTATTCTATGAATAAAATGTCCTGAGGGTACAGCTCTGTGCTCTGTCAGAAGGTTTTTGATAATAAGGGACAAAAGGGCCAAATTAAATTTGCTCAAAAAAATTAGGATTTTTTTGGTTTATTTAACAGAACTTGCTCTTCCTGTGTCTTTTTTGAGAATGTCCCCACCTCCCATATTTCTAGTACTGGTTAATTTAGCTGAACCAAGTCATTTTCTGAACATATGGTTTCTACTAGGTGTCTTAGTACCTTTTGTGTTGCTTTATCACAGGCTGAGTAATTTTTGAAGAAAATGAACACTTCTTATAGTTCTGGAGGCTGGGAAGGTCAAGGGGTTCACATCTTAGAATGGTCTTCTTACTGCTTTATCTCATGGTAGAGTGCATAAGGGCTAAAGAGTGTATGTGTACAGGAGAGAAGAACAGGAGGACAGACTCATCCTTTTTATGAGAAACTCCTTCTTACCATAATAATGTGCTTCCGTGATAAACATGTTAATTCACTCATGAGTATTGCATTGGAGATGAAGTTTCCAAACTTGGAGGCACATTCAAACCATGGCATAGGAAAACAAAATGTTAGGTGCATGAAATAAATAGGACCACCACTGGAGAAAAGCGAAAGGATTCTTCAAGGAAGTAGGAAAGAATCACATTTCTCCATTGTCAGCTTGGCACTCAAAACCTGCATGTATCCTTGAAAAGTTTGGAAGGAGGACTAAATTTAGTGAATTTAGATAGGCCTTCTGGTAAAAGTCAATTTGTAAAATCAACACTAGAATTTGAAACTAAACAAGTTATTTGAGGGTAAAATTTATAAAGTCAGAAGTGAGAGCTTTGTTACAGAATAATAACCAAGTCAGTACAATTTACAATCCCGACATGCTTACAAAATTTAAGGACTGATTTGTTAGAATTCTTTTCCTAAAATATGATTATTACACTAAATTAGAATTCTTAAAATATGATTATTACACTGAATTAAACTTGTTAATCTTTTAATTTTTAGATTTCTAACTTTTAATTTCTTCATAGACATTTTAAAATTCAGTAAAATCCAAAATATCTATAAAGACAGGTTGAAACAATAAAATATATATGATCATTTTTTTTGTCTTATCCAAGAGACAAATATTGGCAATATTTTAAGTATATTTTAACTCCTTTAAACATATTTTTATATTTTCAATCATAATTTATATTTTTATTATCTTTTGTGTATATGTAACAGTTATGGAACAATAACTTTTTTTCTAAAAATAAATAAATTCTTGAAAATAGTTTTGAAAATACTTTAAATAGTATTTTGTAGTATGCCGTACTTTGTAGTATGCCTTTTTTGAAAGGTTGTGCATAAAGTCTCAATATCACAAAATTGCTCCGAAGTGGTAAAATTAAAAAATTGTACCCAAGTAATTTTTAAGGGCCATTTGGTATTGCTACTTATGATATGATAATAACAGGACATCTTAGAGCAAGTCACATTTTTCTACTAAACTTCTAAAATAACTTAATTGTCAGTTTTTTCCCTGTCTACACCAGGGAAAAATATTAGCAATATCATCTCATAAACTCTAATTCCTACTCACAACTCCCCTGAATTATGCAAACAATGAAAGACATGGAACAATTTTTATGTTCATGATATCTTTGACATACTTTTAATTTAGTAATCAGGAAATAGTTTCTGGACCAAATCGGGTACTAAAAACCCATTTTCTAATCAGGTTCCATAGATATTTTCATAATTGTATGCTGTCTGAGTTTTCCACTAGGCAGTTATTTGATGTACTGAACTTATCTGAACCGCATCCTTCAAGATAAAGTAATCATTACCAAGACAGTGCATGAGTTATAGAGCTTTTGACTACATCACTAACTATCCACTTCATGCTATGCCCAGTCTCTAATCATTAAAAGTAAATAGGAATATTTCTGGACTCTCAGGACCTTTTTCCTTTTTTATGATAGAAAAAATGATAAAGCCTGTAATAGAAATGTTTAGATTCACCTTGATTCTAAGGTGATTCTAGTCGTGAATCAAGAAAACTGCATTTAAACAGTAAAACAAGTAGTAGATATGGTTGCCCACATAGTCTCATGACACTTTCCTCATTCCTCATTCTGTAGTGATTTCCATAAATGTAATCTTCCCTGCTTGACTATAAAATATTATAATTTGTTGTCAGTTTTAGACACCATCCCTAGTCTCTTATCCTTAACAGTATTGTGCAATCAAGATAGCATTTGTTAAATTATCAGAGATAAAGGACAGGGTGGAAAATTTACAGCTGCAGAAATGTAACTCAAGTGCATTTATGATTTTTCTCTCTTCCATTAGACTCTGCAGGTCTACTCCATGTAAGAGTTCAACCCTTAGCTTTCCTGAATTATAATAATTATTCTTTCCATATTTTCTACATTATTTTAATTAGGAACATAAACTCTACCAATTTTTGAAAAACAATCTGCAGACAATTACAGAAAGATTTCTAAAAGTAGAATTGTCAAAATACAATACACACAACTTCAACTTTAAGCCACAATGGAGAGCCTGAATTTATTTTTGAAAACAGAAACATGACAGAGAAAAATCAGTGGAAATAAAACTTGGTTCTTTAATGGATTCATAAAATAGGTAAGTTTTTGCCAGATTGACCAAAAGCACAAAATAATTAAATAGAGATAAAACCAATTACCAAAAACAAAAACCAAAGTAAGAACTTGGTTACCTATTCCACATTTGTTAAAAGTGTAAGGAACTTTTAATCAACATTTTAGACAAATCTTGAAAGATACAAGCTATCAAAGAAGAAATAGATAATCATAATAAATGTACATGTATTTAATGAATTTGTAGTTAATTACTTTCACAAAAAATAAAAACAACAAAAACTCCAGGTGTAGAAGACTTCAATAGAGACTTCTACCAGCATTGGAAAGATATAATTCCAACTTTGTACAAATTCTTCCAAAAAATAGAGGAAAAGTTCTCCCAGTTATCTTATGAAGTTAATATTTTCCTGATACAGACAGCAGACAAAGATGTTACAATGAAAGTAAATATACAGAGCAATAGAAATGTAATACTTGAAAGATTTCAGCAATAGATTAAAAGAATAAAAGTGAAAAATGATATGGTAATTTCAATGAATGCAGAAAATCATTTGAAAAAATCCAACATCTATTCATAATATTTTTTAAAATCCCTTAAACTATGATTAGTAAGGAATGTCATCAAATTGGTGAAGTTCATCTAAGAAAAGTCCATAAAGTCAAACTTAACGGGGACAAGTGGAGTCATTCTCTCATCAGACCAGAAATAGGGCAAATCAAAACAGCAATAATTACAGATGATTTTAGAGGTGATACCCAATGCAATAAATCAAGACATAGAGAAACATTCATTAGAAAAAAGAACTCAAACTGTTTTTGCAGAGATCACCATTCACACAGAATAAACTAAAGAAATAAATTGTTTGTGGGACTAAGACATGGGTTTAAATAGGATGTAGTGTGGAAGGTTGGAATGAAAGTACGCATTTCCAAAGAATAGAAAATATTTGATAAAGGCACTATATGCAATATGTAATCAGCTCTCAAAATTCAACACCAAGAACCAAACCCCCAATTCATTAAAATAGTCAAGAGATTCTAATGGAACAGACACTTTCCCAAAGAAGATGAATAAAGGGAAATTACTGATATGAAAAAGGCTTAACATAATTAATTGTTACAAAAGGCAAATTCAAAGCACAATGAAATACCACTATATACTCACTAGAATTGCTAAAATTTAAACAAACACACAATAAACAAATTACAAAAACAAATGCTGACAAAGATTTGAAGCAATTGAAAATTTCACACACTTCTGGTGGGAATGCAAAGTTTTACTGCCACTTTGAAAAACAGTTTGATGGTTTCTTTCTTCTACAAATGAGAAATAGACATGTTTAAATAAACATCTACCACATGAACTAGCAATTCTTGCAGACATTTATCCAGGAGAAATGCAAATATATATCCACTTAAAGTTACATGCTCAAATATTTATGGCAGCTTTAACTTTTTATTTACTTGGCCAAAACAAATATCAATATCCTTCAACTTGTGAATAGTAAACAAATTGTAATATACCAATCTAATGGAATACTACTGAGATGAACAATTGAAACAATACAGTATGGAAAGATCTTGAAAAGATCATGCTAAATGAAAGAATCCATATACAAAAATATAATGTATTGTATCACAGCATTCACATACCATTTTAGAAAAGACAAAGAAACAGAAAGCAAATCAATGGTAGCTAGGAATGGTTCTAGAAATAGTGAGTGACTGTGAGCTGCAATGGGGAAACTCTGCTGGGAATAAAAATATTCTATTATTTGATTGTGCTAATGGTTGTATGGCTATTGGCATTTTTTCAGGTTTATTAAACTGTATGCTTAAAATGATCAACTATTGTACTTGTGTGAGGCTTTCTGAAAATCATCAATGAGAATGGAAAATGAAATATTATTAAGGTAGTTACCTTGCTTAATAGAGTTACCAGAATTGAACATACAATTTCCCTCTGAGCTTCCTAGCAGTAGAGAAAACTAGAAAGGCAACATGTTATTATCTATTGACTTATGAAATACATTTTCCCTATGAAACTAATTATGAAAGGAATTTATTACATACATTTTAAAAAAATTTTTCACATTGATGTTTGGTTAACATGCTTCATATATCACATACTAATCCTTGATAAAGGCAAAGATACATTTCTATTCCTTTCTATTTCACTAAACTCCCAATTATCCCATTCATTAAAGAATTATAATAGCTTTGAATTATATAAGCTGTTGAAATTTCCAGGAGTAAGATCTGTTTCCAAATATGTGGAAGCATCAAGAAAACACTATATGCCATCTAACTTGGGTGGGTATTTAGTTACTTGCAGGGTAATGCCATCTCTAATGTAGTGGCATGGCCTTCAAAACTATCAGAGATAACTCTAAAATCTTCAGAGTCCTCAACCCTAGCTTACTTCTCTTAAGCATCTTGTAAATAGCAGGAACTTAGGAAGAAATTCCAACCATACACTTTCACATTCATATCTGTACCAAAGCAATTGCACCTGAGTTTTGTCTAACTGGGTAAGAGTTTTGAGTTTAACTAGAATCCCTGAATAAGACTCATAAAAAAAAATCACAGTCACAATCTCCAAGGGAAAAGAGAAAAGTTTGTGCTACACTTGGAAAATTGCTTTCACCTATGACCTAGATCTCATTAGTAGCACTACATAGACATCGTCTAATAGCCATTTCCCCTGCCTTCTTCCAATCAGACAATATCTTTATGGGCAAGAAAAAAAGAGGACCAAACTCTGACCCTGACTTGCCTTTTCAAATTCCAGTAGTTGGTTTTTCACTTTAATTTCCATTTCCTATTGCTTCGTGTAAATAAAATTCACAAAACAAACATGCTCACTTTGGGGAAGAAATTTTACCTGTATTCTTGCTTTAATGTCTTGCTGTTCTTGCCTTTGTTCCCAGTCAGCATTCCTGGAAAGTCACAGATTGTATATAGATTTGAGCTGTTGAATAATTGATTCTCGCATTTGGCAAGTATGTATTGACATTTTATACTCTATGCTACATATTGAAAGACAAATAAGACACAGTTACTATCCCTAAGAAAACTGTATTGTAGTAAGGGATATAGACATGATAACAAATAATTATGGGATGTGTTGCTGTGTTCTAATAGATACTTCTATGAACAGGATGTTAACAGACAACAAGCTATTAGAACATAGCAGCTAATCTTTTCCACAAAGGTGCTAGAGATTTCATAAAATAGGTAGCTGCAGAGGTTTTGAAGCATGAGGTGGCAGGATCAGATGGCTTTCCAAGCAGAAGAAATAATTCACATGCAAATAAATTAGGGAGGTTTCAAGGACATTCAGGTAGTAATGAAAACTTGTGTGACTGGAGCTCAAGGTACATTTACTCATTTATTTAATTAATTAGTATATTAGTAAGCAACTCCTGCATATCAAATATCACTGTAGACTTTATTTTTGTTACCAAAATTGATAAACATCTCTTGTAAAGCTTATATTCTAATTGGGGGTGAAAACAATAAGGGGAGGGAAAAAGGAAATACTAGGTACTGAATTAGAGCAAATTATATCCTATGGTTTTGTAATTATGTCAAATTGAATCTTAATGTAACATATAACTGAAAGGTACCAATTAAAAAAGGAAAAAAAAAAGAGTACAGAGTATATCAAATCATGAAATTCTCTATAAAGAAACATTTAAAAGGGAAATTATACAGTCAGGATTGTTGGACCTAGTGAATAAAATGCTAAATGAAGACCAAATTGATGAGATGACATGAGGAAGGCCTACAGGAAACGGGGAAAAGAGTCATTTGTATATCTGGGGGAAAACATGTCAAGCAGAGGAAATATTTCAAGTCTTGTTGGTAAATATGCTTGTTGTGTGGGAAATAGTTGCAAAGGGGGACAGTAAAGCAAAAGCAGAGAGAGAAGAGAATAGGAGGAGAGAGGAAATATGATCCAGATGAAGAGGGTCTTTGATGTAGTTTGGAGAATTTTCTTTTTTAGCATAATAAAGAAGGGATGTTAGAATATTTAGATAAAATGTTTACTGTTTGGACAAATGATATGACTGTCCTGTGGAGAAAAGACTGTAGGGGAAAGAAAATCTTTCTAGTCAAGAGACAATGTGGACTAGTGTAATAGAAGTGGAGATTATAAGAAATCACTGTATTGCACTTTAAAAAAAAAACAGGTATGGACTAGATTTGCTGATGAATTTCAAGAAAAGACTTAAAGATGGAAAGGTGCAATTACCATTCTCTAAATTGGGGAAGATTTGAAGAATTGTATATGGACCAGGGTGTGATTGACCAGGAATTTGTCTTAGAGATGATATTCATCACACACACACACACACACACACACACACATATACATTTGGCTTTCAATATCCATTAAAGATGGATATTGCACCCCTGAGCAGAGAGTTGATATCAGATAATCGAGTTCAGATGGAGTTGTGGGGTTGAGATAGGAACCCGGTTTTCAACATGTCAGTGGAATTTTAAGTTGTGCTAATGAGAGCATTATGTGATTTGAGAGAAGGGCAGTGAATTAATAGAAAATGAGCAAGAAAATAGGAAGAGCAGTTTGCACTGAGCTTTACTATTTGAGCACAATCCCATTGGAAGTCTAAAATCAATTAGAGGTTTGAAAGCAAAGAAATATATGACATGATTTACTTTATTTAGAAAATGGTTAGCCATGTATCTTAGAGGGAATACACTTAGATAGGGGGCAGTGAATATGTTTCTTTGGTCCAGATAAAGGGAAGAGTTTGTGGAGATGGGGAGGAACTACAGGGTCCAGGTATTTGTTCTGAGTTAAAAATCCCAGGATTTAGTGCCTGGACTTGGAGAGGGAGTTGTGAATAAGTAATTTGCAAATTGCTTGGTGTTCCATGGACATATATTAAGGATAGTAACTGGAAGGAGAAAGTTGGGGGTTAAAATAATGACATTTTGGGTCCCAAAGCTTTATAAAAATTTTATTTTAATATATTTGATGTCTGTAAATATTTTATTTGAGAGAAGTCCTCTTTAGAAAATGATTGAAAACCAACTTCAGACAATGATATCTTCAACAAGTTCTAGTTTTGAAACTGTGCATAGGGTTATATCATTGACTAAGAGCATGCTAAGGACAGGCCACTATCCTTACTTTGATTTTATACATCATAAGACACAATAAGGTACAGTTGGGTGTGAGGAAGGGCATCAGCTGATATCTTAATGCACTGTGGTTCAAGTGGTTCTTCAAGAAGTACCCATATCTATTGTTGAGTATAAGAAAAATAATAGGAAGTTACCAAAGATGATTATATAAAATCCTCTGGAAGAAATACTTTCACTGTTGGTTCTCCTTTTTGAATAACGGTACCTTGCCACTGTGCCCTTCAAAATATGTTATGCCATGGTTATACAAATCAAGCAATGTTTTAATCTCATTTGCTAGAATCAACAAGTTAACTACCATGCCCAAAGAAAAATGGTGAAAAAAAAAAACTGGTGAAAAAAGCAAAGTAACAGATGATATATTTTAAAATGTATCAAGATATAGGTGCTATTATATCAAATATGGAAAGAGATTTAACAACCTTTGCAAGGGGCTAGCCTTCAGAGTGTATTCTTAGAAGAAAAGAATGATGTTGACTGCCCTCCCAAAAAAGAGGAGTGAAATGGGGAAGGATAGGGTGGGATAACAGATAGACGAAGAGATGTTATAATTCCACTTCCAGTTGTATTTGTAAACTTCACACCAAGAATGGCCCTTCAGAGAAACCACTTGGCATTTAGAACTTAATAGCTTTCCATCTTTAGGCATCTTATTTTGGATGATGTTAAGGCAGAATAAAATCTCAGTTTTCCTGTACCAGGCAGTAAGCCATAGCTTGACAGCAATGATGGTGGTTTTCAACTATGGCTGTTTGCTAGAATCCCATGGTGGGGTAATAATAAAAATAAAAATCTATGCCTGGGCCCAACTCCAGAACTTTGAGGTAGGCAAACCTCCCTAGGTGCTGCTAATCCACAGTCAGGTTTGAGAACAATTGCCCACTAAAGCAACTCCTCAAATGGCTTGGAGTATGTTGAGTAGTTGTTTTGTTTGGTTGCAGTTGTTCTCCATTTATTACTCCCACTGTTAATGATGACAAAGAAAAGGATTCACCAGGTTTTATCAGGGAGTTGGGGAGTAGGGAAATGCATAGAAGGACCATCAAACCAACCTTCAAAATCTTCAGGAAGACCCCTTTCATGATTACAAATCTGAACATCTAAATGCCAATCCCATTTTTCCCTCAGCCATTTAGGTGAGTGTGTTGGTGTTTCATCTGCACAGATGTGGCATGAAGCAGGCAGAGAGAACAGATTCAGACAGAAGGGATGTCTCATAGCCTCTGAGACCTGAATTTTATCTCCAAGGTTAGCAGCAATTTCAATCAGTTGGCAAACTTCCCACAGATACAGATGACAGCTGATGCCCACTAACTCATCACATGGAGCAGAGTTTTGGTATTTGGCATTTGCAGAAAGGATGTGATTGAAACAAAGACAATGCTGTAAAAAAGGAGTTACTTTACAAGTTTTTTTTTTTAGCAACAGAAAGAAAAATATCTTATTTTAATATTTTTTGGCATTCTTCCATACCACCCCTCCTGGTACCCCAGGCATATTGGTTGGTCTTCTTGCTATTTCTCAAACTCAACAAGTATGGTTATATTCTAAGGCCACTGCCCATGTGTCTACTTTGAACTATTGTCTCCTGATGTCTTTGTCCTCAAGGCTCATTTCCTCATGGTCTTTCAGGTATCTGCTCAAAAATTACCTTACTGGAGATTATTTCTCTGACTCTCCTATATAAAATAGTAACTACCCAATCCCCATCATTCTCTTTCCCTATAACATTGCTTTTCTTCTATTACTATTGAATTCACAATATTGACACATAGTAGAAATCCAGTAAGAATTCTTACATTTAATTAATTGATTAATGAATGTTTCAAATTATTTGGATATTATAACCTGTGACTATGATAAATTGTTCTTTCTAAACATAATCAAATATATCTCTTCCATTATATATTTTACAATTAGCTTGGACACTTCTCCCATCCAGAGGTAGAGTCTGCATTTCTCCTTAAGAATCCATGTGGCACAAATAACACTATGTAACTTCTAGGATTAGGTCATAAAAATCAATGAAATCTCCACCAGATTTTCTTAGAATGCAGATGCCATGTGGCAAGGAAGTTTAATTAGCCCACGGAGAGAACTATGTCAGTGAATTGAGAGCAGATTTTTCAGTTCCAAACTATCCCAGGTTATGATATTCATAACAGGAAATGTTTACCTGCTAAGCACTGACAACATTTCAGGAATATGAGCAAAATTATATTTGTTATTGTAAGATACATGTTTGAGGCTTTTGAGCAATATTCATGATAGAAATTTGATTATTAATTAGGAAATAACACTGAATATAAATATTCAGTATTATATACACACACACGTTTTCAGAAATCTAGCTTTTGTGTTTTGTGTATATATTCATATATTCAGTGTTTTATATTCACATTTATATCTACAATCCTGTAAATGAAAAAAAATGTATAGTTGTGTGTGTGTGTGTGTGTGTGTGTGTGTGTATATATATATATATATATATATATATATTACACAGTAAGCACATATATAATATTACTTATAAAATGGTACAGCTACCATGGAAAATAGTTTCTCAAAAAATTTGTAAGTGGAAATTCCACTTACAAATATACACCAAAAATAATTGAAAGTAAGAACATGAATAGATATTTGTGCATCTACAACTACAGAAACAAGAAGGAAACAACCTAAATGTCCATGCATATAGAAATGGATAAACAAAATGAGATATATATCATATACACACATCATTCAACTTCAAAAAGGAAGAAAATTCTGGCATATGGTACAACATGTTTGAACCTTGAAAACATTATACTAAGTGAAATACTCCAGTTACAAAAAGGGTAAATACTGTATGAATCCATTCATATGATTTACTTGGTCAAACTTATACTGACAGAAAATGGAAGGATGGATTCAATGGGTTGAGGGTAGGTGGGCTGAATGAGGTGTTACCATCTATTTGGTAAAGTACTTCTGTCTTATGAGATGAAAAAGTCGCAGAGCTGGATAAAGGTTAAGATTGCCCATCAATGTGAATGTACTTACCACTGATCCAACACTTAAAATCGTTAAAATTGAGCTGGGCATTTGGCTCAGTGTTGCACCACTTGCCTAGCATGTTCAGGCCCCGGGTTCAATCCTCAGCACCATACACACAAATATTAAAACACGGTTGAAATTATAAATGTCATGTTATGTACAATTTACACAATTAAAAAAATCACATGTAAACCCAACATATTGGTAGTATTGTACATACTTCCTGTGTGGAAAATATTTATTCATGTATCTCTAATTTGATGAATATGTTCACATATCATGCATATATTCAGCATTGTACACAAATATAATTTCAACACTGAATATCAATTTACATCAATGATATTTACAGATTTAACATTGTTGGACTTACAAGTAGATCTCAAAATTCTTATGCATACATCTGTGGACCATGGATTATATTGACATATCTTAATATATTTTATATAATTGATATTATTGTATACTGGTACAAATGCTGTGGGTATATTTTATATGTTTGTGTATATATTTATATTATATATATATATATATATAATATAAATATATACACAAACATATAAAATATATATGTATAAAAATATAAATATATATATAAATATAAATATATATATATATATATATATAAACTCTATGTATACTGGTACAAATGCTGTGGGTATATTTTATATGTTTGTGTATATATTTATATTATATATATAAAATATACCCACAGCATTTGTACCAGTATACATAGAGTTTTCAAATGCTATGAGAATGCACAAATATATAAGTTGTAGAGTAGCAGTATAATGTATGTTGACAATTCTCTCATGTTTGGACACCTAATAAATCTGAAATATTTGATAAATATAAGTATACACACACACACACACAAAATAAGTATACACACAGCTCTGAATACATTTGAAATGTAATACATGGGCAGAATTATTTCCAGAGGGATATAAATACACACATAGATCTCCAGTATGTATTTAAAACATATACATCTCTAGTATCAGCAGTCATCTGCAAAAGTGGGCACACACACACACCCTTAAACTGTTGCAAATATAAACTACAGTTGTGTAAACATACAGCTACATTTTCAGAGTCACATATACACATGCAACTCCAATGCTGTCCATATATACATGCATATATTTTTCAGTGTTTTGTGTGTCTATATCATAATTGTTGACACATACATAAACACATGCCTGCACGTACATGCTTAGTAGTCATGCACTGTATTTCCTATGTTTCTCTATATTTTTAGAAATTCATATACATATGCAACTCTCATGTTACACACATGCACACTAACGTTCATTTTGACATGTATACATAGGCATGTCCTGGGTTTTACACACACACACACCCCTAATCTCCTATACACAGAACACACAGAACACTCAGAACAGCTTTTTCCTTTTATGATTTGTGGTATCAGCCTCATTGCTTTATGATCTTAACTTGTATACATACACACACACACACACACACACGCATTTTTGCCCTGTGGCAAAGGGTTTAAATTTAATCAAAACCTTGGATCTTAAATAATTGAACCTTTCACCATCCACAGTTTTCACTGCTAATTAGTCATGGTGAGGTGCCATTGTCATAGGATGCAGAGTACCTAAATTTAGCAATGGAATATTACATTGATCACACACAAAAACAGCTTCGAGTCTCTGGGGATCAACTGCACGTCAGCAAATGCATTGTGGTTGAGTCCATCCTTCACCCTATTAAAGGGGGTGCTCCTGGAGTTGTAGGGAACAATCTGTACTCTAGCTGCACATAGCAACCAAAAAAAAAATCTGTCATCCTTAACTGTTTGAAGGTCTCAGAGTAGCAACTCAGGGGAGAAGGACTGACCAGCCCTGGGAAGCCTGCCTGCGTACCTTGCTAAGTTACAGAGTCTATTTCTCTTATGTAGAGCCATACTCTCCCCCCACTTCCTACAGGATGGAGGCAGGAAACAAAACTAAGCATTCTTCCTTCCCAGTGTGCCAAGTTAGGTACTTTTTTTTCTATTCTCCTTGTTCAAAGAAAGAATAAGTGAATGTATAATGTGAGGATAGGAAGCTTTTTAACATCCAAGCTGTATATGAATACTCTAGGTTTGAGGACAATCTGCAAAATATCAGTATGAATTAACATAGTCACAAAATTCCTCCTAATGCTCTTTCCTCCATTTCGTCTCACCCTAGGAGTGGCACTCTCTTGTACCTGAAAAAGGAAGGGCTCTGGGGACAAGCAGACACAAATTTAGAACCCAGCCTTCCCCCTTAACTAGAATTATGATTTTCTCTAACTTTTTATTTTAGCTAACATCTTAGTTCCTTCATTTGTAAAACAGGATGCTTTGAGCCTGAAGTAGGTTTTCACTGATTGTCCATTCTGCTTCCCTTTCCAATCATGGTGGAGTACAGAAATGTCCTTCTTTATTACTCTCATGTCTGTTTCTCTTTCCTTGTGATGGAGATATTTGATTCTAGGCCCCAACTGCTATCAGGATCACTTGGGAGTGAAGAGGGCTCTTGAGTGAACAGGGTCATTGAGAACAGTGAAAACAGTTGATCCAGCATCACTTTGGTTCCTATAATTAAGGGTTTCAGGTGTTTTGATTTATTTTATAGATAACGAACAGATATAAAAGCTGTTTAAAAACTAAATATTTCTGATTATTAGTAAGGCAGTAACAAAGAAGAGAGAATTTTTTTTTCATATTATTTTCTTTTGTTCCTGGATACCCAAAGCATCACGGGAGTGATGGGGTAAGAATGTGGAGGGAGAGACCCTGGGGGAGATACTAGTGTGAGAGACTGGAAAGGTGAAGGTGGCATTAGTCATTCCCTGAATTTTCTTCTGCCAAGTCCGTTGCCAGCATGCCTATGTTTAGTAGTCTGCTGCTGTTGCACACTACCGGGGTATACAAACCTCCATGACGTTTAGCTTTCCCTGTGGCACTGAGGACTTTTGTGAACTCTTCCCACCCCTTCTCTAGAAGTGGACCTTCAGTGAGCTCTTCTCTTACCTTTTGATAAAACCCATGAATGCTTTCATATGAAGGACTACAGTCGACAGATAATGAATACTGTGTATGCCAGGCACTTTCCCAAGCATTGGATTTCAAGCAGGGAGCAAGAAAATGAAAGTTCTTGATTGCATAGACCCTTTATTCGACTCAGGGAAATATAGAATAGAAACCAATAAGTAAGATAATTCTGGAGAATTTTCAGTTTATGCTAAGAAACTAAATAAAAGAATGAGTAGGTGAGATTGAGAGATAGAGACTAGATCATGCAACATTTATAGTCTTGTAAGCTGCAGCAAGAAAATACTTTTTTATTCTACATGACATAGGAATCTGCTGTAGCATGTAAATTGAGTAGTTACTTGAGTTGATAACATATTTTTAAAAGATCAAAGATATATAGGACACTGAGAGTGAGAGGCTATCATTATGTCTAACAAGAAAAAGAACAATTAAAAAAACATACTAATGTGAATAAGATTCTTGATGGTGAGATTTGACAAAGTGAGAAGTGTGTGTGGTAGATGTTTGAAAACACTTAGGATAGTCAACTTTCTCATGACTCCACTTACTGGAGAGACCCTATGCAAGGAAGATGCTGACATATGCCCTTATTTGAGACCTCTCTGCCTACCTCTGGTGAAGGGGTGCTCTTCCCATGTTCCATTTTAGGGTTGCCTTACCCACTATCCTCTTTAAGCTCATCCATCTGTGATGAATGGAAGAAAATAACAATTTTTGTCTATTCTTGTGATGACTGGATTTCCTTTCTTCTGTTAATAGTTTACTCCCTATTTATATATTGAAAGGGAAATCAAAGAAAGAAATTACATGAATATTGAGATATAAGGTACATATTTAGCTTTAGTTAAGTTCAGTTTAAGCCTTTGAAGGTGGTGGTGAGGAAACTGTAGGGAGTTTTGAAGAGCTGTTTAAAGAAAAAACAGGCTTCATTCCTTTTTATATCCATTGACTCATTTATTCTGAAATAAGCTATGCTCTTACACTGGGTGGAACATGTATAGACAATGAGAATTCAGAAATTAATATGGAACTGTCTTTGCTCTTATGGGATTCACACTTTGGTGGGGGAAATGGGGTTATTAACCCTGCCAAAAGGAAAGACTTAGGACTTTGTCCTTAACTCCTGGGAGTTAGCTTCTAAGCCCTTGGAATAATCTGCCTGATAATAGTGTTCCTGCTGAACTGTAGGCCTTGGGCCATGCCTGATTGTCATATTAACTGTTATTTATGGTGAGAGGTCTTGGATGAACCTTTATCAGCTTCACCTCTGAAGGAGATGAACACTAAGGTGAGCAATAGGCATGGTCATCTGTGTCTATATGGCTGACCCTAAGCACACCTCTAGACACCAAGTGAGCATTTCTGTTTGGCAATGCTCTATGTTGGCTGAAATAATTGCTGTCTACAGGATCCTACTGGGAAAAGACAACTGAAAACTTGTGCCTGGAATTTTCCTATATATTGACCTATGTGCTTTTTTCCCCTACTGCTAATTATAATCTGTAGTCTTTCTTCATAATAACCCATTACTATAGGGTAATGGCTGTTCCGAGTTCCGTGAGTCCTTCTAATAAGGCAGTATACTGGAGAATGATCTCAGTATATTAAGGATTTTATAAATACCTCCTCCCCCAATGATTAATTACAGAGCAGTTATTAATATGACAATGGACATTTTACCTGGTGCTATGGGGACTAGAAGAAGGGCACATAATCTAGTCTGAATGGTTTTATTAGAACAAGGGAAGTATAAATAAATCTTAAATATCAGCTGAAAAGAGGAAATGACATTCCAGCTAAAAGGAGAAAACAAAAGTAATGTGGAGGAGAGGACATGGAAAGTTAGGGAATTGCAAATTATTCTAAATAACTGGATAAATGAAGGGGGAAAGAGCAAGAGATGAGTCAAGAATAAGAGAAAGTGATAGTAGAGATCTTTACCATCTCCTGTCCTGGAGGTGATAGGAAGCTATGGATGTTAAGAATGGAAGTGACATAGTCAGATTGCGTTTCATATAGACCATTCCTATCAGAAGTGGGAGGTAAAGATCTGAGACAAAGAGATTAGTCAAGAGGACAGTCTAATATTTTAGACTAGAACAATAAAGACTTGGATAAAGACAATGGTCATGGAGATAGCAAAAGTCAATGGATTTAAAATGGAAAGCAACACATCTTCAAATCTAAATTTGGAGGTTAAAAAAAAAAAGCTAAATCTAGAATGAAATCCATATGTTAGACTTGGGTCATTGAGTGGAGATGGAAATGTGGCAGGAAAAGCAGCTGTAAGAGAAAAGAGAAGTTCTGATTTGGAAGTGTTGAATTTTAAGTACCAGTGGGATTTCAAGTGGAAATATGCAGTGGTACTTGACAGTAGGGTAAGGATCCCATACAAGTGGTTGGACTTTCAGAGCATGCAAAAGGAAAATTGACCTCAAAAACCATTAATTTTATTAAGGATTTCAAAGAATAATGAAATAACAGGGTTTCAGCAATATAAATCAAACTTTCTGTTAAAATGGCTATGAAGTAAATGGAAAACAATATTTGAAATGTGTGGTATATTATAATCATTGGATATAAGGCAGGTATCTTTCCCACACTAAAAAAGAAACAAGAGGACTTATAAAGGAATCCTGCTCACAAGAGGATCACATGAGAGAAGGAGGATGACTCAGGAGATATTTATCCCCATAACTAGTCAAGCAAAATTTATACTCCAGTTCCAACTGGAGTGAGGCTGTCATCACATGATCTTCTGTGACTCCCTGT
Source organism: Marmota monax (assembly GCF_021218885.2). Taxonomy (NCBI): domain Eukaryota; kingdom Metazoa; phylum Chordata; class Mammalia; order Rodentia; family Sciuridae; genus Marmota; species Marmota monax. The sequence goes on from NW_026694339.1 coordinate 3,337,645, forward strand.
GAACCAGAGACTTTTTTCCCTGAGGTCTTAGCACATTGCCATTTAGTGAGAGAATGTGATATAGTGTAAAGAGAACTGGTCTGGAGTCAAGAAGTCTAGGTAGTAGGGTTAGCAGTTAGAAGTGAAGTCCAAAGAATTGCAAGGCCTTTTTCCATATGTATCCATTATTTAAATCTTGCAGGAAATGAAGTTTGGATCTTTAGGTAACAACTGATGCTGAGTAATTATGCTCACAGAGCCTACTTGGAGCCTCCTATGCCCTCGATCATGATTGGATCATGGGCATGGCTGATCTTCCTAGCCAACTCCATTTTGTATATTTGATAACCTGAACTTACATATGTGGTTCCATTTGGTTCCTGGGGAACAATGCCCAACTCTGCCCCTTCTTCCCCTGTTTTACAACTCGTCTCTCAGCTATGGAAAATTGTAGAAACCATATGTGGTCTAGTCAGCATGTTAGTTCTATTCCTCCATTCCTATGTGACCCATGGAAAATTATATAACTTCCTTATATGTTTGTCATCTAATAGAGATTTGACAGAAAATTACTGAGATCTCTTCCAGTTCTGTTATTCTGTGAATCCCTAATATAGGCAATAATATTTTGAGCTGACACAAAAAGTAAATTAAAATTTTCCATACAGAAAAGGAATACAATAATTTTGAATGGGGGGCTGGGGCTGTGGCTCAGAGGTAGAGTGCTCGCCTAGCACACATGAGGCACTGGGTTTGATCCTCAACACCACATAAAAATAAAATAAAGATATTGTGTCCACCTATAATTAAAAAATAAATATTAAAAATAAAATTCACAATTTTGAATGGAAAACATGAGGTTGATATGATACCAACAGTAAAATGCAAATGATGATGTATAGGTGAAAGTCAGTAGGTCTGGATGATTAAACCTTAATAAAGAATGAATGTGAAATGAATAGAGACACAAGGGAGTTAGGCAATAGTAGAACATGAAACCTCAAACCCTAGATTTCCTAAAATTCCCAAACCAATTCATTGTCAAAGTTCACCATATCAAGACCACTAAACAGAGCACCCCCCACCAAGATAATTCACACCAAGTAAAGAGTTCAATGATCAAATCAACCTCAGAAACAGGAAATCATTACCTTCCTCCTAAAAATATAGAACACACTTTGACATTTTAAAGACATGCAGCATTTCTGCTGTGAGGAGTCCTAGCATCTTTGTTTGGCTCAGTGTTTCCCTTTATTTGTGCTTTATCAGCTAAAACACTAGAGCAGGTGAGTTGGGCAGTATGTCTATAGCTTAGATGGGACATCAGAAATACTGAGCTATAGAATCAGGCCTCATTATGGCAGAGAAAGGTTGATGTTGAGCTGCTCAGGGGCTTCTCTCAAAGACAAACCCTTCAAGATGGTAATCCACTCAAATGAATTTCTTACCAAAGAGTCTCTTTGATTCTATAACCTCATCCTCTCTATCTTTCCAGTTAGGGATACAGTTCAGGGACCTGTAGATAAATAGAAAGGGATATCAGCTGTTTAAAGAAAGGGGCTTTTGAATATAAAGTGGCAAGTGAGGCCCAGATAAACACATCTCAAGCTACCTTAGCAGACCAAGAAAAGAAGCTGTTTTTTTTTTTTTTTTCAAAGTTTTAAAGTTTACTGGCCTTTCTCTGTGAGATGCGCTAACATAACAAGTTTGACTCACCAGGAGATGACGCATATAGCACAGGGAGTTTGAAAAGGCACTGCTTAACCTTGCTAAGAAATGCTGGTTATAAGAACAGCTGGAATATTGCTTTCTGATCCTCGACCATCAGCTCAGCAAGGACAAGAGATGTTTTGATGAAGAACAAAAAAAAAATAAATAAAAATAAAAAAAAATACTTCATTGGGCAAATAAATCTAGTGAATATTGACAGCATTGGGGAAAACAACTTGACTCAAAATAATCCTTTTGTATGTAAGTAAAGGTGGCACCAGAGCTGCAGGATTCTGGAGATGCATATTGTATGAAGAGACCATTTCAAAGTGTCTTTTTTCCATTGACATTTTAAAGAAATATTTTTAATCTGCTCTTGTAAAATCCAGTATTCATGCTTTATCACCAGCAACTGAAACAACAGGTTGGAGTTGAACATTACCAATCTGGTGACTCAAATATTTATAAGGACCACTTCTGTTTTTTCCATGAGTGCTTGATGTAAGACACAAACAAATAATAATGATCTTTGTGGGCAAACACTGAACTAATTATTGGTGTGGGGAAGTGTAGAGTACACAAAAATGAAAAACAATGCCACGGATTTACTGACTCCTACTATCCAAAGAGCACCTGGACAGAACGGAAGGAAATAAAGTAAGAGAGAATTTAGTTTCTCTGGTTTTAGTTAAAACTGATTTCTTCAAAAATAGAGTATACTTTTGCTAATTCAAACAAGGGCTGTTCATTGACCAAAGAATCTCATACAAAACAAATGCAAAAAACAAACAAACAAACAAAAACAAAGTACAAATCATTCTTTTGGAAGCTGCAAAACTACTGGGAACCAAATAAACAGTTGTCTATTGACTGGGATTCCTCCATTGTCACCTATTCCATAGCCTTTGTCCTCCTTCAACATGGGTGGCACATGGCTTTGTCTTATCGTGGTGCTGATTCCGGCCTTGACTTCACACAAATGTTAGTGTAGAGGAGACTGTGTCATAACCTATCAGTTTGAATTTTCTTTTCAGAGAAAATTTGATGGTTGCTAGATGGGAAATAGACCAAAGGATTTGGGGCTAGGGGTCCAGCTCTGTCCAGGGAGCAGGAACTGTGTTGATAGTAATCTCATTCGGTTTCTGATATGTTCCTCTGTTCTCTCTTTGGACTATGAAGAAACTAGTTCTTTACAAAGGGATATTTATGGGAAAGACCATTGAGTATGTTTATTATGCTTATTTTGGGAAACCTTATATTTACATAAGAAAAGAAGGCAAAAGATAGAAACTATATGCTAACTACTAGGTTATACAGATAATGACATCTTGTGTGATCTAGACATGGAGCTATATTTTAAGAAATATTTGACTTTGAATTAGGAAGAGAAGATGAGTCAAACAAATGGAAAAATGAACGAAAGAATGTGTTTGATGGAAGAAATGGTATGAGACATACATATACTAATGTGTAAAGAGTTTCAGAGAAGGACTTGGTTCATTTAATTTTTTAAGAACTCTCTTCTAGACAATGTAATATATCCAATGCATATTAAATTAGTTCAAAAATATTTATTGAGCAGCTATTTTGTGCCAGACATCATTTTAGGGCCTAGAAATTCATGAGAAAAACAAAGTTCTTGCCCCAGGAAACTTCCATTTTAGTAGAGGAAATAAAAATTATCATTTTTAGGTATTACTAAGTGGCCTACAAAGGTTAAATAAATAATGTAAACTCAGCTTTATTCCTGAAATCAGCTTTCTCCTAAAGACCTTGATTATATCTAGAACTCTGTGTCTATAAACTCATATTTTTATAGACTAGAGTCCATAATATTTTCTGAAAATTCTAGTTAGGAAATCTTCAAATATCCTTGCAAGCATTATGTCTATTCTTTCCTCTCTCTTAAACCAAACTCTATAGTCAGGAGAATAGGGTATTTTGGTGTAGGTTATCAATTTCCATGTAGGACCTAATGTCATGTGGGTGCATTTCAAGGACTTGCTGTGGACTGAGAGGTTTTACTAACTCATCCTGTGTTACTAGATCCTCTAAATAGTGGATACTCCATGGTTCAGTTCTGAGACCCCATCTTATCTCTAGTTGCATTCTGTTCATAGGTGATTTCACTCAGTCTGAGGATATAAAGCGTTAATGCTGCTGATTCAATTTTTTTTTTTATTTTTTATAAATCCTTTCATACCTAGATTGTATAAATAAGAATTGGCATACAATTTAACTTTACTGGCTATTTTATGGATATTTTAAACAAGAGTCCATATAGTACACTTGAGATAACTCCTACATCTGTTTCAATGTTTGTGTTCACGATATAAATAAATGATCATGATTTCCACCCACATAAGCAGGCAAAATGAAGCCTGTATCCTTGATTTCTATTTCACTTAATCTTTCTTCCTACAACTAATCCATTATCAAGTCTTATTCACTGTACCTTCAAATATATATTGAATCCATGAATTTCTACCTACCTCTAATACTCCACTATTCGGTCATATTCGCCTCTCACATGAAATTTGGCTACAACCCTATATTTTCCCCTGTATTTCTACTCTTCTGCTCTTCTAAACCATTTTTCTCAACATAAAGTAATCAGCGGGTTGTATTATTTCTCTGCTTTCAACATGCTATCGTCTCCCTATGACACTCAGGATGAAATCCAAATACTTTATGCTGGTTTTCAAAGCCTGACAGCATTTCAGTTGGCTGCATTGATCAGAAAGGAACAGTTCTGTATTGGAGAAAGAAAACATATCAACATACATCAATAGAGTAACAAATTATGTAAGCATGTTCCTGAGATAATATGCTCATTTGCAAACATTATAAAAATAATAAGGAATTGCCAAATGTTTACATTTTTCTGACCACAGAAGTAGAAACTGGCCAAATAAATTTGGGTTATCTGCAAAGGTTGAACTGCTCATGCTCCACATTTCGTTGCCTTGGAGATGAAGTACCTGCATAATGATATTTTTGTAATAAATAGAAAAGTCACAGTTCAAGGTGGATCAAAGCATGGTCTATGTAACTCTACTTTGGAAGAAGGTACATAGAAGTTTATAGATGTCCTGTGGCAGAAATATAACATGAAGAGGAAAATAACGTAATTAATAGGTGATCTGGGGCTTTAATACTACTCCCTTGACCTTATTCAAGTCAGCAGTATTCCTAATAAACCCAAATTTTTTAGCATCTGTGTTGCAACTTCATTCTTCTCTGATCTACTGCTGAAGGAGATTAAACCTTAAAGGGAATAAAATAGATAGTCAACAATTTTCTCTGTGGGCTTATATACCTTTCAAGTTTTATTCCCTATCATTTTGAAAGTGACCATTTAAATTATTGTTCATACAAAGCCATTAAAATTATACTATGGTAGGTATAAGCAGGGCTGTCCTGGGGAAATGATGATATAGGTGAGCTAGCCCTAGGTTATTCTCCCCTCGGTTGGTATGTGTCAGACACATTCTTTCTTCTGACTTTTCAATACATCTTATTCCTTTCTGCCTTGGATCATTGCAGCAACTCTTCCATTTATTTACAATAAGCTTTGACTAAATTATGACAAAAAAAATCAGCTTTTGAACATTTATGAGTAAAATCACCTTAAGTCACTTCTTAAAAATGGTCTTTCCTGGAAGCCCAACCTGAACTATATAGTTTAGTCATTCTTTATCACGTGAATATTCTCATGATATGCATAGTGTATCTTGACTTTTCATATCTCTTCCTTGTTTGTTGGATACATAACCAAATCATAAAATAAATTTCTGGCTGGGGCTAGCAGAAGAGTAGGCACTTCATTAATGCTCTAGAAAAAATAAATGAGTAAATAAAATCAAGTAGTTATCACACTGGGATTATATTAGAGTCAGTGATTTATATTTTAAGTATCATGATTTTTAGATTTAATATGCCTACTTGCCTTGTTTTATACTACAAATCTATACTTTTGGGCTTTTTCTTTCTTTTTTTTTTTTTTGGTCTGACATGTGTCCTGAATACTTTTAAGAGCCTCATGTTTGTCATTATTCTTAGTACCTTTATGGCTTTTTAGAGTTTTGTTTCCTTCCCACATGAAAAAAAAGTTTAGGGCAGTATAGAAACTCCCCAGAGGTTGCTTCACTGTCTTCTAGAATTTGAACACAGACAATTCTTTGCAAAACTCATTTTTTTCCCACCATGTAGGGTGTAAGAACATAATGTGATCCTTTTCCACTACCACCACCACCCAACAATAGCCCCTGCCTCTCACCACCAACACTGGCCCATCTGGTTGCAGGTGAACATATTTATTTCTGAACTTCAAATTCTTCTTCAGACCATTCCTAGGCATTGCTTACTTTACATACATTTTTCAAATGGGCACTTAGAATTTAGTCATTTTCAACTTTAATATGTTTAATTTTGTGAATATCTCCTATTATTTGCTTTAGAAACAATTTTTCTTCATCAACTGAAATTTTGCTCTGTTACTCATTGCCACCTCTTTTCCTCAGTGCTTTTTTTTTTAAAGAATCCCTACTTACAGATTTATCTATAAATATTACCTCCATATTTTGGAGGGGCATCACAGACTTATTATTTGCATTATTTATTTATTTGTTTGTTTGTTTATTTATTTATTTCCTGCAGTGCTTTCTGGACCATGAGTCTTCTAATGTTCTTTTTAATCTTGGAAGTTCATTTTTAGCAGTTTATGGTTTTTCTATACAGGTCTCCTCCAATTTATACCTCCTCTGTCTAAGCTTGCTCCTCATGTTTCAGTCATATCCTATTCGATTCTTCATTTCTTATCCGTATTTTGAAGTCTTTCTATTTGTAACCTACAATGCAAACATGTAAAAAGGTATGTATGTTCTACAGTAAATATTTTTAAAACTATACCTTTTTCCAAGCATCTTAAGTATTACCATTATTATTTGAATACAACATAATGAGATCTGGAGTGTCAACATTATGGGTTGAAAAAGGGAGTAAGGAAAACTGAGATGTTATATTCAGCTTTTTCACTGCTATGACCAAAATACCTGACAAGAACAATTTTAAGGAGGAAAAGTTTATTTTGGGCCTCACAGTTTCAGAGGTCTCAGCCAATAGATGGTCAACTTCAGTGCTCTGGGTTTCAGGAGAGGCAGGACTTATGGAAGAAGAGTATGGTGGAGGAAAGTAGCTCAGGACATGGCACCAGGAATCAGAGAGAGAAAGAGCTTTGCACAACAACGACAAAATATATACCTCATAGGTATGCCCCTAATCCACCCCTTCCAGCTACATCCTACCTGCCTATAGATAACACCCAGTTAATCCTTAAAAGGAGATTAACATACTGATTAAGTAAAGACTCTACAGCCCAAACATTTCACATCTAAGCCTTCTTGCACTGTCTCACATGTGAGCTTTTGGGGTATACTTTCATATAAATCCTAACAGTGAAGTCAAGGTGAAGAAAGAAGAAAAAGACTAGAGACCTGGATTTCTCTGAGAAAAAAGATTAATTATTACTTATTTATTTATTTTGGGATACTAGGGATTGAATCCAGGGCACTTAAACACTGAACAACATCTCCAGCCCTTTATATATATATATATATATATATATATATATATATATATATATATATATATATATATATATATATTTTTTTTTTTTTTTTTTTAATTTTGAGACAGTGTCTTGCCAAGTTTCTTAGGACCTTGCTAAATTGCTGAGGCTGGCTTTGAACTTACAATTGTCCTCTCAGCTTCTTGAGCCACTGAGATTACAGGCATACACCACCACCCCAGGCTAGGAAAGCTTAAATTTGAACAGTTCTGGGGCAGTGTAGTGATTTACAAAACCTATTTCCCAATGAAGTTTCACGGTTTGTTTCTGTGTGAGTTAAAAAAGTGGAGTAAAAGAAATGAAAATGGAACCCGAGGCTCAAAGTTTCTGGAACATGGAGAGCTATGAGAAATGATTTGGGAATCATACAAGATGAAATGGAATTTGATTTTTCCAAATTCAAATTTCTAGAGTCAGAGCAGAGGTCTTTATTCCAATTAGCAATTAGTTTCACTAAAAAAAAAAAATCCTCAAACAATGACATCATATTCAAATGTTGGATAGTGGGATTGACATCTGGGGATCCAAAGACTTTTCTTTGGACTGCTATTTCTAAAAAGTTCAGAGAAGTGGGTGCTTCAATTTTTCTTCAAGGAAAAGTTGATTAATCGATAATAGGTAAATTTTGCTCTAATTTTCTTCTGCATCTTAAAGTGCTTCACAACAGATATGATGCTTTAATGTCTATGGATGAGATATAAAACTAATTTTACATGTTTCCAATATCTGTAGATAAGTTAAACATCTAGTACTTAAGTGGTGGTAATGTTTAGTATCCAATGTTTAGTAGTACATTTATGTTATATAAATCCTTTTGTTGGTTTTGCTCAACAAATGGTTGTGCTCACTCAACAAATGAAAAAATATGGGGACTGGTTAGGTTCAGAGAATTCCTATGGAAGGTGCTTTAGAGATGCAAATACTTGCCCTCCAAGAAATCACAACCTATTATGGAAGGGGAAGGTAGGACAAGTGAACCACACAGGACAGAACCATACACTTAACATAATTTCTTCCAGTTTCATGACTTTTAAATTACAAGCTGCATTTCTTATAAAAACAATTGTGTACAACTTCCTATTCTATATGTCAATTTGTACAGGATCTGGAACATAAATGGAGCTCTATTAATAGCGACAAAATTTGGTCTATTTGTTTTTATCTAAATTTGCTCTCTAAGGAACTATTGGCAGCTCTTTGAGTCTATAGGATTGATATTATGCTAATATTGTCAGTCCTTCCCAATTAGCAAAGGATTGTGTATATTGGAATTGCTTACTAAACATCTCTTCAGTGATTTTCTAGAAAATAATATTCAGAAGATCATTATTATATATTTTGAAGTTTCCTAAGAAAGTTTGTGATAGAAGCACATCTACCAACATGAGCTAAGATCTTGAAACCAATAATTAGATAGCTTGCTTGTTATTTTCAAATGTGCTCTTTAAAATAAAAATTGTATTTTGTGGTACTCTCTTAGCAACTTCCAAGCCAATAACAATATATTATAATTAAACACAGTCACCATGATGTACAGTGAATACCTAGAATTTATTCCTTCTGTCTAGTCAAAATCTTGTGTCCTCCGATCAGCATCTCCTCATTCCCTGCATACCACAGTCTCTCTTTTCTTGATTGTAACTTTTTAAGATACTTCATATAGGCATGCTTCTTGTCTTTCTGTCCCTGGTTTTATTACACTTAACATAATTTCTTCCAGTTTCACTCATATTGCTGCAAATGATAGGATTTTCTTATTTTTTAAGGCTAAAAAATATTGCATTGTGTATATATGTGTGCATATGTATATGCATATATACAACATACACCACGTTTTTTCTTTTTAAGTAAAATTTTACTTGATTAACACTGTTAATTATACACATTAATAGGGTTTGATAGGACATATTTCAACACATGCATACAGTGTACACTAATCAAAATAGGTAATTAACATTCCCCTTTCCTTATTATTTCTTCATGTTTGGGATATTTGAACTCCTGTCTTCTAGGTCTTTCTGAAATATATAATAGATTTTTGGGAACTATAATCTTCCCTTTGGGTTACAGAACACCTGAACTCATTCCTTCTGCTTGTGTTTTGATAACTGTTACCCAACCACATATTCTCTATCCCCTCTCCCCACTTCCCAACCTCTATTCTACATTCAGGTCAAACATTTTTAGCTTACACATAGGAGAGAGTACATGCATAGAACATCTTTTCTTTATCTATTTATCTCTTCATGGACACAAGTTGATTTAATATTTTAGCTATTGTGCAGTGAAAATAAAAGGCAGATATTTTTTGTAACTACTGATTTAATATCTTTGTATATATCACCAGTAGCAGATTATTAGATTGTATAGTAATTCTTTTTTTCAAACTTTTTGAGCAAACTCCATTCTGTTTCCATAATGGTAGTTGTAATTAATAAGAAGGCTTTAATCATTAAAGAGCTTTGGTGGTGCCAGTCATGTTGGTATGCAGCTTGGGAGACTGACGCAGGAAGATCATGAGTTCAAGGGCAGCCTGGACAACTTAAACTTTGTCCAAAATTTAAAAAAAAAGAAATAATAATAAAAGAATAAGGATGTAGCTCAGCAGAAGAGCAACCTTGGGTTCAATCCCCAATATGGTAATCAGCCAATCAAAAATTGGTGGGAAAATAAAAAGATTATAAAACAATTATCTTGGATATGTGAAATCTAACTACCAAATTTTCATAAAAATGCTTGCTGCTTCTGCTGACATTAATTATGAAGATGGTTATGGAAATGGTGTTGATGATGACTATGATAAAGCAGGTGATGGCAACAATTGTGATTGTATTGTTAGTGAAGTGCTGATGCTTAAATTAGCAATGGAAATAATGCTGCACTCATGAAGTGCTTTTGATCATTGATACTGGTGACATAATAAGAATGTTTGTGTTGATGATATTACTCAGGACATAATCATATAATGATAAAGATGATTGATGGCAATGGATGATGACAATGAGAATGAGGATTGTTGTGAGAACCATTATCACAAAGCTATAGGACTAAGAGGCACCAAAAGGATTGACATCATATGTCTTGTCCAGTAGGAATAAGTAAAAGATGCATGGAGAAATATCATCAATATCTTGGGACTAAATAAATCCTCAGGACTTTTGCCTAGTCCTAAAAATCAAACAAAAAATGACTAAGATGAAATTATCTCCTAAAAAGTTGTTTGTGAATAAGACTTGAAATTGATAGGAAAAAATAAAAGCATACCATTTCTTGAACACTTGCAACACAGAATGACTCTCTACACATAGAATTTCAGAAATTGACAAGCATCTAGAATTCACCTGTCCAAACCTCAGCATTTTTAGCTGACCTGAGAAAATGAAAGGAAGTGACATACTCTTAGGTCTACCAGTGTTTAGGATTCAACCATTCAAAAGGTATTCATAATCTTAAATCATCATTAATCTTAAGTAACTAAAGGAACTTCTAAGAGTTTACCTTAAGAGTTAGCTCAGTGGATCATGATGATGATAATGATGATGATAATAAACTTTGAGTGCCTGGAATTGTTTACAAAGAGCACAGGTTCTTCACTTCCTGTGTAAGTTCTGCATGAAGGACTGCACATGCCTGATTAAATGCAGAGCCAACTGGGCCTGCATACAGTGTGCATGGTTCTTGAGTATTAAGAAGTTCTTTTGCCCTTAAATTAAAGCCATCTACTCAAATTCAGCCTCTATTAGGTATAAAGGTGATATGTTGGTATCCACATTTTATTTCTTGTGTTATCCTCATTTTTCCCCCAGAATTCAGGTAGGTGCCATTTGTTGAGGTCTCTTTTGGAAATCCCCAAGTGAACTAGTAGTTACTCTATAATTAATACTACACAAAAAGTGATTAAATTAATCCAGACAGTTCTACTTATCTTTTATCTAAAGTGTGCTACATAAATGAACAGCTTTGGTATGATGAATTCAATTATTCCATTCGTCTGAAACCAGATATCCAAGAAATAAATCAAGCTTTCTTTCTCAAAGAGGGAATTATCCAATGGACTCTGATGACACTCAGTTTTGTGGGCAATGAGAGTAGTATCATTTGTGTCACATGTTTGCCATCATTCACATAAAAGTAACCACACTAAATTAGGGGACTAAGAAAAAGGAAATGGGAGCAAGTTTCTCTGAAATATATTTCCTTACTCTGTCAATGCAAATCAACAAATCATGCAAGACCTCATATGGCCTAAGTCATAATAGGCTCTATTTGGAGATTTTTGAGTTTATCAGGAAAATTATTAGCCATCTGAAAAGATCCTACCCCTCCATAAATCACGGTAAAAACTTATTAATCCAAAGTAGTCTCCTGGCCTCGATATGTATTTTCCAATAACTCTGATGATCTGCAGATTAGGCTAGAATTCTTTAGCAAGACTTCAGTAAAGGCATAATTAGATTTAATGCATGTCTGGGAGTGAAGCTCATTGGTAGAGTACTTGCCTAGCATGCTCCAGGCCCTGGGTTTGATCCACAGCATTGCAAAAACAAATAATCAAACAAGCTGTGGGAAAACAGATATAAGTAAGGCATGGAATTGACTCTGAAGAATTCACCAGTCTGGCAAATGAGTTCCAAAGTTCCTGTAAATGATTACAGTTAGTGAAATAAAAGCAATAAAAAATATGCAGAAGCTTCAACAGGAGCCTGGGAAATAGTGATTTACTCTAAGGGGTTCATATATTGGACGAGAAAAAAGAAAGTCATTAGAAACCAAATTAAGAACAAACACAAAAACAAAAAGGTCTTTTTTAGAGAGCATATTTCAGTATTGCTAAGATAATAATATAGGACAGATTTAGAGAGGAAAGTTGATTCCAATTATGAAACATTTTTTTCCTCAAAAACCTAAGACTTATCAAAATATTTGCCACTTATTCTGTAAAGAGGTACAGCTATTTGATGGGTTTCACACATGAGATTGATGTCATATTTCCATTTTAGAAAGAACATAGTGAAGACAGAGTGGAGAAGGGCTTGGATGGGGTAGAGAACAGGAAGGAACCTACTGTTAAAAATGTTCTAGGTGAGAAAAGCCGTAGCTCTTCATAGAGAAGGTTAAACCATGAGCCAGCTTTTGAGGAAAGGTATGAATAGGGAAAATGGTAATGAATCTCTGCCAATTTGGCATCTCCCTTTTTGCATTTAGTTTTAAATTAATAATGATCTTTTTCGTTTCTAATTAGCATTTTAAAAGTACAGGTGAGAGGAAGAAAGACAAATGATTCTTTGAAGGAGAGCTAAAGCTGAGCTTGGGAATCAGATCAAACAAGAAAAAGTTGCCAATGGAGTATCAATGGAGTTCTTCTGCAAGGACTCCAGTAATGAAGCTGATAAACAACTGAATTTCAAAAGCAAGTTGTGATGATCTGGTCCATGACTTGTGATCATCTGACCTGTGGCTTGTTCTTCCTGACCTGGGACCTTTCCACAAAGAGTTCCCCATAAGACCAAAACATCAGATTCCAAGAAGTACCTAAAATTATATCCCTGTGCAAACTTTTATTTTTAAAAGAAGTATACCTTGGTACTTGCTGTCCTGAATTATATCTTGATATTGGCAACTCAACTCCATGTCTTGCATCATTCTTAGAATTTGTTGCTATTTACTGAAGCCATTTGTTTTCCTCTAATATTGGTGAAATCATCCTGAGATTGCCCTGCATTGATCTCTTACCAGTCAAATTTCATTTCTAGACATTTTTTCTCAGCCAATCATGAACTTCCTTGGCATAATTATATTGCAAATATGATTATCATGTCAAATAATTATAGTATTAGATAATTATGTGAAATTATTATACTAATTATTATAGTATTATATAACATCTTAATGATGTACTTTTTTGGGTTAGCCAGAATAGAGAAGAAGAACACAGGATTTAGAGTCAGACTTACCTGAGGTGTAGTACATACTTATTTCTTTTTAGCTGTCTGATTTGTATAGCCAATGCCAATGGGTACATTTCTCCTATATAAAATGAGAATAGGGACACCCATCTCATATAAAGGTATAATCATTTTTACCTGAAACTTTCCCCCAGTAGAATTAAAAGTATTGGAAGCACTATGTTGAATGCTATTTTAAAAATCAGAATTATTACAGTGATTAATGCTACACTGAATTTTATTTTGTATTTGAACATTCTACTTCCATATGTTTCCACAATTTAAACAAATGAAATCTTTATTCCATGAACAATCTATTGTGTACCTTCATTTATTTAAAGTTTCAGATTTTTAGAAATGTAGTTTTGACTGAAAACAGGTGGTATCATTGGCTATAGAATTACATCTTTCATACCATTCTTCATTTTTAGGACAACAGATACTTGCTAAAAAAAGTCACATCGTTAAATCATGTTTCAGTGACGAGCTACAATTTTGAAATTATTCCCTCCTTCCCAACCCATTGCAAAGATAACTGGGAAAATATAAGCACATCTATTTGTTCACAGAGAAATACTCTACTCTGCTATGAGACTTGCAAGTGGCAATAAGGAAATGTTGCAAATTTTATCTGAAAGAGCCTCTGGGAGACTACAAGAAAGGTAAACATGACAGGGAAATGTGAATGGAAGATTTGCCAGTCAGCTGCAAGCCTTTAAAAACCATTTCAGGAACATGACACATTTCCCACTTCAAATTGAGATGTTTTGGAAACGTTAGGGGTCTCTCTCTCTCTTCTTTGTTTGAGCTCATCTTAAACTCTGCTCTTTGATATAAAGTCTGTTTCGACTTCCTGCTATGGGAAATTGGGAATTGAGAACCAATGTATGGAAAATTCTGGCTATCAAAAAGAGAAGCTACAAATGGCCCCAGAGCCTTCCCAGCCCATAAGCTCAGGATGAGCATAAACAGGAAAGCTGCTTGGATGACAGCGACTGACTCACCATGTGCGCCTGGGACTTGTTTTGCAGTTCACCTGGCAGGTGCAATTATGTCGGCAAAGAACGGGATGAAGAAATGACCTTTGAAGGCAGCTCTGGGGTGTGGGAGTTATGTGTGGAAACCTTATTAGACATCGGAAGCAGAGCTTCTGAAATAATAATCCAAGTGTAAAATAGCACCTCTGGATAATTGTAGCATAATACAATAGTTTTGGCAGGAAAATTTGAAAAGAAATACTGGATAAAATGTGAATTGAAACTCTATGTTCTTACAGGAAGTTCTTTTAATTTCCTGAGCCTTTTCCCATTCAAAAATCTAAGAAGTTTAGTAGCATTTTAATTAGCTGTGTTATGCTGAATTTCTTTGCTTTATATTAGTAAAACCAAATATTAGATTGACCTAGTCAAATGTGTTGTATGTGAGCTACTCCAAATATTCTAAATTAGGCAAGATGCATCATAAAGCTAGACTATTTATTTAGGTTACTTATCTAAGAATTTTACTTTACCTATTTCCCAAATATATTTTGCAGAATACATGTATACTAATTCCTTAAGGAATAGAAATTCACTATCAATTATCTTGAAAGAATGAAAATCACTTGTATCAATATCCCAGCACACTTAACTACTGTTTTTAAACATTACCTGTTACCCTATCTTTCTGACATATATAAGGTAAAGAGTGATATGTGAATGTAAACAGCATTTCTATAACCTTACCCAAGAAAACATTCAAGTTTTTCAGTAGAGGTCTACTATTCTGTGATAATTAGCTATTTAAAAAATTTATAATGTGTGCCCTGCTATGTAAGAAAAAGAACAAGAAAAACTGTCTTCCAGGCAGATAAAATCTATTAGATAAGTAGCAGAGTAGCCAAGGGTTACAGGTTATACTCTAACCACTCTATCAAGCTCAAATTTCTGCTCTACAGACAAGAACTAATTTCCAGGAAATTAATGTCTTTAAATCTTAGATTTCTCCTCTAAAAATGAGATGATCATTATAATGATGATGATAATAATAATAATAATAAATATTATATAAGATTCATGGAGTGTTTAAGATGTGATGGTCCTTTTTGAAATATTTTTCATATATTAACTCATTTAATCCTCACAACAGCCTATGTGATTGGAACTATTATCATCATATTAGCCAACACATGTCACAAAGCTAGAAAAATTTGGAGCCAGGATTTTACTAGCTCCTTTATGGAATTATTGTGAAATGTAAATGTGATAAGTGTTTAGGAAAACAATGTGTGGAAAACATTCAATAAATGTTAACTATGATTTTCATTATTATTAAAGAGACAAAAATCAATCCACTTAGGTTATAACATAATTCAAGAATACAAATGCATTATTTATTCATGTTCCCAAAACACTGACACTAGTTGAAAAAGAGATTGCACAGTTTATAATAGTACACTAGAAAGTGATAGAACATGAGCTATCCCTTGTCTATTGGGATTCATTTTGAAAGGCAATGTAAAATGAGTATGGTAGGAAAGGAAAAGAGAAGGACCAAGGCTCAGGGGAAGAAAATCACAGGAGGTTTTCCAATGAAAGAACAGCATAAAACATGAGGCTAGGGATATATTTCAGGTAAACACAGATAACCTGAAATAACAAGTTAAAAGATTTAGAAGACTCTGAGGCAATCGGGAATCACTGAAGTTTGAACCGTAGTTGACAAAATACAAGTATAGTACCACGTGAAAATTTAGTACAGAAGATGATGGCTACATGCAGGGTTTTGATAGCTGAGCCCATGGAGAAGAAAGAGGGGACAAACCTTTTTCTGGGTGTGAGTTTCCCAAGACTGAGTTTGGTCCCCTATGGTATGGTTTGTTCGGATTTTCCTTTGCTTATTTGCTTTGTTTTGTTTCTACTTTTTTATTCATTGTATTCATTAACTTTATCACTTGTATTAGTAAGGGTCCCACAGGATATAAATGGCAAGCTGAAATTGAAGAGAATTTAATAAAAGGACTATTTATTGA
This sequence comes from Marmota monax, assembly GCF_021218885.2. NCBI lineage: Eukaryota > Metazoa > Chordata > Mammalia > Rodentia > Sciuridae > Marmota > Marmota monax. Next base: position 3,353,918 of record NW_026694339.1, read on the forward strand.
CGTGTGGGCAGGGTTAAAGGATTTGGGCAGCAGTACTGCTTAGCTGCAACAGGAAGCTTATAGTTTGGCCTAAGTAAATGAGAGGGACAAATAATTGCCAGAACTACTCAAATTGTTAGAGTTAAGGAGAGGATTCCCTAGGGAAACAGTGGCCCTCAACCAAAGAATGCTTTCAATGCAAGGTCAATTTGAGGAGAGGAAGCTGAGAAAATCAACACCCCAACCTTGCTTCCTTCCCTCGTCAGTATCTTGTCAGACACTTGTATTGGCCAAGCTCGCCCACTAGCCAGACAAGAGGCCTATGGATGCACAAAGATGAGCCTCTTGGGACACACAATAGGGTGAGAAAAAAATGAAGAAGTGACATGAATGGGGAAATAGAAACCTATAGACCTCAAATTCAAATTGATATTCATCTTTGAACTTGGCAATGACCACTAAATCATAATTATTTTAAAGCTAGGATGGAGGCCTAGAGATGTGGCTCAGTGGTAGATAAACTTGCGTAGTTTATAGAAGGACCTGGGTTCAGTCCCCAATACCATATCCCTCCCCTTACACACACAAAGCTGGAATAGACCCTAACATTTATCTAGTTTACCTTTTCTTGCTGTTACTCCCATTTAAGAAATTTTTTTAAAAAAATCAAAGCTCAAGTTGTTCTGAAGATTACCTAGTACATTGCAGGAAACAGAAAGGACTCTAGGTTTTTCCAACAGAAAGAGATTTCGAATACAGAATTTAGATTTTTGTACCATTGTTGGAAGTACTGGGACATGGAGGGAGGTCAGTTCCTGAGGTATTGAATTCAAATATGCAAGTTCACAGCTGGTGCAAGTCATCACTACCAACACCACTCAACATTCATGAGCAAACTATATAATTCCAGCTGCTGGAATTGCCTCTTAAGACTCAATTTTTCTTTTGATTTTGCTTCCAGAATTGTAACCAAAGAATGATGGTCTCTCTCTAACTACCATTTTCCAAATTTCAGGCGAACATATCTAGTGAGTGCAGTGCAATTTACATTCAGAACTATAACTACAAGAGAAGCATAGGAAGGTAGCTCTCACTTTTCCAGACTTGGAAAGACAAGAAGTCATCAGGAAAAAGAATGGATGCCGATGCCAGTCTATCATACTCAGCAATCAGCTTGTATTGGGAGGAGCTGAACTACTCCACAAGTGGAATCCCCAGATTCCAGACAAAGCTAGATTAAACAAACACAACTAGTATCAAATGATATTTCTCTTTCAGGAGTGATTGATTCTTCATAGCATCACAAAATATAAGTGCTGAGGACAAAGCTGTCAATGGATACTACATCACACAACATAGAACTCCAGTTTCTGGGTCAGAAAACCCAATGTGAAGATGGGTGAATCACTAAGTGCTGTGAATCTATGAACCATATCTATGTTTACGCAACTCAAATCAACATTTTAACAGTATTATGTGTTCAACTTGTTATCTAATTTAGATCCTATGAAAATTAAACGAACTTTGCATTATTATCCTCCTTGCACCTGTTAGGAAAGTGAATCTCAGAGATAACAAGTACTTTACCCAAACTTACATAGCCAGTATGAGTCAGGATTTAAGCCTAATTTTGTCTAATGCTATACATGGCACTGAATTATTTTTTCTTGTTCCTAAGAAATTTTGTTTTCTAGTCAGAAAACAAAAGTTAAACGGCACTGAGTTAAAAGGCACTGAGAAATTGGGATCTCTACCAGAAGTGTTACATCAAAGATGTTTGTAAATTTGACCATTGGTGACACCAGTAAACACTTTCTCATTTCAAACTGATTTTCTATGTAGATTATCCCAGTCCTCCCTTCTCTGGAGGCTCTTTCATAATGGGATGGAATTCTCCTTTTATTTGTTCTTTTCCATAAGTTAATACTTTGATATGGGTTTCAATAATGTAATGGGAAGATTGTGAAACTGCCCACCTGCTTCACTTTTAATTTTACTGTGAGGGATTGTAGGATTGGAAAGTAGAAGAAATGATGATGACAAATGCATGCATGAAAGCCCCAAGCAATACGGCTGTCCCCTTCTGGGCAGAGCAGCAGGTTGGAGGGGGTGTTGGTGGAATAGGTGAAATTAAATTCAATAGAATTTTTTTCATATTATAGGATTCAATCTCTAATGCCAAGCCAAGTAAGCCACCCACACTATTTAATATTTTCCATCTGTTCAATTTTACAACTTTGAAAACAGTGACAACTGATGTATAAAAAAGTACTTAATATATTAATATGAATTACAAATAATCTAGTAGTCAAGAGGAATTTTAAGGTAATGTTAGTACCACTCCTAACTGAATTAATTTCATCACTGGTAGTAATAAGGACAATTGCTTCCCCGGCCTCCAAATAGTATATTTTTCTTTTATTTATATGCACTACTGGTATTTTGTTTATATAGTTTATTGTTTATATTTATTTTATTTTATATCCTTTCAAATTACTTTGAAAAAAATGTTAGAAATTATAAACTATTTATATCTTAAGTGTTAATTACTTTTAAATAAGATTTGGAATAACAAATGCAGGTCTATGGTTAGATAAATAGTAACTTCATAAATTGTAGATAAAAGTGATAATCATATTCTGCTTTTTACAAGAAAGAATGTTGATACAATATTTTGTATTGATAGCAGATGAATATACCACTTTTAATATGTTTGCTTTTTTAAAATAATAAAAATGCAAAGATAGTGCAAGGAGTTTTTATATATCAACCAGCACTCCAATTTCTCATTATTAATATTTTACTTTAGCTTGTCACATTTGTTATATTAATTAATTCCTATTTTATTAGTTTTACCTAATATACTTTTTCTGTTACAGAAAACCCCCCATAATGCAATATAACATTTTTAGTTGTCATGTCTTTTTAGGATATTCTTGTCTGTGACAGTACATTTAATTTTTAGCTATGAAAAATTCTTTTGAAACCACATGAGAATCAAATAGCAAAGTATGTTAAAAAGTTGCATTAAAAAATACTGTATACCTCTCTTACCTCTAATTTTTTTCAATGATTTACTTATTAAATTCAGGTAAACCTGTACTCTACTTTTGTGAATTGTTTTTATTTACTGCTGTGGCTTTAGGGCACTAGTTCTTATCCCTATCTGCATATTACTTATTAACTGGGTATCTTTGATAATTAATGATTCCTAGGCTCCACCCCAGACTAATTAAATCAGAATCTTTGAATGAGCCACCTTGGAATGGATCAGTGATTTTAGTACCCCAGTTTGTAACATCATGCAGACAGAATTGAGAACCATTGCATTTAGGGGTTGAATTTTTGCACCTCAAGTTTTATAACTTCTCTGAGAATGTAAATGAATCAGGTTGGCAGCTACTGGTTTGATCTCTTACAGCACTGGATCCAAACTGTGGCAGAACTGAAAATCAACTTCTCTGGCATGTGTTGTGGGAGACAATGTGTGTAAATAGAAAGGCTTCAGTCTAAGAGTTGGTTTTATTTCCTTCTGAATGACTAGTACTGTGTACACCATAACTTTTGTGGTTACAACTCACCATTAGAGGATTGGGCTAGATGATGTCTAAGAACAAGATGTATTCATACTAAGTATAAACACCCTAATTTTATCTTATTACTGCTATTGTTGTTCCTGAAAGTGAGAATAGTGAGGAGTTCTATCACAAAAACAAGATATAAGGAAAAGGAAGAATAATATAACTACACCTAATTTACTTTTTCTTTTCTTAAGGTTAAAGAAGTTTTCCATTCATGCCAACTGCATACCAATTGACCATGAGAAGATCTGTCTGTCTACACAAATACTTCAATTTCTAGGAATGGAAGTCTCCGTGTAATTTTTATTCAGAAAAATTTAGTTTGTAATCACTTATTATTAGTGCATCCTTTTTGTTGATGGAATCTTAAAGTTAGTTGCATAAACACTCAAAGTTTTGGTAATTGCTATTTGATATCTGTGTGTCTGAAATATATCTGTGATGGAAAGAAGGATTATTTATATTCTTAATTGTTCATTGTGGAAAGATGAGTTTTCAAGCATTTATGCTACAGATTCTATGTTTTTCACATTCTAGACCAGCTAATCTGAAATACTGGTCATCTAAGCCCTTGACAAATCAATCAATATGCAACATACCTTCATTTTGCACCAACTATATAATATATTACTCCAAAATTTTGGAAAATGGTGAAATTAGAGAAAATCTAGAAATTATGTTCTAAAGAATATAAATAAAATAGGAGAAATCAGACCATTTTCTAGGATCTGGGTATAGATATATAATGTAAACATTATAAAATCACTTCTATCACAGTTGAATGATTTTTTTTTCCTTTATTTGTTAGGCTTTCCATCAAGAGAACACAATAATAACTTCACAAACTGTGTGTGTGTGTGCGTGTGTGTGTGTCTCTCTCTCTGTGTGTAAATGTGTTTTGTACACTAATACAGAACCACATTTCTTTATTCAGTTATTTGGATAAGCACTTTTTTATCATATCCTTTTTTCTAAAACTAAGAACCTATAAAATAATTTTGTTATGTGTGTATACAGGTATACATGTATGTACACACACATATATTTGTGATATGCATACAGGTATATATATATATATATATATATATATATATATATATATATATATATATATATTACAGATAAGAAAACTAAGACAAGAGAAATGAGATAAACTTATCTAAGCTGCCAGTAATTATCTGTAATAGAGTAATAGAGTCAGGTTTTACATAAATATCCATTTGACTCCAACAGATAGATACTTACTCACTATATGTACTATTTGACTAATTTTTGAGAGACAGTATAAAGAATGTTAATTTTTATTTTAAGATTAATACATTACAGATACTATAAACTTAGAAATGGAAGACAAGTAAAATACATGGCATAGAGATGTTCCCTTAAAAAAGTAGAACCGATCACTTTTGTGGGGAAATACATTAATGGGGGCAAGACTTATTAAAATTACTAAATAAAAAGAAAATATAAATTAATATTACTGTTTTAAAATCTGATTAGTGAGAATATGAACATTTGCTATATTTTCTTTATATATTTCTCATTAAAGCTTCAAAAAGTCAATTTAACTTTTTTTTATAAAAATAGTTCAGTTGTGAAATACACATTAGAATTTTGATTATTAGTAACCATTCTCCAAGTCTGAAACTTCCTATTCAGAAAGTTAAGAAAGAATTAGAGATTTCAACTGCCTTGTGTTAAAGAAGAATAAACAAACAATGAAATACAATCAGTTATCTACCAAATTAAAACAATAAGTGATATAAATAACTCTGACCTGGCTCATGGTGGTTAACTGCTTGCATTTGAAAACTCAAGGTCTTATTTTCTTTGTTTGTTGTCATTTCAGCTTAAAATAAATACATTAAAATGGATCTATGTATTCTTTTATGAAATAGGAAGATCTACTTCAAATTGGAAGCAAACTCATCTCTTTAGAAATTGAAATTAATGCTTTGAAGAGTAAGCCAGTTCGTTGCTAATAGCTTAGGCCCACATTTCAAAGACAGTTCCTTTTATGAAACTATGAGTGAGCCACTGGGGCTTTGCATGTGAAAGGATGAATTTGGGTATAGTGGAGATATCACTGAAGAAGTGAAATGGAGGTTGGAGATTAAGTGGCAGTCTAAGAGGCTTCAGCCCTCCTGAGAGCAGGCCTGTTGACTAGATGGCATTGAGTAAGTGGGACAGAAGAATAACTGGTATGTCCTAGAGATATATTGGACTAGAACCATCAATAGCAACATAGTTAGTTGTATGAACTGAAACCCTATACCTCTGAATTTAGCCTGTACTAGTCCAATCTTTATGTAAATAAAATCTTCATATTTCTCTGCTAATTTCCCACTTTTGTTGACCATTCAGAAATGGCATCTTATTTTGCCATGGGTATTTATTTTACCATTCTCCAGTCATACCTGAGGCTTCTCTTAGTACAGCAGTTTAAGTATGGATAACCTCAGAATACCACTCAAGGTTGTGGCAACAAGTTTCAGCTTTTCCACCATTACTTAGAGTTAATTGGGTTAAGTCAACTGCAGAAGTCCATGCTGAAACAGTGAAAAATAAGCCTTCCTATCACATATGAATAGGAAGACCAATACTTTTTTTCGACACTGTGATTTATGCCAACAAATTGCCTCTTTGGTAGACTCTTGAAAATGGGGCCTTTGGTACAGTGAATAAATGTCTTCAATGAGTTTTCACACAAATCTAGGAATTAAGTGCTTCAGACTTTTAACTCCTCAATGGCAAATTTTTAGGTTAAATGAAAGTTTAAGTAATGATATGAACAAAAATTTTATTCAATAATTAAATATGCATATATGAGGACCCTGAATTACTATTATTAATCAAATAGTTCAAAGCACTGGAGACACTTCAAATTCTGGGATTAGATGTCTGTATCCCATCATTTCTCATCTGCCTGCTTTCTGATTCAATGTTACCATTCAACTTTCTCCTTCTGGATCTCTCCTGTCTCCAGACCAAGCAATCAATTCTTAGCTTCTTTCTCAACTAGATGCAAATGTGTTTATGATATTTAGTAAGATTTTTATTGTGCTTTTACTTCTTGTAAATTTTACAAATCAGTAAGTAGCTGTATTAGACACTTAGGTTGGTGAACCAAATGCTAATTTCTTACTATCTTATCCTTTGTGTTTCTACCGCAGAAGCTGGTCAGTCTGATATTAAATTTCGCAGTATAAGGTACACACGATAATGTAGGTAAGGGGAAGTTTGATGAAGAAACTACTGGTCAGGCTATCACTTTTCTAATAAAAAGTGACCAGAGATATAAACTCTATAGCTTTCATTCTATTTTTCCTTTTCTTCCAACCCCGAATGCAAATGTAATATTTGGATGAGGAAAGTAAACTTATAAAATTTCATATCAAACTAAGGATAGGTCTTTTAAGACAGAAGTGAAAATTTAAAACATCTATGCATATTTATTGCTCCATTTTCTATTTGTGAGAAAATATACATCTATTTGATCAACTAAGTAATGTTTTTATTACTTGCAGCTTAATACATTCCTAAGTGATATAATGGCTAACAACAGTACTACAAAATGTTAAAAGTTGTAAGATACCTAAAGTGGCTATAATGGCCTTTCAAGACTGAATTATGGCCTTTGGATAAATGACTCTTCCTTCCCTCCCACATCCCACTGAAACCACAGTTAAAGTATTCAAAGGGAAAATATATAAATGTTTCAAGAATAAGAGGGAGGGATAAACATCATAAGAAAATATTATTTATATAATTTCTGCAATTTGTATCTCATTGAGAAGTAAATCCAAATGAAGAATCTGTAGCTCCAATACCACACAGATAAGCTTCATGAAGATTAAAAACGTATTTTTTAAAGAACCTCATAGAGATTTCAAGCTTGGAGAAGGTAGGTATAGACATCCAGCATTGACTCTGAAATCACACTCAACCTAATGAATTAAGAACTACCCATAGAGGAGTTGAGTCACATTGCCACTATAGCCATTCTATGTATGTAGAAAGAACTGGCAGTAAAATAATGCACTCTGCAAATATCTGAGATTCATTCTGTAGTAGATAGAACATAATAGGTGGTTTGGAATGGAGACCAAGGTGTAACATGTTCTAAAAATTCCCCAGATGGTATAGATTTGGGTTGAGAATCCCCTTTCTAGTGGGAAGGAAATATATAATTATGTTATCATATAGATTAAACATTACTAATATCAGCAAGGGTCAAATTCTATAGGATCCTCTAAGCAACTTAGGAGTAAGAGAAGAATTCCCCAAAGAAATGACATCTGAGTAGTCAATTACATCACTCTTTCCTGTCCTCCTTAACCTCATGTTATCATCTTCCAAGATGAAAAGAGGTTAAGGGTTGTAGAAAAAACGTTTCTGACAATATGGCATACTTCAAGCGACACAAAGCAAATGAGAATATGGCCTTGGTAGGTAACTACCAGGTGCTGGGTGTGGCTGGGGCTCATGGTATATAAATGATGTGGCAGGATTTGTCACCAGAGAAATATATGGTGGTTAGGGACATCTGACAAATTTTACTCATGGAAATCACATGATTGGCTTTTAATTTTAGAGAAGTTATAATGAATATAACATAAAAATGCTGAGATCTGAGGGGTTTTTCAGGTGGTTGAAAGAGAGAGAAAGTGGTTTGATATAGAACAATCAGAGTGAAGGAGGTGAAGAATTCCAAATGATTAAAGAGAGAGAAATAGCTAAACTTGATAATGCATTGAAATGGAGATTAGATGAAATAATTACAAGGAGCAAGGAGGTATGTCAGACAATATAATGAGAAAAAATAAGTTGATGAAATTGACTTTTAGAAAACACTGTTTGAGATTTCTATAGAAAATTTTTAGGAACTGATGATCTACATTTTCCACTTTCTCTCATAAAAAAGTATCAAAAGTCTCCACCTTCTGTCTCTACTTGTTCTGAAGAACAGAGTTTGTCCTTTGTCAATTATAAAACAAGAAAATGAATTTATATCTCAGAAAATCCCCTGGTCATTTTTTCTTTGGTCTTTGATTGTTATTTGACTCATGACTTTCATAAATCACAAGGTGAGTCTCTAGCTAAGCTGACCTCAAATGTAAGTCAGCAACGATATGTCTGAGGGGAAAGGAGTTCACCTTTTGGTCTCAAAACACCTTCCTCAATAGTTCAACTATTATTTTATTATCATATATCCTATTTTTTTTCCTTAAGACATTGAAGCCAAGTTTTAAACTTTAAATGCCTTCTTGGATCATGTAACTCATTAAGCCACCATTAATCATTAATGCTTTGTGTAGAAAAGAATTAGCCAGTTTAGTCAGAAAGTAGTTTTTGAGGTTTTGAGATTGCAGAAGTAAGTAAAGTTCCAGGTAATTTGGAAGGAGGAAAAATTGCTCATCTGTTAGGTATGCATTTTTGCTGAAGGTAATAGAATATCCTACTCACAATGGCTTAAACAACCAGGGGTTTATTGATCTTGTATAACAAGGAATCTGAAGGTAGGCGGCTGCTGGCATCCACTCAGCTGCTCATCAGTTATATCAAGGCTCATTTCCTCATTGTTTTTTGGTTTGACTTTCCAACCCTCAATGATTGTTCCATAGCCATAAGATAGTGGGCCCAGCTTCAGGTAGCATGACCAGAATCAAAAGACAGGCATTGAGGGAACAGCAGAGAAACTGAGGACCTCAGCTAAGCAATGTAAAGAGAAACAAATATACTTTCTGAAGAGAAGAAAATATTTCCTGGATAAACTTAAAATGTCCTTTTATTCCAGGCATGGTGGTGCTCCCTGGTAATCCCAGCAACTCAGAGGCTGAGGATCAGTAATTCAAGGCCAGCCTTGACAACTCAACAAGACCCCATCTCAAAAACAAACAAACAAAAAAATAGACTACAGATGCAGCTTGGTGGTAAAGCACTCCTAGGATCAATCCCCAGCATACAAAAATAACTAAATTAATGAATGAGTAAATAAATTTCTCTCATATTTTAATTTTCCAGAAGTTGAAGTTGTGTCAAACTTTCCAATGGCCATTATTTTGGCTTATTACCTCAATAGATTCTGGGTCTCTTAACAGGTAAGATGTGGGTAAGGAAAATTCCAGTTGAGTAAAACTAGTTTCATTTGAATGTCTAGATGTTCTAGAAGCAGGGTAAAAGAGAAAACATTCTTCCTTTGTAGGCTTTTTAAATCATCTATGTATTTCAAATGTGTTTAAGTAGTAGAGCCAGGGCATGTAGTGATATTTTTTTTCCACCTCATGGGGACAGGATTTGGTGTATAGAAGGACAGCTTTCTTGTTTTCTTTTTCTTATTGGTTGCTAAATTATATATTCTAGGTATACGCTAAAATGTGTTCTAGATATACTGTTAATTGTATATTTTAAATATACTAGAAACTATATTCTAGATGTATGCCTTGTCAACATTCTGATCTTCTCTCTTTGAAGCAATAAAAAAGTAATTGACTGATCAGCATATGTGGGGGGATTGTGATTTGGAAAAATAAGAGACTTTGCTTTTAAATAGGCAGGGAATAATGGTGGTTGAATGTAGATGCAGGAGTGTAAAAATATAGTCTTGTTCTTATCGAGACAGGCAAGAACATCCTCTTTCTCCCTAATCTTGAAAACAAGGGACAGTAGAAAACTATATATATATAAGCTTGTTTAAATGGTGGCCTTTCCCCCTGTAATTACAGTAAGAAACTAGGAGTATTAGTATGGAGTAGAATGTATGACCAGCACCTCATCAATCTCCCAGACTCTGAAAGAAACACAGCAGCTCATAGCTATTTGCTAAACCACAAATGTCATGTCAAGACATTTCAGACACATTCCCCCTCTCGGTCTATTCCCTAAGGACCTAAAAAGAGCATGCTACAGGGACACTGCTACATCGATGTTCATAGCAGCACAATTCACAATAGCAAGACTGTGGAACCAACCTAGATGCCCTTCAATAGACGAATGGATAAAAAAATGTGGCAGTTATACACAATGGAGTATTACTCTGCATTAAAAAATGACAAAATCATAGAATTTGCAGGGAAATGGATGGCATTAGTACAGATTATGCTAAGTGAAGCTAGCCAATCCCTAAAAAACAAATGCCAAATGTTTTCTTTGATATAAGGAGAGTAACTAAGAACAGAGTTGGGAGGAAGAGCATGAGAAGAAGATTAACATTAAACAGGGGTGAGAGGTGGGAGGGAAAAGGAAAGAGAAGGGAAATTGCATGGAAATGGAAGGAGACCCTCATGGTTACACAAAATTACATACAAGAGGAAGTGAGGGGAAAGGGAAAAAAAAACAAGGGGGAGAAATGAATTACAGTAGATGGGGTAGAGAGAGAAGATGGGAGGGGAGGGGATGGGGGATAGTAGAGGATAGGAAAGGCAGCAGAATACAACAGACACTAGTATAGCAATATGTGAAACAGTGGATGTGTAACCGATGTGATGCTGCAATCTGTATATGGGGTAAAAATGGGAGTTCATAGCCCACTTGAATCAAAGTATGAAATATGATATGTCAAGAACTATGTAATGTTTTGAACAACCAACAATAAAAATTAAAGAAAAAAAAAGAAAAATATAATTTAAAAAAAAGACATTCAGACATTGCTACTATGGCTCTTAACCTATATTATTTTATTTTTTCTTATTCATTCAGCTATAGCTATGCTTAGAGGAAAATATATAGCCACATATGCATGTATTCATATACAAGAACCAAAATCTATTATCTAGACATCTAGATTAAGAACTGAGAAAAATAACTACAAATTAAACCCCCAAATAGGGCAAAATAATAACATGATTAAAATCATAAATTAATAAACTAGAAAACAAACAATAAAAAACCCCAGAAAGTCCACATCTGGTTCTTTAAAAATAAGTTAAAATTGACAAATCAGTCTTTATCTAAGCAAGAAAGCTGTTTATATATTGAAGACAGCCCATAATAGATTCATAAGATTTAAAGTAGTTTTTGTTAACCTCAAAGGCATGGCAATATTTGCACTTCTACATAATATCGCAGTATAATACAAACAAAATATGGTCTTGCTACTAAATAGTTGAGCATTGTTGCTGGCATCTCAGTTCCCCTTGTCTTTCTCAGCTGTTTTCCGTTATCAAGTCAGTTTGAGACATAATAGAGTCTTACCTAATGAGGCCATTGCCTTTTGGAAGTATGCTCTTGACCTTACATGGACAGGGTAGTGCAGAAACGTTAGACTCAAATGAACATGTTACTTCATTGGGAAACAATGGCATTTGGACAGAATGTATACCTGCCTTATTAAGACTCAACTCTCCCTCATGGCTGTGGTATTTGGGTTGTTATTATTCTAACGCAAACAAAGGGAAATGTTTGGGCTCCTAAATGAACTTAGAGTGATAATGTCATTAACAAAAAGTGTGGGAGTTTAGATCATGGAAGAAGAAAATAGTCTTGTTGGAGGCTTTTGAGTTAGTCCCAAGGACAGAAACACTAGAAGAAGGAAACTGGAATGGCTCCCACTCTTAAAGAGCAAGGCCAGTTAATGTCAGATTCATTATTGCCTTGAAAACTACCCCTGACTCACAGAACTTTATTAAATTCTTGATGCAGCTGAAGATTAACCATTCTTTTGAAGAATTCCTTACTTGCACATAATGAATAAATTTTCAGAGACAGCTATTCTTGCCCCTTTAGGGTCAGCTAGCTGCCAGATTTCTAATTTGCTTGGGCCTGTTAGAGGTAAGAAGGTGGCATGATAAAGACTGAGTTAAAATTCCAATTATAAAGGGAGATTATCAACAGCATGACCTGAGGTGGAACCAGGAAAGGCTGTAAAGAACTTTAGGCAAGATCTTGCCTTAATCATCTCTGTATCAATTGTAGGAACCACATGATCTGTTTTTCTTTTAACGGAACTGAATTGAATTAAATTGGATTGAACTGAGTGAAGCTCTGGATCATGAGAACCAACCTAAAAGAAAAGTCAGACCTTTGAAAAGACAATCAGTGTGAAACAAATAAGGGGAAAAAGTGATATTCATGAAGGTGGTAACACAAACTGGCCCATGACCAAACTACCAAAGGCACAAAATCCAAGTGGGGAATATATGGGAGGAACAGGGACCCAATATGTGAAATCACGTAATCAGAAACAAGCCACTATCTTGATTTCTAGACATAGTGGTCTTTTCATGATTAAGATTTTTGTGTGTGTATGTGTGGTAATGGGGATTGAACCCAAGGTCTTGTGCATGCGAGGCAAGCACTCTATCCACTGAGCTATATCCCCAGCCCCATGGTTAAGATTCAAGTAAAATTATTTGTTTTTCCTATTACTTTACAATCATTAGTAAAATCATTAGTCAAAATAAATAATAGTTGAAGTATATTATAAGCCAGACTATGCTATATCTCAATTAAATTTTACAAAAACTTACACAATATTTACTTTTAGTACCACATTGGACAAATGAAGAGAGTAAGATTAGATTAGATAAATTTTCTAAAATAGCAAGTAGATTGACATGTTCTACAGGAAGAAAAGAATACATCATCAACAAATACATATACACATGAGTTCTTCATCCAGTTAGTTTGCTAGCTATTGCTTACATATTTAGCTTTTACAATAGATAAAGGAGGTACGACATTGGTTCTTGTTAAGACTAGGCCAAACTGCTCCCTTCTGCTCTTATTGTCTCTGGGTATTCTTTGCATACTTAGCACATTTTAAATTACATAACAGTAAATATACACATTGCTTTTATTTTAAAAGTCTGTAAGATAGATGGATTTTTCTTTTCTGCCTCAGGCACAGCTCTACTCTAAGGACAGTACTTAAGTGATTGAGAGAAACACAGGGGCACTCATATATAAATATCCCCCTTCTTTCGGCTTCCAGTAGTTCTTTATCTGGCTCCCTCCATTAACAATTTACATTCATGAGCACAAAAATCTTTAGTAGCATTAATCTATACTCTGAGAAGTATGACAACATAATAAGAGTATAGCATATACTATGGAACTGGACTACCTCAGTTTGGACATTAACTACACCACTTCATGCCTGTGTGAACATGGGCAACATTTTCACCTTCTCCTCAGTGTCCATACCTATAAAAAGATGAAATGAATAATATTGACTCAGGGTTCTTTGTGTGATCATTGAAGGCATTGCTATAAACCAATTACTTAGAAAAATGCATAAGAATTGAACTATATAAGTGTTAATTGTTTTTCATGATCTTCCCAATTTTATTGCCCTGTGAAATAACCATGTACTAACTCCTCCTCAAGGCACTTTCTAAATATGTCTTTGAAGAGCAGAAGGGGAAAATAAAGAGTAGAAACAAGAATATGATACCCATAAGAGAGGTTAAGCCCCCCCACCATTTCAGTAAAAAATTGATCTGACCCATCTTTCAGCTGAGATAACCCGCACACTGAAATTAGACTTTCCAAGGAGTTAAATGTCCAATTGTCACTCTGTAAGTACAGTCCCAAAGTGCAGATGGAAGCATCTTTAAGCAACTAAAGCAGCCTAGGTCCATTCCCCTTGGCATCTATTGTAAGACTCAGCAATCGATGGGAAGAATAGAAATTCTCTCAGACCCATGGCTTGATATCACATGGTGTTTTCTCTCCTGGGGAAGAAGTTTGGAAGGCATAGCAACTCTGAGATCCAAAGCAGCTTGCTTGCCCCATAATGTGATACAAAGTGATAATAGTCAGGAATCTTGAGAAATGAGTCAGAAGAAGATATTGCTCTTTTTGTTCCGAGTTGCGGAAGCTTTGCTGGCATCCACTTGCCTGCAAAGCTGTTCCTGTCCCAGATAGAGGTAAGATGCATGAATGGAAGGGAGGACACAGAACACAGTGTGGCATTGGTACTAATCTGATCAATGAATTGGGTAAAAGGATGCCATCTGACTACAGCGCTGTCCGGCAGGAAATGTGTAAAAGCCCCGCAGTGAAAACATGATTTTTGCTAATCGTCTGCTTTCATCATGTAGATCCCTTGAGGCAGCCTAGCTGGCGTATGAGAAAGCCTGTCACTGGCTAAACTGCTGCCTAAGGTCCATTATGGGAGAAATCTGGGCCTCAGATATACCTAAAGTATGAAATATCATTAAGTGTCTATTCTGTCATTAATCTAGTGTATGGCCAAGAGCCAGGATTTTTAGCTTTTCCCGTCTGTTGTCAGTCAGTCCTTGTCTTCTCAACATATGTATCTGTCAATCTCTTCCTTTAATAATGACCATGTTTGAAAAACAGAAAAAGACTGATGTGACCTTGAGTATGGGCCACATTCCTGTTCATTATTTGCTCGAAATATGAAATATACAAAAAAATAGATGCAAACAAGAATTATTCTTCATAAACTTGGTTTAATTCTTGCAAGCAAGTTTGTGAGTCATTTTATGAATGGCTCCCGCTTCAAATTAGGGCTCCTGTTTCCGCTTCCAATGAGCCTCTAGTATTACATCTAATATTGTTTCCTCTCAGCAATTGAAATGTACATCCCTGCTGGGTTGGTAAGAATAGAATTTCTTTCCGGAATTCTTTCTTCTTTCTGAATTGCTTCATTTTACTTCCCCCAAAACTAAAATAAAGTAATTTGTACCTAAAACCAGACAAAATTAACCTCGTGGCTTGTTCTCCTTTCAGTTTGCAACCTGACTGCTTGGCAAAGAAGGCTGCTCTCACTCATGGCCCCATTTTATCACCTCTCTTCACCTCCCCTTACCTCTCCTCACCTCCTTTGGGCAGGAAGAAAATGGCCTCCATGGGTGGTCAATAGGCTTAGGTAAGATAAACTGCTTAGTGGGCTTTGGGGCTCAATACTGTAAAGGTGGAGACCAATGAAGGGTCAGTATCAGGGCTATGCTACCTGCTTCACATAAGTCCCCTGGGTGAGTGTTCCCTGTCCTCAGATCAGTCACACATGCTTGCAACCATGGAAGGTAGTCTTATGCCTACTTCAGAGAACCATGTCCTGTTGTTTCTGTGTTCTTGAGTATACTAGCTATATCTAAAAGGCCCTCCTCATATTCTTTGATTCAAAGAGAATGGTTCCATCATGATGATACAATGTATTTTTCACAAACTTCCCTCCTGTGTACAGGGCAGACATTACTAATTAAGACAATATCCTTCCCTGCTGAGGCTGGCAGTAGACTCAGGATGCTTTCCCACAAACTGGGTTTGGGAAAGCTAAAGGCAATCAGTTAGCACCATTATACATGATAAACAACAAGAAGAAAAAAACAAAATACTCTCTAGACTCAAGGTATTCATGTTGTTCTTTGTGTAGTAACTAAGAAACAAAGAACCCAGAAATTTGATAGAGAAAACCATAGTATACACGAGAGACCTTTGACTGTACCTCTAGTAAGCTACTAGAGGGGGCACGAAGCAGGAAGGACAAACACAAGTTCGATACAAGTGACAATTAATCATTATTATCATGCACTAAATAGTTACCATGCCAACACAAATATTTGTGTTGTCATTAATGCTCTAGACAGGAAGAAAGGATGAAGTAAGGAGAGGCTAAAATCAAAAGAAAACTTTCCCCAAATTACCTATTATCCTTCCTTCCACTCACATATTGCTGGCTAGAGCCGTGTCCTATGGCTACCTGTGATTGCTAGGGAAGCTTAACTTGTGTGTGCGTGTGCATGTGTGTGTGTGTGTGTGTGTGTGTGTTTAAGCTAACATATAGGTGACCCAAACAAAATGAGGATTTCTGTAAGAAAGGCAGAATAGACTTTTGGTGATGAAACATGTCTGACACAGTGCTCTTTATTACATCTTTCGTAATATTATCTACATCTTTTTTCCCAGCAAAATTATGCAGTCACTTATATGAACATTGCCTTTGCCACCAGATTGTGAGCTCTGAGAAAGCTGAGTATTTGTCTGATTTTTAGCAACCATTTTATCTTTAAGAACCAGTTCAATGTCTTTAACATAATAAGCACTCAAAAAATATTTATTAAAAAATGGATAAATTCCACCATGCTTTCCTAATTAAAGCAAGTAATATTTTTTACCCGGTTGAGTACATTTCTTCCTAACACCTCAATTAGTGTTCTTGCTTTCACTCTACTGGCTAAGTGATCCCTCTAAATAATTTGTAACCAAGTTAAGCCACTCAATGTCACCATTACCTTAAGGACAAAGACTGGATTCCAGAGTATGATTTACAAAAGCCTTAATGATCTGCTCTCCCTATATCTTACTTGACTCATTGTTTATCATTGCATGATTCCTACTCTATTTCTACATTAACTATTGTTCTCATTTCCTCAAAAGGATGCCATCTTTCTTTTTTTCACTCAAGTGTCACATACATCCAATAAAATTCATCTTTTTGTGTACCAATTTAACAAGCTTTGACAAATGGAGAGTCCTATGATTACCAACACAATCAATATGTAGAACATTTCCATCACTCCCACAATTCCCTCATGAGTTTTGTAGTCAACCCCTGCTGCTACCTGCAGCCCCTTACAACTAATAACCAGTTTCTTATTCCTATAAATTTGTTGTTTTCCAGAGAGACATCTATTCAGAATCACAGAGCATTGAGACTTTAGAGTCTGGATGTGTTTGCTTAGCATAATGTTTGAGATTTATCCACATTGGTATGTATATGAGTAATATGTTGCATTGGTTGGTGAGTAGTATTCCATGCATGGGTGTACCATAGTTTTTCCACTTACAATTAAAGAATACTTGCACTCTTTCAAGTGTAGGTGATTATGAATAAAATCACTATAAATATTCACTTACATGTTTTTTTCTGTGAAAATAAACTACCATTTCACCTTGGAGTAGAATTATGAGATTGTATATTTATGAAGTGTATGTGTAACTTTAGAGAAACTACCAAATTGTTTTCCAAAGTGGCATACCATTTTGCTTTCCCATCATATTGTCTTTTAAAGCTGGCCTTTTTGCATATCTTATTATTACTCCTCTCATTCACTTCATCCCCCTTATTTATACCTGTGGTTTAGTTTACAGCCTGGAGATTGCTTCTTTGGGAAAGTCTTTCCTGATCCCAGGTCTGAATTGTTTCTTCTCCTGTGTTCTGTCATACTACTGTATATCTCCTCAATTAATGTTGCATAGTGTAACTGAATACAGAGATAAGACTATTTTACCCTCAGTTTGAGCTGAGCTAGCAAGACAACAGATACTACTTCTCCATCTTTCCAAATACATATGCTATCCTACTACCTTAGTAGAATTTACAAAGACAATATGCCATGTCTGCTTTCAAGCTTAGCTTGGCACCCATTCAAGGACATGTAAAAGGATGAAGATTAAAATCCATAAGAGAAAATTCCCTGGGAAATTCCTGTTCATTGTGAGGCAAAGAAAAGTTGCTTCTATTTCCCTTCAAGAACAATGAAAGTAAATTCCAGAAGACCATTTGGAAAGGTTCATCTGTGTTCATGTGCATCTGTGGGGCTATATCAATATCTGTTCAAAATTATGAGGGAAAAGGACATATATTTCTTGGTTAAATGTGATCCATTTAATAGATAATCTTCCTGTGTCCACCACAGAAAGAATTAATGCAAGTGTGATAACTGGAAAGTAATGACACCTTCAACAAAGAGTCTGTATCAAGTGAACCTTCCTTAACTGTGATCCTCTAAAGGAGACATTGCCCAAAGGAAAAGAAAAAAGGAGCAAGACCCCCCATGATAACTATCTTCACAGAACCCACAAATACACACCAGGGGAGATAGAAATGCAGATCATGGATGTGCCTTCCATTTGCCTCTTTTATATAATAAACACCATCTAACTAGATAAACTACAATATCTAGTGAGTGAAAAGGGAGGGGTAGAAATGCTACTGGGGAAGTTAGAGGAGAGGAAATAAAAATAACTTATTCATCCCTTATATTTTGACATCCAACTGTAGTTAACAATTTACCATTTTAAGTGATGATACAAACAAATATTTTGGTATATAGATCATTGTCCAGATTTCCCACTCTTTTCTTAGATAACATACCTACATGTAGAGAAATCGGAACACAAAGTCCTAACAGTTTCAGGCTTTTTAAACATACTCTTTAAGTTTCAGTTCATAGAAGTGTGTAGCTTACATTCTCACTAGTAATTTATCACTTTACTCTCACCAACAAAATCATTTTCAGAAAATTCTGTTAAATTAATAAATGCAAAGAAGATGACATTGTTTTAATGTCAATTACTAATGGAATTGTTTTATTTTATGTTTATTTTCCACTCATATTTTCTCTGGATGAATTGTTGGTTAATATTTGTAATGATAACATATGATTCAAAAGATTATCTTCCCCTCATGAGCTAAATTAAGGTAAAAAACATACTCCCAATCTTTTGAGGCCTCTCAATATCTCATGTACTTATTTCTGAGAAAACTGCATTTTGCAATGCAAACCATCATGCTCGACTATCAGTCTTTCTTTAATGCACATCTCTCCTTTTTGCTAGTTTAGAAAATCAATTCAACCAATTAATGTGTTGGAGATAAGAAAGGAGAAAAAAATGATGATGGTTCTCTATGGCATCCCTTTTCCTGTCATTTGGAAATGTATCTTAAATGTTTTAAGGAACATTAACAAAAGTATGTGAATGGGCATCCCTCGAGAGAGCAAGGAGAAGAAAAAAGAGAAAAACATGTGGATGTTCAAGTTATGCTAAGGGTAGAGGATGGGTAGACAATCATGACTCCAGTGCTTCTCTGAATCAACTTGAATTACAGCATCTCAGGAAGTAAAAAGGGGTAAGCAGAAATAGACTTTTAATTTCAGATAATATGTTTCCTGAGATGGCTAATGAAAGCATAATATAGGAAACTATAATTCCCTTAAAATTGATTAAATAAATAGGAAATAAAATATATTTATTTGGTTTTTCTTGGTAGGACCTAGAGAAAGGTGGGGGATAAGAAGGGTGACACTTCCCAGCAATATTTTCTTCTTTATGGCACAAACCATTGCAACAAACCTAGCCCCAGCCCAGAGAGAAATAAAGTCAAGAAAAAAATTAAAATAACTAGTAAGTTACATTTTTAGACACCAGCAAACAATTGCTCTACACATATTATTTTATTCTATCTCAAGCTCATAAGTTTAGTATAATTATTTTGCTAAGTTCTTCAGTGAGTAAACTGAATCTTAAGAGATGGGGAGTTCAGTAACTCAATATCACACATCTAAAAAGTGGCATAGCAGAGATTTAGAGTAAGAATGTTTTAAACTCTAGAGCCACTGGTTCTAAACCTGGGATACACATTCTCCCCCTTGGGTCCCACCAGGCTTGGGTAGCATTGTGATTCATTGGTCCTTTCCAAACACACCAAATCAAACCCTCTCTCTCCTTTTGAGATAATCCTATATTTTGTTATTCATTTTCATCAGGGCTACTTATGTTATTTGAGAATCCAGTGTAAAATGAAAATTCAGGGCCCTCGATGGTGTTAGAAAAGTCAACCGTCCCTTCCTTGGGCACATGATCCCAAACCACGGAAAGTGGGTGATCCCCCAGGACATTAAACCTCTGTATCTGGTCCTTGATTCCTAGAAAAATGATGCGTAAAAGCCTCTGCCAAGTTATCTGCCAGGGAGGATTGGGAATGGCTGCCTCCTTGCTTGGCCCAGAGATGTAGTAGGGTATATGCTTAAATTTTACTCCTAACATACGCAGGTCTGATAAGGGTGGAGGGCAATATGAAATACAGACCTGCTCCCAGCTATTTTGAGCAAGAAACCAACTTAGGAGGAGAACAATGCAATGATGAGATGGAAACGTGGTAAGAAAGCTGGGTGGTGTCCAAGGGACTGGGTAGGGGAGTGCAGGGAACTCTGGAGCCCAAGGCTCCTAAGGGTCTTTGATCATTCATCTCAGAAAGGAGGTAAGAAATAGGACTATGTGTGAGCTAAACCTGCAAATGCCTTATATATACTCTTTTGTGTTATCATATTTCACTTACAAAACATAAATTTAAAGATAAAATTATTAAGAATTTTAAGATAGCAATTATAAAGTGTTACATCCCAGTGTGGGAAGCTCTGAGCATGGCATCCTGCTACACACAACGCCTATGAAGTTGACCCTGTTTTTCATTTTCTGAATTTACTGAGAGAGGGAGTAAGGAATGGCAGTTTGTTTAAAAAGCCTGTGTATTGATCTTGTACAGTTCTGTTGCTTTGGTAGCAATAGAGTGTAATGGTTAAAATCTAAATTTAGACTTATACAGACTTGGGTTTGAATCCAAACTCTTCATGTTAGATGGTTTGAGAAAGCATTTCAGTCTCTCAAATTCTGTTTCTCATGTTGTAAAAATGGGTCAAAGCAGGTTTAAATTTTTTGAGCATGTTAAAAATATAATTTATATAAAAGATTCAACACAGAGCCTGGCAGATACTATTGTGGTTAGTAAATGTTCTCAATTATTATCATTGCTATTTGTGATACGTTCAAATTTGTAGACTTAAGTAAATTTTTAGTTAATAAAAATCTTGCTCCCAATAAAAATCCTGTTCTCCTAGCTCATGCATTACCTTAGAGACACATCTCAAAATCTTGAGGAATCTAATTATCATACTAAAATGATACAGCGAGCAATAACTATGTACCAGGCACTCCTTAAGTATGTCATGTTCATTCTTTTTCAGTTCCCACAACAACTTTTAAGTATTTTATAGATGAAGAAGCTGAAGCTGACAAAGGCTAAACAAATGCCTAAGATTTAATAGCTGGTGAGAGAGTTAAGCTCCAACCTCCAGTCTGTCTGACTGCAAAGTCTACGTTCTTAACTCCTGTGTCATATTGTCTAGGTTACTAATTCTTGACCACATTTGCACATTTAAAAATGTTTTAAAAGAAAACATGCTGGGGACCCAAACTAGATTATTTTAATCATAATACTGAAGATTGAGGGTCATGGGTTAAAAATGTTTTTTAATGTGATTCAGGCGATTCTCATGTGCAGCCATGACTAAGAACTAACTGGTCTAGTTAGTTGTTACAGTGCACCTGGAAAACGCTGACTTTTGGGATCCAATGTACTTGGTCGAATTAGCAGGTCATTTTGATTTGTGAAGGGAAATGAAACTCTAATCTGTTTTTTTTTTAACCTGAAGAGTATTTTAAGACAAACACTAATGCACATCCATTGTAAGAAAGCAAAGTTATTCAGTTATTCTTTTTTTGAACAGGAAGAAAGACTTGTTATTGTCATGACCTTGAATAATCTTTTATAGATGGGTGTGGGAGTATGATTTATTTTCTCAAACTCAGAGAAGTAAAAGCATCTGTGTACTGACCTGAAATAATGTGTGGAAAACAAAGCATGAGGAGAAGAATTACTACACTGTTTGGATCAGGAAATGTCAGGGTGGGCGGATGTGGGCTGGTAGAAAAGGAGTGTGTCGTGAATACTTCATAAGTGGGCCCCTTCTTCACATTTGTAAGTGTCATTTATAATGAGATGAATAATAATGTTAGGATGTGTGCACTGTGATATGTCCCTTTATATAAACAAATTCAAAGCATCCCAGATAAAACTATTAACCATGTTTAGCCAGAGATGTGGTGTTAGTGATTTAAGTTCCTGGTCCTACCTGGAAGTTAATTTTTCCAGATAATTACTTCAGTTTCTCCATTTTATTCAGAAGTGGGGAGTTTATGATCAAGACTATACATCTTCCAACTGTTCTATCCATTAATTTTGTTTTGCAGTGTAGCTTTCTAGAAAGACATGAAATGAAGGAAATGATGTAGTGTGTAAAGAGATTTGGGCTATAGTTCTAGAGATATACTCCAGTCAATTTAAAACAGGTTAAAAGAAAAAAATACAGACACTCTGATCATATTATGTTAAAGGCAACCAAGCCCAATAATATCCACTGTAAAATTCCCACCATTATATAATGTGTTAATCCCCTATTTAAGAGAAAAACTCAAATGATGTTAGAGGACTAAGAGTATTAGTGATTGATATTCAATAGGTTCAGAAGTAAAACCAATGAAGGAGTTCATTTATAAGGACTGACATATGGCTTAGAGTTCAGAAGTGAGGTTGTATCCCAACTTGCATCTTTGGGTAGACAGTTTGCTTGAGATACTACCAAGATAACTGACACAGAATAACTATGACTATTCCTGGTCAGGCATTTTATCTCCGCCCCCCCCCCCAAAAAAAAAAAGAGTAGTTGGTCTCTTCATTTAAACAAAGGTGAATCTGGCTTTAGAAAAATGGGCTGAACCAATTGTGCTGCCTGGGGTGGGGGTAAGAATGTAAATTAACAGAAAACAAAAAACTCCTGCTTTTACTCAGATTGGTTCTGACAACAGGTGGTAAGTTTGAATCTGTTTTTTTTTTAAATTGTTCTAATTAGTTATACATGACAGTAGAGTGCATTTTGATGCCTCATACATAAATGGAGTATAACTTCTCATTATTTTGGTTGTACATGATATAGAGTTACACTGGTTGCATAATCATATATGCACATAGGGAGAGGGGAATGTCCAATTTATTCTACTATTCTTCCTACCCCCATACCCGCCTCCTTCACTTCACTTCCTCTGGGTAATCCACATACGTCTATTCTTCCCCAGCCCTCCCCCTTATTGTGAATTATCATGCACAGACCAGAGAAATCATTAGGCCTTTAATTATTTGGGATTTTCTTATTTTGCTCAGCATAATATTCTCTAGCTTCATCTATTTACTGGCAAATGCCATGATTTTATTCTTCTTTAAGGCTGAGAAATATTCCATTGGGTTTATATATCACATTTTCTTTATCCTTTCATCGTTTGAAGGGCACCTAGGTGATCCCATTTCATAGCTATTGTGAATTAAGCTGATATATAAACACTGATGTGGCTACATCACTGTAGTATGCTGAGTTTAAGTCTTTGAGTATAAACCAAGGAGTGGGATAACTGGTCAGAGATAAAATTCAGGAGGTAAAAGATCACTTCAATAAAGAGATGGAGATCCTGAAAAGAAATCAAGCAGAAATCCTCGAAATGAAGAAATCAATAAATCAAATTAAATATTCATTGGGAATCATTATCAACAGACTAGACCACTTGGAAGACAGAATCTCAGGCAACGAAGACAAAATATATGATTTTTAAAATAAAGTTGACCACAGAGAAGATGTTAAGAAACCACAGACAGAACTTCCAAGAAGTATCGAACAACAGGGAAAGATTTAAGATTTATTGGGATGGATGAAGGTGCAGAGATGCAAACCAAAGGAATACACAATCTTTTCAAAGAAATAATATCAGAAAATTTCCCAAACCTAAAGAATGAATTGGAAAATCAAATTCAAGAGGTTTAAGAAACCCAAATGTAAAAAATTACAACTGACCCACACCAAGGCATATTATAATGAAAATACTTAACATATAGAATAAGAAGATAATTTCAAAGGTTAACAGAAGAAAACAACAGGTAAACTTTAGAGGGCAACCAATCTGAATCTCAGCTATCTGTCAACCCAGACCCTCAAAGATAGGAGGTCTTGGAAAAATATACACCAAGCTCTGAATGAAAATGAATGCCAGCCAAGACTACTATATCCAGCACAATTAAGCTTCAGATTATAAGATGAAAAGTTAAAAGAATTCACAACTAGAAAGCCTGCACTATAAAACATTCTCACAAAATATTCCATGGAGATGAAATAAAAAAATAGTGAAAACCAGCAAAGAAAGCAACTACACTAAAGGGATAGTCAATCAAAGGAGAAACTAAGCCAAATTAAAAACAAGAAATAAACCAAAATGACTGGGAACACAAATCATATCTCAATAATAACCTTGAATGTTAATGGCTTGAACTCATCAATCAAAAGACATAGACTGGCAGATTGTATTGTAAAATAAGACCCAACAATATGCTATCTCCAGAAGACTCACCTCAAAGACAAAGACATCCACAGACTTAAGGTGAAAGGATAGAAAAAAAAGAAAAAAAAAACATATCACATGGATCACATAAACAAGCAGGTGTTTTAAACCTTATATCAGATAAAATGGACTTCAAGCCAAAGTTAATCAGAAGGGACAAAGAAGGACATTTCATACTGTTTAAGGGAAATATATAACAACAAGACATAACAATCATGAATATTTATGCCCAAACAATGGAGGATCTACATACATCAAAGACACCCTTCTTAATTTCAAGAATCAAATAGACCACAATGCAATAAAACTGGTTGACTTTAATACACCTCTCTCACTATTAGATAGCTACTCAAATAAAAAATAAACAAAGAAACTACAGAATTCAACAATTCAATCAATAATTTAGACTTAACAGACATATATAGAATATTTAATCCATCAATGAGCGAACATACTTTCTTCTCAGCAGCACATGGATACTTCTCTAAAATAGACCATATCTATGCCACAAAGAAACCCTTAGCAAATAAAAAAAATAAGACAATACCTTACATTTTATCAGATCATAATGGAATAAAATTAGAAATCAATGATCAAATAAAAAGTAGAAGCTACTTTAACACGTGAAGACTAAATAATACACTAATGAATGACAAATGGGTAGCGGGAAAAATAGGGATGAAATGATAAAATGCTTATTTCTCTGCTTAGAAGTAAATGAGAATAGTGATACAACATAACCAAATCTTTGGGACACTATGAAGGCAGTACTAAGAGGAAAGTTCATTGCACTGAGGCTCATTTAGTAGAAGAATATAAAGTCAATCAATAAATGACCAAACATTATATTTTGAAATCCTAGAAAAAAAAACAATCAAGACAGGAAATAATTAAAATCAGAACTGAAATCAATGAAACTGAAACAAAAAATTGACAAAACAAAAAAAAGTTGGTTCTTTGAATCTGCTTTTGATGATCAAATGCTCTTTACTATAGGATACCAGATCTAAAAAGCCTGGCAGGATCTGACAGTTTGTTCCAAATCATGCAGCTGCACCTCCTTGTTCAGATAATCTTCTGTCTCTCACCATTGTTATGGACCACTAGAATCTCATGGGATTTTATGAAATTAATATTTATAGATTGTATGGAACTACTGTAATTCATCATGGCCACAGTGTTTCTTACCATGATATTGAAGACAGGCATTACCCTTCTCCTAGTGATGAGGGAATATTCAATGATTGGTGCCATTCACTAGATTGCTTCCTTTCAACACATTATAAATGGTTTGCTGATACCCATACCAACAAAGATTTATTTTACTTACCCTTACTGGAGTTTCTAAGTTTTTTTGTTTGTTTGTATGTTTGGAGAATTACTAATAACACTCCCAACTTCACTGTAATTAATATTCTGTGGGACCTTTGGCTCTCCTGTGTACATTCCAATGCATGTGCAGATATCCCATGGAGAAGGGTAGGGACTTTTCTCATTGTTCCACCCAGGAAATGTCAGGGAGGCATTTACTTTCCTTGTAGATTGGAGGAAGAGAAGAGTTGAGCTTTAATATTTTCTCTCTCCTATCAAGTTTGGAGCCTCAAGGGAAGGTTTGAAGAACGAAAATTAGCCTTCCTTTCTCCTTCTCCCTTTAAATAAATTCTTTATGGGATTATGAAGAGGTAGTTGGGTAGGAAACCAACACCTCTCATGTACTAAGCAGAAAACCTGTTCAATAAATCCTAAGAGTAAAATTTTTAAAAACATTTTCCAACCATACTTTTATGACATGGGAATATATACTGATTATAGTTCATATTGTCTTCTCCATGTTCCTGTGTTGAGACATATGCTTCTTAACTTACCTGAGCTGTTCTAGAAGGAGTCATATAGTAAAGTATAATTATTATAATTGGTTGGACACTACTATAGATAACCTGTTCTTGAATAGTCTCTTCCAACTTTTTTCTCCTTTTCTAGTGGCCTGAAATTAAACACATCTGACAAAATGCTTAACTCTCAATCTCAGAAAAAAATCTTAAATGATAATTTACTTCATTGTGCAAACTTAAAAAACAATGAAGATTCTACTTTTCTATGTAATGTTGAGAGAGGTAGGATAACACTTTATATCAAACCAATAATTTTACAGAGGGATTAAATCATGGCTTATTTCTTTTAGGAAAATATGTTCTCTCCACTGAAAAACATATTGAAGATAGCTGTTCTCAGTAGTATCCAATATTGGCAGCAAGGAAAATCTTCAAGGGGCGAATCTCCCACTTTGGAAGCTATAGAGTGGTAAATTGGTGACTGCCTCTTGAAATTGCTGAGACTGTCACACACAGAAATACACTGAATGCTATTTATGTGCCTTTGTAGCTTGCAGATTTAATGAGGCTGAAATCTGAAGAATAAGAATATTTCCACTACAAAAATGAAAAAAAAAATTGGAATGAAATCTAGGTTCATTGCATGCCTAACATCCCAAGACCCAAACAAAATTTTTCTTTCATAAGATCACAGTGAGTGAAAGTGAGTCAATGTTCATTAGGATCTTTGTTTAAAAGACATCAAAGGGGTGCTGACAATATCAGTATTTCACTTCATTTCACTATCCTCTGTGCAGACATAATATACTCCATTTTCAGGAAGCCTAAAGAATCTTATAAATTGTTGGTACTCTTCATGGAATGTGGATTGTGAAGTTATTTGGCCCTGAATATATAAACTATGAATTAAGTGTCACTTGAATGGAAAATTATTTGAAGAAAGTACACTATGATTCACTTCTAATGAATGCTTTCATAATTCTCTGCAAATATATTCATCCAAAGAGGTTCTCACAGAATCAGGGCAAGAAACTATTCTTTCCTTTTTTATTTGCTCTAACAGTTTTAAAGTCAAATAATTCACTAAACCTAAGAAATTTCATTTTATCAAATAACACACAAAAAATTTTCCCTGTGCTTGGTTACAAGCTTACTAGATAGCCAAATAAAATTAAAAGTTTTTTCTAATCCACAAAAGCATATATCACATAAAACACAATGAGAACACTTGATAGAATTATGAAAACATATACTTAATGCTTTTTTATTTAATCTACCTCAAATAGTGTAGACTTACCTACTTTTAGAATGTGAGTAGTACCCAGTAGTTATTCATATACATTTTCACAATTTATTGTATTTTGGGTCAAGGTTATAAAAACAAATAGATCTTTTATATAATAAAGGCTAAAAAAATCAAAGGAAAAATAATATGCATATTCTATCTCCTAGTATTTGGATCCAAAGCAGTTGTTCTTGGCTGATGGCTATGTAACATTATCAATGACATATTTGTGTGTTGTGATAAATTTTACAAAACCTTCCCAGCTAACAAAATAATTGAGTTTTATCCCCAAAGACAAAGAGTCAGTAGTAAATATTTCCCAAAAGGTGAAATGATCACCTTTGTTTTAGGAAACAAAAATTTGTAACAATTTAGAAAATGGAATTGCATCTAGAGCATTTAGTTGTAATTGCCGTTTTTCAAATGATAGATGAAAAGAGGATGAATTTAACACAGTGGCAATTGAGATAGATCTGGAAAATGAATTTTAAAAAATCTCTGGATATAATCAACTCTATATACTGCTTATTGATTAAATGGGAGAAATGAATATAGAGGGGGAGGCATCAAGAAAGACATCAGAGGTGCTAGCTTGAGAGGAAGAGAGAATGATTTTAAGAGACTGAGGTAGAGAATGATTAGAAGAAAATGAGATGTGCTATTTTAAAGGTGCCCAATTTCAGTTGCCTATAATTAAAGTTGATTGCATCAAACAGGCAATTCGAACTCTGAATTATGTGAAACCAAGTTATAGTAAGAAGCACTATTACCTTTTTCGTTTCTCAACTTTCTCGCTAAAAAATTTAATGGGACTGCTTCAGGGGATAATTCCAATGTCCCAATCATTGCCCTCCCCCACCCCAATTATACCCTGAAGATGCATATAAGGCTGCCTATGCTCTGTATGCTTAAGGGTGTCTACAGTTGATTTCATTAGACTAACTCAGAGTCTTACACTGAAGTCTATTTTTTTCCTGCACCTTCTTGGGATTTACAAAAGTTGGAATGTTCTCTGATCATATTTCCTTCACCAATATTGCCATAGAGGTAATATTGGTGAAGGAAATATTTATTTTTTAAGGAAATAAGATGTTCAAGTATGTCTCTAGCACCTATTGTTAAGGTAGTAGGTTCTAGAGACATACTTGAACATCCTATTACCTTAAAAAATAAAACGTGGCAGAGCACTTGCCTCACATATGTGAGGCACTGAGTTCTGTCCTCAGCATCACATAAAAATAAATAAATAAAATAAAGGTATTGAGTCCATCTATAATAATTACATTAACAATTAAAGCCCAATCAACTGCCTTTTATAGTATTATTATCATAGCCTCAGATTCTAAATGTTTCAATTCAGGTGTGGTTGAATGGAAAGAATACTGAATTTACACTGAACCATTTTTATTTTCAGTAGCTTTACTAATAAACTATACTACTAAAGTTTTGTTTTAGCATAATTATTTCACTCCTTTGCATAAAATGCCACTAGTAGGCACATAGCATTCATTTTCTGATTTAATCCTCCCAACTATTTTGGCATTCAGTAACTTTTTAAAAAAACTTTCTTTGTAGATGGTAAAAATTAAACAATTAAGTTGTTGGTAAATTCTGCTAGTCAATAATGAATTATTTCTGCTCTACTCTGCTTAATTGTATAGTATGAAATCATTGGGTTTTTAAAATCTAAGGTAAGATAAAATCTAGGTCTAACATCATGTACCTAGAATCTACACAGTTTTAGAAGTAGAAAATTATGTTTTTGGTTTAGATATGAAAAAAATATGGGAATTACTTATCACGTGTCAGCCTTGGGAAGATAATTATCACTGGGCTTCGTTTCTGGAAGACTTAACATTAGAGGTAAGATTTAGAAAAACTTTAAAAAAGAATTGAGAAGGCAGATTTAAAGTCAAATGTCATTCCAAGAGTAATGAATAGCATTGAGTGAGAATATAAGTGAGAAAAGCAAAGTGTGGAATAGGGTAGGAAATGAGA
Source organism: Marmota monax (assembly GCF_021218885.2). NCBI lineage: Eukaryota > Metazoa > Chordata > Mammalia > Rodentia > Sciuridae > Marmota > Marmota monax. Next base: position 3,383,566 of record NW_026694339.1, read on the forward strand.
GTGTAGAAGGAGCAGGGGTTCTCCACTCCTGCATGTCTTATATTTGACAATGAATCTAGAAAAGCAGAATAGTCAGAAAAATGAAAAGTTGTACTCCATTTGTGTACAATGAGTTGAAATGCATTATGCTGTCAAGAATAACTAATTACTACAAAAAAGAGTACATAAAAGTTAAAATTCTTGAATTTTGCATTTTCTCTTTATTGTAATGAGAAATAGAAATTTATTATAGTGACAATAATAATAATAATGTTAACAAAAGCATTGAAAATTTCAGTATTCCTGTGTCTCTGCTTGAAGCACAAAATTTAAAATGATATAGTTACACACACATACACACACACACAAAGAAAGGCAGGACAGTAGCGGGTAGTATGGTAAGATGGGTATTACACAGGTCATCTAGGGAGGCTGTTGAATTAGCTCTTTAGAGATTGGGCAGAAAAGGTAAATATTCATGACCTTCACCATAGCCTATCATTTAGGTTCTCAAAGGAGAATTTGGATCTGACTTTGGGTATCGAGAAAGAAGACATTACAAGAGGTACATGAAGTCCAAGCATTGAGCCACAGATGACTCAGATGACTAAAATTCAAAAAACATAAAATGGGCTGCTCTCCTTTAAGGATGTGGATTGACATAGGATAGAAACTGTGGGAAAGAACTCAGCTATAGCAAAGTAACACTCTTTTACAGTGAGATATAACTGTTTAAAAACATTTTGTAAGTAGGGCAGAAGCAGCAGCTTCACAGCAGATAATTTTGGCCAAGTCCTTTAATCCCTAAGATGAAGTTCCCAAAACTTCAGAGTTTGTTAGAAATTCAGGGTCTCAGGCATCGCTCCTGACCTAATGATCTGAATCTTTGAGAAACACTGCCCTAAATTCTCTTATTCTTAGTTTTCTCATCTGTAAAGTAGGGGAAATGGTTTCCTCATAAGGTTATTGTCAATTGACAATAAATAAAATAGAATACCAAGAAATAGAATACCAAGAATAGAATACCAAGAAATAAAACACATACCAATAGAATGTTTAGTAGGTGCTTCTACAGTGTATAGCAAATAATGGGAAATCAATGTATTAATAATAGTAGCATATGTTAAAGGATAAGTTGCTGAGACTGGCTTTGAACTTTTCATCCTCCAGTCTCAGCTTCCCAAGTAGCTAGGATAACAAGCATATGTGACTGAACCTGGTTTAAAAATAATTTTAAAAAATAATATAAAATACATTTTGTAAAGACCAGATAAATCTGACTTAAGGGTTGGGCATTTTAATTTATGTACCATACACAGAGTTTGGCCACGTAGGCTACTCAAAATTTATAATTAGACCTATGTTTAGTAGAAAATTACCAGGTATTGGTTTTATTTTGAACTATGGCTCAATTGTCTCTCTTGCTCAGAGATTGTTATTACATGAGGATTCTGAGTCATTTCCAGTATCAGTGACTAAGAAAGGGAATTCTGAGCAGAAAAACCAATTGTTAGATTAACACAGTTCTAATATGTAATGCAAATATTATGCTAATGAAATAAAAATACAGACCTGCCCTTAATTACTCAAACCATCTCTCCCTGGGACATGAAAGGGTTTGTTTTTTCACTTAGCTTTAATTTATTCTAACTATTCTTAATCAGGCTTGCAAATGGGTTCAAAAGACCTTAAGGCCTGACAACATTTTAATCAACCCCAAAATCTTCTTTCTTCTTCCAGCAATATTTCATAAAATTGTTGTACTATGTATCACCAATGCACCTTTATCTCTGTTTTTTCTAACTATCTAGATGGAGACAAAAAATTTGAATATCACAATCTCTATGCTAGACCATATCTCCAAGACAGCTTTGATTTTGATGCCCCCACAAAAGAAAATAGGGCTAACATAATGATAATCATTTATGATGATGGAGATGATGATATTGGTGACAATTACAGTAATAACTATCATAATAAAGATAACCAACAGTTACAAAGCATTTAATACCGTCTTCAAACTTGGAATATCTTCACTATTAATTTTTTGGGGTGGGGTACTAGGGATTTAACTCTGGGGCACTTTAACCAGTAAGCCACATGCCCAGCTCTTTTTATTTTTTATTTTGAGACAGGGTCTTGCCAAATTGCTTATGGCCTTGCTAAGTTGCTGAGGCTGCCTTTAACTTGTGATCCTTCTGTCTCAGCCTTCTGAGTTGCTGAGATTACAGGATTGCACCACTGGGCCCGGCTACTAATTTTACCTGTAGTGGAAAGACTTGCCTCTGAATTTTGGACAACACAAATACAACTAACCTATTTAATATGTCTAACTTCGGACATCTGTGAGCCTGACTGTATAAAGAATTAGCTTACCATAAAACACTGTCCATCTTATAATCACTTAATCTTCATAATGACACTTTTCATTCTAAGAAAACTTGAAGTTTGTTTTTTGTCCATATCATCCCATTTGTCTGCAAATTCAGCCATCTGCCAGTCTGATGGTATCAACCATGATCTTTCCCACTGTGCAACTCTGTTTTGCAGGAAGAACTATTGCTGTTCATTTATGCCACTGATATATCAAAGTGGTTTTCTAATTTTGAGTTGCAAGGAATTCAGTGAAGAATGGAGATGTCCCTACTTGTCACAACTCACAAAATGGAATATGTAATATAGAATGTGTGCAGAAAATATTGGCAATTAATGATAAGAAAAAGAGATTAAGTTCACAGTAACTTTGGCTTCAAGAGGTCCCTTTAGACTTAGAATAATTGTGTGTGTGTGTGTGTGTGTGTGTGTGTGTGAGAGAGAGAGAGAGAGAGAGAGAGAGAAGAGAGTATAGAAGTTCATGGAAATTCAACAATGGTTCCCAATGACAAGCATTTATTAAGTATTTACTGCATGTCTGGTACTATGCATTAAGGAGATGAAAAGACAAATATGAATAAGACAAAGTCTGTACATCCTCATGGAACTCTGATAGGGGAGTTAAAGAAGTAAATAGTTTAAATAATTATCGACTCAATTGACCAAACACTGTGACAGTGTTGATACACAGCACTATTCACCTGGGGGAAACAACCCAAATAGACTAGGAAATCAACAAACCATACACAGTAAGTTTGCAAACCCACCCCCCACAAGCAAGCACAACATCACAGGGCTTGGGATTTACCAAATGTCATTGATTTGTTTAACAAAACCAAGAATAGAGCTTTGGGAATGGCTAAGGAATTGTCTTTTTAAAAAATGTCCACTTAACCAATGTTATAATTTTGTGCTATCAAATGCCATTTCATGGTGAAAGAGTATCCAGAACTGATTTTATAGAAAAGTGTCTGTTTGGTTTACTTCCCAAGAGTGTCTGTGTATTTGGGTGATCCATCCACAACAAATAAGCCACTGAGTGATACAGTACAGGGAACACTATACTCCTTGTGAGTTCAATTCAGGAGTGACATGGAAAAGATGGAGCATTAGAACACAAGCCAAGCTTTGGAAGCTTTTCTTATACTCTCAGTTATGTTTTAAAGCAAATTTATTATCACTAAAAAGAAAATGGTTCTGCTAAAATGCAATTATTATGGAGAGTAAACATAGGCTTAACCAAAAGGGACTGCTTAGTTTAAATAATCATTTGTCTAATTATTATTGTTCTTGAAATATTTATTGGAGACCTACTATGTGCTGGATACTCTAAAGGGATACATAAAAAAATGTAATCCCAGTATTCCAAAAGTGGATACCTTAGTGGAAAATGCACTATCAAACAAATAACAAAGCAAGTAGTAGGATGGGTGTAGGTAGAAAGTGTGATAGATGGTCTGTCTCAAATATACCATAAAGCTGTGGCTGGGGTTGTGGCTCAGAGGTAGAGCACTTGCCTAGCACACATGGGGTACTGGGTTCGATCCTCAGCACCATATAAAAATGAAGTAAAGATATTGTGCCCACCTACAACTAAAAAATAAATATTTTTTTAAAAATATACCATAAAGCTGAATGTGAAAACTAGAAAAAAAATAAGCTAGTGAATAAGTGACCTGAAAAAGAGAGCAATATTTCCAAGGGCATGGAGCATTGGGAAATTTGCCAAGAAAGCAAAACTGTTTTCTAACATCTGCCATTTCTTTCTGACTGTTGCTTAATTGTGACATTTAGCAGAAATTTTAGCTATTAGGCAGTCAAAATGATTTGTCATGGTAAACAGAAAGAAATGGGTTCTTACTCCCTAGCTATGTACAAGAGGCTATAGTTTCAGTGGTAAACTCTGTTTTTCTATCTAAGGTATTATAAGAGGCAATATTTCTTAAAAATATGATTTTCATGGATTGTTGATTCTAAAGGATATAAAAATACTACTGATTCGGATAGAATGTCTTAATAATTTATGTAAAATCTGTTGTTTGATTTTTCACCTATTTATTATATCATAAATGATTTGGGGAGTTAACAGGGAGCAACCTTTTATGTTAGACTCTGGAGAAATAGAGATAAATAACACACATCCTCATTTTCCAAGACCCAATATAACAGAATTTCATATACATCTAAATACATATTTACAAATGAGTATGAATAATTGGTTGTGGTGGTACATGCCTATAATCCCAGCAGCTCAGGAGGCTGAGGCAGGAGGATCACAAGTTCAAAGTAAGTCTGAGCAACTTAGCGAAGCCCTAAGCAGCTTAGCGAGATTCTGCTTTAACAAAAAATAAAAAGAGCTGGGGATGTGGCTCAGTGGTTAAGCACCCCTGGGTTCAGTTCCAGAACAAAATAAAAGAGTAGGAACAATGTAAAAATAGAAACAAACGGGTAACAGAAGCTTAAACAAAGGTGACCTAATAAGAATGGATAAATATGTGGGAAACTAGTAAAATCTGCCCTGGCTTTTGATCAATGAGAAATGAGTGGGAATGTTTGTTTTAGACTAGAAAGGGATTTACTCAAATATAGAAGATGTAAAATGTTTGGGATGGCTAGAGAAGTTACATATAACATTTATTAATGATGGAATACCAAGAACACTGGAATAATGCAAGATGTAAGTAAAGACTTAGAGTTTATTTACACTTTTAATGTTGTGTGTTCTTGTCTTCACTGACAACCTACTCTCAGCCAAGCAGCATAATAATATCATAGGCTGTTCTGTATGGCTCTGGGATCTTTAACATCCAACAAAGAGGGAATACTTTGGGTATAGCTGAACAGTTGCCGTTAAGAAACAGATTAACAAATGAGTCAAAATGTGCTACTCAGGGTTTGTTAATACATTATATCAGTATTAATTAAGGTATTATTAAAAGGCTGAGTGTTGCCTCTCGTAATCCTAGAATTTATACATACACTCCATTAATCTTTGCCCTCCCTGTGGGATAAGCTACTGCACCTGTTCATCTTTATGAGAAAAAGTGCTGACTGCCAGAGAGCTGGTGTGTGGTTCAAGACAGGCATGGATGACATGTGGCAGATCAAAGAGAAAACACCCTGACATTTGATAGACATTTTACTTACTCTCCTTCACTGTGGTGATGTACTTTTTTTTTTAATTTTTATTTTTTGCTGTTGTTGCTTATCAGAGTAGAATTGTAAGACATACTCATTAAATTCCTCCTGCCTATGATGTCATAATCAATATCAAACACTATTTTTTTTGTCCCAGACCTATTCTCCAAGATTTAGAATTTAAAATATGTGAAAATATTACAAGGTTTTGAAGAATGTCCCTATTTTTTTACCATGGAAAATATGGCTGATCAAAGAACAGATGAAACAGATGGAAAATAGTGATCATACAGGCAAAGTACAGCTTCATCTGCAGGGAATTATTTGTAGGCATGGGAAATATAACCTTTAGCAATTCTTGGATGCAAGATTTCAAAATTTGGAGGGATAAAGCAAATAAAAATAATAACAATAGCCAGGAGCAGTGGCACATTCCTGTAATTCCAGTGGCTCAGGAGGCTGAGGCAGGAGGATCGCAAGTTCAAAGCCAGCTTCAGTGAAAGCGAGGTGCTAAGCAATTCAGTGAGACCCTGTCTCTAAATAAAATACAAAATAGGGCTGGGGATGTGGCTCAGTAGTTCAGTGCCCCTGAGTTCAATCACCAATACCCCCCCAAAAAAATAACAATAAAATCTGTTGCTTATGAAAGGCTTTTTTCATCAGGATTTGATCAAGTATATTGATATAAATTTGGATATATCATATAATTTTATAGGCATTTATTTGAGGTCAAAATTATATCTAATGTATAGTTGAAAAATCCCATCCTCCAGTGATTAAGTCACTTGTACACATTCCTGCAGTTAGAGGCAGAACCAGATTCAACTAGTGATGGATTTACCTCAACAGACTGTCATCTTAGCCATTAGCTTGAATTGTTTATATATTTGGGAGAAATGGGCAACTAGAAGAATTCCAACTTTGACTTTTAGTGAAGATCATTCACTGAATTTTCAGGAACTTTAAACACCACTCACATGTATCTTATTATGCTTCTCCAATGACTGGTTTGATTAAAATAGATTTTTAGGATAAGAAATGCATGATAGTCATTCAGGAAGGGTTCACAGGAAAAAATAAATAGCTGATTTCCTCCAAGTTTCACAGTCAGGCCTTCAATTTTGTCATGTCTGTGCAAATGTGATCATTCTTAAGGTTAGAAGGACTTATTATGAAATTGAAATCACAAGAGACAACTAAGTCCATTTAATAGTGTGTTTTGTTAAATACAACTATAAATCTTATCAAAATGGCTCACTTCAGCTCAACATTATTGTCTTGTAGAATTCTATACACAAAAGTATCATATAATCAGAAAGCTGCTTAGTGATCACAGAATTAGAGCAAAAGAGGTTGAACAAATGGATCAACTTTTTTGTAGGAATATGTATTCCAAGAAGACAGAATACGACAGCCTAGTAATATGGCCTCTCCCCCAATAACAGAATACAATAGCCTCGTAATATGGCCTCTCCCCCAATAACTGATAGACACCTTGATTTTAGCCTCCTCTGTATTCTGGGATTTACTGGTATCTTTATTCTTTTGGAAAGTAACAGCTTTCAGAAACATACTCAAATTTTTCATTATATTTTTCTGAAGTGACATCCCTGTCATTATTGTACCTAAATGGTTGTAAATTTTCTATGTATTGGTAAGTGCATTCCTTCCACAGGTATTATACTCCATGCATTTCTAGATATTTTTTAAAGGGATTTCTTAAAGATGATCCTAGTGTTGTTTACCACTCCTGCACTTTCAACACGTTAAGGATAAAAGCCACTATGTGCCACCATTATAGAAGGCACAAATGGTAAGACTTTATTATGCTTCTGACTAGTTTCTGTGAATCTTCTTATGCTAATTTAACATAATTTTTTTACTGGAGCCAGAACAATCCTCTCAAAACTCTAAGTCTTAGCACATCAATGAATGTGTCATATATTTTCTGACATAGAAATCTCCCTTTACGCTCTTTAGAACCTAAAAATCCTTAACAGGAGCTAAAGGCCCTGAAGTATGTGGTCTCTACCAACATCATCTGTCACCTAGGTCTATTTATTTTTTATGGTCCAACCACTTACTATACTAATATATTTCTTACCACAGAGCCTCATTATGGGTACTTTCTCTCTTTCCCATTTTGCCCATTTAATCCCTATCTTTCATATTTCAGATGAAATTTAATTCCCTAAGGAAAGACTTCTCTAAGCTCATAATCAAGGTCATGTCCCCCTATTAAATGATAGTATATTACCAGTGACCCCTCCTTTATAAATATGCTCTTACAACTTGTATTAATTTACATAATGATTTGTTCAATATCTCTCCCTTCTTATATATTTCTAATGACATAGGAATTCTATCTGAAAAAATGGAGTGTCAATTGTGACGACTACAATGATTGATGAATGCCAGTTGTTCTCAAATTTTTGTTGAGCAAATAATGCAATTTGTATAAATTTTTTACCTCTCCCTTTGATTTTTTAAATTTATTTTTTCCAATTCAATTATTTAAATTAGTTCCCCTATCATAAAATGACTTCATATTCATTGTAAAATTTTCTTCAATATCAAATATACATTATCGAGAATAAAAAATATAGAGAATAAAATGTTACAAAATCTCTGCTTCTCTCCCTGAAGTTGACAACCATTTTCATTTATTTTTTTCTATAATATTTTATGCCTGTGTGTAGCTTTTACATGACTGATATTATATTATCTGGGCAGCTTCTTTTCAATTTAATATAAGGTAGAGAGAGTTCATTGATCATATATACATCAATCTCATATTTTTAACATTTATCTAGAATCCCATTGTACAAGTGTTTTACAATACTTCTTTATCATATATTTACCTTAATTTAATCATAAATAATACCTATCTTTGCCTTGCAAGTCCTTTTGTATACATTTTTTAGTATATACCTAGGTTTCTAACATGGGTATCGCAATATTAAAGGGATGTCTGCTTAAATGATAACAATATTTTAAAAGTTTTTTCATAATGAATTTAAACTTTAAAAATCCTCTAATTGTAAGAGTATCCTCATATTAAAGTTGAATATGCCCATAAATTGAAGATTTTATTAACCTATGAATTTGGCCTTCATTTTCCTTTAAACTTAACACTTATTCAAAGAATGCATGTATCTGAGAATGTAGTAGTATATATCCTTTGATATCTAAGTAGATTTTTTTAAAGGCCTAAGTGTTTAGAGCCTCTCAGTAGCAATTGATAAATATTACTAAAGAGAGCCCTGATTCTGATAATAGAATACTTAAGATTACAGTGTATTAGGCCATGGAAACATAGGTTTTATCATAAAATAAGATCAGAATGAGTTAAGGATGACAAAAGGAATGGTCAACTATGACCATGAAAATAATGGAAACCTACACTTTAATGGTTGTAGGCCTAGGTTCCTAAGAAAATTTATCTCATTCTTGTCACCCCTATTCCCATTGCCTCTCATTATAAACATTCTAACAATCAAAACAAGTTACAAAGGAAAGTTTCAGAAATATTTCCCATGCTCTCTTCACACTTATGTTCTTTTATTCTTGTGTTGAGGACTTTTCTGAAAACTGCCATGAATATACAAAGTGTAGCCAAAATGCAGATTTTTAAATCATATACCGCCAGAAAACCAATCAAGAATTATCCAAGGTCAAAAAAGAAAGATACTGCATGACATGTTCTGAGTATGTCAAACGAATTCATGTGTTAGCCTCAATTGTGGTGGAGTTGTGAGGTCTTTGGACATTGGGGGCTTTGCCCTCATGATTGATTAATGTCCTCTTGCAGAACTGGATGAACTTTCACTCTTGAGGAATGGGAATGGTTTCCTTGAGTGTAAATTGTTATAAAGTGAAGCTACCCCTTGTGTTTAGCCTTTTTTACCCTCACCATTTCCCCTTCCAGAGTTAACAAGAGCATCAGTTGGGAAAAGTCTGTGTAATCTATGCTTTCTTGCCATTCAATTTCTCTGATCATAGTCAGCTTGGGATATGAGAAGACAGGGTGTCCATCAATATGAAATAATACAAAGAAAGCAATATACATAATCTCTCTTAAAATTCCAATGCAAATTGTACGTAAATGGAAGCTATTACTTAGTTCAAACCAGCCTTCTTGTATTTCAAACCTGTTTTCACTTGATCGATCCTAAATGGGAATAATGTGTAGCTGGTTACATCTCTATTCAATAGCCATAATAGTTCCCCAAACTTTGCAAGTCTCTGCCTGTTCCTACATATGATATTAAAAAGAAAACACATCGAAAAGGAAAATTTCAAACACTTGATAAACTGGTAATTTTTTAGCAGGCCAGAGATCCTCATTACACAGCTATAAAATTTGGGACTAGACAGCTCTTTGTTAGTAGAGGTTTTCCTATGCACTGTGAGATGTTTAGCAATATTCCTGGTACTACTAAAAGAAATGAAGGGCTGCCACCTCCCCATTTTTAACAACCCAAAATGTCTCCAGACATGGTCAAATGTTCTCTGAAAGGCAAAAATTGCCCATCCTCCACAAAGAACCACCATTTTATTTTAAGAATTACTGCTCAGACACAATTGGCAAAGGACATGTTTACATGCCATACAAGGCCCCGATGTATTAATTCATTAGTTTAGATTAGCCAGTATGGAATTCTTCTTATCAAAATGTAGAAAACGCCTTTAAGGTTATCATCAGGCAGCTTTCATTTTTGAAAAATAGACTGTTCTGAGAATCTTTTCACTGGGAAGCTATGGAAAAGATACAGAGATTGGGAAGCTAAGCACTTTCTAACATATCTTAATATATAGACCTTGATTTATTTGCCAGTTTTTGTGCCAAAGTTAATGAAAAATAATCCCAAGAGTTTCAAGCAATCAACTCATAGTCTACATAGAGAATTATACATGTATCTGCACAGACATGAAAATGTACTCTTAAATTCTCATATCAGAGATAGGAGATTGTAAAATCAATTCACCATCCTCTTCGATTAAAGAATGTTTTGTTAGCAGTAAGATATAAAAGCCCATAATGTCATATTAGGGAGAAAGGGAGATCAGTAATTTGTAGGGCCCATACTGTTTAATATGTTTGACATATATTAGTTTATTTGATATTCATATCAATGCTATTAAATAATATTAGTATAATTTTATTAAAAGATGAATAAATTGAGAGTTTTGTTGGTTCAAATGAACTGACCAATATGAGACTATAGGAAATGGCTAAAGTATGAATCTGCTTCCGGTCTAACTACAAAGTCCACTTTCTCTTTCCCCAATCTTATAGGGTCTGTTTTTGTTGTTTGTTTCTTTTTTTCAAAAAGTCAAAAAGATTCCAGAAGATTTTCTTGAAGAATCTCATTTGTGAAGATGTTACATGAGATAAAACCAAAATCACTTTGCTTATAATAAATAGTCTTAAAAAATATAAAAAAGAACATTTACAGGTCTGAATAATATGATAATGAACACAAATTTAAGAATTAAAATTTAGAAACATTTAAAATAGAAAATGAATTCTTAGCCAAAATATGTGCTCCTAGAAAATAAAAAAGGAACATAACCAAAAGGCATTGAAACTAAATCACTTCCTGAGCCATAATGAGCTTAGGTTTTTAATCAGACTAATGAGAAAAGATCTGTAATTCAGCATGGCTCATGAGTCATACCATAAAGTTTCTCCCTACAGTTTCATGGCAGGCCTTGATGTATCATTCATTAGGTACTGGAAAAGTAACATTTTCAAGAACACAATGAACTGTAGACAGACAGGAAAAACAATGAGGAAGCAGCCCTGGTTCCCCTTCCAAACTGCCCTCTGCTTCCTCTGTCAGTGTGTTATCATCTCCAGGTCATGATGACGACCTCTAGTCTATATTAATTCAATGAATCATGGTGGGCTTTGAACTTGTGTTCTTCAAGACCCATATAATAAAAGTGTGGAATTGCGGGAAAACTCCAGTGGGAAACCATACTGTCAGTGAGGTTTCCATTCAGTACCCTACTCACTGGTCAGGGTAGGAAGAAGACAGATATCCCTGCAAGGTCTGCATGGTGTGACCTCAGACATTCTAAATACTTATCATTTGTGGTTGGAAAGCATGGTACTAATGGTCTAAATGGGAAAATTCACCACCATATTTGCCTGTAGTTTAAAGTCTCTGAAGTTCTGAATAGGCACTGAAGCCAAAGACAATCAAGGAAACCTGAAAGACCACCTAGAGAGAGAACCAGTGGATAAGGAGATGATAAAAGAGAGTTACAATAGAGGTTAAGATAGGAAGTACTATCTGGGTCTGCCATGTGTCAGCTGAGTGGCCTTAGAAGAAAGTTTGAATTTTCTTCAACCTCAATTTCCTCATCTGTAATTTGGGTAAGAATTCTGCATCAAAGGTTTCTTGAGATAGTCAAATATAAAAATGCATCTGAAATAGAATGAAAGTCTATTTTATTCTTAGGCCTTGTATTTATAGCTGCTGTTATAAAGTTTTATATTAAATATACTCTTATTGTAAGAGATATGGCCAGTCCTCAATAATAGTACTAGATTCTTGACTTTTCCCCCCTTTTTCTGTGGTACTGGTAATTGAGCCCAGGGCATTCTACCACTGGGTTATATACCCAGCCCCTTTCATTTTTATTTGCCCAGGCTAGCTTAGAACTTGAGATCCTCCTGCTTCAGCCTCCCAAGTTGTCATATGCTCTTTAAAATAGGAGAAGAAGTTCATTTCACCCCTATTTCTTTGATTCCTGAAGGAATCCCTGTCCTCATTCATGTTGAACACATTTCCTCATTTCTGGATGAATTTCACCCTAGGCAGACTTGAACAGAACACCATTGATTTGTGCAAGTACTTGAACTGACCACGATCTTCTATCCCTTCCCTTCCCTTCCCTTCCTTTTCTCCTTCCTTCCATCTTTCCTCCCTCCCTTCCTTCCTTCACCAATTATTTTTTAGATTGTTGACTGATTCTCTGTGTTCCTTCAGACACCAGCTCCCCTCCCTTGGAAACCTCTTCCAGGGCTGTAGGTTTAGCTGTGATTACAGTTATGGCCATTAGGGAGCAGCAGAGTGCAAAGGAGCATCACTGGATTCTGGGAAAACCTCAGTAGTAAAGTCCAGCAAAAGATCAGAAGTCTGATCTTCCCACCTGAGCAGTCCCAGATTCCCAACCTTCCTGACATCCCAGAATATGGTATGGAATAGTGGAAAACAAACAGTCATATAAGTCAGAAAATGTGTTTTGAATAATTTTCCAACTGTGTGATCGATTTTTCTGGGTCTTGAATTCCATCATTTAAAATGTTAGGATCATGACAGCATTCGAATGATATTACTAAACTTTCTTTGTGTGCCAAACAACAAACATGGTGGCTGAGTCATAAAATGTATTCAATAACTATTATTTTCCTTCCTTGATATTTTACAATCACGCTTGTACTGACTTTTCCAAGCTTTACTTCAGGCCAGCCAAACCCAATATAACTATCCAGCCTTTATCTAAACACTCAGCTTACCAGCTGCCTATATGCATCCACTTGCAGCTTGCCTCTACATTTTGAACCTTCTCAACTGTTAACTCTGACTGCATTGTGACCTAGGAGATAACAGGATATCAGTTTATAAGAATCTTGGATCAGACACAGAGTGAGTAGCAAGAAGACCAGTATAAAAGATTGGTTCTACTATGCCCTTTGGAGGTCACCATCTCTTGTTACTTAGGATCCAGTGTAATGCCTTTCCTTTGAATAACTTGCTTTTTGCCAAGAAGATACAGCAATATTGAGGAATGTCTCTTCTCTACTTAAGAGACAAAAGATTATGACTTTTGTCTTGCTAGCAGATTTCCTCTGTGTGTATGTCTTGTTGGTCTTGTGAACATGATGGAAAGGCCTATGTGGTAGGGAACTGAGGCTGTCTTGCAACAGTCCTTGTGGAACTGAATCTTCCCCCAAACTAAGGAAGTGGTGTGGAAGCAGACTTTTCCCCAGTTGAGCCTGCCTATGATACTGACCGACACCTTGACTGTATATAGCGTTGGGAAAAATCTCAAGGAAGAGGATCCAGCAAAATTGTACCCAGATTCTTAACCTTACAGAAATTACTAATTAAGATATACTGTTTTGGATATCCATATGTAAAAGAATGAGATTACATTCCTGTCTCTCAGCACAAAAATCAACTCATTATGGATCAAAGAGGTAGGAATTAAATGAGAAACTTTGCAACTGCTAGAAGAAAACAGAGGCAACATTCCTACACCTAGAAGTAGGCAATGACTTCCTCAATAGTGGCCCTAATGGTCAGAAAATAATACTAAGAATTATAAGTGGGATTCCATCATTGAAAATGTTCTACACAGCAAAGGAAACACGAATGTGAAGAGAGAACCTACGGAAAGGGAGAAAAAAACAGTACTCTTTTGACAGAGAATTAATACTCAAAATACATAAAACCTCAAAAAAGTTAACAATAAAAAGCACCAAAAATCCAATAAAATTTGGCAAATAAACTAAATAGACATTTTTATTAGTACAGCTATTATAAAAATCAGTATGGATTTTTGTCAAAAGATTGAGAATACAACCACCATCTGACCTAGCCATACCACTCCTTGGTATTTATACAAAAGAATTAAAGTCAACATATTGCTATGACACATACCCAGGTTTGTAGCAGCTCAAGGCACAATGGTCAAGTTATGGAACTGGCCTAGGTGTCCACAAACAAATGAATGAATAAAGAAAATGTGACACGTGCACATGATAGAGTTTTACTCAGCCATTAAAAAAAAAAACAACAAATCCCACCATTATGTACAATTATTATGTACCAATAAATATGAGGAAATAATGAATGAATAAAACAAAAAGATGAAGGCTTATTTTTATTTATTTATTTATTTATTTTTTGGTACTGGGGATTGAACTCAGGGACACTCGACCACTCAGCCGCATCCCCAGCCCGACTTTGTATTTTATTTAGAGACAGTCTCACTGAGTTGCTTAGGGCCTCAGCTCCAGAGCCGCTGAGATTACAGGCGTGCACCACTGCACCTGGCAGAAGATGAAGGCTTTAAAGTACAAAATTTCATGTCAATTGCAGAAACTTGAGAACTTCATGCTAAATGAAATAAGTCAAACTCAGAGGTTAAAAATTATATGTTTTTTCTCCATATGTGCAGGCTAGAGAGAAAAAAATCTGGGAAGGAGATCTCACGAAGAAGGAAGGGAGACAAGCAGAGTAAAGGAACAGGATTAGGAAGAGGAAGGAGGGAAAGAAAGGAAAGGTACTAGGGATGGAATTGATCAAACAATGTTATTTGCATGTACAAATAGGTCACAATGAGTCCCACTTTACATATAATAATAATGTACTATTAATTTTTTAAAGCATTTTTTTAAGATGCTAAACTTGGGGCTGGGGTTGTAGCTCAGTGGCAGAATGGCCTAGCACGTGCCAGGCACTGGGTTCGATCCTCAGCACCACATAAAATAAATAAATAAAACAAAGGTATTATGTCCATCTACTACTAAGAAAATATTTTTAAAAATTAAAAATAAATTAAAGATGCTGCACTTTGGGGTAGCTTGTTGAATAGCAATAGAAAACTAATACAAGGAATAAAAAGTAATGAGATCAGAGTTTATGTGGAAGCCACATCATATAGGATATTATAAATGATAGAAATAAATTTATTTTTATTCTAAGTGCCTTTGGAAACCAATGGGGATTTCTCAATATAGGATAGACTTGCCCCAGATTATATTTTAGAATATTTAACTGGTTGCTTTGAGGTGATTAGACTATATGAGACCCATTCAGTGGTATTTTGTATGTCTTCATACTAAAATTAAAATAGTTTATTCTACCTTCAGAGAGAATGGGAGTACTCTTTCTCTATTGTCTCTTTAATCTCACTCATGAATAGGAGAACCTTGGAACCCCTTGCAATCATCCATTTCAGGATCAAAAATACCAGATAGGGAATTTTTTTAAAAAAAATTAAACTTCTTTTGATAAACAGTTTCACTTGAAATTGTAAGACATAAAACAGAGTGATCCATATATGTCTTATCCATTTTCCCCAATGATAATATTACCGTTAAGTATACTTCAAGATCATTACCAGGAAATTGGCATTGGTATAATCCACTGATCTTTTTGTATTTCACTAGATTTACATGCATACACTTATGTGTTTGTTTGTGTGTATTTAGTTCTATGCAGTTTTATTACATATGCATATTCAGGTAATCATCAGCACATTTAAGATAAAGAATAGTTTCATCACTGCATTACTATTTTATAGCTTTGCCCAGTTCTTGTCTTCTTCTTCCATTCATAATCTCTAGTAACCACTAATCTACTTTATAAGTTTTTTTCATTTTATTAATGTTATATAAGTAGAATCATATGGTATATAATAATTTGCAGTTCTTTTTTTATATACTCACTATAATTCCTTGAAAATCAATTAAATTTGTGATATCAGCATTATTGCTTTTATTATTAAGTAGAATTCCATGCTATGGTTATATCCTGGTCTAATTAACCTTTCTCACTTTGAAGGATATCTGGGTTATTTGCAGTAATTTGCTATTCCTTTAGAATGTTATGAACATTCCTGCAGAGGATTTTGTAAGAGTGCAAGTTTTCATTTCTCTGGGATAAATGAACTCAAGTGTAATTGCTGGGCTTTAGGGTGGTTGCATATTTGGTTTTAGAAAAAATCTGCCAAATAATTTTCTGTAATGAATGTTGCATTTCACATTCCCACCAACAGCATGCAACAGTCTTTCTGTATCCTCATCAACTTTTGGTGTTATTATTGTTGTTTATTGTGCCCTTTTGATAAGTTTATAGTGCTATCTCATTATGGTCTAAATTTACATTTTCCTGGTGGCAAATGATGCTGAACAGCCTTTCATATGTTTATTTGCTATCCATATAACCTCTTCCATGAAATGTCTGTCAGGTATTGCACCCATTATCTAATTGCATTATTTTTACTTTTATTGTTGAGTTTTGCATGGTCTTTATATTTTGCTAGACATTACCTGTCACATACATGATTTGCAAATATTTTACCCCAGTCTTTAACCATCACACTCTTAGCAGGTTCTTTCACAGCACAAAAGTTTATAATTTTGATGAGACCCAGTTTAACAGTTTTTCCTTTAATTGATATGTTTTCTGTCATTTATGAGTTCTCTGCTTAGTTAAACATACCAAAAGTTCTCTCATATTTTCTTTCTAAAAGCTATTTTTTGTTTCACTTTTTACATTAAGTCCATAATACATTGTGAGTTAATTTTTATATAAGGTATACAATTAAGGATGAGGTTCATTTTTTGTCTGTGGAAGATCAGCTGCTCAAGCCAATATTATTTGTTGAAAATTCCGTCCATTATTTATATATTTAAAAAATCAGTTAGTGGATATGCACTTTTTTAAACAGATGAAGTTATATTCCTACTTTAGACCATGTGAAAAATTAATCCAAAATGATGATACACCTAAAATGCAAGAGCTAAGACAGTCTTAGGATGTATCTACTCTGATTTGAGTATTAAATAAAACAATATGTCAAAATATTTTTTATCAAATCTTTTTCTATAATCTAATATTAAGAATGCTACTGGACCAGGTACGGTGACGAATGCCTATAATCCTAGTGACTTGGGAAGTGGAGGCAGGAGGATTGTAAATTCCAGCCCAGCCTCAGCAACTTAACAAGCTCTGTCTCTCAAAATAAAAAAAATAAAAAGGGCTGGGGATGTAGCTCAGTGGTAAAGCACCCCTAGGTTCAATCTCCAGCCCCCTTGACCCCCCAAAAAAGAATGCTATTGAGATGTTGTTAACATGTTATAAATTTCTACTTGTATATTTTCTCCAGATCTCTTAGTAAGGTACCAAATCATTTAAAATGTAACACTAAGATTGCTAAGTTGATTTGATTGACACAATACATTTAATTTTGAATTATAATACACCTTCCCAATGTCATACTTCTGTGGGTGGCCACATCCTCTGCCATTTTTCTGAATCATGGCATTTTGCTAAAGCCAAACCTTTTATAACTTAGCTGCACTAAAGACACTTCAGGTTTTTACTCTATTGCATAATGGAACATATTAATTAATTTGGAAATGTTTTATAGCACTAGTCCAAAATATTTTCTATTGGACTTTGCTATTTAAAGGATCCATTACAGCAACATCACCAGAGACTTTATTAGATGTACAGAATTAGTGTACTCTATGCCTACTGAATTAAGATCTACACGTAAATTAGGCTTTTGCTAATTCTAGCACATTGAAGTTCATAAAATACTTGGATACAATACTAGATCCACGAACCACTAGGTTTTGTATAGCAATGGTGATAGCAGTAAAGATTCTGTGGTCAGAAGTTTGGAAAGCACCAGGTTGAATAAATTGAAGTAAGTATCTTTGTGTTCAGGTTTCTCAAATCTGTTAGCCTTCCAATAGGTATTATCAGTCTGCAACAAATTATTATGTACTGTACTTTTCAAATACATTTAATTCTGAATCTTCTTTTTAGTGAAATAACTAATATTCTACAGAATAAAATTAGGAAATCATCATTTAAGTAAATTTTCCAGTGAGAAAAAAGTATGTTCATAAATGAAATTTAAACCTAAGAGTACTTCACAGAAATATTTTTGTTACAAGCAACAGGCTAGATAATTAACTTAAGATGACAACTTTTGGGCTATGTATGCATTCTCCAAGTATGTCCTTGGCCTTTTAGAAATTTATCAGTTTGTAATTTTGAGCTGTCATGGCCAGTAGAGGTGATAATGACTATTGTCTTCTGGATAGTGGACTGTAACAGATATCATGACTTGTGAGGAAGCCCTTCTAAAGTATGATCACCAAAATATGACTTGGAGAAAGTCTCTCTGAATTTCACAACTAATGAGCACCAATTAAGAGCAATGAAAATAGAAAACTGATAGAGGAATAATTGAAAGTTTGTTGGACAAGATATCCAGAGATGGAATATTTATTAGTACTATTCCTGTTATTAACTAGTGTGTGGATGCAGGTCAATCATTTAATTTCAATAATTCTTAGCTTATCCTTTTATGTGAAGAAATAGTCAGCATTTAGTAGTCATTACGAGCATGATTTAGAAACTAAAAAGACTTCTGACTGAATCCTGGCTCTGGAACTTACTTATTTTGTGACCCTGGACAATTTATTTGATCTCCTTAAGCTAGTGTTCTCACAGGGTTCTTGTGAGGTTAAAAAAGACACTGCATGTAAAATACTTAGCGTGCTCAGAAGCTGATCATTATTATCACTTACAGACTGGACTCAGTGATTAAAGTGCATGCTCTAGAGTCAAAATGCCTTCATTTTAATTCCATATCCATCATTTATTAGCTACTGAACACCAGACAGTATCAATACCGAGCCTCAATTATTTCATCTGTAAAATGGATACAATAAAATTTCCAAAGCTTAAAGTTGCTGTGAAGATAAAAATGATGCATACAGGTAAGGATTTATCTAGGAACCATACATATGTCAAATAGAGAAGAAATTCAGAAATATTTTTAGTAAAGTTAGTCAAGTAAAACTAGGCAATTCCCATAGACTAGTAGAATTAAGTTTACAACATAATTACTAGATTATAACACCTTAGGTGTAAATTTTAATACACTTTCCATTTTAATAGGTGGGGACAATTTTATAGAGAGACAGAAAGCCCAAATAAAAGTCAATAGCTTTTGACAGCCTACTATGTATAAGACATAGTGACAGTCACTCAGTTACTGCATGAGCTATAATGGAAAAACATTTTTAGTAATAAAACTGGGATTGTCATCCAAGTTATTCCTTGACGCTAACTCTAATTGGAACTATATTTCTCATCATTTATATCCCAGATTCCCAATTTCTAACAGTTGTTTTTTTTCTGTCCTGATGGAGAAGTCTATGTTTATGAAAATACTTCACTAAAGAGGTAGAGGGAAAGGTGTTGACTTAAATAGTAACAGGAGAAAACTGTACAACTAAAGGCAAGAGGAAGTGTACATAGAGCAGTGCTCTAGTTGATAAAGTATCTTCAACAGGAATAATGGTTAATCATTCTGATATTGCTATAAATGGGCTAGAATTGAACAGTTATGTAAATGTATGACAAATGTGGGAGGCAAGTTTATCATGGTTGGATTATTTAGGGATATGAAAGGACAAAAATATAGAATGATCTATGAGTTAATGAATTAAAGTTGATGACATCAGTTTGAACTCGTGTTCCAGCTTAATATAGATATGCATGGTTGCATATATGAATATTAATAGATATGTCTATTTACACTTATTAGTACACACATATATTTTGTTGTTTTGTCAAGTAAGACCTAGAAGCAATGATAATTCAATAGCAACCAGCATAGCTTAGCACTCAGAACTTGATTTCTAGGCTCCCATAAAGGTATCCAAAAATCCTTGGAGGAATAACTGCTTTAAGACTGGAGTACAGAATATAAAACATGAGCCTGCAACATCCTGTGGTGACCAAGAGTAGGAAGTGCTAAGTTTATGTGTTCACACACATAAAATAATGGGGGTATGTCAAAGGGACATGACAAAGAAAGAGTTCCTACTGGCCAAAGCTGGAGCACATTAATCAACAAAACAAAGTAGTACTGGGTTTTTAACCCAAAATATGAAAGCAGTTTTGATATACTAAGACCAGTATCAGATATTAATACAAACCAATAATAAAAGAAATAAGTAAATTGGGGAAAATAGACCTGAGAAGAATTCCAAAACCTTTATACAGACACTCTGCCCTCAAAGAGGTGGAACATAACTCTACTTCTTAAGTGCAGGCTGCACATACTGACTTCCACATAAAAAAGAAATACAAGGAAAAATGGAAAAAGTCTTCATTCCTGGCAAATACTCCCTTAGTCAGATGATCAGAGTTAATATCAACAATAATCATATGAAAGTCCATACTTGAATATGATGTGAAGCATTTAACTCTGCAGTCTTCCTTCCAAAGACAACCCTGCTTATCTTAAGAAAAACACGAGACAAATACCAACTGGGGGACAGGCTAGAAAAAAGCTTGACTATCAGTTTTCAAAAAATATCAAGTTCATCAGAAAGAAAGTGAGTCTGAAAAAAAAATGTCACAAACAAGAGTAAATGAAGGAGACATTATGACTAAATGTAATGTGGGATTCAGGATGGGAGAATTGAAAGAGGCCATTAGGTTAAAAAAAGTAAAGAAAACTAAAAAAAAAAAAAACATGTACTTAAGTTATTAATAATATATCAATATTTGTTCATTATTGTAACAAGTGTATCAAACAAATATAAGATGTTAAAAACTAGGAAAATTAGCTTGGGCATATGGGAAATCTCTATTTGGGGGTCTATTGGAATTCTCAAGATATTTTCAATTTTTCTGTGACTCTAAAACTGTTGGAAAATAAAATTTATCTGAGAAAAATTTAAGCACATATTAAATGACCACTTAGAATGCTACAATAAACTTCTATAAAATATATTCTTTACCAAAACATTCTTTGTTTTTATTAGTGTATTATAGCTATATATAAGAGTGGGGTTCATTTTGACATACATGCATGGAATATAATTTGCTTCATTACCATCCTGGGTATTTTCATTTTCTCTCCCCTTCCTATAGTTTACTTGTCTTCCTTCTATTTATTGATTGTTTTTTTTAATTGGTGCCTAAATGAACATATAATTTCTTTGCATGGTTTTTAGTTTATCCTTATTCTCTATACTTGCTTTGTTACTCAAATAGAGAAAAATTGGAGGAAATATGTACTCATATGAATCTGGAACTTAAAAAATAAAGAAATAATTAGTTCACTAAAAACATTCAATTTTCCTTAAGAAACAAGCCCTTCCAAGGAGAGATTGTACTCTTAATCTGGCTCACTTGTGCATATCACATGGTCACCATATAATCAGAAAAAAAAAGGAAATAAGATAAAATTTTAATAAATTTTTAAAAGCTAAGTGTAAGCTAGAGTTAGTACAAACACACAATGTTTGATTTAATGCACCAACTATTTTTCTTGGGTCTCCGTGGGGTGCTCATCAGAAAGACTGGGTGAAGAGTCAGGGACCTGAAAATATCCCCTTGGTGGTACAAGCCTGAAAAAAAGGTGATGTAATCAGCAGCTGCTGAGGGAAAGACACCCTCCACTTACTTCTCTGAACTCTTCTCACCTACAAAGAAAAAGCAATACGCTCCTGGGAAAGAGGCACAACTAATTCATGTCCCATGGATGATTCATGGTATATTGTAGATAAGGTAGAAAACAGAATTTTCTGCTTGGGGAGGGAGTGTGGACCAGGAATTCTTCATCTGTCTAACATCCAGCAAAGCACAGATCTGCTGCTGCTGGCATTGGAGCAGAAAAAGCCCACATAAGACCAAATATTTCCAAGGCAGTTGGTTGCCACACTGGAGAGAAGCAGGATTGATAAATATCTCCACCATCAGTGGACTAAGCACACAGAGCCAACCTAGAAATTGGGCTGGATGAAAGGAGAGATTCCCAGTTATACTGGACCTAAGCTGCAGCAGTCTGCTGCTGGGGGCGGTGCAAGAGCATGAAGGCCTACCTCGTCTACAGCTTGGATAGGCAGAGATGAGTAAGGACCAAAAATGGAGCACAATTGCTGCCAAAAGTCACTCTTGGACTTAGTTCCTATCTTAAGCAATTAACAACAGTAGTCTGGATTTTGAGGCCCATGGTACCCTGGGATTATGTTAACAACAAAATTCTAACCCAATTCAACTCCTGGATAAACTGACTTAACACTCCCATCCAAGCATTATATTAGATGAAGAAATACATTGGTTGGTAGAATTAAACACTGTTTTCTCTGAGACATATACAAAAATCAAAAAGTTAATCAATTACCAAGAAAGGCAGGTACAAACATTTTGGCTTGTGCTTTCCTAACCCTTAAGCCACATAGGTTCAGTTCTCCAGAATTTTATTGGTTACAAATATGTAATTTAGTTTAACAAAGATTTAAGCAATGGGTTCTCAAACCTCATCTCTCTATACAAAAGGGTGTCAAAGAATTTTTAGACACGTTTTAAAGCTACCAAACTTATATCCCATGTCATGAGATGGTATCTTAATTCATAGTTGCATCTCAGTTTTGCATTTTAAAATCTCAGCAAAAGTAAGTGTATGCATTGGCATATCAAGAAGTTGCTGTGATTGATCACTAAGGCAGGGGTAATTACTAAAAAGACTATGACAGTGTGTATGGATCTTATTAACACACAATGGAGAACTTACAAAAACAATGACAGGCTTCATTCTTTAAACTCTCAGCTCAAGAGTTTAAAGATCACAGAACCAGAGTGTTCCTATGGTGGTCCTAGAGACTCCATTTTTTATTATACATATGAGGCAAACCACATTAATAATGACACACATAGTCCAATTGTATGGCTTGTGAAATAATAATAGTAAATTATATTAGTAATAATAGTAAATTAATTTCACAGCCTCAAAAGTTGTTTATGTACAAAAGAGAGCACTGTATAGGAAGGAGTGGGACCCTGAGACTTAGAATCATAATATTTTGTTGGACTCATATACAGCTGAAAATCATGAACACCCGGGTTACTCAAAGCTTTCCTTTCCTGAGGAAGAGGTCTGTCATCATGTACCTGAAGGAATTACTTTTCCCTACTTTTGAGATCCTATTTTAATCTTGTCTGGAGCGGTTGTTTTGCAAGTGGTGCTGATCCTCACCAAGACCTTCTCCTATCATATTGCATTGCTATTGGAACCAAGGCTAAGGTAAAATCTCAGTACAAGTCAAAGGGACCAGTACAAAGTCTGAGGAAATGTACTACAAAAGAAGGGTATGAATTTTCTATTTTATATCAACATAAATTAATGAATATGTGTCAATAAGTGATAAGGACAAGTGACAGAGAGGCAAGATAATATAACACTTACATTGGAATGAATGTTAATGTGAGTGTACTTATGAGAGTTTGTAGAGTGAATGTGTTAGCTTATGTAATTCAAAGTGGCTTTATCATTTGACTTGCTTTGGTGAATAAAGCTTGGATGGAATAATGGCCTCTATGGAATAAGGTGATGGTGAAATTTTGCCCATGATTTGACTTCCATGGATATGAGAATATAACCATTAAATATGGACATCTGTTTAGACATCAATAATTAAGATTAGAACAGGTCATTCATAAATTTTCATAAATTAAATAATTACATATAAGCCAAAAACGAGAAATAAGTTTTGCAATGAAATAAGGTTTTCATAAAGGGGCTACTGAGTTTGCAAAGAGATTAATTTACTTCCAACTCTGAATAACAATTATCATAATCAGAAAGAATCAATTCCTTTATTTCTATTCTAATACTAAACTTATTCTGCAATATCTATTAAGATAAACACAAGCAGAAAGAATCCCATTGGTTGAACATTAATTAAAGGATAAAATCTTGATGTACTATAATGATGTAAAGGTTTTAAAATTACTATTAATTGAAAAGATATGCTTTTATTCCACAACAATATTTATATAATTTTACTTCAAAGAGTCTTTTTTTTCCTTCTCTTTCTCTCTACCTGATAATGCCTTTGAAATGTCTTTGTTAAACTTCCTTTGGGAAGACAGTGTTACAAATAACTTCTTCCATACACTGCAGAATGTAACTAAGAGTAACTTGGCTGGCTTGTCCACCTCCTTTGGGAGGTCCACTGGTTTGTTTTTATGTAGTATGCAGTTTTGACTAAAATGGCAGTAGCAGGAGTAAGCTTAGAGGATGGCATTTGAAGTCAGACTAAGCTTCAGTATAGACATAGCCCCTTTTTTTGCTTTGTGACTTTGAGTAATAACTTGCTTAACAACTTGTAGTATTTCTCAAACACCCACAAACTACTTTAAACTGACATAGGCAAATGTCACCATTTATGTTACAGTTTTGCCTTTTGGTATTATCAGAATATTCTGATGATTTGAAAAGGGGGAGGCTCTTGCTCCCTCACCGTACTCACTACTAAGGATTTTGTTATGATATGACCTAGTGTAAGATAAAGTCTTCAATAATTATGAACATTTCTTAGCAAACAGGTACAAAGACATTTATACTACTTCTTTGGAAGTTTGATATTTTCTGACCATTGTCCTTCTTAGCTCTCTAATAGCTTCCTTGAATAAAAGGTTTACTATAACAGGAATAATTCTATGACAGGATCAGATATACTTTTAGTTAGATCAAACAGGATAATTTTATGCTAAGCAGAAAGGGAAGAAATCTGAGGAAGGATGGTCTTTTAGATCAAATATACAATTCCAAATTTTTGTTGATGGAATTAGAAGGTTTTAATGTTTATTTATGTAAGAGATAACATGCCTGTTTAAGATTTTTATCAATCTCAACTTCTGAATACCATTTATTTCAACACAGAATATTTATTTCTAACACCCTTTAGTCTAATTAGCCAATATGCTAGTACATTTCTAGGAATTTTTAAAAACACTCATTATGAAGTCTTAGGAGCATGGACCCCTGGTAAGCATTCTTTTTGTGCTAACCAAACATGGAGTGTAGACAAATGATTAGGATGATTCAAATGTTAACCAGCTTCCCTGGATTGTAGATTAAAATTTACTTAGACACACATATCAATGTCATTCTGTGTATCAGCGATTTCTGGACTTCAGGTCTCAGTGACCCATAAATGAGAAAAGAAAATAACGTCATGCATCAAGAGCAGCATTTTTACAAAACTATATATAATATAAAAAATATCATTATTCTCAGACATAGAAGAAAAGCTAAATATTTCTGTTAAAATTTTACACACATTACATGTACATGTATGAACACGTGTGTGTGTGTATGTATGTCAAACTTCAATAAACAACATTCTTCAAATTATGGATGGAGGTAAAATTATTTTAAAAGTACTAATTTTTATAGAGTCTTTTAAAGTAAATTACAGAAAATAGAGCAATCATATTCTTTTATTCTTTTCTCTAAATCTTGCTTCCAGCTCAGAGATGATTTATTAATTCTAAAATGAGTAAGAAGAGACTCATTAATTATTCTTTAAAAATTGTCCCTCTTTATTACAGGACTGCTTTTGAACTTTAAAAGTAAAGCATTTGGATCTTTGGTTCTTCTGATCCACTCTCCTTGGGGCAAGAGAAGATTTATGTCAAATGGCCACCACTGGTGAGGCCATCAACTTAAAGACAGTCAATCAGAAAAGCAAACAAACATAGCTTAATATCTGCATTACTGTATCAGTTAATTAACATGTAATATAACAGGAAATCTATAGATGGGAATGGAATAAAGGGGAGAGATTTTGAATATATTAAATATCCTTTGTTGATCTTATTAGGTGGGGTGAAGAGGGATCAGAATAATTTCAAGATACCTGGCTTGAGGGATAGCATGGGAAGAAAAAGTCATTAACTAAGGGATAAAATGTGTGTGTGTGTGTGTGTGTGTGTGTAGCAAATGTGGAGATAGAGAGCGTGTTACCTTTGAAGGTTTTATAGGAAAAACCATTGAAGATACCCAGCAACGAGTTATTTGAATTTGTATATAGTTAAAGATAAAAGACTACAGTAAAGGCATTTTAGTATAATCAGCATATTTAGTGAAGCTATAAAAGTTCGATTTCTCAGAGAGATCATGTTGAATTAGATCACTTGAGGGCTAACACCATAACTTGAGACTACAGCAATAGTTGAAACATAAGCAGAATACTACCCTTCAAGAAATAGCAAGGTGGGAAGAGAATAGAGGCAGAGTTTACTCATGAATTCAGTAAAAAACAATTTCAAGGATAAAGTGTTTGACAGGTGCCACATGCCACACAAGGGTGAAGTAATATAAGAACTAAGAGTTTTTAGAGTGACATTGTCTATATTATGTTAACATAAAAAAGATTAGTTTTAGAGAACCAGTGAAGGAAGAAGACTGACTGCAGTGAGTTGAAGAGTAGGATTTATGGTGAAGAAGAGGAATCAAGAATAAACTATGCTTTTGAGGAATGTACCTGTGAAGGTGAGGTCCCAAGATCCAAAGGGGCAGAGATGGTGCCTTCTGTAATTTTATATGCCCTGTATGAAAGACAGTTTTGTGCATGATAATACTAAACAAGATATGAACTCTTGACTTACACACTTGTTTGCCAACAGGGCAGAGACATTTGCTGTTCAAAGGATATCTTAAACTTAGCCAATTTCCCTTCAGTCCTAATTATCCAGTCTTTATCCACCCACCATGTTCTTTATATCCACTAATGGGAGTTGACTCCTTCTAGTAGGTTAACAGAGCAAGTAAGAAATGCATTGGAATCATCCTGAATTTTCCCTTCTTTCATCTACCCAACACTTCACATTCCTCAAGAAATCTTGTTTCTCAATATTTACCCAGTATTTTACAAGTAAAATACTGGGTAAATATTGCCAACTGTTACCATCTCCACTGCGCCTAGATTGATTTTCCATCATCTTTCTCTCTCTCCTGGATTACTACCATGGGCTCCAAATGTATATCCTTATAATTTGTTCCTAATCCAAAGTATGCCTTATAAAATGTGAGTCATATAAAGTCACATATGCATAAAATCACCCAAGGGACCCCACTTCTCAAAGTGGGATTAAAGCCAGGATGATTTTGGTGGCCCATGTGACTACACTCTCTGGCTCGGTTTTCCCTGCTCATCTGACTTCATCTCCTGTTCCTTTCTCCCCTGTTGGCTCTGTTTCAGCCATGCTCACTTCCTTATTGTTCTTTGAGTGGTTCGCCAAACACTTTCCTTAGAACCTCAGAACCTTTATGTGTCTTACTCCTGCTAAAAGAAATCCTTTTCCTCAAAGTATCTGCAAAGGCAGATTTCTTACTTCCTTCAAATCTTTTAGGACTGCCCTCATTACCTTATTTTAGATTAAAAATTTATTTCCCAAAGAATTTTCTTGGTATATTTTACTCACTGATATGTTCCAAGTGCTTGGGACAGTATTTGGCACATAAAAGGTTCTCATACATATTTAATTAATGAGAGTCTATGAATGAGCAAACTTAGTCTTTTATGATCAGTTATAGCTTCCAGAAGAACACCACTCTTAATGTGGCATTGATAAGATATTTATACATAGGTGGTTTGGGATATCTTCTTATTTTAAGATAAACAAAATTTTAAGTGCCAAGATGCCAATAACATGCCAATTTAGAAAGTATCTGAAATAATTAATAAGACCAAAGGCTGTTTCTGGAGAAAGGAATATACACAGGAAATGCAGAAATATACATCCTCTTCTCTTTGCCCAATGGACTGTCTGACTCATCTTCAATCAAAGGAGTCCACAGCTTACAGGCAAATCCTTTGTATTCGAGAGTAAAGCTGCATAGGACACCAGTCATACCGGAAGGCTATTATTATATGCCATATTTTACAACTTGAGTACCTATTACATTATCTAGTTAGGTGGATCTGGGATCTTGAAAAAAGTTCACATTCTGTTTTTTTTTTTTTTTTTAGATACTGTTCTTCTTTAAGGTCAGCAAAACGACAAGTTGCAACCCATCACTTTCCACTTATGCATATCTGTGAATAAAGGTCTTCTCCTTTCACCCCTGCATGAGGTACTCATTGTTCTTGTCTATACTGTAATAACTCATTTGTTTACTGAATAGTTTGACATTTTATTTTATTTTATTTTATTTTTACATTAAATAATGTTTTATTTACACTTAATGTGCTCAATATACAACATAAATTTATTTGTTTGTTTTTTTTTTGTTTTTTTTTAATTTTTTATTGTTGGCTGTTCAAAACATTACATAGTTCTTGATATATCATATTTCACAATTTGATTCAAGTGGGTTATGAGCTCCCATTTTTACCCCATATACAGATTGCAGAATCACATCAGTTACACATCCATTGATTTACATATTACCATACTAGTGTCTGTTGTATTCTGCTGCCTTTCCTATCCTCTACTATCCCCCCTCCCCTCCCCTCCCCTCCCCTCCCCTCTTCTCTCTCTGCTCCCTCTACTGACATTCGTTTGTCCCCCTTATATTATTTTTCCCCTTCCCCTCACTTCCTCTTGTATGTACTTTTGTATAACTCTGAGGGTCTCCTTCCATTTCCATGCATTTTCCCTTCTCTCTCCCTTTCCCTCCCACCTCTCATCCCTGTTTAAAGTTAATCTTCTTCTCCTGCTCTTCGACCCTACTCTGTTCTTAGTTACTCTCCTTATATCAAAGAAGACATTTGGCATTTGTTTTTTAGGGATTGGCTAGCTTCACTTAGCATAATCTGCTCTAATGCCATCCATTTCCCTGTAAATTCTATGATTTTGTCATTTTTTAAAGCAGAGTAATACTCCATTGTGTATAAATGCCACATTTTTTTTATCCATTCATCCATTGAAGGGCATCTAGGTTGGTTCCACAGTCTAGCTATTGTGAATTGTGCTGCTATGAACATCGATGTAGCAGTGTCCCTGTAGCATGCTCTTTTTAGGTCTTTAGGGAATAGACCGAGAAGGGGAATAGCTGGGTCAAATGGTGGCTCCATTCCCAGCTTTCCAAGAAATCTCCATACTGCTTTCCAAATTGGCTGCACCAATTTGCAGTCCCACCAGCAATGTACAAGAGTACCCTTTTCCCCACATCCTCGCCAGCACTTGTTGTTGTTTGAGTTCATAATGGCTGCCAATCTAACTGGAGTGAGATGGTATCTTAGGGTGGTTTTGATTTGCATTTCTCTGACTGCTAGAGATGGTGAGCATTTTTTCATGTACTTGTTGATTGATTGTATGTCCTCCTCTGAGAAGTGTCTGTTCAGGTCCTTGGCCCATTTGTTGATTGGGTTGTTTGTTCTCTTATTGTCTAATTTTTTGAGTTCTTTGTATACTCTGGATATTAGGGTTCTATCTGAAGTGTGAGGAGTAAAGATTTATTCCCAGGATGTAGGCTCTCTATTTACCTCTCTTATTGTATCTTTTGCTGAGAAAAAACTTTTTAGTTTGAGTAAGTCCCATTTGTTGATTCTAGTTATTAACTTTTGTGCTATGGGTGTCCTATTGAGGAATTTGGAGCCCGACCCCACAGTATGTAGATCGTAGCCAACTTTTTCTTCTATCAGACGGCGTGTCTCTGATTTGATATCAAGCTCCTTGATCCATTTTGAATTCACTTTTGTGCATGGCGAGAGAAAGGGATTCAGTTTCATTTTGTTGCATATGGATTTCCAGTTTTCCCAGCACCATTTGTTGAAGATGCTATCCTTCCTCCATTGCATGCTTTTAGCCCCTTTATCAAATATAAGGTAGTTGTAGTTTTGTGGATTTGTTTCTGTGTCCTCTATTCTGTACCATTGGTCCACCCGCCTGTTTTGGTACCAGTACCATGCTGTTTTTGTTACTATTGCTCTGTAGTATAGTTTGAAGTCTGGTATCGCTATACCGCCTGATTCACACTTCCTGCTTAGCATTGTTTTTGCTATTCTGGGTCTTTTGTTTTTCCATATGAATTTCATGATTGCTTTCTCTATTTCTACAAGAAATGCCGTTGTGATTTTGATTGGCATTGCATTAAACCTATAGAGAACTTTTGGTAATATCGCCATTTTGATGATGTTAGTTCTGCCTATCCATGAACAGGGTATATTTTTCCATCTTCTAAGATCTTCTTCTATTTCTCTCTTTAGGGTTCTGTAGTTTTCATTGTATAAGTCTTTCACCTCTTTTGTTAGGTTGATTCCCAAGTATTTTATTTTTTTTGAAGATATTGTGAATGGAGTGGTTGTCTTCATTTCCATTTCAGAGGATTTGTCGCTGATATACAGGAATGCCTTTGATTTATGCGTGTTGATTTTATATCCTGCCACTTTGCTGAATTCATTTATTAGCTCTAATAGTTTCTTTGTAGACCCTTTTGGGTCTGCTAGGTATAGAATCATGTCATCTGCAAATAGTGATAATTTAAGTTCTTCTTTTCCTATTTTGATGCCTTTAATTTCTTTCGTCTGTCTAATTGCTCTGGCCAGTGTTTCGAGAACTATGTTGAACAGAAGTGGTGAGAGAGGGCATCCCTGTCTTGTTCCAGATTTTAGAGGGAATGCCTTCAGTTTTTCTCCATTCAGAATGATGCTAGCCTGAGGCTTAGCATAGATTGCTTTTACAATATTGAGGTATGTTCCTGTTATCCCTAGTTTTTCCAGAGTTTTGAACATAAAGGGATGCTGTACTTTGTCGAATGCTTTTTCCGCATCTATCGAGATGATCATGTGGTTCTTATTTTTAAGTCTATTGATGTGGTGAATAACATTTATTGATTTCCGTATATTGAACCAGCCTTGCATCCCAGGGATGAATCCTACTTGATCATGGTGCACAATTTTTTTGATAAGTTTTTGTATCCTAGTGGCCAGAATTTTATTGAGGATTTTTGCATCTAGGTTCATTAGAGATATTGGTCTGTAGTTTTCTTTCTTTGAAGTGTCTTTGTCTGGTTTCGGTATCAGGGTGATGTTGGCCTCGTAGAATGAATTTGGAAGTTCTCCCTCTTTTTCTATTTCCCGAAGTAGCTTGAAAAGTATTGGTATTAGTTCCTCTTTAAAGGTTTTGTAAAACTCTGCTGTATACCCATCCGGTCCTGGGCTTTTCTTAGTTGGTAGTCTTTTGATGGTTTCTTCTATTTCCTCAATTGATATTGGTCTGTTTAGGTTGTCTATATCCTCCTGACTCAATCTGGGCAGATCATATGACTTAAGAAATTTATCTATGCCTTCACTATCTTCTAATTTATTGGAGTATAAGGATTCAAAATAATTTTTGATTATCTTCTGTATTTCTGAAGTGTCTGTTGTGATATTGCCTCTTTCATCCCGTATGTTAGTAATTTGAGTTCTCTCTCTTCTTCTCTTCGCTAGCATGGCTAAGGGTCTGTCGATTTTGTTTATTTTTTCAAAGAACCAACTTTTAGTTTTGTCAATTTTTTCAATTGTTTCTTTTGTTTCGATTTCATTAATTTCAGCTCTGATTTTAATTATTTCTTGCCTTCTACTTCTTTTGCTGTTGTTTTGCTCTTCTTTTTCTAGGATTTTGAGATGAAGTATGAGATCATTTATTTGTTGGTTTTTTCTTTTTTTAAGGAATGAACTCCAAGCAATGAATTTTCCTCTTAGAACTGCTTTCAATGTGTCCCATAGTTTCCGATATGTTGTGTCTGTGTTTTCATTAATCTCTAAGAATTTTTTAATTTCTTCCTTGATGTCTTCTATAACCCATTGATCATTCAGTAACCTATTGTTCATTCTCCAAGTGATGTATTCTTTTCCCTTCCTTCTTTTATCATTGATTTTCAGTTCCATTCCATTATGATCAGATAGGATGCATGGTATTATCTCTACTCCTTTATATTGTCTAAGAGTTGCCCTGTGACATAATATATGATCTATTTTTGAGAAGGATCCATGTGCTGCTGAGAAAAAAGTGTAACTGCTTGATGTTGGGTGGTATATTCTATATATGTCAATTAAGTCTAGGTTATTAATTGTGTTATTGAGTTCTATAGTTTCCTTATTCAACTTTTGTTTGGAAGATCTGTCCAGTGGTGATAGAGGTGTGTTGAAGTCTCCCATGATTATTGTATGGTGGTCTATTAGACTCTTGAACTTGAGAAGAGTTTGTTTGATGAACATAGCTGCACCATTGTTTGGGGCATATATATTTATGATTGTTATGTCTTGTTGGTGTATGGTCCCTTGAGCAGTATGTAGTGTCCCTCTTTATCCCTTTTGATTAACTTTGGCTTGAAATCTATTTTATTTGATATGAGTATGGATACTCCTGCTTGTTTCCGAAGTCCATATGAGTGATATGATTTTTCCCAACCTTTCACCTTCAGCCTATGTATGTCTTTTCCTATCAAATGCATCTCCTGTAGGCAGCATATTGTTGGGTCTTGTTTTGTGATCCATTCTACTAGCCTGTGTCTCTTGATTGTTGAGTTTAAGCCATTAACATTTAGGGTTATTATTGAGATATGGGTTGTTCTTCCAGCCATATTTGTTTATTTATGTTACTAAACATGGTTTGTTTTCCTCTTTGATTATTTTCCCCCCTTTAGTGTCCTACCTCCCACTGTTGGTTTTCATTGTTATTTTCCATTTCCTCTTCCTGTAATGTTTTGCCAAGGATGTTTTGAAGAGATGGTTTTCTAGCTGCAAATTCTTTTAACTTTTGTTTATCGTGGAAGGTTTTAATTTCATCTTCCATCCTGAAGCTTAATTTTGCTGGAAACACAATTCTTGGTTGGAACCCATTTTCTTTCAGTGTTTGAAATATGTTATTCCAGGATCTTCTAGCTTTCAGAGTCTGTGTTGAAAGATCAGCTGTTATCCTGATTGGCTTACCCCTAAATGTGATCTGCTTCCTTTCTCTTGTAGCTTTTAAAATTCTCTCCTTATTCTGTATGTTGGGCATCTTCATTATAATGTGTCTAGGTGTGGGTCTCTTATGATTTTGCACATTCAGCGTCCTGTAGGCTTCTAGGATTTGGGGTTCTGTCTCATTCTTCAAGTCTGGGAAGTTTTCTCGTATTATTTCATTGAATAGATTGCTCATTCCTTTGGTTTGAAACTCTGTCCCTTCCTGTATCCCAATGACTCTT
This sequence comes from Marmota monax, assembly GCF_021218885.2. Lineage (NCBI taxonomy): Eukaryota > Metazoa > Chordata > Mammalia > Rodentia > Sciuridae > Marmota > Marmota monax. Next base: position 3,416,806 of record NW_026694339.1, read on the forward strand.
AAATTTGGTCTCTTGATGTTATCCCATATTTCTTGGATGTTCTGCTCATGGTTTCTTAACAGTCTTGCTGAGCTGTCTATGTTCTTTTCAAGTTGAAATACTTTATCTTCATTGTCTGATGTTCTGTCTTCTAAGTGTTCTACTCTGCTGGTAGTATTCTCAATTGAGTTTTTAAGTTGGCTTATTGCTTCCTGCATTTCTAGGATTTCTGTTTGTTTTTTATAACCTCTATTTCCCTGTATAGTTGATCTTTTGCTTCTTGGATTTGTTTATGTAATTCATTGTTGAAGTGATCTTTCATTGTCTGATTTTGCTGTCTGATGTCTTCCTTGAGACTCCAGATCATCTGAAGCATGTATATCCTGAATTCTTTATCTGACATTCCATCTGCTGCAGCTATTACCTCTTCTAACGTTGAGTTGACCTGCAATGCTTGTGGTCCTTTCTTTCCTTGTCTCTTCATACTGTTCGCGTTCCTTTCTACTTGGTGAAACTGTTGTGCTATTGAATTTTCCCCCTATATATTAATATTGGTCTTGTATAGTTGCAAAGTCTCCCTCGCAGGCGCGGGCGGCGGCTCTGTCCCTCTGCGGGCCGCTAGGCTTGTTCTGTCGGTGGTCACAGTTCTGTCTTCTTTGCAGGCGCAGGCAGCGGCACTGCTCCTCTGCAGGCCTCTGGGGCTGTACTGCCAGTGGGTCGCAGGTCCGCCAAGGAAGGCAAAGTTTTTATAGTTCTCTAACATCACATCTTTATATAAGTTTTTCTGAGCAGGCTGAAGGCATTCCCATTCCTCTTCAGTAAAATCAATGGCTATATCCCTGGGGCCGCGGTACGCGGAGAGAAGGCAGCCCGCCGCGCAAAGCTAAGCGCCGGGTGCGGCGCGGCTCCTCCTCGCCTCGGCGTCCTCCTTCTTCTCCGCTTCTCCCGGACTCTGTCCCAAGCACGAAGCTGCCAGTCGGGGCCAGGCTGCAGACGCCTTTCCCTCCGCCACCGTCGCTGCTGCCGCAGACAGAGGACGCCCCGTGGCGGCTGGAAGCCTGTGTGAGTAGCGGCGCCCGGGAGAGTGGGATCTGCTCAGGGGCGCTGGAGACTCCGCGGCTCGGGGCACCCACATTCTGTTTTCTTGATCCAAATAGGATTGTAGCATTTATTTAGAAAGTTCTACAGATAGGACGGTCAATAAATAAATTAAATAATCCCATTTAGCACATTTTTTGACCAGAAGAAGTCAATATTAATGATATTATCAGGGTACAAACTGAGAATATGTTTGCCTTACTCCTGGATACTAAAACCCCAATGCCGTAGTGCTATAAAAGATCAGTTTTAGTACCTTCATTTGCTAGATAATGAGTTGGTTGAGTGGTTTCAAAGGGTGAGACAGAAGTGGTTCAGAAGGCAATGAGAAGCAGTTAGGGAACTTAGGACAATAGGAATTTTGTACTTCAGCATTTTAGCAACCAGATTGGGTGAATGTTCTCCCTGTGACTTTACATCTCAATTTTCCTAGGGAAGTCTCATTCTATGCTTATTCTAACAGTATAATTAATAACTGTCCTTCACTTTCAAATTTTTCCTGGTTTGGATTATAAATTATTGCTATACTTTATTTCTTAGAAAATAGTTTGATTTTTCAGAATCAAAATTCACAAATAATATTGTATCACTGGCATATGTATGTTGGTAACAAAAGAAAAAAAAGATTCAGTAAGACTTGCTGCTACTATACTAGATCCACAGCATTAATCATGAACTCTCCATCTAAAGGCACCTGAATAATAATAATATGATCCATTTAACACCTAAAGTCTCCTAAGTCAATGTAGCCTTTGTTAACAATCAGACCCACAGCATTCCCATATTACTAATCATGTATTGGTTTTTAAACTTTAAATACTTAAGTTTAATCCTAATATGGCTACAGTACTACAAAACCCTTGGGGCAGTTTTATAATCTTCTTTGATCTTAATCAAACATTACTATAAACTGAATCACTTTCTCATGCTAGAATAAAATAAAAGTTTATTTTACTTAATAAACCCCATGAATAAAAAATACAGTATATTCTGGGAACATAACCATTAAATCACTCCCTGTGTCCCAAGTGGACAAGGTCAAAGCCCTTTCATCATGACTCTTATGTAATAGTTATATGTTGTTTTTCCTACCATTATTTTTCCTTTTCTTATTTCTTAACTTACTTTTTAATTATATAGATTATACATATACACACTTATTTATGCATATGTATTTTTATATGTACATATAGATTTATATATTTATGCTTATATATGGGTTATTTATATATTTATGCTTATATATGTGTGTGTAATATATATATATATATATATATTATATATATATTATATAAAATATATATATATTACACACACATACACTTAAGTAAAGCCAGGAAATATATATTAATAACCAAAAGTAGACATTAAAATTTACACAAGATAGTTAAAATTTTCTCTTTATTTTGGCCTAATAAATAAATATTCCTCTCTTACAGGCCCCTGCACTAAAGGTTCTATTGAGCCATCTGTGTTTGAATCCTTTCTCCATCTTTTATGAACAGTGTGTTACTAAGCAAGTGATTTAACCTATTTTTTTCTTAGTTTTCTCCTCCATAAAATGGGAAAAATAGCAGTACTTACCTTTTACAGGGCTGAAGTAAGGATTAAACAAGTCACTACATGCAATGGTCTTGGAATGGTATTTGGCTTGTAAAAATCATTTAATAAACTTGAAAGTTTTTGCAAAGGCAAAGTGAAATAATATACAATGAATGAGGTTAGGAATTTCAGGATATGGATTTCTGTCTGCTTCTTTATTTACTAGCTGGATATCACTGAGTATATAAAATCTCTCAAAACTTCTTGCTTGCTTCTTTTTTTTGTCAATAAAACAGAGACAATAATACCTATATCAAAGTAAGGGTATGAAACTTGGGAGCACTTGTCCAAAATCAATTATTAGGCTATTAAATTTACTTTTTTTTTCCAAACACGCACTCTTATAATCATAGGACTTAATAGGAGTTGGAATTTCTTTAATATAATCCTCTGCAACAAAATCCTTCCAATTGCATGGTTTAATGGATCGCTGACTTTCTGACCTGAAAGTTTAAAAGAATTCAGCCATTCCTTCAAAAGTCCTTTCTTCAGTGAAAACAGGATGGTCACACAACCAAGTAAGTGTTTATCATATACTAGATAAGGAGCATTAGAGCTCAGAACATCAGTCTTGGGGATGTCTGTCATCAATAATAAAATATAATAGAGGTAATACTAGAGATAATATAATAGAGGTAAGTAATGTAGAAAAAGTACACTCTTAACTTTCATTTCATATACACACATATATAGATATGAGTATACGTGCATACATTTTTATCTGCATTTATAAATTGCCCACACATGACACCAGTGTATGAGCTAGGAATAGGTTCAAATACTCCCTTCCAGGCTGACATTGGAGAGGAAGATAATGAGAAGAAGGGCAATACCAAGTCAGTAGCTTTCTTAGAAGGCAATAAGTTCTGAGAGGAAATAAGTCAACTGAGGCAGATGGTTACGAAAGCCTCACAGACAAAGCCCTTAGACCCAGAGTGACCCAGAAGCAGAGCAAGCCATCAACCAGGACATGGACATTTCAGTGATGATATATATATATATATATATATATATATATATATATATATATATATATATAAATATATCTAGTAATATTTAAAACTATATATTAGCTCTAGTATCTTTAAAATCATATTAGTTTTCATCTCCTATAAAACCCTGGAATTACACCTGCTGAAAAAATGATACATCCCAGGAAGGAGTGATTTGAAATTCATTCCAGTCCAGGAAGATGAGGGTTGAAATAGGAGCTATACTGAAACTAAATGCCTGTGTATTTGTACACACTTGCATTTGAGGGTTGAGGATCTTCTCTGGTAAATGGCTTATAGACTCTTTTTATTCCAAGCATGTGCCTGCTTAAGTAGCCCCATGATGAAAGGCAGAGGGTCCATATGGAGAGTTAGAAAAATATCTTAAGCTTCCAGAAAGGGGAAGTAATTTTTCCTCTTCACAGACTAGCCTATACACTTTCCCAGTTCAGTCCTAGATCTAAACAACTCTAGAAAATTATGTGTTTACATAGGTGAACCAAGTAATGTATTCATGTTAGAGATTCAAAAACAGATATAAAATCCTGCATCGAAACAGGACCTCCCAATAAAAAAGAAACATCTATGCAGATAATTTTAATAGAAAAAAAAATAACTTAGGACTGGAAAACATATCCATGGGAATCACAGAAGAAAGGACCTTAATCCATCCTGGAGTTTTAGAAATTTTTCCTCAAATGACCCATAAAAGATAATGTATAGTAAAAACTGAAAGTAGAAGCAGCAGTAATGGTAATAAAATGGTTGACAATTATATTGGATTTATTATGTCAGACACCATTGTAAGCTCTTCTGATACATTATTTCACTTAAATGATTAATTTAGAAGAAGTGAAACATCTATTAATAAACTCTGACCTTCTGCTTTCCCTGAACATATATCTTAATAAAATGGAGCTAAGGGAGCTTATACACCCTTGATCCCCCCAAAAGTACATCATTTGGCTGGACAGATTACTCAGAATGAATGCATGTGCAAAAAGGTTAAGTGTTTTTAGATTTCACCTGCAATTGCAACAATTGTACAAACCAGGAGAGCTTTCCCTTAAGCAAGAACATTTCTCTTCTTGTTGCTCATTCACAGACTCGCCTTCCTCTCACTACAAAATATGAAACTTCGTTTGGAGGCAATGACAAATCCTGAGGCCTGCACCACACTCATCTTGCATGCAGTGCTCCCATGGAGGCCACTTAATCCGATTGACGTCAGCCAATGCTCCGTGCACAGAATGTGCCACTCAGAATCTAGGGGAATCGATCATCCCTCAACTTGCATTGCCATGACACCTACAGCCTCCAATTTATTTCAGTCTTGTAGTTTCTTTTCCTTTTATTTCTCTTGCCTCTCCAACTAAAGGAAGTTTATATTTTCTTTCTTCACAAATAGCACTTATTAGAGTCCCAGCTTCATCATGAGAAAATTCAGACTGTCATTTTGCACTGAAAATTTTTTTCTACATAGAGCTGTTATGAAGAGCCATATAAGGCTGCAAAATGTACCACCACAAATCTCAGATTAAACTTTGACACGGAAGGGGTCATTATTAGACATAAATACTTTTTTTCTGAACAGATCTAAGCATGGAATTTTATTAGCACAATTAAAGAAAGGAAGAGGAAGGAGATACACAGAAACATCTACCATATTCTGGGCATACTGCATACCCTATAACATGTAACTTGGCTCTCAACCAGGTATACTCCCCACCCTTCTCCCAGAGGACATTTGGCAATATTTAGAGAAATTAGCTATCATACCTGGTAGAAGGATGGTACTGGCATTTACTGATCACTAAGCATCCTATAATGTGTAGGTCAGTGCCCCCACAACAAGGAATTACACAGTCAAAAATTTCAATAGTACTGATGTCAAGAAACCCTGAAACCAAATCACATAAGGTTGTATGAGATGACTGCTAATATTACCAGTTAATAGATGAGACCACTGGAAGTGATTGCCTATATTCACAAAGTTAGTAAGTGGCACCATTTGAGCATAATCTGGTCTAGATGCAAAATGTAGGGCCCTCCCACTACCTCAGGCTGTGCCAAACAAGTTTTGGTGAACAACGACAACAACAAAATAAAACAGAACTCTGAAGGCTGGTCCTCAGATGCATCTCATATTTTCCCTGTATCTGAGTTCACTCTTTAAAGAATATGAAGGCACCTTTGAAGTCTTAATTATGGACAATTACTTGGCTGATGATGACTCCATGAAGTTTTAGACTGCCCACATAGAAGAAAATTCCCTTAATCTAATAACTATTTATCAAATGTCTACTCTGGCTATATTTAATACTTGGAACCATTATGTGTTGCGAGCCACAGCCGAAGGGGCCCCAGCAAACTTCCAGGTGCCAGCAAACTTCCAGCTGCAGGTTGATGATTGGCTCACAGCGGCCCCAGCAACATCTAGCTGATTGGCTCCTCGGGGTGATGCTCATTGGGCTGTTTCCCTGCCCTTTCAGACCACGGAGCTGCTCATTGGGGGACTTTTTTGGCTCCGCCCACGTGACCCAGCCAATCGGCCTCAAGAGCAGGAGGATTGTGGGAGGTGGGGAGAAGCTTGTGTGGGAGAGAGAGGTTCCAAGTATTAAATATATAACTTTTACTAAAATGTAAAAGTTTGATCAGGGGTAACTACTGCTGCTGTACCATTATTTGACCCATCAGTGAATATATTTGGAGCATTCATGATAGGTGTTTTTCTTGTCATTTTTGGAAAAATTACAGGATGCAATGACCACATGTTTCAGTATATGCGTATATGTAGGTATATATGATTTATTCTCCTACTTTGCCTCACTCACACATGAGTAAATCATTATATTCCATTTTAACTTGATGAGTACAGTAGGGAAAGGTAGGTAATACAATGTGCTAACGTTATGCACCAAGGGCAAGGATACCAGTAGGTGCTGACTTTAATTCTGGAAGATAAATTCATTCATCAGTCATTTATTTGACAAGCGCATGTTGATTAAATTTTTGGTTTAAGCTCAATGCATTCAGCCAGACACATAGCAGAGAAAAGTGTGATCAGTGCTGAGATAGACATGACAGTGAGTGGGATGGGAACACAGAAGCAGAGGCAATTCTTTTTCTTTGAAGATGGTGGAGAAGGCTTCCTAAAAGGGAGAAAAAATATTAAGATGGGAGCTCAGCAGGTGGAATGGTGGTGATGGAGCTGAAGGAGAAAGCAGATTCAGCCTATGAATCTAGTGGTCCAAACCCTTTAAATTTTGTTCTGAGGCTAGTGAGAGTCACACTGTTAGTGTGGATTCATGGAAGTGGTGAGCGTGGAGGGAGAGAGACATGCTATTAATCTGTTGTAGTGACCCAGGTAAGGAGTGATAAAAGCCTGGACTGCAGCAAGAGCAGAGAGAATAGAGAGGAAAGGCCAGGACCAAAATAGAACCAGAGCTAGCATTTTATAGGTCTCCAATATGGAAGCTAAGAGAGAGGGAGGGTTTCTCCTTTGGGAAATGAGAACTCAGAAAAAGCAGCTTACACTTGCACACAGTTAACTTTCAGGTAACCATGTTGAGTAAAACTATCATGGACTAACTAAATGTTAAGAGCACTAATAGTCCCTTCATATATTAATCCCCATGAAAGTCTTGTGATGTAGGTATTATTCCTTTTGCTTTATAGATGAAGGCTCATAGAGGTCAACTCGTTCCATTTCCTATGATAAGTGTCAGAGTTAAAATGTTACTACATTTCTGGTTATCTTCAAGTCTATATTTTCTAACCACGATGCAATACTGCCTCCCTTTGAAAAGCTGATGCTCAGTGGGACCTAAAATAATATTTGAGCTAGAAATACAGTTCTGGAGGTATTGTTCCTATAATTGGAAGCTGAGATCTTGAAATCTTGTATACATATGAACCAGCTCAGGGAGTGACTTAATCAGGAATGAGTGAGAAAGGGTGAGAATTACACACAGAAATCAATAGCTTTCCTCTTTCTTCTCCAATAATGAAACTGCTGAGAAAGAAATCAGGAAAACTATCCCATTTAATATAACCTCAAAAAGTAAAATAAGATACTTGAGAACAAATCTAACCAAGAAGATGAAGGATCTCTACAATGAAAACTATAGAACCGTGAAGAAAAAAATGAAGAATACCTTAGAATGTGGAAAGGCCTTCCATATTCTTTGATAGGCAGAACTAATATTATCAAAATGAACATACTACAAAAGTACTACACAGATTAAAAGCAATCCCGATCAAAATACCAATGACATTTTTCAAAGAAGTAGAAAAAACAGTTCTAAAATTCATTTGCAAAAATAAAAGACCCAGAACATCCAAAGCAATACTGATCAAAAACAGCAATGTAGAAGGCATCACAATACCTGATCTCAAAGTATACTGCAGAGCTATAATTACAAAAACAACATAATGTTTTCATCAAAACAGACATGAAAACCAATATAATATAATAGAAGTCACAGAGACAAACCCACACAGATACAGTCATCTGACACCCAACAGAGGTGCAAAAAACCTATGTTGGAAAAAATACAGCCTTTATAAAATGGTGCTAGGAAAACTGGATATCCATAAGTAGAAGAATGAAACTAGATCCCCATCTTTCACCCTGCACAAAAGTCAATTCAAAGTGGATTAGAGACTTAGGAATTAGACTAGAAACTTGCACCTGCTAGAAAAAAAATACAGGATAAAACTCTAACATACTGGCACAGGGACTGACTTCATTAACAAGACCCTACAACTAAAGAAATAAAACCAAGAATTCATAAGTGGGATGACGTCAAATTAAAAGATTTCTGCAAAGTGAAGAAAACAAAGGATGAAGAGAGAGCTTACAGAATGGAAGATCTTTGCCAGATAATCCTCTGAAAGAAGATTAATATCCAGAATATTAAAAAACCTCCAAAAAACTTAACACCAAATAAACAAATAACCCAATTAATAAATAGACCAATGAAATAAACAACAGATGCTTCTCCAAGGAGAAATACAAATAACCAACTTCTTAAAAAAAGTTCAACATCCCTAATAATTAGGGAAATGTAAATCAAAACTACACTGAGATTTTATCTTGCTCTAGTTAGAATGACAATCATCAAGATTACAAATAGTAATAAATACCAGAGGGAATGTGGGGAGAAAGGAATACTCATCCATAGTTGTTAGGAATGCAAATCAGTAGAAGTACTCTGGAAAGTCATCTGGAGATTCCTCAAAAAACTAGGAGTGGAATCACCAAATGACCCAGCTATCCCACTCCTTGGTATCTAGCAAAAGAATGTTATTCAGCATACTCTAGTGACACAGGTCCTTCAATATATATAGTAGAGCAATTCACAACAGCCAAGTTATAGAATCAGCCCAGGTGTCTGCCAGCAGATGCATGAATAAAGAATGTAGTATATATACACACAGAATTTTACTCGGCCACACAGAAGAACACAACTATGACATTTTCTAGTAAACGAATGGAACTGGAGAACATTATGCTAAGTGAAATAAGTCAGACTCTGAAAGTCAAGGGTTGGATGCTTTCCATCATAAGAGCAAGACAGAACAACATAAAGTGGAGTATACCATGGAAATGGAAGGGAGATCAGTGGAGTAGAGATAAAGGCGGAAGGAAGAAGAATTGGAAAAGGAAAAAAACTGATGAATAAAATTGACAAGTTATGCCATGTACATATGTGAATATACCACAGTGATTTCACCTTCATGTATACCTATAATCACCAATTAAAAACCAATAAGTGAATAGAAGGTAGAACAATAGAGTAAGGATAGGAGAGAGAAGAGGAGGGAAAGAGGATTTACTTTGGATTGAAATGCAACAAATTATGTTCCACGCATGTATGATCGTGTCAAATGAACTCCACCAATGCACTAATAAAAAAATTAAAATTAAAATAACATAAATAACAAAGTCACAGAGAATTTAGAACAGAGTCTCAGGCGCATGTTAATATTTAAAATAAATTATTAAAGGAGATTAAACAAAAACAGTCAAAGGGGTCAGCAGAGAGCCAAGAGGGGCATAGCGTCACAGACACAAACAAAAAATTCAGGAAACATCTTGCTAAAGAGTTAGATATTTTGCTGATTTGCACTTAGAAAACATCATATCACAGAGGCACAGTATCTCTGCTGGGAAAAATCTTAGTCATTGGAGGTAATGTGGTTTCCATTCACTTCTTTTTATGCCCACTGTAAAGAGTCCATTTCAGGACCTGTTGTTTAGGTAAATGATGGGATTAAAGTCATTAACACATCACATCACACACACACACACACACACACACACACAGCACAATGTTCTTTTTTCATTGTCCAGGATACTAGATTGTTACTCTGACAACAAGGAACCTAAAGTTTAGCTGAGAAGGACGCTTGAAACTTCAACAATTTATTAAATGCTAGTGCTACTTTGCAAGTTATTATTTGCATTGTATAGAGGTTGAAATTTAGGCACAAGGAGGTGAAGAACATTTGCTAAGATCTCAGGGCTCTTAAGTAACTGACCTAGAATTTGAATTAGCATTTGTTTGTCAATGTCTCTTCCTCAGTTGACAAATGCTGTTTTTAAATTAACAAAAATCATATAATTTAATGTTAAAAGTAGGTTCCATCTGGTAGACAAAATCACTTGGTTTCCAAAATTTAGAGACCCTAATCACTTCCCTCATTATGGTCCCATGATGCTTAAGTCTGAGTGGGCTGAGGCTCCTTTTCCTGGCTTTAGAGCAGGAATTTTCAATCTGTGCATGACTAGAATTGGGAAAGATAATTCTGTGTTGTGGAGGGATACCTGTGCAATGTAGAGAACTCATACGCAGTTCTGTATGTCTAACCAACACCTGCAAATCAGATTTCATTGCCACATTCTTCATAATATTTGAGAAATGGAAACAACTTCAGTGCCCATTAGTGGATTAATGCATAATGAGATTATGGCACACATAAACAACAGAAGACCAATTAGCCTTTGAAAAGTAGAAAATATTGTCTTTTGTGACAACCTGGATGAATCTGGAGGACATTATTCTGAGCGAAATGAGCTATCATAGAAAGACAAGTGCTACATGATCTCATGGATAGGTAGCATTTTAAAACATTGAATTCATAGAAGCCGAGTACAAAAGTGGCTACCAGAGGCTGGGCTTGGGGGTGGGGTGTGAGGATTTGGGAGATACTGGTCAAAGGATACACAAGTTCAGTTAGGAAGAATGAGTTCAAGAGACCTATTCCACATCATGGTGACTATTGCTAATAAAAATGTACTGGACACTCTGATATTGCTAAGAGGAGTAAATTTTAAATGTTCCTACTACAAAAAAGTAAGCATGAATAATGGATATGTTAATTAATTTGAATAGCCAGTGCAGAATATATACAGATATCAAAATACCAAGATTTAGATTATGATTATGTATATTTTGCCAATTATAAATGAATAAAACAATTAATTCTTTTTAACACAAAAGAATACCTGGCTTCTATCCACTGGGTACAAGTAGAACCAACCAAGAGTTGTGACTAACAAAAATGTTTCCAGCATTTGCCTAATGTTCTAATTTAGGGGACAACATGCTCCCTGGCTGAGAACCACTGGTTCAGATGTATGACATCCTCAATCTAAGCACGGAGAACAGCCTGAGCCCCTGTGCTTACAATCCCCATCCAGTAGACTCTATCTGCCTATTCCCCAGGCCCCCATCTCCACCTTTTCTGTCCCATCCAAACATTCTTTACATCCTACATCCACCCCAGGTGCCAGGCCAAGGATCCACAACCTCTTCACTGACTTGGTAACTGAAACCAGCCCCTGATCTGGAGACCAAGGCAGTGAAAAACAAGCTTCTCTGATTATGTCGCATTGGCTAGAAAGGTCCTCATAAATCACCTGATTGTTTCACGGGCCTTGGAGAGTGCTACTGGGAATGGCAGAGACTGTGACTCATCCTGTTGTACTGCTGTAATATTAAAGAAAATAAATAACGGAACTGAGAAAGCATTAAGTGAGGAAATGAGGCATGGATGCGTGAGGCAGAGTTGATCCTACTGCACTGCTTGTAAGTGGGTATCACCCAATGACTTGGGGGAACAGAACTTAGGAAGGGAACTGCCAAATTATAGTTTTCTGAATGAACTACAGAGTGTACAGTCAGATTGTACTGAATTCCCCAGGCAAGTCTTTTCCCCTGGGCTCTCTTTCTGAACAATAAGGAAGTACATACAAGAGGGACATCACGGTTTGTTCTGTCTTAAGTAATAATGGTAATAATCCTGCCTTATGTGTGTTCAGTGTTTCCTGGTTTACAGAGCACTTTCCCATGTATTAAGTCATCTACTTACAAAGCTACCTGGCAGACGCCCAGGCAGAAGGAAAACAGCATTTCCACAGGTTTGAGACAGAAGAGTGTGATTTTGAGAGCACAGGCTCTAGAATCTGAAGATCTAGGTAAGAACAGCAGCTCAGACCAGCTTTGGAGGACTGATCCTAAAAGTGCCAAACTTCAGTATTCCTTTTGCGAGAGAACAATCTCATTTTTATAAGGTATTTAATGATATCAGACCTACAATTGCCAAGTATAGTACCAATCCTATACTATGCAACAGATTCTATAACAACAATTGTGGAAGGAATTTTTAAATTTTTTTTTTCAGTTGTAGTTGGACACATACCTTTATTTTATTTATTTTTATATGATTCTGAGGATGGAACCCAGGGCCTCCCATGTGCTAGGCGAGAGCTCTACCACTGAGCTACAACCCCAGCCCTCCCCCTGGAAGAAATTTTTTAACTCAGAATGATTTCAAGATTACAAAAGTATAAATAACCTACTTATATTATATATTGATGAAGAGTAAAGACTTATATGCCAAGTAACCAGAGTTTTAATGTCAGCCCTGCTTCTTGTAACTGTGTAACTTGAAATATTTCTTAACCTCCCTATGTCTTAGTTTTCTTATCCATAGAATGGTTCTTTGAGGATTAAACAAGTTAATAAATGAAAATATTTTATAACAGGGTACAGGCCCTCTGCCACCTCATCTATACTTGGATAATTCCTTGATGCAGACACTGATGTTTACTTTTGCATTATATTTTCCACAACTAATGTGATTTCTCAAAGTTGACTTTAGATATGGCATAATTCAAAGTAAACAGTGGATGCTATTATAAATCCCTATATTCAGTTGCTTAACACATTCCAATGAAAGTTCTTAGTGGGCGTGTTGGGATTTACTCTGCAAATATCCAGAGAACAAAGCTCAACTATGCTAGGTATCTACCTTCTTTAGGTTTTTAGAGTCTTCTATTTTGTGGAAGATGAAGAAAGCACGGGGATTGGCTATGGGGATTTCCAAAGGTCAATCCTGGAAGTTGAATTTTTGCTGTCATTTAATTGTCCAGGACTCAATTATATGGCACATCTCACTCAAAGCTTAAGAACTATAGTCAAGTGTCCAAGAAAAGGAGACTTCATATATTAGAGAGTGCTAGAAATCTCTTTTGCAAGACTTGAGGTCAAGGTGCTTTTTAAAGTGCTGCTCTACAATAAAGGCTGGGGTGCCATGCAACTCTGACCTGTGTGGTCTCTGCTTAGTTGTTCTCCCATGGCCCTGTGAGCTATGCTTTGTATTCTCTGCATCAGGATTGATCTTATTTCTGATTAGGATACAAATAGAAAATAACCTTCCCTATGAATGGAAGTATAGGTTTCTTGATATATTCTATGTGTTTAATGATCAGCTGAGGGCATGATCCATGATGTAGAAATCCAGTGCCTTGTAAAAGACAGTTCCTTTGCTTTCAAGACTAAAATTAGAGCAATAGTTTCTCTATTGTCATAGGCACAAGGTCAAGGTGTATCTGCAGGAAACTGCAGGCAAATAGAGATGAGTTGAAAGACAGAAAAGTAAGATCAGGGCCTGTCTAGCTAGCCGCAATTTCGAACTAGAAAAAAGTATACTGACCCAGTAGAAAGTTTATAAAAATTGAGAATCAGACATCTGAAATATAGTGAAGCCAAGAGAGGGAAAAAAGTGTGTGTGTGTGTGTCAGAAGAGACCCCCAAAAGATACCCTTAGACCAAAAGAATATAGAGTCAGTATAAAGGAGGGGTTTAAGAATACTGGTTTTGTGATTTGGGGGCCTGCATTCAAATCCAGGATTCAACTCTACCAACTATGTAACTAAGCAAGTTCTTAACATTTCTGAACATCAGCTTTTCCATCAGTAAATTGGAGAAAATAACAAGTGCTGGGAGCCATTAGCCAAGTAGGTATGACAATTTCCTTGCCAGCGTACCCCATGTTGCTGACATGTTGCAGTGACATTGAATGTACGTGACCTTGCTCAAGGACCAAGGCAGATTAGGGTGTTCCCGGTTTTAAGATAATCGTGTTTAGGGCGTTCCCAGTTTAGGTTCCAGGTTTAAGGTTTAAGATTATTCCTGCTGGGAATAGGGCGTATCCTGCTGCCTGAGTTCCCCTTGAGTTCTCACAGGATTCAGACAGTATATTTTTGGAGATAGAAGCCCAGTGGAGGTGGATTTGGGCAGAGAACGTGGATTTGGGCAGAGAACGTGGATTTCCCCAGAACGTGATTGTAGACGGCTGGTGTGAGTTCGGGAATAAAGAGTTGCTGTTTGAATCTACAAGCTGTGTGGTGGCTCGTGATTGTGTGCCCAGCCAGATTGCGGCATTTGTGCCCAGCCAGACTGCGGCAAACAAGTATTATTTTTCTCCCTAAATTGCTGTGAGATATACCTGAATTAATATAACTAAATTGTATCTAAATGTGGGGTTTCCAGTTCTGGTTGAAGATTCCACGTTTGCATCTTCAACTCTCTTCATGACTTGATTTTTCCTTTGTTATTACACATATTCCTAAGTGGTTCAAATTGAGTAGTTTTGGGGTAGCTTTCTGTACTTGTATTTTTATGAAGGATCAAAGATGATTTTAATTGCTGCAGCCCCATTTTCCCAAATGAAAGTCACCACACTATTACATTGGAGGTCATCACATTATTCTGAAAAAAGGGCCAGGCAGCAACTACCTTAGTACCAAATTTACACATGCATCAGAATCATTCAGAAGGTTTGTTAAAAACCCAGAGGGTTGGTGGCCACACCTAGAGTTTCTAATTCAGTAGGTCTCTAATGTTATGGTTTCTAAGGGATTCCCAAGTGATTTTGCCTAGAGGCTACACTTTCAGGATAATTGGTCTAGAGAAAAACCAAAGCTACTTGAATCTGAAGATCTGGGTAAGAACAATTCATATTGTCCCATTTATATATCATTTCCCATTTTTAAGGTTTGGACAATTATTTGGTGGTTGTTCATCTGAGTTTGTATACTTTAAGAAATACCTGAGTTAAAGATATTTCCATTACTTTAGCAGTTGTTTTATAGTCAGTAAATGATACTAGTTAAAGTTATAGTCACTGGAGCAAGATCAGGGCAGATAACAGATTCAGGCAATCTCCCTCAGGTGTCCAACCTTGGGTAAGTACTTAACTTCTCAATATTTCAGTTGTCTCATATGTAAAGTGAAGATGATCATGCCTCTATCAGAGGACTATTGCCACAAAAAACAGGTAAGCCCCTAAAATAGTGCCTAGCCCACAGTAAACATTCAATAATTGTCAGTTATTATTACATCCAAATGTAAGTTATGACCGTAAAGATGTTTTGGCAGGAACACGGAGCTGAGTTGAAGGCCCACATCAAGGGAATTCAAGTATGTATGTCAGTAGGGCCAAGATCTTTTGCCTCAGTAATTTCTGATCCACTTTTAGATAGAATTTAGCTAATCCAGGCCCATAGTTATACACTTGACCATGAATATTGTAGCTTGAAAGAAGTATTTTTAAGTAAATATTACCAAATTCCCAAGAGGCCACTAAATATAAAATAAAGTATCCATCAGTTAACTAATATAACTATTGGAAGGTGTTAGATCTGTTGAATTTATTTATTCACCATAATCATTGAGGACTTAGTGGCAGGGTAGTGTGTGAAACACTAGTGAAAACAGAGCATCCAAAGAGACAGGTGCAATCTTTGCACTCAGTGAAGAAAACAAGCAAATAATCACTCAAACCAGTGACTCCTTACAACTGTCCTAAGTAGAAAGAACCGCCAAGTGTTATGAAGAGACATCACTGATGGAATTATTATGACCTAGAGAGGTGAAGGGCACAGGGAGAACTTTCTTAGGGAGGACATCTCTGTCTAATCTGAGATTTACCAGCTGTTTTGTATTTCAGAGACATTAACTCAAATAATGATTTGTGGTTCTGGAAGTCTGACAAAAGTCTAAAGGGATTATTTAACTTTTCTTTATTTTCACAGTGATTATAGATCCTGCGTATAGATCCTGTTTATTAAAAGTGTTATCAAGTCATTTATGTATAAATCGAAGAAAAGAGGTGCAAGAAAGAGCTTCTATGGGCAGACATATATTTTTATAAATTCCATTGGAAATTATCTTACCCACTAAGAGACTATTTATAGCAACCCTGACTCTTGGGATACCATTGATAATGAGTTTCGAGCACATATCCGTTCTACAGATCTTTTTGAACTACACATTTTATCCAATTATTAATACCTAACCATGTTCTTGGAAAAAACTAAGGAAATTCTCATATATGCCACAAATGTAGGTATGGATTTTGTTTTAGTCAGATTCTTTGTTGTTGTGACCAAAAGAACGGACAAAAGCAATGTAGAGGAGGAAATGTTTATTTGGGATTCAAGGTTTCAAAGTTCTCAGTCCATAGATGACCAACTCCATTGCTCTGGGCCCAAACTAAGGCAGCATATCATGGTGGAAAGTAGCTCAGAACATTGTGGTCAGGAAGCAGAGAGAACTTCAAAGGAGAAAATTTAAACCTCCAAGGCAGGTGCCTAGTGACCTATCTCCTCCAGCCACACCTTACCTGCCCACAGTTACTGCCAATTAATTCTTCAAGTGGATTAATGCTCTGGTTAGCTTGAGGCTCTCATAACCCAGTCATTTCAGCTCTCAACTTTCTTGCATTACGTCACACACAAGCTTTGGGGCAACACCTCATATCTAAACGATAATAGTTTCCTTGACATATTTTCTTACAATACAGTAAAACGAACAGAAATAATCAGTAGAGCAATAGCTGAGCCTCAAGTTTGCCTCCTTTACTTCTATAGTATTAACCTGAAAAACTTAGTAAGTATGTGTAATACAAAGTACAATAACACCTCAAAGATGTTCAAATCCTAGTCTCAATAACCGGTGAATGTGTTATGGCACATGGCAAGAGAGGGGAGTAAAGTGACCTATGAACTTAAACTTGCTGATGAACTAACTCTAGGCCTGGGAGATTATCCTGCATTGGCTGAGTAGGCCCATTCAGGAAGAGAGGTTGATGAGTCCAGGTCAGAGTGCTCTATTGTACAAAAGACTCAAGCACTATCACTGGCTTGAAGATGGAAGAAGAACCTGAGCCTCTGGCAATAGAAAAGGGAAGAAAAGAGATTCTCCCCTAAAGCCTCCACTAAGGAAAGGAGCCCTGGTGACATGATTTTATCCCAGGGAGGCCCATGAATTTGTAGTAATTATATTTCAATAGGAAACTGATAAAATCTGCTTTTATTATCAGGTATATATTTAAATAAATTAAGTACTCTAAGTTTTGAGGAGATAAGTATTTCCTTTATAAAAACTATATATCCTTTAAGGAATAATCTAATTAGCATTTTGAATTCTTGATAATAAATACTTCTACTAAACTGAGGCCACCAGGTTGCCTCTTTCCTCTAGACCCACCAAACAAATATTTATGTAGAGAGAAGAACAGAAGAATATCTCATTTTCCTGTCTCACACTATGGGACACTATGTAAATATGTTAAATATATGGGTTTATTTATTGAAATATTCTTGGACAACTCATTATACCTATATGAAACAGATAACCTTAAATCATTAAGTTACCACATTTAAAATAAAATCTTTGGTACCAAACCAGCTCTGCTTATTTCCTAATTTTCTCCAATTTACTTAATATATAAACTCAAGAATGATACTGATGCCTCTTTTCCCTTTTGCCTCATTTTTTTGTTTTGTTTTGTTTTAATTTGAACTGGGGATTGAACTCAGGGGTACTTAATCAATGAGTACCATCTCTAGCCAATTTTATTTTATTTTATCTTATCTATCTTATTTCATGAGACAGGGTCTCAATAAGTTGCTTAGGGCCTAAGTTGTTAAGGCTGGCCTTGAACCTGTGATCCTCCTGGCTCAACCTCCTGAGCCACTGGGATTACAGGAGTTGCACCACAGCACCCAGCTCATTTCTTTCTTTCTGTATTTTTTTTTTTTTTTGGTAGCAGGGATTGAATGGCCTGGGGGCTTAACCACTGAACCACATTCCCACCCCTTTTTTTATATTTTATTTAGAGACAGGGTATCTCTGAGTTGCTCAGGGCCTCCATAAGTTGAGGCTGGCTTTGAACTCATGATCTTCCCGCCTCATCCTCCCTAGCTGCTGGGATTATAGGCATGCACTACTGAGCCTGCCTCATCTAATTTTTTAACAAATTAAAAAAAAAATCTTTCAAGGACCAACTATGTGCCTTGGCAAGAGATGAAATTATAAATAAGTCCATAAGTTTCTCTTTAAAACGAACCAGGAACTGACCATTGCTCACTGCCTCTACCTCCACAGCATCATGTCTATCACATCACCATCTCTAATGAAAAATTAAAGGAGACTCCTAACTTGTCTCCTGATTCTATTCTCAGTCCCAATAATTTATTCTACATATAACGGCTAGAATGACTGGAGAAAAAGTTAGATCATATCACATAATTCTTTTGCTTGTAGCATTTCAATGGCTTACTGTCATAATCAAATAAAAAACATTCTCAGCACTAGGATTGTATCCCTACCTAATCAGCCTGTCCCCTCTTATTTCTGACCTAATCCTCTACTGCTGTCTCCCTGGATCTTTCCACTCCACTCACATTGGAATCCTTATTCCTTGAATATAATCAGCATTGTCTCACGTGGGGAACTTTGCCCTTGCTGTTTTCTCATTCAAAGACACTTTCATCAGGTTTTTCACATGGTGCATTCACATCACTCAGATTTCAGTTCACTGCAGGATCTCCAGCTCAAAAGTCTTCTCATTTTATCAAATATTCGGACAAACTTAAAGCACTTTGGTTCACGGCACAAAATGAACACAGTAGTTTGAAATTGTTTATTTTGACACTCTTCTTAGAGCACCTAGGTTCGCACATTCTATTGTAAGCTAACTCATTCTAGAACTTTCTTTGAAGTTGGACATCAGGCTTTTCCATTATACATTTCGCTTGCCTTTGGTCACCTGAGAATAGGCTGTCTGTAGTCACTGGCAGTTCTTCAATTCATCAGAATTTCTCCAAAATTAAGCATCACTGATACTGAGATCATGACGGTAAGTTTATTCTTCACATTATAGTGGGATATATCTGAGAATTTACACTTGAACAGGTACATTATTTTCTTAATGTATTCTCATTTATAACAAATTATATTGAGATAATTTTAAAAATAAGGGTATTTGAATGGAAACAGAATTCTGTGCTGTCTAGAAACAATGAAAGATGACATTAAGTTCTTTAGAATTTTTAGGTCTACTTCTTTGGCATGGTCTGCCTTATCTTGCCAGGAGACTGCCTTGGTTCCTGGGTAATGTGATCACCATAACTGGAGAAGTCTTGCTTTTGTTGCATTTGTGGCTAAGTGCTATTTTGTGGAATCCTGTACCCCATTTTATTTCAGAACATTTTATATTTCTAAACTGTGATTACTATGTCATTGAAGTTACATTCTTTATCTTCTTGAAATGTACTATAAAGAATATATGTAAACTTGGTCTTTATCTGTTAACAAGAAATTAAATCAATCAGGATCACTCCAAGTGATTTTGGGCTGACTAAATAAAGACACAGACACAGAAAGTACCTTTTGGGGGGTTCAGTGACTACTCATCAGCCACAGCTCCCACAAGGTGGGCAAGACAGGCAAGAAAGAGAGGGAGCACACCTTTAACCTGGGTTTTATTAATGGGGGGAGCTAATCCATGGAACAGTCTATCCAAAAAAGGGCAGAAGGTTGGGATTACAACAAACAGGTGGGTGTGATTCAACTCCATCGTGTGACACCCACTTCCAGAGCTGTACCTTTCTTATCTGAGTGGAGGTAAAGTCCAGTTGTGTTGCAGAGTGCGAGACCAATCCAGTACCTCTTTACTCAGGACTTAAAGGTGTGTACAGAGCTCCTGTCCAGGGCAGTTCCCAACAATAATGCATCATAGTGGAAAAATAAACTTACTCCTTCCAATTGAACCTGACATGCCTTGTTGTCTACATCTGTGATACAGACATGCAATGATGTAACCTCTTCTCAGTTCAGGTATTCTGTATTAATCTATGGCTTTATTATAACACACCACTGCTACTGCTGGAACACTTCCCATACCATAAAGGCTGTCAGGTGTTTCTTTATGATAACTGTTTCACCCTTTACTTCATAGTTAGCAAATTATTTGTTTACACGTTCAACAAGTATTTACTAGTACCTAAATCAGGGACTAGCTGAAGCATGGAAATACAAAGACTTACATTGATTAAAGAATTAATAATAGTATTGATAGAATCAGAAGCAAAAACTATCATGACAAGAGCAATAGGCTATCCTATGAAATGCTTGAATGGGAGTGTGTGGTCCACTGTAACTAAATTGTAGTCACAGATTTTATTTCTGTAGAAAGATACCCTAACTCTTTTCAGCAGAAAGTAATGTGTTTCCCCTTCTATCCAGGGATAGGAAACCAGCATTCATATTTTTGATGACAGTACTTATTTATAGCCATTACCTCATTTGATCCTTCTAACAACTAAATAATTTAGATGTTATAATTATTTCTACTTTATACAGATAAGGGCAGCAAGGCCAAGAGAAACTTGAGTGTTTTGCTCTCACATGATGCTAAGCACCATAATATAGTCTCTTATAATAAAGTTGAAGCTAAATAGAATTGCCTTTCCATAGCAATCTCTGAACATTAGACCATCTGCACCAAACAATGTAACTATCACTGTACTAACCAGATCATAACTTACAAAAGCCTGAGTTTTTATTAGTTTTTTTCAATTAAAAATATAAAACTGCAAGTTTTGGCTTTTAGATTCCATGAATTGGTTCATGCTACCATAATTGCAATACCACCTCTGCTCCCTTGTTTAATTTTAGACTTTCCTTCCTTAAAATCAAAGCATGGAATGGTGTTTGTTCTCAGGTATCTTACTTTGAGAAAAAGAGTAAGGGCCTAGGAGGTGTGAAGCCAGAAGGGAAGGACAGACTATTCAAAGAATAAGTTGGAAGGTGGTCCTATTGTGGGTAACTGGGGCACAATCCTGCTAGGTTGAATTCACATAAGATGCATTTCATAATTGCCTATCCAAGGATAATAAAACAAGGGAATTAATCCCCTGGATTCTATTTCCTACAGGTCAATGGTTGATGTGTCATTATTTATATTTGTTTATAAATGCATCAAAATAGCTGAGTGGAATCCTGGAAACAAAGATAGAGGGGAACAGAGTACAAGGTGTGAGGTAATTTAAGGTTACAGTGTACACATCTGGACTCCAGAGCAAGGGCCCGGATAAAATGGAAGGCTGAGAGAACACAGGAATGAAATTTCTAACCCATCCTCCATGAGCCACTTTCTTTTTTTAATGGTCTCTTAAAAGTGTGACTGTTGAAGAACAGGTCACAGGGTGAAGGCTGGTGAGACTGAATTGATGGGCCATGACTCTATGCATGTTTTCCTTGTGTCTGTGGTGTCTGTGATTCCTCACAGATGAGGATGCAGAGGGTTGCAATTAACACTTAAGATTCCATATAGGCTTTCTGTCTCAATCAGAAAATTCTCATTGCATAATTTTTTTTTTCTATTAATATCATCAAAAATAAGTTGCTATTGGAGATCTAGTCGAAGAAATCTAAGTATTCGCTAGGATGCACTGTCTTCCGTTTCTTAATTCTTTCATCCATTATTGCCATTCAGTCAACAATTGATCTTATCAACTGCATTCATCTCATCAACA
Source organism: Marmota monax (assembly GCF_021218885.2). Lineage (NCBI taxonomy): Eukaryota > Metazoa > Chordata > Mammalia > Rodentia > Sciuridae > Marmota > Marmota monax. The sequence goes on from NW_026694339.1 coordinate 3,438,655, forward strand.
CTTCATTAATTTTTCACTTCCTTCTTTTCAACTGCTAATTATTAACTGATTATATCGTCTTTATTGTACTTATGATCCAGCCACTTTTGAACCTGTATTTTGTTTGCTTTTCTGTTTTATATGAATATTTTTGGTTATGATTCCCCCTTTTCTAGTTGCATTAGATATCTGCTGTTTTAGAGGCCAAAAACTCTTTCTCTATTTTCCTAGTAACCACATATCCATTACTTTAGTAAAATAGTTCTTCATCTCTCTATTCATTGATTATAATCATGTAATCCCACTTTCATGATCAAAGGGAAGATGAATCACCTGTATTGCACTGAGAACAGCATCTTGTCTCCAAGACAAAATATTGATGCCAGCAATAGTCAAACGTCTAATTAAGACCAACTGGTTCTTCCCTGTCCAACTGTCCACATTCAAATTGCAAAGGTCATGATTTCACGTTCATGGTAACAAGATACCTGAGAAATATAGTTAGCATGTACAGAAAAGTAAAGCAGAGAAAGAGTAAGAGAGATGGAGTGGTATTTGGTTCTACTAGGGAGAATTATTAGTTCTCCAAATCAAACCATAAGAAGGGTGAAAGTGCAACCGACAAATCCCATTTTTTCATTAAATTACTTTAGTTGAACTTGTACTCAAAGATTTACGAGTGCTTTCTGAAACATATAGATCATCCAAGTAATGTGTCAAATCCTTAGTGGTGATACTATCGTAGTAGTCACCATTCAGAATCTTTATACTCTAGCATTTACTGAGGAATAAGAAGTTATTTAGGGACATATTAAATGTTGAAAAATTAGAAAACACTTTGATGTCTCATACTTAGACTCATCTGTGCACATAGAAGAGAGAATTGCGTCTCTGCAGAATGTGTTTTCTAATTCCCCAGGAACTATCTCCATTTCTTACCAAAAACCCATTTTTGCAAAAGAAAGGGCTTCCATTCCTATTCTGGTCTAAAATCAACTGTTTTAATATCATTTTACCCTTCCATGGGAAGCAGTCATATTCTCCTTTTCTGGCATTATAAGCTTTATCTTAATCTTACTGGTAGAAGCGATTCAGGGGGAAAAATACTGAGAAGAGGCCATTTAGCAGAAAATCCATCAAATGTATCATCTCACTACATTTGGGAAAAATAATATGTGAATATAACCCTGACTAATGTCAAGTACCATATGATTATTTCAAAAAATAATAAAAATAACAAATAATACACACTTCTGGGTAAAAAGAAAAGAAATATGCAGAAATAACAGAATGGAAGGATACTTCCTTGACATGATAAAGATCTTTTACACTAACTGCCAACTTCATACTTAATAGTGAAATACTATAGCCATTCCCATTAAAATCAGGAACAAGACAAAGACATCATTATTTTTTAACATTGTCTGGAAGTTCTTTCCAAAGCAATAAAGCATGATATTGTCTGACATTGGTATCAGACAAAATTAGCAGCATTTGCAAGTGGTAGAAATGTATATAAAGAAATGTAAGAAGACTGAAGAGTATTTGGTTAGATTGGATTTACATTCAGAATAGTGATTGTATTCCAGATTAATGAAAAAAAAGATATTTTACTATATTGCAAATATAGTACCAGAAATATGTTAAAAAACAGTTAAATTGATACTCTAAAGCCCAAATCATCCACTCTGAAAACACATAAAACAACCTATCCTTTATGCAGATATGTAAACCAAACCCTGCCTAGAAATATTACTATGTGAAACAATATGAAGAAAGCTGTAAAATCTTTGTATTATCCATAATGTGCTAGGTTATGTTGTCATAACAAATAAGCCCCCCAACCACCACCAAAGTAACTTTAGTTTATTTCTTACTCTTGTCACATGTCCTTGGTTAACTGGAAAGAAATTCTGCTCCATATGGTGCTCATTTAGGGACCAGGTATTGGAATGCCTGCATCTGTGACAAGGGAAAAGTGAAATGGAAAACTGTTCAAAAGAGTCCTATACCACTTCTGCTCACATTTTGTTGACCAAAGCAAGGCACACACCATGCCAAATTTCAAAGGGGGTAAAGTAGTTCAATAGGAACCACAATCTTAACTGAAAAATCCAGTAGCTATAGTAGCTGCTGGGCATAGTGGAACATTTTTATAACCCCAGTGAGGAGGTAGAAGCAGGAGGATTCCAAGTTGGAGGACAGCCTTGGCAATGTAGAGACCATGTCTAAAAAAAAAAGTTAAAAAGACTTGAGATGATGTGGCTCAGTGATAAAGCACCCCTGTGTTCGAACCCAAGTTTGATGATGATGATGATGATAATAATAATAATAATAATAATAATAATAAATAATACATGAATTGCTTGCAATATTGGAACTACAGACTAAGGAATCAAGACTCCAGAAATAGTGCCTGGGTTCAAATTCTGGCTCTGACAATTATTGCCAAGTATCATTGAGTTAGTTATTTTACCTTGCTATGATTGGTTCTCCTAATCTAAAAATACTAGAAAACATAATGACATGTTCTTTAATGAATTAAAGTTTTATGAATTTATGAAAAATATTTGTTGAACCACTATTTTGTTCCAGAATATACCATTCTAGATGCTTGCATATCTCAGTGAACAAAATGGACAAATATCTCTGCCTTTGAGGAACATATTCTCAAGAGGGAAAAAGAAAATAAAGTTTTCCATGGGAAAACTAAATAAGTAAACTGAACAGAATTCTAGGATAATATTTTTAGATCATTATAAAGATTTTGACTGTTTAGATGAGGATCCTCAGGAGTTTTTCCCATAGGACTATTGATTCATTTACTTGTTATATTATGTGCATGTACAATTATGGCATAATGTATCCCACTATTATGTGTAGTTATAATGCAACAAAATATAAGAAAGAAAAACTTATTTACCTCTCTGTATTCTGTTGCAAAAAGACCCTAGTGAAGCAAGGGACAGAGAAAGGAGACTCCCAAAAAGGTCTCTTTAGCAATAAATATGAGAAATGATTGGACCAATATGGTAGTAGTAGAAATGCTACTACCCAGCACTAAATATATCCAGATATGTTCTTGATATATTTTGAAAGTAGAGTTATTGATTAATTACATATAGAGGATGAGAGAAGGAGAAGAGTCAATTAGGACTGCCAGATTTTAAACTAAGCCATTAAGTGAAATGGGGAAGGCAACAGAAGAGCCTAGTTTTGGACATGTCAAGCTGAGAATGCTTCTCAGCCATCCAAGAAAAGTTGAATAGGAAGATGATACATTTAATAGAGTTCAGCTGGACACTCAGAACTGGAAAAGCAAGTGTGGATATTTTTTCAAAAGAATGTACTTAATGCCTTGGAACAAATCAGGTTGTTAAGGAAGTGAGTATATTGTGTTTTATATGATTAGTAAGCAGGAATGGCTTCAAATAATGATTTATTGTAAATACCCAGTAAATATTGATTGTTGTTATTATTTTGCTCCTTGAAAAGAAAAAAAAAATCTTTCAAATTTTTTTGTTCTTACTAATTTAACTTATAGTCCTGGTGCCATCAATGTAATTTTTTTGTTGTTGAAGAAAGAAATTAATAAAGCAATTCTTTATTATTATTATTATTATTATTATTATTATTATTATTATTATTATTATTATTATTATTTTGGTGGTCCTGAGGATTGAACTTGAAAGTTCTTAACCATACAGCCATACCTCCAGCCCTAGTTATAATTTTTATTTTGAGACAGGGTCTCACTAAGTTGCCTCACTAAGTTGCTGATGGGGGTTTTGTACTTGCAATCCTCCTGCCTTAGCCTCCGTAGCCCCTGAGATTATATGCATACTCCACCGCTCCTGGTTTAATAATACAATTCTAAAGGTTTTCTGGGGGAAAAAAAGCAACAGTTTTTTTTTTGACATTTCAGCATAATGTATCTGAAAATGACAGACATGTGCTCACCTGATATTAAAAAAGTTGGACAATTTCAGCAAGTGTGGGTCTGAATTAAGTGCCAAAATAAAATAAAAGGAACACAGTACACAGTGCTCAAAGATATCATATATTTATGTTTACATCTATAAATAAAATTGATGTGTTAAAAATATATTTCATACTAAAGCAGGAGGGGATGATTTTTTCACTCAACTAGTTGGGAAATTTGCCTATCCTAAATTGTTAAAATGTAAGATTCTTATCTCAGATTACATAGCAAAATAAATTTCAAATTATTAAAAGCACTTAAAAAGAAAAATAAAGTACAAAAAGGTAGGAATTTTAAATGAATATTATTCTATCTACTTTTTTATCTAGAGAAGTACAGTCTGAGTATATATATATATATATATATATATATATATATATATATATATACAATGAACAAATAACAAAATATTGAGACATTTAACAATATAAAGTGAGAGGGAAGATGAGAGGGGAGGGGAGGGGGGATAGTAGGGGATAGGAAAGGCAGCAAAATACAACAGTCACTAATATGGCATTATGTAAAAATTGTGATTGTGTAACTGATGTGATTCTGCAATTTCTATTTGGGGTAAAAATGGGAATTCATAACTCATTTGAATCAAATGTATGAAAGATGATATGTCATGAGCTTTGTAATGTTTTGAACAACCAATAAAAAAAAAAAAACTTTAAAGTTACTGGATAGCTTAAACATCATCACAAAAAGCAAATGGAAAACTTGAAAATGTTTTGAGAGAATATGACCAAGGGATGAACTCAACTACTATGTATAACCATAAAACTCTAATAAAACATAATAATCTTAATAAAATTTTTAAAATATATGACTATAAGTAAACTATTTTAATATAACAAGACTTACTGGAAATAATCATGAAAAAAGAAATCTAATAATCAGTGTAGCAGAAAATGAGGAAAATACATGATCAAATAATTAATGGAATTAGAAACAGATATACCTCCTCTAAGATAAAATACTAAAACTTCCTAAGAAGTTTGAATTTCAAGAATAGTCAAAATTTTTGAAAATAGTGTATGTTTGTAAAATTACAGTGAGCAAATATTATCATGTATTCTTGGAAGATACATTCATATAATCTCTTCTGAAAGTAATTTGGCAAAACAAATCCAAAGATCTAAAAGATGCATAAACATTAACCAACTAATTATACTTGTTGGAATTTATTCTAAGAATGGATCAAAATGTAAATAGTTTTACATTGAAGGGCTTGTTTCTGTGGTATTTTTTAAAACAATGCACAATGAAAAGCCACGTAAACTTCAACAATAGGAAATTGTCTACCTAACTAATGATCAATAAAAATAACATATAGCCATTGAAAATTATATTTTGTATCACTTGAATACAAACATAAAATATTCTTTTAACGTGCAAAAAACCAGTGTTCAAAACTTTAAAAATAATTATCTATAGCTATATATGAATATAAAATTTATCTTTAGATCTTCATATTCATTTATACATAACAACAAAATGTTATTTCTGTCTGTTGCTGCAATTGAGTTTTTCTCTGTTTATTATATATTTTAAACTTTCCCATATTGCATATGCCTTAATATCATGATAAAGTATGCATAATATACAATGAAAATATATACATCGATCTACTTAAAATGTGTATTTGTATATGAGCGTTCTTACGATGTATCAAACATATGAATATGAAAAATAATAGAGAAAAGTAATTTATAATTTGCTAAAAATTTTAATGCCGGGAGAATATTTTTTCAGTAGTTACTAAACATTTTGTTGCCATTCTCCACAGTGTTGTTCCAAATGTCATGTTGTTAATTCACATACACTTTCAACCCTGTTGATTCCCATTTTACTCTACATTGGTGGCACGGCATTCCACATCATTGATAAATTCAAGATTGTGTGAACCAGTATTACCCCATAAATATACCAGTTAATGTCACTCATTCACACATGTATGCTCTTTCCTCTTTATTTCAGATATCCAAAAATACATACAATACTCTCAAGGTATCCTATAGTATTAGTTGTTAAATCTATTTTCCCCTACTTCCTTACTTCCTTTTTCCCCTGTGAAGTCCTACTCATGTATTAAGACCCAGCTAAAGTAACAACTTTCTTTGAATTCTTCCTTGAGACCCACATACAACATTTTTCTATGATGTTATCACTCGAAAAATTTGCTCTATTTAAATATTTGAATTATTTGTTTATTATTATATGTTTACCTACCCAAAAGTACTGTGAGTCTTAAATAAAAATACCACATCCAATTAATCTTTGAATTCTCAGAAGACACTTTCGTATCTACCTTCTGTATGTAGGTGCTTAGTAATTATATATTAGAGGTAGCAGAATGTACTGGATTAAAAACTTGACCTCTGACATCTGACTAGATTCTATGACTCACATCTCAGAACTTGTTTTGCTATTTTATCATGGTGCTTAAATTAGAAAATAATTCCTAAGTCTCCATACTTGAATTTTCAATAAAGTGCTCATATGTCTTTCTTATACCCACTTCAGTGGTTATTTATTTTTATGGAAAAAAATGCTAGATGAAATTGGTAACAACCAGTAGTGAATTCCAAAAGTCAATAATATTAAAACAATTCATCCTTGATCGTAGTTTAATAGTGCTTTTTTTATGTTGAATTTCTGAGTTGTTCATCCTTTTCAAAGGTCAGAACGTTCATACCAATAGCAATGACAAGAACATAATGGAAGAATTTAATAAATGTGTTCTTTTGAATTTATTTGGCAATATGAATTAAAACTGGCCACATGTCTTGACAAATCATCTTAAATAATATAATTCAATGCCAGAGCAAGTGTACCTTCAAAAGAAATTTCTACTTAATTGCCTTAAAACTTTGAAGAAACTCTATTCAAGAAATCCAGTGTGCAAATTTATGATGAGGTAAATATTTGATTTACTTTCAAAAGTCATGAAAAAATCATTATCTGTTGTGCCATTCTTACTAAGTTCACAAGTGATAAGACTAGTTTTGTTTGTGTTTATGTGTGTAGACATTACACAAAAAGTAACATCACAAATTCAGAGTTGAACAGGGGAGCAGGGGGAGGAGAGTGTCTAGAATGTGCCCTTTTCTCAAAAATTTCCCCCATTTGGTTAAGCAGGAAATCCCTACATTATATTAAAAGAGTTAATCACTTTTCTTTCTTTTCTCTAGGTATATCTGTAATAGTATAAATCAAAGGTATGAAATTGTAATTACAGAGATAGAAAGAATCTTTGTCCTCTGCATTGCTATAACAAAATACTTGAGACTGACATTTATAAAGAAAAGAGATTTCTAATAGTTTTGGAAGCTATGAAGCAAGATGTCAACAGGTGGTAAGAGCCTCCTTGCTGGACAGTGATATGACAGAGAGCATTCATGGTAACACCAAGGGAGCAGGCATGAAAGAGAGCTTGAAGGACCTAGTTCACTATTATAAAAACCTGCCCTTGCCATAACTGCACTAATCCACTCAAGGGCACTCCACCCTCATGACTCACAACAGCATTTCCTTAAATATTCTTTGAGAATTTCCTGTGAAAAAGAGTTGTACATCCAGAAGAACTGACTAAATGCAATGTAAATTATGGCCACCTCAATAATCCCAAAAGATTATCATATTAAAGACTCCTAGAAACTTTTGAATTGACAAATCAACTTAACTTTTATTTAACCCAGAAATTTTAATTTGATTTGCTCAGAAATGCACTGTTATTTGTTAACCATTTCTATTAGATATCACTAACTTAAATAACTAAGTTTTGTATTTTATTTTAAAATTAAACCTATTTCTAAATATATTTTATAAGGATTACATTTATAAGGATTAAATTTAAATCCTGATAGTTATTTAGTCAGGCTTTGCAGTCTTTTTTACTGGCTGAGTTAATTAAAGCTAGATTAGTGAAGTTGGCTAAATTAATTATCATTAAGTTTGATAGGAAAATGACCCTCTTGTGACAGGTAGGGTTTACAAGGCTACCAACTATCATTTTATCTAACAAACAGTGTAAGAACTATAGTTCCCCATGATAAACATAGCGTATGTGTTATGGAATCAATAGTTGTATCCCTTAAAATTCATATATTGAAGTCAAAATCCCCAATGTGCTGGTTTGGGAAGGAAATTAGACCTTGAAGATGAAGCTGTCAGAAATATAAGACTTAACTAGCTGTCACATGGGAGACACATGACACATGCTATAATGATATATAAAAATAGGATATTGGGCTGTGGATATAGCTCAGACGGTAGACTGCTTGTCTTGTATGCACAAGGCCCTGGGTTTAATCCCTAGCACACACACACACAAAAAAAAACCCTTAAAAATTGTGTATTTAATATTTATGAAATATTTATGAAGAATGTATAATGTGTTAAATGTATCACATGGACTATTTCATTCATCTCCCACAGCTTGTTAGGTAACCTTTTAAAGGTTCCACAGTGAGTCTTGTCCTTCTAATATGGTAAGCTATCTAATATGTGGCATGTTTTCACTATACCACCATAGACAGAGGGAAGGAATGAGGGTTTCTGGTTTTAGCAATACAACCAAAGATGGCACAAAGTTCATTTGAATTTTGAGGCTGATTTTTGAATTGCTGCTGCTAAGAGGAGTCATTCTACTTAATATGTAGCCCTCTTACTCAAATTAGTGTCAGACTAGACCTCCCTTCCTCTAGGGAAGCCTGAAAGACATGTTAAAGGAAATGAAGTGAATATATTGAGAACATTTTATTGGTTGTAGCTTGTTATGAGAGAAATAAGGACATCAATCACGGAAAAAAAAAAAAAAGTCCTCCTCCTGAGTTGCCTGCTTCATGCTTAGTGCTATGTTGTCCCCCTCTGCCTTCACATAACTAGAAACCAGGCTCAAAGTCAAGACCACAAAGGACAGGAAAGCTATTAATAACAAACAAAGGGTTACATACCTTCATGAGTTTGATATTTGAAATTTTATTTTCCACAGTTTGGGAGACTTAACCTATGGATTAACCCACGGATCCATGACTTTTAAGCAGTATGTAATTTTTATAAATTACATATTTGATTTATACTGCAAAGATACTACAAGCATAAATTTGGAATCAACGTCTGATCTTCAAATATCTAATTACATCATTTTACACTCATTTATGACTGCTTGGAGACTCCAAAAAGTTATTTTAAAACTATTTCAAAAAATCATAGTTGTATTCTTTAATTTGGGTATTTGTGAAGGAAAATGATTTATTTATTTCTAATTGTAAGTTTTATTCTTCTTCATGAGGCAGAAGATTAAATGGATATAAGAATGGAAGCCAGGCTCCACAGCACACACCTGCAAGCCCAGTGACTAGGGAGGATGGGGAAAGAGGATTGCAAGTTCAAGGCCAGCCTCAGCAACTTAGCAAGACCCTGTCTCAAAATAAAAAAATGAAAAATGTTGGGCATGTAGCTCAGTAGTAAAATGCCACTGTGTTAAATTCTCAATTTAAAAAAAATGGAAAAATATTTCAGTATTTTCCAGCTCCAAATTGTTATAATTTTCCTTCCTACCAGAAATATTCTACATGGTAGAAACAAAAAAAATTATAATAATATTAATGTGAATCGTCACACAACTCCTGGTAACTTCAGTATTTCTCTGTGGAAAACAAGTGTATCTATTTTATAATGTTCTTGTCAATATTAAGAAAATCTGGCTCATGTAGAATACTAACAATATAAAAGAAATTATTATCACTAAATTATTATTCAACCAAGAAATATAATTGCCCAGAACATTTTATTCCATGAGCATTTTAATTATGTGAAGACGTTTATACTTAGTTCAGGGAATAAGAGACGTAAGCCTACTATCATTGTTTGCATAGAAACAGTTCTGATATCAAAATTTAAGAAACAATCCTGAAAACTTCTCACAAATTGGTATTAGTACTGACTGAACAAGACAGAGAGGGGTTGTCTGAACAGTTCAAAATAGCTACTGACATCATGGAATAGGTTCTAAGTAATTTATGCTTTGTAGCCAAAGTGACTGGAATTTCTTCAGTTCTATGATTCTAATTATTCTTGTTGTCATCGTTTTTATCATCATTAACAGGCACAAGCTTTTCCTTTTTAATATACAATGCGCAGTCAGAAGATTATTATTATTATTTTTTTTTTAAGAACTAAAAAGGCCACTAAACATTTAACACTCACTTAGTATACTCCTGTCGTGTGTTCTACACTAAGATCCAGAGAAAAGCAGGACCTCTGCTTTCAAGGAGCTCCTGTCTTTGTGGTAAAGAGAGACAGAAAGCTCACTGCAGTAAAACAGCAGGATGAGGTCCTTGTGTAAGAGGGACACCAAAGTCACACCCATGGAAGGCGATGGCAGCTGTTTCAGGAAAAATGAATAGGCATAGGACAGGTGATGGAGGGGAAAAACCATTCCAAGTCCAGAGGAGACAATACAGCAGAAGATCTGGGGTTGGACAGTCTCTTATAAAAGAATTGTGAAAAAGTGACATGTGACTGGAGCCTAGAGGACTCGTGGCAGAAAGGAGGAGGTGGAGTTGGAGAAGAGGCATATGTAGAAGAGTTTGTAGACTGTATTGTACATAAATAAGGACTTTAACCTAAAAAGTAGGGCTAGCCCTCAAAGACTTAAACTTTTATTAAATTTGTAGCTTCTCTCAGCAAGAGAAAGAGAAAACAAACAAACAAACAAAAATTAATGTAAGAAAGTGGGGAGATGGAATCTCATGAAAATACAAGGAATATCAGCAGAGAAGAGAAAGGAGATTGAGAAGGAGGGAGGGTACTGAGGAACTGAGGAACAAAATCTACTGTTATACAGTTTGCATTACGAATATATCAGAATGAATCCTGCATACATATTATACATATAAAACAAATATATGATTATATAATTACAGACAACTAATTAAAAGAGTAATAACAATGAGAGAAAGGAGAATAGTAGAGTAGGCAAGTGAAAGAAAAGGTACTGGGTTATGGGATTGATCAATTGTGTCATGTGCATATACAATACAGCACAATGAATTCCTCTATCATTATAATGCACTGATAAAAATGGTACATATGTATATAGTCCAGTGAATCTCACCATTATGTACATCCACAAGAATGGGGTTCTAATTAGAATAAAATATATTTCATTCTTCTATAATTATAACAAAATCAAAATGGATTCTACTGTCATGTATAACTAAAGAGGACCAATAAAAAATAAAAAGAAAGAAAAATATAAAAATAAAATAAAGTTTTTGAAAATAATATCACCTCTCAACTGGCAGAAGAGACATTCCCAAGTGAAAATTTTGCATCTGTTAATAACAACAGTTATTAACCACATTATTTGTCTAATAACAATAGTTATTAAACACTCAAGGATTACTTTGCTAAAATTGCATATTCACCTTCTGTAATTATTCCCACCAACATAACCAGGTATGAATCTGATAATAATTATTAGACAAATAATGACATGCTGAACAGTGGCAGCATTTGGAATTGTTGTCACATTATCACATAACTTTTCAAGTGCATAGGCCTCATTTTTCCAACCTGAGAGTGGATTTTTGAGAATAAGAACAATAACAATATTTTCTTGTACCTTAGTTTAAAAATGTCTTGCATAGTGCCTTTCATATAATATGTATATGCTAAGTAAATTCTTTCATTTTAACTGAAATAGGTTTATGGTTTAATTTTATTCAGGATAAATATTTGCTCATTTAAGATATAAATATACAATAATAAAATTGAATAATCTGTGGGAGGAGCTATCAACATTGACTTCCCACTATGCTGTTTACCACTTCCATGTAATATGCAAATGTAGTTGAAGTACTAGACAAATATAGATTATTAATTTTCATAAGTACTTGATTAGACAGGTTTTATTAAGATCATTTTATATATTTTGTAAATAAGGAAACATTTAAAGGAAAATGGGGTAAATTGTGTGAAGTGATATCTAGGAAGTAACTGAACTGAAACTTCAACTTCTTAACCTAATCCCTTTATCACATAATGCCCCTATACCTCTGTTTTTATAAAATAACATTATCACATTAATTTCAATCAAAATTATAAAAAAAATTGGGCAACAGAATTAGGAAAAAGAGATCCTTTCTCTCTTTACATGTATCACATAATTCCACTCCCAGGAAGTAAGCACTGTTAAGCAACTTACATTGTGCATCATTCCAAAATATTTTTAATCATATAAACTATATCACTGCTGTTTTTCTCTGTCATAAAATGCAATCACCTCAATTTTTGATTTCATATTGCTACACAGTATGCATTAAAAATTACTTTAACTGTTCCTTTATTGATGGGTATTTAGATCTTCTACAAAGATTTATATAGTTAGTTAAAACCTGGAAGACTTTACTTTTTTGTTTCTTTTAAATTTATAAATGTATTTTTGTTTCAGACATTTTAGAAAATTTTATTAATGCTATTAGTTATAAGTTATTTCCTCAATGATAAATTTTACAGAAAATTTTCACCTTTGCAGGTCTAAATTGAGATTCAAACTTTATTTTTTGGTATTGCTTAATTAACATTTTTTCTCTGTAAAATTATTCATCTTATATTTCAAAATAATACATCTGAAACTTTCTTCTATTCCCACTCCAAATTTAGGTTAGTGGCTCAGGCCTGACCCACAGATTTACATTATTTGTTTTGGCAAAGTGAAGGGTTCCTAAATGCATATTTGGTAAGGACCTAAAGAGAAATATGCTCTTTCTCTGGAATTCTTGACTATAAAAATTAAGAAAAGGTTAGTAATTTTGATATGCCTATCATTTAGCTGATGTATATCAATTTAACCAAGCTTCATGTTGATGTTCTGTGACATCATGATTACTTTGTAAGATAAGGTAAGTAATATGTCTGTAACAAAAAAATTCAAAATTCACACATAAATATTTTTTTCTTAGAATCAAATTCCAGGGTCTACTCAGGCAACTCCTGGGTAGTTTAATTGTAGGGCTCACTAGTTACTGGAGCCATGGAAGTGATACCATGAGGATGAGAAGAGACACAATGTTACTAGTCACATGATTTCAGCTTGCCACAGGATGGGCGTATTTATGGAGAGCTCTCACTATTTCTGCCACAGATGTTTATTGCATTCTGAGAGGATGGTTACACTTTAAGAATATTTAAAGTATTTTAATATCTTAAAAATATTTTGGAAACTGCCCTTCCTATGATGCATGAATATCAAAAAATTCACAGGGAAAACACATGGGTGGTGCAGAATGCCAAAAGTTCAAAGAGGTCAGTAAGTACATGACACTCCCAAGATGACCATACCTAAGACTGGAGGTTTCCTTCATGTGGTTATCTTTATATTTCCTCATAATGTTCCTATGCTTGCCAAAACATATGGATCACTATGAAAATGGAAAAGAAATGAAATGAAAACCAGCTGCAGAAATAATGAAATAGGTAAAAGATTATTTATTACTCTATATGCCAGGTCAAGTGTGCTCCTTTGAACTAATTTTGAGAGCAAGCACTGTGATGTTGGAAAACTTCTAAAAACAAATAGAAAAGACTAGTTTTTATTTGTCTATGTTGTCAGGACACAAGTTACTACAGTTATTAAAAGAGATTAAGAATATTTTAATTACAACAGCCTTTTATGGCAATGAGTCACACTAAACGCTAAAGTAGAAATAAAGAATATCCTTTTGCTTTTGAGACTCATTGCATATAGGCTTTTCCACAGGTGGGGACAGGAATCAATAGTTTCAGCCAGTCACCAAGGCAAAATGTTCCTGTACTTTTTGTATGTTTTTTATATGAATTATGGGGAAACCTTAAAGAAGTGGATGTTTTGGCCTTCTTTTTACTTTATTTTCTAATTTTTGTATTTATTAGTCTTCAAGGCATCAAGAGAGACCGTGACCAAGGTTTGGAGATGCTTTTTTTCTTTCTCAAGCCTGGAGATAAATTTTATATGGGTAATGATAATTGTAAGAAGAAACTGTTACTATTCTCTGTGTATTATGTTCTGGGTATTTAGCTAAATATTCTACATCGGTTATCTTATTTAACCCTGAAGGTTAAATAGTAACACTATAAATAGTATCACTGCTCTATAAATAGTATCACTGCTATTCTAAATTTGTAAATTAAGACATTAAAATTCAGAGTGAAACAAGCCAGGCATGGTACTGCGCACCTGAAATCCCAGTGGCTCAGGTGGCTGAGGCAGGAGGATTGCAGGTTCAAAGCCAGCCTCAGCAATGATGAGGCTCTAAGCAACTCCGTGAGACCCTGTTTCTAAATAAAATACAAAATAGGGCTGGGGATGTGGCCCAGTGGCTGAGTGTCCCTGAGTTCAAGCCCCATTCCCCTCCCCCCAAACAAAAATTAAAGAGTGATACAATTTGCTAAGTATCACATAAGAAGGAAATGGTAGAACGGGGATTTGAACAAGGAAGACTGACTTTGTGGCATCATGAATGTTTATTTTCTGACCAGAGTAGTAAGGTATTCATGGCATGTACAAATCTAAGAATTACCACACAATGTTTTGGAAATTTCCAGTAATCCAATGTGAGGGAAGATATTTTGGCAAAAAAAAAAATGTTGTCTCTGTAAAGGATAAGAATTTATGAAAAAAGGTCTCTCTTCTTCCCTGCTATTACATTTCTGGTTTATATAAACAAAATACAAATGTATTACAGAAATTTAAAGAGCTTGTTGAAGCAAAGATGAGATTTCTCATGCCGGATGTTCTTCTCCAAAAGTACTACAAAACTGAAGAAAAATAGAACCTGGACAACTTTTTAAAAATGTGTTGAGGTCATTTCCTTTTTTAAAATACCAGCATGGACAACTAGCAATTCAATGATGGTGATTACTATATTCTTTCTCCTTACATTTACTTTAGTACCATTTCTAGTCAAGGACATAAATAACATGATTGTCCATAACTGTATCCTAAGAGTTGTTTTATCAACAAGTATTCTCTTTTTGATCCTGTCAGTCTCAGAAAAGCTTAGAAAGTCTTCAGAAATGAACACCAAAAACCTAGGACAGTCCATCCTTATTACATCTTTATCAAGTGTTAAATGAAACCCAGTCTTATTCACTCTACCTTAGAATAGCCAGTGCTGCCACAACCATTACCACCCCACTTTGTTCATTTATATATTACTTCTAGTCATTGTCTTTGCAACCAGGGCTTAATTATGTCATGACTTGTTTACACATATAATATTGGGAGGATTTTTTTTCTTTTATCCTTTTTTCTCCTCTGTTTTAATCTGTACTGTCAAGACTCACAAAGGAAGAAATGTACTTAGAACTCATTCTAAGCAGAATGAGTGGAAGGACTCTTTCTGGGTCAAGACCCTATGAAAATCACCTTGTAGAAATCAGGTAATAAGACAGAAGCCATGGTCAATCTAGACTTGGCATCATTTGACCATTACATTAGTAATATCTTTCCTAGTTTTTGGCTTCCAATTTCTTTTTCCCTACTTTGCACCAAGACTCTATTTTTAAAGAACATATGTTACAGACTTTCCACAAATATGACACTCATATATACATAGTTACTAAATCCAGCAAACATAAAGCAAGCTTTTATTTAATTGTGTTCTTAAAGGCACGGTTTATATTCTTTATTCTTGCTCATTGGAATTACTTACAAAATCACTGTTGGCCAAGGCTACCCACTGAAGTAGAGATGTTATTTGCCTTCATTCAGTTAGCTATTTAATAGTGGAAACTAAATTTGTGACTTTTTCTGTGCCCCATCCACTTTCATGACAATCCTCCAGCCATTTCAGAGGAGAGATAGAACTGACAATGGAGTGGCATTGGAGATCAATAAATGAAATGTTGAATCCACCAATTTGTATATATTTTTACCTAAAAAAATAGAGGTCTGGACTCCCCATTGGAATTCATTTTAGTTTGGATTTGACTGAAGCCTGGTGTTCCCTGCCTATGACTAGTTCTGTATGGCAGTAGAGGTGAAATTGCAAGCAGTCTGGTACACCTTGCATTTCAGGGGCTATTTGAGCTATGACTATGTCAATTTAGGTACTGATAAATTATTCCATAAGCCCTTTAATAACTAAAGTAAGTCTAAATTCTAAAAGCAGAAGCTGGATATTCTTGAATTCAATTCCTGAATCAAATTCTTTATAGTTTGCACTCTTAGACAAGGTATTTTACTGACTCAAAATTTTATAAGGATTAGAGATAATAAAATTATCAATGTAAAATGTTTATTGTGAAGATTAACTGAAAAATGCAATAAAAGTTTGACACAGAGTTCTATGTATTATAACACATTTTAGATATAATTATTATCACAATTCATAAGCCACCAGAAAGGACATAATATACAAAATAATTTCAAATCTCTTCTTCCCTTGACATATACTGAAGCACACACCCTACATACATTCACACACACATACACATCCTAAAAGCCTGATCTTGCTCACTCCAGGCAAATATAATTTGGAAAAACATTTGTTCAGATGATTATATGCATAATCAAGGGAAGAAAAGAAAAAAATACATCATTATTTCAGGAGTTCTTTAAGTTTTGTTTACAGATCAACAAAGAACGTTATCAAACCAACATTCAGCTTCTAAACTCAATTAGGCAAAACTTTTCTAGAAGTATTGCTACTCCCACTTAAATGATGAAGATTGCAGATAATACATGGGAAGTGGTAACTACCCTCCAAAATCAGAAAGATTGGAAGTGGGAACTACTAGTAATCTTGTCACAAGGCTAATCCATTAATACTTGCTGGATGGTTTCCAAAATAATTTGGAAAATCGCTAGTTAGCCATAATGGTTTTAATTTTTCTAATTCTTTAAAGCCTTTTAGCCCATTGTCATTAATTTTTATTTTAGCTTGGTATTTTTCTTTGTTAATTCTCAAGAGGACCAGCTGTTCTTTGTTCAACTCACATGTAGCTGCCCAGTGATAAAAGCTGCATTTTAGAGATTGAGTAGAATTTTTATTGGAATACAGAAACATAGGTGAAAAATGTTAACGTATGTAGTACTGGAATGAATAAAAAAGCAGTGACAAGTAGTGGAATTTGTATAGAGAAATGAGGAAATAATGTTTTGGTTAAAATTATGCTGAATTACCTATTTTCTATTTAATATTATCACAGCTTTCAGAACTGTTGTGTTTGGTGTCAATGAAAGGCATTAGTGTACAATTTAAAAGATGGGACACCAGTCTATTAATCTAGAGAACATTAGAATACCCACATGGGCAAAAGTTGAGATTCATGGTTGGCTTTAGTAAGTGGCAACTGCCCTTTCGGCTGTGGCAGTCTGAGTTAGCCTTTGTGAATTTATTACAATGACCTCAAGATTCACAAGAGCCTGTTCAAGCTCTTGAGGACTACCCACTCTTCTGTGCAGAGTAAGATTGGTGGGATGAAGACTTAGTGGATCCCAGAGGCAGAGCCTGAGTTAAGGATTGAAATGCAAAGAATTTAACAGGGCAGTCATCCTAGGAAGTATCCACAGGGGAGTGGAGAACCCATGGAAGGCAATGAGGATAATAGTACACCAAATCCAATTATCCTAGTGGATTACCAGAGATTGATTTTATGGAAAACTCCAAAATTCAGTGTGGAACTTGCATCTCAAAGTTAACCTGCCTAAGGGATAAGGAAACTGGGATGTTTGTATCCCAAGTCCCATTTGTCATTGGTAGAGAGCTGCACCAGAAAAACATCTACTTATTGAAATAATTGGCCAATGGTGAGCTTATGTAGTAGGGACCTGGTATCGTGGAAAGCTCTTCAGTTGCTGGAAATCAGATCTTATTCATGGTCATGGTAAATCCAGAAGCGATATGGCTATAGTGTAACTAACTGATTGTCAAAATCCTATTGATCCTCAATGTCAACCTAAATACTCCATGACATCATCTCCAGTTTGCCCTATTTAGTATTAATTATGTCCTTATCTCTGCTCCCCTATCACTTTGCTTTAAAGTCATTTTAACAGTTAGGTTGATCTTATGGAATAAATTTATGTGGGTATCTATTGACTGTGGTGTGATGAGAACATTCTGAAGTCAGATCTATGGAGACTTCAAGTCACAAAGCATAATCTTTGCGTGAAGTCCTGAGTGGGTCAAGTTGAAGGGATTTATCTAGATAGGGAGACTAGAGATTAAGAACTCAGGATTCAAGACAGACAGGCCTGTGTTCTAATATCAAATCCTCCACTTAATAAGTGTATATCTTAGGCTGGAAATTGACCTGGTAAGGCATCACCATTATTTTTTGTCTATAAAATAGGAATGTTCATAAATATTGCAGAGCATTGAACTCTTTAAAATGCCTTTCTCTTTCTCAAAATATGTTCTTGTTCTTATGTGTTCTAATAGGCAGGACTCAAATCAATGGAGGAAGGTAAAAAGGAATCCCACACATGAGCAAGGAGGTTGAGCAGAGGTGATGTCTACTGTTCTTTTCAACTCCAATATTCTACAGAGTAATATAATACATATTTCATAGGTCTCAAACTGCCCAAAGGCAAAAGGCATGCAAATTATATTAGTGAAGTTAAACTAATAGTTTCAAAACAATCACCTTGGATATATAACATTTTTAGCAGTTCTGCAACTTCATTCTTTTCCCCATTTCAAAAATTCCCTGGGTGCTTTCTGGTATGCATACTTCCTGAAATCTATAGGTGAGGGACATTACCTATTTTTATCATTACTGTATCCTTAGCATCTAGAATATGGCCAGAAACAGGATCAGTGTTCAAGCTGCCTGTACTTGCTATTAAGTGAATGAGCACAAGAAAGGGTTAATGTGTCTTGTGTTCACACATATGCCCACGTGTACTCAGGTGTTGAATGTATATTCATATGGACCTTTGAATATATTCTACTCAAGTGCTACATATGCTTCAAAAGATGTTGCTCCTCCTTCTGAAGGGAAATATACCTGAAACTAAGGACAGACTGCTAAAACTTAGAAGGATAATCTGATGCTACAAAGCAATTTTTATAAATACTGTAGGAATAGAGCCTCTTAAGGAAGAATTAGTGTTAGGGCACTGTCAACAAAAGGTGCTACCCCAAAGTATCATAATGCAGGGTATGACATAGCAAATGCACATTAAAATGTGATTTTAAAATTGAGTTGGAAGATTAGCCAAGATATCTAAAGTCTCTTTAGGTTGTATCATTCCTTCATTTTTCATGTATAACCTGATGATTAAAAATTCATAGATTGTATTAGAATTTAATGAAGTCAGATAAAAGCCGTAGATATATTACTCAGGGTACTAATGAAAATTCAGCATTTTAAGGGTTAAAACAGTACCCTTGGAACTTGAGAGGAGTGAATAGGAAAAAAGTGAGATTGAGTTGGATATGTCTCCAGGATGGTATCCTGCTTCTGTCATTTGTTAGTTTAGATGTCTTGAACAATGTAGTTACCAAAAGACTTATTTTATAAAATGTAAATTATGAATGATGCCTGCTTCATATAGCTGTTCTCAAGATTAAAAGTTATAACATGCAGCTATACTTATGCAGCCCCCAATACAAGGAAATGCTTGATAACTGGCAGAGTGTCTGATTTTGTTTGTAATTAGAAAGAGTAAGGTTAAATTCTCATTCAGAAGACATACACTTTATTGGGAAGCTATCAAGGGATCTTCATACCACGTGTTTTGCATCTTTTGATTCCACAGACGTAATGAAATGCATTTCCATAACTTTTTCTATTCCACAAAGTTAATTTGAATCCAGCAGATTACAAAGTTTATAAAGACCTTAATTAAGGCAAAAGATTTAAGACAGAGCCTGGCTCATGGCAAGCACTCTGTGTTTGTTATCATCATCATTAAAATAACAAATTTCATGTTTGACTTCTCAAACACAGATTTTTTTAAGGTAATTTGCTTCACAATTAATTTTTTATTTAAAGAATGGTTCCTTGTTGCCTTCAGATATGCATGCTAATTTACCAAAACTAAATTAGCAAATATGCTAAGAAAGAAAATTTTGGAAATTCATAAATGCCAGCACCTACAGGCATTCCCTCCTACTATTCTAGAAATTCCTCTAATTCTCTTCATTTATTAATTTGCTTATATTAATTGATCTTTATTTAAGACAGGCATATTTATACAGATTTGCCTCTGTTTTTCAACTTATTCCATACAATTTTTTATGTTACCATTATTTTTCAAAGCTGCATTTTCTCTTTAAGCCTGCAAAATATCCCACACTTTCTAATAATTTTCCTACCTTTGGGACATTAAGTTATTTCCAATTGTTTTTTTACAATAAATTCAGTGTAGTTATGATATCCTTGGACATAAATTACTGTTGCATATATGATTATGTATTCATGATAAATTCTCTGAAATATAATTACTAGAGCAATGAATTCAGGTGTTTTTAAACCTCTGGTTTCACCTTATTAACTCTCTTTCTAGAATTTTGGTGTTTCCTCATTTTGATCAAAGTAAAAAACCTTACTAGATCTACATATGTGGTCAGCTAATAAATCTCTAACCTGTCCTTCCTTTTCATTTATTATACCAGAAACAAACTTGCCTCTGGTTGCATTTTTATACAGCATGCACCTTCCAATGCCCAGTTCCTTCTTTCTAGCTAATTCTTCCTTGCAGGTGATTTTTGTCTACTATCTTCTTGCAGTCTACCATTTAGCTTGCCACATTTTCTTCAAATCTTCACCTTTCTTCTGAAACTTCTACCTTCAATGTTCTGACTGTATAATTCAACTATTCATTGTGTTGCTTTTTTATTTGTCTCTCCTCATTCTAGAAGCTCTTTAGGAATAGGAGTCTTTCACAGTTTTCTTCACTACGTATCCCAGTTGTCCACAGCCATGCTCTGAGCAACAAAAGTACTTGATATTTGTTGGATGAATGAACATATTGACTTACCCCACCAGCAACCACCATGACTGTGTCTGTTATTTGACACTTTCATAGACAATGTTTTTTTCTTTTAGTTCTTCTATACAGAACATGTTCTCTCCCTCTTTACTCTGATTGTATTACTCCTTTCTGCTGTATTCCAGGAGTTATTGCAAAGCTAGTTCACAAATCATCACACTGGTTTTTCTAAACTTGATTCTGATTTTTACTTTTTTTAAGAGAGAGAGAGAGAGAGAGAGAGAGAGAGAGAGAGAGAGAGAGAGAGAAATTTTTAATATTTATTTATTTTTTTTTTGGTGGACACATCTTTATTTATTTTATGTGGTGCTGAGGATCGAACCCAGAGCCCTGTGCTTGCCAGGCGAGTGCGCTACCACTTGAGCCACATCCCCAGCCCTGATTTTTACTTTTTTAAATGAATGTTTATTAAAATCTCAGGTGTGACTGCTTGCCTATGTTCATAAATCCCTAAGTTTCTTTCAACTATCTCACATCTAAAATGGCTGAATTTTATTTCCAACTTCCTTACAACAAGATCTTGTTTAAAATAGTACTCTACATTTCATTTGAACTGAATTTGATAAAGCCCCAATTCTTTGGATAATGTTCTGAAACCAAAGCAGATATTTGTCTTAAGTTTGCTTCTTATAATTTTCAAAAGATTGTTCTATTTCTTTGTATGCTCTGTTCCTGTGTGTGTTCATGTACATCTGTGACCTTAGTATATAGTCCTTACATGGTTAAGTTTTTGTTTTGTATTATTATTATTATTATTATTATGCATATATTAGAATAAAAAAGAGAGTCATTCTTAACATTTTTGCCATAAGCCAAATATATATATATATATATATATATATATATATATATATGAATGATATAGATATAGATATAGATAAATTCTATGTATCTAGTTTGTTGAATTTAGCTACAGATTTGAGAAAAGGGATTATCTGCTTACTCTGGTTAGAATTAAGAAAACAAAAAATTATTCCTCAGTAATTGAAAAATAATACAAAAAGGCATAAAATAATTAACAATCTAATTAGACAAAGATGAAAGTTATTGGCTAAAAGCCAAGGGAAGTGGTATATACCTGTAAGCCCAGCAATTTAGGTGGCCAAGGCTGGAGGATCTCAAATTTGAAGCCAGCCTCAGCAATTTGGTGAGGCCATAAGCAACACAGCAAGACCTGTCTCAAAATAAAAAGTAAAAAAGGGCTGGGGAATGTGTCTCAGTGGTAAATTGCTCCTGGGTTAAATCCCTAGTAACAAAATGTGTGTCTGTGTGTGTGTGTGTGTATAAACAATATACATATTTCTACCTATTATAATATAGAAATATATATTATAAAATAGTTACATATTTTATATAGTTTATTTACATAACATATATATTTTATAATGGTTAAAATTCCTATTACTATTAATTGATAAGCATATGTATTTTGATTAATCATTGAATATTTAATAAAATTTGTATATGTGTCTCATAAGTCAGTTATTTTATTGAGACACTAAAAATATTCCATTTTATACTCAGTTATATCATTTGAGTTTCACAAATTACAGATTCAAAGAATATTACAATTGAAGGAGCATTTCAGATCATGTAGCCTATGGATGGCAGATAATTTTCACCTTGCATGACAACTCTTAGTGAATAACAGACCAGTGATCCTATAGCAATGTCTGTTATCTTGGGAGACAGAAATTGTAGCACATAGGTTATATTTCTGTTATGCTCAATCTCATCCACCTTCAAGTGCATATATGGAAACCTGAGAATCAGGAGGCAAATGAATGTTCAATAGTCCAATAGTTCCATAGTTTCTGGAGGAATCAGAACAATAATCCAGTGTTTCTCATTGCATCAGATTTCCTTCATGTTATTTTTGGTCTGTATTATCCAAAATTTACTTTTTCAGATTAACCATTTTTTATGTTTTATAAAACATAAAGCCATTCTTGGGAACTAGATAGTATTACATACAATAGGTCTAATTTGTTCAGGACTTATTTCAAGCCTGATATCATTTTAGCCATGCTGCAAATAGTACAAAAATTTACATCTTTACTAACAATATTGTTTAGAGAATGTTATTTGAAAGTACTATCAATACCAATTACTCTATCATATTTTGAAATCATAATTAAAGTAACTAACATAATGCTTTTAATATCAGATTCTCATTATTTAAAATATCTCATCTGTAAGCATTCCTTGACCATTTTAATCTATTGAGTTTTACTGATAATTTACTCTGTATTTGTCATTACAGAATAGCTATAATATCTTTCTAGCCAGGGTTTCCTCTAGTATATGCAAGGTGCCAGTCCCAGTGAAAATATTTGTGTTGTCCCCTTTCTGTATAAAAACTAAAGGTTAATATAGGCTCCCCATTTGTCCAGGACTAAGATGATATTGGCTCTATCATTATCATTTTCCCTCATTAAGGTAGTAATTATTTTAAGGTACACCCTCAATATTAAACTCAATAATTTTTAAATATAAAATATATATAAATGTATATTTACTTTTAAGTATATATATTTATATGTATAAATTTATATCTATATGTCTCTCTCTATATATACATATATAGATAGATAGATAGATAGATAGATAGATAGATATAGATATAGATATAGATATATTTGTATACCCAGCTCTTGGTATTTTGGCCAAAATAGAGCAGGCATTTAATTATTTATTAAATTAATTACTGTTCAAAATTGATAAAACAAGTAAATACCACAAAATAACACTGACATGTCTTTTCCTTCTTCTTGAAGCCTTTATTAAGTCTCCAGCTCCCCCTCCACAAAATTTGTGTTTTTCCTTGACCTCCTTATACAGTGAGGTTGTACATTTTACTTATTTACTTTCTTATTTTACTTATATAATACTTTTGTCATTATGTCATCTAAAAATCTGCCACCTTCTTTAGGACAGAATTTATGCCTAATAGTCTATGTATTTGTCTGGTGATGAGTACTGCAAATATTTGGGGCACAATCAATGCCTGTTGAAAGAATAATTAACTAGGTGAAGAGGTGTAAAATGAAGACAATATTCTACTTTAACAGGTTGATGTGAAACTCAAATGAAAACAAAGCGCATATAATGTAACTCTGAAATATGTGAAGTGACACAATTTTAAAGCATGAGCATGATGCTAATGATTTCTTGCGATATACATGGAACCCCATGGAGTTGGGTGCTCTACCATAACTGCTATTAGACACTGTTGACTGCTTCTCCCAATTCAACACATTGTGGGCCACACCTCAGTCATCATTTATGGGTTAAAAAAAAAACAACTACTTGCTAATTGAAGCCATACTAGAATAGGCTTCAGGGTTCTCTAGACAAGTATGAGAATCTTTTGAATTAAACTGAGATGCATGCAATGTTTATCTGAGAAATATTTTTGAATGCTTAGTATGAGCCAGGCAACGTCAAGTGCTAGGAGCTAAGCATATAGCAATGAACAAAATGGTCATGTTCACTGCCCTCAGAGAGTATATTTTCCAAAATAATTATGTCTAACAATATATTTATGCTTTTAAAGTTTTGTAATCAGATCTCTTTGAAAATTTTTAGAATAAATACTTTAAGCTGCTTCATCCCTTTGATTCTTAGGAGATTTGGTAAATGCTTTAGAAAGAATCCCTCCATGAAGATTTCTATAATCAAGTTTAACTTTCTGAATCTAAAGGAATAATGCCCTTGTAACTCAGGGATAAGCCATTAACATTACCTGGTTTATAACTCTTTTGATTCTTGGTATCAGGAGGTCTAATTAATTTAGATGGATTGGAATTAGTCAATGTGTTTGATTTCAGCAAAGACAAGTTGTGTGCCTTGTCCACCCACATGCTCAGCCATAGAACTGTGTCTAACTAAATGAGAGCTGGGAAATTTTGTTCTCTACTCCTAAACTAATAAAAAGAGGAAGCTGACAACTTCTGGAAAACCTCTGATTGACAATGCAAGGCCAAAGTCCTTCAATACTGTCACATATGAAATCACATATGAAGACATGTTAAATCGTGTATGTATATGAATATGATTTGGTATACTATGCCATGATAGATTTTGATATGATACATATATTACATATACATATGTCACATATAATATATATTTGACTTAATAGATTCACTGAGTGACTTTTTTATAATATTTATTTATTCATTTTGTGATGCTGAAGATCGATATCAGTGCTTCACATGTGTCCAAGCCTGTGACATGCTTTCTTGTCTGTCATTGTTCTCTCCTTTAATCACATTGGCATGTGAACAATTTTTTGTCAAGGAATCCTACACATTGATACTAAGAAATACTGATGTGAGTATTCAACATGACTTCAAATGAAACAGTAATAATTCCAAATAACTCTGATAAAATTTTTTCTTGAACCTATTCTTCCCATTTTGTAGTCATTATTGAGGTTGTTAAAGCAGTGGCTTGTGTATCCATTGACTTGCTGAACCATCAGAGAGGGTAGAAAAGTCATTCTTCTGGGTATTGAAATAATAAAAATTAAATTGGATGAAGTGTAAAAAAACACCTGTCTTTCTCTAAAGAAAATTATCAGCTAGAATTCTGATCTGTCTTTCATACCACTGAAAAGCGAACACACGCTACCATGAAAAACCAATTCTGGGAATATTCTCTTTAGTACAGTTCTTTTGGACACCACATTCTCTGTTATGTTCTTCCCCTCATGTGACCTGTCCTTAGTTTTGACAGTTTTTTCTTCTTCTGGCCCTTGTTCAACTTTAGTTTCCTTCTCTTTTTTCTTCCCATCACTTTCTACATTCTCACAGAAACCTTATTCTGTCCAGTATCTTGAGTACCATTTAAGCCATCAATTTTCACAGGGAATTCAGATCCATATTTTCAAATGCTAATTAGCCTTTTATACTTGGATATAATACGAGCAACTCAGTTTAAAATATCAACATTTAAACTTATCTCTCCTCACCCAAAACCTGCTTATTTCACCACAATTTCCATGTATTTAAAAAAAAAATTGGTAATAATTGAGTTGCCAAGTAATAACCATAATCATAATGTACCAAATCACATATCCATGTGTATGTCTCTTCCATGACCCCATTCGACCCAATATCAATTCAGATGATTATAGCTCTTTAATATGTCTGAAATTTATCCAATTCT
Organism: Marmota monax; assembly: GCF_021218885.2. NCBI lineage: Eukaryota > Metazoa > Chordata > Mammalia > Rodentia > Sciuridae > Marmota > Marmota monax. The sequence continues at coordinate 3,464,781 of NW_026694339.1, forward strand.
TTCAATCCTATACTAACTACAACCCTAATTCAGGTCATCAGGTCACCACTAACTCTAATCTGCATTACTACAATATTATGTAGCTTCTTCCTAATCTACTCTATTCATGGGGATAGTTTTCTGAAATGCAAATATGACAAGGCTATATTCTTGCTTAGAACCTCCCATGACTTCCCAATGCCCTCCAGACAAATTCTAAAACTGTTCTCTGAGGCTGTTATCATAGCCTGACCTTTGATAATTTGCCTGGCCTTAGTTCTTTGCCTTTCCCTTGATTTTGGCTTTTCATTTTGAACTAGAATAAGATTAAATCTCTTGCCTCTTCCTGAGGGCACTATGTGAATCCCAATCCTATTTTCTAGAATTTTATACATGCCATTTTTTTCCTCTCTAAAAATGTCCTCCCCTCTTAGCATGATTTATTCTTAACTCGTTTGCCAGGTAACATTTAAATATAACTTTTGTTTAGAAAGTCTGTCTGGATTTATGTACCCTGTACTCCATATCTCTGATTTTAATTTCCCCCATCCATGCACACATAGCACCTTTAGTTTCTTCATAATAATTCTTACAACCTCTATTGCAATTGCTTGGTCACTTGTGTCCCTCCCCCATGGAGTGTTGATTTCATGAAGACTGGAAATATTGTGTTATTATTCACCATTAAATCACTAGTATTTCTCATAATGTCCATGACATAGAAGATACTAAAAAAACCATTGCTACATTTCCAAAATTTCTGTCATATCTTTTTCATTCATGATGGCAGATTTTCACCGCCGTCTTCATCCCATCTTCACTTTAACTGAGGTCCCTGTTATCTGAATACCATAATGGCTTCAGCTAAGATTTTATTTAAACTACCACAAAATGAAATTTGCAATATTTCTCATTTAAGGAAAATGTGTTTAGCCGGGGTCTTATCTCTTAAAATGAGAAGTGTGATATTTCCCTCTTTTTAATTGCTCCCTTTTCTTCCTGTAATTTCTAGTGCAATCACTTGGCTACTTGTCTGGTCCAGGATGGAGTCCAATTACTCATTTTTGTACATCTTAAAGTGTGTCCAACAGTACCTTATACCTACTCTGCTCTGAATAAATGTCCGACGTAATTGAACACAAAACCAGGTAACCATCAACCTGATCTCTCATTAGAGACACTACTTAGGACGGGTCTCCAATTTGACATCCAGATATATTTTCCACCTTGCTTTGTATATAGAGAGGCTGACCATGATGGACTGCATCAACAGGCTCTCTTGCTCTTGGCCTCTGGCTGGATTGGCCAAGACACACAGATCAGGGTGTGCATTGTGTGGATCCCCCATGCCAGGTCACTCCTCAGTGAGTTCCAATAAATTCAGCTCCCCACGAGCAGATTCAATTCTAAGAGTCCTAACAGCGGTTTAATGTTGTAATGACACACATACTCAGTATTGTACTATTTTTTTTTCCTTTAATCTGCCCCTACCTTTATAATATATCCTTTATTGAATCCTCACAGAAACAAATTTGTGTGTGTTGTCTTTTCCCACAAGGACCTTAATTGATAAACAACCTCCTCCTGTATTATCTGGCCTGTTCTCTTTTAATCTCTTTTAATGGTACATATTAAAAAGTGAAAGTTCTAATTCAAGCAATTTACTTTAAAAAAAATAGACCAAATGAGAAGGATAACCAAATGAAATTTCAAGATGGAGAATTTTTACCATATTTTGTTTTATTTAAATAAAATGACTTATCCCCCTGGGTCTAGTTTGGGGAAAGTTTAGGCAATTAGCAATAAGCCAATGATTCATTTCTTCAAATTTAATACATAGACCACTCTAGCATAAAACTTCACATGAGCCTAATCTGAAATTCCTAACCATTACTCTGTAGACATGATCTTACACTTTGGTCCAATTTTAGGCTCTGCTGATCTATGTATGTTGTCTTTAAATAATATTAGCCACTGCAATCATAAAGCCACCCAAAGTGGAATAGCTATTCTTACTAACATCTTGAACTCCAGCTTCCTTTCTTATTTTTGATATTCTAGAGGCCTTGTTTTTTTTTTTTTTGGCCACCTTCATCATTTATCATGAATTTGATCATTTTCTGGTTTTCATTAGTCATGAAGGTGAAAGTGTCTCTTTATAAAACTTTTGCCTTTATTTGGGGACTAACACAGATTAATTCATTTTTGTCAAGTTTGAATAAACTCTAGTGTTCCAAGTAGAATGATTTCAAAGGAAGCATAACTGTGTCCTACATTGTGTTGGCTTTTAAATAGTTCAATAATTTATTACATTAATTCTTACCATCTTTCATAATCTTTTGCATTTGAACCCTTAAAGTTAGTTGATATGTTGTAGTCAATATTCTAGATAATTTTAAATCTCTTTCCATTTAGTTTTCTCTAAATGTTGGGTAAATGACAATCTCATGTTTTTCTGTAATTAATCCACTGGGGGGTACCAAACTTTATCACCAATTCTAAGAATGTAAACCATACAAATGTCAGTCTTATATGACTCTCAGCTTTGTTAAAGTGAAGTCTAAAATAAGTTATTCTTAGTCTGTTTTATTGGTACAAATCAGGTAAAGTATATATAGTTTCTAATTTGAATCTAGTAGAAGTGAGCACTTAGTATGATCAACAATTATCTATTAGGTCACTATAAAATCATTTTTAATCTACTTACAGCACTTTTCTCCAGTATCCATTATTTTATATTATAAAATATAATATTATAAAATAATATAATATAATATTATAATATTATCCTTAGTTTACATGGACTTGAATTGTCTTTAAGTCTTTCTATCTCTCTGGTTATTTTTCAATCTTTTTTAGTTCAAAGTGTTGCTATAGGCCATGTTTTTTTTTCTTTCCTTTGAACTAGGTGACCTCATCCTTGCCAAAACATTGTTAATTATATGTCATTACTACCATTTGTATCTCTAGCTCAGTCATTTCCTCTGAACTCCAAATTCTTACATTCAGTGACTTCTATAACATTTCCACTCAGATGTCTAAAAAACAAAACTTATAATCTTAATTATTTAATTTTGTTTTTCAGCTAGTGTTTTCTCTCTTAATGTATGAACAAAAGATATTTCCTTTCCTGTGGAATATCTGGATATGTACCTCTCTCCAAATGTCATGCATCTGCATGTCCTATAGATTTTATTTTCTACATATATTTTTTTAAAAATTTTTTTTAGTTGTAGATGGACACAATACCTTTGTTTATTTTTATGTGGTGCCGGGATCGAACCCAGTGCCTCACACATGCTAGGCAAGTGCTCTACAACTGAGCCACAATCCCAGCCCCTTCCTAAATATCTTAACACATCCATTTCTATCCTACTACAACTGTTTTAGTCTAAAATTTCACAACTGCACCATTGAAAACAATGGACCAACTTTTTTGCTTCTGCCTCCAAAATCCATTTTTCATGCTTGAGCCAGAATTATCAGATCTTTAACAAAAGAAAAATTTTAAAAAGCTAATAATAACAAAAAGAAGTGTGTTATATCATGTTCCTGCCTAAGGGACATCAATGATCTGTCTCATTAGATTTCAAATAAAGTTCTGTGGCATAACCTGCACCATCTGACTTTCATTCTACATTCTACTGAGTGGCTTTATTGTAGATATATTAGAACCTTGAGCTCACAACATGCCTTCAACATGTTAGTCCTGACAGTTCATGAAATGTTTTTCCAGAAAAGGTGTCCTCATCCCCTAAAATCATTTGGGTTTCTGGAACATGCTTTCATATTTCTGTGTATGTTTCCTCCATAATCCTTGATTCATTCATTTATCTATTAAATAGCCTCCGTTAGGTTAGCGGTCTCTTCTTCCTTCTTGCTAAGCAGCATTTTTTTTATAAATTGGTCACTTTTGTTATACACAATATTAGGAATTATTTTAACATAATTGTAAAATCATGGAAAACAATTTGCTATCATTCAGTTACAGTCCTTCCCCTTTCCCTCTCCTCCTCCCTCCCCATGAACCCTTCCCTCTACTCTATTAAGCTTTCTGCTATATATCTATAGTTCTTAAAATTAGTGACTTGTGGATATACATAAATGTGAGATTCACTATGCTAATATTCATTTTCCCCGGCTTTTTCTTACTTTTCTCTCTTTCTTTCCTTTCTTCCTTTTTGTTTCTTATCATTTCTGGCAGGAAGTTTCATTCAATATGAAATATATTCCCTTAGCTAATTTTTATGTATATAAAACTTATATACTTAGTATATTTGACATTTTTTTTAAAAAAATATATGCTTGGTATATTTGACATATTTTTAAAAAGTTTTTGTATAAGGAAAACTATAATTTCTTTTTGTTCCAGGCTCCCCAAATTATGTAGCTGAACTTAAGAACAGAATCAATTAACTGAGGATTTTGATAAAGAAAATTTGAGCCACTTCTTTTTTGCTTTCCTTCCCTAAACTTCCTTTTTCCTTTATACCCACATGAAATGTTATTTTGTGTTTCCTGGGAGATATTACTCAAAGAGGACAGTTGTTGTGTATTATTTAAATATTTGTGTCATTTGGTAGAGGAAAAGAAACATCACCATAGCTCCCTCCACATTTCTACCATTTTGTTCCTTTTCCACTGGACTTCACCCTTTCATTTCACTTGGATTTCATGGGTGATGATGAATCGATGGCACTTCTCACCAATGCTCCCTTGGGTATCCTAGCAGTTTAGATCACCTCCATTGCAGACAAAGCTGCTAGAAACACATGCAAAACTCAGTTCCTCTCAGAGTTATTCTAGGAACCTTAATTTATTTGAAAAGTGAAGGGGTGGCAAAGAACTTCAGCCTACACTCCAAGTTACAAAGCAGAGAAAAACACTGAATTTTTTTTTCCAGAGATGACAAATCAGAGGACAAGCAGTCAGAAACACCCTCATAAAAGGTCAAAATATATCAACCCTCACATGTCCTAGGCGATATCATTTCCCTCTGGATAGCAACAGTTTTCCTGAGGTGTGGTTAGAGATGCAATGAGTGAGACTCAAAGTGTAGAATTACAAGAAAGGGGATAAGAATGTTGATATTGAACCAAATGATGAGATGAAGGAGCCTCACAAGGAGGAAACATATGGCTATGCATATGCATGGTGATTTGGATCAGAAGCACATGTGGCTAGATGACAGCATGGTAATGCTAGGAGAGAGCAGTCACAATCAAGTCCTAAAAATGCTTACTCTCTACTGTGTGCTTCCCCACAGTGGGAAGATAGTTTTCAACTATATTAAAATGAATTTCTTCACTGTCTTGCAATCTGGTAAATATCTGGATCTAAATGCATGTCAGAATAAAAGGTACCTTCCTTAGCACTTCTATCTGCATTGGAGAAATTTTTATATATATATATATATATATATATATATATATATATATATATATTATCATATACTATATATGATATATATATTATATATATATATATGATATATATATATATTATCATATTATCATATACTATATATCAGCTTGATTGATCTTTGCCATCTTTCTCATTGAAAAATTCTTCACGTTACCTTAAAGTACTTAGATGATAATGATGATGATGCATATCAACTTCATCTGCATTGCATGACACCATATTATTGAAAATCTGTGGAACATATCAGTACTGTTTGAGCTGTAATTATGAAGGGGTCATATTGTTCTCAATATAGTGTAGCACTGCTAGTGCTATAGATGAGAAACAAGGCCTATGACATTTAATAAATGTCGTCTTGATGTTACTTATCCAGTTAGTTTTGTTACATGTGGAACTGGAAAATATTGTGGGGTCTAACGAAATATTCTTTACAGAGGAGATGATTTGGCATCTATGGTAATTATAATAGAACTTACTATTTGCCAGGGACTTCAGCTAATAGATGATGCATTTGTAAACTTGATATTACAAACGTTTCCATCTCGAAGATTTTTCTCACAGTAACAATATAAAACATCATTCTCTATTTATAGCTCTAGAATGTGCCTCCTGAACATGGTACATATGAAAAATTGACAGTTTTTTTTCAGAGAATTTACTTTTCAGAAAAGATACCAAATGAAATTTCAAGGAGAATTTTATCTCTATTTTATTTAATAATTTAAAATATCTCTTGCCTATTTCTGACTTGTAGAATAATTGCTTCATGTTCTGAGTTCTCTGGGACTATTACAGACATTATTGCTCTCTCAGAACCTATCTCTGTTATACTATTCCCCATAAGTAAAGGATCTGCATCTTTCAATGTTTAATATGAGAAATTAGTTACATGTCCATACTATGCATAGGTGTGGATCCTAAGGTATGTCAACACATGATTTCACTGTTGATTTAAAGGTTTTGGCATCCAACAAAGGCTGAGACATATAGGAGATGCCAAACTAATTTTCATTTACCAAATATTTGTGGATCAGCAAAATTTTTGCTGGTGCTCTTTGAGGTGCTGGAGAAACTGTTATAAGGGAAAAACATTTCTGCTGCCATAGGGCTTACCTTATAGTGAGGTCAAACAGACATTATGAAGCTCAACTAATGTGACAGTAGGTGGCAAGTGGGATCTAGGGAAATGCACTTCTCACTAAAGGAGTAGCATGTATAAAGAGCTCTGGATGTAAGTCATGTTAGAGTGTTTAAGATTCATAAGTATAGTATAGCTCCAGCATAGTAAGCAATGCATAAATAAATAGGAGTGTAAGCCAAATATAGGAGACCATACAGCAGGAGTCAGGTGAATCAGGCCACAAAAATGTGTTTTTGACTTTAATAGCACATCATATTTTGAGACTTTCTATATGTATATGTGTCTTATATGGACTTCATCCTTCGGTTTTTTGAGAACAAAGGTGTGTCTCCATCATTCTAATGAAACCAAGAAAGCAAAGAGACTGATCTATCCTTTGATATTTAAGAGTTTTCTATAAAATACTTGACGTTAGGTAATGGGAAAACCAAAAACCATATCAATCTCTATTTATGGGAGTGATGCATACCCACTGAATTAGTTTAACTTGAAAAGTAATTAATTAAATTGTAAAATTTGAACATCCAGCAGGAAAGCCTTTTAAAAAGAAAATCTTCCGTATTTCTTATGTGCTAAAGATGAAAAAAAAACTTAAAATCAAAATTTCAATTTAATGCTAAAGTGACTGGCTATTAATACAATTTTAGACATGAACATTAATTAGTATTAATGTCTAAGACTACATGTGATCAGAAGACATGGCCTTCAACCTAGATGGAGTAAAATCTGTGACTAATATCACTACAGAATGCCAGGATCATAGAAAGATTATAGACTCAACTTATTAGTTTATGAGAAGCATTACCATTACTGTGACTAGAAAATGCTGTCTAATATGAGAAATGCCTAAAAATTTGAAAGCCTAAAAGCAAGCTAGAATGAACAGAAGAAAGAATTCTGGAGTTTGAAAATAATAGCCAAAATAATATTACATTATGACAACAATTACAAAGAAAGAAATAATGAAGACAACACAGAAGATCTCTGGGATACTAATAAAAAATAAAAATTTCATATTAGTGGTAGACTGGAGAGAGAAGAACTGCATGCTGAGGACCTTGAAAATATATTCAGTGAAATAATAGTAGGAAATTTCCTAAATGTTGGGAAAGATGTGGACATCCAGATATAGAAGACATCTAGAACCCCAAATAGACAGGACCACAAAGGAGCCTCTTCGTGACATAGTATAATTAAATGGCCAAAATTAAAAATCAAAGAAAATATATTAAAAGCTGAAAGAGAGAAACAGTAAGTCATATTTAAAGGCAAATCCATTATACTAAAAGAAGATTTCCCAGAAGAAACTCTAAAGCTCAGGAGGGAATGGAATAATGTATTTCAAGTCTAAAAGAAAATATCTGCCAAACTAAATTACTATACACATCAAGGTTATCCTTCAGAATGAAAGAATAAATAAAAATTCTCTAAGATATACATAATCTAAGGGATTTCATGAACATGGGAACAGCATTACATAGAATAGAGAAGATAATTCTATGTCCAGAAGGAAAAATAAGAAAAGACCACCACAATTGTGAGAGTTATATGAAGGAATAAATCCCGCCAGAATACTAGACACAAAATGTAAAATAGGAGTAAATCAATCATTATCAATTGAGTAAACAATCCAACTTCTAAGATAAATAAGAGAGGAAGAAATGAGAATAGAATATTTGAAACAACCAGGAAAAACACATACCTTATATACAGAGATATGATAAATCGTGGTATAAAGGTATATTAAGAATTGTAATGCAAAAAGAAAAAAGAGAGAGAGAGTTCATGTATAATGGCACAATTTGGCGTGAACATACTTTATAAATAGAGTTCCTAAAAATCATGCTGTGAATGGATAATTATGAATGTAATGCATTCCACTATTGTCATGTGTGTAAGAAATAAATTTTTAAAATGTCAGGAACAAAAACATCTTCAATAATTACTCTGAATGTAAATATTCTTAGTTCTTTAATTAAAAAACAGACCAGCTGGATGGATTACAAAATAACAATAAAAAATAAATAAATAAAAAACAGCAAAACAAGATTCCTACAATATGCTGAATAGAACAAACTCACCTCATCTGCAAAGTTATACACAGACTGACTGAAAATGAAAACAGAAAAAAAGATACTAAAGCAACTGAAATCTGAAAGCAAGTAGGGGTAGCTATTCTGCTAAAATTAAGACAAAATCAAAAGACACATAAAAGGTCACCATATATTTATGAAGAGACCAATACAAAAAGAAGATAAAACATTTATAAATGTATATATGCTGAATTCCAGAAACCTAATTTCATAAAACAAACACTACTGGACATAAAGGGTAAAATAGGTCTCAGTATAATTATATTGGGTGAGTTAATATCTTACCCTAATGGATAGTCAAATCATCCAGACAAAACATCAATAATGAAACATCAGAATTAAATTATACTATAGATCAATTGGACTTAACATACATCTACAGAATACTCCTTCCAACCCCTGTGGAATACACATTCTTCTCATCAACATGTGGGAAGTTTTCCAGAATGAACTATTTATTAGGCCACAAAGTTGGTGTTAACAAATTCAAGAAAACTGAAACACTTTCTTGCATCTGATATAATCATAATGAATGAAATTAGAAATCAACAGCAAAATTGAACAACACATAGCTGAACAAACAGCATATCATTGAAGGAATCAGAGGGAAATTTTCTAAAATTTCTTAAATGAAATATAAACACAAAATATGATAAACTGTAGGATATAGCAAAAGTGATAGCAAAAGAAAAATTTATAGCAGAAAAAGAAAAATAGCAAGATCTTGAATAGATAACCAAATGATAAATCTCAATTTATTAAAAAAAAAAAAACAAGAATAAAGCAAACCCAAAATAAGCAGGAGAGAAATGGTAATTATGAGAACAGAAATAAATGAATAAAAAGAACAATCCAAAGTATCAATGAAGCTAAATGTTGATTATTGGAAATAAATAACTTTGACAAATATTTAGCTAAACTCACCAAAAGAGAGAGAAGACCCCTATAATATGAGAGATTAAACCGGTATTAAGCCAGTATCACCCCTCCCCTGTTACCAAATCCTGACAAGGACAAGAAAGGAAGGAAGGAAGGAAGGGAGGAAAGGAAACTCTATCCCAATATCCTTGATAAACACAGCTGCAAAAATTCTCAACAAAATACTTGTAAATTTTATTCAATATCACATTCAAAAGATCATACACCATGATCAAATTGGTTTCCTTCAAGAAATGCAAGGATGATTCAATATAAACAAATCAATAAACATACCACACCACATAAATAGAAATAAGGATAAAAATTACCTGAGCATCTCAATAGATGCAGAAAAATCCTTAGATAAAATTCAATGTCTCTTCCTGAAAAATATTCCTGAACAAATTAGCTATAGAAGTATTATACCTCAGTATAATAAAGGCTATGCATGGGAAAACCATAGTAAATGTCATAGGGAATGGGAAAAAAATTTCCTTTAAAATCAGGAACAATGCAAGAGTGTTGAATTTATCATTCTTATTCAATACAATAATAGAAAATTTAATCAGTAGAACCATACAACAAAGAAATAGGAAGGATGTCAATAAGAAAGGAAGAAGTTAAATTACCTGTTTTGAGATTATATGATTCTATACATAAAAAATCTAAAGAATTCCCAAAAGACTTACAACTGCTAAAATAAACTAAAGTAGCAAGATACAAAAAATTTCAAACTGCAATAATTAGTTGCTTTTCTATATACCAATAATGAACTTTCTGAGAAAAAAATCAGGAAATCCATCCCATTCACCACAGTCACAAAGAAGGAGAAGGAAAGGCAGCATCAGCAGCATTCTGGAAATAAACCTCACTAAGGATGCCAAAGACCTCCACAATTAAAACTATGTCACACATAGGAAAGAAATGAAGACTACACTAGCAGATAAAAGACCTCCAATTTTCGTGTATTGGAGACTTAATATTGTTAAAACAGACTTAATATTATTAAAATTGCCATACTACCCTAAGTGGTCTACTTATTCAATAGAACCCCCAACAAAACACTGAGGACATTCTTGACAGAACTAGAAAAGACAGTCCTGAAATGCATATGGAAACACAAAAGATCATAAATAGCCAGAGAAATCCTAAGCAAAATGAGCAATTCTCATTATATAATCACGATACATGATTTCAAAGCATACCACAGAGACATAGTAATAAAAACAGCATGATACTGGTATAAAAACAGATTTGGGATCAGTGGAATAGAATAAAGGACCCAGAAATAAATCCACCTGTCTTCAGACAATTTATTCTTCACAAAGCTGCTAAAAAAATACATTGGAAAAGGGACAGCCTCTTCAATAAACAGTGCTGGAAAAGCTGGTTATTCACATGAAGAAGATTGAAACTTGATCCCTATCTCTGACCCTATACAAAAATCCTCTCAAATGCAATCAAAGACCTTGATGTAAGACCTTGAACATGGAAAAATACTAAAAGGAAAATATTTCAGTGTATTATTAATATAAATAATGATTTCCTTACTAGTTAGACTTCAACAGACCAGGAAACAAAAGCAAGAATTAACAGATAGAATTATATCAAATCAAAAAGCTTCTGCAAAGCAAAGGAAATAATCTTCTGTGAATAGACATCCTACAGAATGGGAAAAAAAAATTTGCCAGGTATTCATCTAACAGATTATTTATTTCCAGAATAAATACAGAAATAAGAAAAAATAACAACCGAAACCAGAAATTCAATAAATAATTGGGCAAATAATCTGAATAGACACTTTAAAATCAAGAAGTACAAATGTCCAATAAATAAACAAAAAATTCCTCCATATATTTAGTCACCAGGAAAATACAAATCAAAACCATACTGAAATTGTGTCTCACCCTGGTTAGAATAAATATTATAAAAGATAGAAAAATAAATAAATGCTGGCAAGGTTGTGGGGATAAAAAAGAAATCCCTATATACTGTTGGTGGGGATATAAATTGTTACAGCCACTATGAAAATAGTATGGGGGTTCCTCAAAAAGCTAAAAATAGATCTACATATGATACAGCTATATCACTCTCAGGTATATATATCTGAAAGAAATGAAGTCAGAATACAGAAGAGACACCTGCATTCCCATGTTTATTATGGTACCATTCACAATAGCTAAGATACAGAATAAGCCTAGTTGCCTGTCAACAGATAAAGAAAATATGGTATATTATATAAACAATGCAGTATTATTTAGCTATAAAGTAGGATGAAATCCTACCATTTGCAGGAAAATTGGTACAACAGGCAGATACGATGTTAAATAAAATATTCCAGATCCAGAAACACAAGTATCACATGCTTTCTCTTACATATGTGAACTGAAAACAAACAAAAACCAAAGATGACCTAAAAGTGAAACTATTTGTGTATATAAAGGAGACCTGGGAAGGGGGAAAATCCCATGGGGGAGGGTAGTACCAGGGAGGGGAGACTGTTCAAATCTCAGTGTATGCATGTTTGGAAATGCCACAGAGAAACTAATTGATTTGTACAATTAAAATGTTCATAATTATAATAATTAAAATTGATCTCAAATTATAGCAGTGAGAAGAAAGTATAGTACACACATCAATTATTTTCAAGTTCAACCATAAATTAAATATAATTGTAATCAAGATCTAAATATGATTTTTTATGGAAACTGATCATTTTATTTTTTAAATCTTATTATACAAGGCCAAGACATTTTTGGGAGAAATGGGAAGTAAACTTCCTTACAAGATATAATGACATTTTAGTGCTAAATAATATAATACTATTTATATGTTGTAGAGATTGAAAAGTAGACACCTGATGACTATGAGCCTAGATATATATATATATATATATATATATATATATATGAAAATGGAATATGGTAGATTAAGGATTACAAATAATTTGGGCAAATAAAGATTTTTTTATTAAATGGATCTAAGAAAAAATGACAAGGCATATGCCAATAAATAAAATCAGGTTTCCTATTCTGTACTGTATTTCAAAAGATTTCAATTTTTAAAGACCTAAATATTAAACATTTAGATGAGAATGTCATTCTGAATTAGGGGCAGAAAGGATTTCTGAAAAAAATGTTCAAGAAGTACAAAATTTAATAGGGAAGATTCTTAATGAATAAGAGTAAAAGAAAAAGATAATTGCAGCCAGGCTCGGTGGTGCATGCCTGTAATCCTAGTAGTTCAGGAGGCTGAGGCAGGAGGATCTCAAGTTCAAAGCCAGCCTCAGAAAAGCAATACACTATGCAACTCAGTGAGACCCTGTCTCTAAATAAAATATAAAGTTGGGCTGGGAATGTGGCTCAATGGTTGAGTGTTTGTGAGTTCAATCCTGGGTAACCCCCCCCCCCCCGCAAAAAAAATAGCATTGCAAACAACAAACAATATTAAAAGATAAACTGCTTTGTTGGTGAAAGTGCTTTCATTGTATGTAGTCAATAAGATTGGTACATAGATTATATTAAAAATGGTTTCAAATTAATATTAGAAAGATAAATAATCCAAAAGTAAGATATAAACAAAGAGCTAACTCAAGGATATTATGGTAGACATGAGGTGTCTCCCAAAAGCTCATGTGTGAGATTATTCAAGTTTAGACGTGAAATAGTTGGGTTATGAGGGGCTTAACATAATCAGTGCATTAATCCACTTGAGTGGGTTAACTGGGTGGTATGTAGATAGGTTAGGTTGTGGCTAGAGGAGGTGGGTCACTGGACATATTTTTTTAATTTTATATTTTGTCCCTGGTGAGTGAGAGGTCTGTCTGCTTGCTCCCTGGTGGCCATGACCTGCGCTGTTTTCATCCACACCACCCTTCCACCATGATGTTCTGCCTGACCTTGTGTGCAGAGAAATAAAGCCAACTGGCTATGGACTGAGATCCCTGAAACTGTGAATGTCAAATAAACTTTTCCTCTTCTAAAGTTGTTCTTATCAGGTCTTTTGTTCACAGTGGTGAAAAAGCTGACTAAAACGAGACTTGGAAGCTGTGATGAAAGATGCAATTTAAAATTGCAAATTATAATTTATAAATTATGGGAAATTATAAATTATAAGCTACAATAAACGTATTTTTGCCAGAGTTGCAAAAGTCAAATATTCATAATTTTGAGGATATAGAGAAATAAGAAATTTTTATTATTTGTATTGAAAGATTAAAGAATAACATTTATTATGTACAACATGATATGTGGAATTCAAGTTATACCATGTTAGGAGTGCTCCCATTTCCTCCAGAAGTGGAACTATTTGTTTATATAAAGGAGACCTGGGGAGGGGAAAATCTCATGGGGGAGGGTAGCACCAGGGAGGGGAGACTGTTCAAGAAACAGAAACCTTTTTCCAGTCATGCATATTGGCACTATATAACCTCTATACAGAAGGTGATTGAAAATAAGAATAAGAATGTGGTAGTTCATTCCCAATGTTCTCTCTGTGAGTGCAAGCTTTAAGCCATGTCAGTAGTGTTCTGTTTCAGAGCTGTTCTTAAAAGCTTTCTTGCTATAGTGCATATTCATACTTTGTGAATACTGTGTGTCTGATTTTATGCCAGTGACATTTGTGTTGGTTATAATAACTTTACATTATATTTTGAAGTAAGTTAGCATTATGCCTCCAACCTTGTTCTTTTTGCTTAAAAACGCTTTAATATTCAGAATCTTTGTGATTTAAATTTTAGAATTATTTTTTGTTTCTGTGAAGAATATCATTGGAATTTTGATAGAGATTTAACTGAATTTGTAGATCTCTTATGGAAATTCTAATAATATTAATTCTCCCAATTCATGAATGCAGATTAAGTTTCCATTTATTTGTGCCTTCCTTTATTTCTTCCATCAACTATTTATAATTATTGATGTAGAGATCTTTTATCTCCTTGGTTTATTTCTAAGTATTTTATCCTTTTTGATGCAGTTATAAAGGAGACTTTTTCTTTTTATAGTTCATTTACTGTTTGGTAATGCTACTGATTTTATGTTGATTTCATGTTCTTCAACTTTACTGAATTACTTTATTATTTCTAACAGGTTTTTTTGTGGGGGAGGAATAGGGAGTCCTTAGGATTTTCTTTATGATATAATATTATCTGCAATCAGATCTCTTTTCTTTTCTATTTATATACCTATTTTTATTTTTCTCCTGTCTAATTGCTTTAGCTAGAACCTCTAGTACATTATTGAAGAGAAGTGGCAAGAGCAAGTATCTTCATCTTCTTCCAGATCTTTTAACTCTTCTCCTTTTAGTGTGATGTTAGGTATGGGTTTGTCACATTTGACCTTTATTATGTTGAGATACTTTTCTATAACTAATTTGTTTAGAGGATTTTTAATTTTAATTATGAGAAGATTTTGAATTTGATCTAAGTTTTATTTCTTTAAAAATTAGCATTTAAAACAAATTTGGACTTATGAAAGTTCACAGAGCTAATAAATAAAAATGATAATAATTAGACCCATGTTTTAAAATACCATAAAATCTCTTGCTCTGTCCATTCAACCATCATCCAAGCACTTAGAAAAAAGTCATAAAGTTCAGAAGTAAGAGAACAGTTTCCAGAAGCAAATATTGGAACATCTTGAATACTTTTATTCATTATGGACAGTGTATAAAATGTCATCAAGTCAGTTTAGAAAAAAAATTGAAAAGCTCATTTGTTTTCTAGTTCATGTAAAAAATTTATTAGCTAAATGCTTTTTAAATTTCTTCTGTATTATGTAAATACCGTTTAAATGGAAAGATTATCATATTCTTATATTTTAATAAATTTCTCCAAATATGCCTTTTTCCAATTGCATATTTCTACTCTCCCTATACATATGGGTGTGTGTTATGTATGCTCACAAATCAAGTGGCAAAGATTAGAGGGTGGGGCTGCATCGTATTATAAAGCATGCATTCATGGAGGAGGTACACAATGCAGCCAAGCTCTTCATTTTGAAAAAAACTGTTCCCTAAGGATGAGTATTTCCAAGTGCTTTTCCATGAATTATATGAATATAGGTCCATTAACTCTTAGAAACTTCACACTGTCCAAAGGGATAATTTATGTTTCATTTTACAAAAATCCATGGTACCTTTCTACACTACCCATTTAATTCATAGTTCATTAAGATTTTTAACTTGATTTTTTAAATGTGTATATTTGTGTGCTGGGGAAATGAAGAATTTGTTCTGCCTTGTCTTACATAAGATCTAAATGGATTTATAAGAAGGAAAAGGAAAGCTACTAGCTTATTCCACCAAGAAGTTACAGAGCTTAGTCTGCTCTTTTAAAATCACAAGACACCATTCTATTGTCAAATTTATAACAAATCATTTTAGCTATCTTTAAGACATTGATTTATTTCATGTGTAAGTTTAATGATGCCAAGATTTACACAAATTGTAGTGACTCTCAGAGTTATCCATCCATCAGTCTCTCTCTACTCAAAAGCTACAAAATATTTATTTCTTCTTCAGCATGATAAGTGTTATGTCATCTTTAATGTCAAGCCACCCACAAAGATGGTGAAACATGCAATGACATCCAATATAGTTGGCAATGTCAGCAGAACACTGTGACAAAAAGAGAATCTGAAAGTTTCTCAAATGTGAATGTTAAGTGTTTAATAATAAAAACAAGTTAGCAGTAGCCTCATTAGTATGAGATGGAAAATATGGGATTATTTTCTACCCCTATGAACAGTGGAAAAATAAATAGGAAGTAGATTAAGGTTGTATCAAGGTTTGCAAGTTCATGAGCATTAGTTATGTTTTATAGCAAAATTCTATGCATATGCATCAATAAATAACTATATAAATGGGTAAACACACTCGGGCAGTACAAACCAACCTATATTTTTCAAATAAAAAGTTTCCTAATTTCCAGGACTGGTTGATTCATCTACCGATCCTAATTTCCAATAACTGTTGAGTATAAACCAGTTTTCTGGGACTCTGGATAAAAATTGGTGGACAAGACAGAGAAATATTGTTCTCTTGGAATGCAGTTTAATAGGAGAAAAAAAAATTCTTTTAAACCATGGAATGTGTTTTGAGCATAGAAGAGTCACCTAACCTAATCTGAGATAAAGAAAGTTCCTTATGTAGAAGTGACATTAAATAGCTTCCTCTAAAAGGTAGAGTAATGAACTGGGTTAAATGTTAATATTTCCTTTCCAGCTACATTTCTAAGATATTATAACTGCTCTTATATTTTGCCAACTGAAAAAAAACAACTCAAAAGGTTAAATTTCAATCACTTTTTAAAAACTATTCCAAACCTTTTCTGCATCTGTCCTGTCATATGTAAAATAAGGAAACTAACACCCAGCTAGACACTTCAACAGAAATACTGTAAACTTTATCATTTATTTTAGGTGTGCACTAAGAATATATAAGCACAAAAATGACAAATATAATTTTTATTATTAATCACTAAAACTCACTTAGTCAATGTATCTACAGTATTATTATTATTACATATTATCATAATAATAGTAATCTGGTATTTTACCTTCTTTTATTGCTCTATACTATATATTTAATATCCATTGTATATCTTATACTTACAACATCTTCATTAGAATGAGCCACATTTCTAATGCTCAACAGCTATATATGGTTATGCTTTTAATTATTATATTGGACAGCACAACAATGCAATCATCCAGCCATTATATAACATGCTGAAAACAAAAAACAGTACAGAAGGTATTAAATAAAGCATAGAAAGTTCCTACATAGACTCACAATGCCCTTTTCCAGTTGCAATCTCAATTAAAACTGTTTTGTGTGTGCTTCTTAAATACATTTATACCTTGGGCTGGGGGTGTAACTCCGTGGTAGAGCAATTGCTTAGCATGCACCAGACCCTGGGTTGATCCCTAGCATTGCCATAAAAAGTAAACCAAAAAAAATTTTGTATATCTGTCACTATGAATCTGTGTATACACGTATATGTGATTTTAGATAATATATACATAATTATATATTATGTAATTTATATTTACATATTTATTAAATATTCATATATTTATAATTATATATATGCACTGCATTTTCTCAACAGGATAAAAACACTATGGTAAGCATCTTTATACAAACATCTTTGTGTTTGTATATAAATACCTCTGTAAGACACATTTTGCTTAGACAAACAGTGAACAGTGCCAAATTATCCAGGTTTTTTAAAATTAGGAGACTATGTATAAAATTTAAACACATCTCCATACAGAGAATGATATTACTTAATAAGTGATCATTTCTTTTCTTGATACCCATCTTCATCTCCTAAATCCTAATCCTAGTACTCTCTTTTGGAATGATTCATATTATCAGTTTGGAGTATCTTCCTCTAGTGTGTTCCAATGGATTATACACTCTCCCCAAACAATTCAGAAATATGGTAGCTTATTAATCAAAACATTAGCTCATCCATATGATCTTATACCTTCAATAAAAAGTTTAACAATAGTATTTAAGATACATATGATTTGGGTTAGACTTGAAAATTTTATAAATAGGAAAAAAGATTTATTAGTGAATTCATGAATTGATCTTCAATCTGTAGTTCTAATTCAAAGGCTAAAAGTTCATTGTCATAGACTGCTTTTCTGAGAAGAGTTAACATCTGAAAGTATCCTAAACTGAATCCTTGTTAAGGAAACATCACACTTCAGCCATTCACACATATTTGTGAAATTCATGTGCATGCATTCTCGTTCCTAGAGGAACTTTAAATAAACAAATAGCATAATTGAGAAAAGATAGTAAACATGCACCATTGCTGGCCTTAATATAAATGCCAGATACTGCTACCTTCAATCCTTTGGGGTAGTTCTTTCTTAAGTCTTTAGTAGTTTTTTCACCCGCATGTTCTGCCGATCAGTACTTAGCTGAATACTTGAGGGAGAACCTTTACCGGTCTCTCTACATTTCTGGCTCTGCCCTGAGTCTAGTTATATTTGTCTATCCATGTTGTTAATTCCATTTCCCTAATTCAGTCATCTTTTAGGTCCCACCAAGGTTTCTCCTATACCATGATCTGTATATTCTCTCAAGTTAGCAATCTGGGGAATTAGTCTGGCTCACTTCATTTATTTACCATCTCTCAGAGTTCCTCATCCATTCACTGATGGCCAGTGTCTTAAAAACTATTTTAAGCCACTGGTGGCCAGTGTCTTAAAAACTATTTTCTGTTATATTTTGTCTAATGCTTTTTTGCCTGGACAATTTTGATTTTTAAATTTTTTTCATTATTTAGTTGTTGATAAACCTTTATATATTTACTTATTTATTTATATTTATATGTGGTGTTGACAATCCAACCCATTGCCTCACACATGCTAGGCAAGTACACTACCACTGAGCCACAACTCCAGCCCTGACAATTTTGATTTTTAACTGGAACAATCAAATGCCTTTTTCTCTATCAATTAACAAACTATTTTTTGATTTAGAAATCCAAATGGGGTGGAAGAAATTAACTCTTACTTTCATGTCCGTCCTTGGAAATGAAATATAGTAGAACTATTAAAAATAGACATTGGAATTGTATTTTGGCTCTATGGGTTTAAAGAAGTTAATAAAACTCACTCTGTGCATCATTGTTTACATGTATAAAACAAAGATAACATCTACTTACACAAATTTTATTAAGTATTAAAGAAATTAATGTATGCTAAACACATTGTGTTTCAAAAGGATCTGGCAAGTGCTAAGCTTGCTAAAGAAGTTAATTATACAAAATATTTCAGAGATAAAAATGTCCACAATTTGCCTTCATAAAAATATATTTAACACAGTCGTGATTAATGTAAAGGCCTTACAGCAAATTCTGGGTAGACTTCATTGTGAGTATCCATTTATGGATGTTAAATATTTAGGTGAATTTGTGTTTTATATTTATCAGATTCAATTCCCATAAATAATCCAGTGAAGTCAATAGTTATCAACATAAAACCATACAACCATGAAAAAAATAAGAAAAGAACTAAGATGATTCATTGGTACTGAAAAACCAAAAATTGGCTTAGTTTGGCCAATTTTTCAGATTTCCTATAGCCCACCTAATGAAGAAAATCCTCCTGGTCAGATTTCCATATTTTGAGTACTAATTTTGGGTTCAGTTTTATATGTTGCTATGAGATTGTTCCTCCACTTAAAAATTTTATAAAATTCTAAAGTGACAAAGACCCCAAGATGTGCTCACGATGGTCTAGTCTAATATAACTATGACAAAGTTGTTCTGAATCATAACTTGAAGCAAAAAGGAAAGATATTATTTCCTGATTTCTGTGATGTTCTCCCCCACCTTCTTCATTAACTCTCACACCATTTGTTCTACAAAACAACAAACAAGCACAATGATACCCAGGTGCTGGTGAGGTATACAGGTAGAGGAATGCCAAAATTGATTGCATCCCTACTATGGGCCAGACTTAGATTTTTTTAAGTATGTTATTTCTCTCTACCTTTCAAAAAATACCACTCTTTCATTAACCCTATTTTGCAGAAATACATGTGTTTTTTTGTTGTTGTTGTTTTGTTTTGTTTTGTTTTGTTTTGTTTTGTTTTTACAGGAGTGATATGGATGACTTGAGTATCTGGTCACAACATTCATGGTCAACTAACTGAGAAGTTAGGGGTCAAATCATTTTGATAGTAACAGCTGAGATTAATTGAATTTTACTCAATCCTCATGATAGCTATATAGTATACATACTGTTATCCTCATGTCACTTAAAGAAAACTAAACCTCAGAAAAATTGCCCCAGGCTTCTCAATAAGGAGCAGAAATATACCCTGAAACTATACACTCACAAGACAGCAAAACTTGTCATCTCATGTATGTTAAAATTTGAGGCAATGCAAGTTTTGTACATTAAACTCATATTTATGGTACTATTAAGAAAGACACAAACAAAATGAGAAAAGATCGTTCTAGAAGGAAGTTAATATTTGTGTCTCAAAGTTTAGTATTATGTTTAATTTGGATTGTATATGATAGGCCCGAGATGGTGTGCACTGACACGTTTGTATCATTTAAGAATCTTTTCTGAAGGCAGTTAGTTACAAATAGATTGGATCCTGGGAATCAGGAGCAGCAGTGGGAAGATGTATTTAATCATTACCCTCCTTCACTTCACCACATAGGTATCCATACCAACTTGGAACCCAGGGAAACTTGATTCTTTAAAATGATATTTTTGTACTTTACATTTTCCATCTTTGTTTCCAAAATGGACTTAAACATACTGAAATTTCACTTCTGAATCACTAACAGTCAAATGATATTTTCACCTTCTTTTAAGAAGGAGGGCAGTTTGCCAAATTTATTTTCAATATGTTTTTAGTTTTGAGAATCTTCTTTCTCTCCCTTTTTCTTTGCCAAGAAAGAAAAGGGGTAAGAATAGAAAGGATCACCAGACAAACCACCATGAGCATGCTATTTTTTTTTCTTAAACATCTGACCTCAAAATTTACATCAAGAAGTGTGAAATCTGACTAAGGGAGGAAAACTATCTGTACCAAGACTTATGTCCTTTGAAAAAAATATCATGGTGTATTCCACTATAATAATTATTTCTCCTTTGCATGACTTGACAAAAGAAATTCTGGCATGTGTCTACCCACCATTCATATCAGTCACATGCAGAATGACAAGCATGTACTTTGCAGAGGCTGAGGATGCAGCATGAGCAGGACAATGATGAGCAGGACACATGGTTTGATCATTGTCTGGTCTTTTTTTGTAAAGCATGTCTTACAATGATCATATTTTTTATGTCAGTCTGAAAAATTGGCCTAAGGGCAGGCTACTTTTGAAAGGAGCATGGTGGGTAGAGGAATAATAGAAAAGCTGGCAAAGTGTAATTCTGAAAATATGAGCAGTGGGCCAGCAATGAGACAGAACTGGGCAGTGTGGGGGAGCAGGTGGGCAGGGATCTTGGCTGGGGATGGGATAAAACATGAATCATGACTAAGGCTTGATAAAATTGACTACAAATAAATAATTGTCTCTTATGCTGAAGAAATATCAAATGGCATAGGAATGCTTTCTCAATATGAAAAAAACGAGTTGTTCCTCCAGCTTTAAATGCCCATAACTGTAGTAAGGATTTAGTTTTTCCTAGGACCCTTACCAAAAAGAAAGCAGGATATGCTTATATAGGCATATAGAAATTTAGCTTCATGGTATTACAATGGATGCTATAGACATATTTTAATGTTGCAGCTGATAAAAATGGGAAAGCCTAGAGTTGGAGTCCCAATGATTATGTAGGGAAGAAAGTTGTAATATCTTGTCTTCATCATTTGCAAGGTTCATTGCTGACACCTCTATCACTAAAGATAAGTTAACAAAAGAAAAGCATAACAAATTTATTTAACAAAAGTTTTATATGACATATGAAATGAAGACCTGCTGGAGGTAATAGCTCAATGGTAGAATATGTGGGCAGCATGCACCAGGTCCTAGGTTTTATTATGAAAGGAAAGAAGGAAGAAAGGAAGGAGGGAAGGAAGGAAGGAAGGAAGGAAGGAAGGAAGGAAGGAAAGGGTCAGCCCAGGGAGAACTATCTATACCCAAAGACTTAAAAATCAGCATACTACAGTGATACAGCCACATCAATGTTTATAGTAGCTCAATTCACAATAGTCAAGCTATGGAACCAACCTAGGTGTCCTTCAACAGATGAATGGGTAAAGAAAATTTGGTACATATTTTATGCTAATTCTTAAGAAAGAAGTGATTAGTTATGGAGAACCATGATTGCACAAAAAGAGATGTGATCCATTGGTAATAAACCGGGGGAACTCCAGCAAATCTTGTTTGTTCAGATTCCTTCCTGTGTCTTTATAAGACATTCCTTTCCCTCAGCAGATAGGTCAAAAAAAAATCCTTTATGATCATGCTTCAGGAGAGAAAAGAAGGAGAAAGTCAGAGAGACCTTCTTGCTTCTACATTTTTTTTTTCATAATACCAAGACACATGTTTTAGAGTGTCATGTTCTAATCCCAAGAATTACAAAGATCTTCAGTATCATGGCAATGGTAGCTTGCAAACTCTGTACAAAGAAGTGGGCTAAATTCTTCATGATCATTTACTATTTCAAATAACCCTACTGGATAGATATTATTTGCTCCATTGCCAAAAAGTGTTCAAAGATGTGGCCAACCTCAACTAGAAGCAAGCAAGTTACAGGAGTCGAGGACCACATTTGACTTAAATTCCTAATACTTTGGAACCTTATTGTTAACCACTAGGAAGAAGTGCTCCCACTGAACGCCCTTTGGGCTGATCTACACTTAGGCTGCAACATGCACTGACCCAGAGAATACTGATGTTAAGTCTGGGAGTCTGTATCCAATACATAGAGCACCCTGTCGTTTCCCAAAGCAGCTGACACATGCAGTGATGACCACACTGTTGAGAACAGGCTGTCGTTCCCTTCATCAGCACGATGTGTCAGGAAAGATGAGTGGGGGCTGGCATAAGGGGTGGGAGAAATGGAAGGTGGTGAGTCATGCTCTCATCTCCACATCTAAAAATAATCGCAGCATATTAAAAGAACATATTTCCTTCTATAAAAATGAGTAATTTTTTACCTATATGTCTGTAACTTTCCGTTTCCAAACAGTATTCCATTGGCATGAGGACGTAGAGTTATATCCCTCGAAAATATGAGCTATCATCCTGAGAAGCCAGGGAGCCAATTTAAATTGTGGCACCTACATAGGCCATTGATAATGCAAGCCCAGCAATCCTTTGGTTGCCAGGGATGTCCTTTGAAATAACTTTAAGAGAAATGAGCATAGTTCAGAGGGCTTTTAGACACAGTTACTATCTTTTGCCCACAAATTCACCCACCAGAGATCTTTAGGAGGTAAAATAATTTTGTTCAGCTCCCACAAAATCCACATCTAGGTCCTCACATTTATATGAAGGAGAAACAGACAGATTTCCCCATTCCTTGTTATCACAGCAATAAATCTGCCATTGTTGAAGAAGATCAAACCCAGGGTGGTTTTTGAAGGGGCACCAAAAGGACAAAGGAATATGCCCGAGAGTATAAAAATACATCTAAGATCTGCATAGTGAATCACTGGTTATTTTTAACACTGAAACTGAATTGATCTGAAACTTAGTTATAGGTGCACTACAGATGTGGAAGAGATCTTGAATTTTTGCTGACATCCATGAAATTAGAAAGAAAAAGAATCTCAGTTTTTCTGTTATGCCCCGTGATTAGAAATTTTTAAAAATGCCCTGACCAATTAAAACTTCAGGAAGCATAATTTTCAGTTTTTGTTTTACCCTAACACATAACCAATTGTTAACTTTGTCAGAGTAGATGCTTGGGAAATATTCAGTCAATAAAACAAAGGTATTTCAATATGAGGAAAATGTCAGAACCTCAGGGAATACATTGCAGATGTAGATGTTTGTTAATTAGATTTACAAAGGCAGTAAAATTAATGAAGCCAATATCATATATGGCATTACTAAAGAAACAGCTGTTCCCTCCACTCCACTGACTTGATATGTGCATGTCCCTCCCCCTAAAGAGCTGTCAAGTTTTGAGAATATTTGCTTTATTTTTACATATTAATAATTCTATAGAAGAATCCACCTAAAATGTTATCAATAATTTACACTAGGGAAAGTGATGGGAAATATATGAAATACAGTTACAGGACTTCTTCAACCCATAACCATAGGAAAATTATGCCTCATCACATATCTAATCTTTATTCCAGGAATAGATAATGATTGCTTCCATCATAGATTATGAAAATTGGTTTCAATGGACTTTTATTCTGAGTTAACATATTCGCATTTTGCTTTCGTGAAGTACATGGAAAAAGAGTTGTGTAAGTGAAGAGGGTTAAAACCCAATTGCTAAAATGCAGTGCCTCTTAGGATTTTTTGTTTTTGTTTTGTTTTGTTTTTTCATAAAAGGAAACTAAAGTCATATCACTAGTGAGTGGCAGAGCAGGGATTTAAGCTCTCATAGACTATTATAATCTCCACCTATACTGGCTTTATTTATTAGTACCTCCGAATCAAAGAAATGAATGTGTCACTGTATTACACATTACTTAGACCTCATCCCAGATACTGTGTCCACTTCAAGACATCACTAGTTATTTGAAACATTAACTGATTTGAATACCCTAAAAATGGTAACCAGGGTAATGACAGATTGAAAGCTCCTTCTTATTACTAATTCTAGCCACGCTAACATAAGGAGTTATTTTAAGAGAAATCAATGTGGAAAACGTGAGTAATAATAAAAAAATGATGTGATGTGAAAAATGTAATAATGCAAAAATGATATAGTCTTCAACTTCATCACAGTCACAATCATCATTAACATACCTAATATTTTATAAGTAAGTCTTATTATATATGTATCTTAATTTTAGCATTTTAGAGATTTATAATTAATAACACATTGATTAGTTTCAGTTCTTTGGGAACAAATTGAAGTCATTATTTTTAGTATTTAATTTGATGAATCAGATCCAGTTTAGTATAATACCAGATTCCCTTTCTTCTTTCTCCAGATCCTTTCCTACTATTTCAAGGATAAGAGTTGGTTAAAAAATTTAAGGAGAAAAGTTGGAATGCTAAAGTATCCATCAAAAGGACTCCGTAGTCAGTGGGTGGTGTTATTGTAACCTGGTGAAGGTATGAAAACAGACCACCAACCATCACATGAAAGTACTTTCTCATCTCTTAGAAGGATGGCAGCAATCCAAGTAGATACTGCCAGAGAAAGACATTCCAATAGTTCCAAGCAGCCACTTCTCACTGTCAGAAGTGCAGCGTTATCTAAGACATCCAATAAAAACTGGCATTCTGACAGACTAGATTAAAAAAATCTAGTAACTTTCTTGTTTCCATCTCTCAACCAAAGTCTTTCCCCACCCAATAAATTGCATCACCATTCACCTAATTGTTCCAACCAAAAATCCTAAAGCCTTCCTTGGCTCCTATCTTTTCTTCATATTTTACATGTAATCTATCAAAAACCCTGTAGGCTGAAGTTTCTAAATAGTCAACTGCTAATCAACTCTTCTACCAACTCCACCCTAATCCAAACAACTTTCACCTGCCAACCTAGATTGGACAGGAACTATTTTCTGCTGCTTTTTTTCAACCCAATTCAAAGATTATTTTCAATGTTGCTACCAGAGTAATTCTATTATTTCTTGTCAAAAAACAGCATTATTTCATGCATAACTGTTCCCAGTCTTTGTATTCAGCTAGGAACAGAAGCTAAGATACTTAACTACAACATAAAGAAACCAGAAAGTTCAATGTCTGATGGCCTGAGCTTCACCTTCCTATTCTGCTCTGATTACAGGTGAGCTGACCCCTTCAGGATATGCTGGCCTGTTTCTAGATCAACCCAACCATTGGAAGGTACTGCCAAGAAATTAGAAGGCATAGGAAGGGAAAATCATGGGTATTTCCCCTGCTATATGCAGCTTCTCCAAGATACAACGGGATGTCCCTCCTCTGTGTCCTCACTTAACACAGAATGTGTTTCCATGGTCCTGGTTTCTGACAGGCCCTGGGCTCCATAAACACCTACCTCAGTCTTTGCTAGGATGGTAGCAAATTCTTACTGGTACTAATCTCTATTTTATCACTCTATCTCATATTTGACTCTCATTTCCTCCATCATCCTTATCAACTCATTCACTGAGTTAATTTTCTTCAACTGTAAATAATTCAAGTTTTCTCTCTCTCTCTCTCTCTCTCTCTCTCTCTCTCTCTCTCTCTCTCTCTCTCTTTTATTTTGACTTTGACAGACACAGAGTTTCAATAAAATCCAATTTTATGTCATGCTTGTGCTCAAGGAAAAAATAGGGTAATTAGTATAGAAACTCTGCTCCAGCAAGTATCAAGTCCAATATATTTTGCTTTTGAAATGCCACCTTTAATGCAGACTTTGGTGGTTTCTACATCAGTGGTACATAATGAGACAAAGAAAGAACGGGGTTTCAGTGGAAGAATTATATGGGGTCAAGACTGCATTTGGGTGGACATCTTTTCTACTCTTTTCAGTTGACCAGAACTAAGTCTATCCATACTACTGACTGCATGCATTAGAAAACATAACCTAGTTCTAAGTCTGGAAGATGAGAAGAATACAGATATTATTGAATATTAGCAGTTTTTCCAGAGTTAATAGTCACATTTCTGTATCTCATGGCTCAACAGATGGTGATAAATTTCATAAAGAAAAGTAAAGCTGTACTTTATATAGGTCACTCAGTGAATACCATCAGACACCTGATACAGTAAAAGAGTGAACTATGGAAGATAGAAGACTACTCCAGACAGAGCATGTTAGATGTAATACCCACAGCAGGATTAAGCTTGGTATGTTTGAGAATCAGTAAGAAGCGAGTGTGCATGACATTTGCTTAGTATTTAATTTTTAAGGAAGATCTCAGTGAACCTTTTTTTAATCTTCAGAACTATTTTTGAAATACCTAACTTTATTTAAATTATAGAAAATATTTACATCTCATTGTCAAGATTATATATCAAAGTATATTCAATAGGAATCTTATTTCAGTTTCTTTCCAATCTAATAGCTTCTTTTCTATAACTAATGTTCTTTATTAATTTTCTCTTTTATACAGTCACTGTTTCTTTTTTGAAAGTGTAAGCAAATGTAAGTTTGGATATGTACATATATGTATATATGATATGTGTACATATATAAATATGTGTACCTATAGCCATATCTTCCTGTTATTATACAAAAGGTAACATGTTAAATAAACTGTTCTGGCAATCAACTCATATCAGTATTTAGAGATCCTTCTTGACCCTTTTTGCCACTGATCATAAATGCATTTGTTAACTATAGCATAGACCATTCAACAAGTCCCCTATAGCTGGTCACTGGTATTACTCCCTGTCTTTTACTCTAATTTGAAGTTTCTCCTAAATCACTCACTTTTATTGGTTTGTTTTCCTCAAGGCATGCATTCCTAAAACAATTTTGATTATTTACTTGTTTATTTCCTGTCTCCCACTCTGGCTATGGGTATCAAAAAACCACTTATCTTATTTGTTTTGCTTATTTTTATATCTGCATTACCTGGAACAGTGCCTGGTACTTAGTAGAAACTCAGGTGTTGATTGCATCCTTTTATTCTGGCCCTCTAAAGCACTCTGATTATTATTTTTTTTTCAAAAGGGGGGAAGCAGCCTGTATTAGTCAGGGTCCTCCATAGAAACAGAACCAATAGAATATACATATACTACATATATAATAAACCATTAGCTAGTATCATTATAAAGGTTGAGAAGTCCCACAGTCTGCCATCTGCAAGTTGAAGACCCAGAAAAGTCAGAGGTATAGTTGAAAGGTCCAAGAGCCAGAGGATTGAGAAGCTTAAAATCAACTTTCCAGTTCAAATAGTGAAATAAAAGATGCACAAATCCAAATTCCTCCTCCATTATGTTTTACTCTGCCCTTCAAAAGAGTGGAAGATAAACACACACAATGGAAAGCACAAGGTACTTTACTAAATCCCATAGTTCCAATGGTAGTCTCTTCCAGAATAACTTTACAGACACATTCACAAATAATGTTTAACATATATCTAGGCACCCCAGAACCCAGTCAAACTGACAAATAAAGTAAAATGTTACACATCCCTTAGTTTAAAAATGAGATGATTTGCAAATGTACTGGTTTTCCATATCATGGGTAGAAAATCCTCTTCCAGACAGGTCAGCACTGGGCTTGGGTAGGCAACATGTAGAGTGAGGAAGGAATCCATTCAATGAAAAGTTGAAACCAAACATCCTAATAGTTAAAGCTTGAGTTTGAGCTCAAATTCTATTAATTCACTAACTCTTTGATTTTGGACAAGATGCCTAATTCCTCTGACCTTTAGATTCTTTATCTACAAAATAGGATTGTACAATAATAACTCCCACATAAATTAAATAGGATAATTCATATAAAGAACTTAGTAAAATGTTTCACAGAGTAAGATATCGATGAATGTTAACCATCATCATTATAAATTTTTTTGTTGTTGTTTCGGGGGGAGGTTACTAGAGATTGAACTCAGGGCCACTGGACCACTGAGCCACATCCCCAGCTCTATTTTGTATTTTATTTAGAGTCAGGGTCTCACTGAGTTGCTTAGTGCCTCACTGTTGCTGAGGCTGGCTTTAAACTCACTATCCTCCTGCCTCAGCCTCCTGAGTCACTGGGATTAAAGGCATGTGCCACAGCATCCTGCCATCATCATTATCATTAAAGGAAAATAATATTTAAGTGCTTTCAGAATCTAGATAAACATTCCATGTGCCTTATATTTTGCCATTGTTGTGGATACATGGCTAGAATATTACTAGATACTGAGCTGACATTTAGAAAGAGATAAAATACAAATCACAAAGCTTATAGTCAGTATCACAGGTAGAGACTGAATATCACAATGAGGCCTTCTCCTTGCTGGCTTTATGCCCTTTGTAAAAGGAAAGACAGCAATAATGATAGAGTCACTTCTTTCTTTTGCTGGAGAAACAAATTGTTTTTAAATATGTATATGCACAATGGGTCTCTGAATGAAAAACTGCTGACCCGCCACTTGGATTACAAGATGCCAATCTTCTCATACATGATGAATGACTGAGAAAAGGGTGTTAAGAAAAGCAGACAAGTCAAAGAAACAAAAGAATAAAGAAAGAGCTCATAGCCAATGGGCCACACTGTCTCTGAAAGCAGTAACAGATTCCACCTCTCTCCTATGAATACATTAGGATTTCACTTAGAGTTGCAGAGTTATAATAGCTTCTTTAAAACATTTCGTTTAACATTGTTTTGTTCAAATACTTAATTAAATGTTTACTAGTAAACAGATGTCAGATGTTCACAAATCTCACTTAATGTAATTAAAATACATATACTGAATGCTCAGATGAATGTGCCTTGGCTTTGAGAATTCTTCAGATACTCATCAAAACCTATTTTTAGAATTCTAGCAGAGCTTTTAAAAGTAGTTTCTTTGTGGCGAGAAACCATTTCATTTTTAATGTGTCCCTGAGAGAGAAAAATGATTAGGGTGTATTGAAAAACATGTACAATAAGAGTCATGGAAATGTTGACAGTGTCTGTAGTCTCTACACATGCTTTGTCTACACACAGTCATTTTCCTGGCACTTCCTGTGCAACTTCACTAAGGCGGACTTGCAATCGCAACAAGTGGACATTTGTTCATCACCCTTGCATCTTTTGTATTATTGCATAGCTAAGTATTTGTGCAAATGCTGACCCCTTCTGCATGTCACCAAAGAATGACATTGTAAAACACGGATATTAAAATAAAAAAAACATGAGTCATATTTGTGCTAAGCTTTTTGTGATTTTCTTCCTTCATTTCGATTATTCAGGAAATGTAGGAAAAGTCTTTATATAAAAAAAATTGAAACACATTCAAACAAAAGGGAAAAAGTCAAAGGCCACATGAATTTATTTCTCTTCTTAATTCTTTCCCCAGAATTGCTCCTGTGATTATTTTGGTGTTTATTTCTCTAGCCCTTATTCTTTAGTTACAAAAATAAAGCAAATGTTTATATATGAACAAATAAGCTCATATATACTTATTGCTTACTTTATCTAATAGAAAAATAGAATCCAGTTAGATATATTCCTCTTTAATTTGTTAATTTCATTTCTCAATATGACTTAAAGATCTTTTCATGTCATTACATATAGAACTATCGTATTCTTGGAACTGTGCAATATGAATACATAACAGTTTGTAACACTTTATTTGATGGATTTGAAATTTTCCTTCTTATTAGTTAAAATCCATGCACATAGCTTATTATAAATATGTATATACAATCTTTTAGTTGAAACATCTAAATTTTAATTGCTAGTTCAGAGACAATAGGAACTGTCATACTAATCTCCCCAAAAGATGTACACATCTAAATTCCTATCAATTTCCCATATATCAGCCAACATTTGACAATGACCATCTGTTTTTAAAAAATCTAATATTTGTTTTACTTTTGCATTTCTCTCTTAATGAAGTTGAAGTCATTTCTGTGTGTTTATTGGTCCATTTCTCCTATGAATAGTCTGATCATAGTCTTTGATAACAACCATTAATTACTTTGTCCTTTCTTTTAGAAATATGATTGGAAGTAATTATTTCTTAATACGAATAATAATTTTCTGTGTATTATATTTTGGAAAACATTTTCCCAGGGTACCTCTTGTCTTTTATTATTTTTTATAATATGGAATGTTTTATATTTATAAAGTCAAACATCTGTTATTTTATGTAGTTTTCAAATTCCTTAGGAAGGCCTTTAAGCCGAGGTCACAGACTCATTACTCTGTATTTTCCACCAATTCTTTTTACTGAAGTATAACATAGTTAAATATAATTGAATAAACCATTAAGTGTACAGTTTGATAAAGGATCACAATATGAACACACCCATGTGCTTGCATCAAAGAATGGAACATAATAGCCACAGAGAAAATTTTTTGACTTCTTGTTAAGAGACCATTCCCTCTTCAAAAGTAAACTATTGTCCTAATCTCTAATACTGTAACTTCCCCATTTTAAAAATATTTTTAGTTATAGGTGGACACACTGTCTTATTTTATTTTCATGTGGTGCTGAGGATCAAACCCAGTGCCTCACACATAGTAGGCAAGCGATTTAGCTCTAAGCTACAACCCCAGCCCTACTTCCCCATTTTTTTAAACTTGGTTCTTCTTTAAGACTGACTTTGTTTATTTTTGTCATTTTGTATCACCAGATAATTTTTATCAGGTTATTTTAATTTCATAGAAATAGTGGAGATTAACTGAAATTTCATAAAAACAGTTTGGAGAGGCCTGATTCATTTACATATTGAGTCTTCCAATTCATGAATATTAAATAATTATTTATTTAGAACATCTTTAATTTTTCTCAGTAATGCTTTATAGATTTCTAGGCAAAGGTGTTGAATGGTTTCTTCAAGCTATTTTTAAATATATTATTTGTATACTATTATAAATTACATGATTTAATTTTTATTTAAAAATGACTTTTGATATATTTAGAAATATTTTCCCATTGATCTTCTAAGCCATGTCATTCATAAAATCACTTATTAATTCTACTAGTTCTCTAAAGATTCTTTCAGAGCATTTTAAAACATATAATCAGATCTACGAATAAAAGTAATATTTATTCCTCTCCAGTCTGTATTCTTTACTTTTGGCTTATTCTCCTTGGTAGGATATGCACTAAAATGTTGACTATCATTGGGGATGAAATGCATCTCTTTTTTAATTTCCAATTTTAGGGTATACATTTTCAATAGCTCTTCATTGAGAATGGTTTTGCCAATAGGTCTTCATTATGAGATGGGGAAGATCTCTTTTATTACTAGTTTGTGACCTTTTAAAAAGCATAAATGAACAACTATTTTTCTTTAGTGCTTCTCCTGAATCTCTTGCAATGATATTATTTTCCTATTTGCTATTAATGTGTGGTCACTACTACTGATTTTCACAT
This sequence comes from Marmota monax, assembly GCF_021218885.2. Taxonomy (NCBI): domain Eukaryota; kingdom Metazoa; phylum Chordata; class Mammalia; order Rodentia; family Sciuridae; genus Marmota; species Marmota monax. Next base: position 3,496,953 of record NW_026694339.1, read on the forward strand.
ATTAAATCAACTAACATTCATGTAATAAACCCAACTTTGTCATGCAATAATATCCCTCCACACTTGTGAAAATAAATTTCACTTTCACATTTGTGATCTGAAAATACTTTGTTTAGAAGTTTTATATTTATGAGTCTAAAAGGAACTCACAGTATTCTAGTAATTTTTTTCCCTGAAATTCTATGCCACAGTTATAACTTTTTATATAACTAGCCCAAATTAGGTATATCATACCTTTGATTGTCTTTGATTATTTTATCTATTATTTCTAATTATCCAACAGCATCCCAATCAGGGTCCTCATGGGAAATAGGTATTAAATGAGGATAATTCAAAGAGATGTTAATGAAGAAACTGTATGCAATGAATAAACTGCAACAAATTGGATTACTAATTGTACAACTGATTCCATCGATAGGCCCAAATGAATACAGAGTGGAATGGTTTCTGGAATTCTTAAGAGAAGTATCTCAAAAGAAGTGCAATTCTCAGGACTAATGATTTTTAATTTAGGGACAAAATCATCCCAAATCTGCCTCTCTGTCCTCCTCCCTTTCACATTCCTCCTAGGTTTCCCATTGGCCACACTCAACTTGAAAAGAAAGGTTGCACGATGCAATTAATGTGTTTTATTCAAGTCAGTTTCCTGAAGAAGACAGCAAGGTAGATAAGGATATGAAGGAACAAGTGGTAAATTACTGGCACCATGACCCAATTACCTGCAGTTCTCTGTCCTAAGTTTAACATCTTGTGTTGACATACATTAGAACTTCTCAAAGTTGTCTTTGAATGACCCTCCTCACCTTCCATCTTCCAGTCCTGTTGGGTAATTGTTTCCTTGGGTTCTGACTTCATTGTCCTCTTTGGGGTTTTCTCTTTAGTACCAGGAATTCGGAAACTCTGGCTCCTGGATCTCACATTTTTTATTGATTTCTCCACAGAGTCAGATTTCAGATACAGGGAAATTAAATTATAGGTGAAATCTTAAGTTATAGTAAATTTCTCCAAGAATTTATAAAAGGTCCTTTTTGTATTCTATTTTACAGTATTGAGTATCTGATGCTTTTCACATAACTCATCTTTTCATGATCCTGGGCTCTCTCCCCTCTTTGAAACTCTGTCAAAATGCCCCTTGCCATTTTTTTTTTTTTTTTTGGTCCACGTTGTTGTTTTTTGTTTTGTTTTTTATTTTATTTATTTTATTTTTTTTATTGGTTGTTCAAAACATTACAAAGCTCATGACATATCATCTTCCATACATTTGATTCAAGTGGGTTATGAACTCCCATTTTTTACCCCAAATACAAGTTGCAGAATCACATCGGTTACACATCCACATTTTTACATCCACGTTGGTTTTTAAATATGATTGGTAATTCCATTAAAAATTCTATAAATATTTTGAGTAAAATTGCATTCAATATATTGATTTTGGAAAATGTGATATCTTTATGATTCAGGATATTCCTGTACTAAAGCATATAACATAATTTCTTTGTGTTTAAAATGCTTCAGTATTTCTTCTTTTATATAATATGTGTTTTAGTTAGCTTTTTCATCGCTGTGACCAAAAGATCAGAGGAGGAAAATTTCATTTTGTGGCTCATGGTTTCAGATGTCTCAGTCCATAGAATGTTAGTTCCATTCCTCAGGACATAAAGTAAGACAGGACATCATGGTGGAAGGGTGGAGCAGAGAAAAGCAGCTGAAATCATGGTACCAGGAAGCAAAGAGAGAGAGTGCTGTACTCAACAAGGACAAAATATATATTCAAAAGTTATACCCCTAATGACCCAACTCCTGCAGCCACACCCATACCCTATCTGCCAACAGTCACCAGTCAGTTAATCCTTAACAGGGGATTAATTCATTGATTAGGATAAGGCTCTCATAACCCAATCATTTCACCTCTAAACATTGAATTGTTTCACACATGAGCTTTTGGGGGACACCTCATACTTAAACCACAACAATATGTATATTTAGAATTTATTCTTCATGCAAGATATGCTCCCTCTTTTCTTAAATAACCTTAAAATTATTCATAAATGAGTTTGCAATTTTGGGGTAAGTCTTTTTCTCATTTTACTATTTCTCAGTTTATTGGCCTAATTTGTTTTTTACTTCATGAATCAATTTTTTTGAGAATCAAATAAAATCAATTTCCATTGAATAAAATAAAAATTGAGTCCATATATGCTTGTTAGTATTTCCTAGAAAAATTGCTCAATTCATCTAGATTATTAAATATGTTGATTTAAAGTTTGTATACTGTTATTTTATAGGCACTTTTTCTTAATTTTTTACCAATAACTTCTCTGATTCTTTACAGGATAATTTTATCTAACTTGTTACTGTTAAAGAACTTATTTTTATTGATCAAATTTATAGTCATTACCTTATGCTTTCTTTTTATATTTTATTTTTTTCTATTAAACCTTTAAAAAAATGCATCTTTGTAATTATTTTGCATTTATTTGTTGTTTTCCACCTCTTTTTTTTGCATTGATCACTTATTTTTCAAATAAATATTTATTTTAACAGGACATTTATAGCTATAAATATTTCTCTAGTTATTTTGTTTTTGTCACAGATATTCAATCTATGCTCATTCATTTTGAACGTCATTTAATTTCAGTTTCTTTTTTTTTGGTTTTATTATTTAAATACATTATAGCAATATACAACACAATTTGTATTACACATATAGAATGATTTTTCATATCTCTGTTTGTATATAAAGTATGTTCACACCATTTCATGTCTTCATACGTGTACTTTGGATAATGATGTCCATCACATTCCTCTATCCTTGCTAACCCTTTGCCCCCTCCCTTCCCCTCCCACCCCTCTGCCCTATCTAGAGTTTGTAAATTCCTCTCACACTCCATTTGCAGGTAAATGGATGCAGTTGGAGAAGATAATGCTAATTTCAGTTTCTTCATCATTTAGACAGTGGATGTTTTATTGAAATCATTTTTATTTATATTTTTACCAGTACATTATAATTATGTATAATAGTGGAATTCATTATGCCATATTCATACATGCATATAACATAATTTGATAAATATCATTCCCCATTTCTCTTTTCTACTTATAAAACTCAACTATATACTTCATTCAGATTTTGTCAATATGTCAATTAACTGATGTTGAGAAAACTACATATCCACAAGCAGAAAAATAAAATTAGGCTCTTATCTCATACTATATAAAAGTTGAACTCAAAATTGATTAAGGAATTTGATACTTCAATGTACAATGGAAACTCTAAAATTATTAAAAGAAAATACAGGGCAAAAGCATACATTACATTGGTCTAAATAATGGACCTTTTAAAATGACAGCAAAAGTAATGGAAATGAAAGGAAAAATCAAACTATAAAGTCTATGCACAGCAAAAGATATGATCAACAGACAGCCTGCATGAGAAAATATATTTACCAATTATATATCTAATAAGGAATTAATATCCAAAATATATATGGAACTGAAAAATCAATAGTAGTATGAAAACAAATGACCTGATTTTTTAAAAATGGGTAAAATATCTGAGTAGGTGTTTTCCCAAAGAACATACAAATTGCCAACAGATATATGGAAACTGTACGTCAATGATCATCAGGGGAATATGAATTAAAACCACAATGAGATATCACCTCACAACTGTAAGAAAGTCTATTATTAGAAACATGAAAGATGACAGTGTCAGAAAGAATATGGCAAAAAGGAAAGTCTTATACATTGTTAGTTGGAATGTAAATTAATATAGCCATTATGTAAAACTATGCAAAACATTATGTAAAACTCAAAAAAATAAACAAATAGATCATCAGATTTCTTGATATTTATCTGAAGTAATTAAAATCAGGGTCTCAAAGAGATATGAATAGGAATGCAGATTTTTGTTAAAATAAAGATAGCTATCTGGATCAGTGGCAAATTCCTATTATCCCAGCAGTTTGGGAGGCTGAAGCAAGAGGATTGAAAGTTTAAAGCCTACCTCAGCAACTTAATGAGGCCATAAGCAACTTAGCAAGACCCTGTCTCAAAATAAATAAAAAGGGCTGTGGATATGAGTCAGTAGTTAAATGCCCTGAGTTTAATCACTAGGAACAAAAATAAATAGTAAAATATGATATGAATAAGTCAAATAGTATATGTAAACACACATGTATCAAAAAGATAACATAGTATCAAAAATAGTTGATAATGTATATTTCACAGAGGAAATGGTGAAGTATTTTAAAATCTATTTTCTACAGTTTGCATTTCTATAATATTTTAATTTGTTTTAGATTTCCACGACTTTTATAATCATGAAGAATAGGAAAATTATTTTGAAAGATCAAAAAAGTTAATGGCTCTACACTGAGAAGAAAAGTAAATGATGATAATGACTTTGTCTTCAAGAATGTTAATAAGATGACAGTCTTACCAGAGACATAAAATATCATTTCATTAATCACAAAATATGTAAATACTTATTTAAAAGATCTAAAGAGCTTTCCCCAGGCTCTCCATAGGTTTGACTCCTTTGCGTTCTGCACGTATTGGCTTAGATATCATCTCACATAATCCTTCCCTGATCTAGCTAAGGTAAGTACCATAATTTTACTCTCTATTACAATGGCTGTCTTATTCCCTTCATCTCACTTATCACCTTCTGTAGGGTTTATTATTATTATTATTATTTCTTTCCAGTTCATCGCTTCCCATTTGAACTGTAGCTTTCAGCAGGGCAGGGACTTAGATATCTTTTTTTTTTTTTATTTGACCCTCCATAGGACAGTACACAAGTAACAAAACAGTGGAATAAGAAGTATTGAATGGTTAGGGTGAAAGGCTTAAGAAAATTTCACTAAAAGGCTGCCATCTTGGTAATGGCACTGTGATTAGCCCAGCTGGCCAGCCTAAAAGCCCAGGAGCTCTGCCTAGATTCTCTCTTCCTCATCTCTAATTCATCAGTACATTTCTATCTTTAAAAATATCCTGAATTTGACCTCTTCATATCTCTCACTGCCACTGTCATTGATGTCACCATCAATTCAAAAATTACTGCTAGAACCTCTTATGTTTTTTTTTTCCTTAAAACTTTTAAACACTTTGTGTTTTTACATAAAAGAAACCCAAACTCTCTACCACAGCCAAGGAGGTTCTGTAGAGTCATCATGTTCCAACCACACTGACCTGACAGATGAAGTGTTTTGTCCAGGGCTCTTACAGTTATTGTTCAGTCTTGGTTTACTTGCCCTATGTACCTGCCTCCACCAAGATTTGCCTTTCATCTTTCCCCAATTTTCAATCTCTCTTTTTATGTTAATTATTTAAAATACACACAACAGTCTATATAAAACTACTGTAACATACCCCAAATAAAAACATACATGCATGGGTATATAGACACAGAATCCCTTCCTGCCTTATGCACTTTTTAGATGCAAACCCAGAATTATTTTGTTTATATCACTTATGAATGTATGAAGCTATTTATTTATTGGTTAATTTGGTGTTACTAGAAGTTATACCCCACAAGATAAGGGATTTTGTCTTCCTTATTTACCACCATGTTCCCAGAATCTAATTTCTTTCTACAAATAAACAATGATGATGCAATAATAACATTTTATTTATATATATATATATATATATATATATATATATATATATATAATGTAATGGTAACTCAAGGAATAATGAAATAGAACTCGTTAAGGTAAAATTCTTATCACTTTAAAAGCTATCTTGCTTTTAGTCATGTATATTTTTCATATACGGTGAAATAGCAAAGAACACATTCTAAAACCTATTACTTTGAAATTTTTTTCTTTCTTCCTTAAACTAGATACCAAGTCATTCTTCATCACATGACCAAGAGCCCCTTTACTGACAAAGCTTTCTATTATCTTCCTAATATGACTGAATGTCCCTATTAGAAATTATTGAAACTACAACTTTCCATATAGTGCTTATCTTAGTTGCAATCTATCTAATTCTAAAAATTTAAATGTTTTTTTTTTTCCATGTCTGTCTTCCACTAGACTCTAGCTCTATGAATACAGGGATGTTATCTATTTTTAATACTGTTTAATCCAAACTGCTTATCCCAGTACCTGGATTTTCTTAGTAATTCAAAAATATTTCTTGAAAAAAAATAAATCCCCACCAGCATTTCTCCTCATTGTTTGATACAAAATACATGAACATGGCTTCATACTCCAGGATTAAGTCATTCATGCACAACATGAACTATGTACATATTTATATTGGACTTGGAGTCCTTTATTTTTTTCCCAAACTGGAATAGTGGAAGCCAAAACTGGTTAATTTAATGCCCCTTCAGTTGAATTATATGTAATTAAGGTTATTATTTTATGAATTTGTAAGGGGTGAAATAGTTTTTCTCCTCTATGTTGAGTGTGATTCCTCACGTTAAGCTACTTAAATGAACTCTATCACTTCATTTTACAAGAAATACTCATTTTTATTAACTCATTAACTCATCTTCCTTCCCTTCTACATTCAATTTGAGTCACCAAAATGTTATTCCAACAGAAAAAAATGCTTTTATAAGTGAATATCAGCAATTTGAAAACAAAATATATTTGGGGGCATATATCTTAGCAATTGAAATATATTCTGTATATTCAAAAATAGTTTTTCTAAATGTAGCACTGGGAAAGGACAGTTGGTTAAACGTTTTTCTTTTTAACCTTCTTCTCACATTTAATGATTCATTCTTAGCAGTGTCAGCATTGAATACAGGAACATAAAGTTAAGTTCTCTCAAAAGGTTGAACATTTTGTCATTTCCTGAAAGACTGAAGAAAACCAAACCCAGCTAGACACCCTTACTTCCTAGGTTAGTAATATTTTTACCTATATATAAGTCTTCACAATAAAATGACAACTCAAAGAAATCAGAATTTTTTAAATTAAATATCTATTATCACCCAACTTAAATTATTATTATTGTTGTTACTTTAAATTTTAGCACAGAAAGGAATCATACATTTCTTATGAGCATTTGTTTGATGTATATTAGGAAATTAACCCAACTAAACGATTGATAGTATATGCTCATTTCAGCCATATGTACAGTAGAAAAACACTTATTAAACCTGATTCTTCCAGATATTGTGGAAATGATCAAGCACTCATATGACTAGAGAAAACTGTGAGGCATATAGAGATGGTGGAAAGATAGTGTCTGTTTCAAATTGAAACAAATATATGTTTTACTCAAAGACAAAATGTTAATATGAATCTGAATTTGAAGACTGTGTGTGTGTGTGTGTGTGTGTGTGTGTGTCTTATCAGGAAAAGAGAAGAGAAAATATTTTTGTTACCCTTGTAGAGAAACGCAAAAGGCAAATAATAATAATAATAATAATAATAATAATAATAATAATAATAATAATGGTATGTGCCAAGTCTAGAGCTGAGTACTGAAGCTGCAGAGATAAATAAGAGAGGTATGGTTCTTGACCTCATTAAACTCATTGTAAATGGATTAACCATGCCAACATGTTAACCTACTCCCATGCCTTTACATACATATCTGCTATATATAAAACTGTACATATTGCTATTTGATTCCAATCAACATATGTACTTCAATGGAGCCTGAGTGCTACAAGAGACTTTATAGTAGTTAAATTTAAATAATTTACATTTTAGAGAAGGCTTCCCTAAAAAAGGCAGGGTGCAATTCAGACAAGTCATGAGTGTATAATGAAAGTTGAAATGACGAATGGGATGGAGGTGTCAGCTGAGGAAATGTCATCTTTAAAGACTGTTATGTTGCAAGAGGTTTGGTGAATTCCTGGAAATGAAAATACAGATCCTGTGTAGATAAAATTGAGGAAGTCAGGAATGGTAGGAAATGAGACAGAAGTTATGGTTAGGAATAAAATTATTTTAGGATATGTTAGATTTTAATCTAAGAATGACAGGAAACCATGCAAGGGTTTTAAACAAGGGAATGACATGAACATTTTCCTTACTAAACCTTACTAAATGAAGGTGTGTTCCATGATTCCTGATTACCATCATACAACCAACTTCAATTCATGCTTGAGAGTCATACTTTGTGTTCCCATGTATATTTTTCATTTCTCTGTAGCTTTTGTATATTGGTTTCTTTCCATTTCAATACTGTGATCACATCAAGTATTATTGTCTTGGGTAAACCAGGTAGATCTATAGATCCAGCTGACATTTCCTAAGTGACCTCCTGACTTGAAGTGACTCCATTTTTCATTCAAACAAAAATAGTACTTCTGCCTAATAGGGTATTACGCAGCCTTTAAAATATATATATTGATCCAGGCACAGTGGTGCACACTTGTAATCCCAGCTACTCAGAAGGCTGAAGCAGAAGGACTTCAATTTCAAGGTCATCTTTCAGCAACTCAGTAAGACTATGCTATGTCTCAAAATTAAAAAAAAAACATAAAACAAAAAATGACTACTGATATATATCTCAGTGGCAAATAACCCTGGGTTCAATCATAAGTATACACACATTTATATACATGTATACACTGAATACTTATAAAGAGAAAGAGTGAAGGGAGAGAAAGGGAAGAGGGCAGAAGATGGCAAAATACAAGATTGGTGGACTAAATGAAGGGATTGAGTGGTGGGGAGAAAGAATAGGATAAGGAAAAACAGTGGAATGAATCTGACATAACTTTCCAATGTGCACATATGAATATACCACAATGAATATCACCATCATGTATGCACAAAAGATACTAACTTTAAAAACATTATAAGTAAATAGCAGAGAGAAGCAGAGTAGAAGGAAGGGAACATGGAGGGGTAGGGGAGGTAGGAGGAGAAGGAGAAAAGGAGAAATACTGGGAACTGAATTAGAGCAAATTATATTCCATGCTTTCATACTTATGTCAAAATGAATCCTAAAGTTGTGCATAACTAAACAGAACCAATAAAAAAGAAAAAACATTATAAAATTAAGTTTAAAAAGGACAGGAAGCTACTAAAATTATCACATTATACTTTAGAATAAAGAAATAATAAAATTTATGTCTTCTTTGCTTCTATATTTTCATCTGTTGCTCATCATGATTATATATTATGTATAAAAGGACAAACAAATGAAGGAAACTTTAATTTTTATAAAGGGAAACTTGCCTTTCCAAAGGACACCAATACTAAGCTAAACTGAGAAGTAAAATTTCTGAATTGTCTTAGATTAGATAGTACTTCAAACTTTGAAGATTCGTAATTAAAATGTCTACACTTTGATGTCAGAAAACAACATTATTATTAAAAATCTTCATCTGAGGCAGTCTCAGAATGAATCTGTATTTTAAGATTTAATGAATTTAAGCTCCAAATTAGGTATTTAATTAGATACATTTGTTCATTATTGTTTAATTTTTGTCCCTTTTTAAAATTTGCCTTTGTTATTCCATTTCAAAGGAACTACATAAATTGACTTCATATTCCCTCCTGAATATGGCTTCTTCCTGCCTCAGGACCCATGCCCCTAAAGTTTTCTTATCCCCTACTTGTTGGGCACCTTCTTTCTTGCATTCCCTGGAAAATGTTCTGAATTCCAGTCTGTATTTCAACTTTCTCACCCCCCTCCACCCAGGCCTAGAACAGATTATAGAAACTCACTTCAGTTAGTGTCCTTATTGAAAAATTGTGGAGAATGAAAGTGCATTCCTTACAGTTCATGAAAATCAAATGAAATAAAAAGTAATTCCTGGTCCCTAACATATATTTATTCAGGGAACATTAGCAACCAGAGAAATAGTTTCCCAGGTTGTGGACTGGATTCTGTGGGAAGCACACCCTGAAGAAGAGCTTCAAGTAAAGTTTCCTTGGGAACGCGCTCAGGATCATCAGCTATGGAGGGCAATGAACAGGAAGGAAGTGGATTGGGCTGATGGAAGTTGAATCAGTTGGAACAAATGCCATAGCTGTCCCCATAGGCAAGCTGGAGGATTCCTACAGTGTCTCAGGAATCAATGTCATTGGATATGGCTGTTCCTCAAGGTAACTCTTTCCAGCCTACGATAATTTCTGGAGAAGATTCTGAGTTAAGAATGGTCAGTAATCAGTACTCTTAGCAGCTGGAAATATAATTCCTATAGTCCTGCAGGGAGATCAGCATGCCTTGCAACAATACTCTAAAACAGGTTGGAGAGAAAGACAATGTATTTCGGTGTTTCCTTTCTTTCTCTATTCCTACCCAAACTCTTTTTTCCCACAAATAGTTCATTTAGTAAAATTTAATGTTTTGTCATAGTTCACTGTATTTTTCTCCCCATTCATCTCAATTATTTCTTTTCTTCTCTACTCATTTTGTGTGTATTTTTTTTTCCTGGATTGGTATCATATCCTAATTTTCATAGAATGAAAAGATGATTCATTCTTATAAAAATGTGGTTTTCTTAACATTTCCTCACTCTGTAATCAACTTTAAAAACTGCCTCAGGATATTAAAATGATACATTTTCATTTTGAGGGAAATTTTCAAAATGTATTTTGAATAAGTAGTTAAACGTGTTTCCCTGAAGGTTGATATTATATGATTATTTGATATTTCAATAACAATTGTTGGTTACTGACATGGCTTGTCTTTTCCCAGGGAGACACATAAAAATAGCAGGAGCCTCTGAACAATTTCCTAGCTAAAGGAAGTTTTGCTTTGTGTCTTCAATTATAATTATCTTCATTGCATTGTAAAGAATCAATGTCATACACAAAATCCTCCATTAACAATCACAATGTGTACAAATTATCTTCATTCCAGGATATCTCAAGGGCTCAGGCTGTTTGTATATGATAACAGTTCATTGAGACCTAAATTACAGAGAATTAAAAGAAATGAATAGGAAAAATACTGCTTTTTACTGATGATGCAAGCATTAGCTTTTAAAAAGAACATGTTTATCTTTATATAAGCAACTAACATTTAAGGATGGCTCTTTGGAAGGAAGCACCCCTTTAGTTAAACTAAAATGGAGGAGGAGGAGTAAGAGGAGAAGGAAGAAGAAAATAATATGAAAAAGAAACAACAACAAAAACAGAAGGAATGTGTCCCAAGGAAAGTGTGATTAGAAGTATCCTGGAATTCTGGCCCTAAACGAGAAGAATGATCAAAAATTCAAAAAACGATAGACCCATTTTTGTTATTAATAACAATTAATTAAATGGGTAAACAATAAGATTTACATTTTAAAAGGTATATTAATGTACTATCATTATTTTATGTGATAACACAATTCTGAATGAAACACAAAATTTTATGTGTTGCTGCTAATCTAAAGTGAGGAATCCATCCCTTGATATTCAGAACACTGAGTTCCCAGCTTCCTTTCACCTTTTCAGTTAGTTTCAAGGTAAGAGTCAAATGACTGATTAAACATATATCTATGACAGTTTATGTAAATCAGATTGATATGAATAACTCCTGGTGGATGTGTAATGAACAGAAAGCTATATGAGTGGGAAGTTCCTGTATGAGAAATACAGAAGAATACCTGCTGTCATGCCAGTCACTTTTCAGGGCACAGGGAATATCATAGGAAAACTAAAAGTGACAACAACCAAAGTGTGATGTGAGTGAGGTTAATGAAAAGGGGCAATAGAGACCAAAAAGTCTAAAATTACACTACACAAAACCGAACGAATAGCAGTTCAATGATATGCTTTTGGTGCTAAGGGAACTGAAGAGGTGTTTTTGGAGAATGATGTTTTAGGCAGGACACTTTCATTTGTAAGAGAAAGGAAGCTTTCCATTTCCATAGAACTAAGCCAGAATAGGCTTTAATGTTTTATGTGGCTAAAAAGGTTCTTTGGGATAATTGACTTTGGGAACAGCTGAATATAGGTGCTCAAAAGTTGTTATTGGAACTGAGACTTGTTCTTTTCATCTTTTGATGTTATGGTTTGGATCTTGAATGTCCCACAAAGGTCCATGTATTTGAGTCTTGTGCCCCAGCTTGGCATTATTGGGAGGTAGTGGAACCCTTAAGAGGTGGGACCTAGTAGGAGGCTTTACGGTAGGGGAGACATGCTCTTAAAAGGGGAATGTGGGCCCACAGTCTCTTCTTTTTTTTTTTTTTTTCAATTCCCAGGTATGAGGCGAGCAGCTTTGTGAGCAGCTTTGTTCTATCACAAACTCCTCACTACATGTCCAAAAGCAAAACATAAGGCAGCATAAACCTTTTATCTTTCTGAAGTTGGTTGTCTCAGGTAATTGTTACAGAATCTGACGAGAACATTGGATGATACCTTGTTCAGTATGGGCTTCATCCTTAGACTGCATGTTGTCATATTCTCCCTAAATGGATATCATCATATGTTTTTTTTTTTCTCACTAATTAGATAGGAAATAATGCTATTATCTGTTCTTTCTTTCATAAATCTCCAGGACTGATTCTAAATGGACTAACTTGGGTTGAGTGTCCAACCTTGCACCAATATCTATGATAATAAGGAAGATGGTCCCTTGTCAAAGGTCCATATGAATCATATACACTGGGAGAAAGGGAAAGTGGTACTTTCCAAAAGGGAATCCAGGGTGCTTTTATAACAAAATGGGACAATATCTGTCAGGGAGTAGGGCACCAAAAGAGTATTTGTTTACCACTAATGGTAAAAAAGAGATTCAATTCAAGCAAGGGAACTGAATTGAAAGTATATTTGTGAGGAAAGATCATAAAATTCACATGCCTTCTTTACTAGCATTAACACTCACTTTCAGTCAAAAGAACTAGATTCAGATTTTTAGAAGAAAAGCATGCCCTGATAGCATTTCTTCTGTCCTTTCTCTCAAACTTGTCTGTAAGTTACACATGCTGATATACCAAGTTTTGTACCTGAGGCTTCAGTTGGAGCATATTAAAATTGAAGAAGAAAAGAGAATGGTCATATTCCAGACCTCCAAACAATGGCAATGAGTGGCACTTTACCTGCTCCCACCCATAAGCTAGGGCAGGGCACAGAGGGCAAAGGGAGGTGAAGGTTACAATACATAGAGAAGATAATAATGAGGAGTAATTCTAGAAATTTAGAATTAGAGGTCACCAAAAAGGGTAAAAGAAAAAAAAAACATAAAGTCTGATGTGCAGGAGAAAGTCATCCTAATCCTTCTGTATAATTAAAAGATAGATTTCTTGGAGTTTTCATTTTATTTTCTCTCAATTAGCTCTCAAATGTTTGTTTAACTTGGTGAGAAAAGTTCCCTGCACAATTAAATGATACAGTTGCTGCTATGTTCAAAGCACCTAGGCTAGGCAGAGAGAGATTGGCAATACCAGCCTCCCCCCCATAGATTTGATAAGGCTTATTGAGGTCAAGCTACATAAGGAAGAATTTTGTGATTAGCTAGGAAAAAGTCCAGATAAATTGGAAAATAATATTTTATAAGTAGGACAAAAAGACCTAAGATCTTCTAAGGAATAGAAATAATTGTTCTGTTCTGTTAATGAACAAAAACAATTATTTACTACAATAACTGATCATATCTTACCTTGTGTAATTATAAGTGTGTATAAGATAAAGTCTTAACAAGCTAAGTAGGAAAGACTTTCATAAGATCAGGGAAAAATATATTTATCTAATCTTTCTCTGGCACAATCAATCTATTAAATTGAATGTAGCAGAAAAAGAAAAAAATGTACAGATAAACCTACGAAACTGCTATTATGGAAGACTGCTGGCCTGATACGAGAACAAAGTGTAGGTGGTGCTCAGTGATTCACACACGAAACCAATTGGGAACTAGCAGCAAATAACATTTATAACCTCTGATGCATGTATACCAATTTTCAGAACATGGGTAATAAAGTAAACAAGATTCTGGCACTAAATGCTATTGTAATATTTTAGTAACAAAATTATGTCCATATTACATATATTTATTTATAAATAGAAATATATGTACAATTTATATGTGTTAAGAAACGCCAGGAGACTTAGGAAAAAGAGTAAAGGACTTCATCAGTAAAGGGGACTCCCCACTGAGGGAAGTTGAAATGAATTACAGGAAAGTGCACAGCTCAGTTAAATGAGACTACATTTCAGGCTACCACCAACTTGCATTTGAAACTTTTTTTCTGTTTTTCGTGGTGATGAACCATCGTGGAGAAATCGGCTTGGTGCCACAAAGCTGCAGATAGTGGCAGTCCTTTTTAAAATTGACTGTAATTACCTATACACAAACTTTAGATTTATAAGCATGAGGTTAATCTTCAGCATATTTCAATAACATACTACGAAACAAGTCCTTTGTGAACATTTGGAAATGGAAGTACAAATCAGCAGGAATGAGGATGAGTTTAAAAAGAAAGAGTCAGCTTCCAAGATGGCTAAGTAGAGGCACCCAATACTCACCTCCTCATCCACATAGAAGAAATAAAACAAGTAAATAGATGTATTTTGAGATGAGTAGCTGAAACTCAGCAAGGGAGCACTGGAACTCAGCAAGGAAGCACAGGGACCCTATGAGACATGAAGATCTAAGATAGGAGAACAAAGAAAGGAATAAAGCACACTAGCAGCCACAATCTAGATGGAGTTCTGAGGTGGAAAGTTGGGGGTGAAGTGGGGTAGGGACAGAGGAATCTTCATTGCAGTGGAAAGGGAAACAGGAGAATCCCTCTGGATCCCATCACTGTGGATGCCTGACACAGGCACTCTTAGTTACAGAAGAGTCCAAAAGTTAATCCACATGCTTGGAGTCCAGTTAGGGAATTTTCTGGAGTGCCCAGGGTAGCTTTGCTTTAGGAGAAGAATCTCCTAGTTGTCCCCACCTCAATTAGGTTCACAGGCTTCTACATCATAGTGATATTCTGAGAAAGGACACTCTGTCAGAATTTGTACTACTCAAATGGACAGAAATCTCTAAGTGTCCCTGTCTCTGGCACTCCACAGACCTTACATCATACTAGCTTAAAGTGCTACAGTTTTGCAAATCCAACTAGACCCAGAAATGCAATGGTTACTCCAATACTCAAGCCCATGCAGTGCCCTATACTACAAGGAATTGGAGATTCAGCATACCACACAGTATGTGCTGCCACAAAGACCTGAGACTCTAGGGTTCTTGCTGCTGGGACATGAGGGGCATCCCCTTTTCCCTTCCTGGTTGGTTCCATGTGCCTGCAATGGAACTAAGGGCATGTTCTCTATGCCCATGCCACTGCCACCACTGCACTAGCCCTCCTGCCACTGTTAGGATTGACAGCATAAGCTTTTGCCACCCTGGACTGAGGATATGGACGCCAATGACCATACACCCACTTCTGCCACCATCACCTATATTGGAAGAAGCTGTAGAGAGACTACACAATGGCACCCAACTAGAATCAAAGCCAACAAAGTATTGAAAACCAACATCCTACTACACTAACCGCTGATTTTTCAGCAGAAAACTTACAGGCCAAGAGAAAAATAGAAAGACCTTGTCAAGTTCTGAAGGAAAAAATTATCTTTCAGTCAAGAATATTATAGTAAGCAAAGCTGTATTATAGAAATAAGAAGAAAAACAAACTTTCCAAAACAGCAAAACTTGAGGAAGTATATCATCACAAAATCACTCCCACAAAAGTGCTTGAAGAAGTCCTACATCTGGAAGTGAATGAATGATAACTACCATCATGAAAGAAACATGAAATTATAAAGCTCAATTGTAAAAAAAAAAAAAAGAGAAAAGAATAAACCCTTCTTGGTACAGAAAACCACCAAACAAAAATAAGCAATAAGAAAGATGAAAAGGAGCAAAGAACATACAATTAGAAAACAATAAATTGGCCATGTAAATTCTACTCATCAATAAAAATTTTGAATGTAAATAGATTAAATCTTCAATCAAGCAATATAGAGCAACTTAATGAATAAAATAAGACTCAAAGGTATATGTTGCCTTAAGGAATACATCATCAGTAAAAATACCCATAGACTAAAAGAACAGATGGGAAAAATATTCCACACAATGGAAACCAAAAGTGGACAGGAAATAAGAACAAATTTATGACATTTGTAGGAAATAGAATGGAAATGAAGAACATCATGTTGAGTGAGTAAGTCAGGATCAGAAAACCAAGGGTCATATGTTCTTTCTCATAGGTAAAAATCTGTAGAAAAAAATATGAGAGGGGGATCTAATAAAAACATAAAGGAGATTGTCAGATTGAAAAAGGATATCAGGAGGAGGGAGGAGCAGAGGGCAAAGGGAAGTACTGGGGAATAAAATTGATATGGATAGGTTTCTGGACATATATAACTTACCAAAATTGAACCATGAACACATAGAATCCCTCAAAGAACAATAACAAGTAATGAGGTTGAATCAGTAATAAAGTCTTCCAGCAAAGGAAATTCCAGGAGCTGAGAGCTTCCCATGAAAGTCTCCAAAACATTTAAAGTAAAAATAATACCAGTTCTCAAACTACTTCCAAAAAATGAAAAGAAAGAAACTTTGCTAAACTCATCCTAAAAACCCAGCCTTACCCTGAAATCTAAAACAGACAAAGGTATAACCAAAAGGGTGAAGGGGGGAAATAAACCAATATCCAGAAGAAACACAGATGCGAAAATTCTCAACAAAATAACTACCAAACAAAATCCAAAAGCACATCAAAAAGATCATGCACCATAATCGAGTGGGATTTATTCAAAGTATGCAAGGATGTTTTGACATAAGCAAATAAACAATCCTTATACAGCGCATTAACAGATTGAAAAACAAACACTATATGATCATATAAATAGATACTAAAGAAGCATTGAATAAAACACAACCTTCTACCATGGTAAAATCCTCAACAACTTAGGCATAGAGAGAACATATTTCAACACAATAAAACCTATACCAGACAAACACCCAACAAACATCATGCAAAATGGAGAAAAGCTGAAATCATTTCCTCTAAGATCTGGAAGAAAACAAGGGGTCCTCTTTCACCTTTCCATATTCAACATGGTACAGGAAGTTTTAGCCTGCAGACTTAGGCATGAGAAAGAAAGAAATGGTTTCCAAAGGAAAAGAAGTTAAATTATTGCTATTTTCAGACAATATGACTTTAAAAATATTTAAATTTATATAAATTCATATAATGAAATAGTTATATTTATTTAGTTAAACCTAAAATCTCCATGGGGGGAAAACTGTTAGAATTGATAAATTTAGTGAAGTTGTAGGTCATAAAATCAACATACAAAAAAGTACTATTTTTATACCAATAATAACCTGAATAAAAGAGAAATAAAAAGTCTAATATATATAATATCTACCCAAAAAAATTCTAAGTAGGAATAAATAAAACAAGAAAGTAAAAGATCTCTACATGAAAAATTATAAAACATTGATGAAAGAAATCATAAGGAACACACATACAAAAAGAAATGGAAAGTTATCCCATGCTCATGAAATGGAACTATTATTTAAATGTATTACCCATAGTAGTCTACACATTCAGTATAATCTCCACCAAAATACCAATAGCATTTGTGTTAATTTTCCATTATTATAAAATATGTTTGAGATAAATCAACATTTATGGAACAATGGTTTATCTTGCCATTGGTTTCAGAGGTTTCAATCCATGGTCACACAGCCCTGTGTCTTTGGGCCTGTGGTACATCCCATTGAGGAGCACATGATACAGAACACTGCTTAAATCAAATCATCACAGTCAGAAAGTAAAAAGACAGGAAGAGACTGGGGTGCTAATATCCCAATAACTAACTGTCTCTCACTAGGCCACACCTCTTAAAGGTTACAAGACCTCCCAATAGTGCCATGGGCTAAGGATCAAACCTTTAACACATGGGCCTTCAGAGACATTCCATATCTAAAATCTAGCAACATCTTCATGGAACTAGAAAAAAGAATCACAAAATTCATATGGAACCACAAAAAGAGCCAGAATAGCCAAAGCAATTCTAAGGGGGTTGGGGAAACAAAACTGAAAGCATTGCAATACCTGTTGTCAAAACAAATTACAACATAGTACAAAGAAAGTCATCAAATCAGCAAAATAGTGCCATAAAAGCAGACACCAAGACCAATGGAAGACAACAGAAAACCCAGACATCAATCTATGTATTTACAACCAATTGACTTTTAACAACATTGCCAGGAACACACATTGGAGAAAGAACAGTCTTACTTCAACAAATGGTACTGGACAAACTGTAGATGTACAGAAGATCAAAACTAGACCCATTCTACAAAAATCAACTCAATTGTATCAATGATCTAAATATTAATACCTAAAACTATGAAATGACTAGAAGAAAAAAATAGGGGAAGCACTTTAAGATACTGAAAGGGGCAAAAAGACTTGGGTCAAAAGACTTTGAAAGCACAGGCAACAACAAAAAATTAGACAAATAGGATTATATAAGATTAAGAATTTCTGCACAGCAAAAGAAACAAATTAATGGAGATAACCCATACAGGGGAGAAAAGTTTTACAAGCAATTCATCTGATAAAGGTTTACTAATCAGAAAATATAAGAAACTCAGACAACAGTAAAAAACAACAACCAAATAATCCAATTAAAAGAGAAACAAATATGAACAGGCATTTCTCAAAAGAGGATATACAAGTAACCAACAAATAAATGGAAAAATGCTCAACATCATTTATCATAAGAGAAATACAAATCAAAACCACAATGAGATATCATCCTATTCCAGGTGGAATGGTTATTATCAATAAAACAAAAAATAACAAATGCTGATGAGGATGCATGCCATCATCCCAAGAAAGAGGGTTTGTCATACATGGTTGGTGGAATTTAAATTTGTACAGTGATTATGGAAAATGACATGGGAATTCTTCAGAAAATTTAAAAATTTAAAATAGAAGAATGATATGATATGCCAATCCCACTGCTGGGTATATATCCAAAGAAAATCAGATTGTTCGGCTAAAAAGCGGAATGCAGTGGATATTGAGAGGATGGAAAACAAATACCAAAACACAGTTGGGGGAGCAGTTCTGGCAATGTATGGCACAGAAAAGCAACTGTGGTCTGCATCAATTAACTATTAATCTCAATATAACTAGGAAAGAGTTTGAAGGTTTCACAGAGAAATGTTAACATTTGAATAGATGGAAATGCTAATTACCCTGATTTAATCATTACACTTTGTATTCATGTATTGAATTACAATACTGTAACCATAAATATGTATGAATATTATGTGTCAATTAAAAAAACAAAATCAAATTAAAAAAGAATAATGAGTCAGATGAAGCTGACTACATTCTCGCTTGGACAAGTATTCAAGAAAGGTAGATGATGTCCATCTGAATTTAGCCAAGTATTCGTCACAGTCACAACAGACACATAACTTAGACAATTGTTCAGAGAAAGAGATCCATAAGATCATAATCAACGAATTGACTAATTCACGGAGCATAGAATTTTGTTTTCAAAAACCTCTTCCCTTGCTTCCTTTGTTTTTGAGAATATTAGCTACCATTTTTGAGCACCTATAATGTGCTAACCATTGTGCTATTCCCAGGACATAAATCCCATTATCACAATGACCGATGAGACAGCTGTTCTTTGAATAACACATAGAAAAATCTAGAGATTTGGCCAAGATCATGGGCCTGTAGACAAGAAGCTTACATTAGCAAATTACATGAAGGAGGAGAAAGAATAAATATGTTGGATTACAGAATCAGGCTCTAAGAGAATCTAATCTCATTACTGTGTCAGATTAAGTATGACATTCATACATGTCTTATTTTCTCATAAGCTCAATATGAGTAAGTATTATTGACATGGTCTCTAAGAAAATCAAATGATTTTTAGGTTATTCTGTAGGATAACACTGTCTTAAGAAAGGAAGGTGATGTGGTTGCTCTTTCAGTATTTTTAGTTCTAACATACCTTAATATAGGGTATATGTATCAGAATTCTTTCTTTTGGTAGTGACAGAATCTCTTAATGCAAGAAAGGGATTTTTTTTTTTTTACTCACAAAGCTAAGAGTTCTCAGATAATCTATACACCTGAAGAAAGAACTGTGGAAGCCTGAACTTCAGGAATAGGGTCCTAGAACCATCTGGTCTCTATTTTTAGTCTCTCATTGCAGCTTATCATTGCTTTGCTTTGCATGTTGGACTCATGTTCTGTTTCATATAGGCTTTGCCACTGGGAACAAGCAGGGTCACCAAGAGTTTGGGCTTATCTGTGGCAGATGAAGGAGAGAGCTTCAATTTTCCTAATATCAATGTGTTAATTCCTTAATCCCTAGGAGAAATTCTGATTGGTCATTATGTAGTTATAAAATTTTAAAAAATAAATAAAAACTCCAGCTTAATCACTATTGTCAGTGGCCAGATGGGGTAGTGTGGATGGCCAGGATTTGGTCATATGATCACTCTTGTGGACAGCGGTTGTTCAGAGTGTGGAGTGGAGCAGAACCTATTACTACAAGATAGATAACAAAGAAGCTCGCTGAACAGATCACACACGACATAGTAATTCCAGACATGTTCAGAGAGTTTTAGGCATAGAGACTGCATTATGAGGACCAGATGAAGGATCAGGGGTTGCTGGGAAAAGAAAGAGAGCAAATACATTCTAATAGGTTCAAGGAATTGAATCTGAACCATTCTCACTGAACCTTTTATAAGATTTCAACTTTATGATAATTTAATTATCAAATCTCACAGCAGCTGGGAATGAAACAGGAATTCTATCACTTCCATTTTGAAGTCATAATCTGTTTCACCATTTCCCAGGGAAGTTGTACAAGGATTATGAGTATCTGGTGAAGGGTTGGACTAAATTGAGAGGTAATTCTGAAAATCCTGGATTTTAAAATCAGACAGATATGGATAGGAACCTCAGGTATGACACTCACTAGTTATTTTTACTCTCAAAAATCTTTTTGAGGGCTGGGGATGTGGCTCAAGCGGTAGCGCGCTCACCTGGCATGTGTGCGGCCCGGGTTCGATCCTCAGCACCACATACAAACAAAGATGTTGTGTCCGCCGAAAACTAAAAAATAAATATTAAAATTCTCTCTCTCTCTTTCTTTCTCTTTAAAAAAATATTTTGAAACAGAGATTATTGTTATTACCTTGTACAGCCACTGTTAGTAGTGGAGATTACCTAAACAGAACTCTTGATTCATGGATAGCTCTTAATAAATTATAGTTTCTGTATATACATACACACACAGACACACACACAGGCACAAACTTACACATAGAGGTGTATCCCGAAATTCGCTGACCTCTCTGATACAGGAAGCATGTCACACCTGAACCACAACAAACCCTTATAAATGCACAAACTATGGATATGTACACTGTGGTTCGAAATGAGAGAAAAACCAGGGATGCCAATGTAACATAATGCACATAATCAGAACATAATTAATAATAACAATTTATTAAGACTGGTCAGTACCTTGGAATTGGCTTAGAAATCCAGCATACATAGGATGGAATTTGAAAAATTTTGGTTAGCACATAGGTTTTAGATATTTATTTCATGAGGATTAAGTGAAAAAATAATTAAAAATTTTCTTAGACACTTAGTGCCCCATTAATACTCTATGAAATTTTGTTATTATTTTAATTCAGGGTTTATTGCATGGTTTTCGCCTCTTAGAATATGAGTTTCTCAAGACATAGACCCTGCCATACTGAGGTCTTTTTCTTTAGAGTTTAGTTTAATGTCTGGTGCCTTAATAGGCACTTAAATAAAAGATGAGAGAAAAGGAGATATGGTGCCATGAAACAAAAGCCACAAACTAAAAATTATAAGACAATGTGAATTAATAACTACACACTTGAAAGAGAAGCAAGAGAAACTAAGCCTAATTGGTAATAAAAAAGTAAGAGGCATGACAGAAAGGTGAATAGCAAAAAGAATGATTAGGAGATAAATCAACAAGCAGAAGTATACCATTCTAATTCTGTATGTTTCAGAGTCCAATAATTATACCACTCAAATCAGGTATTTAACACATTAATAATTCCATGAGTTCAGTTTTCTTTCTTTCTTTCTTTTTTTTGATACCAGATATTGAACCCAGGGGTACTTAACCACTAAGCCATATTCCCTGCCCTTTTTAGTTTTCATTTTGATACAGGACCTTGCTAAATTACTGAGGCTGGCTTTGAACTGGCTATCTTCCTAACTCAGCCTCCCAATCTGCTGGGATTACAGGTGTGTGCCATCATAACCAACACAAATTCAATGGCTCCTTGTTGATGCCATCGTGATATAAATTTCTGTAACAAATATCATTTTAATACAATGTTTTCATGTTCACTGCAGCTGGTTTCTAAGCCAGAGCTAAAATTCATAAGCTAGCAGGCACTTCTGTCAGGCTGCTTATACATGTTTGGTGTTTATCTTTCTTGCTCTAAATAAAGACTTTATGATTTCTTTCATTCCATGGCATACAGATACTATTAGGGCACTTATGGAGATGATGGAATAAAATTCCATTATTTGGGAAAGATTGCTCCCAGAGCTCCAACTGACCTGGGTCTTGCACTGCTGTCCCAAGACTGAGGAGTGCACTATCGCAGCAGACCTCTGATTAGTTGAAACTATAAATGGCATGGGTCACTCCTGTTGGCAAACCCTGCACTAACACTGTGAAGAAGTGGATGGAGATTTTTTATTATTTGTTTGTTTGTTTGTTTGTTTTTGGTACTGGAGGATTGAACTCAGGATTGTTTTACAACTGAGCCACATCCCCAACTCCTTTATTTATTTTTTTTTATTTTGAGATAGGGTTTCTCTAAGTTGCTGAGGGCCTTGCTAAATTGGAGAAGCTGGCTCTGAACTTATGGTCCTCCTGCCTCAGGCTCTTGAGCCATGGAACATGTTTTATAGATTCATTTACTCAAAAAATATTTATGGTAGTTACTCTTGTGGCCACTGAGATGAAGAAATGAACAAAATATAATTTGTTATAAATATCTTCAAACTCTGCTTTCCTTGGGGAGAAAAAAAGTCTGAAAGACTAAGTGACCTGGTCAGGTCCACAGGGACATGGGACCACTACCAGATGCTGTAGAACTTGAATCAACTCAGTTCTTGCCAAGGGGGCGGGGAGTGGGAAACAATGCTCACAGGTCTGTACTGTATAATTACATTCACCATTCCTTGGTGAAGAAAATGACTGCCAAATGTTTTCAGCTTATAAGTTTGTCAATTTATGCTCTGTTAGTTTGGAATATGAGAGAATTTAGGGAATGTTAAAGTCTGTGATTGCATTTGTTTCTTAATTAGTTGACATGATAAAAGGAAAAAAAGAAATTTGGGGATCAGTGCTACTCTGATACATGTTCGTCTCTTTCATGTGGGAACTTTAACATCTATCAATGACTTTCAATGTAGAGAGCCAATACCTTTCAGCCCCTCCCACTCTCAACAGGGAGGTCAAAGAGGGAGACCATAAAGTGTCACCAGAATTCTGCTCTCACTAAGATGAGACAAGTTTGGCAGAAAAGCACATTTAAACTGTTTAAGAAAATAAAAATGTAGTGCACATAATTGCTAATTACAGATGCATCTTCATTTTTCATTAAAGCATGTCTCTGAAGAATTCTACTTGAGAAACATTTTAATGGCTTATTTGAATATTTATGCCCCCACACTATACGTATATATTCTTATAAATAATAAACTGATTGCATTTATTTATTCAATAATTCAGGCTTTTTCCTAATCCTTATAATGAGAGGTGATGAATGATAGATTATGGAAAATATTGTGTAGTGAAGGATTTTTCATATACTTGTATCTGGTCCGCACAGATGCTTATTCATCTAAAAGTCGATGATTTCTAAACAAAATGACAGAGGGGAAGATGTTACTATATTCTTACTGACCCTGAATTTGTTAGTCATATTATTACTGTTTTTTAAAAAATGGTAGCAAGTTACTTGCTAGAGTCAAAGACGGGATTGAAATATGACCCCAAAGCCCTCAAATACTCCAGATTGTCTCTGTAAAATTTTGGAGCTTATCCAAAAATCTGCTCATATTTCAACTTACTTTTCTTGTTTAATTGTTATTTCTGCATAAATATGTTCTTTTAAGCTCAATGTTTAGAACAAAATATAATTTGTTATAAATATCTCCAAACTCTGAGCACTTATATTAGATAATTATGCATGTAATTTTACTTATTAAGCACATTTTGGGTTTGACACTAAAGTGTTCAACTGCAGAGAATAACAAAACACCAACCCTGTGAAAAATCCCCAGCATCAAAGAGAAATGAATGACAGTTACTTAGGTTTTTAGTCTTCAAATCTGGCCCATTATTCTTTTGAAACAAAGGTTAAAATTGTGTTTGTTAACTGCATAGAGAACAGGGATGAACAATTTTTGAGCATCTGCCATAAGCCAGTACATGATATTGGGATATCCTCTTATGTATCTCAAATTATGTGTGTGCTAACCAACGGGGGACCCTGTTAACAATACAGATTGTGGTTCAGTGGGTCTGGGGACTGTGGGGCAACATGAGTTGGGTCAAAACTGGTTGCTGAAGCACTGAAAGCTTTACTCAGTAATCTCCCTCTTAGTATTGGTGCCACTGGACCACACTTGAGTACCATACAGTAAATAGCCTCTGCACACCATAATAAAAACACCTTCTTATGACACATAAGGAGATGGCTCTCGGGAAGTATATGCTTTGGCCAACATCTCTCAATAATGAATATTAAATTTCTCTGGTGATTTTAAAAACCCAGCCATTTCTACCATCTCATTTATTTTCCCATTCCTAGAAGTCAGTTAAATGAAAGGAGAAATGCAATGGATAAATTCCTCCCAGGAATTTTTAAATACAGTGAACTCAATTTTGATTTTGTAGAGGAGTTTGAAATGCTTCTCTTAGCATCTCAATTAGAGTGTGCTTTCTACTTGGCTTTTATAAAATCCTCTGTTTCTAATGTGGTTGTATTTTTTTTTAATTATTGTGTCCTTTATGGGAAAAATGTAATGACCTGAAAAAAAATTATGTGACAGAAGATATTATGTTATTCTAAAGTCATCTAAAAAAGGAATGGAGAATGTGATCTACACTTAACATGATTTAATTTTCTCTGACTCCATGGTGGAATGCAAGAGAATAAAATAACTGCTTTGTTCTACCTAGATGCTCAGGAGCTTAGAGGGTTGTCAAGGTAACCATAACTTTTGATTAGTATCAGAGTACATAAGAATCAAAAACAGCCCTGAATTTTCATTTTCTGTGTTACCATGTCACTTGGAATAATAGTAATATAGGCCTTCTCCTCCCTTCCCATCTGAAAACTGGTTTTCTCCACACCACTGCATTTAACCATCTGTGTTTTCAGGAAAGGCGTTACAAACAAGAAATATCCAGAATCCTTTAATGTGGGGAGGCAACAGGGTCAAGAAAGAAAGCACTCCACTCCATCCACAAAAGGGCTTCAGTAAATAAGCAAATCTCTTTGTCTGAGAAATGGGGGTGGTGCAATGAGAAGAGAATCCTAAGGGAAAGTCCCAAGCTAGAGCAACAACCCAGAATACCAGGCTCCAGGGCAGATACATAATCAGACAAATACAATTCCAGACAAATAAAAGCAGTTATGTAAATGTTTCTTATATAATAGAATGGGCAATAAGACATTAAAAAATAACATTCAGGGCAACAATTATAATCCCCTAGAAAAGTGAAATGTGGCTATTTGGGGATTTGGTTTGGTTTAGTTTGGGTTTCATGTTTACAGCTAAGCATTATTCCTCATCTCATTTGTTCTTCAGAAATATATTCCTGACACATTATTGCACATTATACGAATGCAAGAATTTTCTAATAAGCCATACAAGATTTAATGAAAGAGCATAAGCTAGTCTTTTTCATTAAAAACATTAAATATCTTATTATATAAAATTTGGAGAATACCAAAGAATAGCACCTAAACCCCTTCCAAATTACCTGGAAAATTATTTTTATTGTATGTATTTAAAGAGTACAACATAATGTTTTGATAAAATAAATATTGTGAAATAATTACAACAATCAAACTAATTAACAGCTCATGCAGATACCTTTTTTTGTGGTGAGAACAGATCTACTCTCTTAGGAAATCTCAAGTATAGAATACACTAGTATTAACTATTATCACTGTGCTATACATTAGATCTCCAAAATTTACTCATTTTATAATTGAAAGTTTTGTGCTTTGACTGAAATCCTACAATTATGTAAACAATTCATTTTTCTCTAATAATTTAATACAGATAAGACCTTTTATTTACATAATGTTGGAGCATGATTTTAACCTAAATCTATAAGTATTTTATGTCAGAATTCTTCTCAAATACACTTAACCATTTCCTATTTTTCTGTTATTAAATTATTTCAAAAATGCTTGTCTTTTAAGGAAGTACTGAATTGAACGTCTTTGTAGTAAAAGCCTTCCTCTGTGTTTTAGGCCCTTCTATTTGTATATATTTTTTGAAGTATAATTGCAAAACTAAAGAGGGACTATATGTTAAAATTCTAGATAAGAATTGTCAATTTTCCCCAAATAATTTTTGCTTAAATGTATCATAAGTTTTGATTAAATGCATACGTATGTATAGTCATTCTTTTAAAAATACATGAAAACTGCGGTGGAAGAGCACAGAGGTCAAGAGCCCCAGACTTGGAGTCAAATCTACCTGAGTTCTGGGATACATGAACAGGAAGCTCTTAACCTTTCTTCCAGACCTTGCCACATACAAGACATGGCAAAAGTTTGTGAATATATGATCCATAACTATCACAGTAAGTTTGTTAACTCCGTTTTATAAAGGAAAAAATAAAAATCAAAAGAAAAAGGTTAAACGAGTGGTGAATTTTGCCGTCCCCCAGGTCAGGTGCTATTTCCATCACCCAGCGCTTCTGGTGTATGCATACAGACTTCAAATGTTGGTTTTCTGATCTAATCTCCACATACTATTTTAAAGCACATGCTTTATGTGATTTAGCATTTAAGTTCGCTGAGCTTTGATGAGATGAATAGTGCTTTCCTCTTGTCATGATGTCATTACTTACTCAATGCATTTTCCCCTTTTTGGAATCATATCATGCACATTCAATTCCCTAAATCCTATAATAGAAGCTTTTTATTTTTTAACCTCATGTGTGCTCTACTTCAACCTTTTATCATAAAAGCCTGTTTGTTCACTTTCTGACAGCTCTCCACAGCTCATCACCCTGCCGGCTGCAGCTAAACCATACTATTGTATGAATTTCAATATATAGAAAAAGATGAAAGATGAAAAAAAGAAGAATAGATAATGGGTCTACGATAAGTCAAAGAATTAACAAAAAGAGTCAAATTACCTGAAGTTCAAACCAAAAGACATCAAAGGTGGAAAGCCAAGTACTAAAATAAGAGATAATAGAAGATGATTAGGGGAAAAAAATCATAATAAAAGGGAGATAATGGTTGGTAACTGGGAAGAGAAATTGTAAAGAACTAGAAATAAATGGGTAAGATAGAATTAAAAGTATAATAATGAGAACTGAAAAATAATAGTGGATGTAGTGAGAGATAAACCTGTCATATTTTCACAGGGAAGACAGGAATAGAGGGAATCGTTCCTGTGGGAAGGTTCCAAAGCTGCAAACTGAGTTTATATTCAGAGGTGGAGTGAAGTCATGGAGATATAAAAGTAAATTGGGATAACATTGAAACTGGGTAATTACAATGGTGGCAAGGCAAGTCTTGTGACTTAAAACAGTAGGGTTGTAAGAAAGGTCCTTAGGCTTCCTGTTCCACAAAGAAAAATCAGTGCTCTTGCAAATCTGTCTGATCTGCTCTCAATTCATCTTATTAAAACTAAATATTCTGAATAATAAATATCCTTACTGAGAAACAAGTGTATGTGCACGTGTGTGCATCTTTCAAAATTTCTGTATGGAACTGTGTATCCCAAGTGTCTTTGTTCACATCAACCTCCTTTTCCATTCCCCTAATGATACTGATCATGTGCTTTGCTATTTCAAATTTTTATCTTGACTCGATCTGATTGATCATTTGAGTACACAGGTTTTAAAGTGAAATTATACTTATAAAATCACCAAAATACAAACATAAAGCACTAACATAGCCTGTAAATTCCAGTTATACAAAGAATTATTTTGCTTTACTTGAACTTCGACTTTTTAAACAATAAAAAGACATTCAAATATACTATTTTATTATGTGACTGGGGGCTTACTTTATGTATGCTATGAAAGTTATCCAGGGGGGGACAAGACTGTGTGTGGGCAAGAAATCACAATATACTATCCTGTAAGTATTGAACTCTGCCCAGACCATATATATTCTTGGCTATAATAAAAGGTACAAATTGAAAATATAATATCATTTCAGTCTGTGAATGAATGGATGAATTAATGAGTGCATTAATTAATACACATTTTAATTCCTAGCAAATCTGGAATCAGGTATACTAGAGACATTTATATCACAATTTTTTTTTTAATTTTAGGAAAATCTCTGAATATTATACAAAACTCCCTACAATGGTTAATGTAGCAAATATACACATTTCCATGTTCTTATCTAACAATTATGATTATACCTCACAATGAAAGGCTACTTTGATTAACCAATCAATTTATAAGCAGATAATATAGGAGGCTTTTACAGTTAGCTACTGAGTTATTATTCACTGAATAGTAATGTCAACTTTATTATCTAAGATGTTTTGTAAGAGTGATTTAATTTAATCACCTATAAATAAAACAAGTATTGAACTCAGTAGAACTCATGAGACTCATTAAAAATCATATATTTAAGAATAACAGCTTTCCTACTAATACCATGTTTACTAAATATTTTTAAAAAGTTGGTCAGGTAGAGATAATTGTAAGTAATAATATAAGAAATAAGTATGGGAATGAGGGGGTGAAATATTTATTCAAATTTTTACTTGATTCCCTATTAGAAAAAAAAAATTAAAGCTCAATCAAACCATGTGCTACAGAATTCAATATAACATGCAAGAATACATTAGAAGGATGTTTAATATTTATAAATAATAACTTGGTTACAAACTATATATCCATTTACCAAAGAAAGGTTTAATATACCCATGATATCCATGTTGGGCTGGTGAGAAGGATATGCTTGGATATCTCAGGGAACAGAAAATAAACAAAAATATCTGAATCTTTCAACCAATATGTGAAAAGTCTCTTCTAGATCCAAAGTCAATGCCCATTTTGAAATCAGAGGCATCTATTGAGGCTGCATCAATAAGGTTAAGCTACAATCATGTGGACACATGAAATCAGGAATCTTCTTGAATGGAGAAAAACAGGATCTGGGTCTGTGGAGGCCACATGCACAGGCAAGGAGGACTAACCAGATGAGAAATACAGCTCATTCCATTTGGGGAAAGAGTCCCCCATATACATAATCTGTCACAAAAGTGTAATCTTCATTTTCATATCTCTAACTCCAGATTGATTCTTTTGACCCCTGTATTGACCATTTCCGTGCTTTTTATTCCTTTGTGTTGATGTATGTGTTATTCCTATTTAGTATTATTTTCCTTCTGCTCGAATTACTTCCTTTAATTTTTTTCATAGTACATATTTTCTAAAGATGAATGTCTTCAGCTTTTGCAGAGAAGAAGTGGTATTTATTTTCCATCATTTTTGAGAATTTTTTAATAGTTACAGAACAATAGATTTAAATATTTTTTAAATGTTTCTCCATCACTTGCTTGCAATTTCTGGAAAAAATATTTTGTATTTTTTTGTTGTTGTTGTTATTGTATTTCTGTGTGTGTGTGTGTGTGTGTGTTTAAATCACTCTGAGATACAGCATCACATTCTGGAACTTCCTAAAGAGGACATTATAGTTTCTGTTATGGTAATGAGATAAAAATGTATAAATGTTGAAGAAAATAATATAATGTCAAAAAGCCCCACCCTAGGTAAGCTTCAGGGAAATTTTAAACTTCTCAAGTTAGCTTATAAGACATAGCACAATAACTTTTCATAACTTTGGTAATGAGCACCTTCAAGTCAACAAAATGTTTTAAGATTCTATAAGCCATACCAGCCTTAGCTTGTTAACATCTCCTAACCCATAAAATATTAAAGGGACACAAAGGAAAGGTAGTTGATCTAGCTTGCCAATATAGAATGCAAGATGGTGGGCAGTTATGATGTTACCTACACAGATCCTACCTTATACTTTCTGTAGGGTACTTACATACCACAGGCAAAATTATGAATGTGCTTTGAAATTTATTTCCTACAAGTTATGAATGTACAACCCCACATACTCACTGGAACTTCTGAGGGAAATTGCGAGGAAACTTGAGTTACATATTTTGGATGCAGAATAAGTGCTAACAGTGGTAGAGACAAGAAAAAAATGTAGAATTTTTTTTGTGCTGCCTCGTAGTCTCATCCCTAACACAACAATGAATATAACTGAATACAATAAATAAAAAGGAGAAAATTTTTAATGCTATTGTGTAGAAATACAAAGAACTCTCATTAAAAATATATGGAACTACATCTCAAAGCCTTAGGAAAAGAAGAACAAATTAATACCAAAAGCAGTAGAAGACAGAAAATAATTAAAATCAGAGCTAAAATTAATAAAATTGAAACAAAAGAAACAATTGAAAAATTAACAAAACAAAAAGTTGGTTCTTTAAAAAAATAAATAAGACACATAAACTGCTGGCCATGCTAACAAAGAGAAAAAGAGAGAAAACTCAAATTACTAAAATACAAGATGAAGAAGGAAATATAACAATGGACACATCTGAAATACAGAAGATAACTAAAAACTATTTTGAAAATTTATACTTTAATAAAATAGAAAATATTAAAGACATCAAAAAATTTCTAGAGACATATGACCTACCCAAACTGAATAAGGAGGTAATACATGATTTAAATAGATCAATTTCAAATAATGAAATAGAAAATGCTATCAAAAGTCTACCAACCAAGAAAATCCCAGGACCAGATGGATTCTCAGCCAAGTTCTACAAGACTTCCAAAGAAGAAATAACATCAATACTCCTTAAGGTATTCCATGAAATTGAAAAGGAGAGAACCCTTCCAAACTCATTCTCTGAGGCTAATATCACCCTGATACCAAAACCAGACAAAAACACATAAAGGAAAGAAAACTTCAGACCAATATCCCTAATGAACCTAGATTCAAATTTTTTTAATAAAATTCTGGCAAATTGCATACAAAAACATATTAAAAAGATAGTGCACCATGATCAAGTGTGATTCATCCAAAGGATGCAGGGTTGGTTCAACATATGGAAATCAATAAGCATAATACATCATATTAATAGACTTATAAACAAGAATCATATCATCATCTCAATAGATACATTAAAAGTATTTGACAAAATACAGCACACACCTTCATGTTCAAAACACTAGAAAAACTAGGGATAGTAGGAGCATACCTCAACATTATAAAAGCTATATATGATAAACCCAAGGCCAGCATCATTCTAAATTGGAAAAAAAACTGAAAACATTCCTGCTAAAAACTGGAGTAAGACATGAATGTCCTCTTTTACCACTTCTATTCAATATCATCCTTGAAACTCTAGCCAGTACAATTAGACAAAAGAAAGAAATTAAAGAGATACAAATAGGTAAAGAAGAATGAGCTCAAACTATCACCATTTGCTGGTGATATAATTCTATATATAGAAGATCCAAAAAAATTCACTAGAAAACTTCTAAAACTAATAAATGAATTCAGCAAAGTAACAGAATATAAAATCAACATCCACAAGTCAAACATATTCCTATACGTCAGGCATGAATCCACTGAAATAGAAATTAGAAAAACTACTCCATTCACAATAACCTCAAAACAAACAAACAAACAAACACCTGGGAATCAATCTAACAAAAGAGGTGAAAGACCTCTGCAATGAAAATTACAGAACTCTAAAGAAAGAAATTAAGAAAACCTCAGAAGATGGAAAGATCTCCAATGCTCCTGGATAGGTAGAATTAATATTGTCAAAATGGCCATAGTACCAAAAGCATTATACAAATTTAATGCAATTTCTATTAAGATCCCAATGACATTCTTCATAGAAATAGAAAAAGCAATCATGAAATTTATTTGGAAAAATAAGAGGCCCAGAATAGTGAAAGCAATTCTTATCAAGAAAAGTGAAGCAGGAGGCATCACAATACCAGATCTTAAACTATACTACAGAGCTATAATAATAAAAATGGTACGGTATTGGCACCAAAATAAACTTGTAGACCAATGATACAGAATAGACAGAACAGAGACAAATCCACATAAATATGGTTATGTCAAACTAGACAAAGGTACTAAAAGCATTCACTGGAGAAAACCTATTCAACAAATGGTGCTGGCAAAACTGGAAATCCATATGTAACAAACAAATTAAACCTCTATATCTCACCCTGCACAAAAATTGATTTAGGCATTAGAACAGAGACCCTGCTCCTAATAGAAGAAAAAATAGGCCCAAATATTTACCCTGTCAGCCTAGAATCTGACTTCCTTAACAAGACTCCTACAGTGCAATAAGTAAAATCAAGAATTAATAAAAGGGGTAGATTCAAGTTAAAAAGCTTTCTCTCAGCAAAGGAAATAATAAAGTGAGGAAAGAGCCTACAGATTGGGAGAACATCTTCACCACATGCACCTCCAATAGAGCATTAATCTCTAGGATATATAAAGAACTCAAAAAATTGAACACCAAAAAATAACAAATAACCCAATCAATAAATAGGCAAAGGAACAGAACAAACACTTCATAGAAGAAGAAATACAAATGATCAACAAATATATGAAAAAGTGTTCATTATCTCTAGCAATCAGAGAAATGCAAATCAAAACTACTCTAAGATTCCATCTCACTCCTGTCAGAAGGGCAATCATCAAGAATACGGGCAACAATAAATGTTGGCGAGGATGTGGTGAAAAAGTACACTCATACATTGCTGGTTGGACTGCAAATTGATGCAACCACTATGGAAAGCAGTATGAAGATTCCTCAGAAAACTGGGAATGGAACCACCATTTGACCAAGCTATCCTAACTCCTTTGTTTATAACCAACGGACTTAAAATCAGCATACTACAGTGACACAGCCACATCAATGTTTATATCAGCTCAATTCATAATAGCTAGACTATGGAACCAACCTAGGTGTCCCTCAATAGATAAATGGATAAAAAAAATGTGGTATATATACTCAATGGAATATTACTCAGCTTTAAAGAAGAGTAAAATTATGGCATTTGCCAGTAAATGGTTGGAGTTGGAGAATATCACGCTAAACGAAATAAGCCAATCCCACAAAACCAAAAAAGAATATTTTCTCTAATATGCAGATACTAATTCACAATAAGGCGGGAGGCACTAGGGAAGAATAACATTACCATAGATTAGGTAGAGGGGAGTGAAGGGAGGGAAGAGGAGGGAATGTGGGGAGAGGAAAGATAGTAGAATGAAAAAGACATTTTATATATATATATATATATATATATCTGCATGACTAATATGATTCTGCAACATGTACACTCAGAAAAATGAGAAATTATATCCCATCTATGTATGATATATCAAAGTGTATAAATGCAGTCTACTGTCATGTATAACTAATTAAAACAAATTAATTTTTTTTTTAAATATGGAACTTTTGGCCTGGGATTGTGGCTCAATGACAGAGTACTTGCCTAATAGGTGTGAGGCACTGGGTTCGATCCTCAGCACCACATAAAAATAAATAAATAAAATAAAGTTATTGTGTTCATCTAGAAGTAAAAATATTTTTTTTAAAAAAATATATATGGAACTTTTGAATTCACTGAATGATCATGAGTATATAGAAGAAAGATGCTTAATGTAGGAAGTCTTTTTACCTGGTGACTTGGACTAAAAAATCAAAAAGTACCTCAGATGGATTATTTGATATGGGTACAAAAGCCATGTGTAAAAATCCCTGCAGTTTGGTTTAAATTAGTGACTGATTTTGAATGAAGGAGGTGGGAACTTACAACCCCTTTGGTGGGGGAGGGCTGGGAAGGAAACTGAAGAATCTGATCTTCCAAATTTTCCTTATCTGCTAAAGTTCCCCTGCCTGCCAAAAGTAAGCCCAACACTCCTCCCAAGCTGTGGCCCTGCGAAACCCTACAAAACTCCGACCCTTGTAGCCAGTTGCCATTTTCCTCTTGAAAATGTGTCCCTCCTCTGCTTAATATAGCACAACTGATCTGTTGAGGTCTGTCTCCATTTTTGTTGTTGTTGTTGTTGTTTTTTTCCTTTTGTATTCTCTCCCATTTTTTTTCAGGACTCAGTTTACTTATTTACAAGTAAATAAGACACAACAAAATGAACTAGCCAGACTTCCTTCCTTCATACCATTCTGCTCTCCTTCCTTCCTTCTATCCATTGACAAGTCATTTGTTTAAAATTTAAAATTTATCAATCCACAGTACAGGTTTTGGAGCAACACAGCTTGAGTTTTAAAAATTTAATTCAATTCATGCCTAGCTCAATACCATAGACAAAATGGAATATAACATTTAGTTTAAATATACAGCATGATAGTATTGGCTAAATAATTTTTAAGGCCCACTAAAATATATCAATGCAGACACCTTTTTCAAAAAATTATTTAAAAATTTCAAGATGGCAATAGGAGAATATTAAATTAAGTATGGGCACAGTGAAACCATGTAGGTGGCTTATGCATAAATCTGACCCTGGTATGAGAAAAAGATGATTGACCAATGGAATAAGAATATCCATTCAAAACTAAACAGTGCCACCTATATAAAAATAAATCTGTCTGAACTACACCATTTCACTACCCCTCCCAAAGAAATTCAGAGGTATAACCTTCTCTTAATCTCATTGTAAATTATCATGAGGGATGAATTGAAGAGAAGAAAATGATTTAGAAATGCATAGCAAAAATTTGACAGAGAAAATAAAGTGGGAAAATATCATTGATCCTTCTCTTTTGTCTCTTTTTAGCAATGGGTTTGAGAGTAAATTGTAATACAAGAAGCAAAACAAAGCAGGTGGAATTTAAAGGACATACGGGATTATGTAATTACTTCTGTAGCTGATGAAGTGCAAATGCCTAAAACTTACAAAGTAATTACAAGGCAATTATGGAGAGAAGGGCTGTTTTGTTCACTCTCATTTCAGGTATGACAAAAAAAAGTTAGTGTGTCAAACCAGAACTTTGAGTAAGTCAATCGCCATTCAGAAAGCTAAAATAAGATATTTTGGTATCTTACTCCCCCCCAAAAAAAAGGGGGGAGAGAGAGAAAAGAAAAAGAAATTATAGCTACAGCAACTATAATTCTTTTCATAAACCAATCTCTTGTAGCAGTTACTTTCATAGAAAAATAACAGCTGACTGTAGTATCAACAATACAGGAAGATAAATCTTTGATTTTTCAGGAGAGTTCTTAAGGAAATGCTTGATCATCACCCAGGGAAGCTTGGTGAACGATGGTACTTGAACTTTGCAAAGATGAACCCAGGAGAAGGTGGACAGTGAATCACTTTAAATTATTTGTGACCAAATGAGTTATATAATTAACTTAATCATTGAATTTACTTTTTGATGCATATTTACATTTTTACTCCAAATATCATTAGGATTAGCATGGTTTAAGAATATTTTCCCATGATGCTCCCTCATATACTTGAAACATTAGAATTTTCTAAAGTACTGGTTTAACACATCTCTCCCTAAATTGTATGTGCTATATCTAATGAAATGTGGCCATTTTTGTTGTGACAAACTATTCAGCTTATATTGTTTGAAGATTAAAGGAGATAACTGAAGAGAGATTTGATTTTACAAGCACATGCTATTCCATGGCTTTTATATGGCTTTAACTGAAGGAACTGGAGGTTTGGACTTTAGTATACATAAATTCAAATTCCTTCTTGATAATTTAGGACACAATTTTATTTAGAATTTTCATTCATAAAGTGAGGGTTTAGTATCAACCTCATAGGATATTGTTGGAAAATAATAGTTATCTGTCTAGCGAGCTATCAAAATTCTGCTACAGGTCTCATCATGTAGTTCGAGTTTTATAAATATCATTGCTGTTTCTATTTTTCAGAAGTGGAATAGACTGCCTTTGTTTCTTAGTATATCACTTATTAGTCATCAAGTTCTCTATTTTTTTTTTGACTACAATATTTTATTTTAGACTAGAAGTCACTGATCTTTATGTTAATGAATTTGTTGCTACTGTGTCTGTTTCCTGTTGCTTCTATAACAAATTATCATAAACCTAGTGACTTAAGATAACCTCCATCTTTCCATCTTTTTTTTTTTGGTGGAGCTGGGGATTGAACCCACAATAAAAAATTAAAAAAAAAAAAAGAAACCAGCCCTACCAACACCTTGATTTTAGCCCAGTAGGACTCATTTAGATTAAAAGACAAAAATGATGGAGGATGGGGCTGACTATATAGCTGGTTGGTAGAGTGCTTGCCTCACATGCACAACTTCTCTATTTTAATTAAGCTGTTGATTATGCCTTTAAGGATCTACCATGATAGCTTCCGATTTGTAGCATGTGCACATGTTACAGATTTAAATGCAGATCCTATAATGACTGTGAAAAATTTGGAAGGAAAAGTCACTTCTTCCATCTTTGAAAGCAAATACCGATACCAGGATTCT
Organism: Marmota monax; assembly: GCF_021218885.2. Classification (NCBI taxonomy): domain Eukaryota; kingdom Metazoa; phylum Chordata; class Mammalia; order Rodentia; family Sciuridae; genus Marmota; species Marmota monax. The sequence continues at coordinate 3,533,686 of NW_026694339.1, forward strand.
GTAAGGATAAAAACCCTGGGCATCTTTACCAGCACAGGTTATTCAAATTACATTATTTTTCCCCAAAGAGTATAAACCCATTCAGATATGTAGCATATGTCTAACATCCATAATCTTTAGATTAACCCACATTTATCTTAATTTTAGTTCTTGTCATAAAAATCTCAAAAGAAAACATGGTAGAAAAAATAAAGTGGTACATACTATTTTAAGATGAAAAAATTATAGCTATGATTATGGTATGTGCTCCAATGCTTACAACTTAAAATAACCAAAGCATTTTTCTTGACAGACTTGAATTGAACAATTAAAACTTTTTTAAGGCTTGTAGCTTTTGAGTAAGTTAAATGACTTGAGGCACACTGAATAACACATTCTACTTCTTTGGGACATTCATTCAACAAATGAGTGCCTATTATGGGGAGTGTGTCCTAAACTGTGTCCTAAAATGTGCAGGGCATTTAAGATACATCAATGAAAAAAAAAATACGAAGAATCCGCCCTTCTTCAGATACCATGAAAGCTGGATATACACTGTACAATAAACATAATAATTCAGCCAACTGAAGGGAACAATGGAAGAAGTACTTATGTAAATTGAAAGTACTCTAATGTAGGTGGACTCCTATGGTCTGTATATATGTTCCCTTCAACAGTCGTATTGAAATTTAATTGCCCAAGTTATGTGTTAATGGTATTTGAAGATGAGGCCTTTGGAAGGTAATTAGGATTAGATGAGATTATGATGGTGAAGCCCCCATCATTACATTAGTGGCTTTATAGGAAGAGAGATCCAAGTTAGCACATTTGTGCTGCCTAGCCCTGTGAGGCCCTTTGCCACATTATGTATGATACAACCCTCACCAGATGGCAGTGTCATGGAGGTAGTGGCTACAATTCCATGTTTATTGTCAAGGCTGGGTTTATCTGGTTACCAGCCCTCATCCAAGAGCCCACCAAGAACTGCCTTGGATGAGGGCTGGTAACAAGAGATGATTAAAAGGGATTACAAACTCTGTGTCAGGAACTGAGATTAAAAACAAAGAATAGAACAAAATGTCCTTCTAGTACCTATAATGTTCAGGAAATTATATAGGTTTAAGAGCTGTCTGGCAGGAACTGGGAACAGAGACAGAATATATATTTCTATTTATATCGCAATATCAAAATTTACCAAATTTGTGGGAAACAGAGGAGGCAATGGTTAAAGAGAAAATTAAAGTATCAAATACAAAAAAAGGAAAGATCTAATAACAATCTGAACTTTCACCTTAGAAAACTAGAAAGAGAAAAATAGTTGAAATTCAAAGTAAGCAGAAGAAAATAAGTAATAAAAAATAGAATATAAATCATTGAAATTTAAAAAAGGAAATCGAGAGAAAAAGTTAAAAAATAAACAACAAAGCTTGTTCTTTCAAAAAATAAAAAAAAAATATTGGTAAATCTGTAACTACAATAATGAGGAGAAAAGAGAGAGGACATACTACTAATATCAGAAAAGAAATGACAAATATCTCTCACTACAAATCCTATGGAGACTAAAATAATGAAAATAATAATGAAAAAATACAATGAAAACTTATGCCTATATATTTGGTAACATAGATGAAATGTAACAATTTCTAGAAAGATAGAATCTGCTAAAACTCATCCATAAAGAAATAGTCAATCTGATTTATAGTAATCAAATCAATAATTAATTACTGGTCTGGGGTTGTAGCTCTGTGATAGGATGCTTGCCTAGCATTGTCGAGGCACTGGGTTCAATCCTGAGCACCACATAAAAAACAAACAAATAAAAAATAAAGGTTAAATTATCTAAAATAATATAATAACTTTAATAATAATAATAATCATAATAATAAATTTCCAAACAAAAAGCTAATGACCCTATATTAGTTCACTGGTAAATTATATACCAAGCATTTATGGAAAAAAATTGTACCAGTTTTTTACTAACTCATTCTATGATGCTAGAATTACCTTAATACCCAAGCAAGACAAAAACATTATGAGAAAGAAGTCTAAAGCGTAAATGACTATTGATTTCTCATTGATAAGTATGAAAAATGAAAAAATATGAAAAATATGAAAAAAAATATATCAGAAAGCCAAATGGATCTACAGAAATGAATGAAAAGCATAGGACTGGCAAATTGATAGGTCAATGAGAATGATGGAGTTTGTTTTTGTAATTTCTATTAAAGGAGATTCATCTTTCAAAGAAAAAAAAACAATAACATTCACAAAAGATGGTTTGTATCAGATGAAGAAGCAAAGGATAAAACTACAATATTAAAATGCACATGGTTAAGTGGGAAGACAGTAGTGGGAACTGGAAATTGCCCAGAGTCAAGTACTGAATGATGCACACAGTAACCAACAGTAGAGTGGTAGAAAGAATGGACTGCAAAGGACCTTTGAGAACCTTAGAATGCAGATCGTAAGCCCTGGGACAAATAATAAAATGAAGGCAGTCCCAGAAGTCAACAGAAAATGAAATAGAAGACAAAAAGTTAAAAAAACACAAAAACTCAAAAGAAGTCAAGAAGGGGAAACAAAAAGCTAAATAGAGAGATAAGTGAAAAACAAGTACCAATAGAGTAGACTTAAATCTAACTGCACTGATATAATTATGACATTAAATACAATGATAATTATGTTAAATACAACTATACTGAAGACTAATTAAAAATGAAGAAATTATCAGACTAAAAGAGCAAGACTCAACTATATACTATGTATGATAGATGCACTGAAAATATAATAACATAAATATATTGGGGAACAAAAAGAGTTGGTATAGTGGTTTTATTCACATCAGAGATTGTAATAAATGGTATTATAAGAGATTAAAAGGAGGGATTGGGGATGTAGCTCAATAGTAGGGCACTTGCCTAGCATATGTTTGACCCTCTGCATCACTTAAAAATAAATAAATAAAATAAAGTTATTGTCCCTATCTACAACTAAACAAAGAAATTAAAACCTTATATTTAAAAAAGAGATTAAAAGAAAATTTTATAGTGATAAAAAAAAATCATCAAGAAGGGCTGGTGATATAGCTCAGTTATTAGAGTGTTTGCCTTGCATGCACAAGGCTCTGGGTTCAATCCTCAGCACCAAAATAAATAAATAAATAAATAAATAAATAAATAAATCGATCTTAAAAAAAATTATTAAGAAGACAAAATAATTCATAATAGCTATTTAAACTTTATGAGATTAATGGGACAATTAATTAGTTCGAAAATACAGTGGATATTTTAACAGCCTTCCCTTAGCATTTAATCAAAAAAGTAGACAAAAATTAGTAAAAGTAAAATATTTGACAAGCATTCTCAATCAACCTAACTTCATCAATAGTTATAAAAGATTCAACAACAAAACTGATAAATGCATATTTTAATATTGTACAGAATTTTTATTGTGATAAAACATATGCTGGACCATAAAATAAATCTAAATGTAAAAGAATTATATATCATCTTAGTGATATTCATCGTAATGTGAAGTTGGTTCAACACTCAAAATTCAATAAATTATTTCACTGTCATAACAGAACTCAAGAGAATATTTAAATAATGACCTCAAATGCAGCACTCATTCATGATAAAAATTTTAAGCAAGCTGGAATAGAAAGAAACGTCTTCAACTTGATAACACCATTTAAAAAACAAACTACAGTTAGCATATTTAATCATGAAAAGTCAAATGCTTTTCTTTTAAAAATAGAAACAATACAAAGATGCCCACTTTCACTATTTGTATTAAATATTGTACCAGAGGCAGGTTAAAGTAAGAAAAAGAAATTCAGAAACACCAAGTGAGGATCAGAAGACATGTAGATCTCTATCATAGAGTACATGATTAATTCTGTAGAAAACTGAGGAATTAAAGAAAACATTTAGAATTCTGTATGTAAATTTAGAGCTCTTGTGGATTTCATGGTAACAAAGGCAATTTTGAAAATGAAAGGAATAGAAATTCTTAAGTTATTCAAGACTAGAGTTATTAACGTAGTCTTACACAGAAACAAAGCTGAATCAGTGGGGGAAAAATAGAGAATCTAGGAAAATCCTTATGTATATGTCAATTGATTTTTGATAAAGATTCCAAAGGTGAAAGTAGCCTTTTCAATAAGGGGTACTGTCAGAACTTTTTGTCTGTATTAAACATACACACACACACACACACACACACACACACACTTTGATCTATCTCTCACACTTCACACAGATTAACATTAGATGTGATATAGATGTAAACATAAAGGTAAATTGTAAATCTTTTGAAGATAACATGAAAGTGTTCACAAGTTTGTTAGGCAAAGGTTTTCTAAAAACAATAAAAATGCATTGACTATTTTTTAAAAGATACATTGAATTCAATTAAAATGTATTCTCTTTAAATGATATCACTGATGAAAAAAAGTTAAAAAGTCATAAACTAAAGAAAATATTTTCCATATACAGTACATGAATAGATATTCATCCATATATACATATATATGCACACATGTTTGCATGAAGTGATAAAACATTTGCATGCAAAGATATATAAAATTCTTACAAGTTAATAATATAAAGACAGCCCAACAAAAACTTTTTCAAAATATTTGAAAAAAACCACACACACACACAAACAAAAAAATACCCATCATAAAATGACCACTAATTAGCTGAAAAGAATCTCAGTATAATTAATGATATGGGAAAAGTAACTTAAAAATACTATGAAATATTGCCTCATACACACTAGACTAGAAAAGAAAAGCCATTATGACTGAGTAGCAGAAGATAGGGGAAGAGCAGATAAGAAGTATACAGAGATTGGGGGTAGGAGTGCAATGTTAAAGACTTTTACTGTAATTAAACAGAGACCTTAAAAGGTTAAAAAAAAAAGAGCAACATCATCTGACTTTAATTTTACAATTAATCTGGCTCCTAGTTTGAGATTAAATTGCATGGATCAAACATGAAGTTATTTCAGCATCCCATGAAGATAGAAAAAGTGACTGAGATAATGGAGGAACCAAAATATATGGAAATAGTTGGATTCCAAATCTATTTTGAAAGGAACACTAGCAATCTTATCTGATGAATTAGATGTAGGATGTGGGAAAAGAGAAAAGGAGTTATAATGATTTCCAGGTATTTTCAATAAACAAGTAGAAAGATAGGTCTCCGATTAGCTGAGTTGGGAAAGATTGAGTATGGAGCAGACTTTGGAGAGAATATCAGAATTTCTATGTTGGACATGTTGAGTTTATAATGCCTAGTTGCTATCTAGCTCACCAAATTAGAAACCTGGATATTGCCCCTGGTTCCTTCCACACTGAATCATTCTCAAGTCCTGCTGCTTTTCACCATGAATAGCAAAGGGCAAGTTCTAATTCTGATCTGTTTCATTCTAAAAATTTTGTTCTTTCCACATTGAACTTATAAATAGATACAGAATATCATATTTGTCACAACTTTGAAGGGATATTTAATCCAACTTTCCACTCAAAAGTGATTAAATCTAAATATTATCAAATATTGAACATTTATGTTTAGTTAAATTAATTTTGTGGAGAGAATAACTTGTCTTGAGGAGAATCATTCCAACTTGATTTCCATCGACTATTGAACAGATGGCTCTACCAAGGAAAAAAAAATGAGCAGAAGATGATATGTTGGCCTTTTAGGCAAACAAACTTGAAATTCTCAGAACAGTTGAAAACTGACCAAATCATTTGAAAACAACCATTTGTTAAATAAAGGAAGTTAGTTACAAAGATTTATCAACAAACTATGTAAGGTATGCGCCTGAGGTTAAATTGGGTTGCCACTGTAGCTGGGCAGAGAAACTCATGACTACATGGAAAATTTCATGAGGTTCCCAGGAAGGACTTGAAATGACAGAGAATATGTGTAAATCAGATCCCAGGATTCTGCTTTACTTCACCTCTAGAACCCATGTCCCACTTTTTGTTCTCATATCCCCTTCAACGTCATTCACTCAACCACAAGAACCTCTGTCAACAGTGTATTGCTTCAGAACCCCATATTTCTCTCCATTGTTTAAAAAAAAAAAGGTCTATCCTTTAGTCTTAACACAAGACTGGAAAACTACTGACTTGGTATTATGCAATTCCATCAATCTGTGTGTTTGTACATATATGTATACACATATATACACATGTATATACACATGTGTGTGTATATATGTGTACATACATATATGTACATATATATGCATGCAGTATAATTGATATATTCACTACACAGTCTAATTCAGGAAAATATTAATTTATTCACATATATTGGCTATTAACTATCATGTAAATTATGGAAGTTTTGCTAATATGGTTGGTTACTCAACACAATCAAAGTCCATTGGAATATATCCTGCTGTTTACCCTATAATTCACTTCAATTATCAATGCCACTTGTATCATGCACCACTCCAACTGTATTCTCACTCACTGTCTTGAGAAACTTCTCAGAACAAATTTGGGAGTTGAATGCCTTCTGTTCTGTCTTGTTTCACTAATCCCAAAGGGAAGCACCCAAATTAGCCAACCAGCTCATTTTCCACCAACACTGACAAAGGTCTCTGCCACTGAGAGACAGCTCAACCACGCAGGTGGGAAATATTGCTACAGACCAGACAGTTGCTCTCAATGCCAGAACAAACAGGTGTGGATTTTATTGATGCAACAGAAGTGAAATAAATAAGGCAAAATAGAGTTGCACACATAATTACAAATTTCCCAGAATAAAAAGCAGAGAAGAGGACTTTTCAGAGTAAATAATGACATGCCCTTTCCTGATCTAAATCAAAGTCATGGTTGTTGCACCCCAACATATTCCATAATGTCAGAACTCTTTTGGCAACTCTGTCTCGTAATAGTTGCATTATCATGGAATGCTCTGAGAATAAAATATGTGTAAGTAGAAAGAGGTAAAATTTTGTAAAACTGAATAGATTTTAATTATAGTGAATAGCTATTTCATAATAAGCGAATATCTATTTTGGAAGAGAAAAACGATGTGATCAATTGTTAAAAAAAGAGGGGGGGTCACATTTTACAGACATGTTTTCAAGTGATAAAGTCTTTACTTTCACCCTATGAATCCAAACTTGGCCTCCTGCCTTGCTTTAGCTAAAGGGATATTAGCAACATGAGGACAAGTAGAAGCTTGAAAGTGCTGTGCATTGGAATTTACAATTATCATGTGGAAAACCTTGAGTTATTCTGTTAGAAAAATGTAGTTTATTTACCCTAGCCAAAGCCAGACATGAATAGAGCCTTGGAGGATTAATCGACTCACATGTAATTCAAGTCATCTACAGTCACTTGAGTGAGCCCAGGCAAAACAAATAGGATCTCTCAACTGAGTCCCGTCCACATTGCTTACTAAGTCAGGAACTAAGAAATCATGTTTGATGTGTCTGTTACTCAGCAACATTTGACTGAGAGATGACATAGCCCAGCTCAAAGCTGCAAAAGGATTAAAGGGAGAAGGAATACTTTCTTCCGTGTTTGGAGTCATACTGAGCGTCAGACTCTAGTCAGAGCATTGACTGGAGCCCTCAAGGTGTTGAGTCCTAGTCTAGAAGCTCCAGTAGGTTGAAGACAAAGGGAAATCAATACCACCATCTAACATCACATACCATACCGAAGCAAATTTTTATTGCATTTTTGTCACTTTTCAATTTACTCTGTCGTCAAGTATCCATAGCCAGCCCCTGATCTGCTCTCAAAATAGGCATTTACTGTGAACTAAAGAAAACCTAGAGATCTATGTGTCATTCATGCGGCAGCCCTAGAGCCCACCACATTTAATTATAACTCAAAGCGATTCTATATTCTTGCCAAGGAACTCATTTAAAACTAGGGGGGTGGTGTCTGACAATGGTGGAAAAAAACCTGTATAAAAGCAACATGGAATCTTGGTAAAAGGCAAATGTTGATTCAGTGTATCTGGGTCTGGTCTGAGAGTCTGCATTTCAAACAAGGCTCTCTCTCAGCTCATGCCACTGCTGTTCTTCTACAAATCATGCTTTGAGTGGCAAGGCACTAGGATTTCTTCTGGTCTTGAGGCAGCATAAATGTCTCTGAGGAGATTTATATTTTAACACTAGGGCATTCGTTGCTGGAGAATGAAATCAGTATTTTAACAGGAAAAAATATGCTGAACTACATAAACCCTTAATTACAAAATTCAGTGAAACTCTTGATTGACAAAGAACGTCAGAATGAACATTTTCTTATCACAGAGTTTATTCCTACTAAAATCTCCTTACATGCTATCTGTGTGGAAATGATAAAACTTGATAAAATTATATGATACTTGCATCATATTGGCATCAGATTTTAAACTTAAAACAGTGAAAATTCTTGATCCTGCTATTCTTTTTTTCCCCTTGTAATTGTTTTTCTTATTTTTACTTTAGTTTTACCTTATGGATATTCTAGTTTAAAACTTATCAGATGATCAAGATTTTAGAGAAAAAAAATACTTCTAGCGCTTGAATGTGAGTTTTATCTGCAATTATGCTACCTAATGCCAAACTACATCAATTTAAGAACCTAATACAAAGTTTCTTTCATACAGGACAAATAATCTGAATGAATAATTTATTGGCCTTCTGTTTTCTATTCAGTACCCTGTTGGAAGATTATTAATGTAGATACATTAATTCCTATTGGTCTTCTAATTTTTCTTGGAGACTTTCAGGAATCCCAATAATTTGTTAGAAACCTTAATTACTATAAAATTTTCCCCTTGAACATCCATTCACAGGTACAGAATGTCTGACTATCGTCATTACACATGTGCTTTCAAATTCCAGACTTTTTAACTTTCTACCTCTTACACCACAATCAACTTAGCGGAGTCTTTCATAAACCTGAGTTTTCTCATTTGGAGAAGGGAGATGAAACATATTCTTCATGGCTCTTGATACAGTGTAATTTCTCTTAAAAAGAAATGTACTTGTCCTTTCACTTTCAACACTATGTCATCTGGTACAAGAGAGACAAATTTACTTCCTCTTCTGCAAGACAGAATTACCACTATTCATTCATTTATTTATTTTTTCAAAAGTATGGGTGGGAGGCTTGAGGTGTAGTTCAGTGGCAGAACACTTGCATAACCTGTTTCGTATCCCTGCACCCCACCCACACGATTATCCATGAAATGCTGAATTCTAAGTGCACCCTGTACAGAGGTAAAATATATAAATATATACATAGCTTTAGTTTTGGATAGTGAGGTGAGAGCATAGATATATAAAGAAAAATTCTAAGTGTGTGATATGTAATAATTAACTTATGTATTAGATACAATAGGAACACAGAGAAGGAGAAGGTGGCATTCTAGACAGAGAAGTCAGAGAAGCAATATTAATTTTTATGTTTTAGGCACTACAATCTGCACCTTACCAGCATGATTCTGTTTAACTTCTAAATAACATTGTAAGGTTGATACTACTATGTTAATTTACCAATGAGGGAGCTGAGGTTTCACTATTAAGCACACATTTCACAAACCCAATAAAGACAGGATTTGAAACCAGACCATTTAACGATAGAGCCCAACACTAACATAGTTCAGCACATATTATTGTAAGTGCAAGGCACTGAGCAACATCCTGTAGGTTATGTGTAGAGAAATGTAAATAATTTGAAATTTCTGGAATATAAATAGGCGTTAGAGGATAAAGAACCCTGAATTCAGAAAAGTAGTCAGTGATCACATGCTGGAGGGCACTGTTAAGGTTTCACATTAAGGGGCTTAGAATTTGTCCTTGAGTAAAGATTATTCCAGAAGAGGAAGAAGACAGTTTTGTGTCTTAGACTGATTCCAGAATAGTTGACTTAGAGACCTGACATTATCCTATTAACCCCTTACCTTGCAGTTCATTTGTCTTTAATGAAATATTATCTTCTTCTTGTTTGAAGGTCATTGTCAATGACAGTGTAAGAGATAATTCATTTAACTCTTTTTCTTATTTTTCAGCAATATGCCATCTTCCCACAGGCAATATATCCAATGTTTCATCCTCTTCTCAGTTAAAAGCTCAGTGCAAATGTCTTCTTGTTTGCATCATGCTAAGAAAATGTGAAATATTTCTAGCTCTGGCCTTCTTGAAATTTTTTATTCAGCTCATCCCATATTTTTAAATTAGATTTAACTCCTTCTAACCTTAGATTAATTTTAACCTGATCTTTTTAAATCTGATCCTTTGCATTAAATTATGAATATTTCTATTGACTGATCAATTTTATCAAATTTCTAAAACCCAAATTTTCATGTGAAGATTTGCCTCATCAGAACAAAGGTTTGATTAATACTTTACATTTTTACAATGTATCTCCATGATGTTGAGAATATTTTCTAGTAATGTAAACTAATGAATAATTTCTTCTTCACTATATGACTTCTCATTATAACATAGCTCTTTACTACTAAGTATTGACTCTCATCTGCATTTTTTTGTTTTAAAATTAATTAATTAATTAATTAATTAATTAATTTTTGTGCTGGGGATTGAACCCAGGAGTGCTTCATCACTGAGATACATCCTCCATCCCTTTTATTTATTTATTTATTTTGACACAGGGTCTTGCTAAGTTGTTGAGTCTGGCCTGGAACTCGTGATCTTCCTGCCTCAGACTCCTGAGTAGCTTGGATTGCTGGCATGTTCCACATTGCCTGGCCTTTTTAAATTCTTAATGGACACATCCGTAGTTACTTTATTCTTGGTTGTGTAAACTACCCCCAAGTGACTTTTTTCTCAATAAGTCTGTTAATTTTTCAAGGTAAGTATTTATCAAATCTTCTGGGGTTTTTTTGGAATAATACATTCAACAAACATCTAAGCCCTCTCAGTATACTCTCCCTTGCTTCTTGGGGATACCTATTCAACCTTTATGGGATAGCCTTGAATATATCACCCATCTAGCCAGGCAGACTACAAATTACTTCCTCAACAATTCTGCCTTTATGCCTTTCTTTCATCCTGATTTTCTGTGTGTGTGTGTGTGTGTTGTGTATGTGTGTGTATGAACACCTGTGTGTTACCTGCCATATTACCCCTCAGTGCTCAGAGTTCTCCTGAGGGGAATGACATCAGTATGAACCTGGATGGCTGCCCATTATTTATTCTTCATGCTTCTTTAAGATTATCTTATTACTTATGGTTTTCTGATTTTCTGTATCATTCTAGAAAATCTCCATTGGAAGAAAGAAAAGGAAAAAGAGCCTCCCATGCATAGATTTGTAATGATCCACAATTACCAAGGTCATCCATAGGTGCCCTTCTAAGGAGACTACCCAATCTGTCTCACATCCTCAATCTGTTTTTTCATGCTTAATTTTTCATGTTACTATGAATCTTTCGTTCAATCTGTAAGAGATGATCTCAGTAGCATGTTCTTGAATATGCCCTATTTACCACAATTACTCATAGCAGGAATGTTCATAGTCCGAGCAGCCTTGTATTTTAGTTTTTTAATCTTGTGTCTCCTACTGACTGTAAGTTCTAAAGGGATAGACATCTGATTTTCATTTGATACCCTTAACAACCAGCACATATTCCAGGTGCTTCATAAATATAAATTAAATTAATCTAACAATAGCCCTAACTTTTCCTGTCCAACTACTAAATCAATTGTGTGAAACACACACACACACACACACAAAGTAAAAGATTTTTTTTTTCAGGATAATCACTCTCTAATTCATGTACACTGAACCTAGAGAAGAGCAATTAGAATAATTGATTAAAGCACCAAATTAGACTCTAATATTGTTCATTTAAGTAAGGTATTAAGAAATTTAAATTGCTTCCTGTATTGAACGTCAACACAAATCCAGATAGACCAACATCTTTAACATATCAACAGTCAGAAGTGCGGAACTGCTTGAATCATTTCCTTTAGTCAATACTTAAATAGGAAACTGACTCCTTAAAATGTACTCCTTCAATTTTCTATTTACATAATTAAAGCTATGGAGGAAGCTCATTTGCACAGTTTGTTTTCCCAAGGTAGGTAGTTACCATGACAATGGTTATTGTTTGAGGATGATCAGGATATTATTATGAGTATTATTCAGGGCAGAATTATCAGAGAATGATCCTGCTCAATAAGTCAGTGTGTCTGAGGAAAAAAAAAAAAACTAGGATATAACCATTCTGAGCTCTTCTTAAATGAGATTTTCTAAATTACATTTTAGGAAAGAAGGAACTTTTTTTTTTTCAAAAGGCACAGTATTACTAATTTATTCAAATGTCACAAAACACCAGCTTAGATCAGGTGATGCACAGGCTCTGTTCCCTATAGAAGGACAATATCTTCTGTTCATAATTACCTGCTGTGACAGTGTCACAAAAAAAGAACATTTTAACAGAAACTGCATCACCAAGACAAATTCACCTCCAGAAAATTATGATTATTGGATAAGGAATGCATTTGATTTTCCATAGTTAAATAACAATTCTATGCAATGAAGTATATACTATGTAACGGGGAACAGGCTTTAAACATTAGTAGAAAGGGGAGGGAGGATGTGGTGCTCTCCTCTGATATTGTACCATGGTAATTTTGAGCATGTTATAGAGAGATTTGAGATTCTTTCCTCTAATTTAGGAAAATAATCCATAATGTATTCCATGAATGTTTGTGCTTAAATTTGTCTGCAACCACAGCTTCTCTGGTATCCCTGTCACTAATTCTGTCTTCTCTTATCAGTGGGCTAGACTGCCACATATGATTGCACAGGATGTCTCTTTAAATTACAAAAGGAAATGCACACTTAGAAAATAATTGTGTTAATTCTATAATTTGGTTACCTCTGTCCCACTTTGCGAAGTTTGTTATCAACAATTTAATAGATCTTCATTCATCAGATATAGAAGTGGGTCTGAATGAAAAGAATGTTGAATTCTAATTTAGTTGCCCTTTGAACTATTTAGTCTCCACAAGAAATTTCTCTGCTGTGTCTTGTGTGGTCTGTTTGACTTCTATACTTCCAAACAAATGCTTAGTTATTTTGTCTAATTTCCATTGAGGTTCTCAAATTGAATTACTTGCATTTTTGAATGTAGGTGATTTGAAGTATATGAAGAAAAAAATTGAAAACTTACTTTAAATTACAAAAAAAAAAAAAACCCATATATTATCCTGATATAAAGCAGAATGCAGATGTCAAATAATGTAAGATAATGTGTGATTTCCAAGAACAGTTCCATTTTTAATGGGGTTTTATCAACATCTGCCCCCTCCTACACCATCCCAAATGGACTCAATCTTCCTCTACCCACAGTCAGGAATACTTCAGTTTCAAAGTTAGAAATTTTTTTTCCCATCTGTAACTTCTCACAATTCAAGTTTTGCTATGAATTACAACTTAAAATTAAATCACTAGTTAAAAATTAACTTTCATTTTGAAAATGGCATGCCAGTTTTGCTTGAATGTGGAAATATGTTTTAAATACCTCAAAGTGTTGCATAAGAAAGTTTAGCCTATATACTTCTAATAGCAACAACACTTGCTCAATTTTAGAAGATTATTGGAAAATAGGCATCAAAAGTATATAAGACAATAGTTTTTCTTAATCTACTAACTTCATATATAAGAATTTCTCTATCATATTTAAGAATTTCATTATTAACCATATCTCATATCTCTCTGAGCAATAAACCTGAAATACCAAAAAAAAATTCTACATGAAAACATTCTTTTTAGCATATTTAAAGAGATATATAAGTCATATATTATTTTAATAATTGAGTAAACTGGCCTGGCATGGTGGTGCATGCCTGTAATCCCAACAACTGGGGAGGCTGAGTCAGGAGGATGGCAAGTTCAAAGTTCACCACAGCCAAAGTCAGATACTAATACAAAATAGGGCTGGGGATGTGGTTCAATGGTCAGGTGTCCCTGAGTTCAATCCCCAGTAACAAAATAAAAATAATAAATAATTGAATAAATTATGTCAAGTTCATCCCTCCACATTACAGAAAACTCAAATAAAATGTACTTAAAACAGTTAAAATATGCATAATCGATGATACAGGAAATATAATTTGCTTATGTAGCTGAAAACTTCATGGAAACAATGAGAAAAATATGAAACACAAATCTATCAGTTTAGCTTTTTTCTAGCTAGCTGTCTGATCCCTTGAAGGGTAAACATGGCTGCCAGTGGTGCTACCATCAAAGTCCAGCATAAAGATTAAAAAAATCCCTTGTAAATTTTACACAGGTTTCTGGAATTTACTCTGGTTATACCTTATTTCAGTGAAGCATTGCTAAAGCAATCATCGTGGCTAGGGAAATTAAATTATCCCAACTGGCCAAGCTTTGGTCAAATGCCAAGCCTTGAATAAATCATTATAACAAGATGAATCCTGTGGTTACTTTTTCTCTTTTTTCCTCTCAAAACTGTGTGATCTTGGGAAAATATGCTAACTTCTTGGGAACTATCTACTAAATGAGAGAATCAAACCAGATCATTTCTAAGAGTCATTTGACCATAATTGTTTATGATGCTACTGTGTTGACTGTGGACTGACGTGTGAATAAAAACATTTCCTGGGAAGAGATAAGCATTGGAGGACAAACTTTATAAACCTGGAGCACATGATCTGTTACTCAGCATGTGTTTTAAAACATGCTTAAAAGTTGTTTAAAAGAATCATACCAAAGAGAATGAGGATGAAGATCTTCAGCTATTTTTAAAGATTTGTTTTACCAGGACTATGATATTTTTGGTGAAAATATAATAAGGAAACTTATTAACTATTAAATGAATATGATCTATGGATTTTTGTAGGTGTTTACAGGGGTATAGAAAAAATAGAACAAAACAAATGCACACCTTCTCACGATCTTGCTATATAAACTTTTAGAGTTGTGTGAAATGTGAAATAGTGCAGCAGTTTGCAACTCATATTTTTTTCATGGAATTTACATAATATTCTTCTAATAATTTGCTTTTCCACATTTGAGAATGTAGTTGGGGAACTGAGTATTCAGAAGACAGTTAATCCAAGAGATCTCTGTTTTCTGCTAATGTGGTTTTAATTCCTGAAAAGAAAAAATTTGAAAACAAGTTCATTGTTACAGGCCTATCCTTCAGTCACACCGTTATGAATGCTTATCCTAAGAAATAAAAACATGTCTTTTTTGTGGGGAGGGAGTGTTACTGGGGACTGAACTCAGGGGTACTATACCACTGAGCCACATCCCCAGCCCTATTTTATATTTTATTTAGAGACAGGGTATCACTGAGTTGCTTAGTACCTCACTATTGCTGAGGCTGGCTTTAAACTCCCGATACTTCTGTCTCAGCCTCCAGAGCTGCTGGGATAACAGGCATGAGCCACCACACCAGGAAAAAAAATGCCTTTTTTATTATGCACATAATTAATTTTTTTTCCTCCTGCAAATGTATACCAGATCTCATAAACTTCCAGGAAGTGAAGGTATAGGGCTAGAGTAGGAGATAGTAGAGCAAATGGTAAGGAAACCTAAATATTTAATACTCCCATCCTGAAGTTCTCTTGGTACCTTCATTTTGGGGTGCATATTGTACTGTGTGTGATGTGTTACAGTTGGCATCTTTATTCCCTTTTTTAGGATTATGTGATGTTTTATATAGTTACGTATCATGATTTACCAAAAGTGGAGTCAGAGATATAAAAAGAAAATATCTCAAGTGAAAAATTACAGCGGGTATCAAATCTACGAGGACCCTATTTTTAGGAATAAGGGTTTCTTCACCAGCTTTTGGATGACAAATGACTCATCACATGTATACCATCTCTTCGGCAAATCTTTCTAGAAACTGTATTGGATAATTAGGAACCCTTATTAAAAAGTCACTGTAGTTTATAAAATATTTAAAATAATTACATATGATTATGAAATTACTTTATAAAGCACAGAGTAAAAGCATAAAGTTCCTGCATGAGTCATTCATTCCCAGGCCCAGAATTTTTTTTTAGGCAAATGATTCTTATTCACTCATTACAAGTTTTGATTAAGTTGGATGAATAAAGAATGTCTTGTTAGTCTATTGACTTTGCCAAAGATTGATTTTTTTTTTTCTGGCATTGAAACAAGACTGAACACAAAAGTATACAGACTTCATTCTACAGCTGAGAAGCATGAACATCTCCAGGGAGAAGGTTTTGGTATAAAAGTCTACAAGAGAAATTGTACTTCTACAGAGATATATTCACCCCCTTCTGCATTTAATAGGATTTTTATTAAATGTGCCTATAATGCAATGCAACTAATTATATACTAAATTCTTAGAAGCCATTTTTCCAAATAAAGTTGGCCCCATTCAGAGTAGCTATAGTGGCAGGCAACATATTTGTTTTTGTCCGTTTTGACACTGCTATGACTAAAAGACTTGACTAGAATAATTTTAGGGGAGGAAAAATTTATTTGAGGGCTCATGGTTCAAAGGTCTCAGTCCACAGATAGCCAGCTCTATTCCTCAGGGCTCAAGGTGAGACTGAACATCATGGTGAAATAGTGTGACAGAGGGAAGTGGCTCACATGTTGATCAGAAAGCAGAGAGAGAGATTCTATTCACCAGATACAAAATATATTCCCTAAAGTCATACCCCCAATGCCACCTACTCCAGCCATACCCTACCCTCCTTCA
The DNA here is from genome assembly GCF_021218885.2 of Marmota monax. Taxonomy (NCBI): domain Eukaryota; kingdom Metazoa; phylum Chordata; class Mammalia; order Rodentia; family Sciuridae; genus Marmota; species Marmota monax. The sequence goes on from NW_026694339.1 coordinate 3,550,366, forward strand.
ATGACCACTCAGTTAATTCTCATCAGGGATTAATGGCTAACTCTAGTGGGAGCTCAGAAGACTAGAAAGCCAGAATGAGATTTGGGGGGGGCACTTCACAACCAAACCATGACTATTGATGCCAAAGATACTGTTCTTTGGGTTTGGTGGAGAAAAATAAGAAGGAGCAAAAGGGGGAGGAAAAGTAGGGAGAAAGTAGGGAGGTAGGGTAAAGACACAGAAAAGAGCTGAGCTTTGTGGCACATGACTGTGATAACAGACACTTGGGAGGCTGAAGCAGGAGGATCTAAAATTCTAGGTCAGACTTGGTAACTTAGAAGACCTTCAAAACAAGGAGTGGAGAGGTAGCTAGCCATGTATCCCAGAGGTAGAATATTGCTAGGTTCAATCCCCACTACTTCCAAAAAATAAAAAGAAAGAAAGAAAAGAACAGATTTTTTTTTTTTTATTAAGAACCTACTATATATCTGGCACTACCAGGCATAACAAACTAGAGTAAATATTACTAACTTTGTTTTATACACACTGATCAAGGTGGTTAAGTAGCTTAAAATAGCAATCACTTTATTGCTCACCATTTTTTTAGGTTGGCAATGTAGGATTTACCTGATCAGGTCTTCTGTTGGTCTTGATTGGGGTCACTTAAGGTTGCAAATATCAGGTGGCTTGTTTGGGCTGACTCTTCTAAGGTATCCTCACTCCCACATTTGACTGTTGGGCTTGGCTGTTGGCCTGGCCACATGTCTCTGGCAGGTGATCTATTTAAACTTCTTTATATAGTGGCCACATTCCAAGAGAGCAAGCTCCCAGGTATAAATGTTTCTTAAGGCCTTGCTTATCTTACTCTTTCTGATGTCCCACTGGCTCATTGGCCAGAGAAAGTTACAAAAACATGTCTAAGAAAATATAGGAGCCCACAGTATATACATACAGAGCCGCTAGTGTAATAATTTGGTAGTGTAACAATATCTAGTCTAATTGCATAGTAAGAAGATGATGATTCTAATTCAGGTCTTCATGGTGACAATCCTTGTGTTCTTTCCTGAGTACCATGTTATTAGTCCTTGTTGTTAGGTATCACTTTTTCAATAAATATTAGAGAACAAAGTAAGAGAGGGTAGCAATGCATAGTTTAGCAGTATCAGAACTTTATATTATTTAATGTCTGCTTTCTCAAATAAAATATTAAATATACCTTGCATTGGTTAGCTTTTGCTATGGCAACAAACAACTCCAATATCTCAGTGAATTTCTGAGTTATTATAGTGCCCAGACTGTTTCTTGGCCATGGAAAGTCTGAGAGGTCAATTTACATATGGAAGAGTCGGTCTCCTTTAATCTATTCTGCCAATATAATTCTCTCAACTGCCCCCCCACCCCTGCCACCTTTTTCACTTTCTATTTCATTATATTTATCTCCTTTGTCAGAAACCACATCAACAGTTATTTTTTTCTGACATTTTTAACTCTCTAGATCTGTGTATTCAAATATAGTAGCCATTAGTCACATATGGCTATTAAGAATTTTTTTTTGCAACGTGGCTTAAATATGAATTAAGATGTCCTCTAGTGTAAAGCACACATCTGATATTGAAAACTAAATACAAAAGAAAATATCTCATATTTTATATTGATTATATCAGAAATTATATTTTTATATATTGAATTAAAAATATATATGAATGAATAAATGTATTAAATTAATGTCATCTGTTTCTTTTTAAAATGTAAGTTACTAAACATTTTAGGTTAAATATATGATGGTTTGCAGTATTGATCTTTTCTCTGAGGCATTCTTTCCAAAAGGAAGGATTTTTTTGACTCCATCTGAACTTAGCCAGGGATTTTTTTTTTTTTTTGGTGGGGGGTACCAGGGATTGAATTCAGGGGCACTTGACCACTGAGACACATCTCCAGCCCTATTTTTTGTATTTTATTAGAGACAGGATCTCACTGAGTTTCTTAGCACCTCGTCATTGCTAAGGCTGGCTTTGAACCCGAGATCCTCCTGCCTCAGCCTCCTGAGCCACTAGGATTACAGGCGTGCATCACCATGCCTAGCTACCCAGAGATCTTAAAGAGTATGATGAGAACACTTCTGTCTGGTCTTCTGCCCTAAGACTATCATAATTTGAGAATGGTTTGCTGGAAGAAGATGAGAAAGTTTTGTATCTTTCAATCTACCAGTCCTAGAACATTGGTAGTAGCTCTTTCCCTTTTCTTCATCCTTGAAAATATTTAATTCTTCTTAGTTCATTGTTTTTTGGAATATCTAATATAATTTAGCAAATAACAACTAACTCATGTGATAGAAATTCTGCTCAATCATTCCTTGCCCAAAGTCACAAATTTATTAGATGTAGTTTCAATCTTCTGACTTATTTCAGGCAATAGTCTTACCCCTTGATTTACCAAGGTCATTATTTTTTTCTGCCTTCTATATAGGCTTGCTTGCTGTCTACTCTACTGGCCTATATTTTAATTTTCTGCTTGGCATCATGATAATTCTGACACCATTTACTTTGTTGGTCAGTATTCCTGCAGTAATCAACAACTCCAACATCTTGGTGACTTTTGACCAGTATTAACTTTTACTCATGTAACATGAGAACAATGGGTTCCCTGTGGCTTTTGGCCACTCTCTTAGCCATGACTGTGCTAGTTAGACTCCATGTGCCTTCTCATTCTGAACCCAGGCTGAAAGGATTCTGCAATTCAAAAATGCTGCTCTATCGTGGCAGAGGGAAGACTCAAAGCCATTCTTTAAGCTTCTGCTTGGGTATGGTAAATGTCATTTTTGCTTACTTCCCATTAGCCAAGCCATGTTATATAACCAAGCTCTAATCCAGGGTCTACAGGGAAGCAGAGCAATGGTAGAGAGGAAATAAATCATTATGGAATTATAATTCAATCTTCCCCTTTACTTGTTCAGAATTATCTCCAAGACCAATTTCTACTTAGCAGAACATTAGTGTCCTCATAGTTCACCAAAAATGCAAGACTAAACTAATATTTCATGGCCTGCTCAATCTCTTCATCTATCAGACATGAGTCTAGAAAGATTTTTTTTTTTTTTTATGAAAAATAGAATGTAACTTTAACAAGATGGAGATCTGCCACTAATGGCAACACTTCAAATAATTTACCACTGACGGTGAGGCCAATATACCAAATATGTTTGAAGCATTGAAAATAACATGGCAAAAAAGAATCAGACCTTCTTTGAGGCTAAAATTTAAGTTCTATTAAAACATTTGCTGTTTTGCCTTGCACTTATATGTTGTCTCATGAAACCAGAGGCTAGATTTATTTTTTTGGCCAGCCTCTAAACACAGCCAAATAACACAGATATTTCCTTTCCCCGTGGAACCCCTTTCTCTTTGACAACTGCCTGTTAATAAAACTATCCTATTTGAACTCTACCTAAAACTTTGTACCTTAGATCATTCAGGGTAATTTTAATAGCCTCAAAATAAGATTGCTGGCCTCTTTTTAGAAAGGTTAATCAATATCCTTTTCTCTTTTTCCTCATTGGGTTCCCAGAAGACCACAATATAATATTTTTTCCTAGAAATCCCTGTACTACTTCACAGTTTTTAACTTGATGCATTTACTTTGTGATTTTCAACTCAAAAAATTCAACTTCAAGAGTTCTCAGTTTATACATCCCCATGTAGAATTTAAGAAAACGTGATTCAAATCCCAATTTCAAGACTAAAGTTTCAGAAAGTAAATAATTAATAAACTCTTCCAAAAAATAGTTTTTATTTTGATTAATTTTAAACATGTGGATATCAAAATGCTCCTTAGACCTTAGTCAAAGTGACCCTCATATATTTGGAATAAAAAGAAAATCTTAAACAAAGTTTTTTATACCATAAAGTATAAATATATATCACTTGTTGAATTTTTACTATGTGCTAGGCATTCTCTAACATATTTAGATGAATTCATTCGCATAATTCCCTTATAAAATATAATCCATAAATCTTCTGTTACATTAGAAAAATAAAATCTAATATAGAAAAATGGAAATTGTAAGAAAGCTAAAAGGATAAAATTAATAACAATCAGAATGTTATTAAGTTTCCTAGAAGTTTTCTCTGTTAACTCATTAGGGTGCACTGAGATCTCATTTATGTGGCTTCTTCAGCATAAAGAAGTAAAGGAGAAATGAAGTGAATATTCATCCACAGCTTTTTCTAGCTAATCTATCATTTCATTATTGCTCTATTTACTACTTTACTACATGTTTTGACTGAATGTTCATGCTCCCGCAATGTTGAAGTCCTAACCAGCCCCCATGTGTCTGATTTCAAGGACAGGCTCGGTATGGAGGTAATAAGGATCAAATGAGATCATGAGGATGTGGCCCTAATCTGATAGAGATGTGTCCTTGTAAAAAGACAAAACAGTACTAGAACTTTCTCTTTCAGATTGAATAATGAGAAGGTGGTTATCAGAGACCACACAAGACATCAACTCGTCCATGTCCTCCATTTTGGATTGCTAGCCTCTGGAATTGTCAGAAATATAATTCCATTCTGTGGTATTTTGTTATAGCAATCTGAGCAACCTAATGCTCTCTCAAAATATAGTTGATTATTTATGAGTAGTCATTGTTGATAGAATCATTTGTTGGTGAGCCTTCTATCCTTCTATGTATTTCAGCATTTTAAGGTGGCATACTTTCATATGTAACAGGATGTACTCTGGACTTTTCCGCTTTCTTCTTACATAATAACCCTGACTTAGACTTTTACAAAATTGGAACATATTTTAACACCTCTGTCATTCCTCCCCAATTATTCATCTTTTTCAAGTATTTCCAAGATGTCTTTCCAAACAAACTTTAGTATGATGCCAACAAATAATTACTGAGATCAATTTTACATTACAAGAAATTATGCAGTAAGTATACTTTAAAATACTAGGTTTTTCTTTTCAGAACTAGAGAATTTTTATTATTTATTTATTTATTTTTGTGGTGCTGAGGATTGAACCCAGGGCCTTGTGCATGCAAGGAAAACATTCTACCAGCTGAGCTATATCCCCAGCTCACTGGAGTATTTCTTGATGAAAGCTTTTTGTTTGTTTTTCTGATTGACAGAAGGTATTGAGATTTCTTTATCTCATCCATTTCTTGTTAAATGACTTCCTTTGTATTTTGTAATTTTGTCGCAGTTGTGAATAAAGACACCTTCCTCCCGCAAAAAAAAAAAAAAACCACACTGTTATTAGATTTCCTTACGGTTTACATTTTTAAATCTTAGATCTTAAGTTTCAAATATTTAAATAGAAATTTTCTCTGGTTTAATGTTCTAGCAATAAATTGTGAGGATTACAAAACCTGCTGAGACTTTGGAAGCATCATTTCTGCAGTCTTTTTTTCTGTACTTGTTGAATCTGCTATTCCAAGGGATTGCATTTTGTGTTTGGCCTCCGTTATACATAAATAATGTGATCTCATACGTTATCTTTATGTTCTATCCATTTGGAGTGAAACCTAGGAAATAAAGTGATTCTGAGAGAGACTCTGAGAGAAAATCCTATAGCTAGGGCAATGCTGCAATTGATCATTTAAAGTGATACATTTGTGACAGAGACAAAGAGCATTATTAAAATTTTATGGACTACAAGCATAAATCAAGGCTCTCCCAAGTAAGCAAGAATGAATCTATGGCCCCAGGTCTCTCATGTGTGCATAACGCTCAACCTTGAACTTTGTTGCCTAGTCTTCTTGCCCCTTTCCTTGTCCCAGTCCCTTCTTAATGATGGTGACCTATCAAAAATTCAAAGTGGCATCTACCTGTGTGGTTTGTGACTTCCCTGTGTTGCTCTGGGACCTGCTTCCCTCAAATTTGGTTCTGACATTTCCCCTGTCTCTGCACTGCAGACTTCCATACTACCTGGCTTCTGACTTGATTATACTCATGGGAGACACTGGCAGAGGAAATTGAAAGACAGGACAGGAGGGCCCCAATTTAATTCCACTCCTCCTTCTCAGCCTCAGGTGGCAACTCTGGCAGGGTTGGAATTCTCCAAATGACTTCCAATCCTGCCAGAGAAGCCTGCTCTAATATAACCTTTCTTTTATTAGTCCATTATAGTTATGCATGATAGTTGGGTTCCTTTAGACAAAACCACATCTGCATGGAATTTAATTGTGGTATATCTTTTCTTTTTCTTTCCTTTTTTATCTGATTATCTTTTCTAATTGTATTGATGTCACTGATTTAGGGTGGTGTTGTCAGAATGGGGAGAAATAACTTTTAGAACAGATGACTTTATTTCATTCAAGTAATGGAAAACAAGGAAACTACTTCCCTGGAATTTTTTTTTTTTTTTTTTTTTTTTTTACTATAACATGAATAATCTAGGTTCTTTGTGGAAAGAATACAAAAAAAAAAAAAAACAAGCAAAACAGAGTGTCATAGAGAATGTGCTTTTCTTTATTTTTCTCATTATAATTAGACTATCTTTTCTTATCTAAACCTACAGATTTATTTATGACTTTGAATATCTGGAAATTATTCCTTGACAAACTGTTCCATTATATATTCAACTATGTATTTAGTGTGCCTTTATTAGAACAAAATATTTACTCTTCCATATTATAAACAATACATACATAAACATACACTGTAATGAATATGCTTAATTATGCACTTGCAAAATTAGTCACTATGAATTTCTGATAGAACTAGTTTTATTCAAAAGTCACAGGAGTTTTTAAGGCTTTTCATTCACATGCTAATTACTATCCCTCAAAGTTAGGCCCATATTCATTACCACTAACAATAAATGAAAATGTTCCTATCCTTATTCCTCATTGGGACTCAGTATTATCATTCTTTACTTTTTGTTGCCTTAAAATTCTAAAAATGATTCTCATTATCTTTCCACTTCCAATTATTTTATTACCAAAGCTTTTATTTACTAAAAGTTTATTAACTGGCTATGTTTCTTCTCAATTATAATGAGGAGATTTGTCTACATGCATTCAGAACATATTCTCCATCAAGATATTCAGAATGTTTGTGTTACTCTTTCATACTTAGGTAATTATAAAGTGTTGGTGGTTGTTGTGGTTTGGATATGAGACATCTCTCAAATGTTCCTATGTTAATGCATAAGTATTCAGAGGTAAATTAATTAGAGTATGCAAGCTATAAACTATTTGCCTATTCTAGTTTGAGTGGATTAACAGGGTGGTAACTGTAGGCAGGTAAGGGATGGATAGAGAAGGTGGAAACTTGGGGTGTGCCCTAAAAGGGTGCAACTTCCTTGTGACTCCTTCTCTCACCCTGTCTGCTTCCTGACCATCCTCAGTGGAGCAATACTCCTCCACCATGCCCTTCCACCATGATGTTCTGCCTCACCTTGGGCCCAAAGCAATGGAGTCAGCATATTCTGGACTAAATCTCTGAAACCTTGAGCCAAAATAAACTCTCCCTCCTCTAATTTGTTCTTGTCAGGTATTTTGGTCACAGCAATGCAAAGCTGACTAACACAGTTGTCATGTATCTTAGATACATCCTTTTCTCAGTTTGTCATTTGCTTTTGAAGTATGGTTTTTGTTTTTATGATAGGAATTTTTTATAAGACTGGTTAATAGTTTCCTTAACCCGGAGTCAAGTGTTCTTCTACTTGCCATCTGTAGGCTTGGGCAAGTTAACCGTCTACATACTAATTTTCTCATCTGTAAATTAAGGAAGATTATAGTGCTTATCTCACAGACTCATTGCCAGGATCAACTGTATTATAACATATTCAAATTAGACCTAATAGGTAAATGCTATATAAAGTCTAGAACATAATAAACTCTTCAGTCTATTTAAATAGAGTATCTTCTGTCTCATTGTTGTTGTTTTCTTACATTATCTCTGTAGTCTAGAATAGTTCAAGATTTTTCCCATATAACCAATTCTATCGTCTCTATTATGTGTACTTATTCATTCCAATGTGGGATGTAATTAAGACAATTCATAGGTCATTTTCTAGCAGTTCTTCCTTGTTCCTTCATTCTCTATCTTAACTCTGTATTTTAACTCTGTATTTTACCTTATTCTCTCCATTTTTGTTATACTGCTGTTATTGAATTTTCCTGAGGTATGAAAATATTCTATTCCAGCAATACACTATTTTCAGAGGCATCCATCTCTTTTTAGATGTAAGGGTAAAACACTATTTTATTTCCTTTAAATAGTATTTTCCTCCTCAGCTTCCCATTTTTAGTTACTCTGTTTTCTTTATTTACACTTTTTCTTGAATAAAGTCAGTTCAGCCCAGACAAAAACTAGTGTTTGCTTTTAGGATTGCTCTTATCTCTTCTTCATATGCCTTTAAGTTTTGTTTGAATCTCTTTTTCTCTTTCTCAGTACTACGGCCCAAGTTCTCTGTTTTTGGAAACTAATCTTCTACTGTCATTCTTACCTATTTTATATCTCCATACCTGTTATGTGGTATGCTGATGTTCTGAACTGTTGCAAACAGTTTTCCAAATTCTAAATAAACTATTACCAAGGATTTTCCTGTCTTTTATCATACCAAGAGTGTTTTAATTATGGTGATGTCAATTATTTGGACACAGCATGCCACAGTCACATCTATCCCTACTTTAGCAAACTGTACCAAGTGTTTCCTTACCAGTTATACCCTGGAAGTTTCTATATTTGGATTTAGAAATTTGACAAAGGAAAAGAAAAGAAAGAGAATAGATGTACCAACAGATGTACCAACCAACATCGGTTGTTTTTTTTTTTTCTTTCCTCTTTTCATAGTGTCTATATCTGAAATTGAAAACTGAATATGTTGTAGCAGGTTTTATAGATGGGGAGAGTCCTTAAAATATCTGAAAGCAGAGGGGAAAGAGAGAAGAGTGAGTTCACTGTGGGTAAAGGAAGACCAGTCTGATAAACTAGGCTGAGCACACAGTATAAATGGCCTTGTACGCCAGGGCTTCACTTACATGTATAGCATTGGTCACATGGAATCATGGAAGATGTGAACCAAAGGAATATCATAAGTTTTAACAGTGATTACCCTGCTGGAACCATAGGTAGAGAAAAACAGAGTCTAGAGTCAGTGAAATAAATTTCAAAACTATTAGCACATCTAGATAAGAGATGATGAAGGCCAGAATAAAGATTTCACACAGTGGTACAAACAAAAAAAGAGAATATAAATTTCAAAAGCAATTTGTAGGTGCTTGAGGTTAAAGAGGCAACTAAAAGAAAAGCTTCAACTGCATATTCTCCCAACTTCAAGCTAAAACAACATACAGAACGCAGGAATATAAATAAATAAATGAACCCCCACACCTCCACCAAAAAAAGGAGATAGAGTGACGAATCAGAATCATTTCATTCTGACCAGGGGAGTGGGGGCCTTACAAAAGCACAGCCATTCCAAGGAGGGAGTTGGCAGCAGAAAGCATTAAAGGAGAGCAAGTTGCAGGGCAATGAGGAAAGCTGTGAATGCAGAGAAAAAGACAAGTGCAGTGTCTGTCACTGCCAGACCCCAGGGATCCTTAGAGAGAGATCATAATGGACTTCAAAGTTCTAAGCAGTGTCTGGCCCAAACTAAAATTTAATGTTCCCTGAAAAGTTGTTTTACTGGAACCAAAATGTGGTATGTGTGTATTTAATAAAAGATGAACAATGCAAAGACCTTACAGGGAAAGTAATGTGGGGACATTTGTAGAGAAATCACAAAAGAATAAGCATGATCCATTAACATAGTTTTAGTAGGTTCTCTATTTGGATTATTATGTTATGACAAGGCCCATATAAAAATTGACAAACTAATTTTCATTTGATAATTCCAGAAGTAGACTGAATACGTATCTTTTCATGTGAAATTTTAAGAAGATAATTTATACTTGACCTTTTGATCACAACAATTTTCAAGCATTCTTAGAAAGCAAATCAGACATTCAGATCAAATCTACACACACAAACACATACTTTATTTCTCATTAAAATTATCTTTCATCATAAGACCCTGTAAGGCACCAATTTCTTAAGTTATTTTATGATCTGAGTAAACTTTCCCCCTTGAAAGCACAGGACCCAGGTACCTTTTTTAGCAGTCATTCTTCCAAAGAGAGATGCCAACTATTCTGGGTTGCCAGATGCTTTGAAGTTATTATTCTTAAATGTAGTATAAGAGGGCGTAGGCGAATAAGAGGGCATTTTAAAAATCTATCTTAAACATCCAATTCTTCAAGCTCTGTTCTGGCTCCTCATCTTCTAACTAGGACTGTCCCCTGCAAGTGAAGCAGGCTTTCATCTAATTCTAGCTGAAACTTGACAGTCTCATTAGTTTTTGATGACATTTCCTGTTCCTTCCATCACTGAGGCTTTTTGCATGACAGACACTGTCTGGCTTGGGCCCTGAAGTTTTCTTCAGAACTTCAACCCTCTGGTTTCCAGATGGGAATTCTTTTATATGCACATCAGTTCTCGCCCAATTGATCTGTATGAGGTATTTCTTTTGTCCTGCTTAACTATTTTCATGCTCAATATCATTACTGGTACTCCCTGGAAATAGAGTCTCCTATTGTCCTCTACAATGAGTCATGAGGAGGAAATGAAGGCGACAAAGCTTCCCTCCACTGACTCACGTGATTTCAGAGACATTTCTGCAAAAGAATGTGGTGCAAGAAAGAATTTTAATAGCCTCCCCATTCTTCCTCTCTGTTTCCTATGTGAGCTTTTCTATGAAAGTGACTTTCTGTGCAAGTGTTTAAGGGATTAATTCAAAGTTCTGAGGGAAGGAATTTGCAATTCAGTGGCAGCTTAGATGAACAACTGTGACTCAGGGCATCCCAAACAGTCAAGATGTTAACTGGAGCTTCAGTCATCTGGGACTTTCACTGGGGTTGGAGGATTTCCCAAGGTGTCTCAGGACCAGGAAGTTAACGCTGGCTCTTGGTAGGAAGTCTCAGTTCCTTTCCATGTGTGCATCTAAATTGGGCTACTTGAGAGTACTCATGACAGGATGAATGGCTTCCCCAGAGGGAGGAATCCCAGAGACAAAGGCAGATGCTGCCCTGGCTTTATGAGGCCAGGAGGAAGTTTTACTTCCACTTAGGACTTAGAATCTGAAGTCTCACATCATCACTTCCGTCATAACTTAGATCACATCGGCCAGATGTGACTCAGAGTGGGAAGGAACTCCAAAAGGGCATAAATACCTGCAGGTAAGGATAACAAGAGTGCTCATATTAGAGATTGATAATCACCACTATCTAGCAATGGGCCTAGCATATAAAAATCTTCATCAAATGATAGTGTTTTTTTTGATTGACATAAAATCATTTGTTAATAGCCCATGAGTTTACAATGTGCTCCTAATTTTCTTCCTTCATTTGTTCTTCCTATAAATGTTCCCTCCTTTATAAAATCCCAAAATGAATATTTCTAAAATGTTGCTTTCTTCCTCTCTTTGTTAAGCTACAGATGGAATTGGCCAGTCACCAGATCTTAGCTGTCAGATGTTGTCAAATTTGGGAGGATTTCTATGAAGCTCCTGTTAAATGTAGGATAATAAGCTTTTTATTTTATTCAGTTACCTAAAATGCAACTTTGAAGATTGTTGGCTCTTCAGCACAAAATTATTTTTGGAAAAAGTCTAAAACAAATCAACTAAATTGACAACGTGGATACTCTATATCTTAATATATTTGATGTGTGCAAATTTCTAGAAGTAACTCAAATAATGCTGTTTAGTCAAAACAGAGAAGAGACTTATTTATAATAATACAAAGACTTTTTTTTTTTTTTGCCAATGGTGGGGATCAAACCAGAGCCTTGAGCATACAAGGCAATGGTTCTATCACTGTACTACATCACCAGAAATTCTAAGATCTTATCTTTTATTTCTATTAGCTTTTAATTTTGAATTTACTCTTATTCACTATACTAAGAGGAACAATTAGAACAGGTTAGACAAATATAAGAACAGATTATTTAGATATATACATATCTGGGTATATATAAACCCAGATATGTATATATATATATATATATATATATATATATATATATATATATATATATCTCATATGTGTAAACTTAAAGTTTACTTAAGAATATGTATTTTGCTACATGATGATATATGGTATCAGATGTTCTGGGAATTTATTTCCAACTAGATAATTATTTGATGAAAATATCTCTTAGAAAAAGATAGATGTCTTTTAGCTGCTTCTCATGCTCTGTCAACCATGGAGTTAATTCTATCTTTTGACCCAAGTCAGTTCAAAGGTTTGCTCCTCCATGAAGACTTCCATGGTTACTGCTATCTAAAGTACCGTCCATCTGCTCCAAGCCCCTGTTGCCCATGCTGTCTGTGACCCTCATGATATATGATTTTCAAAGCACTATATTGCCAGCTATTTCTTTTCCCAAATATATTGGTAAACTACTCCCATATATTGTGAAGTTATTCAATTTTTTTAATGAAATGAAGAAAGAAAAAGTCTTCATACAAACTAGATACCCAATTATTGAGAGTCCTTTCTCTTTCTCACATAATTCCTGTCTAGCCCACCAAGCACAGAGCCATGCACATCACAAACGCATAGTAAATGCTTGCAGACTGACTAGAAAGCAGGACATGATAGTCCCTAGGAGGGCATATTATATTATACTCTGTATAAATGAAATCATCATGTACAATACTCGAATTAACCCAAACCTTCCAAAACAATCAACCTTACCTCAGGAAGTTAACAAAGGGCACAAAGGAAGAGAGTGTGCTCTCTCTCCACCTAGACAGATGTTTATATTCTGTATACCACACACGGTGTGTGCAGATCCCAGCTGAGAATTCCTATTATGTGGCCCACTGAGGTGTGTGTGGTTTGAAGCCCTGGTAAGCACTGCGACCTATTTCCCAACCTGGGGGTGGAAAGGTTGACTTATGTATGTGTGGGAACAGAGGCCCACAGAGACATTCACAGTGGGGCCTTGGGAAGGAAAGGAAGAATTTTTTTATTCTCTTTCTTTTTCTTCCTTTCCTTCTGTCTACAAACATGATGATCTTCCCCAAATGGAAGCCTATGGATCCCCATTGTACTGCACATTTATTTTAGCATATGTAGTGGTGATTTTTCTTTTAATTAAACCATCACTTAATGATAAAAAAGAATCACACAAAAGTCTCACATTCGGTTTTTCTAAAAAAGCTCTGAAGATCTGTCAACTACAGGGTAGAGATGAGTAGCAACTGCCCTTACCAGGAAAAGATCATACAAAAATAGCTGACAAATAAAGCAGCATCTTAAAAAAAAAAAAAAGTCACAGCATATAGAAGGAGGAGAAGGAGGCTTTCATTTTGAAGCAGGTGAATCACAGAGTTTGATAAAGAGATGGCATTGTGGCAGAGCTTTAAAATCTAGATTTGGATACAAAGAGAATAGCATGTAGGCAGAAAAGGAAAGCATGAACCGTGTTTGTTCATGCTGGAATTTTGGCTAGAAAAAAAAATATTCTCACAGTAGAGTCAAGAGAAAAATAGCTTGGGGAGGAAGGAAAAAAATTTGTCAGGTAATTTGAATGTAAGATAAAAAACTTTACAGATGGTTTTATAAACAGTTAGGAACCATTCCATTTACTTTTCCTTCTTCCTTCATTCCTTTCATTCTCTCTTTCTTGTTTTATATTCTATTGATATTGATGTATTTTCTGTTTATTTTTACCACTCTCCAGAAATGTCCAGAAGGTAAATATGTGGTATTTATAAGGCTTATACTTACTACACATAACATAGTAAAATAGCTTCTTGTCACTTAAGCCAAATTAATGACTTCATATTCCAGTTCCAAAGCAACAATAGAAGACACCTATCTAACATAGGCAGTTACACTCTCTCAGTAGGAACAAAGAGAGAAATGAGGAGCTTGTATCACATTGTAAGTCACTTCTGTCGTGTGATAATAAAGATAATAAAAAAGATTACTTTTACTTTCATATTTTAGGTCATGAATGTTTCTAGTTTTCATTGCTGGGATTCCTAAATTCTGAACAACATAAACAAAACTTTAGCCAACTTCTCACACCAGACCATGTCCTCCTGCCAGTGAAATGGTCAGGCATACGCAAATGACACTGAAAATGTTACAAGCACCTATGATTAATAAGTGTATTTGCCAGTTAGGATTAGGAAAAACTGAGTCTGCATCTGTATTTCCTGTTTATATTTTGTCATTGTAATTAATCTTAAGGTTGTGTAGTTTCAAATCTGTTATTTATCTGGAGAACAAAGTCATAACAATCTTCTTCTGAAGGTTTCATTTTTCAAATAGATAGATAAAATTTATGACTTTATCTGTCTGGAGCATCCCACATGAGAAATGATTCATCCAGAGTAGACCAGCTAATATGTAGCCACTTCTGGCCCCACAGGTTGTAACTTGGACATCTTTCTAAAGAGAATGTTCTGTAAACTGCCTTTTCAATTCTGTCTGGGACTGAGGCCCCTCAGCTGAAGCCCTGCAGAAAAGTCAAGTATTGTGGTATTAAAATGGGCTTCCCTTACACACAATTCTTGATACTCCTCCTTCTATCAAGAGCAAGGTGTATGTCCCCTGCCTGTTAACATGAAGGCTTGTAACTATTTTGACCAATAGAACACCATATCATGTTGCTAAGGGGTAGGTCAAGAAAGGCCATGTAATATTTCTGTTTCATGATGCTGTTGAGATGTTTGCTGTAAGCAAAGTTAGTTTCCATGAATCAGTCCAACTATACCCTGAAATCAAGATGCTGGAAAAGCCATATATATATATATGCTTAGGACGGATTAAACCATCAATGCTGTACTGATTTAGCACAGATTTAGAAAAGCTAACTTTTCATATCTAAGAAACCATCTCCTATTCCTTACATTATTGATTCAGCACTAACATATTAATTTGTTCAATGTGGCATCATATTTTCATAAAAGAAGCAGTTATGGAAGGACTCAGTGTAATTTATTGTGGTCCATGCATTCCTAGGTTAAACTCCCATCTCTTAAATTTTCTAATTTTGCAATCTTGTACAATAAATATAACCTCCTACAAACCTCATTTCTCCTATCTAACAAATGAGGATATTGCTGCCCGCATCATAGGATTAGGTGACAATTAGATGAGATAATGGGAGTGATTAGCTTTGAGTCATAACAAAAATAGCTACTAGGCCTTGTCCTTTATACACATGTAATCCTAATAATTATCTCATGAAGCAGAAAACATTATCATTATTGTAATTATAAAAATAAAGAATGGAAGTACAGAGCAGCTAAGCAAATTGCATCATATTATCAAATGGTAGAGCCAGGATTTGAATGTAGGCAACCTGGCTGTTTTAATCACAATTAAATTATTATATCTTGAATAGGTAAATCAAATATGGCAGCTATTTTTATTCATCAATAATAGTAGAATTCAAGAATGTGGATGCAAGTGTAGTGTGTCTGCAAAAACATGCACAACTGACTTTCCTTCATTATCTGGAAATACAATATTTATCTATAAAGTGAAAATCAAATTACTAATAGCTAACAAGATGGTCTTAAGTAATTTGAGTTCATTAATAAAATGCTGAAATAGATTGTGTGAAAACAATGCAATTATATGAGTCATCAAATTTATGTTTGATATTCTGTTTCAGTAAGCAATTTCTGAGAATATTAGTAAAACTAAGAAAAATAAACATTTATTTAGCACTTAGTAGCTGAAACACATTACATAGAACATCTTATGTAATGCTAGGTAAACTAGGTACAATGTAGTTGAATCATGCACATTTTAACTTACTCAAAATCAAATAAATTTACTCAACGAATAAAAAATTAAAGTGAGACAAAAAAGGAAACAAATAAGGGTAAAATGATCAGTCCTATTCCACTCAATGAACATGTGTCCCAAAGGGAACACAATTTTGCAAACTTAAATATATTTTGGCCTTATTTAAATACTTCAGTTCCTCTGTTCACATTTTAACAACAATCTAGACATTTTATGCTAATTTCTACATAAAGAGCTAACAAATAAGGGAAGTTTCATTTATATATATATATATATATATATATATATATATATATATATAAATGTTTACCTAAAATATATAAGTCAAGTATATAAGTCAAATCCCCTAACGAAATTTTAAAAAATAGTCATTTTAGGCCTGGGGTTGTAGCTCAGTGATAAAGTGCTTGCCTAGCACATGTAAGGCTCTCGGTTCGATCCTTAGCACCACATAAAAATAAATAAATAAAATAAAGGTATTGTGTCCATCTAAAACTAAAAAAAAAATTCTTTTCATTGTTTTAAAGTATACTGATTTCAACCTTACATCTCAATAGAGGGTAATTTTTTTAGCAATTTTCAAGGCACAATGCAAGGAACAACAAAAAGATGATGAGTAGGTAAAATGGTAATCTGGGAATAGACTTTTTCCTTCTGATCATGTATTAGGTCTGACATTTAATTTTGATCTCTTTTTCAAAGTTACAAATTCTCACCATGCTATGTAATTAAACTTCTGTAGCATCCTCATACTTTAGTTTTACATTGCTTTAGCAACTCATTAAAACTAATTTTTAACATACATTCTGCAGATCATGGCTCCGCAAAGAAAAAATGTCAAATGATATTGAGCAGGCCATCAAGAACTTGACTCATTGCAGTACTCTGAGCGTATACATTGATCTCATCCTTCCTCAAATCTCAAAGAAGGCATAGGGAATAGTAACAAATGGGAGAACAAAATCATAACCCTGTGAGAGAGAAATAAGGCATGGAAGCAGAGGCAGACTTGGACAACTTTAATGCAGAAAGTTCAGAAGTCTTCAACAGAAGTGGGGGTGGCTCTTCCAGGTAGAATCATAAAAGAATTCCAAACTTAACACTGGGAGGTATGAGTATAGCAATAGGCAATGAGGCAAGTATCAAAGTAATTCTCTTAAAAACTGAATATAAAATAACAATATAAGCATCCATCCAACAACCCCTCTCAAAAAAAAAAAAAAAAAAAAAAATATATATATATATATATATATATATAAACACACACATACATATATATATATATATATACACATATATATATATAATTTATAAATATATGTATTTATAAACTTTATATATATGGATATATATTTATATATAAAAAATGTGAAGGGTTTCTGCAGTATGTAATGGCATTTGAGAGCAAATCTCACCCATAGAAGTATATGGCTATGTTCTGTATTATGAAGTGTATACCACAGAAAGCAGCCTTTAATTGAAACGCTGCTGAGAACAAAATAAACACCCCTTTTTCGTATGCAGAAAGATATTTTGAAGAAAGAGATTTAGATATCAAAAAATCAGAAGCATACAAGCCACCTATATTGATTAATCTAGTCCTGCATTTGTAAACACAAAAAGAAAACCAAAGAACTCCCGACAACTGAGAAGACCAGCTATGCGAAAGAGAAAAGACTCAGACAAAAAAAAAAAAAAAAAAAAAAAAAAACTACTAAGGAGGGCAGAATGAAAGACCATTTAGAGGAAAAAACTAAAAATAAAAGCAAGATGGTAATGGCCATTTTCAGAGTAATGCAAAAATATGATGCAATGAGAAACCAAGAAAAAGCTTTCTGGGGAAAAAATATAAACAGAAAAATTAAAATACATGACTGTAATTTCTTTCTCTGGCAACATGACAGTAGATACCCTAAAAATTCCCCACATACAAAGTAGGACATTTTAAAAACACTCTGATGGGTGATGTGTTAAAAACAAGAAAATAAGAGTAACAATCTGACCCCAGCCAGCAGGAGCTACAATTCAATCAGCATGAAGCAGCCATATACCCCGAAGGGCACTTACAAAGACCAAGAGCCCAAGAGCCCAGAACTTTGGAATACCTTGCCATTCAGTGACCTGACTAGCATCTACTTCAAATTAAAAATGGACTACGGAAGGGTTGTGCCCTCACAAGAGGAAAGAATCAACATGAAAAAAAATCAATAAGACAAAAGCTAAAATGCCCCTTGAGGCAGGCAACAAGAGAAATTATTGGTCTTCACTCAGATTATTGGCCAAAAACACCAAAGCCTTTCCATTGAACATGTATTTACTAATTATTCTAATATTGGACTAGGAGCCTAGCATTACATTAGAATGTGGCTTCCAAAGCCAAAAACCTGAGTTTTTAATTTAATGGAGCACCTCAGATTCAGGACATTAGCAAAGAAAACATCTGCCTAAAAGGAATGATTCCTGTACTCAAACCTCAAAGAAAAAATTCTCAGAATCATGAAAGATGAGAATTCAAAACAAATTCACTCAAACCCATAGTACACACCAACAGTTCTCAAGGAAACAAGTTACCATGAGCAATTACCAGCAAAAATAAAAAGTGAATCAAAGCAGTGTAGTAGTACATAAATAAAATAAAGGACAAAGATAAGTACAAAAGTAGAAATTAATAAAAGATAAACATACAATTCAGAAAAGTAAAATGTGAAAAGTTGATAAGGAAACTAAAACTTTACAGATCTTTGGAAATTTATTCATTGAAAATATAAGTTACATGTAAACAACACTAGTAATAAAAAATGGGGTTATAACCATAGTACAAAAGAGATTAAAAATAGAAAAAGAGAATACCATAGACATTTTATGTCATCAAATTTCAACGTTTAGATGAAATGGATAGAGTCATGGAAAAAAGAATTTATGGAACTGGCTCAGAAAGAAAGAAAAATCTATAGTCCTATATTTATTTATGTAATTGAAGCTATTGTGGAAAATACAAATATACATATGTAGTCTTGGATCTTTCACTGGGGAATTCTAGCAAGTGATTACCAGCTAATTCCAATCTTTTACAAAATTTTCCATCATTAGTGGAATAAAGAAACCTTCCCTACTCCAAAAATGAGGCTTTTATGTGTTTAATTCAAAACAGATAAGAGCTGTATAAGAAAAGAAAATTATAAGGCAATTATTTTCATAAACTAGTTGCAAAAGAATTAATATAAAAACAAATCTAACAGTATGTAAAACATGTAGTATTTCAGGACCACCTTAAGCTATCTTATTTGCAATGGTACCTATACTTTAAAACTTCTATAAATACAATTTATTATATTAACAGATTAAGGAGAAAAAAAGAGATAACACAGATCTTTAAATAGAGTATGATGTCTATTGAAATGAAAAGCTTTTAGCAAATGAATATTTATCTCATAGGTCTACTCAAATAGTTGAGTTATTATATGTAAAAAATTTTAACCATGGTTAGAATTATAGCAGTACTATAGTCATGTTTACAAAACACAAAATAAGCAGGATCTGATCAAGGGTATCCAAAGAATTATAAAGCAAAATAATTCTTAATGATAAAAAACCATTGAAAAATTCTTAATAATAAAAAAGCAGTGAAACTATTAAAATACAGATAAAGATAAAAAGTCAACACTTTAACAAGGTGTTACATAGGTACTAAATGATATTTTTAAAAGCCAAATACAAAGGTGAATATATTAAAATTCCCAATGAATCATATGGATAGCTATTCATAGATTTCTTGATTGTATATTTGGAAACTCAGAATAATCCCAAATTACTAAGAGAATTTAGCAAAATTTATGGACATAAGGCCATTTCCCCATACTAATCATATTTCCATGGAAGAAAAACAACAGAATATATTTTTATAGAAATGCAATATACATATCAATAAATAAGTCAAATTATAGGTACATGTGAATGAATGTAACAAAGAATATGCAGGATCTTAATGGAAAAACAATATAAAACTTTAGAGCAGTAATAATAAAGCTAACTCATATAGAGAATAATTGCTTCCATGGATAGGTTGACTAAATATATTGATTCTCCCCATGTAATCTATAGATTAAATTGAATTCTGATAAAAATTTCAAGGTATATCATGGAAACTGACAAAATGACCAATAACTTTATTAAAATATGGCTGAATGCAATAGGAATTAAAAACAAAAAATTCTGACAACAAAATTTTATGGAACAATATGAATAATCACAAAGTGTTGATAGGCATATAAATTGGTAAATTAATTTGGTATTTTCTAGCCATGTGAAAATTTGCATGTCCTATTCCCCAGCAGTTCTACCTGAGAGATGCCTAGACATGGAAAGAAAATTAACATGGAAACTTGTATAGGATATTTCATGAAAACATTGTTACTCAAATACAAAACTAGCAAAAGCCTAATAATTTTAAAAATCTATTAACAGGAGAATAAATAAGCCCATTCATTTTCCACTCCATTTGTATCTCTGTACAAAATTCAAAAAGCATCTTTTCCTTCTTCTTCCTGAATGGACAATTACAAATAAGCATCCCTTTATGGATGGAGGCTTTGGATTGATGGGTTCTAACTTTGCCTCTCTTCCTCTTTGAAAGTCATAGGGGCCTCTACCCAGATGACTTTATCTAATCTATTCCTAACCACCTCCCAAAAGCTCCTCCTTTAATCACTATACCTGATTAAGGTCCTATTTTCTTAATATCTCACAACAGGAATTAAATTCTAACACAGAATCCCTTGGGGGACACACCCAAACGACTGCAAAAGTATAGCAAGTGGGAACCTTGCTTAGTGACAAGGGTGAGAAATGGAATAATGGATGTAGACTTAGGTATCCTGGGAAGCTCCTGCCCTTCCTTTTCTGATCTGTACTACTGATTTCAAGCTCCGTAAACTTCATCTTCTCGGTATTAATTTGAATTAGTTTAAATATATCATCAAGTAAAAATAAAATAAGGGTGACTGTGGATAGTTTTATTTTACCTACCAAATTGACTGAAAGTCTGACTGTATACTATTCATTTTTAAATCAAAGTGTTTTCTCTCAGAACTTTATTACCACTTTTGAATTCAGTTTTGCGAGTGGAATTTCAAGCTAGTCTGATTCTTGTTTCATTCCATGTAATTTTCACCTGTCCACTACCTTCTTCCTCTGCTGTAACACTTTAGTGGGTTCAAATCTTTTACTTTACTTTCTTGCCAATCTAAGGCTCACTGAGTTGCTAAACGTGTTGCTAAGTTGCTGAGGCTGGCTTTGAACTCATGATCCTCCTGCCTCAGCTTCCTAAGTCACAGAAATTATAGGCATGCACCACTATACCTGGCTTAGTTAGTTTTATTTTACTAATTTCTCTTTTTCATTTTCTCTTTGCAGTATACCTCTAGTATGGATGTTGAACTTTATTGGTTCTGTCTGTTCAGATTTCTCTAATATTTAAATATTTTATGTCATTTTGGAGTATATGTACTTTTTCTTCTACTTTCTCTTAGTTTTCTTTCTTTGCAAAAAATCAAATATTTGGCATTCTAACTATATGCATTTTAGGGGTAAAGCTTGAAACATAGTAATAATACCCTAAAACCAAACTTAAGAAAATAAATGTTATATAACACAACTGAAGTTTTGTTACTGGTTCTCTTTTTGTTAAAACTTACCTCATCTGCAGTATTGTGTTACTAGCAACACAAAACAGACTAAAGTAACTGGCCTCTCATAGCACACTGCAATTTTCTTTCTAGGCATGATCAAAGTCATAAATAAGTTCCCATGACTGCAGTTTGGTCAATGTATCTATCCCCAAGGCTAGATATCCAGCTTCCTATGGGTAGGAAGTATACATTCACCATAGAATCTTTAAATCCTATTTCAGGATTGACCAATAAACTTTCAAAGATATTTTAAATAAATGAATGAATGCCTACAAACATGTTCATAAAAACTCCTTTCAACCAAGCCTCATCCTCAAAACTGCTGCCAAGTTAATTTTGTACCCATTTCTTATATTCTGTAAACAATTATAACTCAAGTATCTGTGGGTGTGAATAAAATCACATGACCTTCTCTGCTTCCTTCCCCTGATGCTAATTCGTTAGGAAATGCAGTCTTTGGGTATGCCAGGCCCCTCCAGGCCCTCTCAGTTTAGTCAACTGTAATATCACCCACCTAATATCTTAACTTCCTTATGTTCAACAATGATGTCTTAGTTATTTCCTTCCTGTAGGCCTGTTCTCTGACAGTATCCAGCAAGTCCATAACAGACACTTCTGCAACATATAACCTGCCTTGGCACACACTTAGTTTAAGCTGTAACTAGATGACAGCTTCAGTGCACACTGAGGGCATTCTGCCTCCTGCATGCGAGTCTTACATCTTTCTGCCTCAGCATTTTCTCTGATCTGTGTTCTGCTACTTAGCTACTACCCCCCAAAAGTTCCTTGGGGCTAATGCTCCCAGGGGCAATCTTCACTGGGCAGCCCTCCTGCTCATCCTTTGATTAAACCAATTGGAAGTGCTTACTATTCACTTCCTTAGTGGGCTACCAGCAATATAGGCCCTGAGTGGGCCAGAGCAGTGACCTTTATGGATTTCTCCCCTTTTGTTGTTTCACTGTACTTTCTAGTGGCTTGCTGGGATCACTTCCAAGTAATCTACCTGCAACTTGAGTCTCTACCTCAAGATTTGGTTCAGAGAAAGCCAGAGTTGGATGACCTCTAATTAACAATGAATATATTTCTGTCCTTATCTTCAACTCTAATCTTTTGCAAGATTAGACCTTGTGACGCCTGTTTCAATAAAATTTTCTCACCTTACTTTTTTTTTTAAACAATGTGTTCCTGTATTGTTCCTATATTTGTTGTTTTCTTGTTTTCCTTTTAAACTATGGAACTCTTTCCTCTGTTCTTAGATCTCATTGGTTCAGTTCCTTGAACTCATCCTTTCAGATATCCATTCACATGTGCTTAACAGTTAGCCATTTGTACATTGATGGCTATCAAATCTACCTCTACAGTTCATGTTTGTCTAGTTACAGACACATATTTTCACTTCTCCATTTAGATGTCCTCAAAGGCATTGCTTTTAGTACCAATGTACTTATAACTATTTGTGATATTTCCTCACTCCAAATATGCACTCTTTCAAAATGTTTTCTGGCAACATTTCTGGTAATGGTAAAGCCGGAATTAGACAGGCAATTCGTGTAGATAGGTAAATTGAGTCAGGTCAGATCAAGGAGGCCAATTTGAGTGAGTCTGGGAAGTTGGAGACTGCCCCATGATGGACTGAAATGCCCTCAGAGCCCTTCCTCCACCCTATCAAGATAACCTGACCCTGAACAAACCTGTTGCTAAGGTAATCTGTCCCAAGGATTGCCCCTCTCTACAGGGAGCTATAAGGTTGTTAATTAGCATTTCTTGGGCTGCTCCATCCTGCCCTTCCCCCTTCAGCCCACCTGTTTTCCACCTTTTGGCCACCCCACAGAGAATTTCCTGGACCTAGTCACATATGGAGAATAAAGGAGGCCTAGGACATATAAAAAAAGGCAGAATGCCTCCCTTCTTGGGATACCAGGAAACCAGCTATGGCCCCCTTCTCTCTCCTGGGAGAAATCTATGCTACCCCTTTTTAAATAAACCCTGCTTTATATACTTTCATTGGCGTGCTTCTCTCATGTTATACTTCAACATTTGAGGGAGCAGAACTCATCACCAATAACCACCGGTATCAATGGCTTCTGGTCATCCACACTTTTACCAGTTTTTACCACTCTTATTTTTCTCTTCAAATTGCATATGAATTCTCTCTCTCCCTCTCTCTCTCCAAACACACACACACACACACACACACACACACACTCACACACTCATTCCATTTATCCACATATATCCATATCCATATACATCCATCCCATTCCATATCCATATATACCATGTTTCTATTTCATATGTTCTACATATGGAATAGCTGTGTGTTTGACTTTTTAACATACTTATTGTGTCTCACCTTGCTGATGCCTTCCTCCTTTCACACCTAGAACATTACAACAATCAACTAGTCACACAGTTGAAGGCTTCCAAGTCACTTTCAGCAGAAGTGTTTTTCTAAGTCAAAGGTCAAATGTTTTCTCTCATATATGGAAGTCAGACCAAAAAAAAAAAAAAAAAAAAAACGAGGGAGGGGTTGGGGAGTGGGTGGGGAGGTCTCATGAAAATAAAAGGGAGATAAGTGAAACAGAGAAAGGGGACTGAGGGAGAGGGTAGATGGACAGAAAAAGAGAGAGACAGTAGAATGAAATTGACCAAACTGTGCTATCAACATACATGAATATAACAGAGTGAATTTCACCTTTATTTACAGCTATGATGCACTAATTTTAAAAAATAAATAAATAGAGGGAAGACAAGTAGAGTACAGGAAGGGGGAGGGAGTAAGAGGGAAAGGGGAAGTACTGGGGACTGAAGTAGAGCAAATTAGATCACATGGCTTATATGATCATATCAAAATAAACCCTAATATTATGTATAACTATACTACACCAATAAAACTTTTTCCAAAAAGTGTTTATCCAAAATGAAAACGCAATCATCAAAAACTCATGCTTAAAATCATAGCATTATGTATTAGCATTTTTTCATGTATTATATTAATTCCTTATCTAGGAATCAAGAATCTAGGGAAATGGCTTAGGCAGCAACTTATTTTTTTCCTTTATAAATGTGGCTATTTGAGAAGGGTTAGATCAAGTGTGATACCTGAGAAACAAGCAAGTTTAGGCACTTACAATCTCAGGTAGAAAGACAACTCCTAAAAGCAAATTTTTGCTCTTAAGTGAGCTATTTTTATCACGCTTAGAAGTGGGCCTTGTAAAGATCCCAAATAAATTCTGAAGATTAAAAAAAATATAAATTATACCAAAATAGTTTTTCATGTTCCTGGATAAATTAGCATGTGATATTTACAATCTACTCTTTAGTATTACACAATTTTTCAAAAGCAGATTATTTTACTATATAATGCCAAATCAGTAAAGAATCAGGAGTCTGACTTTTCTTGCTCCCTCTGTACTATAAACAGATGTGTTTAAAATACTTTCAGTCTTTTTATTCAGCCTTTTTCTGATCACTACCCAAGGAAAGTAGTTAAAATAGGCCATTGACAGAACGATAATACTTATTTTCTCAACAATGATCTTTGGTAGGTGATAAAATGCTACTTCCCTTGTAAAGGAAAAGGGCAGCTGCCTACAAAACAACAGTGATCTTCTAAGGTGTGAGCAAAAGAAAATGTATTGTGCAATAAATCTACGAAGGAAGGAGTTATTTTAAGACTACTAGATGACGTCAAATGTGGTCTTTTGAAGGTCAGCAATTTCATGATCTATGTTATTAGAAATTGCAAGGAGTACTGCAATGTCTTGATCTGAAATTTTTATGTAAATTACTTTGTTGGTCTTTATGACTAAAATTAAAATAATAGCATAAGGCCGTAGTATTGTTCTTCATCTTCAATAGGTCTAGAATTGACTATAGGACACAACTGAGAAAATCTGAAGAGAATAGATAACTGTATTTAAAAGATTTTCCCACTGACTATAGGATAAAATTCAGATGTTCACAACCAGCAACTCTCTCATTTCCTGGTTTATCTACAGCCCTCTCAACATACTACCCGGCACAGGATGCCACACACAGGATGCTACACAGTGAAGTCCGCAACATTTAGAACATTACAGGGCCACCTCTACAAGGATGTGCAACCACATTAATGTGTTATCATAACACAATTTGTGATGGTAAATTTCTATTCAATCTTCAAGGTGCAAAATACCCAACTCTTTTTGTGAACTTTTCACAGTGACTCTCCAGGCAATATAAAACTTTACATATACCTAACTTTTATATAGTCATTACTGTATATTTCACATATGATTCTGTATTCAAAAAATTTTCTGTTTATCCTGGGATAAGCCACACAATTTTGAAACTGACTTTGAAGCTTTTGTCTCCTCTGAACCACCCTTATCCTGACTGCCCCTTGAAGACTCCTTTCAATCTTTTGAGTAGATCTTTCTGCTTCTTGATCCTCACTTATCTTAAATTTCACTCATCCTCAAGGGATTCAGCTTAAACTCAACCAGATAAGAAGTTTCACTTGATCACTAGACTAGTGAACTTAATTTACTTCCAAATTCTCAAAGGTCCCTTTTGTCTCTATTGTAGCATTCTTCACCTGTAATTGCTTGTGTGAGTTTTGAAGCTGCATGTAGACAGAGGTGATCTCACTCTCATTCACTGATGTTTCCCAATAGTTGCTATGTTTCTTAGTATATAAATAAGTAAACAATAATAAATAAGTAAACAATACACTAATTCATTACACTGCAAATGCTTTCAATCAAGCTCTTGACTTTCATTTTTCCATGATCTCACTCAATCAACCATTTAACGTTTATGGAAAATCTAAATACCTGGCACAATTATAATCTCCGGAGATGCACAAGAGCATGCGACACAGCTCTAGGACTAAAGAAACACAGTCTAGGTGGGTAAGGGAGTAAAAAAGCATGCTGATTAATTAGAATATTTGTTCAAGGATAGTATCTTTATATATTTCTGGCCAATGTACATCATTTGTACCCACAAGCCACAGTAATTGCTTCAGTAATGTGCATGTGATACCAAATGGATTTATCAGAGTAAATTTCAGAGCAATGTAAGAGCTACCTGGGGGTGGAGGGAGGTACTTTCTCTTTGTACTGGTTGATTGCCTAGTGTTGCAGGTATCCCTGTCACCACCTTTTGAGTCTAGAATATGAAACAAATGGGAACTAGCGAATCAAAAAGCCTATGTAGGAATATCATTTAAGCTCCCAAATACTAATGCATTTGGTTCAATCCCAAACATTTGAACTACATAAGCAATGTATTTCTTCTTTTGGTTTCTGATGGTATCTTCATTGCATGACACTGCTTTGACTTGAATTGGTCTTGCTGTCACATGGAATGGAATGACAGATGAGGTGTCATTTTAACAGTCTTTGATTTTTTTTTTTAATTTTTTATTGTTGGCTGTTCAAAACATTACATAGTTCTTGATATATCATATTTCACAATTTGATTCAAGTGGGTTATGAGCTCCCATTTTTACCCCATATACAGATTGCAGAATCACATCAGTTACACATCCATTGATTTACATATTGCCATACTAGTGTCTGTTGTATTCTGCTGCCTTTCCTATCCTCTACTATCCCCCCTCCCCTCCCCTCCCCTCCCCTCCCCTCTTAGAGGAAAGTAATAATTAGTAATAACAGCACATGTTTTTATTTTTGCAACAGCACTGTTTTGCTCTTTTAAGTGGTTTTTATATATTAATAAATTGTATGTGAAAAAGTCATTTAAGGTACAATAACTGAGCATCTTCAATGGGGTGTCTGCTGCGTGGTGAGGGGAGATGGGGAGTAAAAGATGATCATAGGAATGACATACATCAATACAGACAGATTGCAAAGAATTCCTTATGCCCTGCTAAACTGTAAATCATATTCAATATCTATTCACTGAAAACATACAAATACAGTCAATACAAACCCAGAATTTGTCATAACTTCTAACATTTTAAAAGAACTTCTTAAAATATTAAACTGAATGACATCTAGGTTTCATTTTATTAAACTTCCCAAATGGTTGTAATAGCAGGATTCTAAAGAGGTTAACAGACTTTTTGTACGTACTTAAGTATAAGCTTAAATGAAATATAATTCCGGACCACAAATTTGGAACTCTTTCCACAATACCCCAGATACCAATCAGTTTTCTTAGTTTCCATGAACACAAGAGCATGGAGTCAAAACCTATAGACTTAGCAGTAAATAACACTGGTCCTATCCTCAGTTTTATGACCTAATAACTATGTGATCCTCAGAAAGAGGCTTAAATTTACAAGGTATATTTTTCTCATCTATAACATGGGAATTCTATATTTTTCTTTTTCATCAGGTTATATTGAAAATTAAATGGGAGAATGTTTAGCACAAAGTTTAGTCCTTACTAAGGACAGCACAAATATTTAAGAATAACAATTAAAAATAACTACTGTAATAAAAAATATCCCCTTTCTTGTTTGTCCAATTAATATAATTTCTTTCAGAAATGAAGCAACTTATTCCTAGAATGTGGTCATGTTGCCTTTATTAGAGTTTGTTAAACAGTTGGAGTAAAAAGATAAATATGAGAGATAAAAAATTGGATTAGATAATGTGTTTTTCCATAAATAGAGACAAAGGTGAAGTTGAAATTCATTGTATAAAGCTTATTTGAGAGTTTGAGATATCAGATCATGATAAATTATGAATTAGCAGTTGCTATCTGCAAGAATCCAGATATAAGTGCTATGAAGACAGGATTGTTTATTTATTCTGAAAAAAAACAACTCCATAGGGCATTTTTTTAAAAAAAATCTTTTAGTTGTTGAGGGACCTTTATTTTATTTGCTTATTTATATGTGGTGCTAGGAATTGAACCCAGTGCCTCACACATATGAGGCAAGTGCTCTACCTCTGAGCTACAAATCCAGCCCTCAATAGAGTCATTTTATTCCTTCAGTTTCACTTTGACTCTCAGGCCTCTTCCTTAGAGGCTTGCTTGAGGCAAAGATTTAGAGACACACGGAACAATTTCTAAAACCAGGTGAGGGAGAAACAAATTGGTTAGCACTATGTTGATATGAGCCAACCCAGTGGCAGTCCAAAAACTGATCATATAGAACAAATAAAAGACTGCAGACATTTAAGGCAAAGAGTAACAGCTGATGTGCACTTGCACTGTTGATTGTTCATTGGGTCTTAGGGCAAAAGTGAGTCTCCTGATAGAGAAGTTACCTTTGAACTGTGAACTTTGCTCCAGTCAAGGCATGAGAAGCAAGGGACTTTGTAAGGATGGTCATCAGGTTGCTTCACTTCAGTTTGGGTTATCCAGTGCTTCTGTCTTGTGTGATGAAGACCTGGTTACAAACAAAAGTAAGGGAATGGAGTTTTAAAAATATTTGCAAATGTTGTTTGGAGAAGAGAGAAATGCTATAATTAGGCTGTTGTACAAATATAGGAGAAAATGGTAATGAATCTTCAGGATATCTTGAGGATGAGACATTGGGCTCCTTATACAAAGACAAAGATTGGGTCTCCATCTGTATCTAATAGAAGAAAAAGTAGGCCCTAATCTCCATCATTCGGGTCCCAACTTGCTTAATAAGACTCCTGTGATGCAAGAATTAAAATCAAGAATCAATAAATGGGATGGACGCAAACTAAAAAGTTTCTTCTCAACAAAAGAAATAATCTGTGAGGTGAATAGAGAGCCTACATCTTAGGAGCAAATCTTTACCCCTCACACGTCAGATAGAGCACTAATCTCTAGGGTATATAAAGAACTCAAAAAGCTAACCACCAAAAATCAAATAACCCAATCAATAAATAGGCCAAGGACCTGAACAGATACTTCTCAAAATAGGATATACAATCAATCAACAAATATATAAAAAAAATGTTCATCATCACTAGCAATTAGAGAAATGCAAATCAAAATCACTCTAAGATTTCATCTCACTCCTGTCAGAATGGCAACTATTATGCATACAAACAACAATAAATGTTGGTGAGGATGTGGGGGGAAAAGTACATTCATACACTGCTGGTGGGACTGCAAATGGGTACAGCCAATATGGAAAGCAATATGGAGATTTCTTGGAAAATTGAGAATGGAACCACCATTTGACCCAGCTGTCTCCTCGGTCTATACCCAAAGGACTTAAAAACAGCAGAGTACAGGGACACAGCCACATCAATGTTTACAGAAGCATAATTCACAATAGCTAAACTGTGGAACCAACCCAGATGCCTTTCAATAGATGAATGGGTAAAAAAAAAAAATGTGGTATTTTTGAATGGAATATTACTCAGCAATAAAAGAGAATAAAATCATGGCATTTTCAGGAAAATGGATGGAGTTAGAGAAGATAATGCTAAGTGAAGTTAGCCAATCCCCAAAAACCAAATGCCAAATGTTTTCTTTGATATAAGGAGGCTGATTCATAGTGGGATAGGGAGCGGGAGCATGGGAAATAGATGAACTCTAGATATGGCAGAGGGGTGGGAGGGGAAGAGAGTGGGCATGGGGTTATTAATGATGGTTGAATGTGATGATCATTATTATCCAAAGTACATGTATGAAGACACGAATTGGTGTGAATATACTCTGTATACAACAAGAGATAGGAAAAATTGTGCTCTATATGTGTAATAAGAATTGTAATGCATTCTGCTGTCATATATAAATTTTTTAAAAAGTAAAAAAAAAAGATTGGGTCTCCAACACTCTTATAGATGATTATGACCCCAGGTACATTTATAAACAGCAGAATGAGATAAAAGAGAAATGTAGAGGACAAAGAATGGAGATATGTGAAGGAAATGACTCGAAGACATCATAAAACCATGCATTTACTCAAAACATATTTTTGTGGAGCTACTATGTGTATGTTCCTGTGTTAGGTACTGATGGTAGAGAGTCAGTTAAAACTCTTACCTTTGAGGAATTCGAACTCTAGATGTTAAAGACCAAATGAACAAACAAATCCCAAGACAACAGATAAGTAGAATACAAAATTGTATGGGACCAAGATATAAGTATCAAGAAATAGATTATTATCAGGGGCACATTGACATGAAACAAAGAATAAAGTTACCAGAAATCTAAGTTACTGAGAAAATGTAAAATAAAATGTTATCGTTTATGGATATAGTCTGCAAGGTTGTGGTTTTCAATAGATATTATAGCAGGTCTTGTTTCCATTTTATGAAAAGATGCAAACTCAGGTAATAGATCAAAGTCAAAACTTCTTTTAATTACAGTTTATTTTTAAATGCAAGCCTGAAATGCATCCAAATATCATTTAATTATCGGATTTTCCAATGATGCCTTATTGTAGCATTCCTGCTTACATTACGTCAGATAACATCTGTCACAAGGAAGAGCCAGAGATGATGTGTTATTTTTAAGACTGCACATTAGCAAGGAAAAGTAACTTTGCTACTATCACTAACCTCTTAGTAATTTGTGGATCAAGAAATGAGGTATATTTCAATATCTGTAACAGACGTAACACCACACCTGAATTACAAGAAAATGTCATTTAAATCTCTTTAAAAATTTGGATGTCCATAGCTATTTATACTTTAGGATCACACAGAAAGGGAGATGGTAAGCAAAGGGAAAGGGGCAATAATAATGAACCTCTGGAGGCTTGTATGCAATTAGTTTTTCCTGCCAGCTTTTATTCTTACTAAATGAAAATAATAACCCAAGTTTTAAGTTTTCAATTCTGTAAATGTAATCAATATTCAAATAGTATTTCAAAGTTATCATGAGTGGCATGTTTGTCATTCAATTTAAGTTTTTATAGGTGTTCCACATATGGAATGATGTGACGAATGAGTTGAAGAACCTTAAAAAAAATCATATAAATAAAACCACAGCTTTTCCAATCATTAATTAACAGAGTTAATCTGGACGTATTGTGGAGCATTCTAGATGCTTTTACTTAAGGACATTTTAATAGGTTAATGTTGCATAAAAAAAGAAGAATAATGTGTTAGTAGTGAATCCTTTTTTCCACAAAGGAATTAATAGATTCCATTGAAAAATCCTGTCCAAAAACTGTCTGTTTTTGGTTAACAGTTCTATCTCATGATAATGTAAGTTAACCCATGTGCATTGTAGGAAGAATGAGCCTTGAAAGCTCTCTTCAAAATGACAGACTCTCTAGGTTTCATTTTTCTTATTTGCATAGTAAAGACAACTATGTCTGTCTTATTGGGATTCAGTGGGATTCATTCCTTCGCTCAACTAATACCTACTGAATGTCCTTAACATGATAGGCATCAACTAGTAACAAACAAGACACACATGCTGCTGCTACTACACAAAGCCTCCCACTGAAAGGGGATTTTATTAGTTATTAAGTGTACGAGAAAACATTTAACATAGAACTTTGCACACAATAATAAATCTCAATCATTTCTAGCATTATTATTGCATCTCAAAGAAGTAATAGAGCATGCTGTTGTAAAATAAAAGAAAAAGAAGGATCAGGGTCAACTTGGTATACTTATATACTTACACACAAACACACCTCACACACTCACAAATACATGTGTATACACACAGTAAGATGTCCAAATGTATCAACATGACAATGATTTTGTGATATCCACTACAATTCTTCATTTTAAAAATCTGAGATCCAATATAGTTTCTCTTAATACAGAGGCTTAGGATTCAAACTAATTTAATAAAGATTTTAAATGAAGTTAGAATAGTCAGTGACTCATAGGTCAGAAGTGGGTGGCAGGTGACAGAGGGGAAGGCCTCGGGCAGAAAAGAGATGCTCAGTATCATTCTCCCATTTAGAATGCTCTGAGGTATTATTTCTTCTGTTATTTTAACCTATGGTTGATGCATAAGTCACAGTTTCCCACACTTCTATATGTGAAAATAATGTTTAGAGAATTTCTGAAAAGAAAACTTGTCATCCAATCCCAAAGCCAACAAAAACCAAAGGATAGGTAACATTTTTATACAGTCTTACATTTATTCTTAAAGATTCTGGATTTCTCCCTCCCTTTCCTACTGCCCATATAAACCATCTGTAGCTGAACATACTGCCTCTTGCTTTATGAAGAACATAACTATAAATTATGTTTATAATTTAACTTGATGCCCAAAATTCTGTGTAATAAGGAACACAGGCATTTTATCTAAATTTTAAGTTGCTTATTCATCATCTTTAGTAATTTGGAATTACACAGAGTAAACAAGAAATGTACTTTTAAACCTATACTATATTAAATCAAATATTTTCATAGTTTTGCTTTGCTTCTTTCAGAATTATACACATTAATATTTAATATCTAGGCAAAAATTTCCTGGGGCTATGATTTCTGTATAGAAATGCTAGGTTGTCTTCACATCTTTAACTCTTATAAATCAATAAAATATATTTAAAACTTACAAATTATTCATCCAAGAATACACCTAACCCTAATAAACTACTTGAAAGTCTTCAGAGGTTGGGTATTTACTATTACTGCTACTACAAAAAGAGTAAATCTTTTTGATTATCCTAAATATCTTGAACAAAATATCAAAGCATAAAATCATAACTATGTAAGTCTGAAATGTTATGTTAGGCCAATTAACATGAAACTATATGCAAACATAGGTATGGTAATGAAACAATTCTGTCACTCATCTAAAAGGTAAGGGATAATTGAATGAGTGGCTAGTATTTTTTGTATCTTTTATAACAATCATAATACATTTTTGCCACATAAAATCTTTGAGGTTAAACTCTTAGAATACTAAATTTATTGTGGCAATTTGTTTACATGGACATGAATTTATAAATACTTTGAAATAAAATGTCAATCTCAATGTGGATGTACTTAGTATAAACTTACTCCATGAAGTGGTATCTATAACCAAAAAATTCACTATGATCAAACAGGAAAATCAGTATATTAATTGAATAACCAAGATGAACGGAAGGCATAAGATGTGGCACTCAGTTGACTAGATCCTGTACGTGAATCAGAGCTGAGATACTTATTTTTGATGTATGATGAGTCCTTGCTAAATGACTTAGTACTAAACAGTAAACATATAGCAGTAAGCATAAGAAGCTCTTGTCTAATACAAGTCTGATAAGACTGATAAATAAATGGAAAACTGAAATTTAGTGATGAGTAAAACCTAGAAATCAGAAAAATAATTTGATGAAAATATAAGGGAAATCTAAGTAGGGCAGAGAATGAGGATCATGCACAAAGAATACAATTCATAATGATGACAGGGAGGTACTGGGAAATAAAATTGATCCAGTTATCTTATGTACATGTATGAATATGGCACAATGAAACCCACTATTCTGTATACTTACTATGTAATCATAAAAAATTTAAGAGAAAAAGAATTTGATTCTACATTTGGGAAAGTGCAGATTGAAGATGTGAAGATCAAAATTTATCTGGAGTAGAGGTTAGAAGTTGTTAGCGAAAGAGAAAATAATTAACTAGGCAAAGTGAGATAGGCTTATCAGAATATCAATTTCAACCAGAAAGTATGACCTTGACATTGTAAGCAAGTCAATCAAGGAAGTAACAGATCTTTCATTTAATATAAGTGATATGGTGATGATCCAGTGGTAGGCAAACAGTGGGTAATACAGGAAAATCAGTGTGAGAATACCTAGCCAGGACTCCTCACTTTAGTGAACAATGATAAGGGAGAAGAAGAAACCCAGAGATTGACAAAAGAAGAATCAAATGACCTAATAACACACTGGATGCTATAGATGTCAGAGAGAAGAGGAAAAGGCAATTCTACAATGAGTTCATGGTCCCAGAAATATGAGAGAAGTACTTCACACAGCTTCTGTCTGGAAAGGAAAGGCAATTTGGGAAGAAATTTTCTGAATTCACTTGAAATGCACTGAATTTAACATGATACCCACAATGTAATTTAATGTACATTATTGCAAGTTGAAAGTAAGAACAGGAGGAATGCATACAAGAAACTAGGGACGAAGATCTCACTTGGGAATTACCGCACAGAGATAAAAAATGAAGCCACAGGTATTCACTAAGAATAGCAAAGGTTTGGTGCAGAAGCTTGAGTGCTCTCTGATCTAAAGAGTAAGAGAAAAGGATATTCTTAAAAACATACAGAAACCATGGACAGAGGAATTTTAGTCAAGGCAACTCACCAACCAAATTAGAAGAAAACTAGAAGTAGAATTGTCCTCAAATATCAAATATCTAAGTGCATCCAAGAAACATCAGAGCTAAGGTACAGTTTGATTGTACAGGGAGAAAGGTCTCTGGTAATCTTTTGATAGTATTTCCAGGAGTTCATGGGTTTAGAAGAAAGGGAAATTCTATGTCACACAGTTAAAATAATGTTAAGTAGATAGAAATAGAAACAATGGATAAGTCTCTTTCTATAAGATTTCTATATAAATGGAGATACCGAAAAGTAGTTAGGATAAATAACAGGGTAAAGGAAGGTGTTTTGATGTTTTATTGTTATATGCACGTGAGTTAATTTGGAAGCAAACTTCACATTAAAGAAAATCAGCTAGACACAAAGGATACAAGTCACAATGATGATCTTCAAGGGGCTCACAGGACTTCTCCAAAGAGCCTGAACAGAAATATGAGAGGATGCTGAGTAGATAAGGTAATGAGAAAAGGTTTTCAGTAAAATTTGTTTTTCAGAGTAAAAAGTAGTATTTCAGGAATGAGAGAGGGAAAAATGGAAGATGGCTATATATTTTAAGGAGAAACGAATAATAACCAGGGAAATAGGTTGATGAAATTTGAGAGGTACATAAAAGAGTTGATGTGATCATGACATGATTGTGATGAAATTCCATAGATATTATCCATAGGTGTCACAATGGTACGTTCTCTTTCATCAGCATTCTATGGCCAGATAGCAAAGATGGAGTGAATAAGCACCTGGGAGACTAGATGCTTGAGGAATGATGTATAGGGAATAAGTACATCTTTGAAGATTAAAAAGGCCATGTAGTGATCTAAACTTAGATATAAATAAAGCAAAGTGGAGCAATTCTAGTCTTTAATGAAGTGCATTAGAATGAAGTACTTTAAAGACTAATGATATAGTAGGGTCAATATCATTACTGCTAATTGACATACATAACTAATATGGAAAAGACATTTATGGTAGATATCTCAAGGGTTTATTCTGGCCTGAACCTGGTACATATATGATAGAGAACTCCAGAAATAACAAAAATAGATTCAGGTCTGCTTAAGCCATCCTACCTATTCTTGCTAAAGTGTTCCTTAGTTCTTTTAGGGCACTGACTCTGTGGCTAAAAATAGAAGTTGGCTGATAAAGTGTCAAAGTCTAAAGTGGGCCTTGGAACCACATCTTGGCTTTTGCCCCAGATCCTCTGGAGGAAGACCAATGCCAGAATCCTCAAGGTCAAGATTAAGAGTAGGGTACGTTTTCCTACCAACATGGTCTCCCAATAAATATTAAAAAGGTAGAATGGCTCTATCAGCTTAATTTAGTCACTTTAGTCCTAAAAGATACATAAAGCTATATTCTGTGGGAAGAAGAAATAAAAAATCCGGAGGGATGGAGACATAGCTCTTTTATTAGATACATTTGGTGGCAAGAACAGTACATAAAAACAAGTTCAAGTAAAAAAATAGATGCTCTTAAAGATACACAATAATCAATCATACATTTATTTACAGTCAAGAAGTGAAAGGAGCTGGACCTCAATATGGATTGAGCCAGGAACTTCAAAATTCACTGCTGAGTTTTCTTTCTTAGACTTACATTCTGTTTTGTCTTCTAGCTGCATGTCTCCTTACTCTGTCTCTCTGGGTTTTCTACTATCCTTGAATATAGTCAATCATAAGAAGAGAACCAGTTCCAGGCAACCAGTTCACATTCTCTATTCAAATTCCTTATACCTGAAAGAGATCAGCTAATTAGTTTCCAGGGTTGTACACAAAGATTTTTCTTTAAGAAGGGATTTGGGTAAGGAAAATATTTAGTATCTCACGCACCATGGTCTAGTACATCACAAAAAGTACGGAACCATACCATGTCTAATTAGATGAACTAACTTGTGATTTAAGCAGAAACATTCTTGAGCAGATAATCCATGTAGGCTCAACTCAAATGTCTTCATAATAAATTATGACTTAGGCCTGAGCATAAGAACCAGAATAGGATACAGGAATGTGAAGCTTAGTGTATCAAAATCTACACACTGAGTTACATCTTCTTTATTCAGAGAGCTATTTTTTTAATATTCTAATGCTATATTCTCTAATCGAATACATTATTATTACACATTTTAGGAAAATAAAATTCAAGTCTTTTGGGCTTTAAAGCGAGGCAAGTTAAAGTAATTTAAATATTGGTACAAGAAAACAATAGAATATGCCAACATAGACTCAAGCGCTATAAGCTTCTCCCTCCATCAGGGCTTCATTGCCTTGTGAATGGACGGTCTGCGGCTAGATTTTTACACTCTGACCTAATTCAGCTCTCTTCAAAGAAGGTATGACGTTCCACAAAACTCATTTGTACTTAAGAAAAGCCTGCCACCACCTCCCCCTGTTTCTCAACTCTGATCCAAGCAAGAAGGTTGTTTTAAATTGGATCCTCACACTTGAGTCAGATCTTTATAGGAACACAGCAAGACAGGAAACTTGTCCTGTGTGAATCATATCTTCAATCACTGTGTTGACCTGTAAAGATGGCGAAAAATGATTGAGTACATCATATTGCAAATACAGTTCAAATCCCTTTCACACTGATCTCACAGAAATGCATTGTATCTATAAATGTCTTTGCTTTGTATATAATATTGCTCTAAGCTATGGCAGGAAATCTTATTATCACATGAACATTTAAGATGTAAATGATTTATTATAGGTTTATAACCCTGTGCTAGAAAATGAATTGCATGTCCCCCAAATTCACATTGAAGCCCTAACCTCCAATGTGACTGTATTTGGAGACAATGCTTTTAAATGAAAAAAATATTTAAAAGAGGTCGCAAGAGTTGGGGTCCTGATACTATTGTATTAGTAACCTTACAAAAGAATAAACAGAGAGAAAGTTCTCCACATATATGCACCAAGGAAAGATCATGTGAGCACACAGCAAGAAAGCAGCTTTCTGGGAAGCAGGAGTGGGCACTCACTGGAACACAACAATATTGGAACCCTGTCTTCAGACTTTCAGACTCTACAACTGTGAGAAAATTAATTTCTGCTGTGTAAGCTATCCAATCTATAGTATTTTGTTGTGGTAGCCAGTTGCTCCAAATCACACAATTTGATGCGAATTATGTACAGGGAAAATCTGTAAACACAAAGGAAACTATAAATTTGCAAATCCTATGATATCTTTAAAATAATTAATTAACCTATGGGTCAATTAGAAACATGTGAAACATTTGGCTATTTTGTGATAGTTATTTTGTTTTCTTAAAATTTCAGAGAAACGCTAAAATATAGCTTCAAAGTTAATTACATCCTGAACTGACACTTAATGGAAGTAATTTTGATTTATGAGAAAACCAATAGCTCTTAGCTTGAGATAACTGAATTAATCATAAATTGATTTTATTATGGAATGATTAAGCATGAGGATGAAGTCATCATTGCATTATTAATTTATATACTACAAAGATGCAATTTATGTTTGTGATTTTTTTTAATTTACAAGTTTCAAATACCAGTAAAGCCTGCTGCTAATTTGAGTCTTGGTTTAGCACTTCAGTTGCCTCATGTTATATAATGCCACCTCACTTAATTCAGAGGAGAATTTAAAAATATAAATAGAGAAGGTAATTTTAGAAATTTAATTAGTGATCCCTCCCACACCACTGGTTAAGTTTGGCTTTGGATCATTGATTTTCAAAGAAATAATAAATTCTCTAAAAATTCCATGAGCTAATATTATTGAACACATCCTTATATAGTTTATACTTTCTTAAAACAGATCAACATTATCTCTGCTATATACTAAAGAAAATAAAGTTATGGAGGTGTGTCAGCTGTATGATAGCTTTGAAATGGAGGCTTCTTTTCAAGACTGCATTGTATTCCATTGAGGACATATAATATTATATACTGTGGGAGAGATGGGTTGCAACTATGAATAAACTTATACTATTTGTGGATAATAAGAATATATAAGTATTTTTATATTTCCCTGAGCAGAAAAAAATGTAGGTAGATGTCAACTCTTATTTATTTTTTGTTTTGGTGCTGAGGATCAAATCAAGGACGTTACACATGCTAAGCATATGCTCCACACTGAGCTACTCCCCCAGTCCTCCAATTTATTTCTAATTCCTTTTATTAAAAAAGAAATGCACTGAGCTTGTAATGTTGAAAAATAATTACCCAGAGGGTATGCTAAGATATTGGAGGTTACAATATTGTCTTTCAGAAGATTCAAAAACAACAGTATACTGTATTTTTCCTTTTTTATATTCCATTTATGGAGTACCAGAAAAGTACATTTTGATCCTATATGAGAATGCAAGTGTTAGAGTGTCTGCTAGGGACTGGAGAGTCAATGATGATTAAAAACACATTTGGTTTTTATGCTTACAGAGCTTATGGTCCAATGTGGGAGAATAACACTAATAATCACATAAATTTATGTGAAATCATAGATGTAGTACAGGCTGTGAAAAAGTTGTGTGTTGTTCTAACAGTACTATAGGCTTAGAGAAAAGAATTGGGCTACTCTAAAACAGCCAAGACTTGAAGAGGGAGCTGCTTAGAGCTGGTAGACAAAAGAGAGTTTGGTAAAAGATGACATTCAAGAGTTGACTTTCATCCTAACAATGATGAAAAATTTTGGAAGATTTTAAGTAAGTTGGGATGGAAGATGGTGTAATTACACTTGCATTTAAAGAATATATTAGTGTTAGATTGAGTAAAGGCAGACTAAATAGAAGGTAATTAGGGAGAAGTGGAGGGTAAATAAACAGAATTTGGTAATGGATTGGGTCTATAGAAGCCAGAAAAAAAAAACACTTTTTGATCTTATATGGGTTTATAACATTACTGTTAAGGTAGAGGAAGAAAAAAAAAATACCTACTCATGTTGTGACTTTTGTGATAATGATGGGAAGACTCTGTTAAGTATATAAAAAAATAAAGTTATTCAATACTGATATTTCTAAGTCTTACTCCCAATATAAATATCCTTTTCCTGATCAATTACTGTGCTGTCCAGGTGGTCAACAAAAGTCTTCCCCTGGTCTGTGGTATCTACCTGAAATTTTTGTTTCTGAATTCTCCCTTGAGTTAAATCTACTTCTATAGAATTTATTTCACATCCTCGGTAAAAATTACTCTAATTTGAAGGGCACTGCTTAGGGCTTATCATTCATAAGGGGACTGACATTTCACCAGGGCAAGACTACCCTTGAATTCTCAGGATTTCCAGTTGCTAAGCAACCCAGAGAACTAGCCCAGAAATCCTTAAAAAGGAAAAAAAAAAAAAAGAAAGAAAAAAAAGTGTGTGTGTTAACCTCCTCAAAGGGACACATATCCAAATGTGGCTTGAAATTCCCATATATTTTTAAGAAAACTCTAATTACTCCTACAACACTTTGTGGTCCACAATGTGAAATGTGAAACAGAGTTAATTAACTTTTCTTAGTATCTGAATAAACTGTAGCTTTCTTAGTATCTGAATAAACTGTTATCCTAATTATAAGGATAACATTCTCTTTTTAATAGAAGAATCACCCAAATAATTTAAGGCATGATTTTGATTGTTCATACTAGAAGATGATCTATTTT
Source organism: Marmota monax (assembly GCF_021218885.2). NCBI lineage: Eukaryota > Metazoa > Chordata > Mammalia > Rodentia > Sciuridae > Marmota > Marmota monax. The sequence goes on from NW_026694339.1 coordinate 3,590,640, forward strand.
TCCTGAAAGTCAAAATTAAATCCTCAACAATTTTTGCAAAAATTGTATGACTATGACTACTAAAAACTTGTCCATGGATTCATAAAGATGAATTTTCCCATTCATTTTGAAGTTGTTCAGTTTGACTTTGCCTCTAAAGACGGCATCCTACAAAATCAAAGGAATAATAAAACTGTCAAATGTCAAATTGGCTTTCTCGTCAACTTATTCCCCAGTGTCACTTTTTCTTGAGTTTTGATTTCTTCTCAAGAAGAAATATTGAAATCCATCTTAAAAACAGCGACACTAAATTCTTATTGTAAGTTCTTCAACTATCAATATATAGATTTAATAATACATACAGTATGTAAAAATGTACAGGTTAAGTATGTATTTGATGTACATTTTCTATTTCATCTTGTTCCTCTGACCAAAACAAGATGTAGACAATTCCTTTTATCCTAATTTTCTTACATTTGTATTTTCTTCTGACAACACCCACTTTCTGACAGTACGGTTGACAATGCCACCCCCAATGTGACAGTTTCATTATTTTACCCATAGTCTGTGGGATGGACACAAAATACTTTTAAGTTCAAACAAACTTCAACTTGGAATTCTTGAGAGAAAATAACTTTTATAATAAAAGAATTCAAATCAAAGAACTTAGGCAAGATATAATGCCAGGAGAAAGGCCAACAATATTGATGTTGAAAGCTTAATACAGACTCCACTTTGATGTCAAATCTGTTTCCACATTTTGAATTGTGTAAGTACTTATATTTGCTTCTTTTTGCCTTTTTGCAGTTTTTTCTTTATACTACCACTTGACTTATTGTATTTCTTCTCTTGATAGTTAATCTTTACATGTTAAAAAATAGAATATGTATGAATAGCTCTTCATTATAAATATTGACTCACCATGCATATGCGAAATATAGGAACAAGTAGTAGAAAGAATCCGTCCACTGTCCCACTTCTCAAAAGTGATCACTACTGACCATTTTCTTACAATTTCAGAATGACTATTCCAAGAAGATACTTAAGAAGTGATCTCAAATGCACTCTCTCTTCCACAAAGTCCAAAAGGAGAAATTTTGCAAACCCATTCATATATTTAGAGACAACAATGACCTTAAACAAAGAAATCATAATTTTAGAGGTGATCACTCATTTTTCAAGTGAAGAAACAAATTCAGAATGACTAAAGTTTCCCAAGGTGAAATAGCTTGCACTGGCATGAGAAATGAACAATGATCACCTGCTTGGCCCCTGTCATTTTCCTATAACCATAGGTATTCAATGTTTTTTGTAGTTGCTTGATCAAAAGATAGAATCATCTGAAAAAAAAAACTGTCCACAATATGGATTCCCATAATTATAGATGCCCATAATTATTCAATGAATCAGTTTGGGGAAGAAATACATTCTTTCTACAAAAGTTTGTAAAGCATTGCTGATAACCAGCAAATTTTCCAAACCACTAATATAGAACAACGTTCCCTTCTTCTGTGATTTTCATACTGTTCTTTGCTTTCCTTCCTATCCTTCATTTATTTATATTCATTAAAATAATGTGTTCAGGCAACATGCTAGCTGCAAGATAGATACAAAGAAAAATATGCAAAATGGATCTTGACCTTGAGGGTTGGGCAGTAGTACATGGTAAAAAAGGAAAGAAATGTGTCTAAAGTAGTCATTATAAGTTAAGTGACTGCTATAATACATGTACAAAGTGTTATGTAGATGTTGTAGGTGAACTGCATCTCCCAGGAGGTATGTTGAAAGTCCTAACCCCAACCTGTAAATGTGACTTGGTGCCTTTCCATATGTAATCAAGATAAGAAAACATCATACTCAATGAGTGTGTCTCCTAAATATGACGGTTGATATCTTTAAGGAGAGAGGATTACAGAGACACAGAAAAACACAGAGGAAATAAGGCCATGTGAAAGACAGAGGCAGAAATTGGTGTGATTTAGCTACAAGTCCAGGGATATCAAATATTGCTAGGAAATGTTAAAACCTGAAAAGTCAAGGAGGGATACTTGCTTAAAGCCTCCAGAGGAAGCATGGCCCTGTGACATCTTGATTCCAGACTTCTACATCTAGAATGGGAGAATAAATTTCCATTGTTGTAAACCAACTATCTTGTGGTAATTTGTTAAAGTGGGAAACTAACACAGCAAGTATTGTTTTAATAGCTTCATTTTTTCAGGGGAAAAACATATTGGAATGGTCAATAAAATTTGTTAAGAGTAGATAAGTTGAGTTATTTTAAATTTAGTGATTGCTACAGCCAAGTTCCTGGGAAAAAATTAATCATATTAAGATTTTCCTAATTTTTGCCTGTTTTCTTTACCAACATGAAAATGTAAGAAAGATATCCCTAAAAAACAAATGCCGAATGTCTTTGCTGATATAAGGGAGGTGACTCAAAACAGAGTAGGAAGGAAGAGCATGAGTCGATTACCACGAAATAAGGAAAAGAGGAGGGAGGGAAAGGGAGGGAGAAGGGGAAATGCACAGAAGATGGAAGGAGACCTTCATGGATTCACAAAATGCATATATGATAGTTTAAGGGGAAGGGAAGGGAAAGAGAGAGAGAGAGAGAGAGAGAGAGAGAGAGAGAGAGAGAGAGAGAGAGAAGTGTCACAGTAGAATGGGTAGACAATAGGGAGGGGAGCAGAGGGGAGGGGAGGGGAGGGGGGATAAGGAGGACAACAGAATAAACTGACACTAGGATTGCTGTATGTATACACATGGATGTATAACCAATGTGATCCTGCAATCTGTACACGTGGAAAAATGAGAATTCATACCCTATTTGAATCAAATGTATGATATGTCAAGATCATTGTATTGTCTTGGACAACTAATAAAAAACGAAAAAAAAGAAAATGTAATAAAGAAATATAAATCTTTTCATTAAAATCTATTTTAAAATTCAATGACTATATGCAAAGTTCTCAAAAATAAAGTATTTTTTTCTTTTTTAATCTACACAATATGAGATCCAAATGCCCTAGTCTATAGCAAGAATGTTACATTTTCTGTACAATTCTGCCTTCTCTATTTCTTCAGATGGAATCCATCTGACAATGATAGTGATGTTGATCAACACAGAAGATCATTATCATACGTTGGCACATATTCAGCTCTTACTGTATTCTAAACATTCTCATTTCTTTGCAAATACTATTTATTTTACCTTTACTTTAATAATAGTGGGGTTAGGATTCTTATACTAATATTTTAAAGATGAAACTGAGTTTCAGGTAGTTGAAGTAAATTGCCCTAAGCTTCCCAGTGATAATGACAGAATTCAAATCCAGGTGTGCCTAACATCACAACTTGTGTTTTTAACCACCAACTTATATGGTCTCCCTTTGTCCTTCTTTCCTGCATCCTCTTTCCAAATTGACCCCAGAGCAGAGTGGTATTCCATACTATGGATTGGTGGAATGTGTAAAATGGAGAGAAAAATTTTGTGTGAGTTTTTTCCCTGGGGTCTTTCCATATTCTGGATGGTAGAAGCCATCAGAACCTTGAGCAGGGTTAGTCTTTTCTAACATTCCCGAACAGATGAAGAAGTGGAATGAACCAGAATTCTCACAGGAAATGCTAGAATGACAGTTAAAAATTTTGGTCTGCCAGTACCCCAGGTTCAAACCTAATAGGTAAAAAAATCTATAAGAGAGGAAGAAGAGCTTTAAAACCTCAAAAGGAGGGGAAATTCAACCAGCTATTGGAAGCAGGAAAATCAGAGAGAAATTAGGAGGTCACTAAGTAGAGACCCAATACCCTATCCACCCCTCCAGTGGAAAACAGATTTTATGTTCATGTGTGGAAGGAGGGACAAATAGCTAGAAATCTCTACAGGATTATTGATGTGTTATGTATGATAGTAAATAGTGGCTATGATCTAGACAACTTTCAGCTTCAATTGTTCTTTTTGTACTTATGATTAATCCAGAGGACACAGCCCCCTCAAATGGAAAGTAGAGAAGGAAGCCAATGAATAGCCTATCTTTTATTAATTTTAATTTTCATTATTCATGCATTAAATAAAAAGAGCAAAGGAAAATGTTTTAATCACCCATGACTATCTTAAAATTATGTGATTTTTAAATTTTTATGTGCATTATATATTTTATATAGTTTGATAACCTAAACCACCTCTATATTAACTGTATAACTATTATATACATCTAACTATTTATGCCTATAAAAATAGAGTTATATAAATTACATAATTTTCTGTTAACTTCCTTTTTCCCTTGGAAATTTATTATGAACATTTTTCATATGAAAAATATAAACTGCGTAACAAATTTAATTTTGACATAGTATATTATACACATCAGTAATCATATTTTAAAATCCTCTTATAAGAAATTTCAATTATTTCATTTTTTTCATTATAAATAATATTGCAATGAACATCCTTAGCTTTTGCATGATTAATTCCCTGGGGGCAGATTTCTAGAATTAGATTCTACTTCAAGGAGCATGTCCTCTTTTGACATATGCTGCTCTCTGACAGTGTTGTACTGCTTTACTCCCACAAGCAGTATATGAAGATGTCCATTTTCCAACGCCCTCGCCCACACGAGGCCTGGTTAATGGCATATTGTAAAACTACTTTATGGTATGATACTTGTGTGTAGGAAGGAAACTCTAGTGTTGTGTTAGAGTTTAGATTATCCCCCACTTGAGTGGAAGATGAGGCAAGCTATCCATTACTGATAAAGAACACATTTAATGAAAAGATTAAGAATAAATAGTATATCAATGGTAGAAATATCAACAATTATAGGAGGCTACCATAAATGTTTGTTCTCTCAAAATATTGTTGGAATAGCTTCCAACAGCATCAGAAACTTCAGTTTTAATGACCTGAATGACATTTATTAACTTTTCCATTATTAGTGCAAAATAAACTAGTATCCTTTTTAGCCAAAAAGAAAATTAATCTGCACCACAGTTCCTTTTTATGTGAGTCACCAAATACCACCTACCTGTGACAAGTTCCATGAGCCATTAGAAGGGATTTTCCATCCTCTGCAATGGCTTACTGACCACCCAAAAGAAATTTTTAAAAATCATATTAAAAAAATAGGCACATATATATTTATGTGTACACACCTACACAAACACACACAAAAATTAATTTTACTTTCCCAGAATATATTGGGATTATATTGTTAGCTAGAGTCTACTGTTCTCTCAGCCAGTCTCAGTTCCTGTACACCTTTCACAGTGTATGATTCTTTTCTTCTGTGCATTGTGACTCTGTTTTTAAAGTAGGTTGGACTTGCAAAAAATCATATAAAAAGCCTTTATTTTTGTTTCCCTTTTGCATACATGGGCTCATTCTCATCCCTGAAAGGCAAATCATGTATTTTACCTCAAACTTAAAAAAAAGAAAAAGAAAAAGCCTACCCATACACAATACTAAGCATATTCATTAGTTCTCAATAAATTGCTCAAGGATATTGAAAGAGGATCATACTCTGTACCAGGCACTAGGCAAAACTCTAATCCATTCTCAGTGTTTCCACATGTTCAGGCAAGATTTTTGTTCCCCTCAGGCTCCTCTATTCAAAGATAGGGATCAATGTGTCTTTGCCTAATGTGGCTTTGTGTTCCTGCCATGAGATTATCAACATTTTAGAACAAAATGACTTGAGGTTGTCTGCATAATGGTTTTTTTAAGTTGGCATTTTCAGCTACAATCGGAATACTTTTGCCCTGATTGTTAATTTAAGAAAAGTTAAAGTCCTGAAACAATCCAACAATGCCAATTAAAGAATTTAATGTACAAAGGTTGGTAAAAGTTCCACTTCCCTGGAGAGTTTCACTTCTTAGATGTTGCTCATACTAGTCCTGGAAAAGTGAATGACATGGATGTTGCTTCTGAAAATTTCCTTCTTTCCATGTATTCTCTTTTTTATCCTAAGAATTAAATACTTGAGTATTTTCTTATAATTTTAAGTGGTATTTCAAAATACAAGGCTGTGTAAGATATATCCAGACACCCCCCCTTACACACACACTCTTATGTGGGTAGAATTTGGGCTAGAATCACACCTAAGTTTTATAATCCAGTGACTTTCTCCAGAGAAAAATTAGATAACATTCCTCATTCCTCATAAGCATTTATTCCTTTAAAAATTAATTATAGTAAATGCTGACTTGAAGTAATGTGAAACTGTATCACCTACATCAATGTAGTTCCAACTATTTAGTTGGAAATTGAGCAGATGGCATCAAGCAGTCAGGCATCAAGATCATTATAGGAATCCAGATCATTAGAAACAATTCTCAAAAATAGCAACACCACTGGACTTACAGTCAAAAAAAAGGCTTAGTCTTATTTCAGAATTTAGTGTCTTTTCAATACTTAACTAATTCCTGAACCCATCTGAGACTCAGTCTTACCACTTGTAAAAGAGTAGATGGGCATTTATGGAAATTGAATATAATATGCAGGTAAATACGATATACAGGGTACCCAGCATATAAGGTGTAATCAACAATTATTTGTTGAATTAATGAGTGATCGATTCCTAGTGATTCATGAAGTGATAAAAATCTTTATTCTACTGAAGATGAACCAGCCAAAAATTGTTTTGATCTTTCTGCAGTTACTGACATGCTATTTTTCTTCTAATTTTTTTAAAAATTAAATTTACATTTTGATGCTTATCTACTGAATACTGAAGAAAATTAATATTTAAAATTAAATTATTCCCATCATGCCATCTATGCCCAAGTATCAAAAGAAGAACAATCCCAAAAAAGGAGATTAATTGGACTTTACTTCTTCTAATAAGAGCCCATACACACCTCTTTCTGCTTCCTTGTTAAGTGCCTACATAGTGAACTTCTTTATGGTCCCTTAGTCCTTGAGAGCCACAATAATGGGGAGTATATTTAAATTCTATTATTCATTAAGTCATAGAAAATTTCTGGGAACATAATACAGAAATCACATGTGGCAAAAAAAAAATACATTTGCATAGACTTTATTTTCCTCATTGCAGTATTTTCCCAAAGCATATCTGGCAAAATTATCTTTCAAGTCTAGGGTTAATCATATAGATTGACTCATTTACCACCCATTTCAAATTGCCTCCCCTTTCCTGCCTCTATTTTCTCATTCCAGGTTGCCTCAAACCTCAGGGTGACCCAATTATGGTATGAGATCTCCGGGCAACATTTTTCTCCATCTTCTACTCTCTTCCTCTAACTTAGACTAAATCCCCAGAGAAACAACCATCATCTTTCAGCCAAAAGACAAAATACACATGGTAAGGACAGCAGGAGTTGAGTTAGAATTATTGATGGTATAATGGAGATATGCACATTTCCGATTTGTTTTTATGACAAACTTAAAGCTTTTCTTTAAAGAAAGAGATCTCTGTACTTCCATTTGAGTGCATCATGATATAAGGCCTAATTTCAAGTCATCCCCCTGAGATGATTTATTTGATGTCCCAAGTCAAATACAGGAACTTTTTTTTTCTCTGCTTTTCCCACATAAATTTGTGCATACCATTTTTCAATAAATAATGTTTTCATTGAAGTGTAAACCAAAAGTGGACAAATTAAATAGCTTGATGAGCTATTGTAAAGTGAACACAGACTTGTAATCAAATCATGAAACAGAACATTCACAAGAACCCAGAGCATACTTTTGTTTCTCCTCCTTGTCACTAGCCTTTCCATATCCTGCAAGAATAACCTCACTGTGGGTACCCTAGAGTCGTCTTCGTGATTTCTGAATTTAAATCAATATTATCACACCACATGTATTATGTTATTATGATATTAAGAAATATTTCTACTTCAAGATCCAAAGCTATCTTCTAAAAGCCCTATGACTTTTCCTTTCATTTTTAGGTCCTCAACACAACACAACTGAATTAATGCCTGGGCATACTATGGGGTAGAAATCAAGAGTCCTTATTTAAATATGGATACCCATATATATTGTGTGGGTAAAAAAAGAAATAGGAATAAGACTTAATTAGAGAAAGTTGAGCATTTTAAAGTGTCATAGACCTTTAACATCAAAGGATAAATAATATAAATTATATTAATTAGCATCGTAAGAGTTGCAGATTATTTATAACATTATATCTTAAGAAATGCAAGTTATTTGAATACCATTGCAATATATAGCAGTTTAGATTGAATGGAATAGAGTAACATTCTAAACTTATCCATTTTATTTCCAATGACAAAACACAGCATTGCACATTAAAAATTATAAACCTTTGTGATGGAGATAATAAAAGATGATATCTTTAAAAAATATTATACTTTTAAAGTAAATGAAGAAAAGAATTACTTCAAAAAGTTGGGGTAATTTAATATCATTTTGAATTACTGATTTTCAATAAGTGTTAACCAATCCTATTACTTAATCTAATACATAGTTCTAAAACAAAGTAATTTTCTCTCTAAAACTATTGCTCACTAACATCAATAGTATCTGTGTTTTGGACAAGAAAAATTAAGTTGTACCTTTGTATATTCTGTTGCTATACTACAAGATGGCCTTCAAAGATACTTAGAATAGAGCATAAAATGACAAGGGAACTTCCAATCTGTGTCTTTCTGGATCCGTACCCATAGTCTAGTCTTTCCACTATCATGCTCACTCCTCAATACCATATTCTTCTAATATGTACACTACACATGTTCAATGAAATTCACTGAGTGTGTGGTAAACAAAGAAATAATCTGAATGTCCCTGTTACTATATTTTCAAGGACTGCTACTAAGAACATGCATTCTTTCTGTGGATAGTTTCCAAATTGCTTCCAGAAACTGAGAAGATACTCACAGACTAACATGATTACCACTTAACAGAATAGCTGGGTAAAATGGTGGAGTCATTGAGAATAGATGACATCATTACAATGTTTAGATCCTTATAGGAAAAACATTTCAGTCACTTCATAATTTCAAGTTGTGTCTTTCCTTAGTGCTCCTTGAAAACGTTTGAAATACACAAAAAAATATTAAAAGAAAGTTGAAAACTTTTTCAGTGAAATTCAACATCTTAAAAAGCATTTCATACTACAATGAAGTGTTCATGGTTCGTTTCATTTAACTTACCTTCCAGATAACTCGTTAGGAAAAACAGGATTCAATTTGATTTTAAAATCATTTCAAAATTATATGAAGTGACATAAGGAGATGAATGCAATAGTTGCTAATGTTTCTTGGAGGAGTCATGGGGCAAGGGAGAGAAAGAAACAGATTAAGATGCTGTAGACATTTGTTATTTGAATAGCAGCAGGAATGGAAAACACACAGGGGTAACATTTTAAAGCTGTGTGTGGGAGGCACTTGTACAAAATATTTTGCCAACAGGATTTCTGCGTACACCTCTCACACACTGCTTAGGAAATTTACCCTAGAATAGAGATTCTCAACTTTTTTTCTCTTGCAAGCTGTCTAGCCTATGTAATTAAAGTCCGCCAGCAAAATAGTATTCAGGTGCTGACAAGATTGATAGGTCCCTAGCCTTTGCCACAGAGGGGCAGAGCTAGGCGTTTTCATTTCACTCACCCACAGTTGTGAAAAATAATCTCTCTCATCTTCCTCCTAGAGCAATCTACACTACTAAGTTTCTCTGCCAGCGCCAAATGACATTTCCCCTCTATTTTGCTGGTAGACATTCACTGTCTACAAGCACATTTATTAATATTTGATCAAATGCATGCTAACATCTTGAACCTTTATTCATGGTAGTAATAAAAAACCATGTTAAAGATCTCTAAAAAAAGCACATTGTGAGGCTAAATCTGTTGTCAAATGCTAAGAATCATTGATTTTTCTATTTCCTTATTTGCAGGTATGCTACTCCCATGTCCCAAGGCACTGTCATGTGTATTCTTATGGGTCATATTAACATTCAGACCCTGCTTTGTAGATTAATTAGCTCCAATTTGATCATTTAAGATTTGAAAGCCATTTTTTTTTGCCCACACCTGAGACCTCCCTGAAAAGTCTGTCTCAGTTATTTCTAGGCATATCCTTAGAATATCTTACCAGTTTTCCAGAAAAAAAAATTATTCCCATGAAGCCCTCCCATTGGATAGAACTTCTGCAATTGAGGGAGCTTTCTGGCTCTTTGATTACTGATAGTGCTCCCTCCATAAAACTGATGATTGCTGCTTAAGTCATCTCCTTTCAGAACAGGCAAAGGTGCAAAATCCTTTTCAGCAGTGTTATTTCCTTCCATCTTTAATAAAAATTGGAAGAAAATCAAACCGTCCCCCAAATTGGGGTAACATTATTACTCTATATCATAATCTGTCTCTGAAATTCTAAATCATTTCTCCTTTCCCCAAATCTTACAATGTTCCCTAGTGTTCTACTCCCTCATCTTCTAAATGCAACTTGTTTTCATTGGCTTTTTTGCCATTGTGACCAAAAGCCCTGACAAGAACAATTAGAGGAGGAAAATTTTATTTGGGAGGTTGTGACTTCGGAGGTCTCAGTCCGTACGTAGCCTGCTCAATTCCTAAGGGCTCAAAGTAACATAGACCATCATAGTGAAAATGTGTGGTGGAGGAAAGTAGGTTAGGGCATGTCCAGGAATCAGAGGAGTTCTGCTCAACAAGGACAAAATAAAAACCCAAAGCCATGCCCTCAGTGACCTACCTCCTCCAGCCACACTCTACCTGCCTACAGTTACCACTCACATAATCTCTATCAGAGTATTAATTCACTGATTGGGTTAAGGCTCTTATAATCCAATTATTTTATCTTTGAACTTTCTTGCATTGTCTAATACATGAGCTTTTAGGGGACACCTCAGACCCAAACCATGACACAACTCATGTCTCTCCAGTCATTCAAATTTAGCATCATTAGTTAATATGGAAGAAGATATCTTCTATTTTCCCAGGCCTCAGGCACAAAACTATCTTTTCAAAACTCATTTCCATCACACATGAAAATAGACTTGAAATACTGGTAATCAAATGATTTGACATCTACACTGAGGCATTATTTAATAAAAGGGTGATAATTATATTGGAATCATGAGTATAAACTAGAAAAAGAACAGGATGGATGGCCACCTTACCTCTAGATTTCAGACAGTTTCTAATCTCTGAATAATTTCCACATCTTTTCATTAATACATTCATCCATTAATGCAAGATAATTTGTTGACAACATACAATATTATAAGTCTGGGTTAGAAGGTAAGAAAATAAGCAGAATATAGCTCCTATTCTGCCAAAACACAGAATTTAATAAAGGATTATAGAATTTAAAAAATGAATGAGATAATGGCAGTAAATGGTTAATTACAGTAATAAATGAATAAGATAATATGAAACAGCTATGTAGTGTAGGTGTTATGGGAAAACAGTGAAGAGAGTGTATATTGGGTATAGCAAAGAAGCAGTTATGGATGTTCAAGATGAAGTGCTGATACTGGGCTATTAAGACTAATGAGAGACAATAATAAGTGAAGAGAATACAACAGAGAGAGCAATATAGATCTGAAGTAAGAGACTTTGAGAAAATTTAGGAATTCATAAAATTTGGACATGGTTAGTAGAAAGAATAAACTAGAAGAAGGGCAAGTTACAGCAGGATCTCTATGAATTTTCTTCAGTGATATTAAACATGTCTATGAATTAGTCTTTTTTTTTGTTCATATTTACTTGATAGAGGAATAGATTCTGAGGTCTTCCTCTAAGGACCAGAGACTATAAATGATTTGTGAATGACTCTGTTTTTCATGGATGTGTCCAGTATTGCTCACAGAAGGGCCACATTTCCACAGTTGCTAGTGGCTTTCCAAAAACCCTAAACAGTTCTAAGTGAAGTTACTCTGACTGAACATATTGTCCCATTAACCATGGAGATTTGTTCCTGTCCCCCATATTCCTCTTAGTTTTTTCTAGGCTTATGCCAATTAATCCAAGTAAAGTCCTCATGCTATGAACACATAACTTCCTCTCTTCAGGTAAAACTCGGCAAACAGTGCCCACCCACAATACTGTGGGGGCTCAGGCTGTGACTGAGATGGCAGTTTAGCTATATGGAGCTGTTTCTACAGGCACACACATGATGCCAAGATGGCAAGCTCAACCAATTCCCAACTCATCCAAAGTGCTTTGTCAAAGCTCCTCCTACAATTGTCTTCCTCCTTTACTTCATTAAGATTTTTATAACAAATTATGGTACTAGCCCAGAAATAACCCATTCTTAAGGAATCTCCATCAGATAATGCTTTTATATTTTTGGGTCCTAATTTAGGAATCTCTTATATCTCTGGACATAATAGACACAGAGCTTTATTTCCTCCCGATCTTAAAAACTCAAAGAAATTATTTATTTTGGGGAAAAGTGAACTTTGCCTTATAATGAACGCTTTCACACAAGGTTCTTTTCCAGATACAGTGACTTTTAATTTATTTGTATTGTAATCAGCATTTACAAATTACAATCAAATTGCTATAGTAAAAGCCTCCACTGGCATATAAAAGGTTCCAAATAACATTTTCACTGTAACAGTGAAGGAAAGCTAAATGCCATACAGAATCATATTTCTGTAAGAGACTGCAAAACAACCAAATAAATTGAATTCCAAAGAGGAACAAGCCTCTTCAAGGACAGACAAATCCGTGAGAGTTGCACCTTCAGCAGAGCATGGGAGACCCCAGTGGCTGCCCAACAAGCAAGGAAGAGGGAATCAATTTAAAACGTAACATATTGTAAAAGACCAAGTGTGGGCTAGTGTTGGTTTAGAAAAGATGAAGACAACAGACATAAGTCAAGTCTGAAATTCATTTTCAAGATCTTCTACATGGACTCTGGTTTGGTTCTCAAAAGAAAGAATGAGGTAGGGCAGAAGACTAGAAAGAGTCCAGTCTCTTGGTGCTGACTGGCCTGTTAGGAGACAACAATAGCTGTTGGCTGGTTGATACAAAGCCCATCCCCCTGCACAGATCCTTCTCTTCCACAAAGCAAATGTTTAAAACCACTTGGAGGAAAGCATTAAATTTGTCACTCCCAGGACACAGATCAAGATCCTTCATAACCAGGGAAACAGTAGCAGAAAACAAAATTCCTCTACCCTAGGGAAAGAGCAGTAAATTAACTTGGGCCCAGACCCCACATTAATACCAAGTGGAAGTCTAAAGTTGCTGGGGGAAGGACAGGAATCTTCTGACCCAGAGTAAGTACACATAAATGCAGGGTTTTGTTGTCAAGGAAAGGAGGGGCAGGAAAGGTGAGACTCCCTCCCAAGACCCATGTATAGAGAGGCTGCTGAGACGGAATCAGAATGACAGAGCACAGTCCTGTCCCCATAACAAGGCTAGCATTACATCATCAAGTATATATTAAATAATATAACAGAAAACATCAATAAAATACAAAATCACATGGGGAACATCAAAAAGACGGGAGCTGTAAGATAAATGAAAATGTTAGAAATAAGAAATAAATCAGGAAAGAACAATTTCTTTAATAAACTCATTAGTAAATCAACAACAGAGAAAAAAAAAACACATGGATATGAAAACAGGCCAACATAAATTGCCCAACTCAGACACAAAGAGAAAAAAAAAGTGAAGAAAATGGAATGAATCTCAGTATATTTGGGGCAATTTTAGTCAAACAATGCATTTGAAGAGATAACAAAATTCTTCCTAAAATAAAGAAAGCCACACATGTAAGAAAGTAGAAATCCTAAGCAAGAAAATTATGAAAAATATCGAGGAAAGGAAAAAAGAAGATACTAGTCAAATGTATATATATGAAAAATAAAGAAAAAATACGAAGACAAAGAGAATTTTGAGGACATAGGACACACAAAATATAAAAGAAAGAAAAACAGACTGGTTTTTTTGTGTGTGTGTGTTTCAGAAATCATGCAAGGCTGAAGAAAAGAAGCATTATTTTTAACATAACAAAAGAAAAAAAGAAAAAAAAACTATCAACCGATAATCCTATATCAAGCAATTTTTTTTCTTCAAAATGAAAGCAAAATAAAACGTATTCAGACAAATGAAGCCTGAGAGAATTAAATTCAGCATAAGTGTACCATAAGAGGTATTTAAGAAAGTTCCTCAGCAGAATAAAAGAGGACACTCAAAGAAACTCAGTCTATAACAATAAGAATTTGAAATAAAATAGAAAAGAAAACTGTAAAAAGGAAAGGAAAGGAAAAAAAACAATTTTTGTATATTTTTAGGGCCTTCATTCAGTGTTACTATTTGTGTTTAATTATCTGGTAAGCTCCTCATAATAAACTTAAAAGTTAAATATATGAAACTTGAAGGAAGAGAGAACTTGAATATATGAATATATTGTTATAAGGTTCATATATTATCTGTGAAGTAGTATAGTGTCATTTGAAGACAGACATGAAAAATTAGGCATGTAGTTAAACATGCATCATATATAAATCTTTAAACAAAAACTAAGATCTTAAACATTGATATAATTACTAAGCTAAGAGTAGAGATGAAATTAAAGAATACAAATTAAAACTGGAGAAGGCAGAAAAGAGGGAAAATGGAATAAAAAAGGAAACAAAATTATCAATACAATAATTGAAACCCAACTATATCAATGACAACATTAAAAAAGTAGAAACACGCTTATTAAATGGCAAAAAACTCAGAATAAAACAAAATTGAACAATATGTTATTATCCAATTAATATGAGAGAAAACAAAAGGATTGAAAAGTATATGATACAGCATCACTAAATTTCAAAAGTTAGAAAATTAGGTTAACATCAGACAAAGCAGACTTCCAAACAAGGAATATTGCCTGGAATATAGATACATATTACATTAATTAATCAGTAAGACCTAAAAAGACTAAATCAACATTTGTAAAAAATAAATAAATTTAAAAAAAAAACAGAACATCAAATTATATGAAGTAAAACCCAGAAAATTGCCACAATTATAGTTGGAGACTTCAGACTCCTCACTCAGTAACTGATAGAACAGGTAGGCAGAAAATCAATAAGGATATAGAACTGAACACCACCAAACTGTTGTTACCCCAGAGGTGACAGCGGTAGAACATCACACCCAGCATCAGAGAAGACATGTGCAAGAGCACAGAAACGTTCACTACTACACACAGCACGTAAAAGATTTGAAATGACTAAAACGAAGCAAACCAGAAATCAGAAAATTAAACTACAAATTAACAAAAACATGCCAGTAAGAGGAAAACTCATTAGGTAAATTAGAAAGTATTTTCCATGAAATCACAACATTGCAAACATTGGGGACTACAGCTAAAACAGAGGTTAGGAGAAAATGTGCAGCCTGGTGCAGTTACATTAGAAAATAACTAAGGGTTCAAATTAATAATTCAGGCGCCTACCTTAAGAAACTAGACCAAGAAAAAAAGAAACCCACAGCAAGCCAAAGGTACTACTATCTATGAAAAAACTTGATGAAATTAGACATGAGAGACCATTCAAAATTTAATGAAATCAAAATTTGCCTTTTTCTATGAATAGATCAATGGTTATTAATTGTCTATACTGACTTAGAAAAAAAGAGAAAGATAGAAAAAAAAGAGAAAGATAGTAACAGGTGTGACCAAAAAAAAAGACATTGCTAAAGATCTTGGGGACAGGCAAAAAGACTTTAAGAGAAATCCTGGGCATGATCATATCAAGAAATTTTATAACTTAGATGAAAAGACATATTTTGAAATACAAAACCCACCAAGCTCAATAATATGAAACCTAAAAAGAGTTTTATATTTATTGAAGAACTTTAGCCTGTAATTAAAAAAAACCTCTCAAAATAGAAACCTCCAGCTCCACACAGCTTCACCGGTGAATTTTACCAAACACTTAGGAAAAAGGATTATTAATTCTACACAAACATTTCCAGATAATAGAAGAGAGGCTACTTCCCAACTCTTCATATGGGCCTCACATAGTTTAATATTAGACAGATGCTACCCAGAAGAAAACCGCAGACCAATATTCTCCTGAACATAGATGCAAAAATCATTTGAATATTAGTAAATTGACCCAGTAATAAGTGAAAGCTTTAATAAATCATAATCATATAAGGTTTATCCCAAGAATGCAAGGAAACTTTAATATTTGAAAATCAATAAGCATAATTAACTATCATCAACTAGCTAGAGAAAGAAAGCACAATTTTCTCAGTTGACTAAAAAGAAAGCTTTTGACAAAATTCAACATCTGTTAATTATAAGAAATCCTCAGCATGCCAGGAATATAACATCTTCCACCTGATAGAGTAAGTCTATAAAGTATCTGTATGTAAAATGGTAAAAATTTAATAACCTTTCCCTAAAATGTGGAACAATACAAAGGTGTTCACGCTCATTACTTTTTATTTCATGTCATAGCGAAGGCTCTAATCATTAAAATAAAGCAAGTAAAATAAATAAATATAGATAGGAAAAACAGAAAAGAAGCTGTCTCTATTTTCAGAGGACATGATTGGGTATAAAATAAAAAAAAAAACATTTTCAAAAAGCTTTAGATTAATAACTAGGGTTAGCAAGTCTCAGGGAAAAGAAACAGCTGTATTTTCATACTGGCAATAAAAATTGTAAATTTAAATTAAAAAAATTGATTGAACCTGGGGTGTTTTGAATGCTAAACAAAATGCTCTACCACTGAGCTACACTCCAGATCCACTTAGTATTATTAAGATATCAATTCTCCAAAGATTAATCTATAGATTCAAACCATACCCATCACAATTCCAATAGGTAGTTTACAGAAATTTAAAGTATGATTAAAACAACTGTATGGAAAAGAAACTGATGCAGAATTGAAAAGTAATTATTGAGAAAGGAACCAAAGTTGTAGTTCTCACAAATCCTGAGTCAAATGATGCTGATGCTACAACAGTCAAGAGAGCATACTATTGGGAAAAAATAAACACACAAATATACAAGACAAAAAGGAAAAGCCAAACATAGACAATATTAATTGAATTTTGATGAAAAATGTCAAAATAATTCAATGCAAAAGGATTATCTCTTTAACTAATTATGCTTGAATAATTAGACATCATATATAAAAGTGGCCCTTGACTCATGTACTTTATCTCAAACTAAATCATAGGCATACATATAAAATATAAAACTAAAATTCTAGGGGGGAAATGAGAAAATTATTTTGACCCTTCCCAAAGTAAAGATCATTTATAAATGATAGAAAAATATCTCAAAATATTATTAATAAGTGCTACTTCATCAAAATTTAAAATTTTTGTTCTTTAAAAATGAAGTGACATTCAGATGAAAAGACAAGGCAATGATTGTAAGAAAATATTGGTAAAATCTGTATCTGTTAAAAGACTTGCACTGAGGATATGCCAAGAACCCTATATCGATTATGAGAAAACTAATTATCTACACACAAAATAGGCAAAATATTTGAACATATTTATCACAAATAAAAGATATACAAACACAAGTAAGTATAAGAGTCTCAACATCATTGGGCACTAAAAAATGAAAATTAAATCTACCATGTGATATATCTATCCAACGAAATGGCTGGATTTAAAAATAAAAGTGAAAATTCCAAACACAGGATTAGATGTAGAACAGCAAGCACTCTCATACATTACTGCTGGGACTACAAAATTATACAACTTCTTTGGGACACATTTTGGCAGTTTCTTATAAAGTTAAACATAAAATTTCCATATGATCTAGCAATCATGCTACTGGTATTTATTCAAAATAAATTAAAATATTCATGTACCCAAAGTCTGTAAATATGAAAATTTCTAGCAGATATATTTCTCCATGATCACTCACACCTAGGAAATAATGTATTAACAAATTACCATACATCATTGCAAAAAAGTAATTCTATCTGCTTTAGGCAAGGAATGAACTTCAGATGCATTCAACAACAATCTTCATGAACCCCAAGGTATAATTAATACTGAACACTGAGAAAATACTATCTGGCTATTCCTATTTGCCTCTCTAAGGATTTTCCAAATGGATAAGTAAAAGGTTTACTTTATCAGAAATATAAAATTAAAAAATTGGGGAAGAATAAAGAAAAGCTGTTCCCAGAAACCTCTAGAGAAAATGACTCATATATTATTGACAAGTGAATTCAAGGTCCTTTCCTTGAGGTAGACATGTGGCATGCCCACACATCACATAGCCAAGCCTTACAGCATGGACACATAAACACACAGGCTGTATGACACTTCTCTCTGTGTAAAGGAAAGGTCATGTGCTGTGAGTCTTAGCCTAGAGTTTAAGGGTTATACTAATAATGAGAAAAATATAATTTCTAAGAAATTGATTAATAGGAATTATGTAACTTTTTATCATCTAGATCCAGAACTGATCTGTATCTCCCCCAATCTGAATCTAAAGAATATAGAATATACCATTGATATCATTTTTTCCAACTTGATAAAATTACTGACATTCATTCTATTTTCCATGCTTTTGTATTTTAATAAATTTGATGAGTATATTGTAGGTAGAGTGCTTCAGATTATCATTGAAGTTGCTCTGGATTATGATGTTAGTGTTAATTTTCAAAAGATCTTTTTTTATATTTTCCAAAATTTCTCAATTTCATTCATAAATGCTACATACACTGGCATCTCTCTGAAGAAATTAGCAGATTGAATAACACTAGGATATAACATAAAGAGGAACCCCCACCCATGGAGTCAACCATTTACAGACAGTATCCATATAGATGTCAACTTAGTGTAAAATTGCTATTTTTAGATATAAAGACAAAACATTAAATTTACCCTGGCACTTGTTTATTGTGTGGAATCATTTGCAACAGAGATTTTTTTCTTAAATTTCACCATTATTTATAAATCTTATAATGCTACTTCTTGACATTTATTGGTGAAATATGTTGACTCATCAATTTGAAGAAAAAGTTTGTTTTCCATGAATTATACAAAATCTCTGCAGTGTGATGTGACATGTCATCAATACGTAGCTCACTGCACTGTTTCAGAATAGGACCTTCAATTCCCATGCTGTATCTTGTCCAAACATTTTATTCAGTGTTACATGCTGACATGATTAGTTTTCTCACCAGCTTTGTGTCTCTTTTATCTTTTGGAAAAAAAAAATTAGTTACTAAATAACTTGATTTTTGAGTCTTTTAACTCAACATGACTTTTTAAAAATAAAACTTTACTCTGCTTTGAGAAAGCTATGGCCATTTAAATAACTTGATTTTTGAGTCTTTTAACTCAACATGACTTTTTAAAAATAAAACTTTACTCTGCTTTGAGAAAGCTATAGTCATTTATAGTCATTTAAAATGAGCACTAGTTTCATATATCAAATGGTTTTGAGTTTTAAATTTAGAAAGCAGCTTTGCTACATTGGCAAATTGTAATGCTTACTAATTCATGGTATCAGGATTGCCATCAGCCATGCTTTACCATAACTTCTTCCATGTCTTATCACATCTTCAAACATCACTAGGTCAGATGGCCAGACATGTTTTTAATATAATATGATACAAGTAGAAAGGTATAATGATAAATGATAATTTTTTAAAGTAAATGAAATGTCATAGTATTACTCAAATCTATTATTCAAATCATATAGTCCTTATTTGGCTAAGCTCACAACAGCAAAACACAAAGAGGTAACTATATGTCAGTGTGGAAAATGTCATGTTCATATTGGAAAATTCCCTACAATTTTTTTTTTCACTAGCAGAGGTTCTTCAATCCTGTGAATCAGTAACCACATAAGGAGAGGTGAGGGTGGGTGATTTAGAGGGAGACGCTGATGTCTCCAACAGTGTCCTACCTTCCCTCCAGAAGACTCATCACTAGTCAGTTGCCTCCCCTACCTTGTGTCAGAAACTTAGAATATACTCTCATAAAAGGCTGACATTATTAAAAAAAAAAATCTGATAGTGATGCTTAGTTAATATATGGCATAGCTAACATAGTCAAAATTTAAATAACAATTATTTTCCCAAACCTCATCTCTCATAGAAACTAGCATACTTCTGCAGTAACTTAATTGAGAAACTATTATAAAACCAACTATTATAAAATCAATACAATATTGCTTTGGGTTAAAAACTAAGGATTTTTTTTCAGATATCTATATGAATGAGATGTTAACATATGATAAATTTAACTTAGTAAAATATAGACTGTTTAATGAATGGTTCTGGGAAAATTGTCTAACAATTTTGAAGAAAAGAATAATACTCTCTAGGATCCTAAATAAGTTCCTAAAATAAGCTCAAATAGATGCAATACTTAACATCAACAATACAAATCAGAACCCATGCAAGGAACTCTAAGAAACTATACTCTCTAGGGATCAAGAAGACTTCCCTAGTTCTTACCTAGATCATATAATCATATGAAAGATCAACACATAGATTAAGACTTTTGCATGGAAAAGATACCATTAAAATGCTAAAAAAGTGAGGCTGGGGCTGTGGCTCAGAGGTAGGGTGCTCGCCTAGTGTGCGCAAGGTGCTGGGTTGGCTCCTCAGCACCACATAAAAACAAATAAATAAAATAAACATTAAAAAATTAACTTATGAGTCAACAAAGAAACCATAATAAATTTTTTTAAAAATTGCTAAAAAAGGAATCGTTTTTTAAAAAAAATTAAGGTGGATGATATTCGTTTAATTTGTACAATATATAATACCTTTTACAAGTTAAATAGAATAAAACAATTTAATACAAAATGTGGAAATTGTAAGAATAGATAATTCACAGAAGAGCAAATTCACATGAACAAATCTGTATAAATGTACTCATTACCATTAATAGTCAATGAAACCCAGATTGAAGTGGCAATTATGTGATATCTAAATTGTCATGTCTACAGCCCTGATAGGACAGGATGTCATGAATTATTTTAGGGCCTGTGAAGTGCTACTGCATATCTAACCAGAAATTTCTTTATGATAATCTACCCCATGAAAGGAAAAGTACCAGCTTAGACCAGAAGGGAATATGGATAAGAATGTTTATTTGACCTTGATGACAGTAGTCGTGAACTAAAAAAAAAAGAGACTGCCCATTAAATTAGAAGTCACTAGTTTGTAGTGCTCCACACCATACATTATTACATGGCCATTAAAAAGATAAATTTAAACTATAGCACGTGATAAAAAAGATTTCTGAAATGTTTTGAAGGTTGATGAAAGAAACATAGAAAAATTATATCATGGTATATTTTTGTAAATCTAACATTTAAATGACCATCACTTAATGTTAATCAAAAGGGGGAAATGTCTATGGGTATAAAGCATGTGTGTATGTGTATAAAAATGGAAAAGTAATGCACAAGTCCATGTTATTAAAATTATTTATCTTAAGGAGTAGGATTAAGTAGGCTAATATTGTGGGCAAAAGGGAATACAGGAAACATGCCAAAGATAAAATGAGCACATAAATGAGTAAATAAGTAAAATATTTTACATTATTAAAATAATATAAAGTACTCTTGAAAAAAATAAAGAATAAACACAGGGATAGAAAGAAATGGGGAATTAATAATAAAAGTGATAATTCACTTTAAAGTAATTTGCAAGTTGAATGTGATTCTAATAAAACTGAGTTAACACTGGAAATAGATAACATCATTTTAAATCTCACTTACCTTTAAAAATACCTGCTGTAAACAGCCAGGAACTGAAAAGAAGAGCAATTGCAGAACATGTTCTTCACCAAAAATTTAAATTGGCATACAGATATAGTCATGAAAATGTTTGAAAATAGTATAGAAACAAAGGTAGATACACAGAATGAGTGAGAATCCAGAAATAGACACAAATACATATGGGAATGTAGTAGAAATGGTAAATGCAGCATTTCAAATCAATGAGTCGAATAAGCATTTTTTTAAAAAAAAAAAAAAAACTAAATAGTGTTGAAACAATTGCGCAGCCATCTGGAAAAAATGAACTTGGATTTTTATGTTGTCTCTGCCTCCCAAATAATGTCCAGATGTCTCAAGTATTTAAATATATAAATGAAACCATAAAGGATAAAGAAAAAAATATTAGAGTGTTTAAATCATAACAGCATAGTAGAAAATGCCTTATTTAAAACCTAACACAGAGGAAGTATTAAAAGGATTGATAATTTTGAATTATGAAAACTAAAAATTTCAGCAAAGTGAAGAAGACTACAAACTAAGTCAAAAACACAAATTACAAAATGAGAGAAAATATTTGCCACACTAGAACAAAGACCAAATTTCTATGATATGTAAAGAGCATTTGCAAATCAATAGAAAAAGGAGGTAAAGTTTGTAGATATGAAATTCACAGAAAAAATAGATATATAAGCATAATGACAAAGCCTCAGACTTACTCATTTAAGATAGGCAATTGAAATTATTTTGGATAAAATTTGTGCCTATGAACAAAGTTTTAGTTATATATATCAGTGTTCAATTTACTAAAGTCAACTCTATTGTAATTAAAAAGAGTACGGATATTTTAAAAGATAATTATTATAATTAAAATACCATGCTGTATATATCTTCCCTTTATAATTGTACATACACACATAAATGCTTATATGTATTTACAGAGAAAAAAATGATAAAGCAAATAAAATGAAAACAGATAGCTGAAACTATATATTGAGTATATGGATGTTCCTTGTATTATTTTGTTTGCAATTTATAATTTTGAAATTAATTTTACATGCACACAAAAATTATTGGATATAGTGTGGAGACTAACATTAATTGGTAAAATGTAAAATTCAGCAATAAAGTTCACATATGAAAATGCAAATATCTGTCTATCAAATGATTTATAGGAATTTTACTATAAATATAATCCCAAATGTGCAAAACAGCTATTTATAAAAATAGTTATTCCAGCATTGCTAAGTATATAAAAAGTCTAGAAATAACACTTAGTAATGTAAAATGGATTAATCCCAAAAAATCCTCCCCCAAAAACATACATATGATGGAATACAATGAAGAAATTACTGAATGAGTTAAATAAAGATTCATAAAAATAAACATCTCTCTCTCTCTCTCTCTCTCTCTCTCTCTCTCTCTCTCTCTCTCTCTTTCTTTCTCTTTCTCTCTCCTTTCTCTTATTTTCCTCTTCCATTTTCAAAATGTGCCTTAGTCTTTTAACATAAATATAGCCAAAAGTCCATTATTGGTTCCCTTGAGGATTTTCAGCAGTGACATTTTTGCCCAGAAAAATATGCCTTTTAGTTTTACATAATCATATCTGTCTCTTTTTGCTTTTGTTTTCTCTGCTTTTGGGGTTTTTATCCAAAAAAGTTTTGCTAATTCCAATGTTCTAGAGCACTTCCTTTATGTTTTCCTCTAGTAATTTCATAGTTTAAAGTCTTACATTTAGGTTTTGAATACATTCTGAGTTGAGTTTTGCCATGGCCTAGACACGAGTCTAGTTTAATTCTTCTATACAAGGATATCAAATTTTTCTAGTACCACTTATTAAAAAGGGTAAAACAGCATACTACAGGGATACAGCCTCATAAATGTTTGTAGCAACACAATTCACAATAGCTAAATTGTGGAGCCAACCTAAATACCCTTCAGTAGATGAATGGATAAAGAAAAATGTAGCATATATATGCACAATGGAATTTTACTCAGCATTAAAAAAGAACAAAATCATGGCATTTGCAGGTAAATGGATGGTGCTGGAGAAGATAATGCAAAGTGAAGTAAGCCAATCCCCAATAAACAAATGCCGAATGTTTTCTCTGATATAAGGAGGCTGACTCCTAGTGGGATACGGAGGGAGAGCAGAGGAGGAAAGATGAATTCTAGGGCATAGAGGTGGGAGGGAAAGGGAGGAGGCAGGGGATTAGCAAGGATGGTGGAATGTGATGGACATCATTATCCAAAGTATATGTATGAAGACACGAATTGGTGTCAACATACTTTATATACAACCACAGATACGAAAAATTGTGTTTGTATATGTGTAATAAGAATTGTAATGCATTACTGTCATTTATTTATTTTTTAATCAATATTTTTTTTAAAAAAAATGTATCCTTTCTCCATGTATGTTCTTAGCATCCTTATGAAAACTCAGTTGGCTCCAGATGCATGGGTTGACTTCTAGGTTCTCTATTCTGTTCCACTGATCTATGTATCTCTTTTTATGACAATATAATACTGTTTTGATTACTACAGCTTTTTAATATTTCCTGAAGTCAGGTAATGTAATATTTCATGCTTTATTCTTTTTTAGTCCAGATAACTTTGGCTCTTCAGGTTTTTTTTTTGTTCCCATATAAATTTATCCATATAAAGACAAATATATCTATATAAATGAAGAATGTTATTAGCATTTTGATAGTGATTACATTGAATCTGTACATTGTTTTCTGTAATGATGAATATTTTAACAATATTGATTCGTCCAGTCCACAAACATGGTATGACTTTTCATTTTTCCTCCTTCAATTTATTTCATGAACACATTATAGCTTTCATTGTAAAGATCTTTTGCCTCTTTCTTCTTAGAATGAATTCTTAAAATTTAGTTGTTGTGGTCGGGCACTGTGCCACAGGTTTGTAATCCCAGGGCTCAGGGGCACTGAGGTATGAGGATCAAAAGTTCAAAGCCAGCCTCAGCAAATGCAAGGTGGAAGCTACTCAGTGAGACCCTTCCTCTAAATAAAATATAAAATAGGGCTGAGGATGTGGTTCAGTGGTCAATTGCCCTTTAGTTCAAGTACCCCTGCAAAAAAAATTTAGCTGTTGTTTTGTTTGTTTTATTTGTGGTTGTTATACATGGGATTATTTTAAGTATTTCTATTTCAGGTCATTCACTAATGGTATATAACAATACTACTAATTTTTGTATTTTGATTTACTATCCTGTAACTTTACTCAATTAGTTTGAGTTCCCACAATAATTTTTGTGGAATCATTGAACTTTTCTGTATATAAGATTGTATCATCTGCATAAAGCAGCAATTTGATTTCTGCTTTTCTATTTTGATAACCTTTGTTTTTTCTCTTGTCTGAAAACTTTGGCTAAGTCATCCACTACTGTAGTGAATGAAAGTGGTGAAAATGGGCATCCTTGTCACATTCTAGACCCTGGAGAGAAAGTTTTCAGTTTTTCCCCATTGGGAAAAACTCATATTATTATATATGGCCTTTCTATGGTTAGATACAGATAAATGATATAGATACATTTCTTCTATATCAACTTGTTCAGTTTTTTTTTCATGAATGATTTTGAATTTTATTAAATGATTTTTCTTTGCATCTGAGAAGATCACATGGTTTTGTCCTTCATTCTGTTGATATGACATCGTGATTTTGTTTTCCACATTGAACCATCCTTGCATCCTCTTATACTACTGATGAAAAAGTAAACTTCCACCCACACCATATAGACTTGCTTATTCATAGAATATTTTAAATCCATACAAATTGACAATACTCTTTATCTCTAGAGTAGAAAAGGGTACATAATTACTAAATAAAAGAGACTTTCCACAGTATACATTTTTACTCTTGGTAACCATATATATATATATATATATATATATATATATATATATATATATATATACATATATGTATGAACTTAATAAAGAAAAAATAGAATACTTTGCTCTTAACTGTTGGCTTAGAATAAAAGTGATGAGCTTTGGAAAAATAAATAAAGGTCATAATATTCACTCTCTAAAAATATTATTGTTTTAAAAAGAGTCACACTTACTTTTATACATCTAGATATCTTGCCAATGACATCAGTTTAGATGCTGACTAGAAGGATGCCTATGAATTGGGGAAATTTTCTGCATCTTTCATGAAAGGCAAAGTACACACATTCATGTTAGGGTTGCTTGTGCTCACATTTCTGATGCCAATGGAGGGACATACTCTCACATGAGCATCAGAATACTTCCCAATGCAGCATCAGATTTCTTCTCAATGTCCTTACCTTTTGATAAGTAGTTGGTAGTGCTGCATGCAGTTAGAGTGAATTTCAGAATTTGCCAGATTTAATTTGACTCTAGCTGCAAAATTTATATGCACGGTATTTGAAATTTACATAGGCTCCCTGTGTTACTCCTTGTATAGATTAAAAAACAGAGCTGGGGATGTGGCTCAAGCAGTAATGCGGTCGCCTGGCATGCGCCGGGCACTGGGTTCGATCCTCAGCACCACATAAAAATAAAATAAAGATGTTTTGTCCACCGAAAACTGAAAAATAAATATTAAAAAATTTTCTCTCTCTTAAAAAAATACATTGAAAAATATTATATGTAGTATCCAACATAAATATTAAATTCATAATTCATATTGTCAATGTTAGTAGATATAGTTTCTATTGTTCCTATCATTGACTGTGTGATTCTGGTCTAAACTCAGACATTAGTGCAAAATTTTAATGTTAACTAAAATTTATTACAGACTTAATAAAGTAATATGTGAGGACACTATTATGAGAGAAATATAGTGTCCTGTCCAGAAATCTAAACTGGAGTTGAGGGGGAAAAAAAAAACTAAACTAATGCTAGAAAGGAGAGAGTTCACTCACGGGTTCAAATCACAGGTTAGTTTTCCAACTTTTGTATTATTTCTAATCAAAATTAAATACAAGTTGCTAGCAGTTTTGAAAGTATCTTCAAGTTTGAGGGAGTTGATGATTACCAGTGTACTGCATCGCATCATGCTACAATTTTATGGGAAAGTTAATCCACAGGAGAAAAAAAAATCACCATTTTGGTCACATCTGTTTATGTTAAACACTGAAGAGATTTTCAGTAACATTCTGAATACATTGACCTTAGCCCTTTGATGGTGAATATAATGTGTCAATCTACAATGTTAGATCTCTTGACATCTAGTGAATGCAAGAATTTAATAAATTTTGGTAAAATATAACTGATTAGAACAAATAAAAATATAAATCAATAAATCATGTAATCAAGGTAGAGGAGACTTCTCGTGTGTCTTTGAAGAATTTGTACTGGATCAATAAATCTTTAATGAAAATATGGAATAGGCCCTAATGTGGCACAGAATTATTCAGCTACAATGCTCTTGCCTTTAAATTATGAACAAATCAACAACTATCCAATAGATGATAAATGAATGCTGGCATGAGAACCTATATCTCAGTTCTCATTATTTTGTATTCCATTTATTCTCTGGGAATCCCCCCAAATAGAGTGCTATTTCAAGTTACGAAGAAAATATTAGTCCATTATATATCTTTGTGCATATTATATACCTTCAAAAAAAAAGTATTTGAGGTGTGAATGAAGAAAAGGGGAGGAATTTCACATACCATTGAAACATGCTAGACCTCTAGGCATTTCCCTTTGGTTTGGTTCAGCTGAAAAACTGAAGTTTCTCCTCACTTCCCTGATTTGTATTTTCACAAGAACATATTATTTGAAACATTTTTCAGGCTTACAATTCAGCATTCATTGTTTAAATAATGAATTATTTGCTTCCCTTCCTAATCAAAGATCCATGGAAACAGGTTCCCTTCACACCAAATAAATATGATTTTATTATGACATCCCCAATGTCCAGAATAATGTTTGGCAAGAAACAGATATCAACAGATATTTGTAATGCATAAGTCACTGGAATGTGCTTTTCTATGTTACATTTATGAATGTTCAGAATAGTTGGACTGATCCAACTGAAAATGTAGTCTATGTAGGAAGATGCTTTTTAGCCTTCAAATCATCAGTTTTTTTTCCAGTTGTCTAGTAGAAATTTTTTTAGTCTTTGCATTAAGTAACTTTTGCATTTTACATCTGTGCCACAAAGTAGATCACTATTCCTATCCAATCTTTAACTCTCATCAATTGAAATCCTTTGACTCACTCAAATCTTACTTTAAAAGCTGAGTGATCTTTACCAAAGGTTTTCCTTTATTTTTTTCTCTTCTATTTTTTTCCACAGATTCAATATACTTCTTACTAATTACCTAGTTCTGTCAATCTGCATACATGGAATTGAATATACTACTGAAGTTAAATATAAATACAAAATGAGAAACTTATGATAAAAGGACTTAAATGTGATTTAATTCCACTCTCATTGTTAAGAAGTAAGAAACAGAGGATGAGACAGTGACTCAGCTGAAGTTCCCCAGTAAGTTTGCTGCTGAGGTTGTCAAAAACCCAAATTTCCTCACACCAAGGGCAAAATCACTCCACCATAATGGATACATTATCAGTCTCTCAATTTCTAATCCTAAACCACCTTAAACACCAATTTAAGGCAATTATTTGCCACTAACTCAGGCAAATTGACATCTTTTCAGAACAATGGTCATTAGTGAGCAAAACCTACAAATGTTGGAACTGAGACACTGCTAGTTTTGGGAAACTATTTCATCTCACTTACTGAATACTCAAGATATTGACTAAGTCCCAAAGAGTATAATGTCATGGAGTTATCTGCATTTTAAACATTGTGTAGGATTTAGTTGGTAATAGCTATTTTATTTGTTTCCCTTTGATTGCTATACTTGAACCAAAAAAGTGTATCAAATTTCCAAATACTTCTATTATTTCAAAAGGAAGTTTCAAATACAAAACACATTATCTTTCCTAAATTAATCAGCAGATACCTTTCTATCTCAGTGCTTATTTTTGCCATAAAATCACATTGTGAGGAGAGTGGACAGATGGTAATACAAGAAGATATTGTTTCACTGATTAATTTCCTGGCCATAGAAAACTCTTGCCTCCTTTTAGTGTGGGGTTATTCATAAAACAGGCATCGATTTGTAAACTTAATTCAGTAGTAATTTTGGAGTTAAAAAGATTCTTAAATGCCACAAATAATAATTTACATTATGCCTAAATAATCTAAATGTCACAAAATAGGAGGAAAGGTAAATTATCATATATTCACAATATACAAACTTTTCACAAAATATGTAATTACAAATATAATAGAAATAATGAATGTAGCAAGCATAACAAATGTAGTCTCCACTATATGTCAGGCAGTATGATAAGCATTCAGTAATGATAATTATAATGGCCCTATGAGAAAAACCCTTTTATTTTCTCAAAAAATAAAGTCCTATTTCAAAGTAAATATGCCAAAATGCAAACGATAGTTATTTTGAGGGCAGGTGATTATTTTTTTGCTGTGATATCATTTGTTATATTTTCTATATTACTATTTGTCATACTTTTAAAATTAACTAAAATAGTTTTCTTCTAAATTAAATTAATTAAATAAAATTTATCAACTTTATAATATTTTGAGTACTATGGGAGAAGTCCATGATAACTAAGGTTATGGAAGATGGACAACTATTTAATTTCTCAATTCTTCTACATTATATTACTCCACAATTGGTTTTCTAAGATGGTGGGTCAGAGAAATTCATGGTATTGCAGCAGCTTTCCAAGAGTGAATTAAATCAGAACTTCTACAATGGAAAACTGAGAAGAATCAGAGGTAAAATTAACACTTGGATTATTCAGTGTCTATCTGATGAAACCATGCTATAATGATATGCCATAATACAAAAGAGATAACTACTCACCAAGGGACTTCCTCAAAAAAAGGAAGAGAGCCAGACATGGTGGCTCATGACTATAATACCAGTGACTCAGGTGGCTGAGGCAGGAGAATCATAAGTTCAAAGCAAGTCTCAGCAATTTAGCAAGGCCCTTAGCAACTTAGTGAAACCCTGTCTCAAAATAAAAAATATATATATATATATAATATGGGCTGGGAATGTGGCTCTGTAGTTAATTAGCACTAAGTTCCATCCTTGTTTTTTTTAAAAAAAAAAGTAGGAAAAGGAAAAAAAAATTAATCTCAATAAATGTGCATGTCTAAGTCCCCCGAAAACATGAGAAAACAGGCAAAGAAGTCTCTCCTCAAAATTTATAATCCCCCAAAAAGGAACCCAGAGATACTGAAGGGGATGAAATTCCAGAGAAAAACTACAAAAATTGATTGTTACAATGATTGGTAAGCTAAAAGAAGATCTAATGAAAGAAGTAAGGGAGAAAACACAGGAGGTAAAAGACCATTTCAATAGAGACAGAGCTTCTGAGGAAAAAGAATAACAAAACAAGCAGAACTCCTGGTAATGAAGGACATTTTATATCAAATAAAAATTTCAGTTGGTATGACCAACAGATTAGATTATGCAGAAAACAGAACTTAAAATGTTAAGGACAGGGTATATGAATTTAAACACTCATAAGTATCAACTCAAAAAATTTAAAAAAGACCATGATCAATTTATATAAGAACTCTGAGATAACATTAAGTGATCCTAAATTAAAAGTCATTGGAATTGACAGCATAGAAATACAGACTAATGACATTAAAAAACATTACATTAAAATAATACAAGATTTATTTTCATGTGAATGACTTGGACATTCACATACAGGAAGTATGTTAACCCCAAATACATAAGATTAAATGAGCAGAGCACAATGCCTAACACAGAAATTAAGGATAGAATATGGAAGGTCACAAGAGAAAAATGTCAGGTCACATTTAGAAGTGACCAATAAAATAGATATTTGACTCTTCAGTTCAGACTCTGTAATCCAAGCTCAGAAAGAAAACAATTGCCAAAAAGATTTCTGTCCAGCAAAACTATCATTCAAAATCAAAGCAGAAATAACAACTTTTCAAGATAAAGTTAAACTAAAAGAATTCATGACCACTAAACCTGTACTACAGAAACTTCTTAAAAGACATACTATACACAGAGTTCCTCAGTAGGTAAATTTCACTAGAAGAGCTGTTAAGCAAATGAAAATTAAGAATATATTAAATATATGAAACAAATTGTAATGGCAGTAAATAATAACATCTCACCATAATAACTCTGAATGTAAATAATCTCAATGCTGCACTTAATATGTAGACTGACAGAGTGGATTAAAAAACAAAACTATATGCTGTTTGCAAGAGATTCGTCTTACAGGCAAAGATCTTCACAGGCTAAAAGTAAAAGGACAGAAAAGGTATTGCATGAAAATGGAGTCTGAAAACAAGCAGGAGCAGCTATTCTTATACCAGAGCAGACTTCATACAAAAGTTAATCAGGAGAGACAGGAAGGTCATTAAATACTGGTAAAGGGAACTATCCAAGAATATATTATTATATCAATTCCCTAAATTTCAGTGCAATTAATAACATAAAACAGATACTTCTTGACATGAAGTCTCAGATAGACCCCAATAAAATTACTGTATGATTTCAACACACCCCTCTCACCAAGTGACAGAAAATTCAGACATAAAATCAATAAAGATACTACTGATATAAACAATATTATAAATCAAATGAATCTAACAGACATTTCATGAGGAACAACTGAATTTAATTTCTTCTTAGTAGCTCATGGAACATTTTCCAAAATAAATCATATTTCAGATCACAAAGTAAGTCTTATCAAGTATAAAAAAACCCAATAATGTCCCTTGCATCTTATCAGATCATGATGGAATTAAATTAGAAATCAACAATAAAAATTATAGAAACTACATAAACACATGAATGAGGAAACAATCAAAGAAGAAATAAAAAGAGATTCCTAGAATCAAACTAGTGAATTTATTCTACTACTTAATGTTTTGAGTGTAGAAATATAAAGAGAATTAAATCATTGTTGTCCTTATTCAAGAGAATTATTGCCCAAAACAAACAGGAACACTTTGTGAACAAAGATAAGAACTATGGGTATATATCAGAAAAACAGATGCAACATGAACCCAAGACTCAGTATCTGATACTTCCACCAGGAAAATCATTCTACCAAAGAACACTGATGAAGGAATGTCTGGGGAATGTCCTTCTGAAAAGGAACTGAATAGAGACAGAAAACCAAGCTTCATGAAGTCTTAAACACTGCCAGACTTAAAATATGAAATTCTATTATCCATTCAATGACTCAGAATATAAGACGGCCACTGGATTAATAAACTGACTTTACGGTTTTGATAACCATCTCAAAATGCAAAGTATGTTAAAGAGCACTGCCATTTTCATTATCATATTCCTTAGGCCTCTTTTAATACACTTTTGATATGAGTCTGTTTTTTCTTTAATCTCTGTGGACTCTCATATGAAGTTCAATGAGCTTGTCACTTAATGATGACCCTTGAAAGGGTTTCAAGAAAAGTAATAGATCTGAGCCAACTCTGCCTGTCAATCATCCATGTTTTCTTTTAATATCTACCCACACAATTTTATCCCCAGAGTGAAGCCTCTAGAATACTTTGCTCAAAATTTCTAAGTTACTGCTGAGTATCTAGATACTTTTGTCAACAAATGCATAGTTTTATACTATAATAGAAAGTGTTTCTATTACAAACCTTGCTGTAGAATAGGCGTTATTCTTATTCTCATTTTACAGAAAAGGAAACTAATATTCAGGGATGTCTAGTGTTTAAGATTACACAGCTTAAGTGGCAAAGTTAGGGGTTAAATTTAGCAACGTCAAACTTCAGACGTACTCTCATAACTCCATTTCATTTTCTTTATATACCTACATTAAGTATACCAAGTATAGATGTTACGGCTTACGGATTTACTGCTATTATAAAAATTTTGTTTATTATAATATTGAACAATCAGGAGCAAATACATTGCTACTTTTTAACATCTGAAAATCTATTTGAAACAAGATTGCTTCTCAGAGGTTTGATAGAGGTTTCTTCAACCTAGAGAGTATTTATGGGTTAAAACCATTCATTTAAAGGGAACATTTGAGAAAACCTCAGTCTTACTGGAATAAACCCTTTGAAAAAGCATAATGTATCAAGAACCATAAGGAAAGTGCTAAAAGCAATGGTTGCTTTGCTTAATGGAGCAAGTGGAAAGTGTTTGACGTTGCTCTTAATAGTAGTCAGTAAAACAGTTTCCAGTAAAACTTAAGTGGGGAAATTAATCCCATAATAGCACCATGCATGCAGGTATTGTTCGAGTAATAGCAGTGTGATAGCATGAAGAAAACAGCCTTTAATTTGTGCTTTAAAACATGCTTGGTAGGTGAATTGCACACTCACAAAATGAGTTATTTATTAATTAATTTTATTATTCAGCAAGAAGTTCAAAAATGCTATATTAGATAAGTCCTATGTAACCTAAAAATATTAAATAATAGCATTTAGTCTAAATAATAGTGTAATAAATCATTTCATAAATATTTATTAAGCATCTACTACTTTATACCAGGTACTTTGATGCTAAGTTCTAAAGATATCAAGTTATAAAATGAAATATTTAGTCCTTTGCCCTCAGATGGCTCATGGAAGAGTAGAAGAGATCAGCAGATAAACAACATTTTAATTTTAATATTACACAAATGTTTCTATGTGATATGGACATCCGTGTGTGCTTGTTTTAGTCAACTTTTTTGCTGCTGTGACTTAAAGACCCAACCAGCACAATCATAGGGGAAGAAAAGTTTATTTGGAAGCTTACAGTTTTAGCAGTCTTAGTCCATAGAAGGCCAGCTCCATTCCTCAGGGTTCCAGTTTATGCTGAACATCATGGCGGGA
The DNA here is from genome assembly GCF_021218885.2 of Marmota monax. Lineage (NCBI taxonomy): Eukaryota > Metazoa > Chordata > Mammalia > Rodentia > Sciuridae > Marmota > Marmota monax. Next base: position 3,624,180 of record NW_026694339.1, read on the forward strand.
GAGAGTAGTGGAGGGAAACAGCTCACATCATGGTGATCAGGAAATAGGGAGTCTCCACCCTCAAGATACTAAATATTATATCCCATATCCATGCCCCCAGTGTACCACTTCCTCCAGCCACACACACCTGCCTCTAATTACTACTCAGTTAATCCAGTCAGGGATTTATTATTCACTGATTAGGTTAAGACTCTCGCAACCCAATCATTTCTCCTCTGAAATTTCTTGCATTGTCTCACACAAGAGCTTTTCGGGGACGCCACAGCTAAACCTTAACGGTGCTCAAAAGCTCATTTCATTTTCTTTGTATAAATTCACTAGGGTACATTTTCCATTTTCCTTGTAGTGAAGCATGGTCACATGACTGAGTTTTTCTAATGGGATATAGAAAGAATGAAGTTGACCCTTTAAACCTGGCCCATAGAAATCACTCACAGGTGATGTTCCCTCTCATTTTCTCATCTTCCTAATAAACAGGATTCTGAAAACCTTAAGGATGGTATAACAACAAGATGGAAGGTATATACATCTAGGAAGCTATTCTCACCAGGCCATCTGCCAAACGCCTGCACTGAATGATTGCCTGAGTGAGAAGTAAATCTCCATTGTTTAAAGCCACTGATATTTAGAGGTTGTTTCTCATAGCAGTTACCCAATTCTGATTAGCGCACACTGTCTACAGTGAAGATTCACAAGAGTGCCAAGGGTCTATGGAAGAGGGGGCAGTAATTCTTCCTGGGTCAAATGGAATATTTAGGGCTACTCTATTTACACCTGAAAATTTAGAAGTACTCAGAGATAGTCCTCTCTTCCCTTAAAACAGTTTACCTAAAATAAGATATGGTTCTGTTTTTGTTCTGTCCAGATTTGAATAATCCAGAACCCAGAATTTGCGTGCAAAAATTGGCCAAGCAGAGGCATGATGTAGTGAGCTCCAGAAATTAACATAATAACCAACTTGTGGGATAGCAAGCCCCTTTCATAAACTGCTTAAATGAGATTAGGTACTTCCTGAATGATTCATCAACTCTTCACTAGAAATCTCAAATCAGAGTTTGCATTCCAAGATTTTTTGATCTTACCTCAACTTTCTTACCTTACTGTCCACTAATTCATAAGGGGCATATCTTGATCCTTATTCAATGCTAATCAAACCTCCCCACTGTAGGCCCAAATCCAAAATCTCAAAAATACCCTTAGCAAATGCATTCCCTACCCCTGTTGAAGAGGATATGAAGTAAAACTCTGTCTAGATAATGTTCTCCCTTCCTGCAGTAAGCAACCTCAACTTGATCTTAGCAATAGGTTGTCAGGATGATCTTTTAGTTTCTTGGGGCTAATGTAAGGAGTTACCACAAACTGCACAGATTAAAAGAATGGCATTGTTTTCTCACAGTTTGGGAGCTCAGAAGTCTGAAATCTGGGTGTTGGCAGGGTGATGCTCTCACTGAAGGATCCAGAATATCCTTTCTTGCCCTTTCCTTGTACCTGGTTATTGCCAGCAATCCTTAAAATGTTTAGGCTTTGGTCTGTGCCTCTGTCTTCATATGACATCTTTCTTATAAGAGTATCTGTACACAATTTTCCTCTTAGAAAGATACCTGGCATTGAATGAGGGTCCATCCATCTAGTATGACTTCTTTCGTCTACAAAGACTTTATTTCCAAATAAGATTTACAAGTTCAAGGTAGATGTGAGTTTGAGGATGGGGGCGCACTATTCAACCCAGCACAGAGAATATTTTGAAGAGCCAGAATTTTAATTCCCTCTACTGCACATTATAATAACTGAAATATCTTTTACTGTGGTTATAACCTCTGGTTTCTAAATTAGACAGAAAATTTAGATACCACTGGAGAAAGATACTAGCGCTTAAATTTGCATGAAACTGTAAATGACTGGCTTTAGAGTCTTCCAGAAGACAAGTTTTGTCAAAGATGTACAACACAAGAGGAAAAAGAATGTCTAAGAGAATTCTGAGACTACTGCATGTGTGTATGCAAATACACGTGCAAACACACACAATGTCTCATGAATTTGAAAGAAAATACTAGTACTAATCTTGAGGCCAAAATTCTATCTCTCTTGGCCTACTCTGGTGACTGGATTCCTACTTAAATGATGGGTCATTTGGGACCTCAGCAATGCATCCTTAAAATGTCTACCTTATACATGTGAATAATTGAACAAAGGTGACACATTAAGAAATGCTACAACATTAGCATTTTTGTGGGATTCTTTAACAGATAACCAGTTATCAGAGTTATCAGTGTATAGCCAAAGGGGGGCTCTGAGAATATTATAAATCCCCAGTTAGTTTCTTCCTGAGGAAGGTGCTGGAGGAGAAAGCTCACCTTATTTAGTTAAGCATAAGCATAAGGCAAATCAATAATTTATCAATATCTTGTACATGTATTTATCTAACCAAGAAAAGGAAGCATAATCAACACTGCTTAGTTTTATATTCACTGGAAATATTTTTGTATTTCTAGAACTTTGCCATGAGCAGTGCTGCCTGTGAACTTCTGAAATCTGTTTATGCTCCAGGTATCTACTAAATTTACCTGAGGTTAGCAAAACCCTGTATTATTGAACCTAGAAGTCCTCTCAAATAATCCCTGCATTTAGGAGATGAACAGCTCCTAAATTAACATTTTTTTTTTTCACTTCACAATACAACATCTCCACTGAAATATCTAAGATGAAATCTGGTCATGATTTAGCTGTTTAACATTCAGTCATTTTGAGTTTATCTAAAACCTACCATTTTCCTGTTTTAAAATCAAAAACTCATTTGACCCAGGATTTTGAAAAGCTTGATATTTTTTCTAAGTTACAAAGGTTTAGTGAGTTTTTTGAAAGTATACATGCAGCAGACTTGTTGTTTTTGAGGTACTAGGGATTGACCCTAGAACCTAGAGTTGCTTTACCACTGAGCTACTTTCCCAGCCTTTATATTGGGATGGGATTTCCCTAAATTGACAAAGCTGGACTGAAATTTGCAATCATCCTGCCTCAGCCTCCATAGTTGCTGGGATTATAGTCATGTACTACTGTACCTAGCTATATCCAGAGTTTTATTTATTTTTATATCATTTGTGTGTGTGTGCACGCCTGTGTGTGTATGTTTGTGTGTGTATGTTTGTGTGTGTGTGTGTGGCTATGTCTTCATATTAGGTTGTACATATACCCTAGCTTGAATGTGAATATATTTCACATAACTGAAAAAGTAATTATAACTGTGGTGGGCCTCAAGTTTCTCTTTGGCATATTTATTTCGCCTTCAGTTTAACAGAAATTCTTCTCTTTGTAGAATTTTAGAGAGTTATATGTAAGAACATACAATTTTATATTTTATTAATATAATTCATGCAATAAGTGTCTGTGCAGGTCTACACATTTATAATGCCTAGGAAGATGAAAATCACCCATTTTTACTCACCAAGTAATAAGGAAGCCTGTGATTTCCCCAGGTACATCATTACCATTCAAATCACAAACTATCTGTGTTGCGGTGGGCAAGGTACATAACTTCTCTGTGCCTCACTCATAAGGATTTACTGAATTGGTCTGTGCAAAGTGCTAAGACCAGCAATTGAGACACAGTAAACCGTTCACCAAATTCCATCTATTAATATTATTGTTGATCTCTGAGGCAACAAAAAGGAAGAACATAGCTTTTCTGCCCTCAAAGCATTTGCAGCATGGGGAGAAAAGTAGAACTAAAGATAATTAATCAATAACACAAGGTCTGCAGTGCTACAGTGAGGAGATTGAGGTGATGAAGACAGAAGTGATCATGACCAGAATTACATCTGGAAGATGAATAGGCACAGCTCAGTGTTTAGGGAAATGAGAGGCATTCAAGGCAAAATTACAGTATGGAAGACGCAAGGGAGGCAAGAAGGGACAATAGGTTCACTGTGTGGGGAGAAAGATCTTCCCACAGGACATTTCCTACAGAACAGTCCAGGATCGAAGTAAGGGGAACTTGTTATACAAGACCCCTAAAAGCAACCTAAGGTGATTTCTTCATAAAGATTCATGTATCAGAATGAGAAACAGAATAATATTAGTCTTGAAATGAAGAGTCAAGGATGCCAATCGATAGCTGATTCCTATGTAAAGTAGTAATGTCATTATATTTTTCATTACTTGGCACATCTTCAACAAAATTAATCTTAGAGAGTTAACTCTAGACACAGAACTGAAAATGACATTTGATTAATAATGTATCAAGAATTTGTCCTTCATGTGCTCTTCCCTCCCCCATTTCTCTCCCCTCCCTTCCTTCTTTCTTTCTTCCTTCGTTATTTTGCTTGACCAACAAGCATCTTTGCTCCGGGAAAAGTGCAATAGATGACAGATACACAATATTTATTCTTATAAATGAAAGAACAATTAACAGAAGTGAGCTCTGCCCTCAAGAATCCCACAGTCTAGTGAAAGCGATTAAACTGGCTTTAGCTATTATTCAACACAGAGAATGATCACCTATGAACGATACCAATAAAATATAATCAGAGTTCAGAAGTAGGAGAGGGGATTTCTGCCAAAGAAGATCAGGAAAGAGAATGGAGGTCACACAATCTAGCTTTGGAAGATATCTGAAAGGGGAAGATGAAGTATTCCAGTAAGAGAATATGAATGGACAAAGATTCAAATTCAAGCAAATCTTCTCATGAACGCAACACTTCCTTTAGGAAGTTTAAAGTGTATGTGAAGAAACAAACAAAAAAAAAGGAATCTGAGACCAACTAGGTTTGAAAAACATTTGGTTAAAGGAAATGGATCTAGTTTCATTGTTAAAGGATTTCTCAGAGTTTTTATTATGCTAATTTGTATTACAAATCTTTAAGAGAGTAATGTAGTATACAGCTATTAATAAACTTATTTTACTATGGAATCATCCTCCTTCTCAGAATATTTAAAAGGAAAACTATTCAATGAATATATTGCCATGTGCACTGTTGGAACACAAATAGAGAATGCTTAGGGGATCTAATGGCAGAGGACTTAGAAAGCCAAACTAATGAATTTTGGCCTTTCTTCACAAAATCAAATCAGTAAGGGAAGCCAGTGTTTGCCTGTGTAAATTGATTCATTTTAGTATGTGTTCAAAATATAGCATTGGTCAATTGGGAGACATTTCTTATTGTAAAGCTTACTCGTCAGAGGAAAACTGAGAGGAATTTGCCAATACGCCCTGTTGTAATATGCAAATGATCATGAGCCAACATTTTAAATGTAGTGGGACAACACATATTTTGAAGAGCAAACAGGAGGATAAAGCCAGTTCTGACTGAACACAATTATATTTTCTTATGCCTGTATGTTCCCAGCTACTTTCTTTTTTTATTTAATGTCATACTGACCAAATAAATACAGTCTATGGGAAACACTTTTCAGTTCTGTAGCTAAAACATGGTCTCTAAATCTCCAACCTGTTGGTATAGGTATATATATATATATATATATATATATATATATATATATATATATATACTTTTATTATAATTTTCCTGCTTTACCCAAGAGTTGTCAACAAAAGCAGAACAAATGGATGTTAGCATCAACAGAGCTATCAAGATACAAAAATTATCAAATTTAGAAGCTGAAGTCAATCATCTTGGAATTTAAGAAGACTTTAAGCAACTAAATATCTGCAAAGAGTCTTGAGCTCCTTAAAACAAAGATGCAACATGCTTAGCTCACATTTTGAAAAACTGAGAAAATTAAATTGATTTAAAGAGGAATTTTCTCCCCAGGAGAATCTAATTACGCAGCATCTACTTTCATTGCTCTTACACTCCATGAGTCATCAGGAAGTAACACAAAGTCACACAAGAACACAGAGTCCTCCTGGGATTTTGAAACAAATGGATTTGAAACTGCACAGTTGATCCTACCCAGAGGATGATATATACAGGAATTCAACATAAGGAGAGTTTGATCAGTACAATTAAATGTAAGCATTGCACCTGTGGAATCTGGAACATGATGTTACCGTGTGATTTATGAGGCCAGCGTGGGTGGATTTCATTAATTCAAAGCCTTAAAATCTTGCATCTTTGTCATATGGTAAATGTTACTACCATTTTAATGTTTCTTCAATTAATCTACTTCTGAAATCAGAAACATATTTTTCAACTTTCCAAAAATGTACTGAGTACCTACTATGTGTCAGTTACCCTATGAGCCACTGAGGATTATAAAGTGAAGGGCAATCAGTTTGGCTTTTTTTTAAAAGACAACTTTTTTTTAAAAGACAACTTTTTTTTAAAAGACAACTGAAACACAGTGCGGCAAGTCCTAGGGTAGAAGCAAGCACAGAGCCTAGGTGAGGACCTGAAAGAGAGAGAGACTATACCTTCAGTATTTAGAAGAGATGAATCTAAGCAGTTAATAAGGACCAGAAAGGTTTAGCTAGGCCTAGCTGGGAGAAGATTTGAGAGGTGGAAGGAGCCAAGCTGCCTGAGCCAGATGAGAGAGCATTACTTATTAGAACAAATACAAATAGTCTGTTCTGCTGGTTTTTATGATCATGTGTTCTATGGGGTTGAGGTCATCAGCAGATCTCATGGAAAGCTTCACCTGTCCTGTTTGGGAATATGCAATTTTACCCTGAAGTACATGAAGACATAGATAGTAAAATGTTTTAAGCTATGTGAAGAAAATATAAACAAAGATAATAATCATTTATCTATCTGGGGCTGATCTAGTCTAGCATCTACTCCATCTTTCTAGCAGCACTCCGGTTCTTTCTTGGGAGTGTCTTCTACCTCACTGTGTATAATCTTAGGGAGATTGTAAGTCCAGCTCTCCTGCCTTCAGAAACTGAAAGAGTCTCTGGGGATATCAATTGTTATATCCTTCTTTAAGATTTTATGACCATCACTGTGAACAAAACAAAGGTCTAAGATCAGTCCAACAAAGGAGGAAAACACTTTTTCTTTTTTTTTTTTTTTTTCATTTCCAGCAGATGTACCTATACAAACCTACTAAACAAGTTCTACTGGTAAAAAATTAGTTGATATCTGACCAAACTTTCTTCTTTTGAATTCCCTTTTATCTTTAAACTTCCAGTATCCTTCCAATTTTTTTAATACATCACCTTTTTGCTTTAATTAGCCAGAAATGGTATCCCTTGCTTGCCATGAAAGGAAATCTAATTAATGTAAGCAATTATCTTGGAATCAGCAGGAAGAAAACCTTGAAGGAATATAAAATTGGAGGTATGAAAATTTGACACACACACACAAAAATACTAAAAGAATCTAAGAAAGAGATAATAGGGACCTGAAACAAAAACAACATAGAGGCCAAAGAGTTTTAATGAAATGAATTCAAGTAAAACATTTTAAAGAATAGAATTGAAAGGACTTTGCAATTCATTAGGTGTAGCAAGGGAGAGAAAGTGAAGATTCAAGCCACTCAGTTTCCTGGCTTGGGCAATGGAATATGTGACACTACCATTCACAAAAGGGGACACACAGAAACTAATAAAAATATAGAGATAAAAAAAGGAGAATTTGTGTTCACACATATCCAGTGAGGTATGCATGTTGAATCACCCATCAGTTACTAAGTATTCCAGAGCACAGGGAGATCCTGGTACAATATAAAGATCTGACATTATATATTGGTAGGAAAGAATCGGATGCAGAAGCATCACCAGACCATGGGGTGAAAAGAGGACAAGGTAAAGAATGGATAAGGACTGGATTCAAGGAGCAAGTAAAGAACAAAAATGTGCATAAAAGAAAGTTGAGAAAGAGTAACCATAGCCAGACACATGCTTATAATCTCAGTGACCTGTGAAGCTGAGGCAGGAAGACCACAAGTTCAAGGCTAGCCTCAGCAATTTAGTGAGACCCTGTTTCAAAATAAAAAATAAATAGGTCTGGGAATGTATTGTAGCTCAATAGTAAAGTGCTCCTGGGTTGGATCCCCAGTATTAGGAAGGAAGAAAGGAAGGAAGGAAGGAAGGAAGGAAGGGAGGGAGGGAGGGAGAGAGGGAGGAAGGGAGAAAAAGGAATAAAGAAAGAATAAAAAGAAAGGAAGGAACAACCATAAAGGTAGGAAGATGAAAAACAAAAAGAAATTTGGTCAAGCAAATCAAGTAATAAAAGGAAAGACGATGGAGGGTATCAAATGTTGCTTTAGATGAGGGTTAAGAATTGTTCATTGAGTTTAATATATCAAAGATCACTAATGACTCTATTAGTTAGTTATTAATATACAATAAACAACCCCCAAAATTTGTGGCTTAAAACGACAATTGTAGGGCTGGTGTTGTGGCTCAGTGGTAGAGTGCTCGCCTGGCATGCATGAGGTACTGGGCTCGATCCTCAGCATCACATACATGTAAAATAAAGATACTGTGTCCACCTAAAACTAAAAAAAAAAAAAAAACATTTTTTGATTCTCCCTCATTGGCAGGTTGCTGGAAGATCTGATAATCTAGTCTGGATTCAACTGGGAACATTCAGATCTGCTCTGTCATTTGTCATCATCTTTCTAAGACCATCAGGCTAGTCCATGAACAATTTTTCCATGGCAATATCCAGGGTAGAGGATAAGCCCTTACCTGTCTAAGCACTTTGTCCTGTCACATTTAGTAACATTCCACCAGCCAAAGAAAGTAACGTGATTGAAGCCAAAGTCAAAGGGAGCAAAAATACATTTGCCTCATTAGTGACAGGAACTATAAAGGCACAGGGAAAAATCATGAGCACAGAGCGGGTATAGCATTAGGATCCCTAATGCAACGTCCCACTCTACCTTCTCAGCCATGGCTACACATAGCCCTTTTCACATACAAATTATGCTAAACTCTAACTCAGGAACTCTACCATGTCCATTAATCATGCATTAAATGTATAAATGCTATGAAGATCTTGTGTTCTGTTGTATCTGGCTGAAATATGGCTTCCCCTAATCCAAAGTCATCATCTAAAAGATAGGTTATCAACCCTACACAATGTTGAAACACTCAATGTTGAAATGGGGACAACAAGAAGAACAATAAACACTTCTATTTTAAAAAGGGAGAAATTAGATAATAGCTATTAAACCTCTGCAATTCTAAAATTACACTGCAAAAATACTCTCTGGTTCTTCTATTATTAGAACAGGGAATATTTTTTATTAGACACAAATTCTGATCCCTTGAATTAGCTCCCCTGTACCTTGCTCTCTATAGCTCATGGTTATGGCTTCTGAAATTCCAGTTTTCTATTTATGAGGAAGGCATTGGAAGATAGATCATCTCTTAGAACCAAGCAATTTCCTGCTTGAAGAAAGTTGAAGGGCCACTTATATTTTGAATAACTTCAGTGTCTTTCAGATCAGAATGGTAGCAAATATGTAATTGTGTTATCTAAAACATTTAGTGGTTTTTTTTTTTTACCAGAGAACTTTATCAAAGCCATTCACTATAACTTACTACAGTGCAGGGAATACTTTTATCTGTGCTGTCTATTAAGGTATCCACTAACCACATGTGGCAACTAAGCAGTTGAAATATAGTTAGTATGACTGATGAATCGAATTTTAACTCTTAATTTAAATAGCCATGTGTGGCTGTTTATATAGGTTGATGTAATTAAGATACAATTAATGTTTTGGGGTACATTAGCCTTAACCTTCTTAGATTTTTTTTATCCAAATAAATCTACTAGGTGCTACACTAAATGTTTTATCATTCTTGTCAAAGTGGTCCATAGTCATACCATATTCTAATACAGTGTAGCTTTGGCTATATTCTAGACTTAGTCTTTGCATCTATGATTTATCTCAATTGAAGATTATTTTGCTATCTGGAGAGATTGGAGATAAGAAGAGAAGAATCTCTTGGTTTTCAATACAAGAGGTTATGGTCTACTTATTCCTTCTACATTGAAATATGGAGAATTCTACTTGCCCAAGTACAAAAATCCATTAAATATATATTCTACCTATCAAAACAGACAATTTCACTATCATCACTACATGATACGAGCTTCAATTTATCCAGCCTTCTCTAATTGCCCCCTCATCACTAAGTTGCTCTTTCTAAAACTGAAATCATCAATTTTAAACAACCTCACTGTGAGTTACTAGTTTTTGTATCAGTTGACCACTGGATCAAAATGCTACCTACTGAACCATCCTGAAACTCATTGGCTTAAAACAATAGTTTATTTCTATTTCTGAGGATTAGTCAGAAATGCCTTTGATTTATGGGTGTTGATTTTATATCCTACTACAATCCATGTAATGAAAATTACAGAACACTAAATAAAGAAATCAAAGAAGACCTTAGAAGATGGAAAGATCTACCTTGCTCTTGTATAAGCAGAATTAATATTATCAAAATGACCATACTTCCAAAAGCACTATACAGATTTAATGCAATTCTGATCAGAATTCCAGTGACATCCCTCATAGAAATAGAAAAAGCAATCATAAAATTCACCTTGAAAAATAAGAGACCCTGAATAGCTAAAGCAATCCTTAGTAGGAAGAGTGAGTAAAGCAGATGGCATCACTATATCAAACTTAAACTATACTACAGAGCAATAGTATCCAAAATAGCATGATATTGGCACCAAAACAGACTGGTAAACCAATGGACACAGGACACAGAGACTGTTCCACAAAACTACAATTATCTTACATTAGACAAAGGTGCCAAGAACATACAATGGAGAAAAGATAGACTCTTCAACAAATGGTGCTAGGAAAACTGGAAATCCATATGCAACAAAATGAAATTAAACCCCTATCTCTCACCATGCACAAAACTCAACTCAAAATGGATTAAGGATTTAGGAATACAACCAGAGATCCTATATCTACTAGAAGAAAAAGTAGGCCCTAATCTCCATCATGTGGGAGTAGGCCCCAACTTCCTTAATAAGACTCCTGTGGCACAAGAATTACAATCAAGAATAAATAAATGGGATGGAGTTTCTTCTCAGCAAAAGAAACAATCTGTGAGGTGAATAGAGAACCTACATCATGGGAGAAAATCTTTATCCCTCACAAATCAGATAGAGCACTAATCACTAGGGTATATAAAGAACTAAAAAAAAACTAGACACACACAAAAAAACAAGTAACCCAATCAATAAATGGACCAAAGACCTGAAGAGACACTTCTCAGAAGATGATGTACAATCAATCAACAAACACATGAAAAAATGTTCATCATCACTGGCAATTAGAGACATGCAAATCAAAATGACTCTAAGATTTCATCTCACTCCAGTTAGAATGGCAGCTATTATGCATACAAACAACAATAAGTGTTGACGAGGATGTGGGGGAAAAGGCACAATCATACACTGCTGGTGGGACTGCAAATTGGTGCAGCCAATATGGAAAGCGGTATAGAGATTTCTTGGAAAATTGGAAATGAAACCACCATTTGACCCAGCTATCCTTCTCCTAGGTCTATACCCAAAGGATTTAAAAATAGCATACTACAGGGACACAGACACATCAATGTTTATAGCGGCACAATTCACAATAGCTAAATTGTGGAACCAACCTAGATTCCCTTCAATAGATGAATGGATAAAAAATGTGGCATATATGAACAATAGAATATTACTCAGCAATAAAATAGAATACAATTATGGTATTTGCAGATAGATGGATGAAGTTAGAGAAGATAATGCTAAGTGAAGTTAGCCAATCCCAAAAAACCAAATGCCAAATGTTTTCTTTGATATAAGGAGGCTGATTCATGGTGGGATAGGGAGAGGAAGCATGGGAGGAATAGACAAACTCTAGTTAGGGCAGAGGGGTGGGAGGGGAAGGGAGGGGGCATGGGGTAATTAATGATGGTTTACTGTGATGATCATTAGTATCCAAAGTACGTATATGAAGACACAGATTGGTGTAAATATACTATGTGTACAACCAGAGATATGAAAAATTGTGCTCTATATATGTAATAAAAATTTTAATTTATTCACTGTTTTATGTATATATAAAAATAGTTTATTTCCAGGAAATGTAGCTTTTCTTGGATCAACTGATACAGGCCTGGTTCAGTGAGGATGATTCAAACCTATACCACATGTCTCTAATTCTTTTCTTGGAGCAGAAGTTTTGTTCAGAAATGTCATTCTCATGGAAAAATCAGGGCCACAAGAAGAAAAGCCAAACACAGCAATATTTAAATTTCTTTGTTTTTAATGACATAACTTCTAATTAATATCACACGGGCAAAAAATAAGCCACATGGCCAAACTCATAATCAACAGGTGGGGAAAAACATTTCTCTTTGTGTTGTGTGGACCACCAAGTCACATGGTGAGAAGAGCAGCTACATCGGTTGGGTGAAGAATCAAGGCCAGTAATGTAGTCTAATATAGTGACTTTGGTTAGAGAAATAAATTGAGTAGTAATGAGCAGAACCAGATCACGAGATGTTAAGGGGAAAAAAAAGGAAGAAATTGTAAGTAAAAAATGAAGATGACATTAATTCATAGAACTATGGATTTCTAAGGTAAAATGGAAGAATGTGGGTTATTTAGTAAAATCTATTATTTTAAAGTTAAATTTCTTTCTACAAGAGCTTCAGAAAATATGCCTCATGTTACTTCCTGAATGCCTGGATTATAAAGAATCTTACCACCAGTCCTGCTTACTATACTATATGTTCTGAAAAATTGACATTCTTCATACATCTTTTGAAATAATTTCGGAAACAATATCCCCTGATGTTTCATTACTAAGGGTATAGAAACAATTCTACTGACATGTTTCTATCACTATTTGTTATTAGTTTTGTTCTTTATGACAAGGCAGAATAGCACTATTCTTTTACTTGGAAGATAGTATTGTAAATATTTGAAGTCACCATGATACCCATCCCCCAAATGACTCACCTCCAACCTAGCTCAACTAAGTTTCATTGACAATGTCCATTAAACATAAAACTGAGGGTATGCATGTATCTAATTATCTAAGTTATTTTTTTCTAAGTTGATTTTTTTCATTGGAACACGCTACTATTTTATACATGGCATGTAAGCAAAATGATCACATAATAAAGAACTCAACAAAAGTTCGTTAATTTGGATTTGGTAGTGAATCGTGGCTATTACATAAGTGGATAATTGTGTACAGATAATTATTCTCTGAATACACTTTGGAAATAAATGCTCCTGAAACACATTTTTTTTATCATTACCAGTGACTTCCATAAACATTTTAAAAATTTGTTATTGCAATCAGTTGATGACATTAAATTGAATATAGCTGCCTGTAACTTGGGATAAAAGATAATTCAAATTAATACTTGATTAATTAGAAAAATAGTCCATCACGGAAAGGATAAAGTTCTCTAGGGATACCCTTTGCATTGGAGAGTTTGAGGCCACTGGAGGGAGAAAAGACAGAAGTCTGATTAGATATAAGTATAGGGTAAGGATGATGGGCTTCACAAGGTGGGTCACAGGCTATTAAGGATCCAGTGCCGTTAGTGGCTTATTATTAATTATTAATAGGTTATAATGGATAATTAATGCTAACGAGTAATAATATTACTCATAAATACAAGAGAGGAACTGCAAACAATAAGGCTGACTTGTGGAAGAGCAAAGACTGGAGATAGAGTTGGCAGACAATACCATTACAATGGTGTTCATATTTGATGTTGATGCTTGCTTTAATTTATATTATGTTGCTTATTCAGCTGGACAAGGAGATTTTTAAGCAAACTGAGCTTCATTGTCTACTTTTTCATGAATTATCTAAACATATCCATTTATATTCAAAGAATATAAGATAGATTAATAGAGGAGAAAGAGACAAAAACCAGATCCATATTTTTTAATATTATGAAAAGAAAAAAAAATCACTCAAGACTGCTTACCAAAAAGCCAGGCTCTTTTCAGATTCCCATTAGTGTCTGCATGGGATTCAGCCAATGGAATATTTAATATTAATTTTATTTCTTAAGAAGGCTATGGATTTTTTTTATAAGGAAATAGTACAAGTGTGAATATGCTGGCTACATTTGATACTTTTTTCCTGCAAGAAGGAATTTAGTGCCAGTAAATGACTGACATGCACACTGCCTTCGTTTCTCAGAAACAGGAGAGATGCCCCAGCCCAATCCCTTCATATTCTGGATGTTGTTTCATCTAATGTAAAATCCAACTGGGGCCTTATTATGAACACTCATCACATTTTGATTCCATTTATTTATGCTAATGTATTCCAAGGCCTCGTGTTTGTCATCTTTTCAAAACTGATTATTTCTAGTGGACTGCTAGGAGTGAGAAAGAAAAAGAGAGAAAAAGCCAGGTGTCACATACATCTTAGGCCTCAGAAAGAGGTGGATAGGGAAAGTCATTGCCTAGTGAAATACAATGCAGTGATTCCTTGGCATGCGCACCTTTAGCATTTCATGGATTTAACTATTCTCAGACAACCCCAAGGATATCTCACGGTTAATCTGTGGTAATTTTGCCAGAGATGTAAATTTGAATCATGGGATTGGTGATTAGGGCCTACCTTCTGAAACAAACTCTTCCAGTCAATATGGTGATCCAAAATACCATATTTTTGTGAAGATGGTAAGAAAAATATCAAGTAATTTAGCAGTGAGTCCCTCAGCCCTTACCCTGCACATGCTCTAGAGTTTAAGGGAGTAAAAGAATGTATGTTTGTATAGTTATAACTGTGACTATTTAAAACATGAGGATTTATTATTAGATGTATCTAATATTTATTACTAGATGTATCTAATGGTTATCAGTGCACCACTCAGATTCTTCCACCTTCAGATTTCCATTCTGTAAAATATGATCAAAGACAGACATGGGGGTACACATCTGTAATTCCAGGGGCTGAGGATTCTGAGTCAGGAGAATTGCAGATTCAAAGCCAGCCTCAGCAATTTAGTGAGGCCCCAAGCAATTTAGCGAGACCCTGTCTCAAAACATAAAAAGAGCTGTGAATGTGCCTCAGCGGTTAAGTGCCCCTGTGTTCAGTCCTTGGAACCTAAATTAAATTAAATTAAAGTTTGTTACTTTTTTGAGAATTTGGTGACATTTTTACAGTCTGGCACATTGCTTGACACATAGTAGTTGTCTGCTTGGTAAATAGGGACAGTATTAATAACATGTTATTTCCTTGTCTCCAGAGTTAAGTGTGTGTGTGTGTGTGTGTGTGTGTGTGTACATGCGTGTGTAGAGTTTGTATTTATATTCATATCTATATCTGTACATATCTATATCTATCTACACCTGGTTTTTAAAATTATGGTTCCAGGAAAGTAAAGTGACCCCTGGATCTCACAGTGACCAGTGACAATCTCTGGGCCAATTGATTTACATTTTCAGCATGTCATTTCCCAGGTGAGTGATTTGAGTGAACTAATTTTTTCTAGGACTCAGTTTTCTCATCTTTAAAATAGAGATAATAATGAACACCTGCCTCATTAAGTTCTAGGAAAAGGTGAATTGCCATTTAGATTTAAATATTTAGAGTAGTGCTTGGCCTGATGCAAATGCTTTGTAAATGTCAGCAATTGTTCTGAGTGATAGATTACAAAGCTCATATCACCTTTGCACATGATAGTAAAACCAGCCTAGCTATTTTGATGGAAATATGCTATTGGGGAGACCACACAAGAATTGATGTTGGAAAATACTGAGATTAAAAACAGTGATGGTAGAGAGAAGTAGTTTAGATTCAGACATGTCTTGAAAGTAGACACAAAGAGTCTGTTGACACATTAGACATAGCTTTCAGAGAAGGAGTGGAAACATGGATCATTTTAAATATATGTAGTTATAATAACAGCATGGGAAGAACTATGGAAAATAGACCAAGAGTTTTGTTTTGGAAATGCTACAATCAATGTGTCTGTTGGACATCCCAATGTAGAGGATGAAATAGCATTTGGATATATGAGTTTGGAAGTTAGGGGAGAGGTACCAATTTCAGAATTGTCTTCCTACAGAAGGTTTTTAAAATCACATGACAGGATGACATAACCAAGGAGGTGAATTACATACAAGAGAATAAATTATTTTTAAGTGCATGAGTTAGTTTGAGTTGGTTTGGAGAATAGTATAACTAGTTAAATTTTTCAAAGATGTTTAGGGGGTAAAAAGAATTGTGAGGGATATCATGGAACTCCAAAAATACTGAACAATGAGACTTCACAAAAGATGGAGAACTAGACACTACTAGGGAATCCACCAGCAGGATTTTAGGGCCTACCTTCTGAAACAAACTCTTCCAGTCAATATGGTGATCCAAAATACCAACTTATCATATTATTCTGATCATCATTATATAGTAAATATTACCTGGATTCTCTGTTGAGAAAGAAAACTTGACCCACAATGAATATATAGGAAAGAATTTCTTTATGACACTTGAAGAAAGCCAGCCTTAGTCCTACAGGAGGGGAGAACCTAAGGAATCATTAGAAGAAATGAGACCTCTCAAGAGAGTCTTGGAGTGGCTGTGTGGACTGTAGAGTCACTATTTGCATTAGAATCCAGGTTCTGACATCGCCAGTGTTGAAATCAAGGCCACATCACATAACCCCTGTATGTTTCCGATCCTGGTCTGCAAGGGGTAGTTGATAATTATGGAATCTCATAGGGCTGCTTGAGAATGAAGGGAAACTATACATGTAACATACATGCTCCATTTCTGGGAATGCCATGGGTTCTCAAACATTGATTTTAACTTTTTATTATGATAATAAATATTGTTGTGGTCAGTACAATGGGGTTAGGAGTAAGGGTATTCATAAGCCAATTGGCAGTTAATATGATAACTGGGAAAGCATTTTCCCCAAATGACCTGCCTCCCTGTTTCTTCTTCAGAAACTAATTTTTTTCTGCAAGAAAAGCATGGGGCAATTTAATTACCTATTTGATTAATAGGTATAATGGTTGCTTTTCCATGGGGGATGAACTGACCCCTACTTTGAGAACCACAGTGACTGGACCACCATTGGAGAAGCAAAGAGTATTAACTATGAACAAGGATATGATTTAATGGTTAATGAAACCCATAAATAGATTACACATGTGACAACGTTTTTTTCCTCCCTTAAGTTCTTTGAATCTTCATTTAAATGACAAATGCCATCTAAATGCTCTTGAGCAGCAAATATCATTGAGTTGGCCACAGAACTGTTAGACAATCTATGATTAAAATGTCACTCAGAATAAATAAACTATTTCATAGCATATAATGCCATTTCAGGACATTGTTATGGTTTAGATATGAGGTGTTTTCTAAGAGCTCCTGTGTTAGACAATGCAAGAATGTTCAGTGTTGACATGATTTGATTATGAGCCCCAAACTAATCAGTGATCTAATCCACTGATATGGATTAACTGGGTGGTAACTGTAGGCAGGTATGGTGTGGCTGGAGGAAGGTGGTCATAGGGGTGTGCCTTTGGGGTTTATATTTTGTCCCTGGAAAGTGAGTAAGTGAGTGAAGTTTGGAGTGTTTCTCTCTCTCTCTCTCTCTCTCTCTCTCTCTCTCTCTCTCTCTCTCTCTCTCCCCCCTTTCTCTCTTTTCTCATGTCTCTTTTCAACCCCCCCCCCACCTTCCTGGTTGCTTGGAGTGGCTAACTGTGTGGGCTGTAGGGTCCTTACATGCTTTCCTCTGACATGACCTTACACCATGATATTCTGCCTTATCTCAGGCCCAGATCAGTGGAGTCAGCCAACCATGGACTGAACCTCTAAAACCATGAACCAAAACAAATTTTTCCCTCTTCTAAGTTGTTCTTGTCAGGTCTGCTGGTCACAAGGATAAAAAAGCTGATTAGACCAGACATGTTGCAAAAAATTGAGTCACAGGAACTTTGAAATGAATACATTTGGACTGAGTAAGCGCACATGAGGCCTTAATGTTTATACAAACAAAAGTTTTATTTTTTAAAACAACACAAATACACAGACTCTCAAAAGGTAAACACTGTTCCTGTTAAAATTTAAGATTCAAAGAGCATGCCCTCACATTACCTGGCTCATTCCCCATTCAGGAAGCAGCCGCTGAGATGTCCCCTTGACATTGTAATGTTCTGTGTTACCACAAACCAAAATCCATCACCTCAAGCCCAGCTCTACTTCTCTGGGAAGAATAAACTTGGTGGTAGATACTTAAGAAGACTTTCTTATTGAAAAAGTCTCCGAACTGGGGAAATACAGGGGAGTTGCTGATGGAGACAACCCATGACCATGTTAAAAGGGAAATCCTGACCAGTGAATTGCAAAGATTATACACCAGAGTGGGAGGCAAGCACCACAGGAAAAGTCTTATACACACACACAAACGCGCACACACAAAAAGAAAGAAAGAAAAAGAAAGAGAGAAGGAAGGAAAGAAAGGAAGGAAGGAAGGAAGGAAGGAAGAAAAACAGCATTAATGGAAAGAAGCAATGATATAGAACAAGTGGAGGTGAGATGATCTGTGAGGAGAATGAGGCCTAAGGCATTGGAGAGCTTGAATTTAATCATTTGAAAACTCCTTTTTGATACCTTACCACGGGCTGGGGAGAAATTGGCATGTAAGACGGACAAGAACCCTGTTAGAATAAAACTTCCATTCTAGTGAGTAAAAACAGACAATGACTAGAACGTAAATAGAATCACTTCAGATGATGATAAACACTAGAAATATACAAAAAGGATGATGTGATTGACCCTGAAAATGAGGCAGGGGAGCCTCAGAATTGCTGACTGGGGGAAGAAGCCTCAAGAGAGAGATGATGATTAAGTAGGGAATTAAATGATGAGCCACTGCCAGTTTGTGAGGACCTAGAGAGTGGGTGCTTTAGGCAGAGAGAAAAGTACAAGGGCCTTAAAGTGAGAATGGAATTTCATATTCAAGGAAAAGAGAAATACGATAATATGCCTGAAGAACATAAAGAGGAGGCTTTGAAAGGAAGGTGGGGAATTCAGATGTTATTCTCACTGGGATGAGAAGTCATTGAAAGATGTTAGGCAGGCGAGTGATATGATTCAGTTTGCATCTAAAATCTGTATGACTCCTTACATGGCAATGAAGACCAGTTGGGAGACCATTCCAGGATTCTTGACAGATAACCTAGTATTTTTAAATAGAATTGGTGGAGAGGCACAGGAAGATACTGTTCATGGCTGCATAACAGAATTGTTGACAGATTAGGTGTAGGTGCCACATAAAGGAGAGAATAAATATGATTCTTTTGTTTGGGGCTTAAATAACTTGGTGTTAGCATCTGCTAAAATGAAGAAGACAGGAGGAGAAACGGGTTTAAGTATAGAGGAAGATGAGTTTGTTTCAACCACTTCTGTGGAGATCACAAGTGACAGGATATACATGTTTGTAAATTTGACAGGCCAGGTTAGGAAATTTAACTTGGGAAGACAACAGAATACAAGTCAAAGCCATGAAGATGGTTGCTGTCATTCAAGAAAAATGAGTAAGTAATTAGGGAAAAGTAAAACCCAGTAGTAAGTATAGGGAAAACACTAGAGGTGGAATAGAACAGGAGAAGTGTGCAAAGAATCAGAGCAGGAATAAAGGAAAACTAGGTAATGTATCATATTAACAAGAGTAAGCATTGTTTGAGTAAAAATACCCTTACCATGGACACCAATCAAAACAATGCTTCAAGATCATGTAAGGCACCAGGGAAATGACCGTTGGATTTGGTTATGTGGATTGACCACTTTGTAAAGAGGACACAAAGAAGGGTCAGGAACAAAGCCCATTCCAAGTGCACTAAGGAGAGAACTGAATATTAGGAAGCAAACAATAATAATCTATATTATTATTGCAATATTTCTACTATTGATTTTCTGATTATTATGTGCAATTTTCTTTTGTAAATACATCTCCCAATTTTATTTCCAAATCCTCACAAAATCCCTATGAGGTAAACAGTATTATGCTTACCATTTCACAGATGAGGAAAATGAGGTGTGGAGAAGTGGGGTAATGTGCTTCGCCTGGCAAGTATTGGGGCCAGTATTTACACCATGGTGGTCTGACTTCAGAGTCGATAATTTCAACCTGTCCTGTGAATTGCCCCTTGCTGTGCTAGCTACCCTGTCATTCTGATGGGATAAGCCTGTAGAAAAACAGAGTAACACTGCAGAAACCAAGTCCTGAAGAAGGCAAGACAGAATGAGATAACAGAAAAATGGTTTAGAAGATGATTAAAAAAAAATAACTTATCTAACTGAATGGACAGAACATGGGTCTGAATGTAAATTGTCTTACAAATTTGATAGAGGGAAAGAGGAAACCTTTTCAGATGCATTTTTTTTTCCTTCTCAACAAACTATAAAGTGAGAAAAAGGGGTGTTGATATTCTAGGACTAAAAGAGGAATAGAAAATGTAGGAAGTCACAAACAGAACACACCAGGAAAGTATAGTAGAATAAGTTAGTGGGACTAAGTGCCCTTTTGAGAACGAGGATCGTGAATTTACAGGGATTCGGCATGGCTGTAATTTTTTCCCTCCAGACCCATTTACAAAACTAAGCAAATTTCTAGCGGGGTTTAATCAGGTGTGCAATAAGGACGGATACTGGAAATAAGCTGTTAGTCACTAGTTGAGTTTTTCAGAAATGGATGCACTGGGGTACAGGATGCTCATTAGGAATCAACACCTCTTGTGAAAATGAAAGGGAAGATGCAGGATTCAGCAGAGAAAGGAGTCAATCTGAAATATAAATACAACAAGAAATTTGGTCTACCTGGTAGAGAGCTCTAGAGCAAATCTGGCCCTTGAGGGTTTTCTCCCATGACCACATCAGGTAGAAATGTCTGGGTCTCTTCAATACCCCTGCCTTGCCCAGTCCACAGATGTGGCTGTCCAGGGTAAGGTGAAACTTTAGGCAAGGTGATTTTGCAGTAGGACCAACTCTGAAGGAAT
Organism: Marmota monax; assembly: GCF_021218885.2. Classification (NCBI taxonomy): domain Eukaryota; kingdom Metazoa; phylum Chordata; class Mammalia; order Rodentia; family Sciuridae; genus Marmota; species Marmota monax. The sequence goes on from NW_026694339.1 coordinate 3,645,089, forward strand.
TGAAGCACTTAAAGGAAGATCTGGATAGCCCATTGGTCTGTCTCAGAGAGAATGTGTGAGAGAAAGGAGTGTTTTCATGATAGAGTGAGGAAATTAAGACTAATAAGGATGAGTTGAACTAAGAAATAATGAATTCTTTCTCATTTTATATGGAGTTCAGTGTCCACCCATGGTATGGAAGGGCGGCATGAGAATACCAAAATGGACTGGATGATCTGAATCCATACAGATTTTCCTGTCACCCATGCCAGTTTGGAAATCATCTAAAAGCTTCTAAGACCTAAAAGGAGTCTGAGACCTTCAGATCCACCTTTGCCTATCATTGTCTTCCTCAGAACACCTATCACTCATGTTTGTCAAATGCCTTTAGAGAAGTTCTGAAAATTCAAATGTTTCCCAGGAAAAGTATGAGACTCTCTTTTATTATGGGAGGTAAAGGCAATCTGAGAAAAATTTCTCCCAGCTGTGGTGACTTCATTGAGAGCCTACAACAAATTAGGAGGACAAATTAGATGGCCTCCTTAACTACCTTCCTAGTGATATCTATGTTTCTGCATTAAATTTTTCCATATATTTATTAGTGTACATAATGGTGGGATTCATTACATATTTGTACACAGTATAATTTCTCCCCAGTATTTCCCCTTCCCTTCCCTCCTACCTCTCCAGGTCCCTTTCCTCTACTCTACCGATCTCCATTCTATATTAATGTTTTAACGTGTGTAAGTTTAAGGAACTCCGAGCAAAATGTTATGTTTGAAGATGATTTATTTGTGAATTTGTACTTACATTTAGAGAGCGCATGAGTCAGACAATAATACCACAAAAGAATGAATATCGAGAAAGTCTTTTATCCTTCTGGCAGTCCCATAAAATATTGGGTGACAGAATATATACCACATCACATCCTTGTCCCAAGGATTTCAGACCCGTTGTAAATAACTGTAGAGGCTCCTGGTTATAGACCCCGTAACCTAAGGTAATTTCTGCCAACCTTATCCTCCACCACTCATTTAACAGAAATGGTCCTATATTGTGAGGGTGTCATCTGTTAATAAGGAGCAAAATATGTGCTGCATTACCCTCTTTATTTTCTGGAAATTACATGGCTAAAAGCAATGGCTTTTGTTGCTCACAAAAGACTGTTTCATCTTAACTCTGCGATAGTTTTGCACACAGGGAAAAAAGAATTATTTCAATGACAAATTTAACAGCGCGGGCTATTAGCGGCTAAGTTTAGACTAAGTCTTTACCCTAGTTACTATGTTTAGACTTGAAAATGAAAATATTATTTCAAGATGGAATGGAAATGCTCACCATGTTTCTCACATGGGAAAGAAATAGTTACTGAAAAGAGTTTGAATTGGTTGTGAATACAATGCAATTATTCTATTGAAAACATTGGCTGCATGAGAATTTTTCTAAAGATAGAAATGGAATAGGCTGGAACTTCTTCAGTGAGGTTCCTCCTTCTATGTGCAGACTCCAACTACCCCCAACACAGAACACAACCAGGTGGAAGAAATTTAATATTTTCAATTTATTAATAGCTGAGAAATATTTACCTTTTTGCTGCTCAGGAAAAGGAAACATGCTAAATTAGGAGGCTACAACCACATTTATGACCTTGAAGAAGCCACTTCTTTCTTTCTGATCCTAGTTCCTTACCTATAAACTGAGGGATTTCACTGAACAAATGAAGTCCCCTTTCAGATCAAAATTTCTTTAATAATAATCCCATGGAAAGAGCACAGCCATCTCTGATATTTTTGTTTGTGATTCTAAAAGCATCTTCTGCTTTGCTGAATGAGCCAAGGGTCTGTTTGACAGGAAGCATGAACCAACAATTATTTGGGTTGTTTGATTTGTGCCCAATACAACCCAGGGCACTTTACAAATAATGTATGTCCTTTTAGCTTCTCCAAAACTCTGAGATTGTATTCATTATCAGATGAACCTAAAAATCAGATTTCCAAAATAATAAACATGTTCTCTGCCAGGGCATTTGAACCCTGGGCAAGGTCACATTGATTTTGTGATTATAAGTGTCCCTAAACACATCCAAAACCTTACCCCTTTTTCTAAAGTAAATTAAACCATGAGAACATCATGTGGGAAATTCATTTCTTTTTGTTTTATCTTTTCCAAATATCTCCTTTTGAAATAAAACATTTCAAAAGTTTTTATTGCAATTATTAACACATATTAATGGTACTCACTGATGGGTTTCACTGTGACATTTCCATGCATATATGTGTCATGCTTTGATGAAAAATTTAAATGTAGCATATACTGAAGAGTCAGCCTGTGTTGGAATTCCAACTTTGTGATAATTCATTTAAATAATTGGATCCTTAGTGTCATATCTGTAAAATTAAGAGAGTAATGCCACCTTTTGCTTTAGTAGGAATTTAATGAGCTCATGTGCATAAAGTATATTTTCTCCTTCTGTATAGGATATTAACTTCTTAACATGCACTCATTGACAGTTCACTATTTTTGAACACTGTTGTGAAGACAAATTTCCCATCCTTGTTCACCTAAAATGTGAGTTATGGAGGAAGCAGTTGTGCAAAGGAAAGCACAAACATATCACAGGTTCTATGTGAGCCAGTGACACTCAACCAAGTCCATCCCCACTCCTTTGTCTTCTATCCTTCTCATCATTATGTTTTGGATATGAGGTGTCCCCCAAAAGCTCACTTGAGACAATGCAAGAACAGCAGGTGAAATGATTAGATTATGAAAGTTGTCACCTAATCAATTTCTTAATGCACTAACGAATTAACTGGGTGGTAACTATAGATGGGTTGGGTAGGGGGGTGGTCACTGACTTTTATATTTTTTCCCTAGTCAGTGGAATTCTCTCTGCTTCCTATTCCATGCCCCGAGCCCTTTTCCTCCACCATGCCTTTTGGCCTTGATGTTCCTCCTCACCTTGGGTCCAGACCTATCGGGGCAGCTGTCTATGCACTGAGATCTCTAAAACCATGCATCCCAAATAAGCTTCCTCCTCTAATTTTTCTTTTCAAGTATATTGGTCACAGTGATGAAAATGCTGACTAAAACACTCATAGGTCTGGGGTCGTAGCTCAGAGGTAGAGCGCTTGCCTAGCATGCGTGAAGCACTGGGTTCAGTCCTCAGCACCACTTAAAAATAAAGGTATTGTGTCCACCCACAACTAAAAAATAAATGTTTAAAAAAACCACTCATAATTATGTTGCTGTCTCGTCATAGATTCTGGCCAAAAGATCAAAAGCAAAACTGCCTTTGTTACTTTGGTCCAGGGCATTTAGAAGTTGTGTAAGTTTTCCACGTGTTTCTGTTTCCCTTTCAAGGTAATCCTAGAAGCCAGTTGCAAATAAAATGCCATGATAATATGTTAGAACCTCTTTTAGCCCAGGTCACTGAACAATTGACCTTGTGAAAGAAAGTCCCCCGTGACTTTTTAGGCTGAGAAATAAACTTACTCATTATAATAAGTCAATGAAATTAGGGCTCTTGTGCCATCACCTGCTCTATCCTGACTGGTACCCCTTTGGTGGGACAGAAGCCCACGTAGGGTACAAAGATGGCAGAGACAAGAGAGTTCTGCCTGGAGTGTCTAATTTCACTCAGAGTGTCCACAAAATGTTTACAAAGGAGGATGTTCTTGCTTAAGTTTTGAAAATCAAACTGTTAAATTCAGCAAGGAGCCCTGAGAATTTGGGGGCTGGGAATCATCATGATATGCAGAGGTAACAGCACAAGGAAAAATATGAAATTATAAATTTGCATGACACAGAAAATTTTAAGTAGTTATGTCCAGAGTGTAGTTATAGGCAGTGTGGTATCATGTCAGCAGAGCCTAGAAGAGAAATGGCATCTCACAGATGTGTACTTATCCTTTTTTCCTGAGAGTAAAGGGGAAAGAGGAAGAGGAAAGAAAAAGAAAGAAAGAAAACACTGATAAAGCTGGAATCCCAATGAAGATATTTTTCATCTACTTTATAACTTTGCCTTAGTTTGGCTCTGATTAAAAACAGGAAGAGTTAAATTTCATCACTGGTACTTATTTTTGCTGGTGCCCATGTAAACCTGCAATACCCATTTATTTTCACCCCCAGTGGTTTTCAAGCTGCAGCTGCCAATTATCCAAAATGGCTTCCTAGTATGTCCATATTCCACTTGGGGCTCTCTTATCCCATAAAACTCATTTAATGTATGCGCTTAATTACATGGAGCTAGATCAAGGGCCTCAGAGGTGAAAGGCTAACTAGGGCATTGAATCCTGAACCACTTAACAGCTGCCCCAACACTTGGAAGAACTGTATTTTAAAATAGTGTTTGAAATATATTTAAACTCAAATAAATAAAACATATTTTCCCGTAAATGATGCCAAGTCCTGCCAATTAAACTCAGATCTATTTTAAAAAAATCTTTAGCTCTCAACAAATGCTGGCTGCTTTTTCCCACTAAAAGCAATTCTGAGCATTCATGCTCTCACTTTTTCCCTGTATCATTATGCTGCATTCCTCTTGTTAATATTTAAAGCTTCTGAAACTGTTTTTCCCATATGCTTTTGGACTAGAATGCAAAACTTAAGGCTTTTTTTTTTGTTTTTAAGAAGCCTTGTAAAAATAATTTCATGTGCTGTTTATTAAAAGAAAATATTACTAATATCAACAAATATGAAATCTTCACTATATAAGAAAGAAAAAAGTCTTGGTGGAAAATTATCTATCTTTATGATACTGTACTGTTCACCAATAAACTTGATAATAATAATGATACATAACAATCATAATTTTTGAATGTGAAATGTCAAGTGCTTTTCAAATAACCTAACATATAGTGTTGTAGACTCACAACTACCATGCGAGTATTTTTCCCACTAGGAGACTGAGTATCAGTGACTGCAGTAATTTGCCTAGAATTTTAAGGTTTTAAGCACCTAAGCTAGAATTTGTACTTTTATCTAATATCAATTTAAATCACTATTGCTATTTCTGCCTTTAAATTCTCTCGTTGGTTTACTTAGCCAGATATTCTAATATATGTTTGTGGTTTCAAATGTAATATCTATTGCCATCTCAATGAAAAGATGACTATTATTTGAATCAGGTGTCCCAGTTTATGGGATAAAATTATAAAGTAATAAAAATCAGAGGAAGTATCTCCTCTGACTCCAGGGACAGATAGATTTAATGCAGGAGATTTTAAGGACAGTGAGATTTTAAGCACTAAAGAAGATATGGTTTCTCTGACCTGATAGAGTTGAGATTCCAGCTGGAACTTAAGGATCTGATTTCCAGAAATGGCTCAGCATTTTTGGTACACTTCTGGGATTCAGAAATGGTCCAGCATCCTTGGTACACAGCTAGGAAAGTCCCGTCTAAAGTTAGTTTTTATAAGTGCATCCTACAGATCCATGGACAAAAATGGAGGAAGAGTCAGAGGAAAGAAATCTAATATGCTCCTTCTTAAATCTCTAAGTAACTCTTTAGACCCACTGCTCCATGTTATTGAAGAGAAGGGGTTCTGTATGAAACATGAGTCTTGTTACACTTAAAATAAATTCTGCCCTCTCTAGACTATTCTCCACAGCTTTGATGAAGTTAGTTCCCCCTCTTACCATCCAGTTTATAATACTTTACTCTTGGAATAAAGACATGAAACCTTCAGCATCAGGTTGCACCATATGTGCTCTGACTTACATTTTACCCACTCTGGGTTTTTCAGGTCCTAAGAAGTTCCACAGTCTTTGGACTAATCCTTCTGCTATGATGAGCCATAACTCATTTCCATTCTACCCATCTCCACTTTCTCTAGTTAGTTCTTATTATCCTTGGAATCTCACAGTAGCCGCTTCCTTTCCTTGAGAATCCTTTTGATAATTGTAGCCTTACACTTATTTGAGTCCCTTGAATTTATTTAAGATCTGGTTCTTTTACTATGGTGAGTATTTTTTTCTCACTATTTTATACCCAGCACCATGTTCCATATCTGAAATGAACCAACATTCCTTAAATATTTGCTCCAGGAATAAATGGACTTTGGTGCCCAAATCATGCTGTTTTAGTTCTATCTAGTAGGCTAGAATATAAGAGAATGAGAACCTTTCCTTTCTCTTTCAAAAGAGAAAGTCATACAGCTCATTCATCATTTTTGTGTGTGTGTGTGTGTGCACCATCAAAGCATGAGACTAGCAAGAGTTTGCAATGCCCTACAGCACCAGATCAAATTCTGCAGAAGCTCTGGAGGTTCCTGGAAGTATCTGGCATACACAGAGACACACAGTATTGGGGAGCATAGGCAGGAGACAAGTGGAATATCAGTAGTACAATAAGTTAACTAATCAAGCTGATTCCTGATATATTTTCCTGAGCATATTTAAGATATCTGAGAACTCTCGAAATATAACTCTGTAAGGTTTTTAATGGATTTCCAAAGCTGGTAGACTGAGGGGCAGCCATTTAAATTTTCAAGAAGTATATGTCAGTTCCCAATTAATCAGGACCAAGGACATATTCCTGTTAGAAAAAAAAAAAAAAAAAGAGTCAATTATTGCTGACTCATGGCCAGAGATTAGAGCATAGGTGCTGACTCTTTGCTTAGGCACCACATTATTTACAAAAAGTAGAAGACAATGTTGCTTCACTTTATTATTTTAAATTATTATTTTGTATTTACAAGAGTAATTTTAGAATTTATTGAGCCTCAATACCTAAAATAATGAATTGTTTCAGTGTGTTTATAGCCATAGTCCTCAACTTTTCCATGTTTTTATTAATTGAGAGCCACCTCAGCACATCAATTCCATGACATTCCAAATATTTAAAGCATTAATCATATAACCGTAATTTTTTGCTTCTTAGGGAAAGATGTTGATATTTCTCCCCCAACTTTTTTCTGAAAAACACCAGATGTCTTTGGTCAAAGTTTGCTCCCAAAGGGGCCAGCGTGTGATAGGGGATCACCCAGATTCTCTTTGCAGAACCAATATAAAGGGAAATTTTGTCTAGTCACTACTTTCAGGTCCTAAGCTTTCCATTTCTATTCTTTGTCCCAGAATTATTACTAATTTCTATTGTACATCCTCTAAAAGTACTTTTATGGGCCCTTCATCCTGTGCTCATCTTGCCCCTCGTGTCTTTAATCCTGACAACATCTGCTGGTCCTGAAAATCTTGCTGGCTAATAACACCCAGGCTATTAATATAATACCAAGATTCAGATACTTGGTGACTCATGACTAATCAACTTACTTTCATCTCTTTTTCCTTCAATTGGAAAATGACAAATTCAAGAGCACATTATAGTACCTTTGAATGCTGCATTCAGGGACAGCCTTTTGTCACAGTGATTAAATTTCTTTGTAATGAAGTCCCCAACCATATTTTCCTTCATCCTACTCTCTGTCTTCTCAGAATTTGCCAAGAACTCTCATGTTTTCTTCTCATTTTTCTGAGTTACCTACTTCATACCTATGAAGCCTCTCTCAAGTCTGTATTTTCAATGGAGCTGTCCCCATGAAAGCAGTACTTTTAGGCTCCATAGCTACCAGGCACTTCTACTCAGATGTACCACAAACAATTTAGGTCCAAAGCTTCAAAGTTGAATCCATTGTTACCTACATCCCAGGCAGCTCCATTTCTTCATTACTTATTTTAGTAAACACCACTAATCTCTCTGTTCAGTCCTCTAAGATTCGTCATTCCTCTGTCCTTAATACCGAATCAATTGATTTTTTACCTCATGCCATTTTAACATCTGTATATTTTTCCTCCATTTCTGTCCTGCCACTTCTTAACTTCAGATTTTTGTCATTCTTCTCCTAAATTTTTACAAGGTACTCAGAATATTTCTCCCCACATTATATTTGAACATACCTTCTTCTCATTCTTCTCAATGATATTGGGAAAATTTGGCTGAACACTAAAATATAATTATACCATTTCTCTGCTTAAAATTCTTTAATAGTCCCATGACACTATTAAGAAAAAAAATTAAACATATGAATAGCTTCATGCTCTTCCAAATCTGACCTCTGCCTACTTCTGTTCTTTACATTTCCCCAGATCCTCCATTGGAGAAGTGCCTCCACCATTCTGAACAACTTTCATCTTTCTGAATGTTTCAGGCTTTCTCATTCTTCCCAGATTGGCACACAAAATTCTTTTCATCTGGCATACATCCGTTCATCTTAGCGGGTAGGAATATGCTATTCAATCCTGAAGATATACCTCAGATGTTGCATCCTCTAGGAAGACTCATCTGAGTCTTATGCTTGTCTGCTTCTACTATAGCACCTAGAACAATTTATAATATTTTGTCATATTCATTAAAATCATCTGTTTGAGACTGATTTTTCTATGGTAGAATATTATCTTTGAAATACTAGGATTTACATAGTCTTTTAAGAAGAGTCCTCATCAGTGATATTGATAAAAAATATTAGTTCTTCAATCTACTTTATAAATTATCTACCGTCAGTTACTTATTAACCAGGAATTGCTTCTATTTTAGCATCTGAGTCACTTCCTGCTTCTCTCAGCCCCCAGTGTTTTCTACTCATGCTGTGGAGATAAAGGTGCATTTGGGTGGAGGATAATGATTTTCTGACTACACAGAAAACTCTCTTTCCCCACCCAGAGAAAAATATGAATTCTGGATCTGCTTTTCTGTGTCACCCATAGAGTATACTGCATAACTGCTTCTGTTTGTTACCTCATATCCACTACTGTCAGAGGCTGCTACTATTGACAGGTGTCACTCCCCTCAAGGAAAAAGTATTTTTGATTTGTGTCTTTTACCATGAGCTGCCTTAAAATTTGGAAAAGTACTATTCAAATTTTTAAAAATCTAGATGAATGAATGAATATAAATACTTAATCAGTAATAAGTAAAATGAATGGAGGATCTTATCCTGATTTGATTTAATGTAGTTTTAAAATAATTCTTCTCAATGAGCCAATGCAAATTAATAGCATAAAGAAAGATTTTTTTATGCATTTCAATAGGAGTGAAAGCATAGGGCCTTAGGTAACCTTTAAATGATGCTACATGAGAACTTTTTTTTTATGTTACAATAAAACTCAACCTGTTTAGGAATCACTTTGGTTCAGGTTAGTTTCATCCATGTGATTAAAGTAGATTTTATCCTCTTGTTAAATACCTGTATTTAAACCAAGAGTATTAGACTTAGTTTGTATAGTACACTTTTGGTTTAAGGGAATTTTTTTCCCCTTAGTGATACTGTGATCCAATGATCCTATGGTAAATATGTAAAGTTATTCAGACTTTTACTTGTTCTAGAGAACAACAAATTTGCAAATGCCAATAATGTGTACTTCCTCTGATCCTAAAAACAGTTCTCATAATGCAGACAGAAAATCTAAAAATGATATTATTTTATTTTCCAGAAGATTTGCCCACCCAAAGCCATTAAAACACACAAAATAAAATATTCATTATTTTAGAAATGGAATCACAATAACTTCTTTCTTTCTTTCTCTCTTTCTTTCTTTCATTCTATATTGTGGATTGAACCCATGGGACCTTTATCACTGAGCTAAGTCCCCAACAGTCCCCCCTTTTGATTTCTTTTTTTATTTTGAGACAGGATCTAAATTACTTAGGGCTTCACTAAGTTGCTGAAGCTGGCCTTGAATTTGTGATCCTCCTGCCTCAGCCTTCCAAGTCACTGGGATTACAGTTATGAACCACTATGACCACTAATAACTTCTTTTTTCAAGGTATTGTTTTTTTTTTGTCTAAGCTATAAAGAAATCAGTCTTCTATGTATACCAACATTAATTAATAACCTATTGATTTTCCCAACAACTTAATTTTTCTAGTGATTATAGCAAATTAAGTCAAAATCCCTTCCAAAAAGATAGATCACCACAGATTTTTTTAAAAGAGAAAAGATCAAGTTACATTGTCATATTTTTGCATATATGAATATGTAACAATAAATATCAATATTACACATAATTGCAATGCACCAATAAAATTCATTTCAAAAATTAAAAAATAAAGGGAAATAAAAGTAGGGGGAAATTTTAAAAGGTGGTATCTTATAGTATAGAGAGTGTTGACATTGGTGTCTTGAAAATTGGATTTGAATCAGGATTCCATTACTTACTGGTTATAAACCAACAAACTGGCAAGTTACTTAATTATCTTGAATTTAATCTAGGAAATAAAGATAATCACATATATAAAATCCTTAAGATATTTTCATATTTTAACAATTATTATATATAAAGTACACAGAACAGTGCCTGTTATGTACAAAATGCTCACTAGTTAATGCATAAAAAAATTTAATAAGAGAATTCTTCTAGGTATCACCTATGCTGGAATGTGATTTCTCTATTATTCTTTCTATTACTGTAAAATTTATTTTGAAATCACCTCAATTGCACCAGTAAAATAACCAAGGGCATAATCCATGTCTAAAATGAAAAAAAAGTAAAAATAAAACAATCTTTTTCAAATAAGCCTGGCGCATACAAAATTACTGTAAGTTTACAATTCCAAAGTCACTCTTTGTCCCTCTCCCCCATGGAAATTAGGTTAGATGGGGATATTAACCCTGATTTATATTATATTTGCTCAAAGAATGATAGCCTCATATCTCAATTTTTAGGTCAGACATTAAAGGGAATAGCTTTTATAAATCTGAATTAAACCAAAGTTTACAAAGCCTCCAGTGATTTCAGGAGAAACCAGAAAGCGTAACTTCATTAAGATGAAAACGAAGCTCCTTAATCCCACTGTTTCAGAAAACGTTCTTTCAATGTACAAAGAAAATGTGGGAAGACATAAATATATGAAGGAGGAAAAGGAGGGAAATAAACATTCATAATGGCATCCTTTCTATGACCAGAGGACAATTCTATCACTTCTGTAAAACATCAAAGTCTAGAGTCATCACACAGAAAAATATCTTGGTGTAGAAGTGCCCTCTACTTTAAACATTATAATGCTTCTCAGATAGATGAAATGTTATCACCAGATGCTACTAATGGAAATACATTTTGCAGACAAACTATATTCTACTTAAAATAATATTGCAATATATTAACTCAGAGGTGAGAAATCTACTTTAGATTTATAAGGGGAAAAATAACAGCAAAGAGAAGAGGAGGTTCACTGGATTGGACAGGGTGGACTTGGGGGTAGGGGATGGGGATGGAATGGGAAAGAGAGAAAAATGAATCACCACTTTAAATCAGACATAAGTTTCCTATGTTCATATATAAATCCACAACCAGTGTAACTCCACATCATCTACAACCACAAAAATGGGAAGTTATACTCCATGTATGTATGTCAAAATGTATTCTACTGTCATGTATAACTAAAAAGAATAAATAAATAAGTTTAAAATCATCATTTAAAATCCTTAAGTCTTTTTAAAAATATTCTTGGTGATTTGGCATCTCCTAGTTATACCCTTACCTTTGGATGCAAAAATCAGCTAGGTAAATAGATGAAGTTGATAGTTACCTAAGTGCTCTAGGAAGAGATTACTAAAAGATTTCTAAGTCCTCTGAAAACTTTGATATTCCCTGCCTGAGTGTCTAAAATTCCACCACTTGGGTATTCCTCTTTTAACTAGATTATATATGTGCTTAGATAGATTACATGCCCTCAAATTCTACATATTATAGCTCTAATGCTTTGCCTCCTTAAACTGTGTCAGAGATGTGACATTTCTCATCATAATTAATGAATGCTTGTTATGCTTGGGTCTGTAGTTTTATTGCAGGTTTTAATTGATAGCTTCACATTTATTTAGTTTTAATTTAAAAATTTTATATATATATATATATATATATATATATATATATATATATATACACACACACATATATCGGATGCACAAATTATATTTTAACAGATCATCTACATGCACACTACTGAGAATGTTATATATTAGCATTTTACCATATCTGTTTCTTTCTTTCTCTCTCTCTCTCTCTCTCTCAGTATAGTTAAGCTACTGGCTCACTCTTCCATATTATATTTCTACCTTCTTCACTTCCTTCCTCCTTGTTATGGTTTGGATGTGAGGTGTCCCCCAAAATCTCACGTGTAAGACAATGCAAGAAGGTTCAGAGGAAAAATGATTGGGTTTTGAGAGTCTTAACCCAATCAGTGATTTAATCCCCTGACAGGGATTAACTGAGTGGTAACTGAAGTGGTGAGGTGTGGCTGGAGGAGATGGGAATTAGTTAGAGCGTGGCTTTGGTATATATCTTTATCTGGAGGGTAGAGTCTTTCTCTCTTCTTCTTAACCACCATGTGAGCTGCTTCCCTCTGCTACACTCTTCTGCCATGTTCCATGTTCAGCCTCATCTTGAGCCCTGAGAAATGGAGCCAGCCTTCTATGGAGTAAGACTCTTGAAACCATAAGCCTCTAAATAAATTTTTCCTTCCCTACAATTGTTGTGGTCTGGTCCTTTAGCCACAGCAGTGAAAACTCTGACTAAAACACTCCTCAATAACAATATTCTGCAGCTGGTTCATTCACAGCCTCACTTAACAAATATGTAATGAATACCTACTATATGTAAGACAATATTCCAGGTATTTGGAATTCATTGCTGATCTAATGAGACCAAGGTGGCTGCCTTTCCACAGCTTAAATTTTACATAGGTGAGATAGATTATAATCTACTAACATAATTAATTAATTTTGTATGTGAGAGAGTGACAAATGCTATGAAAATAAAATGAATCCATGGAGCAGAAAAGGAAGATAAAGAGCTTGAAAGTGGCAGAGAAATTGAAAAGTGACAGAGAAAAAAAATTGAAAGAGGGGAGAAAATAAAGAAGTGAGCTTAATGGCTATTTTGAGGAAACATTTTCCAGGCAGAGGGCATTAAAGACACTCTCACCAAAGTTTACCCTGCATGTTTTGTAAGCAAGGTGGGCTTCAGTGGGGAGGGCAGAGAAATGAAGGCAGAGATATGAGTTGAATAATGTAGAGCCTGTGAGTTCACTGAGAGAACTTATCCCTAGAGAAACATGAAGTCCCTGGAGGGTTTTGAGCATAGATGGCTTATTATCTAACTTGTGTCTTTAAAAGAAACATTCTGATGTTAAGTATAGACTGAAGTTAGCAAGGGAGAAGCCGGGAGGCCATGTAGGAAGAAATTGAAATAATAAAGAGGTGACAGTAGTTTATGCCAGTAAGGCTACTAAAATGTTGTGAGGTAATGCACATATTAAGAAGCACAGCTAAGTCGGGGTGCTGGAGTGCATTCCTGTAATCCCAGAGGCTCTGGAGACTGAGGCAGGAGGATCACAAGTTCAATAAAGCCAACCTCAGCAAAAGCGAGGCACTAAGCAACTCAGTGAGACCCTGTCTCTAAATAAAATATAAAATAGGGCTGGGAGTGTGGTCAGTGGTTGAGTGCCCCTGAGTTCAATCCTCGGTACCCACTCCCCCCCAAAAAATGAAGCACAGCTAAGAGGATTTCTCTTTAGAAAGAATGTTAGATGCAAGGAAAAAAAGAAGACAGGATGACACCCAAGGCCTAAGTAAAAGGAAATTGACATATTCATATGAGTTTTTCTAGTTTGTTTAAAACAAAGTTATCAAAAATAATAACTTTTGATGTTTTTGAAGGCTTAAAATATTGTCATAAGTGGGATTATACTGGCTTGTTTCACTTTGTATTTTTAAAAATGTAGCCACATTGTTATATGTAGATATTCATTAATATAGCTCTTCCATAGTATTTCACCATATGGCTAAGTGACATTTTTTTCTGTCATTCTCCTAGAAAGTGGCACTCGGGTTGTCTCTTGATTTTTACTGTTCAAAACACTGTGACATAAAATCTCTTGTAAGAATCTCCTCATGCATATATATAATAATATGCCACATAAGACAGCAAGAACTGGAACTGCTGCGTGTACATATTTTTGGCTTCTTTGGCTAATTGCAAATTAATTTCAAATTGAATATACTAATGTGTACTCACATGAAATAGGAGTTCTCATTTTTAACACCCTAGTCAAAATTTTGTGGTTTTAATTTTTTATTTTTGCCACTATTATTAACAAGATATATCTTGTTTGAATGAGCAAGGAACAGACAGAAAAAATGCAATTAAAAATGGGCAATTTGGGGGCTGGGGATGTGGCTCAAGCGGTAGCGCGCTCGCCTGGCATGTGTGCGGCCCGGGGTTCGATCCTCAGCACCGCATACAAACAAAGATGTTGTGTCCGCCGAAAACTAAAAAAAAATAAATATTAAAAATTCTCGGGCTGAGGATCTAGCTCAGTTGGTAGAGTGCTTGCCTTGCATGCACAAAGCCCTGGGTTCAATCCCCAGCACCACCAAAAAAAAAAAGAAAGCATTTATTGATTTCCTTATGGGCTGGGGATGTGGCTCAAGCGGTAGCGCGCTCGCCTGGCATGCGTGCAGCCCGGGTTGGATCCTCGGCACTACATACAAATAAAGATGTTGTGTCCGCCGAAAACTAAAAAAATATTTAAAAAAAAAAATTCTCTCTCTCTCTCTCTCCCTCCCTCTCTCACTCTATCTTTATTAAAAAAATGGGCAATTGACATAAAAATGATATCTCTCAAAAGAAAATAGATAAATGGCCAATGGGAATATTAAAAAAAATGTTCAATATCACTATCATCAGGGAAATGTAAACCAAAACCTCAATGAGATATCATCTCACTCCAGTAAGAAAGTCTGTTATCAAAAGGCAAGAGATAACAAGTATTGTTGAGGATATGGAGAAAAGGGAACTCTTTGAACAGCTGATAGGAACTGTTATGGGAAAAGGTATGGAATCGCCTAAAAAAATTAGCAATAAAAATACCATATGATCCAGCAATCCCATAGAGGGTGTATATCCACAGGAAATGAGACCAGTATGTTGAAGACACCTCTGCACATCCATGTTTATTGCAGCACTATTCACAACAGCCAAGACATGGAAGCTAGTTGAGTATCCATCAACCAATGAATGGACAAAAAAAAAAAAAAAATTACATATCACAGTGGAATGTTGTAAAAAAAAAAAAAGTCCTGTCATCTGCTACATTACAAATGGAACTGGAGATCATTATGTAAAGTGAAATAAGCCAGGCACAGAAAGTCAAGTACTGTACCCTATGATCTCACTCACATGTGGAATCTAAGAAAGTTGATCTCATAGAAGTTTAGAATGGTGGTAACCAGAGATCAGAGAGATGTGGCAGAGGCAGGAACGGAGAAAGACTGATCAAAGGGGTACTAACTTATAGATAGATAGCAGTAAGAAATTCTGGTATGAAATTGAACGGTGGGGTGACTAGACATAATGATAATTAACACACTGTATATTTCATATACTTAAAAGAAAATATTTTGAATATTTTCAGCATAAGGAAATGATAAATCATTGAGGAAATAGACATTTTGACCTTGATTTTAATATTATATATGGCATATACTTGGTACCCATAAGTATTTACAATTTTTAAACTCTCATAATTAGTTAAAAAATTTTAAAAGAGCAAGCCACTGGTTATAAGGGAAATGAAGGATTTTTAAAATGTTTATGGCCCTTTTAGGTTACCATCTCTATAAATTGTAGATTTCCATATTTTGCCATTCTTTCTATTGCAGTAGTTAATATTTCAAAATGTTTATTTCTGGGAGCTCTTCTGTATATATATAAAATAACTTATCAATCATATAAAATTACAAATAACTTCGAATAGTCTAAGGATTTCACTTTGTTTTGTCTTTCTGTTCCTTATATGTTCTTCATTTTAATGTGATTAAATTTAGTACTGTTATATTTTGTATATTTATAAAAAATCCTTTTATAATCTAATGTCATAAGGTAATTGTTATATTTTTCTTAGCCTTTACATTTCTTTTCAGATTTATATTCTAAATCTCAACTCTAAATTTTTTATATATGTTACAATGTAGATGTCTAATTTTATATTTTATAAGACAATAAGCAAACTGAAGCAACACATATTGATTTAAAGATGTATTACTTTGTCGTTAATACTGATTGCTCACTCTGACACTTATGAAGTTCTCACAGTGCACAAATGTAATCATATCTATGTAGTCTTTTGTTTTTGCTTCTATTACTCAACAGTATGTTCTTATGATCTGCCCTATTGATGACCTACATAATTGTTTTTTGCCACACTCTATGGTACTGTAATGTGTGGCTATTCAATGATGTGTTTATGCATTCTATTTTGATGGACTCTAGGGTTGTTTTTAGTTTTGTTTATTATACATACTACTGTGAACATCCCTTGTACTGCATGTGCATATGGACTTACCTAGGAGTAGAGATGTGGCTTACAAGGCAATTATACTGACAGTTTTCAAATTAGTAATATAATTGCATGCCCTGAAACAGAGTATCAGAGGTTGAAATGTTCCAAGTTCAAACCAATCTTTAGTATACTTAGATGCAATTTATTTATGTACTTATTTTGTAGTGATGGGAATTAAAATCAGGGCTTCATGCATGATAGGAAGTGTTCTATCATTTAGCCACTTGCTTAGCCCTTTAGTATAGTTTAATTTATTTTTAAAATACTGTTATAAGAAGTTTTAAAAGATGTAAATGTGTGGTAAAATTCCGCCTTCAAATTTCAGACAATATTGTTAATAGATTAATATTCCCAAAACTGATCTATAAAATCAATTTAATTCATTATCCAGATTTCAAGGGGCTTCTTTGCAGAAATTGACAAAACTGATCCAAACATTTATATGACAACTTAAAGGACCAAGAATAGGCAAAATTATCTGGAAAAGGAAGTATAAAGTTGGTGGATCATTTATTCTTTTTTCAAAATTCAGAAGAGACTAAAAGTTATGACAATAGTTTGGTACTGACATAGTAATGGACATATAGAGCAACAGAATAGAATTGAAGTATCGAAATTGGTCCATACATCTATAGTTAATTGATTTTTAATTAACACACCATAAGTGTCAAGACCATTCAGTAGAGAACAATAATCTTTTTAACTATTCATACTGGGGAAATGGAATAGCCCACACTACAAAAAAAAATCTAGTTGGTAACTTACCTTATACCACACATATAAATTAACTCAAAGACCTAAATGTAGAAACCAAAACCATAAAACTTTAAGAAGAAATCACAGAAGTAAATACTGTTGACATTGTATAGGGCAATGGATATTTCAGTATGAAACCAAGAGCACTAGGAACAAGGAAAATATAATTAAATTGGACTTCATCAAAATTTAAATTAGGCTTTGAAAGACACTAATAAGAAAGCATGGCAAGGCACAGAATAGAACATATTTGTAAATCATATGACTTATCAGAGATATCTAGAATATATAGAGAACTCCTACAATTAAATAAAAATTTAAATTAACTCAATTAAAAACTGGAAAAAAGATCTAAATAAATATTTGTCCAAAGAAGACATATAGATAGATAATAGACATATGAAAAGATGCTCAACATCATTAGTCATCAGATATATGCAAATCAAATGTAAAATGATAAACCTCTTCACCCCCCACTAGGATAAATATAATAAAAACAAAAATAGGAGAACAATGGGTGTTGGCAAGGACATGCAGAAGTTGAAGGTTGGAATGTAAAATGGTTCAGCCAATTTGGGAAACAGTCTTTTTTTTTTTCTTTTTTTCCCTCAAAAAGTTAAACATAGAATTAGCATTTGACCCTGCAATCACATTTAAATTTCGTCTCAAAAATGAAAACATATGTCCACACAAAAACTTGCATATGAATGTTCACAGCAGCATTAATTCAGAATAGAGGAAAATGTAAGGACAACCCAAATGTTCACCAGTTAATGAGTGGTAAACAAAGGTCTTTGGCCCATACACTGGAACAGCAATGCAGCCCAACAAGGAATGGCATGCTGATGAAGGCTATTAGAAGAAGGAACCTTGAAAACTTCATGCCAAGAGAAAAAAAATTATCATGAAAAAAATTATCATGAAATACCACATGTTATAACTTCATTTACATGAAATTTCCAAACAGAGAAATAGGGACTGCTTTTGGCTGGAGGGTGGAAGGGGGACTTAGGGGAGTGGTGACAGCTACAGGAGTTGTCATGTCTTTTAGAGGTGTCATGTCTTTTAGATGAAACCACTTTACACCGATTATTGTTAGTCAGACATCTATTCTGTCCTTTCCTATCATTTCTATTTTTAAATTTTAAAATCTGTTTTCTTTCCTTCAAGTAATTTCATTGATATATTCTAATGCACTTATTTTCTGCTCAGATGTATCTCATCAATTTAATATGTTTAAGTCTGATGGCTATTTTTTTATTTCTACAAGTTCTATCTTCTGCTTTCTCAAAGTAGTTTTCCTTATAATGCTTTTTTGTCTAATTTTTGTTTTTTTAAACTTAATAATTTTATATTCTTTTCAGAGCATTGTTGTACCCGATTTTTATAGAGCAACGATATTCCATTTTGTATTGACTTCCAAGTCTCATTCATGTTGAACTGTTTACCATTTTAAAAATATTATTATAATTATAAAATATAATTTTAATTTTAATATTATCATTATCGTTATTCATAATATTCAGGTTTGTTTCAACATATTTCTACATGTATGGAATATAATTGGCTCCATTTGGAAGCTCTTTTTCAGCAACTGTTGTTTTTATGTGCAAGTCCTAATGATCTACATTGTGGAATTATCTGTGTAGAGTGTTTTGTCTTCTATTTCTTCTATAATTGAAGAAATTATAGCCAGGTTTACTTTTATCCTCATTTTATAGCAAAAAAAGTATTTCAAAATATTTGGAAAGTGTGATTTTAAATATTCAAATATGTGTGAATACAGATTCTAACTTTCAGTTTTTCAGGGGACCCTTTCCTCCAGTTTGCATCAAGAACCCAAGCCTAAATGTAGTCATTCTCTTGTCAATTTCCCTGGCTGTGAAAGATTATTATTAGTCTAACATTTGCTAAGATAATAGCTTATTGAGGGGTCTTTGCTTTAATTCCCTACTTTGTTCAGAGCTGTCTCCACTTGCTATTATAGATCTTGGAAAGAGATACCCTTGATAACCAGACAACAATCCCTACCTCTGAGCAAAAACTGAGGCCCTCTCCTCAGGCTGCCAACCCATCTAGTTAAAAAGTATGAAAAAGAAACCATTCAAACCACTTTCCACCCACAGAGCCTGTTTTCATAACCCAAACAATTGATTTTTTTTTCATTTCATTGAGCTGATGTGGATTGAATTAACAAGAATATTTGGCTCTTTGAAAGTCTAGTCAAGTCAGTCAGAAGGTAGCAATCAATACAACCTGAATCCTTTTCTCTCCATATTTGAAAGTATTCAGAGTAATTTCCAACAGTCTTCTACTCCTCCTTCTGAGACATTAAATCATAGTTTTCAAAGATAGAGCTCTAACTAAACTATGTATATGTATGATGCTAATCATCTTACTAACACTTGATATAGTTTCCTAATTGCTTTCAAGATCAATTAATCAAAGCTAATACTTTTCCTGTGAAAATCAAGCTTTGCTACCCCATCCCATTGCACTATGATGTTCTTTTTCTTTGAGGGCTACAAAGAAATAGACATTACAGTTCTTTTTTTTTTTTTTTTCACTTTGACCTTCTATTAGTTCAACTTTCTAAGATTTCTTATGGAAAGTACCAATAAGAACAAAATGGCCACACATGGAAAATGCAGACCATTATGTAATGAGAGAGTAGGAGTCAAGAAAACCTTGATTAAATTTGTAATTTGTCAACTACTCACAAAAAGATAAAGTACAGTAGTCCCCTCAGATCATCAGGAAATATTGTCTAAGACCCCAATGAATGCCTGAAACCACAGTTGGTATCAAAGCCTCCATATATTATGTTTTTTCCTGAAAATACATAACTATGATAAAGTTTAAAATTTAAGCAGAGTAAGAGAACAAAAAAAGTAGAACAACTATGACAATATACTTCAAAAAAGTTATGTGAATGTGTCTTTCTAAAAATTTTGCTGTGCTATACTCTTGTGCTTATGTCACATTATATAATGCCTACATGCGATGAGATGAAGCAAAGTAACTTATGTAGACACTGTCCCTCTTGTCTACTCTATTTTTCTTCTATTTCAATGAAATTCCCTCTCACTTTTTTTCCCATTTCTTTCTCTTTCTTTTGTAACACATCTCCCCATTTTAAATCAGCTTTGCATATCAGATTACTCAGATATAAAGAAGAATGAAATGATAGCATTTTCTGGTAAATGGATGGAACTGGACACTATCATGCTTAGTGAAATAAGCTAGTCCCTAAAAGTCAAAGGTCAATGGTTTTCTCTAATTTATCATATTTTTGTTTTTTGTGTTTTTCCTTCACATGACTACCCAAACCCAGATACATGCTATGTAATCTTATTTTTATATACTATAGTCTGCTTGATTTAGTAATTATAAACAAAAACATTCCCATTATTTAATAATCTGTCATTTTATTAGTTATAAAATATCATACTATGAAACATAATTAACTTTTCCAAGTTGTTGTATATGTAAGTTCTCTATTATTCTTTTTTTTCTTTTTTTGGTACCAAGGATTGAACTCAAGTTATTTAAACACTGAGCAACATCCCCAGCCCTTTTTTATTTTACCTTTAATTTTGAGACAGGGTCTGGCTAAATTGATGAGTCTGGACTTTAACTTGAGATCCTTCTGCCTCAGCCTTCCAAGTCACTGGGATTATAGGCATGTAACATCCTGCCCAGCAGTTCTCTACTATTCTTTTAGGAAGAGTTAGGAATATAAAATTTGTACATATTTTTATTATTTTTTAATAAATTTCTTAGGAATTATAACTAGGAGTAGGATTATGTGATCCACAGTTGCAAACATTGTATGGTATTTAATATCTTAAAATTCTTAAAATGTTATAACAAAGTTATGAAATGTCTCATTCACTTTAATAATGAAATAGTATTCTTTTATATGACTATAGTCTACGTCTTAACTGTTTCCCTGACATTTAGACTATTTTAAATTTTTCTGTACTATAAATAATGATAGAAGAACATCCTTGTTAATATCTCATATGTGTCCCAAACAACATTTCTACTGGAATAATTTTAGCAAATGAATTGTTGACTTGAAAGGGGTGCATTTTTAAAAATGCAATTAGCATTGTCAAAATTATCTTGAAAATGCTGTATCACTCTGTAGTTCCTCATGTGAAATTAGAATCATTAATAACTTTACATTCCTGTATGTTATTAATCTCTATAAATACTTGGCCAATATCATATATAGAACAAAGAATCCCTCATTATTATTATTACTGAAGAAACATTAACTGATTTGTTCATAAATCTCTAATACTAAAAAGAAGAAGAAGAAGAAGAAGAAGAAGAAGAAGAAGAAGAAGAAGAAGAAGAAGAAGAAGAAGAAGAAGAATCACCATCATCATCATCATCCTGGGTGCAATGTATTCATATCATGAACTCTAAGGAAACAAATTCTAAAAAGAAATTTGAAGAGAGAGAGTCATGAAGCGAAGTCTAAAAGGAAACTTATTTGAATCAATTGGAGAATCTAAAATTTAAATTTTTGACAGTATGATTTTCGTTTATTTTTTATTTTTATTGACATGATAATTATACATATTTATGGAGTTCAATGTTCTTCTGATATATGTATTCAATTTGTAATGGTCAAATCCAGGTAAATTCAAATTTCTATATCCTTAACCATTTATCATTTCTTTGTGTTGGGAACCTTTGAATTCCTCTTTTCTAGTTCTTCATAAAATATATAATAAATAGTTGTGAACCACAGTCACCCTACTGTGCTGTAAACCTTAGAACTTATTACCCCCCTATAACTATATTCTGGTACCATTATCTAGAATCCCTGAACCCTAACCTTCCTAACCTACAGTGACCACTT
Source organism: Marmota monax (assembly GCF_021218885.2). Taxonomy (NCBI): domain Eukaryota; kingdom Metazoa; phylum Chordata; class Mammalia; order Rodentia; family Sciuridae; genus Marmota; species Marmota monax. The sequence continues at coordinate 3,667,033 of NW_026694339.1, forward strand.
TTCTGCTTTCTACTACTATGAAATCAACATTGTAGTTTCCACACATAAGAGAGAACATGTGATATTTCAGGCAGCACATCAACATATCACATGATTGAAAATAGATTTCTATGATACACTGAGATTTCAAAAATTATTTTAAAACAGCAGGAGAGTTACATTACTAGTGCAAACACATGTCTCTAAAAATACTTTCAGAGGGCAAAGAGGCAAGATGAACTAAAGTTTAAACTCACAGACAAGCAGGCAGACACCCACACAAAAACAAGGACAATCATAAAGCATAAAGAGTTCTCATGAAGATCAGAATCAAGGTGACCCATCAGAGAGAGGCTAAACAACTTACTGATTATCTGGCTTCCATTTTTTTCTAGCCACATCTATAGCCTTGCCATTATAGAAAGTCAAATAAGAATATTAAAAGATAATTGTTATCCCCACTATGCAAGAAGATAGAAGAAAGAAGGTGTAAAAATGAATCATTTCAAAGCCACAATTGTGGATTTATGAGAACAACAAGGTTAGACTGAGAAAAATCTTGACCTCGTGTTTAATAATAGTGAACCTTAAAAACAACAACGTTGACCCCTGGCTAAACATTGAAGCGCATCTTCAAGAGAACATGTATATGTCAATGTAGGTTTTTTGAAAAACATAAGCATGATCTGGGCAAGTTATTTAATAAATCTATGCTTCATCCTCAGACTGATAAATGGAGAAGGTATTAACAGAAAGTTCCAGTGAACACCAGTTCCAATATTCCAGAACACTAGGTCTCAAAGCATGTGAAGTTGCTAAATGCTCTTCTTGTCAAGGACAGGAATAAAGAAATACTGATTCCATTAGTCATTAAAGTGTTTTAAAAAAAATCACTTTAGTCTGATTCTTTATAACTTAAAATTAAAATGAAGATAAGACCTACAAATAAAATTGAAAGAGGCATGGAATTAATATGCAGATGTGGTAATAAATTATATCTAACATTTACATTCAAATGTCATCAGTTCAAAGGAGCCTAAAAGGAAAGCATCTTTCTTAGTCTTTACAATTGCTATTTGAACATGTGTGTTTGAATATGCCACATTCATTGCATGGATTATTATAGTAAATATAATGTATTACATGTACTTATTAGCTAGATGAGTATCCGTTAGAAGATGATGGTCTATACACTCTGCAACTATGAAATTAAGATTTGCTGAAGACAAATTAGAGTAATTAATCACATTATCATGTATCATCCAGAAAAGCAAGAATATGACTGCAATGGAAGGAAATATGGAATTCAGTTATGAATTTATAATCCATAAAAAATATCTAATACTTGCTGTACAACATTCAGATTTCAATTGTGGCTCAGCATCACTCTATTCCTTTAATTAGAAAATATCGTTATAAAGTTTTAGTAAGCAATCAGAACCAGTTTTGAAGAAAATATATTGCTGCTGGCAGCTTGGTTGTCTTTACATCTAAAATACGTTAGCTCAAGGAACATAATCATTTCTGCCCTTCATAAATCTAGTAAATTGACAGACCTATATCATATTTTCTTCCTTTCTTTAGTGATTTTCAAAGAGCTTTTCTTTCATCCACTAATGCAGGTGCCTAGATTGTTTCAACCAAGAGATGAAGGTATTTTCCTGGTAAAAAAAAACCAGTGCATAAATACTTCTAAAGTCTTCATCTTTTTCTACATCATTAATTCAACATGATCAGTTAATACCAGAAAGAGACATTGCTCACTCCTTGGTTATATAAGATCATATGTCATGTATACTTTCTTACCTTACAGTGAAGTGGTTTGAATCTCTATAAAGATTGTAAGACATTCTAAGCCATCATAACATCAACAAGTATATATCAAAGTTAGCTTGAAATCTAAGGAGAAACTAATAATTCAGTCACTGAAAGAAAATTTAATATAAGGTGCTTATACTTTATCAGAGGAAACAAATAAAAAACTAAAGGCAGAGAGAATTTAAATAATAAACATATAAATTACAGGTTACCAGTAAAATAGAAGAGCAGAAGCCCAAGACCCTCATGGAGATGCCTATTCAACAGCCATCCACACAAGAATTCCATATATCAGAGAAGAGGCCCCTGCACCTCAGAAACCAGCCATATCCAACTGGCTGGAAAGTTCATGTCATTCACTTGCCATGGTCCTTCCCCTGGATGCAGAATATCACATCTCAGAAGAAAAATTTCTAGTTCCCAGCTTCTACCTGGGGCAAGAAAAAGAAGACTGAAACATACATACAAAGTTCAGACTTTATGGGGAGGAAGGCCTCCTTGGGACTGATTTCCATCTTGCCTGAATCTCAGCACTGACAGTAAAGGTGCCAGGTCAAAGTTTGGACAAGCACATAGTCACATGCCATAGACCTTTGTCCTGCCATCTCATCCCAGCACAAGTAAGGGAAAACTTTCAACTCCCATCTCTTCTTTGGATAAGGAAAGAATTGGCAGCTACATTCAATATTATAGCTTTTTAGGGGGATTCCTGAGGGACTGTTTCCTTTTTCAGCTATCTTAGAATGTCCTTGACCTAACAATGAGGGCCTGAAGGTGGAACCTAGCAAGAGGAGTCCAGAGAACAAGCTAGCTAGCTCTCTGCATTATGAAGACACAGCAGGAAGACAGCCATCTGCACACAAGGAAGATGTCACTAACCAAGCTCACTGATACTCCCAGAAACAAACGTGCTTTTATTTAAGCCACCTAGTCCATGTAATTTTGCTATGAGAATTTGAACTAAAACAAAAATATTTAATTTGTGACATCAATAACAGTATGTAGGGGGAGAGAAGTAGAGTTTTGTATGCAATAAAAAGGGAGGGTTAGGAGAGGAAGAATAGAAATCCATTGGATTGTACAAAAGGAGACATAAGGGAAGAGAGAAGGGAGGGGAATAGGAAGCACAGTAGAATTAATTGGACATAACTTTCCTAGCCTTATATTTGAATACACTACCTAGGTAACTCCATATCCTGTACAATACAAGAATAGGATCCTAATTAGAATAAGTTATATTCTATGTATATATAATATGCCTAAATACATTCTACTATCATGTATATCTAAAAAGAATGACAAAAAAAAAAAAACAGGAAAAAATGTGTGTACCACCCAAAGTGATCTATAGATTTAATGCAATTGGGGATTGCAAAATTCCTGATTTTTTTGGTAGAAATATTTAAAAAATCCTGAAATTCACAAAAGATCCCAAATAGTTTAATAATCTGAGAAAGAATAACAAAGTTGGAGACATCCCTCACATTTTCTGACTTCAAAACACATTTAAAAACATAGTAATCATAATAGAAGCATACTTGCATAAAGACAGACACATAGACCAATAGAATAGAATAGAGAGAATATAAATGAACACATGCATGGTGGCCAAACGATCTTGCACAAGGATGCCAAGACTATACAACACATAAAGAATAATTTCTTCAATTAAAAAAAAGTGGGGAAAACTAGACGTCCACCTAAAAAAATGACATTGGACATTCATTTATTATAGTTATATGAAACACAAGAATTATCTCAAAATGTGTCAAAAATGTAAACACAAGAACTGAAACTATAAAATCTCTAGAATAAAACACAAGATTAAAAAAAAGCTTCAGAGGCATGGATCTTGACAATAATCTCTTGATTACAACCCTAAAAACATAAGCAACAAAAGCAGAAGTAGAAAAGTGGAAATTTATCAAATTAAAAAACTTCTGCATAGCAAAGAAAATAATCAACAGAACAAAAAAGCTATTTATGGGGTGAGAGAAAATATTTCAAATCATATATATGATAAGGAGTTAATATCCATAATAGATAAGCAACTCCTGAATCTTAGTAGTAAAACAAATAAATAACCTGATTTTTAAAATGGGCAAATGACTTAAACACTTTTCTCCAAAGAATACACACAGATGGCCAAAAGGGTATGTGAGAAAATGCTCAATATCATCAGTAAAATGTAAATGAAAGCTCTAATGAGGTATACATCAAACTTGTTAGGATATCTATCATTAAACAAACAAAAACAGAAAATGTGGAGAAACTGGAACACTTGTGTACTTTTGGCCTTTTAGGAAAATAGTAAGAAAGTTCATCTAAAAATTAAGGAGATGTACCACATGATCCAGGTATCCCACCTCAGGATGTGTACTTGAAAGAGTTGAGAAGATGATCTTAAAGAGAAATTTGAACTGCCATGTTTCTTGTGGCATGCTGCCAATAGCAAAGCAAAGGTAATGACCTAAATATCATTAACAGAGGAATGCATAAAGAAACTGTTTACAACATACATTACACACACACACACCCACACACATACCCCAAATATAATTCAGCCTTAATACAAAAATATCTTAGGCTTATGATGTAGCACAAAGCCCTGGGTTCAATGCTGTATGCTCCCCCCACAAACAAAAAAAAAATCTTTCCAGTACTACCACATATATGAACTATGAGGACATAAAACTAAATAAAGTAAGTTTTCAGTCACAGAAGGTCAAATATTCCATAATTCCCTTTATATGAAATCTCTAAAGTTATCAAACTCAGAGGCAGAAAGCAAAATAAATGGTAGTTACCCAGAGCTAGAGACAAGGGCAAAGGGGAATTATTGTTCAAATAAGTACAGAGTTTCAGTCACACAAGATGAAGCAGTCTTGAGGGAAGGGAAGGGAGGGGGCATGGGGTTAGCAATGGTGGTGGAATGAGATGGACATCATTATCCAAAGTACATGTATGAAGACACAATTGGTGTGAAGATATTTTGTGTACAACCAGAGATATGAAAAACTGTGCCCTATATGTGTAATATGAATTGTAATGCATTCTGCTATCATATATAACAAATTAGAATGAAACTATTTTAAAAATAGAAGTTCTTGAGATGTGCAATGCAACTGTGAACATTCAAGGAGAAGAGCAAATTGAGATATGTTCCTAAATTTGAAGGTCCACAAATCCTATCCCTGTGAGAGGATGTACTCTAGAAAACTTCAGTAAAAAAATCATTAGACAGGAAAATATAGAATCAAAGAAATTAGAGGTCAGAAAGAACTCGAGGTTAAAGAGTCAAAAGTGATTGGGCAAGGGGACTATTTCATGCAACAGGAAACACATTAAAACAAGCTGCATCGATTTGACAAAATGAGTTAATATTAATTAATTTATGTGACTGGTATGATATCAGAGTGCTGAATCTGTCAGGTTAGCACTCTAACTGAACCTGCCCAACTCATGGACAAGGGATTCCCAGACATACATTTGGCTTGCCAGGCATTATTATGCTTTAATATACTAGCAATGTTGCTGCAACATCCCAGGGACAAAAAGTGAGAAAGAACCCTCTGCTACACAAAACTCAGCCAAGAACTGATAGAACAGAAAGGTTTGAGACAACCATAGTGACATGGTGTTTTGCTTCAATTCATGGGAACACATGGCATGAATTCATAATAAAGCAAGCATCTTTTTGAAAGGATATCTTTATTACTAAGGGAACTTCCATCTGAGATGACAGGACAGCCACACATTTTTCTCAAAAAAAAAAAAAATCAACATTAAGGAGGAGGTTAAAATAAAAAGGTCATAAGATTAATTCTTTATGAGTGTTTATTATATACCTACTGGAAACAGAAGAATTGCTGAAGACTTGGGGCAGTACTTGGTTCACAACTACTAGTAGGTCAGCGTTCCTGATCAATGTTTCAATCTTCAGATTGTTTGTATTAGTATATTTTAAATCAAACCAACAAAGTGATGGACATAAAGAATGTTCATGTTGCAAATTTATAAAAGATTATACTGCAAAAAATAATGAAAGGGAGCTAACATGTTTACCCACTCAAATAATGGCAAAAAGTCATTTGATAAAAATTAAAAATCTGTTTCTGGTTAAATTCAAGAAAGCAAAGGAAAGAAGACTCACTTAGAAGCATAACACCATGAAATCATACCTAACACAACGTTTAACAATGAAAGCCTGGAGTTGTTCCCATTGCTATCTAGAGCAAAACAGTAATGTGGGTGATTTCCATTATTATTTAGCATTTTCCAGGAAGTTCTATCCAAATCAAATAAGATGATACAAAGAAAAGGGTATAAATTCTATCCTTATTCAAAGACTATAAGATTACATGCCCACACTCTTAAATTGCTGGTGGGACTGCAAATTAGTGCACCCAATATGGAAAGCAGTATAGAGATTCCTTGGAAAGCTGTGAATGGAACCACCAATCGACCCAGCTATCCCACTCCTCGGTTTATACCCAAAGGACTTAAACACAGCATACTACAGGGACACAGCCACATCAATGTTTATAGTAGCACAATTCACAATAACTAAATTGTGAATCCAACCTAGTTACCCTTCAGTAGATAAATGGATAAAGAAAATGTGGTATATATACACAATAGAATATTACTCTGCATTAAAAGAAGATAGAATTATGGCATTTGCAAGTAAATGAATGGAGATGGAGAATATAATGCTAAGTGAAGTAAGCCAATCCCAAAAAAACAAATACTGAATGTCTTCTCTGATATATAATGGGGATGGGGCAGGGAGCATAGGAGGAACAGAAAAACTTTAAATAGGGCAAAGGGGAGGGAGGAGTGGGAGGAGAGGCAGGGGCATAGGGATAGGAAAGATGGTGGAATGAGATGAACATCATTATCCTAAGTACATATATGAGAAAACGAATGGTGTAACTCTACTTTGTGTTCAACCAGAGACATGAAAAATTTTGCTCTATTTGTGTAATGAGTTGAATTGCATTCTGTTGTCATATATAACTAATAAGAATAAATAATTTCTAAAAAAGATTATGGGCCCAGAAATTCCAAGAAACTGAAAATTCCTAGAATACATGGGAGTTGATTATTTTTAAATTAACCCATTTTTACATATTTATATAACACAATAAAAATCAGTTAGGAAATATTTTGAAATTTTTAGTTATAGTAGGTATAAAAATAATCTAAAACATCACAAAAAGAAATACAGAAAACCTTTCATAAAGAGCCTACAAAACTTTCCAGAGATATGTTACATAATTTAAAATTTAAATATGGAAAACAGTTAATCTATATTATGGGTCGGGAGACTAAAAATTGCAAAAGGCACACATGGGATTTTTACCTTTTTATGATAGAAGTATATTTTCCAATTTTTCCATAATGTGGTAGGTAAAACTTTTATAATAAAAAATGTACTAAGTGCAATGAAGGGAGAGAGGTCTGTATGAGGACATGGTTCTGATCTATTGTGTGCTTTGCCAAAAATGAATGATGAACAAAAACAGGCATGTCAGAGGATCCTTTAAGATATATGTGGGGTGGATTCGAGATGGGACAGACTGGAATACAAAAGAACAGCCAGAATACAGCTGTGTGAAAGGGGACACGTCTCTAAAGAAAAACTAAGAGATTTTTATGACAATAGACTAGAGGGACTAAAAGAGGAATCTAAGATGACCATAAGTGGTTCATCCTAAGGGATTAGAGTATGTAGGGGGAGGAAATCAACAGTGAAAACCAGGCAAGAGAAGATCATGAATTCCATCCTGGACACCGTGTGCTCAGAAGCAGTGGAATCTTCCCAAGGACTTCAGGACATTAGCTCTACTCCTCAGGTAAAGATGTACACATTAACAACAACATTAGACATACCTGGGATATAAATGCTGCATGTCAAGTAAATGTCTTAACACCCATGGAAAGAGGGTAATGGACAAGAAGAGATATAGGTGATAGTGAGAATGAGTGACCGAGGCTGGCACAGTCAAATGTGAGTTTCAAAAGAGAAAGGAAGAAGTTGTGATCTGTAAGGCAACGGTGAGTTATCACTTAAATTAAGAAATAAGTCTGTTATTTTGAAGATTATCACAGATTTCTCCATGTCATGAATACAACAGAAAATAATAGTTTGGTACTTAAAAATATAGTCTCCATATGACCCTGAAAAATAGTCAGTCTAAAAGTTGGTCTGTTTCGTAATCCTATTAGATCAGAAGCTCCTCGAAGGACGTGCGCAATTCTATCTTTACTTCATAAATCTTGTATTCCACAGCACAGTTCCACGTTTCCCTCTGAATCCCAATAAAGAAAATCTGGCAATGTAAAGTGACACATCGTTATAAAATCTTTGAGTCATCACAGCAGATATACACAAATTTACAGAGCACAGGTGTTTCCAAATGGAGACACATTTGGGGAATTAAGGGTACCTACGGTTCTCACGCTCACACTCCTGGTGTGATTCTGTGCTAATGTTAGTACACAGAGATACAGCATTAACTGGGCCATATTTCTGGGTGACTCATTAACTGGTGGGAATTTTTTATAGGAGAGCCAAAGCTTTCCAACATTTCTATCTTTGTTTGGTAGTTTCTATGTTTGTATTTCCTCATTTAGAGAAAATTCCAGAGAATTTGGAAGCACATATAGAAATTATAAGAATGGCTCAAAGTTTTATATACCAGATAATATTTTGATACATTCCTTTCATGGAGAGTAGAAACTCCCTTGTCTATGTTTAAAGTGTACACCTTCCTTTGCATTCAGATGATACCGTGACTACTTATATCCACATCTATTTTCTTCACTATTCTGAGGGACCCTTGGCACAGAGACCCTGCTTCACTCATTTTTATATTACTAATGTTTGCCAAAATATTATGTTGCATATAGCAACCATTCATTAAATGTTTCTTAACTAAATAGATGAGTTAATCAAAATGATAATTTAAAATTTAATTCTTATGAAACAAAACAAACAATTCAGTAAGAAACTCCAAGATAAACTATATTAATTATTCAATATACTGAAATGTGAGAGTTTAATTAAAGAGTTTCTGGTTACCTAATGCTTTTATTTTCTAACTATTATTGGTTTGAATCCTAGTTTAGAAGTCCTTTTTCTATGTTTTTTCTTACCTTTAGCTTACATCCAGAGCAATACATTAAGGGTATTGCTATAAATTCTTTAGACTCTCAGAATTCATTACTACATATCACTTTTGGTTTTAAAGGATGTGAGCCAGAGATACACACTGTGAAGGCAAAGGTGGTTTGAAAGGCTCTATGTTATGTCAATCAAAAATGCTGCAGATCAATAGTATTTGATTTTTGTAGTTCTCATTTTTCTCCATCAACTAAATGCAACTCTTTTGTTTAACATCCATAATCCTTAATATACTTATCTGAAAAAAATAATGAAAGTAACAGAACCTATTTCCAATTGTTGCTACAGAAATTAAATAAGATAATGCACATAAGGTTTTAGCATAGTGCCCTGGATATTAAAGCCATACAATACTACTTATTGGTAGTAATGATTTTATAGGATATTGAAAGAGGTATTTTAGACAGGAATGTTGTTAGCTGTCTTTACAGGATTAGAATTTAAGAAATAAATCAAACAGGGAATAATTATAGGAGAGGTAATATAACTATGTAGAAAATCAAGAGGTTACATACTGCTATGTGTAATCATTGATTTTTCAATTTACTAGCTATGATATTTCATAAACTCCCTGTGACTCCACTTTCTGATCTGAAAAATGAAAAATATAATATGTAACTCACAGAACTGTAATGAAAATTTAAAAAGCATTTATGGAGAGGGCATGGTAATGCATGCCTGTAATCCAGCAGCTAGGGAGGGAGGCTGAAGCAGGAAGATCACAAGTTCCAAAGCCAGATTTAGCAACTTAGCAAGACCCTGTCTCTAAATAAAATATAAAAAAGGGGCTCAGTGGTTAAGCACCCCTCGGTTTAATCCCATGTACCAAAAAATTAAATAAAATCATTTATGGGAAAATATTTCCTGATGCTTAGCAAGCATTCAGAGGAAGGAAGGAAAGAAGAAAATGATAGGAATGCAAGAATATTCTACCAGTCATCATTATTGTGTAACACATTAGCCCCCAAATTTAGGGGTCTGAGACAGCTGTTATTTCAGTTTTGATGGGGCAGGAATCCAGATGCAACTTATCTGGGTCCTCTGGTTCTGGTTCCCTCAGAAATCTGCAGTCGAGGTATTGGCTGAGTCTATAGTCTGGCAAGACTCAAGTGAGTCTTGAATGATCCACATCCAAGAACACTCTCATACGGCTGTTGGCATGATCCAGTTCCTCACAAGATGTTGGACTGAAAACATCAGCTCCTTTATGGCTGTTGCCTATGAGGCAACCTTAGTAATCTGCCAAGGGGGTACTCCATCAGACAGATCAGAACAGGACAACATGCTTCATCAACAGAGAGACAGAGAACTTTGACTTTAAAAACCTGATCCTAGAAATGATAGCTCATCATGTTTTGCTTTATTCTGTGTATTAGAAGCAACTCATTACATCCAGCTCTGGCACAAGGGAAGAAATTACCCAAGGGTTACATACTAGGGGGCAGGGCCATTTCAGAAGCTGCCTACCACAAGTGTTCACGTAGATGGATGACATTTATAATACCGTTATTAGGAGGATGGGCTCTAGAGCCATACTGCATATATTCTAACCCTGGCTCTATTACTTAATAACTTTACCATTTATAAAAGGTTACTTAACCTCTGCATTCTTCAGTTTCCTTGTCTGTAAACATTAGATGAAAATACTTCTTACAATATCAGGATAAAGAAGTTAGCAATATTTAATATGTAAATTACTTTAGTACCCCAAAGAAAATCCTCAGTAAATGTCAGCTGTTGTCATCATCAATCTTGTTATTTGTAAACTGCTAAAATAGAGACAACATACTCGAAGTCAAAGACTGACAGAAAATAAAAGAGAAAAATGACTCAAGTGAGTTCATCCCATCTATTCTTGCAACATATTTCCCCAAGGCATCTGCGGAAGATACCTTGTCTGGCCTTGGTTGGCAGTTTGAAAGAAGCCCTGCAAATCGGGGAGTACATTGTGTTCTGTTGTGACAAGTCATATGAGATCAAGGAGGGACAACATGCCCACTGCTTGCTCTCACATGGGATGATACATGTCTCACCAGAGCCTTCCTGGTAAATTCTTTGAGGCAAGCAAGAGATTTTAATCAAAATATATCAAGTCACAATATTGGATCTCACAATCCTCTCCTTTACCATAGCAAACGAAGAAATATGGGAGAGCAATCCCAGTTTATATAAATGGTAAAAGCTGTTAATTTTGCAGTGAATTTTATATATTTATTCACAGCAGAGAAATTGTGTTATCTCCACTTCTCTTTTTATTGCAAGTAAGCTTCAAAGAATTATAACTTACTGAAATATTTCCCTTTTCTCTTTGGTGGTAATGAATTTCCCAGTGGAAAAGGAATAGGTTTGTGTTCTTATGTTCTTGCTACATAATAATTCAAATATTTAGGCATGTTGTAATATAATATTTTTAATTGTCTAATCAAAAAGATGTTCTATATTCTTAAAAATCCAGTTGTATATATGTATACGTATATGGGTTATATGTTTATGTGAAAATATATATTCTTTCCTATGCCTACAAGGAATTATGGAGCTAAAAGGATATTCTTGAAATAAAATAGCCTAATGCACTCATTTTAAAGATAAGGTAAGTGGGGTCAGAACAAACAAGCCTTCTCAATTTACACAATGATTGGATGACAAAAGAATAAAAGCACGTAGACTTTTAACAAAAACATCAATGCTGGGTCAGGCACTCTGCCAGATCCTTTCACTTCTGTATCATGTAAACCTCACACCAAGTATTAGCATTATCCCCTTCAAACATTAAAAAATAACAAAAATAAATAAATAAAATAAAATAAATAAGGCTGGAAATTCTATTTATTGCTTTATTATTTTTGAGCATCTTCTGTATGTCACTGTGTGAGATATTGGGTTGGAGGAAGTGAGACAAGGAACCTCATATTTATCCTTGAGTAGATTATCATAGCGTGGGGGGTGTGGGGGGAGGCAGGGGAAGCGCACAGCAATCAAGTAAATACACAAATACTTTCCTTCAGATTGTGGAAGGTGAAGGAAACAATCAGGGCACTGTGTGAGACTAAAAGAAGAGGAACTAACCTGAGATAGACGTCCTTGAAATAGTAAAGCAGAGCCTAGAAGTTGTCATTCAGAAAAAGAGGGGAGTCAGGAGTTCTGAGAGAAAGGACAAAGCCCAGTTAGGAGTGTGACCACTCTCAGAACTGGTGAAGGTCTTCAATGGGCTAAGTAACCCACCTGAAGTCACCTGGAAAGCACTAGAATGTATCATACCCAGGCTACTTGGCTCTAATACCCTGTTAGATGCTAGGAAAAGGTGCTCAATGATCATAACCCTAAGCCTTCATGTATTCAGAAAACAACACCTTCCAAAAATCTTCAGAGGTAACAGCAACCTCAACAGAAACCTTCGTCTTCAAAATTCACTATGAAGAGGCAGAGACAACAGTTCATGTTGTTTCTTCATGAACAAAAATTCCTAACGTGAAAAGGATGGAAACAGAGCAAAGGGGTTTCCTTCTACACATTATGAGGTGAGACTACACAAAAGCTGAAAACAATAGCAAAGCTACCTCCTACTCTCTCCCTGAAGTTCTGCCAGTTACAAGAAAGGCTGGCTCCCTAAAACCCAAGGCTACTGCAAAGTTGTATTTTATTTTTTAACGATCCACTAACAGTTCTAACTATAGGACGCGCAAGTAATCCTTATCATAGTATTCAAGAGAGAAGAAAATCGTTCTTGACTGCCCTACTAAATGTCAAGGAACATTCTAGGCCCAATGTGTTTTCCCTCACAGCAAACTAAGAAATAAATAATTTTTAAATGTAGCTATTTGAAAAAATTAAAAGATGAGAAAAAAAGTAAAATGTTTACTCAAATTCACACACAAAAAAGTAGAACTCATTCCTAATTTAATGCAAAGTCTGGTTTTTATATCTCCCCAATACAACTACTTTCTTTGAGGATAGAAATTGAGATAGACTGATGAATTTTTAGCACAGATGGAGGAGGATTCCATTGCATACATGGAACACAAATAGCCTCCAGTTTGTCAGTACAATCGTCTGATACATTAGTGACGATAGTGATGAATTACACTCATTTAATGACAACTGGATACATTTAGATACCTCGTGATCATTGGTGGGTTATTATCTATGGGTAGCCAGAAATAAATTGGAGAGAAATTCTGTGCTGTAATTTGGCCTTTAAATAAAGTTTCCCTAAATTCCAATCTGTAAGAAAAGGCAGATTCAACAAATCCCTTAGGACAGCCTCCGGTGTAGGCAAACAATCTGGTGCCTAGTGCACACACCCCCATACATCCCACAGTTGTGTGCTGAGTCAAAATGCTATAGGTATATAAATTCCTGCCCAGCAGACTCTGGGGCTCTGTGCTTGCTTTCAGAGATCATTTTTTGAGGTGCTGTCCCAATTCTCCTTTTCTACACTAATGGGCAGATTGCCTTAACAAGTATTATCAAAATAGGACAGGGATTTGACAGTACCTTTCATCAGCAATTTCAAATGCAGTAGCTGGATGCTAAGGTAAAATCAATCAACCTGTTCTAAAAACAGGTAAGCTGAGCTACAAGTTAGCTTCTGGAAAAGGCAAGTGTAATTGAGGCCCACAGTCCTCTGAACTGAAGAAAAACATTTTTCACTAGAGAAAGGTGTTACTTTTCTTACGATTTAGATGAAATTTTTTCCCCTCTTTTTAGATTTCTTGCTCATTTAAAAAATGCCAGAATATGAGTGCTAGGTTTAAATACCCCTTTAAAAAGTGATGTAAGTAGTTGCATTATAAGAATGCCCAAGTGAACTTTCTCAAGTAAAAATAAATTAATTACTAATTAATGGGCCATGTACTGTGTGATGAAATTTACATAGGAGCCTGGATATTAAATGGTACATATTGTAATGTCTGAGTGTTTTGGCTAAAGTTACACATCTGCAGACAATGGGACATAAGCCCTGATACATTTTTAAAGAAGGGAGGTATATTAGACAGCTATCTGGGGTACGAGAAATGGTCACACCAACCCTTCAGTCCTCAGCTTATCACCCCATCTGCCCCATATGTGATCAGATGGAGGAGAATTGACAGTCCAGTAGAGAGCGTGCCCACCTTCCATACCTAGTAGCTACTTAGCAGGGGCAACAAGGTAGATGGCTCTCCACTGGCAACCATCTAAGAGATGCAGTGCACCAAAATAAAAACTCACAGCCTGAAAGAGAAAAAGATGGTCATCTCCCTCTAAGGTAGGATGCTTGATGATCTGGGGGAAAAAAAAAAAACATAGACCTAGCTTAGTTTTCATGAGAGTACAGTGGGGAGAAAAATGTCTTAAGATCTTGACATGTACCATCCAGAGTTTTTTCCCCCCTAAATTAAGATTACAATTTGCTTTCCATTGGAAAACTCTGAAGATAGCAGGATGACTACAAATGCCTTGAGGTTCAAGACAAGAGGAGATGGGTAGTACTACAATGATTATGCAAGCTATATTTGTCCTGGAAATGATGAAGGAGTCTTTGAGGGGCATTTAGAATTCACAAAAGAAAACCACCTTGATATACTATTGATACTATCTAAGGTAAAGAGGGTGCAATAGGGCCTTGGAGTAAAATACCAGGAAAAGAAGGAGGTTGATTAGTGGATTCAATGTACCAGAGGTAGAAAGAATTCTTCCTGCCAACAACTGTTCATTGTGGACCATGACAGGAATTTATCCATTTGTGCCTTTCAAAATGTGACAATTTGAACCAAGAGCCCAGATAGAACTGATAACGAGCCAAAATAGAACTTCAACAAGGACAAGAAAAATAAAATTGACTTGAAGTCTTTTCATCCTCTCTTTCTAAATCCTAGAGGAGCTTGAAGGATGAAGAGAAGGGAAGATGGAAGAGTAGGAAGTATTGAGGAATACAAAAAGGAGACACCAACATTGGTGAAATCAGAATGAGAGACGTTTAGAATTTATACGAGAAATCTAGACAAAACTTTTTAACTACCTGAAATTAAATCTCCATGCCCAAAATGGAATTGTTCTTATTAAAGTGTTCTAAAGTTGTAGACTCTACTTTAAATATTTTTGGAGTATGGGAAATTCAACAGAGTAAGCTTGAAGGGAGTAAAAAAAAAAAAAAAAGGAATTTCCTGAGTGAATCACATCAAACTACTAAATAAGTAAGTTCACTGGATATTACCTTTACTTTATGACTTTCCAAATGAATAGAGCTAAGAGCAATAAAAGAATTCATTCAAAGCCACATTCTGTCATAATTACTCTGAGATTCACACTAACATCTGTCTATTCTCAGGCCTCTTCTTGCCCCATTACACAGTAGAATTCATAAAAGGGGATATGAGACTAATCCTGGAAAATCCAGAATTTATGTTTGTGTAAATGAGTGGTTAAGAGATTTGTTTGGAGAAGCAAGCAAGAAAAATCATGAGAAACTTACTTATTATGTTAAAGTATTAAGATTTTATTTTGTCTTCATCTTATTCCTCTCATAAAACAAAAATGCGGGTTTGATGGATGGCCTAGAGATAGGAGAGGAACAGAGAAGGACCATATGTGAAGGGGCTGAGGAATGTTCTGGAAAGAACAAGTGGCAAGTGAAAAAAACACACAGGTCTGCATCTTCTTTGATGCTTCTATCTTCCCGACCGACCTCCACCCATCACATTTGAATTCATTCAAAGCCACATTCTGTCATATTTATAATATGTCATAATTCACATTCTCAGTGAAGATTCACTGATTTCCCCAGAATTAGGACCTCCCTTTAGTTTGATAGTTCTTAGGAATTTAATCTATACTTACATCATTTTTCTTTAATATTATGTCCCCCTTTGCCTCTTCAGATGATTAAAGAATTGTGCTTTGTGCTTTATCCATTTCTGAATGTCTTGTGCCTAGTGGACTATCTGACATATATAGTGGATTTGTCACGTATAAAAATAAATGGATAGGGGCAGGGTGGGGGACCAAAGGCGTGATTTAAAATTATGGAGGTAATTAAATACACCCATGAGAAGCACATTCTCTTTTATACAAGAATTGAAACTTATGAATCCAGAATGAACTACAGAAGAAGCAAACTTTTTTTTTTTTGAGAAAGAGATAAATGGGTTTTACTTGGTTGACTGGTAAATTAAGGTTTTAGAATCATAGAGTAAGCCATTATTCACACACATTCTGAAACTTGTATGATGTGATCTCCTTTGTCAATGTAAAATTAAACTGAAAACATTTTACATATATTAGTTTATATTCAATTAGATATTGTATTTGGAATATTAATGTCCATCAAAAAAGTAATGGACATTAATTCCCTAATTCCTGGGAAACATGGTTTCATTATGTTACACAGCAAGAGGAAATTAAATTTGCAGATAAAACTAAGGTTGTTATCAGCTGACCCTAGAATAAAGAGATAATCCTGGATTAGCTCAGGTGTGAGTAGTATAATCACAAGGGTCCTTTGATATGGAAGAAAAAGGAGGCCAAATCACAATGGTCCTTTGGTGTGGAAGAAGATGTTAGAAAAGAAGGCCAAAACAGAGATCTGCAATGCAATGATGCTAGCTTTGAAGATAGAGGGAGGGTCTGTGAATCCAGAATTCAGTAATTCTCTAAAAGCTAAAAAAGAAAAAAAGAAAAAAAAACAAAAACAAAAACAAAACTCTTCTAGAGCCTCCAGAATTAACAGCCCTGCTAACATCTTGATTTTAGTTCTCTGAGATCCATTTCAGATTTCTGATATCCAGGACAAAAGATAATAACTTTAGCTTGCTTTAAGCTATTAAATCTAAGCTGATTTGTTACGGCAGCCCTAAGAAACCAATACAGATATGAAACATCTACATAAATGTAATTAAATAGTAATGCTGAATAAGAACCTAAAAAACAAGAAAATAGCCGATCTCCCATATTACTAATTAATTTGTAAAGCTGATCATGGAGAAGAGAATCTTAAGCCCGAAAAATGTTTGTATCTCACATGACTGGATTTTCAGTTCTTTTGTTGTTTGTGTTTTCTCCATGAGCAGTTAATAGTGTGGGTCTGGCCCCCTCGCCATTCCCTTGTCTATTGCACTGAGTTTGAAGTGCAACACAAGGACCTGCCTGTGCTGCCTCCAGATAGTGGTGTCCTTTTCTTTGCAGTATGTGCAATCCCTCACTCACTGCTTTTAGATAATACTTCCATTATTTCCAAATGAGAATCCATGGTTTTTTTGCTGAACATTAAACCCATTTTCTAGGTTTGACTTTTTCTCTTGTTTTATTCTAGGAAATAATTTCTAAAATAACTGTGTACAGAAGACTATTGAGAGATGGCCCCAAATTAGGTCATGTTTCATTGCCATGTGCATAAAGCAAAGTTCATTGGCTGACTCCCTTTCCATTTTGAAGAGACATGTCCCAAGGAGCTGGGGACAAATGAATGCAAAATGAAACATGTCTGGGTACAATGTATAGCTAAGTTTCCATATGATTGAACAGGGAATCCTATAAGAGTTAAAGTGGCTGTATAATTTTAGCAATAATAGTTACCTATTAAATGTTTCTATTTGATCTGATTACATAAAATCCAAACTATCCTAACAAAGAGAAAATATCCTCAGAAAAGCATGCTGACTTGCTGTTTCTCCTTCTGTGCAAGTATCTCTGTGTCATTCTAAGCCCTTTATGATATTTCTTGTGTGTCCATTATAGCCCTCTGAGGACGTTTGCCCTTACTCTAGACAGTAACCTGTAACATTCTGTTGTAGTTTAGGTTGGTTTGTGGTCCTGTTGGGGAGCCTTATTAATCATTTAGGTTCCACCAAGTACCGTCTCTCAAGTTGGGCTGAATATAAAGGTTGGCAGGAAATGACCTGAGCAGAAACATTTTGTCCCTTTCCTATCTCTCACATCCCACACATGCCCACTCTTTCTCCCATAAACATCTAGAATGTGCAAGTTAAAACTCTTTTCCCATCTCCTGCTGCCAATGAAAAGTGTATCAAATTTAAAATGTTAGAATTTTCTATAACCAAGTGCCCACATTCATTCTATGTGCAATAAATGGTGAACCCTCAGAGAGTTCCCGTTCTAGAGTTTGTAAGAATAGAAGTTTTGTGACAGCTGGATATATGAGCATTTTCTCCAACATGCCTCTGACCTTTACACAGAGACAAGCATTTTGGTGGTAATGAAATCCTTAGTCTCTATTGACAGGAAAAGCATTTACAAATGACAATTTTTATCACATAGTAAATTGTCCCAAGTGCAGCAAAGATAGTAGTCCTTTTGTCAAGTAGAAGTCTCAGAATTGAGCTTAAGCTGCCAATAAAATCTTTAAAACTAAAGTAAAAGCAACAAAGCTACCCTTGGCATATTATTGGCTTATCTCTTCTCTTCTGAAGTTCAAATACTGAAAGATGCTTTATGCCAAGAGAAATTGCTCCCTTGCCATGTGTGGAAACTCAAAGTCACATATTACTTTTTCTTCATAAAGGCCTCTATGAGTTTCCATTGAAAAGAATTCAGTCCAATAACAATCTGCATCTTCCAGTCTGAACCTTATTCTCTGGTTACTCAGGTGCTTGTTATATCTTCCCTACTAAACATCACCTTTCTTTTTGGTACAAGGACAAAATATGATGGCAATGTTAGGAAAGTAAGTATGGGTTGCATGATTAAGAGACTCATTTTCAAAACTAGGCTGAACAACTTCATGGCTGTATGAACTTTGGGAAAATTATTGCCTCCCGGAGCCTCACTTTATCCTAATTCTTGCCCTTTCCAAATGACTTATATAGTTCATTTCATTCAAAACTAGAGAAGGCACCTTTGATAATCCTTACACCCAATGATAATTTGCACTCACTTTTCATTAGGGTATCTTGCCTTAACTTTTTTTTTTGTCTAGATGGTAAATATAATCCATTTAATACTATTGCTTCTATTGCTAGTGGACATGGAGGAAAGACCCAATTATACCTTTTAGGGAAGATGTCAATTTAAAAAATATGGATTTCTTTGTGATTTATGCTAATGGTCACAAGATACTAAGAAAGACAGTGTTGGAAATGTTGTCTAGAGTCAAATGTCTCTCAGCAGCAGAGAGCAGGCTTTCATCCACCACCTCTGGTCATAATAATGTTCGGCAGAGGCAGAACTCAGAAGAGCAGGAACTGTTACATTCAGAGTTGTTGTAGTTGTTTCACAGTTGTTTTAACCATATATGGTTTGTTCACAATTGAGACTCTTGAGCCAGGAACAATCTTTAAGATAGTTCTTGAGACCCAACTGACAGTTAATGAATTTTCTTTAGCCTCTCTATGTCAGAGAAGCCCTTGCCTTTATTGTCTATCTGCCCTCTTGCTCCCTCAAAAGGCTATGGATCCCCAAAAGAAGGTGCTGGTATTTTCAGTGTAAAATAAATTTAAAAATATCCACTTGCACAGTCTTGTTTTGTAGGGTGGTTGAATTAGTGTGTAATAAAACAGCATGATTAACACACAATTAAAAGCAAGATGAATTTATAGGAGAAGGTTTATATTATCTGTTCTTGTTTTCCCCACGTTTCATAACTTGTAGTACTTCAGTATATGTTGGGTAAATAAATGAACATATACAAATGTTTACCTTTTCCTTACCTAGTCACCATTTTCACACATACCAAAGAGTATCTCTTATTATTTGACTTCATTGCCTTAGTTATCACTTCTTTGACCTCTCATACTAGCTTAAGTTAGCTATTTAAATGTTGTCATAACAACCTGCATTGTTTAATTCTACCACTGCACAAATGCAATTCATTATGCTGTCAGGTTATTGATTTAATAATTCCCTCTCCTACTAGGTTATTTGTACTCTGAGTATCGGAATCAAGTTCATCTTGTTACAACGAATAAGGTGTCAATATATTACTCAATATTTATTGAATAAATAGATGCATGTATAGTTAGAGTCTCTGCAAAGTGCTGCTGAAATATATGGTATATTGCTTATATTTTTGCTTGGGAATATTACTAGCAAATTGAATCCAATTAATCCATTTATACTTGATTGTAGAGTCTAAACAATCCAAATAATAAATGTAATCCAGATTAAAACAGAAATTCCCATAACCAAGCTAGGTAAGTGTTTCCCAAGTTCATTGGTGAGTAGTCACACTTGTGTATATATTATGCTTCATTTAGATATAAAAAATGTGGAATGTTTATTCCTATTAGTGTGATGGGTAAATCACTATTTAGTCTTTTTTCCAAAGTTCCATATTAACTTATGACTGTATTGTATTTATACTTATGTTGTAGTTTTAAATATTGATATTTATAAATATACATCAAAACTTTTATTCTTTTAAAGAAAGAAAAACTTTTGAGTTCTGTGAGTAGAGTTATATCTAGGTACTTTTCCCCCTTAAACAAAAGCAAGTTGTTTATTGAAAGGAGAGGCCAGGCTTATATCCCAGAGAAGTAATTATTAGTTTCTGCGTTCAGGGGTCCAAATAAGAGTATTTCAGATGTGGCCTTCCATTTTAGGACTGGACCACCCAGTTACAAGAAACTCACAATCTTTTGAATATATGCAGCCACAGCTAGTCTTAATCATACCTGTCAAACAAATCATTTGTGCCCAAACACAACCTGTTGGCTGATAACCAAATTGTATCTGCCAGTCTATACATTAAAGTCCAAAGTCTCAAATACTTCAGGAGAGAGTTTGATGACCAAAGCAAGCTTTTGTGAAATGGAAATATTAGAAAAATTTCTAATTCAGAACTTCTAAAGAGATACTTGTCCCAGGGAACCTCTTACCAAGGCAAGTATCACATTTAACATGGCTCCAGGTATTACAATAAATAAGTAAACACTAAGTTGTCCCTAAACAACACTTGCAGCTTTGCCCCTGAGTAGAAGGTGAACAATAGATGAAATGTGTGAATGTGGGTGTGTATATTTTAATAGTAATTTAAAGGTCTTAATGTTAAAAAATAATAACTTCTTCATGCTGTACCAGGGCAATTTATATATAGAAAGATTTCTTCCAGTTGTTTCCTAGCTGTTGGAATGATGTTTATATTTTAAAGAATGAATGAAAAATAGAAATGTGTAGCTGGAAATATCCCAAGTTTAGAATAAGGAACCCTGGTTTGACTTCCAAAGTTTTCTGATTTTACCAAACTCCTCTGAAAAGTGAAGAGAAAAGATTGAATTTGAAGCATCTCAATGCCACTTTGTGGTCTGAAAGCCATGCTTTAGTCTCTGGGTACATTTTACACCAACAGTTATCCTGGAAGTATCAAACATAATCATTTGAAATATGTAATTATTTATGAGCCTTCAAAAGGCGTCCCACACATGCATTCTAAAACCCACTTATCTGATGAATTCCATGACACCCACTTGTGGTAATAACACAGTAATAAGAATTCTTTTTATTTACTTTTACTTTTTTCTAAGAATATTTCCTTTTCCTGCTGCAAGCCCTCTCTTTCAAATAAAGTGTTCTAAATGGAGTTTTCCTTAGAACCAACTCAGAAACACTTTTGGCATCAAATTTCTTGGAGCACATCTGATATAGTATTATGGATGTTTTTCCTCTCCCAAAAGCCATTCCAACATAATTCAGCAGAAAGCAATCAGCAATGCCCATGTGAGTGGGTGCTTTTTTGGCATCCTCACTGTGGGGCATAAAAATATAGGTGTATATAACAACCATCTTAGAAATAAAAGTGCCCAAATAGCTTATTATTAATGTATTAGAAACTAGTCTATTGCGTGCACTAAAAAAAAAGAAAACAATCTTTTTTATATACTTATCATCTGCTTCAAAATCCAAAGCCAAAGAAAAGAACTTGACATAAATCCAGAGAAAATTAGTCCACTAATTGAATGGCCTTTGGCTTACAGAAGAGCAATGCTCGATGCTCAATTTATAAATGAGGAAATTATATGTACCACCTGCAGAGAAACTCAACCTCATTTTTTTTCCTAGTCTAGGATTATTTCGATTGTATATGCCTAAAGAAGACAAACTACTAATTGATGTACAAATTGCTCTGGCTCCAAATAAATGACTTGACTAGCAAGTAAGACTATAAAATACTTAAATGCTCATGGTCATTTCACAAGAAAAATAAAGAAAATGAAGCAATTCAAAGAATTTGAGTTCCATTGAACTTAAGAACATCAAATTTATGAGATCTAAATAAAACAGTTCAACAATCTTAATATGCATTTATAGTTAAGGTGGTCCTATTTTATACCTTACACCTCCTACCAAGAGCATCCCTTTTCCCTCCAAATGGGCCCATATTTGAGTACTAAAGTATATAGTCACCCTATTTATAGTTAGCAAGATCTTACATGTCAGCTGCTAGCAAAGGTCAAAAAACATACTTAGGCACTGATTAGAATATCTCTGTTTTCATAAGCTGCTTCTTATTTTTTTTTCAATTGCCAACCTTTAAATAGAGTAGCACAAAATGCCAAAATTATTCATCAGGATATTTATGTGGAGAACTACTCATAAATATGGAAATGGAAGATCATAATTGTAGGTCCAACCAGCTATCTTTCTGGCCCAGAATTGCTCCCGTCATGGATGCTAAGGCAGACGTTATAAACTGGCAGCCTGTGGGCTGAAAAAAATCCCATAGGTACTTCTTGAGAAGCTTTAAACATTTTTAAATTGGCAGATTCCATATAAAAATATAGAGTTTCAACTTTTCTTGAAAAAGCCAAATATCTGGCAACATTGACCCAAATTCCCACAGGGCAATAATAGGAAAGACTCAGATAGCAGCTGCCTCTTTTATACAAGATGTTTTCTGGCATATGACAGTCCCCCATCATTATATTACACCCAAGATTCTCTCCTCATTACATCACCTGCCTGACTCCCATAGGCACCTGAATTTGCTACTTCATGGGTAGGAAATCAAAGGAGCAGTTGCCACAATGTTTGCTTTATATCTTAACAATACTTTCCTATTTCTTTCTGTTTTACTAGGTCTTAGGCTAACCCAATAATATTTCTGGAATCTTTCAGTGGCATCTATTCCTTTTTTAATTTTTTTTTCCTCTGAAAGTATTGTGTTCTCTAGGGCTCTTTTCCAAATCTTTTTTATTCTTCTTATATTTCTTGGACAAATATCATATCCATGGCCTCAATTTTTTGCAGATATATATCCTTGTCATAGACATCTATTCTGACCTCCAGGGCAATATGATAACTATATAGATGCCATTAGTATAGAAATCTCTTATAGGTACTACCAACTGAATAGATCCAAAAACAACTTCTTAATCATTTTTGTAAAAACTGCCTTTTCCTACATTGCCTGCCTTAGTGACCACATTCTCATTTGCCTGACATAAATTCCTAATTCCTCTCCTTCACTTCACTTCAGATATTTTGTTGACTGCATATACACATCCTTATTTTGCCACTCCTACTCATCTATTTCCATTTTCTTAATTAACATCCTTATTACTTATCAACTGGATTGTTTAAGTGGTATGTTATCTTTTTACTCTAATTAAGTTTTCACATGCCATCAGAATGAATTTTTCAAGTCACAGATATGATTATGTTATTTCTTGTACTTCAATTTGTTGCATTCAGGATAAAAGTCAAATACTGTAACTTGGAATAAAATGCTGTTTGTAGCTTACTATTGCTCAGCATCAGAGACTATCACCCTTCCATTTTGCATAGGAAATGGTTCTCTGGAGAAATTATCCCATCCTGTGGTTTTTGACTATGATATGGGTCCTTCCCTTCCCCATAAAGGCAGTGGCTACTCTTCCCTGAAGTCTCAGTTCAGGAATGACCCACAGGAAGCCTGTTCCCACTTGACAATTCTGTTATTATGTTGACTGTTCTTATGCTATTCCTCAACTGTGATGCATAGTGCTCTGATGTTTGTTTACTTATAAGGCTTCCCAACTGGCCTTGAAGAGTCCTAGAAGGCAGAGAGGTATTTTATATTTTCACTTAAAACATCTGCCAGTGTTTGTTACATAATAAGTGCCCATACAGATAAATATTTTTATATGATTGAACAAATAGGTACATTAAGATTAAATGTTTAGCTCGGTGTGGTGGTACCTGCCTGCAATCCCAGCAACTTGGGATGGCTGAGGTAGGAGGATCACAAGATCAAGGAGAACTTCAGCAACTTAACAAATCCCTATCTCAAAATAAGAAAAAATAAAATAAAATAAGGGCTGGGGGTTGTAGCTCAGTGTTAAAAGTGTCCTGGGTTCAGTCCCCAGGAGTGGGGTGGGGGATATATATTGTTTAGTTCTTAGAGGTGAAACTAAATCATCCTATTTATTTAAGCAATGAAACAAAACAAAATGTTTTTTGTCTTTGATCTCTCACTTTATTAAGGTGAGAATTGTATCCTGAATAGATGTCTTTATGGTAAAATTGGTTATCAAAAAATACCAGAACATTCAGTGCTCTTGATAACCAAGTATACGGATTGAGAGAATGATAAGATGCCAAGAATTGTACCCAAATTTTCTTTTCCTTTTTGCTTTTCAGAAAGTTGTTGAAATAGTACAAACCTCATTTTATAGGTTGAATAATGCCCCTTAAAGATATCCATTTCCTCATCCCCAGAAACTATGAATATGTTACCTTATACAGCAAAAGAAACTTTGCAGATGTGATTAAGGATCTTGATATAGGAGGATTACTGTGTACTATCAAGCAATTATAAGTACCCTTATCAGAAGGCAGAAGGATCATAATGAGACAAGGCAATGTGACAATGAAAGCAAAGAGTAGAGTGATCTACTTTGAAGATGGGGGAAGAGGCCACAAGCCAAGGCTTGCCGACAAACTCTAAAAGCTGGAAAAGGTAGAGCAAAGGACTCCCCTATGACTGTCAATGTATCTAGCCTTGCTCACATCTTGTTTTTATCCCAGGAAAACCAATTTCAAATATCTGGCCTTTAGAACTACAAGATAATCAAAACCATACTTTTTTTAAAGTAATTAAGTTTGAGATAATGTTTTATGGCAATAGCAGAAAGGGGAAAAAAACAGACTTTGGTACCTGGGGAAATGGTGTGCCACTATATCAAAACCTAAAAACATGCAAGAGTCTTTTAAATTGGATAATGGATACAGGCAGGAAGAATTATAACAGCATAATAAGATCAGCTATGTTGAATAAACAGTTAAAACAGATAATGGATGTTAAAGACTTTGCAGGTGAAGATGCAAGAAGAATTGAGGTGGAGTACAGTATAGTATACCTGTATCATCTCACCTAAATTAAAAGACTATTGGCAGAAATATGGCTGTTAAAGTTGCTGCTGGTAATGGCTTAGTAGAAAGTGAGGGACATTTTATTAGAAAGAGCAGAAAAGGGAATCCTACTTGGAAAACATCAGGGAACCTACCTAAAAAGTCTGTACTATATATGAATGACAAGCAGACCCTGTAAGTAACCACTTGGGTAATTAACTGAGGAGATTTCAACAACAAAATGTATGGAAGAGTGTGGAAGATGTGACCTTGATCTTTCTTGCCATGCACACTAAAACGTGAAAGAAAAGGAAAAATTAAGGGAAGAACCTTCAAGCAAAAATGACCTAGGGCTTGATGATTTGGGAAGTTAGTCATTTCAAATAAATGAAGCTAAAATTAGGAGACTATTTACTACAAAAGTGTACAATGGACACAAAATCCATTCTACCCTTTTTGTAAATGGGAATATCTATAATTGTTATTCTGTGCCTAACCTACCACTGTATTTTAGGAGCAGATCATTATTTTGTGGTTTCATAGATTTTATAGAAAGAGGAATTTTGTCGCAGGATGGATCACATCAGAGTCTTGCCCTTTTATGATTTAGAGGATGAGATTTGGGCCTTATGAGATGGTATTTAGATGACGGTTTGGTCCTTGAGATGAAGCCATAATGAGTTGAGAGTGTGGGGTTCATTGGGATAAACTAAACATACTTTGCATGGAGGAACAACGTGGCCAGAGAGTAGATTATGTGGTTGGAAAACCCTTTCCATATACATCTAGAACAAATAGCTATAAAACTTAATCACACAGGGAGCTATTTAAAGGGACTAGGCATGGGATTTAGCAATTTCTTCAGCCTTCTCAGAAAAATATTAATAAGAATGATGAAATCATTAGATGAAGACCTTCCAGGACCCTCCAGCATAATGGAAGGAATATCTATGGAATACATTGGACACTTACACGAGTTTTGAGAATGTTATATCAACAGAAACACTATCAGCTTGAATTGAAATGAACAAGAGAAAATGAAAAAAGTAAGGCTGCCAGACTTTCAAAATTCTACAGGGATGAAACAAACTAATATAAGTCAACCAAAAACATTTGCCCCCCCCCCCACTTCTTGAAAAATATGAGTGATTCAGAGAGCAAAACTTTGTGTCTAGAGGGCAAAAATTGGGACCTAGAGTTCCTACAGCACAGAGCCAGAGTCATAAGATTATTCCTAAACCTTAAAATCTCATAGTTGGCCTGGTTAAATTTAAAAATTGAGTGGCTGCTCTTTTCTTCTCATTCTACCCTTTTTGTAAATGGGAATATCTATAATTGTTATTCTGTGCCTAACCTACCACTGTATTTTAGGAGCAGATCATTATTTTGTGGTTTCATAGATTTTATAGAAAGAGGAATTTTGTCGCAGGATGGATCACATCAGAGTCTTGCTCTTTTATGATTTAGAGGATGAGATTTGGGCCTTATGAGATGGTATTTAGATGACGGTTTGGTCCTTGAGATGAAGCCATATGAGTTGAGAGTGTGGGGTTCATTGGGATAAACTAAACATACTTTGCATGGAGGAACAACGTGGCCAGAGACTAGATTATGACAGGATGAATAATGGTGTCACCTCTTTCCAAAGAAATCACGTATTAGTCCTCATTTCCTATGAATATGTTACCTTCCAAGGCAAAGGAATGTTAAAGGGCTAATGAAGGGGTTTGAGATAAGGAGATTATCCTGGACTACCCAAATCAACCAAAAGTAATTAAGAAGGTCCTTATAGGAGCAAGGTAAGAAGGTCATAAAGAATGTACACAGTGTGCAGACAGAAGCAAAGATTGGACTGATTTACTTCAAATATAAAGGAAGGGGCCACAACTCGAAGGTTGCATGCAGGCAAATCCCAGAAGACAGAAAGAGCAAAGAAGCAGACTCTCCCTAGTGCTTCCAGAGGGAACTAGTCTTCATGAAACCCTAACTTCGGCCTTCTTGCCTCTAGAATTGTTACAGAGTAAATTTGCATTATTTTAAGTTACTGAGCATGTGGTAATTTTTATAGCAGCAATAAAAAATTAGTATACATAGTTTTCATTAGAAAATCTGTTCAAATAAAATGTGACTAGCTTAAAACCAAATATATGAAAATTACAAAGAACTGTCTTAGAATGATGCCATAATCTTATTAATTAAAATTCATGGGCTAGAGTATGGGTCAGGAGTACATCAGGTGCTTAGTTTAGCATGCATGAGGTTTTGGGTTCCACCCTCAGAATAAATAAATACATAAATAAATAAGAATATCAACTAGTGACATTAAATGAATAATGTAGATGCACATGACAACATAACAGTATATACATAGAATCTCAAAGCAATATCATGTAGAACATATATCTGGGAGTCAAAACCCATTGACTTTCCTTTCGAATTACCTACTAGCTTAATGACCTGTGCAATTCATTTGACTTCTATAAGCCTCAGTTTTCATGGCTGTAAAATATACTATTAATTACCTCACAGCTAAGTGAGAATTAAGTTTTAATAATGAAACCATAAATATACATGCTACTTTTTATGAACCAGGGAATAGTTGAAGCACTTTGTATTGATGAGCTTTTAATATTTATGAAACCTCTGTCAAGTAGGTACTATTATTATTCCCATTTTACAGAAAAGAAAATTTAAATGCTTATCAATCTGTCCAGAGTCACCAACTAGTAAGTGACAGAGCAAGGATTCTAAACCAGAGTCTATTGCCATTGTCCATGATGATATTTAACAACCCCTGCTTTAAAAATTAGGCCAATGCTCATAAAAGAACACAATAAATTATATTAATAAAATTTCTTGCATTGAACTCTTTAGAGTTCTTGACCTTTTTATTTTTAACCTCAACCTATACTCCAAGGAAACTTCACAGGTCTTTGAATGACCCCTGATGGGTTATCTCAGGTCTCTACATTTTGTAGACCCCAAAGAGTCTACAAAATGGTCACTCTTGGTCCCCAAAAAAGTACAGGTGGTCAAAGTTTTTCTGAAGGAAGGAAGGAAGGAAGGAAGGAAGGAAAGAAAGAAAGAAAGAAAGAAACAAACAAACAAACATACCCAGACATTTTGGCTAATTGAGCATCTCTATCCCTCCCAGACTACTGGATCTATAATTAAACTACCCAGGAGAAACATCACAAATATGCTTGCTTCAATGGATAAAACTGATTGTTATTGGAAAAATACTTGGTTATGAATTAATCCTAACATGTCCTTCCCAGGGAATAAGTTTATTATATTACAAGTCAAAGTTTTTACTTTACTACAAGAGGTAGGAGGAAAAGTATAACCAATCCTAAAAGGTCTTAATAGGATTGTTAGCTTTTTATTTTCATCTTTAAAAAACTAAGAAAATACTTTTAAAGAAAGTCATAAAATGGTCTCCTGTTCTCCCCAAGGCTTTTGCATTTTCTGAGTGGCACTTTATTTAGCCCACAGTGCTTGTACTAATTCCCAGTGTTGTGAGCAAGCATGCCAGTGCACATCAACACCTAATCTATGAAAGGAATGCTGAGGCCTCACTAAGGTCAGTCACCTTGGGAATTCTGTTGCGCTTCTGCAGCTGCCTTCAACGTGAAAGGATACACATGCTCTGCTTCTTCATATAACATGTATACAATTAAATTCATCAACAGACACATCGAAACTTCATCAACTTTCCAAAATTCAAAAGGACTTCTAGAAATCCTCAGTTTTTAAACTACCAGAGGTCTCTGATATATAAAACACCATTTTCCACAAGGAATGTTGGAAAGAGAATTGTAAAGGAATTTTTTTTTTCTTAAATGTTCATGTGTGCCGTGGTTAATACTTTTATCAAGACCTTTAAACCTGACACTCTCTAATGTTTAGATTTCACCAGTCAAAACCTAAAACCTCAGTTTAAGTTATCTTTCACCTTCTAGAATGAAAGTTAAATACTGTACCACATTCATTGTTGTATCCCAAGCACCAAAACACAATAATAGGTGCTCAATCAACACTGTGAATAAAAAAAAGGCTCTTCTACTTACCAGCTGTGTAATGACAGAGCCATTACTAAATGCCTCATTCTCTTCGGCAGAATGGAAACAAACAAACAAACAAAAACTACTGGATAGAATTTTTGTAAATATTATGATAATGCATAGCTAGAATATGTTTTAATCAGTGAAAATTTCTTTCCTTGAGTACCTATAAATAAGATATTGGTTTACATTTTTCCTACCTAAATAAATATTCAGATCTCTCCAATAATGTTTTGGTTTCATCAGTTTCTTTGTTTTTCCTTTCATTATAAAATTACTGAAATGAATAGTATTTGTTCTGTTTTTCCTTTTCTTCAAAAATGTGATCACTTCTAAGCATCTGCAAACTGCTTCATCCTCCCGATATTCTACTAAACTTTTTCTACCCAGGCTTATCAATGTATACCTGGTTACCATATTGTATGTTCATTTTCACCAGTTAATAATCACTTCATAGTTTTTCACATTGCTACATATACATTTCTCTTGGAGTTCTTTCTAGTTGGCTCATCACTCTTGCTCCCTCTAGTCTTACCTTCTCAAGGCTCATAAATTAGCAATCCTTCTCCTGAAGCCATTAAGGCTCCTTTCTAAGCCCCTACTCCTTACTCTGTTTTCTCTCTCAGCATTCTAATTTATTGTTTCCTATTTCCTGTTTTCTTTTTTCTACCAAGGTTCAATATCATATTGTGGCAGAGACCACAGGTGAGTTACTTCCCTTTCCCCTTTCCTATTAAGAAAGCTTAAGTATTGAAACATTAATATTGTTCTGGTTCTATAAGCAGAACTCATTAGGTGGGACTTCCTGGAAATATGTTCTAAAGTAACAATCTTTGATAGCACACCGTTTCAGCTTTTTCCCTTTTTCTTTCACAAATAAGGTATGTTCCCTGAAGATCTTGGGCTATGGGACAAGTGCTTCCTCCTGGGACATGCTGGAACAGAAAGACATAAAGTACCTGAAATGTTCAACACCAGACTCTTCCTAGAGTTAGAGATTTTTCCAAGCCAATAAATGTTAATTTAACATCTACCAAGTGTCTGAGTATTTCTTTTTCACCTCAAGGCTGTTTCCCAAATCAAACCACCTTCAACACCAACACCAACTTCCATTCCAGATTTCTGGAATTCCTATTTCTGGCCATGCTACTGTCATTTCCACCATCACACAAGTTTTAAACTTTGCTCCTTGTTCCTCTACATTGCCAATCTCTGACCTTTATGCACATTTTTAATAGAAACCGTCCCAGTGATGTTGCTTGCTTGCTTTCTTACAGTCACCACTCAATGAAGTGACTTAAACCCCTCACAACAGCACTATTGCTCTCTCTCTCTCTCTCTCTCTCATCAAATCTACATTTAAGATACCAACTGAGTTTCTTGTTTCTTTATATACATAATACAAAGTTGTCACACCAGAATTATTAAAATAACAATACAATTGTGATAATTATGATAATGAACATGTACCAATAGTTCCTTGATTTTTTAGGGATGGCTCCATCAAATATCACTTTTAAGCATCCAATTTTAGTATGTCTCACTTTGATAATGTTTGTTTATCATCTTGGATAGTGTATGACCTCAGTATCACATTTCATAACCTCTGGCTATGACTGATTCTTTATTGCTCTTTGAATTTCCAAAGTCCAACTGTTAGAACCTTTAAGTCAGCAGGTCTTCTCCCCAGCACAAGGGAGATAGCACATAAAAGTGGGATATTGACACATCTGAACTACCTGTGACTTCAGTACTAAACTGATTTCCTAACTTGCCTCAAATTTGACTTCCTGTTCTATTCCAAACCCCCACAGATACACATGTCATGAGCTGTCTATATCCAATGGTGTTCCCATCTTACATAGCCTGATCATTTTTTCAATAGTTTGACTTTTTGCATACTGATTTATCCATAATTTAGTTGTGTTTCTTACAAACACACTCAAGTAAACATATTCCCCCATTCTAGTCAAGGATCCAGGATTTTGGTTATACCTCAATCTATATAAATATTGTATACCTGTGTATATGAATTGAAACAAGTGTTTCTCCGAGTTTCAGACTAACCCGTTCTCTCTCTGAGCTACATCACAATCATAGCAAGAATCATAAAACAGTAGATAATATTGATGACCCAGAATAAACCATTACCACCATCATGGAAGGAAATCTGAAAAACAATCTAATAACCAATGTTATAATTACTTAAAGAAGTTGTTTCCATTCAGTCCTTTAGAATAGTTAAGATCAGAGCTTATCTTCAGTTAGGATCACTCATCTTTTAAACCAGATTCATGTAACTCAAAGCCTTTTAATTCATACAGCTAAAGCAAAGACTTGAAAAACAAACTTGGATCAATGTAGACTCTCTGACACCAGATGCAAAGAATTTTTCACACTAAGAATAAAAGCCTTGATGATCTTGTTTATCTCCACTTGATACCCAAACCAGGGATTGTGTATTGCAGGTGAAATCCATATCATTAATCTGACCTCCACATAGACCAGATAAACTTTTAAATATGAAAAATTGTGTGACTATAGATGACAAACATACCAAACTTATCTCCTGAATCATTGTGTTATTGACTATAATGAAGGCAAAAGACTTTTTGTACGTTTGTTTGTATGAAGAAATTCATAAATGTCTTCAACTAACATTGACTGAATGTATGTCAATTATCAAATACTACTCTAGTTGCTATAGAATCAGAGATGAGGCGTAAAACATGCTCTCCTCACCAGTGGTTTTAAACAAGGGGGTTTGCTAAACATTTGGGAAAATATGGAAATGATTAAGACATGGTTGACCCATCAAGGGGAAAGATGACATATCTATAAAAAGTTAACACAAGATGGATTATGAAATATACTGTAAAATATACAAAATGAGCACTCAGATGTGTAGGGAAATAGGATGACACTAAAGATTCAAAAGATATACTTACAAAACACATTCATTGTTGATACAAAAATCCATTTCCTGAGAACTTTACTTCAAACACATTTAGTCTTATTTTAAACACAGCAGTAAGTAATTGAGTCATATGATATTTAGCCTGGCCAAAACTCAATTATCTAACCAACACTGTAACTTTCGAAGGAGTTCCATCTCAATGAGTAGCTAAATTAGTACCCATTATAATTCCCCCTATAATAGCTAATTCAGGCTGACCAGGCACTTCTAAAATGGCTGGGCATAAAAGTTTCACTTCAGTCATGCTGACCAAGTGAACTAACTGAAACTTGTATTAATGATTGGTAGAAATAGACAACCAGAATTCCAAGTATTTGGGTGGGCCTGATTGACCAGATTGCTTTGAAAGAGTCTTATGAATGAAAACATGGTAAGATAACTTACATCCCAGAATTGCTTTGTGTCCTAAATGGCTTTCTAGTTCCTAAACCACTTCCTAGTCTTTTTTGATTGTTGCTAGATTCCCTTAGGCATGATTATATGGGAAACAGTTCTGCTTTTGTTATTTCCACTTGCATCCTAATGAATGCAGGTGGAAATCTAGCATTTTATGTTAAAAAAGGGGGGTGGAGGGGGTTCATTTCTTGAATTAAAGCAATGTAACATGCACATAATATATTAACACACACAAATACACACTCACATATATGTACACGTTCATTTGTACACATTCATTCACCTTCACACTTTATCTCATAGTCCAAACATAAAGGAGTATAAAGTTCTTTAGCAGCACATCAGAAAACAACAACAAAATAAAACATCTTTAAAGGTACAACCATTCAAAATTATTCATTAGGGTTTGTGAAAGGTAAACAACATAATAGTGTTCTTATTTTAGAACACTATTGACATTTATGATTTTGAAATATCAAGAAAAACTTAACTTGTGGCTATTGATATAATTATAAAGTAAGGGAGGAGTGGGTGTATACAGCTTAAACTAGACTATTATCAAACTATTATAAAATCAAGAATACTTCAGTACTTATAATAAATATCACTTATAATTTTAAACATCATACTCTAAATTTTGCCAAGTAAAAAGAAGTTTAGATGTATATCCTTAAGGTCTATCTTAAAATATTATTTTGAATGTTAATGATCCCCTGTGTTGTTGCCCAAGAATCCCTATCTATATCTTGGCTCTCCCAAACAGATTTTGAACCACCTGAACAGGAAATAATATGCATTGCATCATTTGTCCTGAAGAGAAAATATAGAAACAATCTATATTTTTAATATTCTCTTACAAGATGTGAGAACATACAATACTGATTTTATTTTAAAGCACAAAATTCTGATAGAACTTCCAATTCAAATAGAATACTTTTTAATAATTAGATTAAGCCTCTTTGTTGTCAGGGACATGAGGATGAAATTGGGAAACGATATCATTAAGTCAATGACTTAAATGAACGATGATAATTTGCATTTCAAGTGCAGAGCACATTTCATTTACAAAGATAATGAGTAACTAGATTTGTTTTCTTTCCCCATAAATTATGAGAATTCAAGATGCATAGTAATGATGACTGGCCTGATTGCTTTCCATGTTTTTTTTTTTTAATTTTTTATTGTTGGCTGTTCAAAACATTACATAGTTCTTGATATATCATATTTCACAGTTTGATTCAAGTGGGTTATGAGCTCCCATTTTTACCCCATATACAGATTGCAGAATCACATCATTTACACATCCATTGATTTACATATTGCCATACTAGTGTCTGTTGTGTTCTGCTGCCTTTCCTATCCTCTACTATCCCCCCTCCCCTCCCCTCCCCTCCCCTCTTCTCTCTCTGCCCCCTCTACTGACATTCATTTGTCCCCCTTGTATTATTTTTCCCCTTCCCCTCACTTCCTCTTGTATGTACTTTGTATAACTCTGAGGGTCTCCTTCCATTTCCATGCAATTTCCCTTCTCTCTCCCTTTCCCTCCCACCTCTCATCCCTGTTTAATGTTAATCTTCTTCTCATGCTCTTCGACCCTACTCTGTTCTTAGTTACTCTCCTTATATCAAAGAAGACATTTGGCATTTGTTTTTTAGGGATTGGCTAGCTTCACTTAGCATAATCTGCTCTAATGCCATCCATTTCCCTGTAAATTCTATGATTTTGTCATTTTTTAATGCAGAGTAATACTCCATTGTGTATAAATGCCACATTTTTTTTATCCATTCGTCTATTGAAGGGCATCTAGGTTGGTTCCACAGTCTTGCTATTGTGAATTGTGCTGCTATGAACATGGATGTAGCAGTGTCCCTGTAGCATGCTCTTTTTAGGTCTTTAGGGAATAGACCGAGAAGGGGAATAGCTGGGTCAAATGGTGGCTCCATTCCCAGCTTTCCCA
Source organism: Marmota monax (assembly GCF_021218885.2). NCBI lineage: Eukaryota > Metazoa > Chordata > Mammalia > Rodentia > Sciuridae > Marmota > Marmota monax. The sequence continues at coordinate 3,701,673 of NW_026694339.1, forward strand.
GAAATCTCCATACTGCTTTCCAAATTGGCTGCACCAATTTGCAGTCCCACCAGCAATGTACAAGTGTACCCTTTTCCCCACATCCTCGCCAGCACTTGTTGTTGTTTGACTTCATAATGGCTGCCAATCTAACTGGAGTGAGATGGTATCTTAGGGTGGTTTTGATTTGCATTTCTCTGACTGCTAGAGATGGTGAGCATTTTTTCATGTACTTGTTGATTGGTTGTATGTCCTCCTCTGAGAAGTGTCTGTTCAGGTCCTTGGCCCATTTGTTGATTGGGTTGTTTGTTCTCTTATTGTCTAATTTTTTGAGTTCTTTGTATACTCTGGATATTAGGGTTCTATCTGAAGTGTGAGGAGTAAAGATTTGTTCCCAGGATGTAGGCTCTCTATTTACCTCTCTTATTGTTTCTTTTGCTGAGAAAAAACTTTTTAGTTTGAGTAAGTCCTATTTGTTGATTCTAGTTATTAACTTTTGTGCTATGGGTGTCCTATTGAGGAATTTGGAGCCCGACCCCACAGTATGTAGATGGTAGCCAACTTTTTCTTCTATCAGACGGCGTGTCTCTGATTTGATATCAAGCTCCTTGATCCATTTTGAATTCACTTTTGTGCATGGCGAGAGAAAGGGATTCAGTTTCATTTTGTTGCATATGGATTTCCAGTTTTCCCAGCACCATTTGTTGAAGATGCTATCCTTCCTCCATTGCATGCTTTTAGCCCCTTTATCAAATATAAGGTAGTTGTAGTTTTGTGGATTGGATTCTGTGTCCTCTATTCTGTACCATTGGTCCACCCACCTGTTTTGGTACCAGTACCATGCTGTTTTTGTTACTATTGCTCTGTAGTATAGTTTGAAGTCTGGTATCGTTATACCGCCTGATTCACACTTCCTGCTTAGCATTGTTTTTGCTATTCTGGGTCTTTTGTTTTTCCATATGAATTTCATGATTGCTTTCTCTATTTCTACAAGAAATGCCGTTGGGATTTTGATTGGCATTGCATTAAACCTATAGAGAACTTTTGGTAATATCGCCATTTTGATGATGTTAGTTCTGCCTATCCATGAACAGGGTATATTTTTCCATCTTCTAAGATCTTCTTCTATTTCTCTCTTTAGGGTTCTGTAGTTTTCATTGTATAAGTCTTTCACCTCTTTTGTTAGGTTGATTCGCAAGTATTTTATTTTTTTTGAAGATATTGTGAATGGAGTGGTTGTCCTCATTTCCATTTCAGAGGATTTGTCGCTGATATACAGGAATGCCTTTGATTTATGCGTGTTGATTTTATATCCTGCCACTTTGCTGAATTCATTTATTAGCTCTAATAGTTTCTTTGTAGACCCTTTTGGGTCTGCTAGGAATAGAATCATGTCATCTGCAAATAGTGATAATTTAAGTTCTTCTTTTCCTATTTTGATGCCTTTAATTTCTTTCGTCTGTCTAATTGCTCTGGCCAGTGTTTCGAGAACTATGTTGAACAGAAGTGGTGAGAGAGGGCATCCCTGTCTTGTTCCAGATTTTAGAGGGAATGCCTTCAATTTTTCTCCATTCAGAATGATGCTAGCCTGAGGCTTAGCATAGATTGCTTTTACAATATTGAGGTATGTTCCTGTTATCCCTAGTTTTTCTAGAGTTTTGAACATAAAGGGATGCTGTACTTTGTTGAATGCTTTTTCCGCATCTATAGAGATGATCATATGGTTCTTATTTTTAAGTCTATTGATGTGGTGAATAACATTTATTGATTTCCGTATATAGAACCAGTCTTGCATCCCAGGGATGAATCCTACTTGATCATGGTGCACAATTTTTTTGATATGTTTTTGTATCCGATTCGCCAGAATTTTATTGAGGATTTTTGCATCTAGGTTCATTAGAGATATTGGTCTGTAGTTTTCTTTCTTTGAAGTGTCTTTGTCTGGTTTAGGTATCAGGGTGATGTTGGCCTCGTAGAATGAATTTGGAAGTTCTCCCTCTTTTTCTATTTCCTGAAGTAGCTTGAAAAGTATTGGTATTAGTTCCTCTTTAAAGGTTATGTAAAACTCTGCTGTATACCCATCCGGTCCTGGGCTTTTCTTAGTTGGTAGTCTTTTGATGGTTTCTTCTATTTCCTCAATTGATATTGGTCTGTTTAGGTTGTCTATATCCTCCTGACTCAATCTGGGCAGATCATATGACTTAAGAAATTTATCTATGCCTTCACTATCTTCTAATTTATTGGAGTATAAGGATTCAAAATAATTTTTGATTATCTTCTGTATTTCTGAAGTGTCTGTTGTGATATTGCCTTTTTCATCCCGTATGCTAGTAATTTGAGTTCTCTCTCTTCTTCTCTTCGCTAGCATGGCTAAGGGTCTGTCGATTTTGTTTATTTTTTCAAAGAACCAACTTTTAGTTTTGTCAATTTTTTTCAATTGTTTCTTTTGTTTCGATTTCATTAATTTCAGCTCTGATTTTAATTATTTCTTGCCTTCTACTTCTTTTGCTGTTTTTTTGCTCTTCTTTTTCTAGGATTTTGAGATGAAATATGAGATCATTTATTTGTTGGTTTTTTTCTTTTTTTAAGGAATGAACTCCAAGCAATGAATTTTCCTCTTAGAACTGCTTTCAATGTGTCCCATAGATTCTGATATGTTGTGTCTGTGTTTTCATTTATCTCTAAGAATTTTTTAATTTCCTCCTTGATGTCTTCTATAACCCATTGATCATTCAGTAACCTATTGTTCATTCTCCAAGTGATGTATTCTTTTTCCTTCCTTCTTTTATCGTTGATTTTCAATTCCATTCCATTATGATCAGATAGGATGCATGGTATTATCTCTACTCCTTTATACTGTCTAAGAGTTTCCTTGTGACATAATATATGATCTATTTTTGAGAAGGATCCATGTGCTGCTGAGAAAAAAGTGTAACTGCTTGATGTTGGGTGGTATATTCTATATATGTCAATTAAGTCTAGGTTATTAATTGTGTTATTGAGTTCTATAGTTTCCTTATTCAACTTTTGTTTGGAAGATCTGTCCAGTGGCGAGAGAGGTGTGTTGAAGTCTCCCATGATTATTGTATGGTGGTCTATTAGACTCTTGAACTTGAGAAGAGTTTGTTTGATGAACATAGCTGCACCATTGTTTGGGGCATATATATTTATGATTGTTATGTCTTGTTGGTGTATGGTTCCCTTGAGCAGTATGTAGTGTCCCTCTTTATCCCTTTTGATTAACTTTGGCTTGAAATCTATTTTATTTGATATGAGTATGGACACTCCTGCTTGTTTCCGAAGTCCATATGAGTGATATGATTTTTCCCAACCTTTCACCTTCAGCCTATGTATGTCTTTTCCTATCAAATGCGTCTCCTGTAGGCAGCATATTGTTGGGTCTTGTTTTGTGATCCATTCTACTAGCCTGTGTCTCTTGATTGGTGAGTTTAAGCCATTAACATTTAGGGTTATTATTGAGATATGGGTTGTTGTTCCAGCCATATTTGTTTATTTATGTTACTAAACATGGTTTGTTTTCCTCTTTGATTATTTCCCCCCTTTACTGTCCTACCTCCCACTGTTGGTTTTCATTGTTATTTTCCATTTCCTCTTCCTGTAATGTCTTGCTGAGGATCTTTTGAAGAGATGGTTTTCTAGCTGCAAATTCTTTTAACTTTTGTTTATCGTGGAAGGTTTTAATTTCATCTTCCATCCTGAAGCTTAATTTCGCTGGAAACACAATTCTTGGTTGGAACCCATTTTCTTTCAGTGTTTGAAATATGTTATTCCAGGATCTTCTAGCTTTCAGAGTCTGTGTTGAAAGATCAGCTGTTATCCTGATTGGCTTACCCCTAAATGTGATCTGCTTCCTTTCTCTTGTAGCTTTTAAAATTCTCTCCTTATTCTGTATGTTGGGCATCTTCATTATAATGTGTCTAGGTGTGGGTCTCTTATGATTTTGCACATTCGGCGTCCTGTAGGCTTCTAGGATTTGGGATTCTGTCTCATTCTTCAAGTCTGGGAAGTTTTCTTGTATTATTTCATTGAATAGATTGCTCATTCCTTTGGTTTGAAACTCTGTCCCTTCCTGTATCCCAATGACTCTTAAATTTGGTCTCTTGATGTTATCCCATATTTCTTGGATGTTCTGCTCATGGTTTCTTAACAGTCTTGCTGAGCTGTCTATGTTCTTTTCAAGTTGAAATACTTTATCTTCATTGTCTGATGTTCTATCTTCTAAGTGTTCTACTCTGCTGGTAGTATTCTCCATTGAGTTTTTAAGTTGGTTTATTGCTTTCTGCATTTCTAGGATTTCTGTTTGTTTGTTTTTTATAACCTCTATCTCCCTGTATAGTTGATCTTTTGCTTCTTGGATTTGTTTATGTAATTCATTGTTGAAGTGATCTTTCATTGTCTGATTTTGCTGTCTGATGTCTTCCTTGAGACTCCAGATCATCTGAAGCATGTATATCCTGAATTCTTTATCTGACATTCCATCTGCTGCAGCTATTACCTCTTCTAACTTTGAGTGAGTTGACCTGCATTGCTTGTGGTCCTTTCTTTCCTTGTCTCTTCATACTGTTCGCGTTCCTTTCTACTTGGTGAAACTGTTGTGCTATTGAATTTTCCCCCTATATATTTATATTGGTCTTGTATAGTTGCAAAGTCTCCCTCGCAGGCGCGGGCGGCGGCTCTGCCTCTCCTCCAATTGGGGCAATGTGCCTACCACGCCGGCAGGCCGCTGGGCCTGCTCTGCCGTTCAGTAGCAGGTCCGCCTACCTTGCAGGCGCGGGCGGCGGCTCTGTCCCTCTGCGGGCCGCTAGGCTTGTTCTGTCGGTGGTCGCAGTTCTGCCTACTTTGTAGGTGCAGGCAGCGGCACTGCCCCTCTGCAGGCCTCTGGGGCTGTTCTGCCAGTGGGTCGCAGGTCCGCCTACCTTGCAGGAGTGATTGGAAGCTCTGTCCCGCCGCGGGCCACTGGGCCTTTTCTGTCGGTGGTCACAGTTCCGCCTACCTGGCAGGCGCGGGGGGGCGGGGCGGCTCTACCCTTCCTCAGACCACTGGGCCTGTTCTGTCTGTCGGTTGCAGGTCTGGCCTGTTCCGATGGTGGTCACAGTTCCGTCTACCTTGCAGGCGCGGGGGGAGGGGGCGGCTCTGCCTCTCAGCAGGCCGCTGCTCCTCTTCTGCCGGTGGGTCGCAGGCCCGCCTACCTTGCAGGAGTGATTGGAAGCTCTGCCCCTCCGCGGGCCACTGGGTCTTTTCTGTTGGTGGTCACAGTTCCCACTTTCCATGTTTGCAGTCCTGATTTTGCAGAATTACATCATTTAATCTAGCATTTACATGTGCTTCCCAATTTAGATTTCAATAAATGTTTTCCATGTGTGAAAGCCCCACTTTTAGTCAATTGTATAATAAACTATTCAGTCGCAGGTAACAATTAGATGTTTTGTTTATGTGTAGCTTTAGGCTGGTCTTTTGAGGGACTGAGTGGTTAAAGAATAGCACTTTATGAAATAGGACACTAACTCCTTAATAAGATAAGGGTTGAGTGAAATCAAATGCTAAACATCAATAACATTATGTTATCTTTGCCTAGATAACCCCTTTTGTATTCTAAAAGGTTTCAGAACCTCTCTAAATTTCATTCATCTCTTTTTTTGTGGTGCTGGGGATCAAAGCTAGGGCCTTGCACATACTAAGCACATGTGGCCCATCATTTCTAAATTTTGAGTTGAATTCATATTTATTTTCCAAGATGAATTGGATTCTTAAAATATATCTATAAACCTCTCCACTTTATGATAAAAACAGCAAGAGCATAGAGACCTGCTTGTCTGCAGTGATCAGAGGGTATCTTAGAACTAGTTGCAAAAGCAGCACAAGGCAAGGCTCACCCTCAAAAGCAGGCTCATCTCTAGATGCTCTTTGCTGCTCAATTATTTCTTAAGTTTTCTGAAGAATGAAGGGAAGCTACATGAATAGATTTGGTTTATGATTTTCATTTCCAGATTCCACTGGACTGCCTTGATTTTTATTTTACTTATTTGCCAGATATACCACATATTATTATGGAAAAATATATATATAAGCTATAATTTTATTAAAATAGGGCTTAGTGATATGGCATTCTTCATTAGTTTTTTTAATCTTCTCTTCAAATATAGTATACATAATTGATTTCTTTTGTAAGAAATATTTTTCCTGTTTGAAGTTCAAACTTGTAATTCTCTGATAGCTGAGATCTGCTGAGCCCAATTAAATACTAATATGAGTGAAAGTAATGATTGAAATAAATTTGAAGATGAAGATCAAAACGTGAATAAAAGAAAATCATTCTAAAAGAATCTATTCTCTTCACTAAAAACAATGCAAAATTTATATTTTCATTGTACTGTTGTCCCACTTATTATTTTTGCTTTTGTAGCCTGATGTGTAATAGCCGAGAAATCATTGCCAAGGTCAATGGCAAGGAGCTTTCCACTTATGTTTTCTTCTAGGAGTTTTACAGCTTCAGACGTTACATTTAGGTCTTTTATTCATTTTGAGTTGATTTTTCTGTAAGATAAAGATTTTTCTGTAAGATAAACAGTTTTATTCTGTTTGTGGAAGTTCTAGTATCAAACTAAAATGCTGCTTTGTGCAAAAGCAGCAATCAGTAAAATAAAAAGGTAATCTACATAATGAGAAAAAAATATTTATAAGCCATCAATGAGATGATTGAATAGCCAAGATATATGAAGAACCCATGCAATTAAAGGACAAGAAAACATATAGCTCTATCTTTAAAATTGGCAAAGAACTGGAATAGAAATGTTCCAAAGATGACATAAAGATGGTCAATGGGCACATTAAAAGGTGCTCAGCAATACAAATCATCAGGAAAATGCAAATTAAAACCACTATATCACCTGACATCTATTAGGATAGCTACTATCAAGAGACAGCTAAGTACAGTGGCACATACCTGTAATCAAAGCTACTCAGCAAACTGAGGCAAGTGGATCACAATTTTGAAGCCAGCCTTAGCAATTTAATGAAACCCTCAGCAACATAGTAAGACCCAGTATGAAAATTAAAAAAAAAATTCAAAAAAGGACTGGGATATATCACAGTGGTAAAGTGCCCATGATTCAAACCCAGTAACAATCACTCAATCAATAACAGAATATAACAAGTTTTTAACACATTTTGGTGAAGTTGTGGAGAGAAAAGAATTCATGAATACCATTGATGGGAATGTTGACTGGTGCAACCATGTGGAAAATAGCAGGGAGGTTCCTAAGGAAGTTAAAAATGGAAATACCATATGACATAGCAGTCCCTCTTTGGGTATAAAGTCAAAGGAAATGAAATCACTGGCTCATAAAGGCATCTACACTTCCATGTTCATTGCAGTGATGTTGACAATAGCCAAGATATAGAAACAATCCAGGTGTTCATCAGTGGACAAATGGATAAAGAAAGTAATATGTGTATGCACACACACAGAGGAATATTATTCAGTCTTTTTTAAGACTAACGATATTATGCTATTTGTCACAAAATGGATGAAACTTGAGGGTATTGTGCTAAGGGAAATAAGTCATACACAGAAATATTTCACTTTATTTCGCTGATATGTAGAATCTTTAAAAGAAAAGACATATACAGATAGAGATTAAAACAGTGGTTACCAGGGTCAGGACAGAGGGAAGGAAATGAGTAGATGACAAAGTATACAAAGTAGCAAATATGTAGAGTGCTTAGGTCAGAAGATCTAATGTTTAACAGTAGAGTTCTAATTGTAATGTATTTAGGAATTTTGCTAAATCAGTAGATTATAAATGTTCTTGCCACACTTATGTCAATTTGATAATGTTCCAAACAATAATTCTTGGGTTTAAAATTTTAAAAAAATATGAAAATTACAGTCCCAAAATTAAGGGTCAGGAGAAAGTGGGATATTGTATAGGCATGCTGAATTTTACACATTTTTAGGCAGGTGTGATCAAAAGATGCAATATGTTGTAAATAAATCACAAAAAATAATTATACTTTCAGGTATAAAAATAAACACTGATGAAAATATACAATCAACTAATATTGAATAGTATAAGAAAAATAAGGTTTAGGATGAGATAATACACCAATTTTGATTGCTCATTATATATATGATACAATGAGAAAATGCCTATTTGGTCCTGCTACCAGTTCCTGACACAAAGCTTCTAAAACTTAGTCCTGAGTTATAAGACTTCTAGGAATCTCTTCTCTTTCAATATTGGTCTGTGACACTGGATTCTTAAACAGAGTTCCTAAAACCTTCAAGTTTTTGAGTGATGACTTTGATAGGAACATCTTACGCAGAGCTTGTAAATGTTCTGGAATTTCCTGTGTAATAGGAGCATCTTTGCTTCTAATGAGGAAACCCTCAGTAGGCCCCTAGATAGTGTCATGTTGGGGGCATCATTAGAAACACCAAGCCATGATTAGAAGCTTGAAACTTTCAGCTCCCATTGACAGGGAGGGGAGAAAAACTAGAGATTGAGTTAATAACAGATCATGCTTATATGATAAAGCTTCCAGAAAAGCTTCCCTATACTACAAGGTTTGGAGAGCTTCTGATTGGTGAATGCATCCATATACTTGGAGGCTGGCACATTTCGATTGTTTAAGTCAGCTTTACATCATTGTGATCAAAAGACATACAAGAAAATTATAAAGGAGGAAAAGTTTATTTGGGGCTCACAGTTTCAGGGGTCTCAGTTCAAAGACAGCCAACTCCATTGCTTTGGACCTGAGGTGAGGCAGAACTTCACGGCAGAGAGCATGGCAGAGGAAAATAGCTCAGGATATGGCAACCAAGAAGCAGAGAGAGTGTTTCACTCACCTGGGACAAAGTATAAACCCCCAAGTTACAGCCCTGGTGACCTATTTCCTCCAGGCATACAGTACCACCATTCTGTAGTTATCATCCAGTTAATCCATATCAATGGATAAATCCACTGATTAGGATACAACTCTTATCATCTAAGCATTTCACCTATGAACATTATTTTATACAGGAACTTTTGGGGAACACCTCATATCTAAACCAAAACACCAACTCCATAGGGAAAGAAACACCTGAGCCTAGAAATCTTTGGGTTCTGCACCATGCACCTTTTCATCTGTCTGCTCATCTGTTTCCTGTTTTCCTGAGGCACTTAAGGAAAATACTGAAACCAAGGAGGCAGTAATGCAAACCTCTAACATGTAGTCAGTTGGTCAGAAGTACAGGAACCTAGAACTTACTATTGGTATTTTAAGTGCTGGCAGTCTTGTAGAAATGAGCACTTAACCTGTGGGGTCTGGCAATAACTGCAGGTAGTATCACAATTAAAATGAGTCATTGGAAACCCTGTGAGTGCCTTCAGAGAACTGGACAACTGCTTGGTATGACAAATCCACACATTTTGTGTCCAAAGCTATTAAAGAGAGAATTATAGGTATCCTTTTAGTAAGGAAAAATATAAATACACACATATACAAATATAGAGAAATACATACTTTTCTCTAAAATGACTATGACATCCTTATATTGTAAATGAAATATATGAATATATATGGTATATAAACATCATGTATCTGATATATATATATACACACCATATACATCTTTAAACATAGCATATATATTTACATATATGCAAACCATATCTATAGTCACACATTGCCTAATACCCAGGATATATTCTGAGAAATGCGTTGTTAGGTGATTTCATCATTGTGAACTCATCAAAGTGTACTTAGACAAACTAGGATGGTGACTCCCATTACTTTATGATATAAACTTATTGAATCATTGTCATACACATAGTCCATTGTTGGCCAAAATGTTATTATGCACATTATATGGCATTATACATATACACATACATGGGTACACCATATATGCCATATATTCTTATATGCATATATATAAAATGTAAGAATAAATAAGGATGTACTAATCATATTAGAGAAAAATCCATTCTAAAATGACATTTACAAACATATACAATGCAAAGCAAAATACAGTGAGTTTGTTTAGTAGTACTCAAAATGAGAGCAGAAAGAATATAAAAGTGAAATGATATGCATTGTAATAATAAAAGTAAGCTAAAATACTCTGTGAAATAAAATATCTGATTTCTTTCAACTCAAACCCACCCCTAATTGCCAATTAAAATACACCTAAAATAAAGTAACTCAGAATTACCAAAAATAAAAAGCATATCTACAAAACATAGATAAAAGCTTGGATTGTCCCCAATATAGTCACATTTAATTTCAAGGTAAAGAATAATAATCATATCAAATAAGTTTCTATAAAATGATAAAGAATAAAGTATACAGTAAATAGTTTTGATGTCTTTTATCTAAATAATATATCAGCAAAATATATAAAACAAAAACTCAGGAAATAGAAGTAAAATAGTCTAGAGTATGTTAGAGAGAAATTTTAATATACCTGTCCGAGAAAATTCAAGAAGATAAAATATCATAAAAAGAATTATAACAATAATAGAATTAACATATTAAAAGAAAGTTCTCTAGCCCAAGCAATTCTAAGCCAAAAAAAAAAAAAAAACAAAACAAAAAAAAACAATGCTACTAAGCCTATAGTAACAAAACCTGCATGGTACAGGTATAAAACCAGACACATAGATCAAAGAAATGGAAAAGAAGACACATACACATCTACAGTCATCTGATCCTTGACAAAGGTGCCACAAACAAACTGGAGAAGACAGCATTTTAAACAAATGGTGTTAGGAAAACTGGTTATCCATGTGTAAAAGAATGAGACTAGACACTTATTTCTCACCTACACAAAAATTAAAATGAATCAAAGACCTAGACCAGAAACTATGCAAATCCTAGTTTGCATAGTCAACAATCGAGTATATTTTCACAAGCAAAGACTTTTATTAATAGGACACCAAAATAATGCCAAGAATTAATAAATGGGATTGCATTAAATTAAAAAGCTTCTGCACATCAAACAATTAGGAATATATAAAGAATTCAAAAAACTCAACACTAGTAACATAAATAATTGAATTAATAAATGGGCAAATGAATTAGACACTTCTCAAAAGAAGAAATACGAAAGGCCGACAAATATATGAAAAATGTTCAACATCATTAACAACTAGGGACATGCAAATCAAAACTACATTGATATTTTATCTCACACCAGTCCAAATGCCAGTCATCAAGAATATAAACAATAAATGTTATAGAGGATGTGGAGAAAAAGGAAAACTTTTACATTGTTGGTTGGACTGTAAATCGGTACACCACTATGAAATCAGTATGGAGGTTCCTCAAAAGGGGAGGCATGGAACCACCATATGACCCAGCTATACCATTCTTTGGTATTTATCTTGAAGAAATAATTCATCATTCTACAGTGATACATATATACTCATGTTTATAGCAGCAAATTCACATAGCCACACTATGGAATTAGCCTAGGTGTATATCATTGAATGAATGAACAAAGAAAATGTGGTTTATCTACACAATGGAGTTTTATTCAGTCATAAAGAAGAATGAAATTATGTCATTCATAGGAAAATGGACAGAACATGAAAACATGATATTAAGTGAAATCAGCCAAGCACAGACGGTCAAGGGTCATATGTTGTCACTCATACATAGAGGCTGCAGAGGAAAAAAGGAAAAGAAAATAGAGAGGGAATCTCATAAATATCAGAGGGAGATCGGCTGTGCCTGTGATTCCAGCTACTCTGGAGGCTTAGATAGGAGGAGCACAAGTCAAAGCCAGGGTTAGCACCTTACAAGACCCTAAGCAACTTAGTGAGACCCTGTCTCAAAATTTAAAACATGATAATAAAAAGTTCTGTAGATGTGGCTTAATGGTTAAGCGCCCCTGGTTCAATCCCTGGTATTAAAAAAAAAAAAGCAAAGGGAAATAGAGAAAGGGTTAGGTGTAGGAGGAGGAAAGAGGGAAGTTCTTGGGAGTGATATTGGCCAAATTATATGGTTACATTGTGTGAATGTACTATTATACAACAACAAATCCCACCATTATGTACAACTATAATGCACCCATGGAAAAAAATTTAAAAATTAAAGGTCTCATTTTCAAGTGCTCATGGAATACATATACAGACAAAATAAATTTCCTTACATATTAACAATCATCAAAAATCTTTAAAAATTCCAAAACAAGATAATGATAGCAACTTTACAAGACATTATCCACCATAAAAATGTAAACCAAATAATAACAAATACGATCTTGTAATTTTATTTCTTTTAAGAAATTCCAAGAAGTTAATTATTTCATATCACAAATTAATGAATAATAAGTAGAAGACATATGAGTTATAGCTAAAGAAGAAAATTCATAACCTTAAACACAGAGTATGTAATAAAAATTGAGCTATTCCTCAAATTCAACACATACCAAAAAAAACCATATAGTAAAACTGGTGAAAACTTTAATTAATACCAAGAGAATAAATAAAAAATATATACTTAATAAGTTTTCTTTTAATTCAAATACACTTTACTTAACCTAATAAAAATGGGAGCACAAAATAAATGATAATGAGAAGACCAAAAGTAAAGAGGAAATTTAAAAAGTCATAAATGGCTGTATAAGTAAATTCTAAAACATAGATGATTTTCTAAAAGAAAAAAAAATTACTAAAATTGACTCTACTTCAATCAATGAGAAAACAAAACTGTCAAAGAATTACACCACTTCCAGCACAGCCCTACACTTGAGGGTTAGACAACTGCACAAAATAATTATACCAATTAGTTAAAGGATAATTATTTCAAAACCATTTCTAGAACATAAGAAATGACCCACTTTTCCAATTTTGTTGTAACAGAAGTAGCATTATGTAAATATAAGACCACAAAAAGAAAACAAGAAAATCTCATCTCTGTATCTCAAAATAAAAGTCTTAAATATTAATTGACAGGTGAATTCCCACACAGCATTAAAAGATTGGTATGTGACATGGTATTTAATATACAAAAGCAGTGATGAACCATTATTTAGCAATGTAATTATAATAATTATATTGGCACATATAAAAATATAATATAAAACATTATATGCTAAAAATATATTTGGTAGAATCCAAAATATTCTTCTTTATAACATAAGAAAGAAAAGACACAGAAAGGTACCCACTGAATTTGATAAAAATGTATAGTCCATTCTCACAACAGAGATCATATTTACTGGTTATGCTTTAATGGTACTGTCATTAAAATTTAAGGAGAAAAAAATTTCCCCATTATTACCACTATTATTTAACAGTTTTCTACATGAAATATGGAAGAATATCAGTGTTACCATAGGTGATCTTGGGGAGGGAGGTGCTGTAAAATAAGTGGAGAAAAAAGAGGGAAAGACAGCAAAAAAAAAGGAAGAAAATTAAGAAAAACAGTACAAGAAACAGGGATATGATTGTTTATACATAGATATTGTACACATAATAAAATTAAACAAACAATAATAACAAAACTGATAGCGTTTTACACTAGCACTTTCAAACTGTATTGGTAAAAGGACAACCTTTATATTTTCAATTTATCATATGTAGATAATTTTTAGAAATATGATCCATAAGACACAAATTTTAAAAATTATAAATAAATTGCAGTAAGATCAGTAGAGCAAAGGGAGGGAGGAGGAGGGAGTGCTGGGGATTGAATTAGAGCATATTCCATGCTTTTGTGATTATGTCAAAATAAACCCTAATGTTATAACAATCCTAATGTTGTGTATGAATCCTAATGTCATTCATAGGAAAATGGACAAAACATGAAACCATGATATTAAGTGAAATAATCCAAACACAGAGGGTCAGGGTCATATAGTTTCTCTCATACATGGAGGCTACAGAGGAAAAAAGGAAATAAGGCCATAGAAAAGACACAGAGATTAATGAAGCATAATACAACTAAAAATAATAAAAATTGTATATATATATTGTATATATATATATATATTAAAAAACAAAAAAAGAAACATGATTAATTTGAATTGGTTAAAAAAAATGCTACAACTGTAATGAGTGTCCCAATTATGCAAATTACCCTGAAATTTTCTAAATATTTACTCTTATCTAATTGCACATAAGTACAAGATTAGTATTGGTATATGAGCTATTTTACACAAAATAAGAATCAAATAACTAAATGCAAAATTCCTAATTTATGAAGAAGAAAACTCAATTTCAAAAAGATAAAAAAATTATCCTTAAATGAATCTATATACACGATAATAAGAAATACCAAGGGTATTTGGAACCATATGGACTCTAATATGTTCATATGAAAAAAACAAATCAACTAATTTTTATTAAAAATAATTGTAAATATAAAAACTAAAAAAAAAATTTTAAATAAGGTAAAACAAAAACTGATGAAGAGCATTTAATGAATATCAGCATTGAATTTATTTAGAGTAACAATCCTTGAAATAATAAAATAAGGCCATATGAAAAGACACAGAGATTAATGAAGCACAATACAAAGTCCAAATATATGGGCTCAAAATTATTTAGAAATTTAGCTTATAAAAAAAATGACACTTCAAATAAGGGAATTAAGACTAAATTATTCAATAAGTTGTGTAACAATAGATACATATATTGAAAATATAACATGTATTTATTCATCAATTATAACAGATTAATGTCTATTGAATAATTCAATTTTAAATATTAATCTATATGCACTATAAAATAAAACATGTAAAACAGTAGAAAAAATCCCCAAAATATATAAAACTGGAGATAACATTTTTAAAGTTTTAACTTTTACCTGCATTAAAACTTTGTTTAATAAACTAGTTAAATATACACTGATCAACCCAGGTGTAGTAGCACAGGCCTATAATCATGACAACTTAGGAAGTTGAAACAGAAAAATTACAAATTTGAGGCCAGCCTTGGCATCTCAGAGAGACTTGGTCTCAAAATAAAAAGTAAAAAGAGCTTGAGATGTTGAAACCAGTGGAACACCCTGGGTTCAATCCCCAGTATCATAAAATAAATAAATGGATAAATAAATAATAAAAGCACTAATCAGTACAAAGGTAAAGCAAAAACTGACGAAAACAATTATAATTCATATCACTAAGGTTTCAATTCATAAATGCTTAAAAATTGATATAAAAATTCAGTGGAAAAATAATAACTATCATAGAGAGTTCACAGAAAATATATAAATAAGTGCAAATAATATAAAAAGAAATGGAAATATACAAAAGTAATCTCATATTTGCTCCTAGAAATAAAACGTGATTTTAAACAATGAATTACCATTTCATTTTTTGACAAAGTACAAAAAGGTTGATAAAACATTTTACTAAAAGAGGTTTGAGTAAACCAGCACACTCAATCATTACTGATAGAAATATAAAACACTACTACCTGGGCTCTTATTAACATTTATTGAAAGTTTCAAAATTTACAGTCTTTGAGCCGGAGCTCCCACCTTTAGGAAAACTCTAGGATAACATCCCACATGGTGAAAATTATCTAAATAGTATTTATTGACATATTTTATTATGAAAACATTTGAAAAAATAAAACTCTCTTAGTGAATTGATTAAATTAATAAATTACATCTATAAAATGGAATGCTACCTAGCTATTAAAAATAACAAGAATAAGATAGTAAAATATAGATTTCCAGCTCCCAACAGAAAAATCAACTTGAAACTATCTATGCCAAAAAAAAAAAAAATACCTTTATAACACCTAAGGAATTGAAGTAAAATACTATAGAATATGGGTGAAGTACAGAAATAAGAAAAGCCTCGTGGAAAAGAGCAGGAAGGACAGCTTTACATTATCCATATCAGTCTTCCCCAAGTTCATGTATCACAGTAGATACTTTCCCTGAAGAGGAAGAAAAAAAATAGCACAGACTTGCTGGAAACCCAGTTCAGTAAACCCCAGCGTCAGGCTAATTCCTGAGACACCAACTTCTTGATCAACCCTAGTACTTAAAGCTTTAGGTGTGGCCCAACACAAGGCCAAAAGCAGTCTCTACATACTCAGGCTCCAAACCCACTCTAGTACTAGGCAAGCTAGCATGGCTCCAAGTACCAGGCTCGACTCGTCTGTAAAGACCCAAGTCACAGATCCACATGCCCTCTACCCCTGGCACAAAGCCAACCCACAGACTCCACCATACAAAATAAAGTGCAAGTTAAGTAGTTGTCAAATTAAAATAGACTGACAATCATAATATGTCTTCTGTAAACCTCAGACATCCATAAAGAAAAAAAAAAAAAACCTATGTTAGATACACAAAAGATAAAGACATCAAAGTGTACCATTACTACCCCCCAAAACATTAAATTCTAAAGGAAAACATTAGGAGAAGAAATTTAAAAAATGGAAAATAATTTTAAAAGTGCCAATAGTAAGTTCTTACCTATCAATAATTACTTTAAATGTAAATGGATTAAATTCACTAATCAAAAGACACAAGAGATGAAGAAATAAAAGACTCAACTATGTTGTTATTGATGAAAAACTTATTGATGCTATAAAGATATACATCAAAAGAGACAGGAAAAAGAATTCCATGCAAAAGGTAACCAAGTGGAAACAGAAGTGATGTCTTTGTTCATTTTGTGCTATTATAACAGAATAGCTAAAGTCAAGTAATTTGTACTCATTAGAAATGCATTGGTTCCCAGTTTTTGAGGCTCAGAAATCCAATACCAAGGACTTGGCACCTAGCAAGGGCCTTACAGATTAATAGCATGGTGGAAGGCATTACATGGCAGAAAAGCAAAAACCTATAGTAGAAAGACAAAGAATGGACAAAAGAGAGAGAGTGCACTATTTCCCAATAATAGCATTTGCCCATTTATAAACATGGACTCCTCATGACCTAAGTGTCTCTTAAAGTTCCCACTTCCCAGTACCATCACAGTGGAAATTAAACTTCAATAAGTTTTGGTGGAAAAGAACATTCAAGCTATAGCAGGTGGCTATACTGATATAAAGAAAATAGACTTTAAGTCAAAACCTGTCACAAGAGACAAATAAGCCATTATATAATAAAAATGGCATCAACTCATTAAAAGTATATGATATCTGTAATATGTATGCCCTATCATTAAAGCACCTAAGTATATACACCAAATGTTAACATAAATGAAGAGAAAAACAAATAGTAGTACAGTAACATTAGAGGACTTTGTTAGGTATGCAGTTAGCTAGGAGCAAGTAGGAACTAGAGAAAGGATAACGGACTGTAGAAGGGCACTTGTCCAGCAACTTACTAGGTGAATTCAGTACTCATCATACACTGACACCTCTTTCAAAGAAGAAAACCATATAAGGACATAAATATACTATCACTTCATGTGGATAAGACTATGCAAGAGATCCATCTGAGTAGGTGAACAAGCTACTTAAAACCACAGAGGACCCACAATGCTAGACCTGCAGTCAGACAGACACTCATCCTCCTTTTCAAGGAACATAACCTGTTTTCAAGGTAGTGCATGTATCCCTGAGCTGCCCAGAGGATTAGCTGAATGCTATATGACCTTCCACTGGTTGCACTAGACCAAAAAGGGCAAAGTGACCTGATTGCACAGACACATGCCTTCAGTTCTTACATAGCAAAGATGCATGACTTCCCCTAAAAAGGTCATCAAGTACACAGCTCTGGCTAAAAAGAAGTGGATAGCTGTTGCACCAGGGTTTCCAGCCACTCCAAGATCACATCCCCTGACTATACTGATAAAAGCCCAACCATTTGGGGGCAATGGGTTTCTTATCATTTTGCCTACCTCACTTGCCATGGTATATTTTTGCTGTAAAATAATGCTGCCTTAAGTATTATCTCTTTCACTGTGATTTTGTTCCTGCACCAAGGTAATGTCCTGATTTTAGGCACTATACCCAATATCCAAGGAATACTTACTCCACTGTCTATCTTGAATAAGTAACAATATCCCATTTGTAATTATGGATGAATCATTCAGACAAAAAAAATATAATATGGACACACTGAATTCAAACTACACTTTAGACAAATGAACCTAGCAGACATGCCCAGTTGATTCCAATGAACAGCAGCAGGAGAAATCTTCCCAGTGCACAGAACGTTCTCCAGGACAGATTTTGTTACTTCACAAATCAAATTTTAATAAACTTAAGAAGACTGAAATTGTATTGAGTAGCTTTTATAACCCCAATGGAGTGAAACAAGACATAACTGGAGGAAAAAAAAACTGGAAAATTAACAAAGATTTGAAAAATAAATACAATAAATACACTCCTGAGAAACTAAAGGGTCAAAGAAGAAAGCAAAAAGCAATATTTTGAAAAAAATTAAAATGGGACCAAAATATATCAAAACTTACAGTGTAGTGAAACAAGTTCTAAGAGGGAAGTTTATAACAACGCCTACATTAAGAAACAAGAAAGAACTCACGGAAACAACATTGATGTCAGCCTCAAGGATAGGGAAAGAAGAACAAACCAAGCCCAAAGTTAATATAAGAAAATAATTAAAATTAGAACAGAATGAAAGTAAAATATTGACTAGAAAAGCAAAATAAAAAGATCAATAAAACCAAGAGTTTGATCTCTGAATGGAAAAACAAAATTTTAAAAAGTATAGGTAGATGAAGAAAAAGTAGAGAAAACCAAAAAGAAAAATTCTCCATGAAAGAGGAGACATTGGAACCAGTACCACAGATGTAAAAAAAATCAAAACAGACTTATATAAATAATTGCCTATCAACAAATTAGATAATCTATAAGAAATGGATAAATTTGGGGAAACAAAATCTGCTAAGACTGAAGCATGGAGAAATAAAATATCCAAAAATACCAATGTGAATAGGGAGATCAAATCAGTAATTGAAACATCTCCTAGCAAAGTGAATCCCAGGACCTGGTGTCTTCACTGGTAAATTCCTCAAAATGTTTAAAGAATAGTTAATATCAATCCTCCTCAAATGTTTTCAAGAAACTTAAGGAGGGAACATTTCCAGTACTTTTTATGAGGTCAGCGCTACCTTAATACAAAGACATTACAAGAAAATTACAGACCAATGTGCCTAGTGAACATAGGTACAAAAATTCTAAATAATCTCGCAAATCAAATTCACATCACATATTAAAAACCATTTTCCATGATTGAGATTTATCCCTGGGATGCAAGGAGAATTCAACACATATAAAAAAATCAATTGTTGCAATATACCAACTAACAGAATAAAGGATAAAATTTAAGTTCTTCTCAACAGATATAGATAAACTACCCAAGAAAATTTAAAATTTAAAATTATTTTAATTTAAAATTATTTTATGGTAAAAACTCTTTACAAATTAGGTATAGAAGGAATGTACCTCAACCTAATTTAAGCCATATATGACAGGAAGGTACCTGATATCATTCCACACAATGAAAGCTGAAAGCTTTTTCCAAAATCACAAATGATATGAGGATGCCATTCTCCTAACTTATGCACATTATTATACTGGAAGTTCCAGGCAGAGAGATTTTAAAAGAAAAATAAACAAAAGTCATCTAAATTGGAATGGGAAAAATAAAATTGCTTCTGTGTGCAGATAACATTTTCTTATATGTAAAAAACTCTAATGATACCACCAAAACTTGTAAGAATTAATTTTAATATTTTTTAAAAAGTTGCAGTATAGAAAATAAACATGCAAAAATCAATTACATTTCAAGACACTAATAAAAACTACCTGAAAAAGAAACTTTAAAGGAAACTATCTCATTTCCAATAATATCTTTAAAAATTTATAAAAATTTTTAATCAAGGAGGTAAAAAATCTATATACTGCTCTTTAAGACATCAGTGAAATAAAATCATAGGACATGGATGAAAGAAATTGAAGAAAACACAAATAAATAGAAAGATACTTGGTATTCAGGAATGGGAAGAATTAATATTTAAAAAGTATCCATACTACCCAAAGTGATATATAAATTCAATGCACTGACTATCAAAATTCCTATGGCATTTTTTCACAAATAAAAAATAATTCTTAATTATATAAATGGAACCATAAAAAGCTCCAAATACCCAAAGTAACCTTAAATAAGAACAAAAAAATCTGGAAGCATGGCACCACCTGATTTCAAAGTATACTATGAGATTTTAGTAATGAAAAGTATGTTATTGAAATTAAAACAGACACATTGACTGATGGAACTGAACAGAACTCAGAAATAAATCTATACATTCAAGGTCAAATGATCTCTGGCAAAGGGGACAAGAACACACAATAGGGAAGTAACAGTCTCTTTAATAAATGGTGCTTGGAAAACTGAATATCCACATGCAGAAGAGTGAAATGGAACAGTCATTTCACAATATATACAAAAATCAAGTAAAAATATAGTATATATTTAAACATAAGATATGAAATTATAACCACTGGAATAAAACATAGGATAAGGTATCTGAACATTGGTTTGGGCCAACAGTTTAATAGATATGATCTCAAATGTATGGGCAACAAAAGAGAAAATGGACAAATGGGATTGTGTGAAACTAAAAACCTGCACAACAAAGGAAACAATCAGAGTGAAGAGATAGACAATAGAACAGGAGAAAATACATTCAAACTATATATTTTATTGGGAGTCAGTTTCCAAAATACATAAGGAACTCAACTCAAATGCAAAAACAATCTGATCAGAAAAATGGACAAAGGATCTGAATAGATATTTCTCAAGAGAAGTCATACAAATAGATAACAGGAATTTGAGGAAAATGTATATCATAAAGAATTATAATAAAGAGGAGACATAGTCAAGGTGCAGGGGCAGAGAAGGTGGCAGAGTGGCTCTTTGTTCAAGTGGCCACATTTATTTATACCAATAGGTTATATTAGGTCATTAGTACCATAACTACATTATTGTTCAAAGTATCAGTAAAGTTTCTTATTCTGAGGTTACATTTTACAGTTACAATATGCAATGTTTAGGAGCTTTGTGTAGTCCAAGGTTGAAGCCTTCCTGAAGAACATTGCTACAGTGGCCAGGCATCCCATGTCTTTGACACAGGAGTTTCCCTGTACCCAGGCATTCTGCACCTTTACATAGAAACTTCCCAGCAGCCAGGCATTCTGTTCCTTTGCATAGAAACTTCCTAGCCACCAAACATGCCACAATCACTAAGAGTATCAGAGACCCAATTCCAAACACAGAACTCTACAGTACATTACTAATCAAAGAAATGAAAATTGAAAGCCAAAAAAGATAAGATGTGTTGGCTAAGATGTGGAGAAAAGGGAACCTTTGCACTATTGGCATGAATGTTCATTGTCAGGGCTGTTATAGGAAACAATGTGAAACACACACACACACACACACACACACACACACAATTAAAAATTGAACTCATATGATCCAGCATCTCACTACTGGGCACATCCAAAGGAAGAGTAATAATAGCATATCTCAGAGATAGCTGCATTACAGTTTCCATTGTAACATTATTCACAATAGCCAAGATATGGAAGCAACCTCAGTGTCTATTGACACAAGAATGAATAAAGCTAATGTCACACACACACACACACACACACAAACTAAGAAGATCCTTCGTTTATGAAAGCATGGATGAACTTGGAGGACATTATACTAAATGAAATAAACCAGACAGATACTGCATGTTCTCGCTTACATGTGGAACTCATAGAATAAGAGAGTATAATGGAAGTTGCAGGGGCTGGGTTTGGGAACATGGGACTATTTTCGTCAAATGACAGTAAGTTTCAGCTGTGTGGTTAAGTAAGTTCTGGAGATCTTGTATACATTATGGTGATTATAAATACTGCACTTGAAATTGGCTTGAAGATTAGATATTAAGTATCTCACTACAAAAAGAAGGTAACTATATGAAGGAATGGAGATGTTAATTAACTTGATTGTGATAGGCATTTTATAATGTATATGTATGTCAAAACATTGCATTGTAAACCTCAAATATAAGCAATTTTGTCAAAATAATTAAAATTTTAAATACAAAAAAGAATGAGACAGCTCTCCCTATATATATTCATATGGAAAGATCTTAAAATGTGTTGTTCTATGAGAAAACATAGTGCAGAACAATATGTAGTGAATGCTAGAACTTTTGCTTCTAATGGGCATATACAAATTTAATGTGTTTACCTATACATTAAAATGTTATTGGGGAAAGGAAACAGAGTAACCTGGGATAGGAGACGAAATAAAGACTTCATTGTAATCCCATTTTACAACTTTTGGATTTTTGTTCCATACATTATAATAACATATTAAAATATATAACATATGCAAATAATATAAAATAAAATTAATACAATAAGCAATCTATCACATAATGTAAATTAAGTGATCTCTATTTCAAGATGGCAGTTTCCTTATCCATATAATCATTTTGTAACCTAC
Source organism: Marmota monax (assembly GCF_021218885.2). Taxonomy (NCBI): domain Eukaryota; kingdom Metazoa; phylum Chordata; class Mammalia; order Rodentia; family Sciuridae; genus Marmota; species Marmota monax. The sequence continues at coordinate 3,724,101 of NW_026694339.1, forward strand.
AAAAACTTCTATCTATAGAAGTTTATATATGTTATTGCATGTTTCTAAAAGTGCCAGCAATATTTAATATCCAAAGGGAACTGATTATGAAATAATTATTTCCTATTATAGTTTCTAAATGTAAAACAAGACAGTCAAATACAATAACACTGGCTTCAATGAATTAAAATTAAACTCAAAATTGTAGTCCTGAGTTTAAGTTCCATGAGCATGTTTGTTTTATTGCTGTTTATCCAAAATAATACAGTTTCAGTCATTGTGCAAATTAAAATTGATGTCCTCAATATATGTATAAATAAATATACTTACTTCTGAACTGTCTTGTCTTATTTTTCTTCATAACTTTTATTCCATTTAATACATTGTATTTTAAATTCATCTTGTCTTCTGCTTTCTCTCTCACCATTATAAAAACTCCATAGGGTAGAGATTCTTCTCCATTTTGTTCTAAGTATACTCTTAGAAACATTTGTCTGACACATAACAGGAATCCAATAAGCATTTCTTAAATGAAATTCAATGAAGTTAACAAATAATGGTAGGTGCTCAATAAAGAAAATGTGTTATGAATGAATGAATATATAATGCCAACATAGGGGACTGAAAAGTCTGTAAGAACAAATTAGTTTGGATCCTCAAGACAGACAAGTATCAAACTATCACTTAATCAAAACCTAGACCCCCATGAAAAATGGAAGATGGTCCAGCCATGCATTTGGTCTGCTTCATTTTTAATACCCAGCTGCATAACCACAGTGCTTTTTATAGACTATACAAGATGTTCAGGGGAATACTTGTAGGGAAAAAATATAGAATTGCCAATTCTTTACTGGCATTGTTATAATTCCAGGGGATAATTATAGAGAATAAACCTGTAGGACAGTTGAGTGAGGGGAAGGAAATTCTATACTTTGGCCCTGTTTGAAAGATCTCTTGATGGAAGATCATATTTTCATAATTCCCACACAAACAATGGAAGAAGCTTGAGGATATAAGAATTATTTTTATTATACAGAGCTAATGATACCTAGAAGCAAACCACCTACTGGGGTTTACAAATCATGTTGAAAGGTATGCGTTCCTATTTACATCTGACAGAAGAATTAGGAAAGAGGGGAGTGTGATTCTGGACTGCCGTACTACACTAGAACTCACGGTTTCAAATCTCGTTTTAGTGAAAGGCAGAAAGAGTTATTTTTCTCATAGATCCTATCAATTTGTGATAATCACCAAGGGTTCATTTCATTTCAAGATCCCAAATGACTCATTATTTTTGTCTGTTGTCCCTTGAAAAAGGAGAGGGATTCCAAAAGACTGCTTACAAGTTATAATTTGTGTTTTCACTGTCAATACAGATATCTCTCTGTTAGTGCTCTTCCCTATTGATGTTGTCAGTCCTAACTGGGAAGAAGTTAAGAGACTATATTTCTGTGAGACATCTTCACTTCCTGCTGCCTCTGTTTCAGACGACAATGGGTTTCCCAAGAACTTGCCCAAAGTTAACACTCAGTAGATGTTTCAGTGTGTGCTAAGTATACTACTTCTAAAGAGAAAAATTTGGAGAGAATTTTAAATTGAATTCAGAATTGTCCAGAATAAAAGCATTCACAGAGGCTACTTACTTTAAAGAAAATACTATATTGTGTGTCACCAAAATATTGTGTGGACAACAAAGGTTAAACATTTTGCTTGAGTTTTATTCTTCATAATTTTAAGTTTTCAATCCAAACAGAATTCTTACCAGTAATTCTTCAAAACCAGCTTCCATAGAAACCATTGTGACCCCATTCCCATTTTTATAGAGAACATTGTGGTTCTGTGTTGAACCTGGGTGTTTTAATTCTACAGAATTCAACACCAACATTATTTTGTACCTAGTCATAAGACTGGTACTTCACAGTGCCTGAGACTTGATCATTGACATCATATTACCAGACTGAAGAATTTCAGAACTAGATAAACAGGATATTTGTTTATTCCCAAAGCACTACCACATTACTGAAATATGATAAGAACAACTATTTTTGTAAGTGTAGATAATATATATAATTTATGTACCATCACTTTGACCATAGATTACCATGCTTTGCCATTCTTTCCAAACATCACTAACCAATTTTCCACCAGAAAACCATTTCCAATGCCCAAAGAGAAACAACCAAGTAATATCCACAACCATGATACACAAAAATAGATGAAAATTCTGGAAAGAGTTCTTCAAGTTCAACAATTCCAGGGAGAACAGAGTGATGTGTTGGGACAAGCCTGAGGGTGGAGGAGAAGAGACATAAATCGATTGGTCCTAGGAGGAAGGACAAGGTGCGGCTTAAACAAAAAAAATTGGCAAACTCTATAAATAACTAGTTCCCCATAAGGAAGGCATATTATAGCTTAAATATTATGGAGTTATTTTCCTCTCTGAGACAATATTTGTTCCTGCATTTTAACTCTTCTATGCCACATTCAATTAGCTGAGGTTTTGAAGTTTGCCCTGTATTAAAGCATTTGACACCTTAATTATTCCTAGATCTAAAAAGGAAATTCAACATATATTTGTTTAAAAGAAGGGGAGAGGAGGAGACGGGACAAGAATAGAAAAATAGTGGAATGAATCTGAACTAACGTTTGTGTATGTGTGTGTATATATGTACATATATACACACACATATTATATATGAATATACCACAGTGGATCTCACCATTATTTATATCCATAAGACACTAATTAAAAATATATAAGTAAGTAGTAGAAAATCAGTAGAGTAGAGGGAAAGGAAGAGAGGAAAGGATGAGGTGAGGGAAAGGAGAAGTACTGGGGACTCAATTACAACAAATTATATTCCATACTTTTATAATTTTGTCAAATTCAATCCTAATGTTATGTATAACTAAAAATAATAAATAAATAAATAATTTCTTTAATGAAAACCAAAAAAAAAATTCAAAGTCACTTGTCTTTTAGAAACAACTTATGGAAAGCACTTCACTATTCTTTTCCTGTACACTTTAGGAAACATACTCTTTGTTGTCAATCAGTGGAAGAACTGAAGACTTTGTAAAAATCATCCTGCTCCACCCTGTGGGGGTAGGCAAAAGCATCATGAGAGAACAACAGGGATAGTAAAAGAAACTACTGGAAATATAATTTGTGGCTCAAAAATTACCTCAAGACTTGATGTCCTAAGACTCACTATTGGTAATGATTCTAACAGTTAATTGGGTAGTTCATCATGGGCCAATTCATCTGGGGCTCAATGGTATTGGAAGAGCTCGATAACATGACTAACAAGTGATGGGAGTCTAATGAGTCGTAGAGACAATCTGGCTAAGTACCTCTCATTATCTAGAGGGCTAGCCCAGGCTCTTTCACCTGGCGATGGTCTCAATGTTCCCAAGAACAGTGAGATGATAAGCCCCATAATGCAGACAGTTTTTAAGCCTCTTCTTGCATGACATTTGTTAATAACCATTTGTTTTAGTCAGCTTTTTCATAGCTGACAAGAATAATTAGAGAAGGAAAAGTTTATGTGGCTCATGATTTCAGAGGTCTCAGTTCATAGATAGCCAACTACATACTCTGGGCTTGAGGTGAGGCAGAACACACACCATGGTGGAAGGGTATGGAGGAAGAAAGCAGCTCAGGACATGGCAATCAAGAAGCATAAAGAGACAGCTCTGCTCACCAGTGACAAAATATAAACCTCAAAGACACACCCCCAAGTGACCTACCTCCTCCAGCCATACCTTACCTGCCTACAGTTAACACCCAGTTAATCCATACCATCAGTAAATCCAGTGATTAGGTTAAAGCTATCATACACCAACCATGCACCTCTGAAAATTCTTTCACTCTCTCACACACGAATTTTGGGGAAGGCATCACATAGCCAAACCATAACATCCATCCACCCAAGCAAGAAAAGTGCAACCCAGAATAAAGCTCCATCTTTCTTGATAGATTAGCTGCAAAGTTGAATGTCAGAGGGCATGCTAATAAGAAATAATAACTTGTCCCTTTTGCAATCTATGACAGATACTACAGAGTAAGAATGGTCTGTGAAATTAACCTTGCTATAGGTACCCCAGTGGAAAGCTGGTGTGCAAAATTATTCTAATGAAGATTTTTTCTGGTTTTTCATTATGAGAAATTTCTCTTGAATTAGAGCATGTGTTTTCTTGGCATGATTCAAGGCCATATTACAGATTTTTATCATTTCAAAAGAAAATGTTCAAGCATTGGTGAACACAAACAGCCCAACATAACTTTTAAAAACAAATGACAACCTACTGGGTAAAGAAAGGATATTACCTGACATTAAAGACTATTCTTTCTTGGGTATCCATATCATTACACCTGAAGTCACTGCCCTAAATGAAGATCAATCTAGTCTGAATAACGATTTTAGGTTTTTTAATCTAAATACAAAAGACTCAAGATGATTTTCCTCTGATTTGGTCTTGAGGTCTTTCTCTGAAGAGTAGCTCTAAACTCTAGCCATGTCCTGACAGTCTCCAGGGGAGATGACCATGGATTTTTAGTGTGGTTTTAAAGAATATTTCTTTCTCCAGATGGATGGTCTAATACAAGGCATCTAACCCCGAAACAAGTAGAAGACAGAAATAATTGTAATCAGAGACAAAATCAATGAAATTAAGAATAGAAAACAAAATATACGATCAAAGAAATGAAGAGGTGGTTCTTTGGAAAGGTAAATAAGAGTGACAAACTCTTAGACAAACTAACCAAAAGAAAGAGTGAGAAGAAGCAAAACAACAAGATCAACAATTAAAAAAAAGGAGATATCACTACAGACCCTTCTGAAAACCAGAGGATTATCAGAACCTATTATGAAAACTTATGCTCCAATAAACTGGAAAATCTGGGATACATTGACAAATTTCTGGACAAATATGACCTGCCAAATTAAATCAGAAAGATAAAAAGACCAATATCAAGTAATAAAATTGAAACAGTAATTAAAAGCCTTCCAAAACAGAAAAGTCCAGGACATGTTAGAGTCTTCACTGAGTTATATTAGACCTTTACAGAAGAACTAACATCCTTCTCAAATTATTCCAGGAAATTGAAAGGAGAGAATACTTCCAAATATTTTTTATGAGTCAGTATTACCCTGATACTAAAACAAGACAAAGACACATCAGGAGATAAAAATACAACAGTATCCCTAATAAACATAGGTACAAAAATCCTTAATAAAGTATTAGCAAACCACATTCAAAAACACATCAAAAAGATAATACACCATGATCAAGTGGGTTTAATTCTAGAGATGCAAGTTTGGCTCAACATTCACAAATCAATAAATGTAATTTATCACTCAAACAAAATTAAGGACAAAGTCACATGAACATCTTAATATATGTAGAAAAGGTCTTTGATAAAATCCAACACTCTCTCATGTTAAAAATGCTGAAGAAGCTATGTATCACAGGAACTCACCTCAACATTATAAAGGCCATTTATGACAAGGCCAAAGCCACATCATACTAAATGAAAAAAAATTTTAAATATTTCCTCTAAACTCAGGAAAAAGACAAGGCTGTCAACTCTCACCACATTAGCCAGAGTGATCAGGCAAGAAAAGGAAACCAAAGGATACAAACGTGGAAAGAAGTCAAATATCTCTGTTTGCTGACAATATGATCCTGTATCTAGAAGACCCAAAAATCTCCACCAGATGACTTCTAGAGCTTATAAATGAGCTTAGCAAAGGATCAGGATATAAGATCAACATCCATAAATCAATAGTTTTCCTATATTCCAACAAATGATTCAGCTGAGGAAGAAATTAGGAAAACAACATCACATTCACAATAACCTCAAAAAATTAAATACTTGAAAATTAATGTAATCATGGAGATAAAATAGATCTACACTGAAAATTATAGAACACTGAGAAGGAAATTGAAGAAGACATTAGAATATGGAAAGACATCCCATGTTCTTGGATAGGCAGAATTAATATTGTCAAAATGACCATACTACCAAAAACAATATACAGAGTCTATGAAATTGACAGTGAATCAATGACATTTCTCACAGAATTAGAAAAAAGAAAAACAATTCTTAAAATTCATTTGGGAAAAATAAGAGAGCGAGAATAGCCAAAGCAATACTAAGCAATAAAAGTGAAGCAGGAGGGAATTACAATACCTGATCTGAATTATACTATAAAGCTATAGTAACAAAAATAGCATGGCATTAGCATCAAAATAGAAATAAAGAGCAACAGAAGAGTATGGAAGACAAAGGAAAACCTGTACACCTACAGCTGTCTGATATTTAACAAAGTTGCCAAAAATATATCTTAGAGGAAAAAGAGAGACTTTTTAACAACTGGTGCTGGCAAAATTGGATAGCCATATGTAGAAAAATAAAATTAGACCCATTATCTCTCACCCTGCACAAAACTCAAATTGAAAGGGATCAAAGACTTAGGAATTAGACCAGGAACTTCACAACTGCTAGAAGAGAACATAGGGTCACTATGCTCCATCTTATAGTTGCTAGCACCAACTTCCTTAACAAGAACCACAAAGCAGAAGAAATAAACCAAGAATCAATAAAGGGGATGCAATCAAACTAAAAAGCTTCTCAGAGCAGAGGAAACAATTAAGAGCACAAAGAGAGAGGCTACAGAATGGGAGAAAATCTGGGCTAGCTACTGATCCAATAGGGGATTAATATCCAGAAAATATAAAGAACTCAAAAAACTTAACACCAATAAAAGAAAAAATCCAATCAATAAATGGCAAAAGAACTAAACAAAAACTTCTCAAAAGAAGAAACACAAATGGCCAATGAATATATGAAAAAATGTTGACCATTTTTAGCAATCAGGGAAGTGGAAATCAAAATTACACTGATATTTCATCTCACCCCAGTCAGAATGGCAATGATCAAGAATAGGAACAACAATAAATGCTGGCGAGATTATAGAGGAAAAGCTACACTTGTACACTGTTGGTGGGACTGCAGACTAGTATAATCCCTCTGGAAAGCAGTATGAAGATGCCTCAAAAAACTAGGGCTGGAACTACCATATTACCTAGCTACCCCTCTCCTTGATATTTTCCCAAAGACCTAAAATTGGCATACTACAGCAATATAACCACTTCACTGTTTACAGCAGCACAATTCACAATAGCCAAATGATGGAATTAACGCAGATACCCGGCAATGGATGAATAGATTAGGAAATTTTGTTATGCATATATAATGGAGTCCTACTCAGCCATTAAAAAGAATGAAATTATGGATTTTGCTGGTAAATGGATGGAAATGGATAATATCATGCTAAGTGAAATTAGCTGAACTCAGAAACTCAGAGATGAATGTTTCTTCTCATAGGCATAAGCTAGAGTAAAGGAAAAAGGGAAGGAGTAATAAGATAATATAAAGAATGAATCAGTACAAATTAAGATGCAAACAAAAGGAAGTCTGGTAGAATAGAAGAAGGAGAATTGGAGAGGGGAGAGAGGATGGGAGGGAAAATGTGGGGTATCATGAACTTATATAAATTTCTGTGCATGTATGAGTTTGTCTGAATGAACCCAATACTATGTATAACCATGAAGATCTAATGAAATAGGAAGGAAGGGAGGGAGAGAGGAAGGAAACATGCAAGATCTTACTATATGATCCCAATGTTAACCATTAGGATTATCCCTGGTCAGTAGTTCCTAATTTAGCCCATTTGTTCCTCTTTTCACAGTTTCTGTCAAATGTATCATTTTAAAGACTGAGCAAAAGAGACAAAAAATAAAGTATTTAAGGCCTCACAATCATTTATTATAAATATTATTGATAAAATTTGGTCTAAGAATTCATCATGACTTCTAAGTCAACACTTTTTTTAGAATAAATATTTTTCATGTTTTAGCTAACTATCACCCACTTTGCACTATTTTTTATTAGTTCATTATTATATGCCAATATAGTTGAAAGACAATTCCTAATGCTAGCCAACCCTGCTATTCCTATATCAAACTATGAAAACTGGGACCTCCTTCTACCTGGCTGTACCTCAGATGGGTTTTGCTAACGATGTATTTGATCTGGAACTCTGAATCTGGAATAGTAATGTGAACAATGGGGGAATTCTTCATGGAGGTGTATAAATGAGCCCAACCACAGCCAGAGCTCAGGGATCAAGATGTTGATGCAGTATGACTTTAATTGCAGTTCCTGCTGCCTACCCCACAATGCTCCAATTGCTAAGCCTTAGACTACTAGCCAAATGTCAATTCTGGGCAACACTGATATTTTAGCAGTTCATCTCTTTTTTGATAAGGCCAGCTATGTATTCTCCTGCTTTATACCAGGAACCCTGACTAATGCTTTGTTTAGCTCTACCACCATGTGCAAATGTCAGTAAGGTAATGCATTCCTCAGTCAAATCATACACTAACATTTTCAACTCACAAAAATTGGATAAAATGTGTTCTATTGAAAATACAGAAGAGATGGTCATTTGACAAAACTTTTTTTTTTTTTTTGGTCATCTCATGTGGTAGAAAAGCACAATTGTTCCATGACATTGATTCTTTTAACATTTCCAACATTATCTTACTGGTTCAATGATAAACATAAAAAGCAACAATTAAATAGCTGAAATGAAACAAAGACGACTTCATACATTTAATAGGAACTAACTAGGGAAAATGTCCTTTTTTCCTGCCCTCGCTATATTCCTAATGTAACACATCTGCTGACTATTGACTGTGAAGAACTGCTATATACAAAGTTTCTACTAATTTATATTTGGCAAATCTTCTACTCTTAAGCCCTGTTTTACTTATTTACTCTTAGGGGGGAAAAGGTGAGAGGATGTGCAGTACTACAAAATTATAATGTGCTTCTATCAGGCTGGTATCACTTTGAGGCCAATCCATGGGGTACGTATCACTTTTCTTGGCTATTTACATTAATAATCCATTTTTAAAGAATGTTCTTTTAGTCTTTCTGTCTTTATTAATGAAAAATGCCACATCGAGAAATCTCTTCTTGCTTTCCCTTCCTTTTCATATAGACATCTATGTGTAATCTGCAGTCTTTAGAGAATGGCACAAGTAGTCAAAACATTTACATATTTCTCTGTAAAATATTTCATAGAAAGATTTAACAGGCATAAGTAAGCTATGACAAGCATGTTCACTTATCTGAAGAAAAATACTTTGAGCTAATTTCCTGGCACTGAGAGGAAAGCTGGTGAAGTGACATCTCCCTTTATGGAATGTGGTGATTAAAGCAATGAATTGCACTTTACCTTCTTCCTGAGGCAGGTCAGTATGATATGGAGCTGCTGTCAGTGATGCTCAATACCTTACACTTGAATTGCAGAATCTCTCATTAATATCAGTAGGTGAAACACGGTTTAATACTGAAGTTAAAACAAAAGCAAAGAGAGATCAAAAACAAAGATGTAGAAGATTGTAAGTACACATATGAGTAATTTCACACAAAACTGGGAAAACAGTCAGTGCTCAAATATTAAAGACTGACTTGGGTTGAAAGATGAGAAATGGGTACTTCAAACCCAGGTTTTATGAAAGGATTTATTTTTAGACCGAATGCAGATTTTTCTCCCCTGAATTGTGAGAGGAATATAAGTAGAGAATACTGCCAGATTCCTTTTCCAGCCATTGGAAGAAAGAGAAAAATGAACAGAGGAATTTATTGATTCCAAGTGGTAAGATCTCAAGCTTCAAAACCTATGTTTGCATCACAGAGGAACAAACCCTATTTCCATAATCTATGAAGACCCATTGATTTTTCTGACCTGAAATCACATGAATATTTCACACCAGAGAGTAGCAGGCTGACAGGTGTAAATTGATGAATACCCAGCATCTGGAGGACCACACCCAGCCCAAATTCCTAACCCATCATGATAACCTGAGCTTACCCTCTATTTCTGACTCTTTCTTACCTGGAAAATGAAGAAAATTCCTTTCCTTTGACATAATAACAGAAATGGAATGAAAATAAAGGTGGATAGCACATATGACACACCCTACTTTTGACGAAAGCGGTAACTTAGAACGATAAGTTTCCATTTCCTATCATGCAAAATATCTGGCTAACACAACCTCCCTACCCAGACTACTATAATAGATTGCTTATTGGTCAGAGGCCTTCTTGTTGGCAACTTTGATCATAACTTTCACTCCAATCTACCTTAAATTGCTCAGCCTAGACATGTGTAGTCGATAATTCTTGCCTCACAGGATTTCAGTAGCTACATAAATTCTACTTTGGAAAATATTTAAACCAAAACATCCCATTTATGTCCTTTGCCAACTTCTACTTATTGTCACAGAATGATAAATCCAAACAAGTTTTTTATAAGACATGTTTCTGGTTGTTTAGCATCTATGATCTGATTCCCTATCAGTAAATGAGAGTGGCAAAGTAAGGAAGGGCTTCCATCCTCACTTTACTGCTCCCTCAGCTCAGACTTAGCCCCCATCCAACACACTTGTTCCCTATTATTATTATTATTATTATTATTATTATTATTATCGTCCTCCTCATTGTCGTTGTCATCATCATCATCAGAGAATGGCATTTATTTGGCAGTGCTGAGGCATCACTCACACGGGGGGCAAGTAGTCTAGGGGGAAATCTCTTCCTTTCAAAATGACTGTCAAAGAAGTTAATGGTAGTTTTCTATTTTTATCCTTCAGTTTTATATGTTTCCAAGATATTTTTAAAACCAAATGGAATTGGAATCAATTCCTAAGACTTTAAATGTACTTTTCTCCATGTATTTGGAAATATCTGGGGGTTTTTGTTGTTGTTTTGTTTTTTGTTTTTAATAAAAGAAGAGGTTAAATAGCAACATACACTTCTGTTTTGCTCCAAAAATAATAGGATGGATGGACTAGACTGGGCTGCAAGAGATTGACTTTTGGGAGATATCTCAACTCTTCATTGGAACAAGGTAAAATAGTCTTTGTGGAAAAGTATCTCCCATCTATCCAAAAGGCAGTGTGCATATGAGATCAGTTTAGAACATGATGGTGGACAGAGTTTGAAGTCAGAGATCAAGAGTCTGATCCCAGCTTCAGCAAGGCTTGGCTTTGTTACTTAATGCTCTGAGCTTCTTTCTTCATTAATAAAATGGGACTGGCAATAATGTATATTGCATGACTTTTTGAAAATGTGAAACAGGATGGCAAATATGTCTACTAGATATTTTTAACAAGACATGTAAAATAAGTTTTATTATATACCTAGATGACAGATAAAGAGGCAAATAAATATTGTTTATGAGTCTCAGCTCTGACCACATGCCTATTTTCCAATAACGTTGGTCTCTGAGCATTATTCAGTTTATCTCCCTGGATTACTGTCCTCATTTATTCTTTTGACATTTATTGAAAGCCTATATATCAGGTACTGTAGTACATCCTCACATCATTACCCTAGGTACATGTATGACAGTACATGTCGTGCAACTCTACATTGTGTACAACCAGAGAAATGAAAAGTTGACTTCATTTGTGTACAATGAATAAAAATGCATTCTGCTATGATGTATAACTAATTAGAACACATAAAAAAATAAAAATAAAATTTTTAAAAAGGCAAAAAAAATGCAAGACACACTGTTCTCTCTGTCCCCAGGGGACAATTTTTTAGGTGGTAGTGGGGGTACAAATAGCATTTACACTGCAACAATAAAGTGTCATGATAGCGGTGTATAAGAAGCTCTTAAGGCAAGAGGGAGAAGGAATAGTCAACTTCATGACAAAACATTTACTGAGATGAATGTTGCTTCAGAATTAATTTCCAGCATAAGAATAGCAACTTGCAAAGGCAGTAATCCCTGCAAGAACAAGAACATTCCATGTGGTTGGAATGCAGGGGAATTTTAGGAAATAGGAAGTTTAAGGGAAGAGTTGAAGTATTCTATCATTTCTGAATTACAAAGCTAGACTGAATTTAAACAATAATAAAATAACACAGCAATCATCATATTTGTTATGGGCCAGGATACTTTTACATATTAACTCATTAATGCTAGGAAACACCCTAGGATGTACATATTATTATCTTCTCGATTTACATATGAAAAAAAAAACTGAGGAACAGCAAAGTTAAGCAATTTTCCCAAGGAAATTTCAATAGTAACAGCAGAGTTGAAATTCAAACCAACTTGTTCTGGACCCTGAGACGGATTCTCAACCACAACCATATTCTTCCTGGTTTTTTGTTTTGTTTTGTTTTGTTTTTTGTATTTTCAGTCAAGGAAGTTTGTGCCCCAAAAGATAAATTATTAGAGCCCTTGGCAAGTGAGTGACCTCCAGCTACAGTGGTTTTATCAGCACAACCCTGACAAGCTGCCACTAGAGAAATAAAATTACTTAATTGCCTAGCCATCTGTAGTTAAAAATGATATTAAATCCTGGTGGCTAAAATTAGCACACAGACTGTGCTCATGGTGGTTGTGGAACAAAGACAGGAAATAAAGCCAGAAATATAAATGAATGAAGAAAAAAGGTATGAAGTCTTTGGGGTAACTTCATGCTGAGTATAGCAATGACCTGTTGAAATCAAATACTCCTTCTGTAGGCACCACTCAGGCATTCATCTACAAAATAAGGAGAACTCCTCCCCAAATACTCTTCTACTTTCCAAGTGGTGTTCTATCACTGCATTCACTAATAAAGCTTTGTGACAAAATATCAGAGAAATCCACTAATCTTGAGAACTGTTGATAATTTACAGGACTACTAGAGTCAGGAAAAATTGTGATAATTCAGTTTCTCTCAGAATCATGTTCAACATTGAATTAGATCCATTCATGATTCCCACTGTAAAAAAAAAATCTCAGGATCTCAAAGAATAAGTTACTTGTATTATTATAATCAGTTATTTATAATAATATAATAACTTAATAAAAATTACTACTACTTAAGACTGAATTTTAGTTTCAGATTATAAAACATTAGGGCTGAAAGACATTGTAAAGACAATATATTACAACTTGCTAAAGTAAGCCAACCAAGTAGTAGTTCTAAGCTAGAAAAAACGCACTCCCTCTGAGACATCCTCTCTTTATCTCAAATTTATATATGCAATTTAAGCAGAGAAAACTAGCCATGTTCTATGATATACCATCTCCCTATTTTCATAAATACCATGAATATACACCATATCCTTATTTTTTTATTCATACACACATACACATACACTAGCAAGGATTTTCATGAAATTAATCCTTACGAATTTGAAACCATCTAGATTCCAACAAAAGCCCTAATTTACCCACTTTTTAAAATCCTATCCATTAGCTGTTTGTCTTATGAGTGAGAGCATGAAGCAAATAAGTAATGTATTCATGTACCATCTCCTTGGGTATATAAAGGTTAAGAAAAATTGATTACAAACAAATGAGATCTATGACAAAGGCAGAGGAGTAAGGTGACCAACCCCCCAAATTAATCAGCATATAAATTAATCTAACTTCCATGGAAAAAGTAGGACAGGAAGCATTGTCATCAATAATGTACTATGCCAAGACATTCTACAGGACGAATACTAATGAATATAAACAAATAGTGCTGGAAAAGAAATATAAATTCTTAAAAACTTAAGAAAGTTTGAACATTTTAAAACTGTAACTACACATATGTTAAATATCCTATTATCAATAGTAATGCTATCATAGTAATTGATTATCATTTATAGAGTACCTACTGAGTGCTCACCACACTTTGAAGTGAACACTGTACCTGCTATCTCTCATTTTCACATTAATCTTTTGAAGCAACTATTATCTCTGTTTTACAATTCCAGCAACTGAGCTTCAGATAGTGTAAGTTATTTACCTATCAAGCTGTGACAATGTCACTCTGGTTTCAAAGGTTGATGTTCTCCATAATAAAAAAAAGACTAAAAATACTTTCTCAAAAGTATCTAATTTTAATGTATTTCTACAATCCCAGCAGTCATTGACTAATTGTTATCTTCAATTTATCACAAAATTTCTACACATTTTTATAGAAATTTCTACATTACCTTTTGGCATGTTTTAGAAATGAGCTTCCAAAAAAGGATCTGAATGAATGAAAGGCAGATATATCTTCTGATGAGACAGAAGGAAACATAGTTTGATGATGACCTCACCCCATTTTACTCTACACAAAGAGTGTTTTCCACAGTTTGTCTTGTCCTTAATTGCTTCCAATTGTCCCCTCAGGTTTTTTTTTCCTTCAGTTAATAACAAGAACACATGAAAATCCTTCATTTTTCAAGCCCATTTTTCATGGATGATTACAAAATATTCTAAAGGGAAAAATAGCCTTGCATAGATAATAAACACAGAGATGCTTAACTCAAGAATAACTGAAAATACAATCCAGTCGACATTGTGACTCCATTATTAACCCACTTCACTCTATTGAAATTTTAAAATGCTGATCACATTCTGTTCTGGAGAGAATGTGAGAAAGTAGTAATTATATATTGCTACAGAGAGAAAAAAGCATTGTTTTAAGTAATATAGCAGTAGCTAATAACCTTTAAAACACATGTTCTTTGACTCAGAATTTCTATTTTGGCAAAACTATACTAAAGATTAAAAGCCTATGATCATTAAGATGATCTTATCATTGGGTTATGTGATCATTATAAAAGATAATGGACATGTATATGTATATATAGTTATATATATATATATATATATATATATATACACACATATATATGTATGTTAGCTTTCACAATGATTGTATGTTATTTTAATAAAAGAAGTTAAAATTTTAATACAGAAGAAAGACTTAAAAATAATTCTTAGGAGATAGAGATTGAAGTTCAGTGCTTCAAAAAGAGCTACCATTTAAGAGAAAAACCCTGAAGAGTAGGGAAGTTCAAAGACAAAAGTCAGAATTCTACATTCAAATCCTCCCCTTCTCAACTGCTAATTTGCTCATAAATTTCATCTGAGTTATCTGGTATAAGAACAGCTAAGAGGCCCAAGAATGAATCTCAACAGTCAACATGGTATCTGAGAGTCAAAAGGTTGATCCTTACCAAAATGGAAAGGCATATGCAAACATTTTCAGTGTTTATCAGCTAAAATCATTCTAAAATCAATGTGGCACTTAGTGCCAAATTCTAGAAGTGAGGACTATGTCCACATGTAAAGAAAAACTGAAGGAAACCTTTACCAATAATGTCTAGAAACAAATTCTCAATAGAACTGTGGTGATGGGCCTATAATCTATGTACCTGACATCAGATGCCTTTACCCTTTTATAAAAATTCCACTGGGACCCTACTATTATTTACCTATCAAATACAAAATTGTTATGTATACAAAAAGTAAGACCAAATTTTTGAAAATAAAAGTAAACAGTAGACAATAAAATAGACCTGTAGATGATTCTAATGCTGGAGTTGTTCAACAGTAACTTTCAAGTTAGAGCAGTATATTCAAGAAAATTGAAGACAAGTTAGGAAAAGTAGAAGAAAAGAGAGAGAATATCAACAGATGATTATAACAAGTAACCCAAGAAACACTCCAAAACTGAGAACTAGAAAATAATAAATTAAAAGTCTTAAGTATCAAAGGTCAGAATCTATTTATTAAATTTATAATATACCACACACACACACATAATATATATATATATATATATATATAGCCAGACACTATTTATAGGAGAAAATAAAGAAGTAAGCAAAATAAAATCTTCTTCCCTTATGCATCTTATGATCTAATGAGGGAAACACAATGAACAACCTATTTAAATAAATCTTAAAATACATGTGAAGACAATATTGGAAGGGGAGACTGAAATGGTTAATTGAAATATGTAAAAGACTAAGATATAAAATCTGAAGAGAAACATCCCTGGCAGAGGCAATAACAAATGTAATAGCCCCAATAGGGTGGAAGCAGTTGTAATAATAGGAGATGAGATTATTTGACTATTGGGAAAGCTTGGTGTTTTGGCCTGAGATGAGAAGGTACTGGAAGACTTTAGTGGAGAAGTGACATTTTGACATGAGATCAGACTGTAAGAACTAGGAGGAAAAACAGAATACTCTTGAGATCTATTGCCATAATCCAAACAAGAGATAATGCTGATTGAATCAAGATGGTCTCAATAAATAACAGTGAGAAATGTTTACATTCTGCCATTCTGCATGTATTTTCAACCAAGGGCCCACAGGGGCTATAAACATAAAGGTACCTATGGATAACTCCAATTGATTATCTGATAAACTAAAGGATTTTAAGTTGCTATTGAGTGAAATGGAGAAAACTGTGAGTACACTGGGTGAAGGGGTAGAAGAAGATCGGGAGTTGAGTTTTAGATATTAAGGGATAACTACTTGACATCTAACTTTTAATGTCAGGAGCCAAATAAAGAATTGAGTACATGAAACAGAAATTTAAGGGAAGGTTCCAGACAAGAATTTGGGAGTCATTAACATATACATTACATTTAAAATAATGAGACTGATGAAATCTCCAGAGTAAAAGAAGCAGAGGATATGGTTTAAAATGATTATTTGAGGAAGAAAAACTATAAGATAAGGACAGAATACTTGTTTATTAGTAATGGACTGGACACAGAGGCACACACCTGTTATCCCAGTGACTTGGGAAGTTAGGGCAGGAGGGTTGTGAATTTGAGTACAGCCTGATCACCTTAGTGAGAACCTATCTCGAAATTTTAAAATCTGGGCTGAGATATAGCTCTTAGTAGAACAAGTTTGGGTTTAATCCTCAGTACAATTCCAAAAAGTATTTTCTTCAGAGTTTAAGTAAAAAGAGGGAATCATTTAATTTCTATATTTTTCAGCCTTCTCCCCATAACAGAAATAGAAGTATAATAAATAAAAATATGATATTGTGCCATACAATTTTAAAAATAAACATTCACCAGTGACCATTTCAACTTCTTGCATTTTATTTTGATAGCAAATGACCACCTATATGTCACTTTACCAATGAATTGGTTTTTTTAAATTGACAGTCATATTCCTAGGATTCTATTGAATTAATTCATTACTCAACGAAGTAAACTAAGTAAAGGAGGAAGTAAAAACTAGGCATCAATCCTGTCTTTCCTATCAAGCTGTACCACAGAGTAACAAAGTGGTAAATTAGGGGAACGTTTTCCTTAATAGGAGTATCCCAACTGGTAATATAGAGGAAAAACAGAATTATAATCTCACTATTGGATACCTCCAAATTAATGGACTTAGGCATTGAGAATCGATGGCTGTTAAAGTAAAATAAAAGAAAAATAGACAATATGTGCTTCTCATTGAAGTAGCCTTGTGACACACACACACACACACACAATAAATAAATAAATCAAGAAACAAACCTACCTTGTATCTTACCAACCCACAAGAACCATCTACCAATTTATGGCAAATTCAGGAGCCTGAGGAGTGAATTCAATTAACTGTTTAGAAGAGAAGAAGGATTAGTTTTATCTGAAGTGACAGGAGCAATTTTGATAGAGAAGGTAGTATTTTAGTTGGACTCTATCCGAATAGTAACTATGATTTCAAAGGCAGAAGAGATTTGAAAGAGTTTTTCATGTTGAGGGAGCAGTCTGACCAAAGAGAGGGAGAGTCTAATATATTGGTGAGGTAACCAGTGGTCTGTGTGACTGAGGAAAAAGCTGAGTAGAATAGTGAGCCCTGACTAGAAAGTGAGGTTGAGAAAAAGGAAGACACAGAGACAGAAAATGGGATGGGGTGGGGGGTGGGCAGGAAAGCTAGTTGACTTTATTCCGTCCAACTACCTCATAAGTAAGTGAACTGAGGTCCATACTCAGTTGACAACTATATTTTTATGTTCATATAAATTCAAGATTTTTAATGTAAATAAAGGGAGTTGGAGCAACTGATAGAAAATTTGAAATGTCACAATCAGGTTATCTTACTTCCCCCCGACCCCAGTAATCAGTCTTGCTTGTGTAACTGAAGATATACTTAGCTCCAACTGTGTTCCATTTAAGTGTTTGATGCTAAGGATGGCACCAGTTATCAGTTTAATGAAAAAAAAAATAACGTTTTCAAGAAATGGATAAAAGGATTGACATTAGCAAAATGTTCACTTTGAAGCCCAGTTGAGGTATAAAATTCTTACACTATCTTCAGCAAAGCCTTCCACTCATATTTAATGTTAATGCTAATAAACTCTAAATACAACATAAATGTAAATATAGCCAATATCATTTGGTATAGGCTCCCATTAAGAAAGAGAGTAGAGCTGTCACAGTCTAAAGGATTCTTTGTTCTCCACATTGGGACAGTTGAAGTTCTGACAGTTGACAACACATGGCCAAGAGAGACCAGTATGGAAGTGGGGATGAGAATAGGAGTGACCCACTAAAAAAAGAGAGACGGTTTTAAAAGACTGGAGAACTGCAGAAATTTGAGAAATTCAGGGCCCTTGGTCTCTAATTCCTGATGGAGGGAGGCTAAGATAGGGTTTAGGAGTCAAGACAGGTCCCCTTAGGCTGTTACCAAAATTGACTAAGAGCAGACACACGCCAAGTTTTAACCTGAAGAATAGATACAAGATCTGTTCCAAGAAGTGGTGTCAGGCTCAAGGGTAGTATTTAATCAAGGGGCTGGAGTTCAAGAATATCTAGCTGATATGGAGAAACATAGCAGAGAAGCCAGACAGGGACAAAGATCATCAAAAGTAAGGTATTCACTGAATATTTCTATAAGGAAAGCAGTTTTGCTGACTTACAGAGGCAATACCATAATAAACCCTTACATTTGGGAAGTTTTATTTTAGGAATTTACAGCCAGTTTTGTGTTTGCTTCATCTTTCTTACCCTTATTAATCAACATAAATTTGATGGCAAGTAATTCTATTTGCCAATATCTCTCTGCATGTTATTTGCAGGATATGAAATTATTTAAAGTTGGATGCAGTGTATTCTATATCGTGGCACCCACCATACATTCAGTCATTCAACAAATGTCAATTGGGTACATATTATAGTTAACTTTGATGTAACTCCACTTTCATGGAGCATTTTGTACTTGAGACATGTGAATATCAAATAAATAAACAATATGATAAAAAAATCTATGCAGAGTTTTAAGACAATGAGATGTGTTAGTGACTAGCTGGCTACTTTGATTGGAGGGTGTTATGGTTTGGATGTGAGGGATTCCCCCAAAAGCTCATGTGTGAGACAATGCAAAAAGAGGAGAAAGGATTGGGTTATGAGAGTCTTAACACAATCAGTAAATTAATCCCCTGATAGAGATTAACTGAGTGGTAACTGAAGTGGTAGGGTGCGGCTGGAGGAGGTGGGAATTAAGGCGTGGTTTGGGGGGTATATATTCTGTATCTGGTAGTGTAGTCTCTCTGCTTTCTGATCATCAAATGAGCTGCTTCCCTCTGCTATACTCTTCCATAATGATGTTCTGCCTCATCTTGAGCCAAGAGGAATAGAGCCTGCTGTCCCTGGACCTCTGAAACCGTGAACCCCAAATAAACTTTCCTCGCCTAAAATTTTTCTTGTCAGATCTTTTAGTCATAGCATCTGAAAAGCTGATTAAAACAGAGGGGTCAGGAAAGATCTCTAAAGAGATGGCATTTAAGCTACATTCTGAATTTTGAGAAACAGCCACCTGGGATGATTGGAATTCAGTGTCAAGGTGAAGGCCAGGAAACAGAGACAAAACAAGGGTTGTGTGAACTGATGCTTTGGAAATTGGGAAAACCACAGGTATTTAAGCTTAATCTCTTATATACTTTGAGCCCCTCTTTTCAGAATCAGCTCTAAAAGAAACATGCCCAGAGGGAAATTTTTTAGTTTGCAATCTTCTGTAACAGAGAAACATCCACTTCTACTTAGTAACCTGAAAGAGAAATGTAGATTTCTGTAGGTAAAAAAGACATGAAGCCACCAGGTTTTTATCATACCAGCTGAGCTTCATAGGTGAATTTGATCCTTGCTGCATCCCCCTGCATGCCTCATGCCTGAATGAAATAAATGAGAAATGCAGGAGATGAAGGTACAAATCCAATGTCCCTTTTGCAACAAGATAGAGTCAGTTAAGTCTTTGCTGCTCTTTTCATTTCAAAACTCATCCACATTTTATTCTCCTGCATAAACAATGTCTACATAAGTGCAGTGAATAATGGGGTTGGAAGGAAATTGTATAAAGGTCATCTCATGTGTACCCCTTGCTTCAGGCAAGTCTGCAGCCATGCCCACCTGAGACGCAGTCTCCACTTATGTCAGGGTTTTTTTATGTTTATTTTTCCAGGGGGAAACTGGGGGAGAGAAGAGAGTAATGAAGAGTGTGTTTGCCTTAAGAGCATAACCAGAGTTATTTTTAATGTACATGCCCTCCCCTTTCTCTAATGCCAAGGGCAGAGTATTCTCCAAACGCCTTATACACTTACTTTCAGCTCTAAATGTACTTGTGCAAATCTCATGAATCATCAAGGCTTTTGAAAATATTTATAGGGAGAGAAACTCTACCCTTTTCATTAGAGTGAGTAAAACTCACATTTGTATCTCACTATTGTTTAAGGAGAACAATGGATGGGTGGATGAAAGAGAATGTCAGCTGGATCAACAAACAGCTGTTCCAACACAAGTCCTGCTATCCTATACAGTACAGTAGTATTAATTGCTGCCTTCCCTCTAAAGATGCTCAATAAGTACACAGTACACTGATTAGCCACAGGCAAAGTTAGGGCTGATTTCAAACCTTCATCACCGTGGACACCTGACCTCCAGAGAGAAAGCTGTAGGACTTCAAAGCTTTCTTTGATCTACAGAGAAGACTGTGCCACCTTCCAAGGCAATCTATTCTAGCATCTTCTAATGATCATGTTGAAACTTGTGCTGCTTCAGCATAATCCAATGTCTCCTTGTTCAGTCTTCAGTGGAAATAAGAACTCATTTTGCAATTAAGTATTGCCTTCATAATACTCACAACCTCTTGAAATATTACTTTCTTTAGGCTGAAGAACTAAAATTTCTTCCTTGTATTCAGTAAAAGTTACAATAATTGAGAACAGTTCTGGATGAGGATATTATCTCTAATTGACTAATTGCATGGGTAACTTATTGTGATACCCAGTCTCTCAATTTTCTCAAAGCATTGTGGTAATCTAATGTGATTGTGCATAAAAATCATGTATGACAACACGCCTGATGCATACTAAAATATAATTTTTATCATTGCCTATATACCCTTTTTCTTTTCAATGTATGTTTTCCAAGTTTTTAATCTGTTGTTTAAGTCATGAAGTACAGTTTCAGTTATCTAAGAACTATAAATGCCCCAAGAAGAACAAAGGTAACCTTACATAGAACTTCATAACTTACTCTCATATCTAAACACTTCACTAACAATAAAGTGTAAACATTGTGAAGTCATATTTTGCTTATGGTCCAAAATGACCCACGAATTCTTTTCTGGGATTTTCCTAAAGATTATTCTGTCTAACATACATTCAGTGTTCATTTTTATTTCCTTTATGTAGCACTTACAAACAGCATTAAAGTATACCTTCAATTCCTCAAATTCTCAAGACACTTGAAATATTAATATTTTCACTCAGAGCTGGGGAAAATACTATTAGCTGCAAAAATAATTTGAAATGGTCACCATTCCATCATCCAACTTATGAATGGAAATAGTAAATATAGCCATTGTAAGTACCAATTATGTGCATGGGATATGTCAAGTACAAAAACACTTGACATATCCCGTGCACATAATACTTAAAAAGGTGCTTTCAAACCAAATTATTGTGTGAGTTATGCCATAAATTATTTTCCCTCACTTATGATGTGTCATGAATTGAGGTAAGCAACCTGCATATCATATTTTTGTAAACCTAAATTTAATGTGGGAGGAAAAACAATGGAAACATATAAGTTATAACACAACTTGGCAAAATGCTAAAGCAAAATACCAAAATATCTTACCTAAAGCAGCTTCGGTAAGATAACTGACATGGATAGAGCTTGGTATTGACTAGTCTCAGGGATTGACTAGTCTCAGGAATGTAGGCTATTAAATCACATCTGTATGATCCTCAGCCTCCTCATCTGTAAAGCAGGGATTTTATGACAGGGAACTTATGAGATTGAGGTTTTGGGGTATGTCATGGAGTCCCCATTCTTTCCAGAGGATCCAGATTCCTTCTGAGAAGGAAATCCTGAACAGTTCTCACCCCAAGTATTTTGATTCAAGATCATTTAAGTCTTCAGCTTCTGCTGTAATGATAAGGTCAAGTTCTCTACCATGAGTCTGACAACTCTCCACTACTACTGTCCATGTATCTCTCCTGATTCTCTATGTACTAATCCCCCCCTCACAAAGAAGGAGGTAAAATTATTCTTATCACAAGAAGAAAATATGCAAGTAAAGTCTCAGAAACACAATGTTGGAATATTTTCTAAGTTCAGGTCACTGGAGAAATGGGAGCCATGTGAAGAGCAGTAAAATGTGCCCAGAAAGAGTCTGGCATGAGATTAAATGTGAAAATAAAGAAGCAACAGAAAACCAACAGAGGAGTTGCAACAGAACACTAACAGAGGAGTTTGGCTTTTCACTTTCTTTTGTCTTTTCCCAGAAAGGTGTCTTAGGTTTACTTTGGGAAGATTACTCTGGTGACAGTGGGGTGAATGGGCTAGGCTTAGCATTTAGGGGTTGAGAGATATGAAATAATTCAAGGTAAGGCATGCCAGAGGCCTGATGTAAGTCTATGCTAAATTAATCTTCTTCTCATAGGGCCAAATAATAAATTATTGGGGCAATTATAGGCGACCACCAAATTAACTTTCTGATCTGTCACAAGAACAAGTCTTAGAAACACGGGGCTGAAAGAGGTCATAAAAGATGAATCCTCCAATTTCCCAATGTCATATTTTTATTCGCTCTACTTTGGGATGTCAGATTTCAGAACCCATTTCTTGGGTAACATGATGACTACCTGTATTTACTGTACACATTTCCAAAGATGATACATAATTTGATTTGAAATTTTTAAAAGAATCCTCTTTGACTACTATACTAACTGGGACAAAATGTTAGCATTGTGACATATTTGCTGCAGAGATTTTATTAAGAAATACATTATTACAGATAGAACCAAATCCATTCATCTCTTTGCAACAAGACAGAATACTATTACACTATAACCCTCCACTCAACTTTTAATGATCCTCATTTTGCTAGCAAATTGCCTACAAGAAGATTCAGAAACCAATGCCAGTTTTAACCTATTACAGGCTATTGTGCAGGCTCTGTTATCATCAATTGGTTCAGAAAGGATAACTATTACACACCATAGGATTCCAGAACCTGGGGCTCCTCTCGGATAAAGAAATATAAACTCAAGTCTGTTCTATTCAAGGCTCTGCCAGTTGCTGATAAAGCTAACAAGATATAAAGATCATCACAGCCATTGCACTCCCCCTGAAGTAATAGTCAAGCATTATATAACAATAGGCTACTGGGATTAGGCTAGAGAAGGCCTGCTGAGATGGTCCATAGCAGCCCTGGCCTAGTCAGTATCTCCTTTGGTAGCTTAACGACAATGGTGTCAGAACATTGCATGAGTCTATTAAGATTTACCAATATATTTACTCTTTGCCATGTATTAAAATAAAAGCTTTCATTTTTAACCTTTTCCTCTATTTACTAGACATTCTCTCCAAATAAAGCACCTACACATTTCCTTAGGAACAAATGTCGATTTAACATTTTCCACTGCTAACCTTTATGACGGCGATGGATGTTTGACAGCATGTAACTTAAACATTTCAGCAGAGCTTAGCATATTTCCCCAAGAAGCAATTGGTGGAAGTGAAAAGGAAACAATATGCTTTTCAGTAATCAATCTGTATCTAACTGCCTGTGTCTCTCCTTTTCTTACTCCTTCCTCTCTGGGAGGTTGCCATGGTGCCAAATCACTTGTGTTGTGAGTGCTGCTGTTTACAATTTGAAATGAAGTGTATACCTATTGTAGAAAATCTTGGAAGGAAAAAAATGGAGAAGTAGAAAGAGCAAGAGAAAAATCTGTCTATAGTCACTTGGTAATCACTGTTTTCGAACAGTTCCCTAGAGTTTTTCCTATGTATATTCATATTTCACCATTCTTTTAAATTTGTTTGGCTTTTAGTGTGTTTACATCACATCGGTAGGACCCATACTCATTGCTATAGTAGATAGTAATTTGGTTGCAAATGACAAAAACCCAAATCAAATTAGTTTGGGGAGTGGGGGTGATGATTGTATTCACTCACTTGGAAGAACAGGAAATCAGGTGTTTTTCTCAATTAGCACAAACAAGAAACATCCACATAGTGTGGCAAGGAAGAGGGGAGTGTTTTGCTGTCCTCCTCATCAAAAGATGAATTTTTTAATGTCATAAATCACTAATATTCCAGGAAGTAACATGATTTCCTATCTTAGGACAGATGCCAGAGGTAGAACTTCATGAAGTGTATTTGAACGCATACCTCTACCTTTCCTCAAAAGATGTTTATTCATCTCTTCTTGTTTTGGCAGCTGTGAATTTCTGTGTTAGTGAGCAAGTGTTGCAGAAAAAGATACCACATGCCTTAAGAGTGTCAGGGAAAAAAAATATTGAGGATCAATTGTTCATCCATTCAGTAAAGAATCAACATTTGCATTGTATTAAACTATTGCTGGAAACTTAGGTTATTGCCATTCTTCTAACATTTTAAATAATGCTACTCTGTGCACAAAGACTTTTTTAAGATTTAGAATCATTTGAAACCAATCTCTAGAAGTAGAAATACTAGATTGAATGGTATTTCAAGACCCTCAATATGCATTCCCTGGTGTCACTGAAACAGCATTTCAATGGCTGCAGTTTCCTGTGGCTGACTGGGCCAGCCAGTTTACTCTGGCATTAATTGTCTAGCTGCCTGCCTTGTATCAGCTCTTATTTACAGTTGTGAGTGCTAAGTATACTGCCTTGGAAATGAAATGCATTCAACAAATGTCTCTCAATGAAGAACAAGATGATGCTGAAGAGTCCAGGGAATTTCCTAATTAATTTGTATTTAGAATAAAGGAATGAAGGGAAATTCCTTTTATATACAAGCAGGACACTGAAGACAAATTACTGAGAGAGGAAAGTAACTCACCTCATTCATTAAGAAGAAAGGGTAATTTAAGTTTTACCTGCTTGTCTGCTGCTGACAGGAGCTTAACCTATTCCATATGTCCAAAGAAGATTAAGCAAACCAGTATTTATGGAAAGAAACCACTTGATGCATAGAGTGGAAAGAGCTCCAGCTCTGGAGTCATAAGACCGAAAGCTCCAGCGGGGCCTCTTAACCTCTCCAAGTGTTAGTTACCTTATCTCATCAATGGAGTAAGAACACCTGCCATGACTGCTTCCGGGGCTGCTTTGAGGAATGAAGAGCCTAATGCATGAGTAAGTTCTCTCTCAATTGTGAAGTTCTGCACAAATAAATTATACTTGCCATCAGTATTGCAAGTCCAGAAGTGTTGTTATTAAATGATTTGAGGGTGTAGAGCTCGTTGAAAATGGAATTCAAGTTTTGAACTCTCTCCAGAGAAATGCACGTACTTAAAAAATACATATATATAATTTAAGGGAGTTGATGACATTTTTTAACTCAAGGGCACATGATTCTCAGGCTGAAATTCTGGGCCTAAAATATAATGATATTTTAAAATGATAAGTGATTTTAAGCATCATAAAATTATATCACAGATTTTTCAAAAATGAAATGATAATATCACTGACATTGCAGAAATATTAGCATTATGACATAGTTACTACAGATCTTTTGTTCAAAAATATATCATTACAGATAGAGCCAAATCCAAACAAGCCATTTCATTGTAGTATTTGTGTGGGGTTTTTTTGTGGGTTTTTTTGTTTGTTTTTGATACTGAAGCACTCAACCACTGAGCCACATCCACAGCCCTATTTTCTATTTTATTTAGTGACAAGGTCTCACTGAGTTGCTTAGCAGCCTTATGGTTGCTGAGGCTAGCTTTGAACTCTGATTCTCCTGTCTCAGCCTCCTGAGCCACTAAGATTACTGGCAGGTGCCACCATGGTCAGCTCAGTATGTTTAATGCAAATAAAAATTAAAACATTCTCCCTCTCCACAAACTACCTCCACCCTAGTCAGAAGGACACATATGATGAGAGAAATAGGAAAATAGAGTGTGGCAATTATGGAAGATTATAAAGAAGAGGGAGAACTGTGAAAGCTGAATCCACTGAGATAATTGTCACAGAGGGGGCTTCATTTGAGATAGCAAATGAAGGACAAAAGATACAAGGGTAAGAGGTATCTGGCACACAATGGAAGGAAAGAAATCTATACATATTAAATGAATAATTAGATAAATTAATGAGTAAATGAATGGATCCTTTCATTTCTTGAACACTATGCTAAATTTAAGAATACCTTGAGACACAGAAAAGATAAACAAAGATCAAATAAAAAGTATGTGATAAGATAAAATATACTACTTTTTCTGGGAAGGTACAAATTGTTCCCAGAGGAAGTGTCATTTGGAGTTAAATCTGAAGTATGAATAAAATTTAGGAAGAGATAACAGCATTTGAAAGGAAATAGAGATCTGAAACTGTGTACTACTAGCTCTGGAACATAATAAGAGGAC
This sequence comes from Marmota monax, assembly GCF_021218885.2. Classification (NCBI taxonomy): domain Eukaryota; kingdom Metazoa; phylum Chordata; class Mammalia; order Rodentia; family Sciuridae; genus Marmota; species Marmota monax. The sequence continues at coordinate 3,750,796 of NW_026694339.1, forward strand.
ATAGCAAATAAGGCCACAGCCAAGGAGTGAAGCTGGAGTGTTTGTCTCAGGACAAACACTTCATCCTGAAGATAAATTCAGATTTGCTTGATGATAAGAATAACCAATTGTTTATTAAAAAAAATTCAAGTCTATAACCATACCTCCCCAAGGGACTTAAAATCAGCATACTATAATAACGCAGCCACATCAATGTTGGTGGCAGCTCCATTTCACAATAGCTAAACTGTGGAAGCAACCTAGATGCCCTTCAATAGATGAATGGATAAAGAAACTGTGGTATATATACACAATGGAATACGACTCAGCATTAAAAGAGAATAAAATTATGGCATTTGCAGGTAAATGGATGGAGTTGGAGAATACCATGCTAAATGAAGTAAGCCAATCCCCCCAAAACAAAAGCCAAATGTTCTCTCTGATAAGTGGATGTTGATCCATAACAAGGAGGAGGGAGGCATGGGTAAAAGGGAGGGACTTTGGATTGGGCAAAGAGGAGGGAGGGGAGAGAGGATGCATGGAGGCAGGAAAGATGGTGGAATGAGAGGGACATCATTACCCTAGGTACATGCATAACTTCACATATGGTGTGATGCTACATCGTGTACAATCATAGAAATTTAAAGTTGTGCTGCAATTGCATACAAGGAATCAAAATGCATTCTGCTGTCATATATACCTAATTAAAATCAATTAATTAATTAAAACAAATTCAAGTCTCTATCTCCCAAGTTTCTTTTACAGAAGATGGACAGAAATTTCTATTATTTGCCTCTACTATAGGGAATTATGATTATTGGGCACATTTAGAAAATAATTCTGAAAGTAATGAATATTTAGTGAGGGTTTTTAAGCTGTGAAAAGGTACAATCCATCCTGAAATTGGGAGCCTTTCCTTCGATGCTAGTGCATACTCATTAGATGAAGTGTGAAGCAGAAAAATGCTACAATGCCTCTTGATAACACAAAACAAGATGTAACAGCTTTTTTATATCTAGCTAAAGCTACCTGTTTCATTTCTTCTTGCTTTATTCCAGTGGAGATAGACCAATAACTGGTCTTTCATGGATTTAGCCTCTGTTTTCTAAAGCCTTGGTCTTAAGCACTGTTGACATTAGCTTATGCTTCAGTCTCCTCAGATTTCCACATTTACTAAGCTCTGAAGCCCCACTCAGAGATGCAAGAGCTTTTCTGACAACCCTAGACCAATTTCTTAGTCATCTCTGCACCTTTTTATGGCTTGACATTCCATTTACATTCATTCTTTAAACAGATAAGCAAAAATGATGCCACTTAGTCAAACTATTCTGTCATTTATTCATACAACAAATACCAAGTGCCTCCTGGGAACTGGGAACATCATGAAAAAAAACAAGTTTATCGTTTTTTAGAGTACAGAATCAGAGAGGGGAGCAACAGCAAGAAATAAACAAGGCGGCCAGAAACTGAACTTACTTTTAAAATAGAGGGAGATAAAGTATTGTGGGAACACAAAGTATAGAATCACATAATGCTAATCAATGGGGTCATGGAAAGTTTTCCAGAGAATGTGATATTTCAATTGAATCTAGGAGAAATAGTGGAAAATTTCAAATTTCCTAGAGAAAACAATGCCTGCATTCTCATTCTCTAGGAAATACTTGTGTTTACCAGTTTTCTTTATTTTAATGTATAGCTGCTCCTTGTTAAAGTTTTCCCTGGATATTTATGACTGTTTATCCTGTCTGCTTCATAGTTTCAAACTCTCAGCTAGGTCGGATCACTAACATTGCCCTGGGCTTAAGCCAGGAGAATTATGCAAATTTACCCAGGTTCACCTGAACATTCTATAACTATTGTCTGAGTCTCGCTTTGGAAACCAAACCTGAAACCAGATAATTTTCATGTAGTTTCAAGTTTCACCATCAACAATTCACATGATACCAGGCTCAATTCATTTATAATATAAGCAGGTGTAAAATTTCAGCCACAAGTCACTATAGACATATGTTGGATGGGCTTTGAACTTGGCTTCACCAAAATGGTTTGAGCCTCCACAGAGAAAGTATTTCTACTTGTCATCACTGCAAGTATCCTCGCCTCTAACCCATACACCAAGAGCCATTGGTTTAATTGTACAAAACCCACTTCCTGATTTGCAAAGCAGGAACAACATGTGCACCATCTCCAAAATGACAGCCTGGTATGTTGAGGCATAACAATGGCCAGTCACCAAGTTCAGTGAAAACTAACACAACGTTTTAGAGTAAAGGGAGATGATGAATTGGAAATGCAATGCAATGAGGAGTTAATATGTGATTTTAAAAACCACTAACATATGAGGAAACTTTCCAACTTACAGCAGTATGGAAAGTAATGCAATAATATGTTTGATTAGAAAGTACTTCAGGATGTATTAATGTAAGCACTTAGCAACTCTCTCAAACATACCATTCTGCAACCAGCATATAGATTTTTTCAAACATATCCATTTCCACTTAGGTTATGGTCTAGCTGATTACTCTAAATGCATGCAAGTTCTACAAGCTTTTTTATGTACACTAAATTCAAATCTCTTCATCCCACTTTGTTTTGATATTTTTTAATTTAAATAGAAACTTAAATTTCTATATTTCTCCATGAAGCTGTGCACAATAGGCTGGTTATTTCCTCTTTGAATCCTTATAAAACAGTCATTTAACACTATACTCTTTCACTCTGATTCTCTTGGGATCCTGATTTACTTTAAACTCAATAGGGCAAAACATTCAGATAATAAACCAATCATTAACCTGGAAAGACATATATTTACTAGTCTGAGCAATGTTTGAGTTCAGCCATTCTGATACAGGGAGCAACATTTGAGAACCAGGTATAGACAATACAAGGCCAGGAGGGGGGTGGGGTAGGAGGGTTGCTTCCTGAAATACAGATGGTAGGAAAGTGCAGCAAACTGCAGAAATTTTTTCAAGACTGGTTACCAAATGTGAATGTGGGAAAACAGGGAGGTAAACTAAAAATTAGAAGTTTGCAGTCATCAAGTTAAACATAAATTGATCATCAGTGTGCAGAGCGTCATCAGAAAATGAACCAGGAGACCTGTCTCACTCCCACTGTCTAGGGGGATCATTAGTGGAATACACACAGAGAATAGAAATATCCCAGAGGGAGGCAGCACAGCCCTGCAGGAGCCAGTCTGCACAGCAAAAGCAAAGGTCAGGACTTCAGAGTCACTAACTGGGGTGTACACTCAAGTCACCTGAGGAGAATTTTGTAAAAACATGTCCACACCACTAATCTGAGAATCTAATTCTGAACTATTAAAGTGAAGATGGCCCCCAATACCCCTACCACAAGGATCTATACCCTTTACCTAACATCCACAATGATGTTCTCACTTGCCATGATTGACAATGATTCAGTTCATAAATTCTGCCTTCACTATGTCCACAGTTTTCATAAATAGCCACTGCAGTCCTCCTCCATGGTCATGCAAATCCCTGTAATACAATGAAAATATCTAAATCTCTGTTCCTAGGGGTATCTGCTTCTTTGAATTTCCATAACAAAATACCACAAACTAAATGATTTAGGGCAACAAAAATTTATTGTCTCACAGTTCTGTAGGCTAGAAGTCTAAGATTAAGGTATTGGCAGGGTTGGATCTTTCAGAACCTGTGAGGGAAAATGGACCCCATGCCTCTCTCCTAGCTTCTTGCTGGCAACATTGTGCATTGCTTGGCTTATGGCAGCATAACTCCAGTCTTCAAGTGGTATTCTCCCTCTATGTCTTTCTCCCTATATGTCATTCTCTGTGCCCAAGTGTCCACTTTTGAGAAGGACAGAGTCATATTATATTAAGGCCTACCCTAATGAGTTCATCTCATCTTGATAATCTGCAAAGACCCTATTTCGAAATAAGATCACATTCACAGGTACTGGGGTTTAGCATTTCTACATCTTTTGTGGGACATGATTCAACCCATTACACTGGGCTCTTTCATTCATTTAAGCAACAAGTATTTATGAATCAGCCCATGAACTAAGAACTGTCTTGGGCAATGAACATTCCCAAATAACTGAAAGGACAACTTCAAGACATTTTTTTTCCTTAAGATTGCGCAAGAATAATGAACATGTGGTACTTCAAAGAAGTAGTAGCTCATTCATTCGTTCATTGATAATTTTCAAAATGCACAGTATTATGCTAAGAGTATAAAAGAGGAGAATCTAGCTAAATCTGGAGGAGTATTACTTCTGAAAAAAAAATAGATACAGGATATGTGACTTGAGAGGTTGAAATTGGGTTATGGGTCAAAGGAATATTAAGGGTGATCCAGGCACAGAAAGGAGCAGGGAGATAGAAAAATGCACACAATGTTTGGAGAGCTGTGAGTTGATCCATTTGTCCAAGGAAGGGTGAGGGTAGACATGGGGTTGTGGCGGGAGAGGAAGTCCTGAGCAGTGGGTTGGAACTAGCCTTCATCCAGGACCTAGAGGAGTAAAAAGGCGAGAGTTATGTGGTTGCATATGTTTGGAGATCTCCATAGCAATGGGATGGAAGAAAGCAGGGCTGGAGTCACATAGCCTACTCTGGTGGAAAGTCACATAGCCTACAGGGAGGAAAGTAAGAAGACCCAAACTAAGGCCCTAACCAAGTGGGGTAGATGAGAAGAAGGTCAGAGCTTCAGAAAAATTTGAGGAGGGGAATCAAATTCACAGTGACTAACTAAATATGGGGGGGGGGGGTGAAGGGTAAAGAATGAACCTAGAACTGATTTCTTATCAAAGAAGTTAATTTTTTTTTCCCTGCTTATGGCTGCTTTGAATACCTGTTCTCTGCCTGAAATTGTTTTCTCTCAAGAACAAGAGAGATTCATCCTTCAAAAGTCAGTCCAACATCATGTCTGCAAAGCTTCCCAGTTTGTTTTTTCCTTATCTGTTCCCACAGTATTTGTTATGCCCATTTTTTTAACTCTGTGATTTTTGAAACAGAACACCTTTCCCCAAGTACAATGATTGAATCATAGTAGATTCCCCAAAAATGTTGACTGAATATTTAACATGTTTTAAATACTTTGCACCCAAGTCATGTGAGTTCAGCAATTTAGACAATTTCAAATAAAATATGCAAATAAACAAGTGCATAATAAAAAACTGTAAACTCTTATTTCTGAAAAAGTTAAGCTATAGTTAGCTAGATATTTTTTTTTTAATTCTAGCTTCTTCCTCTTGGATTTGAAAGAACATAATTTTATTGGTAATTAGTTGTTAATTATTGCTAATCCTAGAAATAATTATAGCAAGACTTTGGGTTCTCCATCCTTTACAATTGATACACCACCATGCTAGAAGGCAGGAACAAGTCTTATGCTGCAAATGGGACTGGATCAAACACCCTCATTCAAAATATAACAGTAAAATAACAAGCCTCCTTTCTTTTATTATTATTTTTTTCCTAGCACATCATCCACAGGACAGTTACTTCCCTAGGCACCCACATTCCCCCCTCAAATGGGCTTCTAATGTGTTAAGGAAGTTAGTTGTTGAGAAAACTACCACATTCTCCCAATTAATACTGGAGGCACATCCAACCCAGATACTTTAAACTTTGATTCCAAAAGCATTACAGGAACCTATGAATGAAATGAAAATGTTTTGAAATCCAAGTCTCTTTAATAGCTGAGGCAATCATCAGTAAATTGCAGACTTTACAGGTATCATTTTCAGTAAGGGTCAGGAAAATTCATTCATTAGAATTACGGGAGATAAAAATTTAAACGTCTCTGTAATATTTATAGGAAAAGTGTCATCAGTATAAAGCGGCCTTAAATCACATTCATTCATTATTAAGCACTCCTCTACATTTCTGAGTGAAGTTTCTAATGGGATGAAATCTCCTCAGCTGCAATAACATCATTACTATCTATTTATAGCCAAGTTGTCTTTGGTTATGGAAGCATCTTTTTAGGTTGTGTATTAAAACAGGTTTTCCCTTTGAAGGAAGATATATAACTTTAAATGAACGTAATCCATTACTTAGTAAACAGAAGGGTTCACTAAAATTGGAAACACCTAGTAATTATAATTATATAACACACAGCCTGAAAATATAGTATTATAATTTGCCTGAAGTCCACCCTTCAGTTGAGTTTTATTTTTTTTAAGAGCTAGGGCCCACTTTTTTTTTTTATAAAATGGGGATGAAACAGAAAGATTCATGCTTATAGATAAAAATCAGGTTAAATATGTTTCCAATTTACCATCAAACATTCTGGAGGTCAAAAAGACTATTCTTCTATCAATAAAGATTAATTTTCATTATATTAATGTCAATTTTCTTCCTACATACACTTGAGCTATAGTTCCCTTATAATGATCACTCATAAATTGAGAACATGCTGTTTAAATACACAGAACTAAAGACACACAGCCATATCTGTTCATTTCCTATTCATAAATGATATCACCTATGTACTTATTTGCTATTCAATTTGCAAAATTGTGCCTTTTGCTGAGAAGGCCTCAGGGTGCAACCAAATCATTAATTATAATATGTAAAATATTTAAAACCAGTGACAGCACTAGTTAAACATAAGAAGAACAACGCAGCAGGAGCAGTGCTTAAAAATAGCAATAGGCAACATTCTTTGCCTGCACTTCGCTGTCCCAATTACACAGATAATTCAGCATAAGCAAGGATAATTGAGTCATTCCTCCACTTTGCTCTGAAGTTGTAGATCTAGCCAAATATCAGCATCCATCAGAGTTGATCAGGATCTTTGTTTAAATATGCCCAGAGGTTAGCAAATGATAAGTGAGAATAGTAATGAAATATACCCTCATTGGTTGGTAGGAAACATTCAATTTCATGCCATACAGATTTACTCAAGGTGTCACTTTTTCATTAGACCAATTTACTATATCTGCTAACTTTTATCTCATAGAAGAGTTTAAGAGTCAGCACCCCAATCAAAGAACTTCTAAGAGACATAAATAAAAAGGGAAGGGGGGAGCAGATTGACAGGCCAGACAATATTTTTAAAAAAGTGGAAATCAGGGAATCTAAACTGTAACTGTTGAAAAATAGGGTCAATGGTGGTTAGATAAGACTCCGTTGAAGATTCAGGACATTGCTAATGAGCATGGACTTAAATGATTTTATTCCAAGTGACCTGGTAACAGAGTTGAACCCTGTGGGCCCTCTAGCAAAGAAGGCATCTAGATAATAGTTTGGTTAAATTGTGTAGGAACACATCTGTGAGGGATGACCTAAGGAACAAAGATTAAAATCTGCAAATAAAATACATTTTACGTGTAGCCTTTTCTTAGAACTAAAATGCATAGATACTATCACCACTCTCCTCTGGTAACTTTTTAATCCTTTGCACATGAATTAGGTTTGCAATAGGTTAAATACTAACAGGAGTTTTCAACAAAAGAACATTTTTTAATGCACATAATAAAAAAGGGATAACAATTTAGTAAGCATTGTATATATACAGGTTCTAAATATGAGTATCTTATATACTCCTCAAAAAATCCTGTGATGTTGGGTCTTCTACAAATAAGCTAATCAAAGCATTGAGAAGACCTAAATAAAAATCTGATTCCAGAGCCCTAAAACAGGACTTAGACTGCTTTTGCTAAGAGCAGTGAATCTTCAATTAGGCCTGCAGATGCCTGGTGGGTAACTAAAAGCAGGGTAAAGCTTGACATTTGTGCCTGTATTTTCTTTCTTTTTTTTTTTTTTTTTTGGCCTCTTCAAATTCCTACTCAGCTCTGCACATAAACATGTTAATCGTTTAAAGAGTATTCACCTAAATACCGATAATACAGGTATATTGGCCCTAAATTTACCTATTTCTTCAATTCCCTTCAAAACTGAAACATTTATATCATCCTGTTTCTGACTCCTGGAGTAGCACCTACAAGATCTAACTGTCCCACACCTTCCAGGAAATTATCCTGTGATGAGACCACTCTCCAGAGCTGGAGTAATTGACCCATGAGAACTGAATCCCTGCCTTCCAGGATCACAGGTCTGATAGATAAACCTCCTGAGCAATTAGTAGAAAATGCCCCCTCAGCTGGGCTTGGTGGTGCACACCTGTAACCCCAGCTGCTAGGGAGGCTGAGGCAGGAAGATCGAGAGTTCAAAGCCAGCCTCAGCAACGGCAAGGCAAGGCACTAAGCAACTCAGTGAGACCCTGTCTCTAAATAAAATACAAAATAGGGCTGGGGATGTAGCTCAGTGGTTGAGTGCCCCTGAGTTCTATCACACAGAACCAGAACTAAGGCTCAACCAGACCAGTTTGGCCAAGACAGATTAATTATGCTTACCTTTCACACCCTGCCCTATGCATCCTCTATTTAAAACTATACCTTATGTCAACAATCTAAGGACTTGTGCTGAGATACTGGATCTCTTTGTAGCCTTCAGAATATGGCCACATTGGGTAAAGGTGACTTTCCTATTTTTCACCACTAACTTTTCTGTTTGGTTTTTGGGTGTGTGGCTGGACCTGGTTTGTTGGGACCTCCCAGAGTCAGGCTTCTGGCCTAGCCTAGGAGTTCAGTAACAGCCCTAATTGTTTAAAAAATCATTTTCATAAAAATTAGATTCTCCTTTCCCATCTAATATCTGCTACCAGATTTTTATTGGCAGTTATTTCTCTGGCAAGATATTATGTGAACATACTAATCAGTAATTAAGACTCAGAACTCAGTGTGTTGGTGTTCATTGCATTTAACACTGGTTTTCTACCACAGTCTGCCATCTCCCATGTAAGCACAACCAGGCACACAGACACTGAGGCCTCCACGCCCACCTTGCTCATCCCCTTCTGTGCATGCAGCTGTCAGCATCCCTCACTCATCTCAATATCCTAAAATGATATCTTCCTAACACCAAGTTGTTTCTGTTCTCAGGGCTATAACTGTCATGATCACTTTCTCTACAATGGACTTTTCTTTAACACTTCTATGATCTATTCCTCTTTTTTATAGACTTTCCATTCACTATTTAAGGATCAGCTATCAATTTTTACAAAGCACTTAACCTTTATCACCACACTGAAGCTAGTGGCTTTGCTGGAAGGTTAGGGGATGAAGGCATGGTGTACATGGGATTGACCCTGAGATCTCAAGCTACATAACAGAGAATAAAGAATCTGTGAAGACTAAGGACTCTATTCATTCTTGACCCAAATCTCTCTAAAATAAAATAAAGCACAAGATTCCATAATTATATCTCTATAGGAAACCCCAGACTGATTTATACACCACTTTCCTCCCCATATCTTATACTCCATTAGGTATTAGTTCTTCATCTTGATATTTCCCTCCAACACTGTTACTAAGTTTGTGCATACTGAAGTTTTTTTTTTTTTTTTTTTAAATGGTATTTAAAAAAAATCAAATCATAACATACAGTGAGTCTAGGAACCATGTGTTTTAGAGAACAAACACTTCTAACTCAGAGTACACTAAGTTATAGCTACAGATGACCCACCATTCACAATCATCAAACTTGTCAGACAAAATCTATTTTTATTCACCAGATAATATATAAATAATAAGTCCTGAAAACAAACATTTTGAGCCATTCCATCTCTCTCCTTCTCCATACATACATATGGAGGGTTGAAATGAAAGCCACATTTTCCCTACAGATATCTCCATACTCTAGTCAAATATAATTAAGGCCTTCCATTCTCATCTAATGTTTGTGCTCTTGGTCAAGCTGATTCGGAGTTCAGTATGTCTCAGCTCTTACATTAGAACTTTAATAAGTATTCATTTCAGGTGTTGATATTGCCTTACCACTATCAATAAATGTCATTCTGCAAGATGGTTCTTCCACTTAGCAGTTGTTTTGAGTCTCCCTTAGGGCCAAAGTTGATCAGCCAAGGGAAGTCATACATCACTCAGTCCCCATAGGTATGCTTCATGTCTCCAAATGAGAACCCCTTCAGGTTTTATAGAATGTGTATCAGCATGTGAAGGACACACAATGGCATCCATAATAAAAATGCAGCCAGGAACACAGACAGTATTCTACAGAGCAGCCAAAGCCAACCACGTGAAAGACGAACCAGCAAAAGAACTGAGCCTAGAATTCAAACTAGAAAGCAAAAGGCTTGAGTGGGTTTGGAAAAGGTGGGAGAGGGTTTATGGAGTGACCATACAGTGACTAGAAACCATAAGGCAGATGCTTTTGACAGTAGGGGCATCAAAAAACCAATGATCAAGTGCACATAAAGAAGCATTCATAAAAGACCTCTATTTGGAAATATTGTTTGGAAACTGTTTTAATCTCCCACTAGAATAAAAAAATGCCTTAAAAGTTGGAACTGACTGAAAACTTTATAAGAGAGCTTTGCAAATCTGGCCAAAATCAATTAGAATTTAATTTCTCTCAAGGAGAAGCTGATTTGATCAAAGAAATGTAGAAGAATCTAGGCAGAAAAGGAATTAAAATGCTGAATTCTTTCTCTGAACATATATACACATATTTAAATATTATAAGACTTTAGAACTAGAAATTCAATTGATATTTATACATTTTAATGGATATTTTAGGTAAAGATTGTGACTTACCCTTCATATCTTCTGGAAACCATCCTTAACACCTCCCCACCACATGATATCAATATTTCTTCCACTACGTTAAAAAAGACCTATAACAATAGCTGTTGTTCACAGTTATTTTCATTCTTCCACTTATTCCACTTATCTTTATAAAAATAAATAACTATAAAATCTATTACTTAAGTCACTTCCTCCCAAAATATCTATATAATTGAGGGGTTTTTTATATTTGCAAATTCACATCTTCAAATCAAATAGCAACATATTCACTCTCACCTCATGTTTATTAAAAAAGCAAAATATATCAGTCAAATGTTTATAATCATAAGTTTCGCTTACAGAAGACATGCTGACACTTGATCATTTTCTTCTAGCCTATTCTTTTCCAATGTATCCAAGACAATCCTGAAAGCCCTCAAGTAAACTTCTGACCTGGATGTTACAAAGAACCACCATTCCCTTTTATAATGCATCTTTTCATATCCAGAGAGGCAATTCCAATTTCCTGATAATGTCATTTTACATTATCGACATGGTATTATTTCATCATTGCTCTATTTTCTACCTTGAAAAAGTAAAGAAATATGCTGAAATCAGATTAAAAAGTAAGTGAATAATAAGCATAGACTGGATGGATACACAGCCGATACACAAGACCGTTAAAGAAGAACTAATACCAATTCTCTTTAATTTATTTCAGGAAATAGAAAAAGAGGGAGCACTTCCAAACTCATTCTATGAGGCCAATATCACCCTGATTCCAAAACCAGGCAAAGAAAACTTCAGACCAATAGCTCTAATGAACATAGATGCAAAAATTCTCAATAAAATTCTGGCAAATTGAATACAAAAACATATCAAAAAGATTGTGCACCACAATCAAATGGGATTCATCCAGGGATGCAAGGTTGGTTAAACATATGGAAATCAATAAATGTAACTCACATCAATAGACTTAAAGATAAGAATCATATGATCATCTCAATAGATGCAAAAAAGCATTTGACAAAATATAGCACCCCTTCATGTTCAAAACACTAGAAAAATTAGGGGTAATAGGAACATATCTCAACATTACAAAGGCTATCTACACTAAGCCCAGGCCAACATCATTCTAAATGGAGAAAAATTGAAGCCATCCTCAAAATTGTGAGGATTGAATATGTTAACCTGCAAAAATTCCTTCTGATGAGATGCTGAGTATACTGAGGGCAGTCAATAATTTCACCCCTATTATTTGCTTTTTATAACACTTTTATATGTGTATTACTTGAGGTAGCATACCATAAGTGACTGAGAGTATCGAGTTTGGAATAAGACATCTAGATTCAAACTTTGATTCTATTAAATGGCCTTAGCCAGCATTTTATCTCTTTGTGGGTAGGTTTTATTTTCCCTACCTATAAGATAAAAAGAGTAATGTTTACTGTTCAGAGTTTGTAGTGATTGTTGAATGTAAAAGCACATGTAAAGCCACCAACCCAGACATTGTCCCAGGGTAAATAATCAATAAGTTATAACTATTATTATTTTCCCTAAAGCTAATGAGTTCATTATTTGTATTTGGTGCCTTGGGAAACTACAGGTAGACAAACTAAACGATTCCGATTCCCCTACTGCTACAGAAAAGATAAAGATGAGATAAGCATCTTTTGACTTCTGGCTAAGCTACATTTTTCCCAGTGAGGGGATACAGTCATGATGATCTAGACATAGAGAAGTCATCTGGGCTACATTTTCCATTGCTTGAACACCAATGGACTCCAACACGCTAAATTAAGAGGCTGGAGAATATTCACCACATTAAGACATTTTCTTCAATAAGTAAAAAGCTCACAAATCATTTAATAGATGAACTTAATTAAGCAAGGTATATGTTCAAGGGAGAAAGTTAATTAAAAATTTTAGTCTGCTATGAAAATGGAGACTTGAAGAGCAAAGATGACACTTCTAGATAAATTTTGCAGTTGGATGATGGAATAGCCTCTGAAGTATCACTTAGTTTGGTTAACATCATTATAGGGCTGGTTATTTATAGTTTGTTTTTCTCTTGGTGTAATATTTTTCAAAATTACTGTCCAGTTTAATACCATCTCCCAACTAATCTGGATGTAAAAAACTGAATCTAAATTATTTTCAATAGAACCTCAAAGAGGGCAAGCATACATTATTCTTTAGGCACCTACTATAAATCAGCTCCCTCTCTGACTTCAAAATAATTTTATTATATTTAATGAAATAGCATATGTAAAACAATGATTTTTCCATCATTTAAAATCTAATATTAACTGTGAGTTCACTGATTAGGCAGATAGTAAATTTCTCCATGAAGATGTGAAATAAGATATGATATAATGGTAAAGTCCAAGTATGTACTATTGATTCTCTAAAACTACACAAACATTGTATAATGCAAACTTATCACTTTTATCATTTGCTCACAAACTACCTTAGCATGAGTCATGGTGAAATAAATCTAGTTTTAAATGGTTAAATGGTTCAGAAAACTATCAAATGCATAGACTGAAGTTTTATACACACACACACACACACACACACACATATATATATATGCACATACACACACATATCATAAGCACCTAACTCCTAATGGCAGACATGACCAAGTATATTTGGCTATTTTCATACCCAGATTGTTTGATAACCATTTATAATTGTGTTCACTTCAAGCTACCACGAGGTTCTTTTTTCTATCTTTCAAAAAAAGTAAATACTCTAGGCTAGTTCTGTTACGACTTACCTAAACATCTTTGGGAAAGTCATATCACCCTTCAAACCTCAGTTTTGCCTCTCTAAAACAGAGACATTGAAAAAGTATTCCATTGCTCTAAGACTTTGTATATTTTGTAACACCTTCATAGGCTTGTTGAATCAAATAACTTTCCTTAGGTATTGCATACCATAGATCATACTTACACCATATATATGATCATACAAATGACTTGAATAATGTTGATGAGGATAGGCTTTTGGGTAGGGGAAACCTACATTAGAGCCTAGGCTATGCCATTCAGTTGGTCTATGGTCTTGGGTGAGTCATTTAATCTCTCCAAACATCAATTTTCTTATGTGAGGGCAAATAATAATATCCACTTTAGGGTGTAGGGATTAAATGAGGAATTAATTAAGTTCTCATTGTGGTGCCTAGAACAGGGCTCCAATTAGCACTTTTAATTTTTAAATTACAATGGAGATTTTTTAAGTTATAACTCAAGATTATAACTACATTTCTTTCTCGTTAGAGGCCTCCACAATTTACCCCAATAATATTCTGTTCTCACCATCATATGACCCAGCTATACCACTCCTCAGTATTTATCTTAAAGAATTAAAGTCAACATACTACAGTGATACATGCACACCCATGTTTGTAGCAGGACAACTCACAATAATCAAACTATAAAACCAGCCTAGGCATCTGTCAAGGGATGAATGAATAAAGAAAAGGTGGTATATGTACATAATGGAGTTTTATTTAGTCATAAAAAATGCAGTTGTGTCATTTATAGGAAAATGGATGGAACTTGAGAACATCATTTTAAGCGAAATAAGCCAAACTCAGAAAGTCAAGGGTTCTATGTTTTACCTCATTTGTGGAAGCCAGAGAGAAAGAAAGGGAAAAGAAAGGTAGGGGTGGATCATATGAAAATCTAAGGGGTATTAATAGAGTAGATAAAAGGGACCATGGGAGGGAGGAGAAGAGGGAAAAGGAGAAATACCAGGGAATGATATTGACTGGTCACTTTGGCATTATGATTTTGCATGAAATCTTGTAATGCATGAGTTGTTGGGGGAGGACTCACTCCATAAACAATCCTAAAGGTGGCAGAGAATGGTCTCACAGAACCTAGAATATAAGCTAGGAAAATATACTATTTGAGCTCATTAATCTTAGAAGACCTTTTCCTCATTTTACTCAGCCTTAACCTTCAACCATCAAGTATGAAATGATTTCTACTCTGCACCAGTAATCGTGGTCTTTGCCTTCACGGAATTGTGTTCTAGTAAGTGGTTGAGAAAATTCAGAAGGGGCAAGACAACTATAATAGTCAAGTATGTAGGAGGGACACCTGTTCCCAACTTCAAGGAAAAGGCTCCTGGGAACCTAAGAAATGGAACAAAAAAAGTAGAGGGGGTGTGCCCCTGGGAGAATTAACTAACATATTTCCTATTTTTATGACCCAAGACCCCTTTTTTGCAAGAGCTAAACTCAAAAGAAAATTTCACTGGTTTAATTTAATCAAGAAATTGTCCATTCATTTATGTAATAGATAATCACCAAATATGTTCTGCATTCCAGACTCTATACTTGAAAAAGAAGCAAAATAGTAGTAAGCAAAGTAGATGAATATTCTGCCTTCTCAAAGCTGAATTTCTAGAGCCAGAGGTAGACATCAATGAAACTAAACAGACACATAGCATAAGGTTAGCTATTGGAAAGTTTTATGTGGAAGATGAGAGGATACAGGACAGATTTTAATTAATTCAATCAAGAAAGGACTTGGATCTGGGCATGGTGGCACACGCCTGTAATCCCAGCAGCTCAGGAGGCTGAGACAGAAGGATCATGAGTTCAAAGTCTACCCCAGCAACAGTGAGGCACTAAGCAACTCAGTGAGACCCACTATAAAATAGGGCTGGGGATGTGTCTCAGTGGTTGAGTACCCCTGAGTGCAATCCCCAGTACCAAAAAAATAAAAATAAAAATAACAAAAGAAAAAGAAAGAAAAGAAAAGGCCTTGTAGGAGGAGGTAGGAGTTGAGTAGAAATTTGTGATTAGTGTATCAGTCTTACAGATAACTAGAGCAAGCATGTTTCAAGAGAGAGATTTCAAGTGCAAAGGTCCTGAGGCACGAATGTGTTTGATGTTCAAGAAAAATAAGATCATATAACTGGGACACTTTCTATGAGCCATGTACTGTGCTAAGCAATGAGAAATCAAGGGCAAGACAGAAAGCTGCAGTACTCACAGAGTCTAGGACTGGACTAGACAGAGTCCAACATATTTCAGAGACAGATTAATTGGATGAAAATTAATAATGTGAGTTTAAAAACTAGAGGGGAGATAGGTATGTAGGGCAATAACTGACAAAGATGATTCATGACAAACCCTTCTGAGAAAAAAGAAAATGGACCTTGCCCATTTTCATGAAATTCTGAGATCACAACAGCACAGAACACACATACCAGATCTGCATAAAATGGACATTTCTTTAACCATAACAATGTAACTATCTACATGTTATGGACTGAATTACATACATTCCACAAATTCACATTTTGAAACCTTAAGCAACAATGTAGCTCTAGTTGAAGATCGGGGTTTTAGGGAGGAAATTAAGGTCAAATGAGGTCATAAAGATGAGAATTTAATCTGATAGGATTGATGCCCTGAGAAGACAAAGACAAAGGGGTTCTCCCCCTCTCATCTCCTACTCTATAGTAAAAAGGCCCTGTAGGACTCAGTGAGAGTGTAGCCTCCTAAAAGCCAGGAAGGGAGTCCTCACCCAAAACCAATGCTGCCAGCACCTTGAACTTGGGCCTGTAGCCTCCAGAAGAATGAGAAAATCATTTTCTGTTGTTTATGCCACCCAGTCTGTGACATTTTGCTATGGCAGCTGGAGCAAGCTGATAGAGGCTCTTTAGAGCTGCTTCAGTTATCTGCCCTGGGTCTGTTGAATAATCTGCTCTTGCATTCAAGAGTAGCAATTCCTTCCCAGCCCAGATTGCAGCTGATACAGCCTTGGGCAGCTACAGGAGGCCTTCTTTAAATTGAAGTCATCTAAGCCTCTGGTTTCTCATTGCCTGAGGGTGCACAAAGAGAAAAAAAAAAGAGAAAGAAGGAAGGACACTGTGTCCTGTGTCCAGGTCAAAGCATGAACACCAAAGGACTGTTTGGACAGTTATTTTCTGAAGTTAACACGTACTTCTTTTCTACTAAGGCAAGAGGAAGGTAAAAGAAACCTCTTCATCTTTAGATACCTCCAGAGGAAAGAAGAAAAAATATTTTTTTCTTGAATTCAAAATACTGTTGAAAAGTAATAAAAAAAAGACCTTACCTTCTCATCTCATTGCACACTGTCTTAGGAGGCAAGAGGATCTGTAACATTTGACGAGTAAGGAGATGAGGCTTAGCAGAGTACACTGAAAACCAGCTGGAAAGTGGCAAAGTAAGGACTGTTCCCAGGTCTCCTCAAAGAACAGAGCTCCTTACAAGGTAGAAACTGACTGGATTCAAACTCCATGGAAAGAAAGCAGTCATCATTCAGTGAGATGCAGAAGACTGAAGAAGCATAAGTCCTATCTCTTCCTGTCTTTTTTTTTTTTTTAAGGGAGGGGGAGAGAGAGAGAGAGAGAGAGAGAGAGAGAGAGAGAGAATTTTAATATTTATTTTTTAGTTTTTCGGCAGACACAACATCTTTGTTTGTATGTGGTGCTGAGGATCGAACCCGGGCAGCACGCATGCCAGGCGAGCGCGCTACCGCTTGAGCCACATCCCCAGCCCCTCTTCCTGTCTTTTTAACAAAATAAATACCACCCCAAGCTCTATCATCCAAGACCTAACTCATACCACATGATGTCAATCTCTGAACTGTGGGCACTGAAAGGGTCTTGTTTTTTAAAGGAATATGCACTTGTCTATTAACATGAGAACATGGGAAATGGGACCACAAACTTCTGGTGATATTTGGAGTGTGGTAAATGAAAGACAAGCATGTTTATATTCTTGGTGACCACTTGCTCCTGCAGGAGTCAATTAGCCCTTTGACTTCCTTAGGTTCAGAGATGCTACCAAGTTTTACTATAATGTTGTGGTTTGCTGGGGCTCAGAATTAATGGAGTTCAAGTCAAACTCTAGCATGAATAGCAGGAAAAAAAAACTTGTTTTGTTTTTGTTTATTTCTTATTTTATTATGTGTAGGCCCAAGGCCTGGGATTCACACCAGAGGAACACCTGCCCAATGTTGCTCCCAACCCAGCCTTCTAACTTTCCAGTGGCTCATCCTGCAGTGTTAGTGACCATCAAGAACACTCTGGAGCTCGGGACACCTCTCAGGAAGCAGCTTTCCTGAGCTGGTATAAGGAAATTCTGGTTATTGTATGAATGCATCAATATCACTAGGAATTTGCTATTTTCAGTCTTAAGAGTCATAACATTTTTCCTCTCCATGTGGATTCTGACAGTAGCGGCTTTTTGTTTTTTCTGTCTACAGTAGCTCCTGTGGACAAACTATAGGATTTCTTTTTTTTTTTTTTTACATTTGGGAAGCTATACAATGCCATAAGCAGCTGAAAATACTTTTGGGAATTACATGAGTCCCTTGAGGATTGATGTCACAGTTTACCACTAATTGTGTCAAAATTCCTATTGCTTCCACATGAAGAGCATTTTCAAAATAATGAACGTTTGTGTTGAGAGCTAGCTGGAAAAGTAGATTGTTGTTGGTGATGACCAAGTTTTTTGTTTCGTTTTGTGCTTTTAATAAGCAGAAGATTGTGTATATCCAGACTGTTAAAAAGACCCTTTCTGACCTCAGTATATCTTTCAAAGCAGACACATCAGCCCTTTTTCAAAAATATTCTTGTTTACTTTTCTCACTAATCCACTCAACACTAGTAATGCTATGGAAACGTTTTTGAAAAAAATAAATAAATAAGAACAAGTCAAATTGACAAAAGCCTAGGAAATGTAATTTCAGAAGGTGGTATCCAGGTTTGAACCTGCATCCCCCAAGACTATCATCTGTGGAGAGAATGCCCTCTTGGCACAAGAGAAAAGTGTATTTACATCATTAAAGTGGGTGTTAGGGTCAAAATATAGATAACCTCTGCTCTCCATTGCCTGGAGACAAGAAAAAGAAAATTCACAGGCTCTCTGATAAGGTTACTACATTTTAATATCTCCTTTGCATGGAAGAACTTTTGAACACTCCTCAAATCTAGAACATTTGGTGGAATTTGGTGTGTTAACAGCTGTGGTTGAGTGCTTGTTTTGCCTAGTAATGCTGTACAATTCCATATGTTGTATATGTCAAAACTGAAGATAATTTCTGTTAATCTAATAAACAAACAAACCCTGCCTTTCAAAAAGAGAGTTTTACAGCATTGGACAGACTGAAGCTTTGTGTCTATTTAGAAATACCAATAATCTGGTAAAACACACCTGTGGATTGTGAATGGCAGCATATGGCTCACTTATTTATGAAGTATCACCTCCCAGGGCATGCTTTATTGCCTTAGAAGAACAAAGTAGATGCTGATTTACCCAGTGTAAGAAGGCAGACGATAGATTTTATCTCAAGAAAGCAATATTTTGCAAATAATGATAGTAAATGCAAGTTTAAATGTGTACATAGACATTACAGTGAATACCAGACTTTGCCATGGCCTTTGATTCTTATGCCTTAGAAAACATGGTAGAAAAAAATAATGTCTGAACCCAGATTTCTGCATCATGGGTGGCTGAAATTCTATGTTTCATTTTCTAAGGGCTTATCCCAAGCATTATCTTCACCAGCTATGTTCTGTGTAAGTTACTACCTTTTTCACCTAAAAACTATAGATAATTATAATGACTTTTCCCTGAGTTAATAGAAAAACAAAATGATGTTTTGATTAAGAGAGGCTGATTACATTATTTATACTATTAAATATTAAAACTTAAATGCCTAATAATAAAGAATCTGTCAAATGCACTGTGGTTATTTATGTAACATATTGTAATTAAAATGGTGTTTTCATGTTATAGATCACAGTACAACTTGTAACACATATGAATCATAAGTTTATCCATGAATAAAAATTTCAAGGAAATGCATCAAATTGTTAACTGGGTTTCTGTCTAAGTATTGAAATTCTGAGAGACTTTTTATTTGTAATTTCTAAAATTATTTTATATTTTTAAATCAGAAAATTATTATTTTATAAAGTAAATTAATGAAGTTTGCTTTCCAGAGACAAAAGAATATCTGCATAAACCTCTACAACAACAACAAGAAACCTGAAGCAGCGCAATTTAGGTAGCACTATTCAGTAATGGTTAAAAGTCAGATGTTGTAACTGAATCTTTACTACTTATTGGTGGCATTACCTTATGTAACTTACCACCTCCCTCTCCCTGTTTCCTCCTCTGTGAAATAAATAACAACAATATCTACTTCATGAAGTTGTTGTGCAAATAAAATAAATGTATGAAATTTATGATACATAAAATAGATGTTCAATATGCGTATATATATATATATATATATATATATATATCACTTTAAGAGCCTGAGATGATCTTCTTTCAAATCTCCTTCTATATAGTTTTGTTGCCAATTTAAGAGAAGCAAGTCAAAATTTGGAAATAAAAAGATTGCAGATTCCCCTCTAAGGCTATATAGGAGCAATGTTGAACAAGCCCACATGTGGGTCAATTTTTGCTCTACAGGAAGGCAACTGTGTTTGACTTTGCAATTCTCTTGATTCGCATTTGGACTTGGTAAATCTGCATTTTTACTTATATAAGATGGACAGGCTGAGAATTATTTTCAGCCAGTAGACAGGCAAATAATTTCTATCCAGTAGGAAATGTAACTCCAAAGATTCAGATTTTATTGTACTGCAGGACATTAATCAGTTTTGAATCTAATTTGCAGGATTATTTTAACCTTCTTTTTTCTAGTGACTATATATTTTTTCTTATTCTGTCCTTTGAATTAGGTTTACCATTCTGCTGTTTCCTTTATAATGAGGTAAATAAATCTTTAGAACATATTCATTCTATTTTGTATGCAAGCCATGTTTTTATCCTATTGAAAACTATAATTTAACAATGATATTGGACATTTTTTCTTAGAGTGTCATTTCTTGTATTAAAAATGTTAACAGATATTTACCTTTCTAAGTATAACATACAGTTTTATTGAAGATGAATATAGAAGACAAAGAAAGGATGATATTACATGAGATCTTATGTTAAGGATTCCCAGATACTTCATAGGGAGTTTCACCCTCAGAATGAGATCCACAGGAAATATATTTTGAAAGGAGGAAATGGAGGAATTCTAGAACTAATGTTTTCAAAGGCAGTTTTCCAGGGATTCCAGTTTAGACCCTGTGCCTCCTGGCCTGTCCAGTGGTCCATTGGGGACAAGAGTACATGAACAGTGATATAGGTTTGGGTTCCAGAGGTAATCCTTAGCTACTTCAAATTTTAGTCTGGAGTTGGTCATACCTTAGGTCTGGAGGTTGTCAAAGTATGATTTGAGGCCCTACAGGGTGCCTAAGGACATTTCAGGCAAAAAGTCAAAATAATTTTCCACACTATGGGAATAATAACCACACAATGATGTTATTTACATTTTCACTATGTCAACATTTGCACTGATGGTGTAAAGAGAATGGTGAGTAAGACTGTTTGCACTTGAACATACACTAATATGCACTAGTAATCACATTCTTCACTAAATGGAAAGACAGAAGTCCTCTCTTTTTTTTATTTGATGCCATATCTTCCTAATGTAATCAAAACCATCTATTGCAATAGAGTACAGAAATAGCTGGGAGAACCCAGGTGTCTCCTACTAAGCCAGAAACTAAGGAGAACTAGAAGAATTTAAAATAGTTCTACTCCCCTCCCTAAGAATCTTCTTGAAAAATGTATCTATATTTTATTTAAAAATATGAAATAGATCTGGCCTACGCGCACACACACACACACACACATATACACACACGTCAGTTTTACTTAACAGTGTCCTTGATCAAGCAGTAAAATTTACCAATCTTATTAAATCTCAACACTTGAAATATATTATTTAATATTCTGTGTGATAAAATGGAAAGTATGCCTAAAGTCCTCTTGCTAGCTACTGAAGGTTCCCTGATAAGAAAAAAAAAATCACTTGCGTAACTGAGTTGCAGGCTGAATTAGCTGCTCCCCCATGTCCATATAATATCACTTTTACCTGAAAGGATGACTGAAACTCTAATTATCCATACTTGAGTATCTGGCAGAAATTTTCTCAAAAAAATGAGTGAAACAAGCCTGTCAAATCAAGGAAAACACTAGAAGCATTTATTGCCAATTAAAAACATTTTAGCTTGTAATCAAATATTAGAATTTAGAAAGTGGTATTCACCACTGTGAGCTTGACAGCTTTCCAAAATGTAAAACAATTTTTCTGTTGGAATAAGTGGTAATATTCATAGAAGTTGTTATTTATGCTGTGTAATGGAATGAGTCAACATTTAGAAGCACTAGCTATAAAACTGTGAACTCGTATTTTGCAAATGACCACTGAATGATGTTACAAAATTATGCATGGGTATAAAATTGACTCAAAAACAGACCAATGACTGTTAATGTACAAAGTACCACCTGTCAAGTTTTGTAATAGCATCACAGAATATCTTCAATTATATATCTAAAATATGTGAACCCAGTTATAGCACTAGTGGAACAGAAGAATAACACAGCAGGAACAGAGTTTTAAAATGACATTAGATACTAGGTAAGGGTATCAATGATCGGAAAAGTTTAGTGTTCTCTTGTCTGTATGATACAACATTTTCTTCCTATAATACAACCAAGACCACCTATTGCAATAGAAAGAGAGCAGAAACAGCTCTGAGAATCCAGCTGTTCTACTAAGACAGAAACTAAGGAGAACCAGAAAAAAATTAAAATAGTGCTACTCTCCTCCCTAAATATTTTTTATTTTATTTATTTATTTACTAACTTATTTATTTTTAGAGTTTGTTTGTTTTGTTTTGTGTTGGACTTGGAATTGTACCAAGGGGTGATTAAGCACTGAGCCATATCCCCAGCCCACCCACTTTTAAATTTTGTTTAGAGACAAGATCTTCCTAAGTTGTTTAGGATCTTGCTAATTTGCTGAGTCTGGCTTTGAACTCAAGATTCTCCTGCCTCAGCCTCCGGAGGCTCTGGGATTATAGGAATATGCACTCAAATATACTCAGCAATATATATTATTTTAGAATAGCATACCTTTTTCATTTAAAAGTGTCATTAGTATTAGCATGTAATGTGTTTATTATTCTAATTTTAAGTTCATAGGTATATATTTTTATTTCTCGGTTTTAGTTTTCAAAAGTGTCAATACATATGACCCACATAGCAAAAAGTCTCTGGGATCTTCAAGAATTTTTTAGAACATAAAGGGATCCTGAAGCACAGCATTCTAAGTACTTAAGCAATAAAGATATTGCCGTGCTCAGATTCTTCACCTGAAGAACAAAATAATCTTTAAAGCAACTTAGAATAGAGTTTAGGAACTTGGGGAATGGAAGAATTGGGGAATTATTTCAAGTATGAAAGCTCAGTGCAGTTTTCATAACAGGTTGGAAAACAAGCAAAAAGCTATGATTTGATGAATAATTTTTATATACATGGAGTCTTGGAACAACTCATATTAAGGCTTACATTTAAATAATCACAATGCTTATTTTAGAAAGCATGTGCTTTACAAGGATACACACAAAAGGCTTTCCTTTACAATACTGTTCATATTAATCCTATTTCTGTGTGTTAATCTATTATCAAACATAAGGACCTACCCAATGTTTACACAGACGTCTGGAATGGGAGGCCCAGGGGCTGCACTCCACTTTCCTCTGGTTCCAAATGGAGATAACATCTTTATCAACAGGGCAACAGAGGTTTTATAAATCCCATCATTTCAACTCCATTATTGACTGTACTTAACATTCCCCCCCCCCCAAGAAATTCCTATCACAATAAAGAATCACAGTTTTTCATTTAGGTGCCAGGTGAAGTCATAAGCTAATGAGGAAATGATTGAAGTAATTTTATAATTTATCTCAGAAAATTTTTTCACCTTCAGTGATCCTCATACATAAGCTGAGACAAAGGCAAAGATCTCTCTCCTTCCAGGATCAGTCTCCTAACGTGTTGATTATCACCTTTTAAAACTGATGTTTATGTGTTTTTCAAAAGCTAATAAGTAATTCTTGACAATATGAATTCAATATATTGACTCATGCTGGTAAACAAACAAACAATAATGAGGACAAAAGCATAAAGGACACCCAATCTCAGTAATTGACAATGTCTTTTTTTTTTTCAGTTGTACAGTATGGTTTTCATGGTCAAGTTGGACTAAAAATGATGATGATGATGATGATGATCACGACGATGACAAAGAGGACAATGATGATGATACAAGGAAGAAGACAATGAGATAGTGGAGGAGGAATACACAAGATTGCCCCCATTTTATTTTGCCAATTAAGGATATTAAAGAACTATTATCTTCTATTTCCACTATTTAGTAAAAGAAAAATCATTTTAACACAAATATTGAAAGATGGAAGGATATAATCTCAGAAGAAAGGAGTCGTTCTTAGAATAAGCTAGTTAACAAATTTATACTAATTAGATATAAAGATAAAATTTATACGGGAATACACCGTCGGTGGGATTGCAAATTACTACAACCACTACAGAATTTAGTACAGAGGTGTTAGGGTTTGGATGTGAGGTATCGCCCAAAAGCTCACATGTGAGACAATGCAAGATGGTTCAGAAGAGAAATGATTGGGTTATAAGAGTCTTAACTCAATCAGTGAATTAATCCCCTGATAGGGATAACTAAGTGGTAACTAAAGTGGAGTAGGGTGTGGCTGGAAGAGGTGGGACTAGGGGCTGTGAATTTGGTGTATATATTTTGTATCTGCAAAGTAAAAATTCTCTCTTTGCTTCATGGTCACCACCTCAGCCATTTCCCTCTGCCACACTCTTCTGCCATGTTGTTTCTGTGTTACCTGGAGCCCTGAGGAACGGAGCTGTCTATGGATTGAGACTTCTGAACCTGTGAGCCCCTAAATAAGCCTTTCCTCCTTTAAAATTCTTCTGGTCAGGTCCTTTAGTCACAGCAGAGAAAAAGCTGACTAAAAGAGGAAGTTCACAAAAAACTAGAAATGGAACCACCATATGACCCACGTATACCACTCCTTGGTATTTATCCAAAATAATTTAATCAGCACACTATAATGATACAAGCAAACCCATGTTTATCACTGCAATTCACAATAGCCAAGTTATGGAGCCAACCTAGATATCCATCAAAAGATGGCTGAATAGAGACAATGTGGTATATACAATGGAATTTTATTCAGCCATAAGGAAAAAGGAAATTATATCATTTGCAGGAAATGGATGGAACAGGAAACATCATGCTAAATAAGAAAAGTAAGAAAGTCAAGGGCCATATGTTTTCTCTCATAAGCAGAAGCTAAAGAGAAAAGGGCCTACATGGAAATAGAAGGGAGACAAGTAGAACAGAGAAAGGATCGGGGGAGTGAGGAAGGGAGAGAAAAAGGAGGCACAGGGTGATGAAATAGATCGATATGTGCTATGTGCATGTACAAACAAATCACAACAAATGCCACTTTAATGTATAATTATAATGCACCAATAAAAAATAAGAAGAATTTATATGTATAGTTATGTACTCCTAACTACACACACACACACACACACACACAGAGAGAGAGAGAGAGAGAGAGAGAGAGAGAGAGAGAGAGAGAGAGAGCATGCAGTACCAGGCAACAGAAACTACTTGATAAAATAGTAACGAATAGACTTAGATACAAAGAAGTAAGGATTGTTGTAACTTTAAAATTTGTTTGCCTTCCTGGCTTTTTGCTTCATTTCTATTCTACTTCAGAAATAGTTTAATATCAACTTCATGTAAATCTTCATGTTTCTCATGAAGTCTTGCAAATGGACCTCCAAAAGAATAATAAAGATCTGTAACAACATTAAATAATATTTCCAGCAATGACTGCCACTATTCAAGGGATCTTGGACTTATGTCAAAGTAAGAACCCAGTTTTTTCTTTAGAAATACTGCCCTTCAAGAGATTACAAGTCAAGCAGAAAAATTTGCTCAGCAATGAAATTAGCAATAGGTCCTCAGCTGAATCACAGTACCAACCATGTATATAAATAAGTTGATAATAGGTTTTTAACCAGAAAATAACCTTCCATACAAGTCCTTGGAGTTGCATGATTTTAACCCACTATTCTAGCCACAGAAGTCAAATAACACAAAATGAGTGCTTTCACACCCCTATCCTACACTCATTGGAGCACCTATGAACCATGACTGTCTCTCCTAACCAAGTGCAAAAATAGTCTCCGAATACTTCTTTTTTGTATGACACACAAGGTTAATCCAAACAATTGACTCAATTTGGCATAAAGGATGAAATGCATTTTCTATTCCTGTTCTATATTTTCTATTGCAATATTTGCAGACATTTTCAGTCATGTGTTTTGCTCAGAAAACTCCACTGACTTATTCATTCAATAGGTATTGATTGAGATTCTTAGATATGTTAAATTATATATGGTTCCTTGTGTGTCGACCTAAGTGCCAGGGATAAGGAGGCAATTAGAATGAATTGACCTCCAAACACTTACAGACTAGTGGGAAAATCAGAAAAAAAAAGTTATTAATTATAGTGAGGAGGCTAACAACTAAGTGAAATATGTAAAGGGGCTGTGAGGACACAGAGGCGAAAGCCCTCATTGGAGAACTCATTGTGCATGACCTATAAAAAACAGATGTCTCTCATCTGGAGTCTTGAAGAATGAACAGGAAGGACTTTACTGAAGTTAATTGAGGCTGGGGGAAAATATATTTTCAGATAAAGAGAAGAGAATATGTGAATCTATTAAGTTGTAAAGCCGAATGAAAAACTGTGAGATGCAAAGAGTTGGTAAGATGGGAGGGGAACGAGTGGGTTAGACAAAGCTAGAGAGGAAGGAGTTTCCTGATTACAGAAGCTCTAAATGATGAGCTAAGGACAACACAAACTATGACATTATTAATTATGACTTCCTTCATAATTAATAAAAAATATTAAGGTGTGTTCAGGATATCATATTTACTAAGCAAGATTTTCAACAGATTTAAAATAACAGGTTTTATATATATTCTATATCTTATATGACATATTTTAAATATATCACATTCAATTATATGTGTTGATAAAATTATATACCAGTGATATTAGTAAATTATATGTTATATATTTATATACAATATAATATATATGCATACACTATCTACAATATAATATGAATATACAATTGACTATCAATTGACTCAATTTGGCATAAAGGATGAAATTCACTTGTTATTCCTGTCCTAGAATTCTATTGCAACATTCTCAGACATTTGTATTAATGTCTTTTATTCAGAAATCTCAGACACCTATATTGGATTTCAGACAGTATATTATATGGATATTGCTTTATAGATAGTATATTATTATAGGCATATAAATACAATGAATACATCTAGTACATGTTATACATATAGTATATGGATTACATATGATATTGTATTTCATATTAATAACTATATACTACCTATAAAATATTATGTGTATTATATTGCATATATAGTATATGAATTATACATAAACAATGTTAACATATGTAATGTAATACTTTATTATTGGGGCCACCCCTGAGCTACCATAGCATCTTCACTTGGCCTTGAGCCAAGAAGGTTTTGATCTAGCATTGTACTGTGGCTGCTTCTCCTACTCTGCGCGATGCACATGATTACTGCCTTCACGTGGCTTGGAAGTCTGCTTTCTCATAGCTCCAAACTTGGGCATAACCCATTAGGCTTGGACAGCCCACCCCCTGCCTTATTTGGTGAAGAATAGTTTATGGAAAAGCTTTTGTGTACCCCCCATATAAAAATAAACCAAACCTGACTCACATTCTCTATCCTTCCAGTGTGGAAGCAGGACCTCTAAGGTAACAGAGCTGTCCCCCACCCTCATTTTTAAAAATTATTTATGTGTAATATCATTTTTCACCATATTTCTCAGCCAGCACATTTCACGCAAGGGAAACCCAAATTTCATAGCCATGAGAGATGTGGGAAAGAGAATCGAGACATTATTATGTTTATTGTATCATATATTAACATATAATACAGCAACTATATAAAATGTTTTGTTTCAATATTTTATATTATAAAATATAGTATACTTTTATAATGTGTAAATATATAGTTATCTTACAATATAATGCACTAATTGCATTAACATATTTATCACCTATTTACATATTCATATAAGTATACATGTTAATATATTACTTCATATTAATATGTAATATACCATAAAATTAGATAGCATGTATAACCATATCTATAATATCTGTAGGTTTATATTTATATCTCTCTATTTTTACCTTAATATTCATTCTACTGATATGGGACATGCTCTGACCTGCATGCATATATATGCAGATATACATGGTTCAGATTTAGTTATAATTTTTACACTTTATGCCAAGAAGTCTACTAGTGATGATTTTACACTGATATACTTAATAAAAGCTTTGGGTTCTTTAGTGGTTTTACACCAATCTCTTTAAAATTTCTACACTGGGAACTGTACTCATTGCTAAAGCAATTTAGACTACATGTTGTACAACATAATAACATATCAGAATCTAGTTAATCACCAGACCAGAACAATAGAAGCAATATGCTTTGCAATTATCAGTGTATTGTGTGTCTTTTGGAGTTAGGAGTCACACAGTCTGGAACTATGTCCCTGGGCAAGCAACTTAACATTACTGAACATCAGCTTTCTATTTTTTTTTTAATGAGTCTAGTAAAGTAGTTTTTTGTTGTTGTTGTTGTTGTTTGTTTGTTTGTTTTTTCCTTTTATGGTGCTGGGGATTGAACGCAGGGTCTTGTGCATGCAAGACTATATCCCCAGTCTCCTAAAAAGATGTTCTTAATAGAAATACTATAAAGATTAAATAATCATGGTATTTATGATAACATATCCTAAGTACTCATTTCAAAGTTTCCATGTTTTAAACTACAACCTCATCCTAAGCTGCACAGGTCACACACAACTCTATTTGCCTTGACTTCTCTCTCTCCCTTTCTTTCCTACCCTACATCTGGTCTATGAGCACATCCTCTTTATTCTACTTTCATAATATACCTACAGTCTCACCCTTGCTCTCCACCTCCATTGCTACCACTCTGATTCAAGGCAGCATCCTATCTTGGATGTATAACTCAACAGCCTCATCTCCCTCATAGCAGACAGAGTGATCCTTTTACTGTGTAAGTCATATCATGTTTTTCATGCTTTAAGATGCCCGAAGCCTACCAATCTCACACAACTCTGAGGACTTAGTCTTCATAGTGACTTTCAAGGTTCTACCTATCTGATCCCCTGCTCCCTCTCTGCCCTTCTCTCCCTCACTCTTTCCCTTGCTCCTTCCATTTCAATCACCCAGAATTCTTACAGTTCTTCAAACATGTCAAAAATACTCCTGTCTAAAAGTTGTTGGCTGAGTTCTTGGATTAGAAAAAGCTTCCCCCTGATAACAGGTACCAGACTACTCCGTTAATTCCTTCATGTCTCTACTTAAATGCCACCTTATCATTGATGCCCTCCTGACTGCCCTTTGTGACACAGCATTCTTCCCTGCACTCCCCATCAGCCAGCCTCATTCCTCTTCCAGAATGCAAATCACGGTATGTCATCACTCTCAGGGTGATTCCACACTCTGTCCAAGCTCAAGGTAGCATTGTATTTCTTCCCTCCTTAACATTAGGCACAAACATATGACTTAATTTTGGCCAATGAAATGTGTATTTGTCTTCTGGCTTTAGGAGTAATTTACTGTTCCACTTGAAGATAATGGTGCACAAATCAAGAGGAAATGTGTTATCTTGAATCCCTGTGTAACTCAACTTCAGATCCTGTTATACGTAGCATAAATGACAAACACACTGCGAATGGGTTAAGCCACTAATTAATCCGATAATGGGGATTGTTTGTTACTGAAGCACAACCTAGATAATCTTGATCAATCTATTACTTGATATATATTTATTTGTTCATCCATGTGCTGTCTGATTCCCTCACCAAAACACCAAGTTGCAGAAATCAGGAACTTTGTTTTGTTCACAGTTATGTCCAACAAAAAGAACAATGCCTGGCTCACGGTGCATGTCCAATAGCTTGGTAGAATAAATAAATATACAGATGGATAAAGGCTTAACATGTGGCAGGCACTGTTTTAAGTGTCACTTGATTTCCATATTACCAAAAGATTGAATCTATTGTTATGTTCATTGTACAAATATGGAAACTGAGAGAATGGTACAGAGTAGAAAATCAATAAATATAAATATAATATCTATATTTTTCCTTAAAAAAAGGAAATACAGTTAATAAGGTTTCAGTATCCTTTCCTAAGCAGTGTTCAATAAATGATGGAAAATGGATTTATGTAAGTGGAATATCAGAGCATCAAGCTAAAAAATGTTAAATTTTTATCTTCACTGTGTTCAAAAAATGTTGTATTACTGAGAGAAAATTTTATAAATTTTTCCAGTGGTACTATATACCCTATGAAAATTAACTCTGCTCATGATATTGAGGGCCTTTCTCCATAGGGACATATCTCTGTTTTAGCTTATTACAGAGGAAGAGCTAATGAAAGGCAGTCATGGAGAGAGGGACAAAGTATCTGAGGAGGACTCAGATATTCCTGGGTTTGAATTCCTGCTTGGAACCTTATTAGATGTGGTCAACAGATTAGTCACTTAATAGCTCCATGTGTCCATTTTTTCAACATAAAAAAGATATTAATATCTATTCACAATGTCACTGTCAGGAGTAAATAAAGTTATGTATATAAATTGTTCAACCGGAAGTTAATCAATGAAAGATAGCTATTAGTAGTAAAAAAAAGAAAAATAAATAGATGTGAGTTTCTTTCCCTGATGTTCTGCTCTATGAGAGTGCTTCTGAAAATGTATTCTGGGAAACACTAATTCTGTGGAATTTAAATAGCTGTTACAAGAAAAAGATGTTTACTGTGACCGCTAAGGTAAACCAAAGTTGGGCAAGTACAGCACGGTTTCCAATTGCATGAATTCTGGAGATGTGCTGCTGGGTGTCCTTCTCATTCACTATTGTGTGCTACTAAGGACCACTCGAACTCTCTGTGCCTTAGCTTTGTCACTCATAAGGTGTAGACAGTAATTGTATCTAAAATATAGGGTTATCTCAAGTATCAAATACAATCATCTATGTATAGAGTAACTCCAAACCAAGACACATTTTTTTTAACCAATGTTTTACTGTGAAAACCTTCAAACATACAGAAAAGTTGAAAGAACTTTCATCTACAAACATTTGCATCTATCATGTAGGTTCTATTAATTAATATTTTTCTAAATTTATTCATTACATCTTACCTATCTATCAGTCAACTTTTTTTCTGTGATACTTTTAAGAGTGAAAAGAGACACTATTAATATTTAGGCAAGGATAGGTTGTACTGGGACTCTTCTAGGTACATGTGCTATATGGCCTTCCTATATAATTTACCTACCCCAATGACCAGCAGGTGGTAAATACACAATAAATCACAATTATTATAATTTCTACTTACATTCTGAAAGATCTAGATTAAACAGACACATGGTATTCTGGTCTGCAGGTACAATCTTGAATGGTTTTCTTATGAATTCAGTGGTTGTCTGAGATTGTCTCTGTATCACTGCAACTTTTATTTTATAGCACTCCAAAGACTCAATGATTGTTAGTGGTCACTGTGGCATATCTGCCCCACTCTGCATCCTTGAGAAAATTAATAAATCCTCAAAACTATGTTGGTTGGGAGGCATAAAATTTTATCTAGAGAGTTCACCACATTGTAAAATAAGTCCATTTCTGCTTGCAAAGTTTCCCAACTGACCACTCAATAATTGGCCCGCACAAATTCTGCCTCCACATCCAGACTCTTGTTTATTTGCAGTCAAGGGGTTTATTAAGAAAATTAAAGGATGGGCTCACTAGTTAGGTTTGAAAACATCAGCTAAGTTGGCCAAGGAAAAGTATATTTATAAATTAGCTCAATATCATGAATAACAATAAAAGCAATTTTGAAATACAACTACCATGTATTAAGCACTTTACCAGGTGCCAAATAATGTATTCAGCTATCTATACAATGCGTCTCTGGACCTGTATCTAAGACTGGACTTATGTCTTTTCTTTTACAATCTGTGACTGTGCAACTTTTACTAAGTGACTTAACCAGATCACCTAGAAAATCTATACTAGAAAATCTGTATAAGTGTACCTGACTACCCATCTTCCCAGAACTGAGAAGATTAAACATGATATTGTATATATTTATGTACTGTCAACTATATATTGCCACATAGAATATATTGTTTTATTTTAGTTATTAGTTCTCTGTTAGTACCCAGAAAGCCATTTATGAGTTCTGATGGTTCAGTTATAGATATTAATTAGAAAGTACTAGATGCCCTTCAAGAGATAAATGGATAAAAAAAATGTGGCATGTATACACAATGGAATATTACTCAGTAATAAAAGAGAATGAAATCATGGCATTTGCAGGTAAATGGATAGAGTTAGAGAAGATAATGCTAAGTGAAGTTAGCCAATCCCCAAAAAACAAATGTCCAATGTTTTCTTTGATATAAGGAGGATGATTCATAGTGGGATAGGGAGAGGGAGCATGGGAGGAATAGAGGAACTCTAGATAGGGCAGAGGGGTGGGAGTGGAAGGGAGGGGGCATGGGGTTATTAATGATGGTGGAATGTGATGATCATTATTATCCAAAGTACAAGTATGAAGACAAATTGGTGTGAATACACGTGTATACAACCAGAGATGTGAAAAAGTGTGCTTTATATGTGTAATAAGAATTGTAATGAATTCTGCTGTCATATATAAATAAAAAATTAATTAATTAATTTTTAAAAAATAAAATACTACAGTTTTAAGATCATGTGACTTTCTAACTGAGAAAGGGAAAATATGCTTCTTTATTATAATATATAATATAATAATAAGATAAAGATGCTTTTGTTACCACATGTAGAATATATAATACATGGGCTTCAAGTTTTATAACCTTGAGTAAGTTCTGTGATTCCTAAATTCCTTACCTTTAAATTTATATATCACCACATTATCAGATTAACTGAAACACAACTTGTAAAAGCAAGTTATACAACTGAAAAGAATCTTACAAATATAAGACATAATTATTTTTTCCTTGGGGAACAGT
This sequence comes from Marmota monax, assembly GCF_021218885.2. Classification (NCBI taxonomy): domain Eukaryota; kingdom Metazoa; phylum Chordata; class Mammalia; order Rodentia; family Sciuridae; genus Marmota; species Marmota monax. The sequence continues at coordinate 3,783,534 of NW_026694339.1, forward strand.
GGTGCATGCCTCTGATCTTAGCAACTCAGGAAGCTGAGGCAGGAACATAAGTTCAAGGCAGGAAGAACATAAGTTCAAGGCTAGCCTCAGCAACTTAATGAGACCCTCAACAACTTAGTGAGACCCTGACTCAAAATAAAAAAAAAATTAAAAAGAGTCTGAAGATGTAGCTCAGTGGTGAAGCACCCCTGACCTCAACCCCCAGTACCATAAAAATTTATCTTTCCATGTACCTGAATATTCTGTTTCTGCAATGTAGAAATTTAGATACTATAATTTCTTATAATTAACACCTGAGCTGCCCCACAATAGATGTATTTTATATTCCTTTAAAGAAGATATTTCATTTAATTTTTAAAAGTATGCAGCATTTCTAGACAAATCTAAACTGGGCTACAGAGAAATGTAGTATGTCATAAAATGTTCTGCAAAGATCTTCCCAAAGTAACATTTAAAGCTGGATTCCTTTTAACACCACTAAGAGACACTAGTTGGAAATATCCTCCATACCAGAAAGTGAGTGAGAGAATTTTTCTGGCTGAGAGATGCTGCTTGCTGTAAAACCTCAAAATGGGGAATAATGGATATTGTCTTGTGCCCCCACCCAATATGCCCTCTTCAAGGATTATGCCATATGTGTTGATGACTTTTGAAAGGTCACTTTGTAGCTGTTAATTAATAAATATCTTTACAGTTGTCTTATATTGGAACTAGTAGCACAGAGAAGGGAGAGAGAGGAGATAAGATCTGTAAGATTTGTATTGTATAAATTCAAAATAATTTTCTGAACATGTTTTGTTGCTTCTATTTAGTCAGTTTTTCCTGTTCCAGAGGAGTCTGCCATGGCAGAAAGAATGCAAGCCTCTTCACCCAATACTTTTGTTTGAATCCCATATTCTTTTTAATCTTGAGGCAATCTTTTAAAATCCCCTTCCTTGGCTCATCAGAACAACAAACATTGTGATCTTTCTTCCTTGTTGAGAAGATGAGGATAAGTCATGGGAGCACCAGTCTATGGTCAGTGATAGAGGGATATCAATTACCTTCTACCTCCTCTCTTTCATTGTCTTTATTTAATTCATTTATTCATTTAATTTTTATAATCCAAGTAAAGTGTGATATTTGGTTACTTAAATCTAGTTTTGTTATTTACTGCCTGTGTCACCTGCCTCTGAATTTCAAATTCTTCATCTGTAAAATTGGATTCCATCGAAGTGTCTCTGAGGCTGCCCTAGGGTAGGGGCAGAGTAACCGAAGAGGTAAATATACAAATAGCAAAACTGAGATTTTCTACCCTCTACTCTCAACCAGAGCAGCTCTACATTAATCCACCTTATACGTTGATATTTCCTGCAAGATTTTTATGTAAACAAAGAATTCCAGTCATGTGAAATAAAACAAAGAAAATATCTGGACCAGTCAATCAGCTAATGATAGGATTCTATTTCCATACAAAGTTAAATGATCCTAAATACTACTGAAAGGCTTATTAAGGTCTCAATCCCAAAGATCTAGTTTTTCAGGGAGCTAGATTTTCTGTGGGATTTAAAAGATGCTTGCTACTGTAAAGGAACTTGCAATCTCAAAGAGGAGACATCTGCCCAAGAGACTGTTGAAAAATCATGAGACATACAAGGGCCACTGTGATAATGTGGGTGTGAGGAATGGGAACTCAAAGAGGGGACAGTATCTCAAGGCCTGTCAGAAGAGAGTCTTCAGCCAGGTGGAGAAGGACTGGAGTTTTAATAAAGAAATGGGAAGGCCTTTCACAGTGCAGAATATAGCCTAAACAAAGACACAGAATAAGAAAAACCACAGGAAGACAGGAACCTTCAAGAGATCAGCCACCTCCTACTGGAGATCTATGAAAGCAGATGTTTTGTAAATACCTTCAATGGCAAACTCACTTGGGCATTTTGGGTTTTAGCATATGATAATTCAATAGTTTTTTTGAGTAGAATATGATAAATGTTTTTAGAAACTAAAACTCATGATATTGAGAAAATTGGGGGTAGAAACACTGCAATTCTATTCAAAGACCATTTAAATAATCCTTATCTTAGTTTTCTTCATTCAACAAAGTCAATCTTTTCCTTGATATACCTTCCTTATTAGGCTTTCCGCACCCTAGGATCTGTTTTTCTCTCTTTTTCACAAGCTATTCTGGGTTTCTGGTTTCTCTCCATTCCTCCAGAGTCTCAATCTTAAAACATCTTGGGGTTCAGCTACTATGCTTCTTCATTTTCTTGTTTCTCTTAACTCTCTTGATTATCATCTAGTCTCCTGACTTTTAGCACCATCCATGTGCTGATGAACCTCCAAACTTAAATCTGCAGCTGAGCCAGATTTTTTGTTGGCGGGGAGGGGGCTAGGGATTGAACCCAGGGTCTTGTTCATGCAAAGCAAGCACTCTACCAACTGAGTTCTATCCCCAGCCCCTGAGTCATATTATTATAAACAGCTGCCTGCATAATATTTCTAACAATCATCTGAAACTCCAGTGACTCAAAAATATGCCTTATGCAAAATGGCAACTCTATTTTTTCAGCTGTTTGGGCCAAAAATTGTGTTCTCATCCTTAAATCTACTTCTTTTGTCACACACCATATACTATTCATAAGCAAGTCCTCTTGGGAGTACCTTCAAGACAAATGCAGGACTCTGACAGGGCCCACCGCCTCTATCACTCCTACTCTGGCCAAAGCCACTACCATGTCTCCTTCAACTTACTGTAATAGTTTCCTAACTGTGTCTCCTACTTTATATGCCCTTTTAGAGTCTGACACAAGGGGACAAGATAATTCTATTAAAATATAAGCTTGGGCTGGGGCTGTAGCTCAGTGGCAAAGCGCATGCCTAGTATGTGTGAGGCACTGGGTTCGATCCTTAGCACTTCATAACAATAAATAAAATAAAAGCATGCTGTCCATCTAAAACTACAAAAAAATAAAAATTAAAAATAAATAAATAAAATATAAGCTAGATTGTGTCTTTCCTCCCCAAATGCTCCAGTGGTTGTTCTCACTTGGCATAGAAGCCAAGTAATAGCCTCTGGACTCCTGCCTTGCTTGACCTGCATCCCTTCCTTCCTATCTACCTATTCAGTCTCACCTCAGAGACTTTGCTATAAATTACTCACTGTCACAGGAATGTTCTTCATCCGACATTCACAGGTATTGCTCTCTGACCCTTTTCAAGTCATTCGGCATCGATAGTCTCACCTTATTATCCTCTTAAAATTATAGGCCTCACCATCAGTATTCCCTAATCATCTTTTCCCCTTTATTTTTCTTCATGATTCTTCATCCATATATCTCTCTTATAGTTGTTTATTTATTTTCTGATTTTACATTAGAAAGTAAGCTGCATGAGGGGAGGTTATATCAGATTTATTGTGTTGCTTGCTTGCTGCTGTATTCCAGTTTCTGCCACCGTGACTCTACATGGAATTCAATAAACACTTGTTCAGTGAATCAAAGTGATTAAGTTGAATAAGGATTTAGACCATGGTGGCATCAACAGTTTGAAAAGGAAGGGGAAAGAACCAAAAGGAAAGCAAATCAAAGAAAAAAACAGTTACTAAATTGTCTACTAGAAATAAGTGAAGGAGAGTGATAGATTGTCACAGGAACATTTCATTGTTATTCCACTTTGTAGTGTAGACACATAAAACCTCCATTCAGTAGGTCTCCCCTTCCTAAAAGTGAAAATTACATAAATGAAGAGAAGAATGCCTCCTATCCCCCAAAAGATCCCTCTCCATGCAGCTAATCCTCTCACTACTTTGAGAAACACAAAAAGGTACTCAGCACTTCTCAATTTCAAAAATTTGTGGGGGGGCTTACAGAATATCAACAAGAAAGAGCTCTGAAAGTTAAATGACTTGCTCAGACATAGAGTAGCCATCCAATAGCACAGATATTCTGATCATTTCTTTGATATAATTGACCCATAGGAGAGTAACTGGCATTTAGTCTTCACTTACTACATACTTGGAAAATGGAGTTGGACCAAAACACAGGGATAGAGTTAAGATTTCAGTGTAAGTCACTACTCCAAACCTCTAGAATCCCAACCACCTTGGTTGTTTAGCAGGGAAGAGTTAAATTTTTTAGATATCAAATATTACTCAATTAGTTGATAACAAAGGTGTTTGTTAACACCTAAAATTTATGCTAAGTATAGTGCAAAACTAAAAATAAATAATGATATGTTCTATAAATGTGTATTAATAATTTAAAAGCATATCATCTCCTACCCTCAAGAAGCCTCCAATCTAGCAGAGAAGAATAACATACTAGAAAAAACTGAAGACAAACCTGACAATGGCCCAATCAAATTATTTAAAAGATGAAAATGTCAAGCTGTATAGCTGTTCATGCAAGGACAAAAAGAATGTAGACAGAAAGCCTTTATTTAGTTAATTAAATGCACTTCTTCTTGCGGGGGGCGGGGGGGGGGCGGAAGAAGACTGGAGGTAGTTAGGAATGGGTAAAATGGCAGCTGGGGGGGAGGGGTAAGATAAGAACATTCCAGATGAGAAGATCCTCAAGAAAGGGTGTTTTAGAGCATGTCACAGTAACATAATGAAAACAATGATTCTTCCCCAATCCCAGAGGAAGACACAGCCACCCAGAAGTCACAATAGCCAACACTTACTTGAGAAACAGTCTCTGGATCCTCAAGTCTTGACAGGCCCCTGGAAGAGTAGATCACATTCAACTGTTTTAACTTCTCCATGTTACAGAAAAGAACCAGAATCAGTGAGAGAGAGAGAGAGAGAGAGAGAGAGAGAGAGAGAGAGAGAGAGAGAGAACAGCTCTCTGAAAGCCTTCCTGAAAACTAAAGGAAATAAAATCTTTGAGAAGGGAGAAAAGGAGAGCTGAATACTTCTAACTCTTGACTTTGCTCAGCAAAGCACCTTGCTTTAATAAAAATGAAATCTTCACAAGTTATACATATTTAATTTACTGATTCAAAGATGAGTCAGAAGAGAAAAACAATAGTTGTGAACCTTTCAGTGGTAGAGAGAGATGTTTTCAAAGTGTTCCCAGAGCCTTTCCGAGGTCAAGCTCATCCGAGGTTGCAGTAACGCATAGGATTTGTATTCATAGATGTGGCTTGATGAGACCAGAGTAATCATAATTCTTATATAGTAGATGCCATTAATCAATAGGAGGGGATATAAAAAGTCACACTCCTCCCTCCCTGTGCCAGGAAAGAGGATGGCAGACCATTTCCGGATGTATGCCACAGCCGGCAGAGTGACTCATCCTGTGCCCAAATACCACAGGGACTTGAGGGGGAAAGGAAGAAATGAGGACTGTGACAGGCCGAGAAAGCAGTGGCCACCACAATCAATCTGACACAAGCCTTTTCTAATAGCTACAATAATAAGAGTTTTGCTGAATCAGAGCCCTTTTGAGGTGAAAGGGGCGTCAGAGGATGTCTAGTCCAAATCCCTCATTTTACAGATGAGCAAACTGAGTCTCAGGGGAGGTTATGACTGATCCAAGGTCAGAAAGCAAGAGAGTGGCAGAGCTGAGCACAGAGCTGAGATCCCCAGAAAGGTGTCGTCTGCAGTACATGACCTTGCATAGCAATTACATGAACATGAGAACATCTCCACCAGCAAAGGTCTGAAAACCATTTGTATGTTGGTTCTTGGAACTTAACCAACTGCTTCTGTAGACAACATGGCTTATGTGGTAGGTGTTTGTGGAATAGTGATGGGGGGTGCAAAGGGAATGAAGTTTGGGGTGATAATGATGAGGTTTCCAGGTGAACCCCCAAAAGCTTACCTAATTCATAATCTATTGGAATAACAATCCTACCAAAAATATTATTATAGTCAAACCCTTTCCATAGCATTTTCATGGAATAATTCAATTGGAATACTGGTGTAGGAGGCAGACATGAACATGATGGTGTATGTCAATGGCTCTTGCCAGAGCATCATAGATGGAGGAAGGATCATGGAGATAGCCATGTGGTTTAGCAGCAAGTTAACCTTCTACAACAACAGAGAAGGCAGGTATTTCATTCATCCATTCTCTCCTTGTCTTGATAAGAGGGTAAAAGGGCAGCCCACCAAAGAGTAAAGCCTGGCTCTGCCAAGTCCCCATCTGGATGTAGCCATTATTAATAAGTCTGGTTCTTGAGATGCAGGTGTTTGGCTGATCTGCTTCATAAGCTTTGTACTAAGCTGGATTCTTTCATATTTTCTAACTCACAAATAAGGCTGACAGTTGTTAAATGACTAGAAAATATTGGGTGTAATTGTACTAACAACAGTTAAAATAATAAATAGCTAAATATCACACATATGCAACTATGTGCTATGCAGTATGCTAATTATTTTATATTCATTATAATAATCTTTACAATAACTTTTAAGTTAAAGATATTATACTCACTTTACAAAAAAATAAAAGAGAAGTTCAAGGCAGCAAAACAATTCCTTGGCAAAACTAATAAATAAGAAATCTGGAAATCTAACTCAGAACCATCTTACTTAAAAGTCCAGTCTTCCAAACATGCCATAAGTCAAGGCATTCAGGACATATTGGAGTTCACCCTGGCATAATTTTTCACTGAACATCAATCAAATGCCACAGCCCCCATTTATACCCAGGCATAACTGAGCTAGGATGTAGCAAGACTTTGGTGCAACATATTTGCACCCTAATCATTTGGGGAAGGTATTTGATGAAGATTGGAATCACACACTGATGAACAGTTATTCCTATATTTGATGACGATTAGAACCACACATTGTGGAAGGTACTAGAATAACAATATGGATGAAGTCCTAACCTCATAAAATTATAGAATCCTATCTTTGCTAGTCTTTCCCATTATGACTTTCAATAAAAACACCTTGACCATGTGATTTCATTGACAACAACAAAATACCTGGGTTTTTGAGGCCAGTTTCTCCTTTTAAAACCTAACATTTATTCAGACCATTTGGTGGATATCCAGGTTAGACATTTATCACCTTTTCAGACATTGCTATCTCATTTGTTTTCTCAACCAACACTTTCTCTTCCTCCTCTATTTTGTTATGTTTACTTCTGCCAAATTTGCTCCCCTGAAGCATAGTTCCTTTTTATGCTCTGTTTACAAATAAAGAAACTGAGGCTCAGACAATTTCTGAGAATTCGCAAGAATATCCCAACATAGAAATGGTGAAGCACAATTCAGAGCCAGGTTCATCTGACTTGAATGAAGGTCATGTTTCTTGAAGAAGTGATATGCATGAGGGAGTCTATTTTTAGTTGACTGGAAGAAATCCATCTATAACTCCTAAATAGGCCCACCATCCACAAGGAAGGGAAAGCAAGCACCAAACTACAGAATGGAAAGATAGAAGCTTACTAAAGCAATGAGAGACATGGTTCAAGCTCTCTGAGGAGGCACGGTTAAAACTGAAAGAAACATCAAGTACGTTGCTTAACAAGAAGGTAGTGTTCTCTGTCAGAACTGTCAAATAGCAGACTACCCTGAGCTTCTCCAGAAGTCACCTATTGTATCCCTGAAATCAAAGTACTAAATCCCTGGATTATGCAGTTGATGACTAAAGACAACTACTCTATGATTTCTGATGTTTGTGATTTTTATTTAGCTGTAATATTATCTGTGTCACATCTTCCTGAGACCAACTTTCATTTTTTAAATCTCCATGATGAGTAGTCTGCTCATGGTAAGGGGAAATATTTACTAAGTATTTGTTCATTGATTTACACACACATCTATTCACAAACCAGTCAATATATGGAGCCCTGATTATGTTCTGAATAGAAGAACAGAGGTAGTTTTCCTCTGATTACGTGACATAATCCAATTATTTAAAGATCAAATTTTTGGAAATGTCAAAATTTTGATTCCCTGGACACAGAAGTTTAGCATCAGCAAATAAGGGGTAAGAGAAGGGAGACTAGAACTGAAGAAGTAAGAATGGAGAACTGACAACCTATCCACTGTATGGAAGAGAGAAGTAGTAAAATACCAAACAAAGGGATAAGCATTTTTTAAAATCCTTTCAAAATATCCCTTAAGCCATTGGTATAACTAGTTCTGTCCTCCTTGGTAATATCTCAGAAAGCACAGTGACATTTTAAGTGTTTTAGAATCTTAAAGGGATACTTCAACCAGTTGATCATATACGTGATAAAATTGAAGTCCAGAGTTAGAAATATTTTATCTAATGTCATCCTACTAGTTACAAATATTCAATACACTCTTAAATATACCACACTGGTGTACATGAGAGACAGACATAAAAAAAAAGAATCTTTTAAAAAAAATGAAATGAGGGCTGGGGTTGTAGCTCAGTGGTAGAACACTTTTCTAGCACGTGTAAGGCACTGGTTTTGCTTCTCAACACCACATAAAAATAAGTATATAAAATAAAGGTATTATGTCCATCCACAACTAAAAAATGTATATTTTTTAAAAAATGAAATGATATCTTTGCCCTCAAGGGGCTCAGATTTGTCCAATTGAGAGTTTATGTTGCTGTACAGCCCTCTAGCTAACATGGCTCTGTTTCAGCATGAATAAAGAAGGGATTGATGATGCAGTCAGGGAAAAGCTATGAACAAAAGGAAAGGGGTCACAAAGACAAAACAAAGTCTGAATTCCATACCAATCATTGCCATCAACATCCTCAGCAGTTCACTAATCCAGGCTAGGAATGCCTACCTAAAAGGAGATCGGGTTAATGGGGTTAATATGTTTCATGTGTATTTAGTGATCCATTACCCCACACTATCAGTGGTTGTTTCTGAAAGCTCATAAACCACACCTTTAATAATCCACTTTGCAATATTGCTGGGAATTAATGTACCATTATTTAATTTATACTTTTCAGAATCATTTTTTTCCTTTTGTAGATAAAACTAATGCAAAATTTGAATATGAGGGATTTGTGCAACCAACAAAGGGTTAAAGAGGGCATAACCCACTCCCACATACAACCCCCAAGCAAAAGCAGAAAGGTACTGTGATATGGTGCCAGCAGGGGGCAGCAAACAGCAGTTGAGGCTGAGAATTTAGGAGGCACTTTTGAATGAAGGGCAGGTAGAGATTTGGGGTATCCAGAACACTATAGTTATCCCATTGCACTGATTGAAACAATAAGAAAACACAACTTGTAAGAATTTAAGGATAGGCCCCAAAGTAACAACCACCTTTTAGTGGTAGAACTAGAAAGTTTAAGGTATGTTGATGACCATTTGTTTTAGAAGGCAAACAGTGGTGCAAAAGCAGTATGCATTCAACAAAACGGTTCTCCGAATTTTGAATTTTGGTCTTTTCCAGGCTAATGATACACAGCACAATACTCCCTTGAGATACTGGGTAGCGGCAGCAGTTAAGCTTTGTATAAAAGTTGATTAGTGTGAAGAATGAAACTTCCTGTTTCCAGAAAACTCACTTTTCTGAGATGTACCAAATGCCAAGGTTACCATTCAACTGAGTTTTCACTGAACTAAGATGTTGTAGGGGTGTGTGTGTGTGTGTGTGTGTGTGTGCGCACACGCGAGCATGTGCACACTTGTACGTTAATGAGGAGGGATGTGGGAGGGAAAGAGAGGAAGAAGGAAAAATCAAAAAAGACAGAGAGAGATGGGAGGATGGGGAGGGAGCGAGAGAGATCCCTTAGGTAACAGCACAGCTAAAGTAAAAGAGATGATCTATCCCAAGCCTATTTTCCAACTTTTCTCAGAATTTCTTTAAAAATAAGTTCTTCTTAACCTAAAGGTATCTACACTTCATCTGAACTTTAAGGTGAATTTCTTTAAAAATTTTTCATGTGAATCCATTCAGCTCTGTTTTCAGCTATATCCAGATGAATAAAATAAATTTTTCCATTCTCAAAAAAAAAAAAAAAAAAAAAAAGCTTGTGATGATTTTTCTCTCCACTCATCTAACTCAACAAATAGTCAAGGCTAGAAAGTTCAAGGCTGGCAGGATCTTAGATCTCCTGGAAGAAGGAAAAGTGTGCCAAGCATTCAGGAAAACAATGGTTATACATTTTTTAAATTATTGATGTTCAAATTTCTACATCTCCACACAGAACAGTTCCTTCTCAGTGCTGTGGGGACCTTTTGTTAAGTCAGAGCTGCTGAGATGTTCCATGGTTAGGGTGTCGGCTATTCCGGTAAAGTGCTACTAAAAGAAAAGGACAGAGATATTAAAAACAAATAATTTTAGGGAGGGCTGTCAGTTGTGGATTTGCTGTGATAAATTGCCTTCATTTAGTTTCCTGAAATTATGAAAGCAGAAATGTCTTGGTCATTAAAGATTTAGGCAGTTGTGGGAAAGGAGCAGAGGTGAAAGGGAATTGAAGTTGTTCAAAATAAATCCTCACTTGCCCTTCCAGTCATCTCTCCTACCACTCTGTTCTAGCCACACTCCTGGGCGATCACACACCTTTCAGCCTCTCCGATTTTCCTTTTGCATTGGTATGGAGTTCTCCCACTCCCAACATATATGGAAAAACCTGGTAATCCCTATTCCTATTTTGAGTGCTAGTCTAAGAATTTCTTGATTTTCTGAGGCAAAAATAATCACAGAACTCCAAACATAGCTCTAATATAGTACCTGATATAAGTTGTAAAACTCACCTAGATATGCAGTAAACTATGACCACTATATCTCAGGGATTTTGTCTCACAGATCTCTGTACTTTCTTTTTATTTTATTTTATTTTTTAAAGAGAGAGAGAGAGAGAGAATTTTTTAATATTTATTTTTTAGTTTTTCGGCAGACACAACATCTTTGTTTGTATGTGGTGCTGAGGATCGAACCCGGTCCGCACACATGCCAGGCGAGCGCGCTACCGCTTGAGCCACATTCCCAGCCCAATCTCTGTACTTTCAATATTGTACAAAGTGGTATGATATAGAGTTGGTGCATAACAACTTTTAAAATTGAGAAATAAATGATTCCCTACTAATTACTTAGTATCACTGGTAAATAATGCATACTTTATCAAACAGCAATTCTCCAATCTAGTAAGACTGCATATTTTAAATAATCTAAGAATTAACAGTATTTTTAGCAGATGTTATTGCACCTCTTGAGGAAGCTAGAAGGCTTCTCAGAAGATACTGGGTGTTCCTGAAAAGTTGGTGATTATATTGTAGGATGATAAGACGGGGGAGACCATATATAGCCAAGATGGAGAACTTGGCTATAGAAGGGGAGCATCCCTCCCACTTGCAGATACAGCATTTTATCTCTATCCATCTGATAAGATGAAGCTCCTCTATCACTCTGAGTTCTGGATCCTTAGCTTAATTGGTCCTCTCCTTTACCATGCTTGACTTTCCTCTATCCTTTCACCTCTAATACATCACTACTCTCTCCACTTTGTCCTCTACTTCCATTCCTGGTTCTAAACTAGCAGATATTCAGTCCTTGGCAGATGATTGATGAAGAAATAGATGAATGGCTAGAGAAGAATCCGAGGCGAGCAGGACCTCTATCTTCCCCTCCCACTCAGAATCTAGGTAAACATTGTTACTATGGTCATTTCACAAAAGGGTCACAGGTAGGATTTCGGTAAACACTTTGAATATTTGACTGCAAAGCTTTAAATTCACCTCTAGGACTTGATCTACCAATGGGAACATCCTCAGCATACAACAGAGTACAATAATGAAAAAACAGGATTATCCAAAATACATTATCCCAGGACCAAGCACGATAATAGGGGGTTCATATGAAAGTGTGACCTTAGGCAAGTCATTAATATCTTTGACCCTCAATGTTCTTACTTGTCAAGAACAAACTCATAATAATACAATTTCATAAGGTTAACATGACTTCACTGAGATAATTCACATAAAGTAGATAGCACAGTGCCCAAAATACAGTGAGTACTCAAGTACTAGCTTATCTTATAATAACAGCAATAATAATAATCCTTAGCATTAAAAACGTCTATAATAATGAGTCTGCCCTTTGGAATAAAGTACAATTTTTTTTAATTTGGTAGCTCACAGTGGTGTAATCTGCAGCCTACAGTTTACAGCTCCATAGAGACACCAGGACTGTCCTCCAGCAAGGAGAGGGTGTTTTGAACCTTTGAACCTTGGGCTTTCCTTGGGGCAAGGATTATGGACTCATAAAGTGAATTTTAATTTCACCTCCTCTGGTGAAATATTGTTACACCTTCCCTTTAATTTGTTTTAGGTAGATGCTCCTCCACATAGGATGGGGTTATATCCTGATGAACGCATTGAAGTGAAAACATGCCATAAGTCAACAGTGCGTTTAATACCCTTAACCTACTGAACATCGCATCTGAGCAACACAGTGCCCTGTAGGTATCTGTTGTTTACCCGCATGATTGCATGACTGACTGGAGCTGTGGCTCACTGCCACTGCCCAGCATCTCAAGGGAGTAGAGTACTATGTATCACTAGCCTGGAAAAGGCTAAAATCCAAAATTCAAAACACAGTTTCTATTGAATGCTTATGGCTTTTGTACCAATATGAAGGCAAAAAATCAAACCATTGTAAATGGGGTGCCATCTGTATTTGAGAGTTAAAGAAACAGATTCTTCCTTAATCTACTTATGGAAACACACATACTAAAAAGTGCCTGAAAAAGGATATCTCAAGGAGGAAAACACATTCATTTTTAGTGTAGTTATAAGCATATTTACTGGAAAAGACATAGTAATCATTGTGTGTCCAGCTGAGTGTATCATTTAAGACATATTTGGGTAAATGTAACAGAAGCTTGATTGAAGCAGCCAAACCTTAATTATTTTCCTCCTATGTTAAAAAACACGAGGCAGGTAGGTGGTCAAGTGCATGAGCTACTCTTCAAGGACTTCACCAAACATTCAAACTGGTTCCAGCATCTTTCACCAGCACATATGGTATGACTTTTGCCTCAACACAGTTTCTCTTCCTGGCATTAAGTATGGGGTAGAAGCGAAAAAGTTGGAGATGTTTAAGGGAAACGTCTGTCTACTAGAAGAGACAGATAAATTTTTTTAGAAATATAATTGTTTGCCTGGACACTTCCCTCACTAGAAGTTTGCTTGGATTCCTTTGGCTAGAACAAGGTCACACAACCATCCCTACCTGCAAGGGATCAGAGGAGGCCAGTGTTTTAACTGGTCATGTTAACACTCCCAACCAAAATAGTATTCTAGTGGTAAAGTGGGGGAAAGAAAGAAAGTTAAGTAAGTAGCCAATAGTATCCAACCCACTTAAAAATAATAGTGATCCATTTGTTCCTGAAAGTATCATTGTAAAAAAACTCCCTGTGAAGTCCTTCTGGTATTCCTCTCTCACTTATATTCTCCATTGAAATCCTTCTTGTATTTTACAAGCCAAATTAAAAAAAAAAAAAAAAAAACTTTGAAGGTTTCTGCAAACACCTTCACTCCCTCTACTCTCAAGGCCAGTACAAAGCTTCCATTTGTCCAGTTGCTCCAGAAGACCATGCTAACATGTCAGCAACATCATGATTTTATTGTAATCATTTCCTCATAATTAATTATTAATTGATAATATTTGAGTGCATATTACATTATTATATGCTTCACAAGCATTATTTTATCTTTGTAGCCATCAGGCACTCCTATGTTTTAGTACTACTCACAATGTCTAAGATGTGAAAACAACCTAAATGACCACCAACAGATGAACGAATACAGAAAATGTAGTATAGACATGCAGTAAAATTCTATTCTGCCTTTAAAAAAAGAAAGAAAGAAATTCTGCTATATGCTAGAATATAAATGAACCTAAAGGACATGATGCCATCTTAAATAAGTTAGTCACAAAAAGACAAATACTATATGATTTCAATCCTACTAAATCTCCACAATAGTCAAGTTCCCAGAATCAAACAGTGATGGCTTTCAGGGGTTATGGAGAACAGTAATGGAGAGTTGCTAATCAACAGGCATGAAGTTTTCATCATGCAAGATGAATGGGCTCTGGAAATCTGCCACACAACATACTTACTAAGGGGATAGAGCTCTTGTTAAATGTTCACGTTTTTAAAAAAATTCACAATACAAGCTCTTGGGAGTCTGTTCTTATCTTCATTTGGCTGATGAGTGGTGGATCTGAGTTTGGAACTCAAGTCAAACTGACTCCGGTGTCTTGAGATCCTCATCACTGAACATAAATGTATCTCCCAGGAAATTGTCATCGTTTTTGAAGACAAAGACTACTTCTTAAACTTGTACTTACTCACTGTATCCTTCGAAACACTCAGCTTTGTTCACTGTAGGGGTTTAATTAATGTTTAATTTTATAGATAAACAAATTGAGATTAAGCGATGTTATTAGTCACAGAGTCTGGGCAAGCACTGTTATTTTTTCCCTACTCCCAATCTGCCTGAACACTGCACATAAGATGCTATCTAACCTTTCAAAACTATTTATTGAACAATAGCATGGGCCAGCAGATGCTGTTTTGCATAGGGTGAAGGTCCCAGCCTTGAGGATTATAAGTCTTCTTCACTGGAACAAAACAAAAAAGCCTTGCAAAGGGTGAGGCAGTGTTTTGTTCCTTTAGTTTGGGGCTGTGTGAGACTGTTGCTAGTTCTGGCTCCAAGTGAACACCAGGATGAAATCCATCAAATCTGGGGCCATTTGTCATTTTGCGGGTTTCTCTACCCCTGGTTTTTCCTCTGGTCCCTACAGACCATTTCCAATGCTGTAATAGCAGAGCAGCTCTGAGAAAACATGTGTCTGGAAATGCTCCAGTTTTGTTCTCCTGAGTTCTGGGTCATACCACCTCTTGAGCAGCCTAAGGAGAAGTCTACCAGGGAATCTCACAAAGCTGTCAGTATGTCAAAACTTCCATTGTTGGCTACACAATTTTTTTTCCAGGCTCTGCATTCTTTGAAACCATTTGCAAAATGAACTTCAGACAACTCAAGTTTTTATGTCAATGAAAAAGTAAAGAGAACCCTTAGCTCCTGGTCTTGGGGTAAGCCTAGCCCTCCATCTCCTCTGACACAGAGGGTAACTAGCATTAAACACTCTGCAACAAACTCTTCACTGCAGAGTGTGTTGCTGGCATTGAGATTAGCATAGAGGTCCTCTGTATTTTCATATCTGGTTTAATTGCCCAGGTACACAGATGGGCTCAAGTGGGGAGAAGAGAGGTAAAAGTTAGCCAGAGCCAGTGGCTGCCTGTAACCCCAAACTCTCTCTAGAGAAAGGAAACCAACCTTTCTGGGTGTGCTGCTCATTAAGATGATGGTCTCCAGAGCAACTTTTGTGGCCATTGCACATGTGATAAAAAATACATTTCCTACCTCTTCAACATGGACAAACCCTTAGTTGTTCTTTTTTCCTGGCCTTTTTTAAGAGAAGCTGAGGTGATATAAATGTCCCTTGGTGAAGAAATATTGAATTATTCATGCTTCTAGAAATTCATTTTAACAGCAATTCTCTTCTTTGAATCTTCACATCCGCTTCTGAGAACATAGGAGTGTTTACACAAGGCCAATGAAGATGATTCTTTCTCAAGACCCAGTTCAATTTGGTGCTCTTGGGCAATAAATAAGATGTCTAAAGAGGAGAAGCCACATGGAACTGTAGAAGATGCCTTTGGTGCCTTTTTTTCAATTCTATGCCCCCTGCCTGCCATGATCTCAGTCTCAGTGGCTAATTTCAAGAGAGCTGAGATTCTATGAGCATCCTCTATCTTCAGTCTTCTCTGAGGCAGGAGGCAGGAGTCTGTCCATCTGTAACTGCAGCATAGAAGTGCAGGGGAATTCATGCCTCTGGGAGTAACCCTTAACCAATGGGGTCAGGAGAAGTAAAGGTGCCAACCTCCAACCTGGAGATGGATGATTCTGGAGACATTTATCTCTCTCAGGAGACCTCAGCCGCCACCTCATTAACTTACCCTTACACCCTATCTCCTTCTTCAGAAATCTTCATATATGCTTCCTGGGTCCTCCTGCCACGCTCAGAATTTCCTGTCTTAGGTTCCTCTTTCAGTAGAAAACAAGCTTAGATATTACCTATATCAAAACAGCTCATTAGGAGATTCGGGTCAGTCAACCAGATAAATTTGAAAGAAGAAGAAAATCAGTTCATACTCATTATTTGACATTATTTAGGCTCAGGAAAAAAGTGTTTGATTAATTTTTCAGTGATTATGTTGACAGCACTTGAAAGCAGGCTATGGGTGACATTACACTTGAAACAATTGGTCTAGTGGAACAAAGGATTATGTAAAATTTATTAGCACAAAGATTGCATATGCTAAGCCCCTAGGCACCTTTCTATTCAGTATAGACATTTCTGACAGCCAAAATATACTCCAATTTGGTGGTCAGGCAATAACACAATCATAGCTCCTGAAATTTAACTAATTTCCATAGTGCAGGCATGACCTAGACTACCAAGGTATTTGTAACTCAAAAAAGAAAATGCAGTAGGCTTCTCTTTGCTATAATGAGGCCTTTATCACACATGGTGTTATGCTCTAGGGCTGTGATTTAGCTGCAGTGTATCTGACAACATGTAATAACAGAGTTTAAGTGCAGTTCAGTTGTACCTTGATCATTATCCTCACCTAGTCTGGTTTAGCAAGGTACAGAAATACTGTGATAGCCTTATCTGACTTATTTCATTGAGTCAGAGGAAGGTGGAAATTTAATAGGTTATATATGTTAGTAAGGGTTTTCCCGAGAAACAGGATGAATACATTAGAGACATTGATAGAAGAGGAGATTTATTGTGGGAACTGGCTCAAGCAATTATGGAAGCCGAGAAGTCTCATGATTGTCTGCAAGCTGGAGAGCCAAGAAAGCTGGCGTGTAAGTCAGTACAGGCAAAGGTCTGAGAACCAGGGGACAGCTGGTGTAAGTCTCCAGGCCTGAGAAACAGGAGTCCTGATGTCCAATGGCAGAAGATGGATATCCCAGCTCTATGTTGGGTGATAAGTTGACCTAGCAAATATTCAACAAACCAAAATAGAATTAAAGGGGATTTCCACTTCATTGAAGACTTATGAAATCACAACCAAGACCTGAACAATTAAAAAAAAAGTCAAAATTCTTATACAACTTGAGTATCTCTATTTCAAATGCTTGGAACATTTTGAAATGTTTCAGATTTCTATTTTTTTTAATATTTTGCTGTATTTGCCTATATATAAAAGGAGATATCTTGAGGATGGGATCTGAGTTTAAAAACAAAATTCATGTGGATCCTATTCGACTTACACCCATAGCTTGAAGGGGGTAACTTTATACAATTTTTCAAAAATACTTTTGTACAGGAAACCAAGTTTCATGATGTAGAATTTTCCACTGGTGGCATCATGTGAGTATTCAAAAAGGTTCTGATTTGGGAGCACTTTGGATTATGTGTTTGGGGACTAGGGATGCTCTACCTGTAGTCTGTCTTTCTATTCTTTCGCACAAGAGGTAAAGTCCCCAGAATTGGTGAAGCTTCTCAGTCAAAGACCCATTTCACCTCAACCCAAGGTGCAAGTATGTGTCTCATCTAGTCCTACAGTCTGCACCCTTGCTACTAAGCAATCCTGCCCCTGCCCCCAGAGACTGTCTATCTGGTACTAAGAGTTAAGTTAAATGAATGCAATTGGCAATTCATTCTGCTTCTAGCTGGAACAGCTTTGCCATGTCAAAATGGTCTCTCTGCTTATTTTTCCTGAAAAAAAAATGTTTTTCCTTAAGATTTTGCCAGTTTGGCCAAATTTACTGAGCTGGGAAATGCTTGTAAAAGACTGGGAGGAATGTTTCAACTCTGCCACTGTTGAATTTTATCTCTACTTAAAGAATTAAGTGGTAGACCCCAAAGTGCAGTGTGCTCCTGAGCTTCTTGTAGCCTCAGTATAAAGTCTGCTCTTGGAATCAAGTTACAAATCCCAATAAGAAGTACCAGGGCCAAAGGACCCAAGAGTCATGACACTTTGTTTTCTTGCCATTATTTAGTGCTAGTCATACAAGTTCAGAGCTGAATGAACTTCACTTGGCTTTTCCCATTACAACAGCCCTACAAATTCATTCTTAATATTTCCCTTCAGAAACCCAGGCTCACAAAAATTAAGGAATTTGCACCAAAGTCACACCATTAGAAAGAGGTGAAGACAAAGTCATAAGTACAAAGTCGGATTCTTACATATTTTGTTTTATTATTAAGATATTACCAGAATAGCTATATGTTAAGAAAACAATGAGTTTATTGATTATCACGATGAGAGTTTACTACTTTAACGGAGGTTTAGAATGTCTCAAGGTGATGCAAACCTGGAATATTTGTGAAGTTTGGGGGTGAGGTCAAGATTAAGGGGGTGAGTTCTTTGAGTAGATTGGGTAAAGGTTATGATGTGATACTGTAGAAGCTGTGAATACAAGCAAGAGTGTCAAGGAATTTTAAAATATTATCTATTGAAAAATTAAGAAGTTTCACATGAGTGTGGGGCAAGTACTTGAAGAATGATGATTCCTTCTTTGAAACTTTTGACTTTGGGGGCAAAACTTTTCTTCAGTAGTAAAATCACATTGAAGAAGATCATGGAAGAAAAAGTTGTGTTAATGTATAACATAAGGTATGCAGATGCAGAGATTTTGTTTCTCATCACTATCAGACAACAGATACTGAGTCATATTTGGAAAATGTGGTTAGAAGACTTATCCTCAAAGGGTTACAGAGCATGGAAATCAAATTTTCCCAGGCTAAGTTCCCTCAAATGAAAATAAGACACTTAATTAGAATCTCTCCAATAGCTTCCAAGCACATCTTCAGACTTGCACAAGGCAGATGCTTCATAGGAGAAAAGGGACCCTAGACCCAGAGACTAGGAAGGAATAGACTCCTGAGGGAGAAAGAAGAATCCATTATATTCCTCAAGGGCTCCCAGACTGTAGAACTATATCAGCCATACAAGATGTGCTCAGTAAAGATTTGTTGAATAAATGTTGAATGGGCAAAAGTAGCTTATTACATAATCTAATACTGATAAAACAAAATTATTAATAAAAGTTCATATTTAATGAGTTCTTATTTCTAACCAGGTGTCAGCCTAAGCTCTGGTACAGATTATCATTTTTTTGCTCTTCCTGGCCACCATAAGAAATGGGTACTATTTTGATTCCCACCCAAAGCCCTTAAGCAAATATGCAGAGACAGGATTGGAACCTCTTTGCCATGCTATGAGAAAGACAGCAAAAGAATATTCCAAGTTGGGAAGAAGAAAATTATAGAGTGGAAACCTTGACCAAAGGATTCCTAGAAGTGTTCTGAGTGTATATATATTCCCAGTCTTGCTGTTTCTATCATGACATGTTTTGTTTTGTTTTTGGTGAACTTCCCCCCCCCACACACACACACACACTTTGTACAGAGTTCTATTGTTATAGCAAACATCACAGTGCAAAGCATCTACAGAAGCAGGAAGAGTGTGATGAAAGGGTGGAAAATGGATCAATCAGATCTGGGAAAATCCTGTGGCCCCTACTGAACCATAAGCCCTTTAAGAGGAGAAATCTTACCTATGTATCCCCAGGACCTGACATGACGGTAGTCACAAACCTAGCACTCAACAAAAATAACTGCTGAATAAATTACTAGAATGTGACTTTTTCATATTACATATCAGTGAACACTTTACATGCAAAGGCCTAAGGTGTTTCTATTTGTTGAGGCTTAAAAGAATCCAGTCAATAATACTACTCCTCTATATCTAACTTCTGAATGCACTGAGAAATAAAACAAAATATAGATAGACACCAAAATAATATCCTTACAACTGAGAAAGCTGATTTGGAAGAATTTGACATAACACTTGTTGGCAAGTGAATGTGTTTTATACTAAAATCCAGAACTGGCAGACATCTGCATAATCCTGGAAAGCTGTAGGCTTCTACCTACTGGAACAGGGCCTTTCTGATTAAATTCATACCTGCTGCAAGCACCTGAGTTCCTCTGAAGAAAAAGAAGAGGAAGGGGTTGAGTTATTCAAACTCACTCATCAGATTTGGTCTTCCTCCACATTGGGAAGGAGTTATTGAGAGGCAAGAGGATTGCACTAAGGGTGTTCCATTCATATGCAGGGAAACCCAGTCAGAGGAAATGGGTGTCATTTGTACCTTCCAACTGGATTCCAAATAGCGAATATTGAACACATCTTGGGACTGCAACAAACTGTGCAGGTATGTTCTGTAAACCAAAAGAAAATCAAGGTGAGGTTGACAAATTCCTGAAAATAATAAGCCATTGAAATCCTAAAAGTTTAAGAAGGAAAGAAAGCAACAGTCCAGAGAGTCTACAAAAGTAGGTTCTGTCCTAGATAATGATTAACCCCATAAAAGTCATTTTTTTATTAGAGTAGTCAATTGTTCAGTAATAGTAAGGGATCCTCTTTAAGAGCTTATATAAGACATAAGAAGGGGCAGAACCTGCCCCCAAGACGAAATTCTCCCCAAGTTTAGAGATGACTCCATGCTCATCTTCATGGTAGGTGCTGAAGAAATCCAGGATCCAATCAATCCATCCATTCTTGTTTGTTTTGCAAATGATGGTAGACCAGGCTAGAGCTTGCATTTACTCACAGGAGATGCTGCAGGAAGAATCTGATCACCTTGGAAGATGATTCCCCATGTTTTCATAGTGATAGCTTCAGTTTGGGAAAAGTACCGATACCATTTACTGGCATTTCAGCAAATAAGTGAGTGGAGGAAAAAAAAAAAAAGCAATTTTATTTTTAAGTTAGAAAATCCTACAGCCAGCATCAGAGGGAGACTTAGAATTCAACTGTTTCCCTTACTGGAAACCATCTCTTAAATAATGCAAAGGGAAAGCTGCATGTACATCCTCAAAGAGTGAGTGTTATGAAAAGGCAAGAAAGCAGGCCGACCAGATCCCGGAAAATCCCAGCGCTGCTCTGGGCGTGCCCCCACTGCAGGGGTGGGCTCTGCCTGAGCAGAGGGCTGTGCAAGGGAAAGCAAGCCAGCACACTCAGGACTGGAAGGAAAAGGAGGAACTTGAGCTTTCTTATCAAAGCACAAGAGAGATATGGGCTTAGGTCCACATTCAGAACACGGCAGCCTTTGTTCTTGGGGTTAGTGTCTTTGCTCAGAGATTGCATGTAACACTTTGAGAAGGGAGACATCAGAAGTTAGCATGGGGGTGGGGGAATTCTGAATATGTAACTCAGGATCTAAGTTCTGAATCTTCACTGTCAGACCTTGGGCAAATACCTTAAGTTCTTTGAGCCTCAGCTTACATATCCATAAAATGGAAATACTAGCCCTGCCATGCAAGTTTACTGAGATTAGCAAGTGTTTATAAAATAAATACAGTCAGTGCTCAGGGAAGACCAATAAAGGCAGCATCCTGGAAAATTGCCTAGAAATCGGTCTGCATGTAAGGATAAGTTGTATTTTGATCTTGCCCCTTTCCCATTCTTATGACTCTTCCCACTTATTTGAGTTTTCCTAAACCTCCCTTCCCTCAGGATCTGCTGCCCTACAGTTTTTCCTTGGGTTTTACTTTAGGTGATGGCATCATGAATTACTGAGTGAGTAGTTTTCCCTTCTTCCTTTTCTTCCCTGATTAAACCATAACATTAAACCTTGAGGCCTTTGTTTGGGAGGAGGGAGTAGTGCCAATGTACATACCAATGTTCCTCTGTATCCATGAGGGAACTTCCAGGATCACTCTCAGACAGCAGAGTCTGTTGAGGCTGTAGTCCCTTAGGTAAAACGATTATCATATTTGCATATAACCTAAGTACATGCTCCTTAGAATTTATGTCATTTCTGGATTACTTATAATATCTAATACAATGTGAATGCTGTGTAAATAGTTGTTAGAGGGTATTTTTTTTGTGAAATAACAACAAGAAAAAAGTCTGTATGGGTTAACTAATGCAAGGATTCTCAAAGAGCAATCCCTGGACCAACAGCATTGGCATCTCCTAGTAATATGTAAAAAATGCAAATTCTCTGACTCCATCCCTGACCTGCAGAATCAGGAACTCTAAAATAGGGCCAGGAGTCTATCTTTTAACAAGTTTTTTAAGTAATTCTGTGATACTCAAAACTGAAAACCACGAATCTAATGCAATCCTCCCTATAAAATACACATGATTAGCATTACACAGTAAGGAAATTGAGTAGGAGAGGTTAAGCAACTTGCCTGAGATCATACTGCTAATGAAAATCAAGTCTGGGACTAAAATTCAAGCCAGTCTAGTCACAGAGCCTGTCCCAAATCCATTTTGTCTCCCCTTACATCATAATGATCATAACTAAACATGGCATCTTAGGATTGTAGATCAGTGGTAGAGGGCTTGTCAAGCATGTGTGAGGCACTGGATTCAATCCACAGCTACACATAAAAATAAATAGATAAAATAAAGGTATAAAAAATGGTATCTTATTCCTAAGAAGTAATAATTTTATTCTAGCAGCCATACAGTTCTAGTGTTAGAACACAGAGTTTGGAAACATTAAGACTAGTATTCAAATCCTGCCCATGCATTTCTCAAGTATTTGACTATGGGAAAGTCAGTCAACATCTAAGCCTTAATTTTTTCATCTGTATAAGCTTAACTTGATTTTATTTTCACAAACTTTAATAACAGGAATTCCACATCAGTCTCTTGTCATTTATGGATGAAGGGATCACATTTGAAGCATAGAAGTTATCTTATGTCCACTCCTGCCAATAAACCTTTTGTGTTTTGAAGCCCTGGGCCTCTTTAGAATCATTCGATTTCTAATTCCTATGTAGGGTTGTACAACCAGCTGCTACATTTAAAAAAACAAGATGAGAAACTATAGAATAAATGTGTCATTCAAGCCCCCAGTCAGAGTTATGAAAAAATTCAGGCCCTTGAGGACCTTAGCTCAATTGGAAGCAACTAGATTTCTTACCCAAGATGGGAAGAAGAGAAACAAACACTTTTGTTCTTAGAAACTAAAAAGGAAAATAGCCTGACCAATAGCGCCCCCCCCCTCCAAAAAAACCTATATCAGTCTGTAGTAAACAGATAGCAAAGTGGAGTCTGATCTAGAAGTTCCCATTTTCCATGACTGGAGTTTGTCCCAGGCCTAAAACTGATGGACTCAAGGACTAAGAGTCATTGTCTTCAGAAAATGAGCACATATATTTTTCTTTCTCCTTCAGTGGACCTCAATGTCCTCATCCATAAAATAGGGATAAAATGACAGACTGTAGTTAGAACAGCACTAAAGTCAATTTTATTACCAACTTCTATTACTTTTTAGGGATTCCCTGGAAAGTTCTGTTAAGAATCTGAAACTCAGTGTCATAGTTGATACATACTGAATGACATGGACAGGGGAAGGATCTTTTAAATTAAAATTCAACTCCTTAACATGGCTTAAAATAGATGGAGACTTTGGAGATGTTTCCAGTCTCATCTCATCTCTCAGTCACTCACCTCTTCCTCAGTCACCCAAACTACTCCAATCAAAATGAATAATTTTCACTGCCTCGGAGACAGTGTTACAATATCATGTCTCCAACTTGGAATACTTTTGGTCACCACCTCCCAAGCTTTACCATCCTCTCTGTGTACACACATTCACCCATATACACACCACATTTTGCACAGCTAGTATCAAGTTTATATCCTGTTGGCATATGCTCCCTAGCATTATATCCTAGCCCTGAAATGTGACTGGGAATGTGATTTTCAGCTTTCTTGCATTTCTTCCACGGGGCTGTAATCTCTTGTGGTCCTGGATCATGTGCCTGCTATTACTCAATGTGGAACACCATGCTTCTCCCAGAGTGAGTTATGGGTAAATACTGCTGAACTAGCCAAATGAAATGAATCTGTGTCATACACCCAATGTGATCAAAGAGACAAAAATAGGACCTGGAATCCTTGAATTCTCCCTACCCAAGCCTTAAGATGTTTACAATTAAATTATTAATTAAGTTTTTGTCCAGGTTCCTCAACAGAAGTAATGGCACTAGGATGGTGAGTAAATATACAAAGAAGGCCCGGAAGTTTCCTGGCACATCCTAAGTACGACATAAATATCAACTGTGACTATTATAAATTGTTGTTAACCAGTTGTTTAGAAATTGCCAATATATGACAGTTTCTTAATTATGACCATAATAAAACTGAATAGACGAAAGAGTCTCTGAAGTTAAATAATAAAACCAGAGATCGCAAACTCGGCACTTAATGCTTAAGTCTGGGCTCTTCCCACTAATATTGTACCTGTAGTAACAGGAACACCTCACTTCTTAAGCATTTAAACATTATGCGTATGGATCCCTACAGTAAACTAATACTGATTAAAACATAAGGAGTAACATAATAACACAACCATTGCAGTCCATTTCATTAACATTGAAACACATTATTTTCTACATTTGCTTGGTTTAGGCTGGTAGACAAAACTAATGCTGGCTTTTATAAATGCTATCACTGATGCCTGAAAATATTTAATAAATGCAACTGGCTATGATCAACAAAATATTTTCTCTGATGACATCATTTATTATGACTTTCATTATCAAGATTTGATATTCTTGAAACAATTTCTTAATAACACTTAATATCTAGATCTAAACTTAGCACTATGTATGTCTATAGATCTGTCTGCCTGCCTGCCACAGGGAAATTAGAAAAGTAGGTACTGAGGTCATGGCTAAAAGATGGCCATACTTAATTCTCTTGGGTTCTCCTTGCTTTGATGCTCAAATTCAAAATACATTGAAACTTTTAACTAATAACATGTTTCATTAATATAGGTATGACAGTATCCACTGACTATTAAACACCAAGATTTTGAATAAGCTTAAATTCAGACCAATATTTTCATTTTTTCCCAAGTTCATGGAAAATGACACAATATCCGGGTTCTTTGCAGAATCCAAAGTCAATAACATCTCAAATATGAACAATAAATGAATAAACTCAAGATAGAGTCATTATTGGGGGGTCTATAAAGATTGTAGATTGTGAAGAGCATGAGAATGAAAACTCATGCTGGTGATATAGAACTGATAAAGCTCTGAATTTGTGCAATCTTTGAAGCATGACCACTTTTGAGTAGTTTCCTTAGAAGTAAAGGCTGTTGTCATTTTCTATGAGTCAAAGTATGAGAGAGAAACTACCAGTTCAGCAAATTGATAAGCCAAAGCCAAAACACTTGAAACTGTGCCTTAACACTTCAACTCTCTCCTAGCAATTGAAGAGGTGCATAGTAGGCCTTTTGGAAACATTTGCTGAGTGCTTATGAGCTGAAACAGAGCTCTTATATTAAAGGATATCTGGTTTCTCACCAGTTTAATTAATCCCAATCACATAGGGAATTTATTTCAAAACCTTTCTCAAGCAAGGCTTAGAGTCATATACTGCTATACTTTCTCCAAGGAAATGCTTTCAATTTGAAAACCCAACAAATCTA
Organism: Marmota monax; assembly: GCF_021218885.2. Lineage (NCBI taxonomy): Eukaryota > Metazoa > Chordata > Mammalia > Rodentia > Sciuridae > Marmota > Marmota monax. The sequence goes on from NW_026694339.1 coordinate 3,808,961, forward strand.
AATCTAAAGTTCAGGATTTCAGGTGAGCTTTCCTTAAAACAGCATAAAATGAACTAAAACTCATTGACAAATAAGCAATGTAAGCAGAATTCAGGACTCGGCATTTTATTTCTAAAGGAAAATGCCACTGCACCTGTACACTAGTTAAAGCAAATGCTGCCAGATAAATAAGCCTTGACTAGTGATGCTGATATTGTTCAGGGCACCCCAGGGAGAAAGAACACAGAAAGGGAAGCCTGAGGGAGTTCACTCCCTCAGAACCCTGCACATGATAGTGACACCAGCTTAGTGAACAAGAGGACAAAAAAAGAACAAAAGACTTGGTTATTAAAAAGGATCTGTGAGCCTACAGAACCTTGCAGATCCTACAGAATCCACTTGAAAAGGTGCCGACTAGTGGGGCTATCACCACACACACTCCGATGACATATGGCCAATAGGTTGTTGGTAAATATTTAATACACCGAAACTCGAGACACTGATGCCAAACCACTAGGATTACAAAGAAGCAGAGCCATCATGACAAAGCTGGGGCCGGCTGGTGACAGTGGTGCTATGTTACAGAGCTCAGATCTGCAGACTAAAATTAAAACTCACTCCATTCACATAACACGACTCCCTGCAGGAGACCTTGGTAGATTTTCCCTTTAGTTAAAGCTATCTTCTATGGTTCAGCAGCTCTAACACAGGGGGAAATTACACTGTTAGACCTTCGCATCTGTCTTACTCTACAGTGATCCAAGTTTTTGTTTTTTCTTGTAATTCCCAAGTCCCCAACCCAATGATAGTGTTTACTTTTTGACAAATTTGTCACTTTCTCCTTATTTTGGTAACAGAGGAGAGATTCTCTGCTAGTTGGTCCAATATTATAGTTAGACTTTGTAATTAGTGAGGTATTTTAATTTTTTAAATCAAAAGTCAGAATTTGGGATGATTATAGTCATGTCGCACTCATTGTATAGTCTTGAAGAAGTTTTACGGTACTCAGTAATCCACTAAATTAGAGCATTTGTCTGTGTTCCTACCACCCAATACTGTTGACTCACACTAAAGATTCAGGTCATCAAGAAAGCAACCGGAGAAGGAGAAACATGTTAATAATAATATTAGTTACTATTTTTGGCCATATGCCCAAGGCCCTGTGCTAAATGTGGTATTTTCATTATTTCCTTTAATTTTGATAATAACTGTATAGTAAATATTATCTGTCTTTTATGGGAAAGAAATTGAGACCAAAAAAACGTCATCAGTCCTACAGGGAAAAACCCAAAATAGAACATAGGATTGTTCATATAAAGCCTTTGATCTTTGCTAGGAACCTGTAATAAGAGAATCTAGAAAGTACTTCTAGGGGAAGCATCCTAGGAAGCAAGCCAGATTAATACAGAGAAGCAGGCTGAGAGCAAGATAGAGATATGACTATAAGATCTATGTTTCTCTAGGGGCTGGGGCTTTAGCTCAGTGGTAGAGTGTTTGCCTCACACATGTGAGGCACTGAGTTCAATCCTCAGCACCACATAAAAATAAATAAGTATATTGTGTCCATCTACAACTAAAAAATATTTTTTTAAAAAAAAAAAAGAACTCTATTTCTCTTCTTTAAAGGGCAATTGATACTTTGTCTCCTAATGGGATCCAGTGCAGGAGGAGGACTGTGGTAAAATCAGAACTGGTGAAGAGGGGAAGACTCATGAAGTCAGATGAGCCCAAAGTCTTTTATCTGTCTGAAATACTCATATTCCAAAAAACAGAGTTTATTTATTTATTTATGTAGGTGTGACGTATTGAACCCAGGGCCTCATGCATATTAGGCATGCACTCTACCACTGAACCATATCCCCAGCTTAAGGTTGAGACCAAAGAATAACCAAAAAAAAAAAAAGAAAAGAAAAGAAAAAGAAATAGTGGTAATGAGCAAACTTGAAGGGGAATAAAGAGTCGCAAAGTTGGCAAAGGGCCTATAGCTCATGAGTGATGAGTTTCCTCTGTACTGGTGAAGTAGTCCTATACTTGAGGCAGTGTGGCTGTCCTGCACACTTTATGCTCTTTCTTTAAGGAACATCTGCCAATAAAGCCACTGGGGAGGTACCGGCAGATACTGTATGAGATTTCTTTCTGGATTCAACCTTTCCTTGTTTCCTGAGTACAAAATATTTGTAAGACATACATAAATACTTTAGCTACTAGTGGATGAAAGATTTTACCAATTATTTATACCCAGTCTACTGACTGGCCTTGGTATCTGTTCCGATCTCACTGTAAGGAAAAGTACCTGCTCCTAACACGCACACACCTACACATATACTCATAAATTCATGTGGACTGGTCACCCTAGCCAATGCAGTGGTCTTTAGGGTACAGATTCCACTGGAATTTTAGCTTCTAGCCAACCAGAACATCCGTCTGGAAGTCAGGTGATCCAATCTGTGTTACATTACTCATTGTCAAAATTTCAGCCAAATGAGGAACATATGTAAAATTTATAGGCATTCTGGCATCACTCTTAATTAGTAACCACGATCTGAGCATTTGTTATTTAAGCTCATTTAATTCTAGCCAGATTACAGTGTGTTGCAATGCAAGCTGCCTTCTGCAACATCATGTGAAGTTCCATTAGCAGGCCTCAGGGAAGCATGAAAAGTCACTTCCAATCAGTTCTCAGAGCATGCTGTCCTGAGGAGATGGAGCTAACATGAGCTACCAGGGGTGGCAGCTTGGCCATTGGGGACCACCAAGTGGCGTTATCTGAGAGAGGCTGCTGGCCAGCACACCTTAGTGACTGCCACAGGCCTTTTTAATTTTCCAACATATGTTTCATAATAAACATCAATTACAAACCATGCTCTCTTGTGAGTGCGTGTACTCATTCACCCGAATGATCAGGAAAAAGAAATAACTTTTTTTTTTTTCCACTCTAGATGGCAAGGCCTGGAAATGCCATTGTTGACCTGGGTGAAGAGTAAGATACCTAATGAAGATTAATGATTTTTAAAAAAAAAAAATAAAAACAAGTGTCAAATTATGGGTTCAAAGGCTCTCAGCTGGCCATGTGGTTGCATGTCAGAGGGCTTGATGTACTGTGGTCAAATGCTACAGCTCTTTCTAATAAAACCTAAAACTCTTGAATGCAAAATCTGGCAGGATTTGTCTCTCTACAAACATGGAGGGCATTCTGTGCCAAGGCATACAGAAAAATAGAAGAGGTCAAAGGGATCCGGAGAAAGAAGGATAATTAATAAACTGCCTATCTTCTCATTCTCTTGTCAAGGAAAAGGAGGTTATTTCAGGACCTTTGCATATCAGGGAAGACTTGGCGAGGAGGTCTGTGTTTTGACCTAGAAAAAAGAAAAAAAAAGAAGAAGAAGAGGAAAGAAGAACTGGGAAGGTGTGAGGTAGAGCCCAAGGGAAGGGGATGAGTCATCCAAATGTGGTCAGGAACAGTGCACTGTCATCCAGACCATCTCAGCTCTCACCTGGAAAGTGCCAACCCTGGATTCTCGTCCTTTTTCTACTCCTGTAGGACTTGGGCAAGTACTGCATTTCTCCAGATCTTATTTTCTTCCCTGTTTCAATAGGTGTTAAATTGCATGGCCCCATAAATCATTTCCAATTTGAATATTCTATTATTATTTTAAGTGATAAATCCTAATTTCTCTGTGATCCTTAGTGTTTGGAATAAATCCTTGTTTATTTAGACAACACTGAACCTTTCACAAAAAGCTTTTTTGTTGAACTTAAGAACTTATTTCAATGGATCAATGTGTATTTAGGGTCTTCTTTGCACTCAATCCTCTGATAAGTGTTGTAATATGAGACCTATCTAGCAACTTGAAACTCCTGTCAAGAAAGAATTCGCAGGTCAGTTGAGAGAACACACAAATACACACAAAGCAGTGAGTGAGTGGGACAATATGACATACAGTAATGAATTGTGATGGGGCATCAATAGAGCAATGGATGTCGCCAAACTGAGTTGGATGGAGCTATCTTAAATCTTGGAGAAGACAGAACTGATGCTGGAGTTTGAAGAAGATCTACAGAAGGGTAAAGACAGAGGATAGCTTGAGCAAAGAAAGAGAAGTCATTTACAATTTACATGATATATGTGAGTAAGAAGAGGGGCACAGAGCATGGAAGAACAGCAAAGAGACAGCCCAGTTCTAAAAGAAATAGTTACAGGATGAGGCAGTAGGAAATGTAAGAGTGAAGTAGAAGCAAAAGGAAGGCCTTAAAGGGTCAGCAAAATTTAAAACATATATTTATCTATTATAATTGTTTGGTTTTCAACATAGCTTTCTATCATACCATAGCCTTACATTGCATTGGGCTATTTTAGTTTAATATTTACAGAAGCATTTTTCATATAGTATATGTAATTCATAAAATTGCCATTAGATATCTAAAACATCTTGTTAGTCTAGGGCCACCTAAATTTAAATCCCTGCCTTACCATGTACTAGGTGGGTTACCTTGGGCAAGTTATTATATTCTCTATGCCTCAGTTTCCTCATCTGTACAACTGAAACAGTAATACAATTTTTATGAAAATCAGATGGATTGAGATACTGCAAGTGTCTAGAGCAGTGTCTGGCATAGTATAAGCATTCAATAAATATAGTGCTTAAGTAGATTTACCATAATTTACTCAATCATTCTCCAGTTTCAGGAATTTACATTATTTTCAATTTTTCACTCATATTGAAAGAGGCACTACTGTTCACCTTTTTGTACAAAAGTTTTTCCTTTGTGTAGAATTCGTCATCTCTTTAGGAGAAAGGTTCCCAGGATTGTAACTAATTGTAATTGTACAGAGTCAAAGGGTGTGAATATTTGAAGATGGTTGTTACATATTGCCAAAGAAATTCCCTAGAGGGCTGTACAGGCTTGCCTGCCTGAGATATAGTCTTTAAAAAAAAAAAAAAAAACAGAAGTTGCCCATTTGATAGAGCAGACTATCATATGAGAATTTTCAGTTTTCTCTGCATTCCCTTGACTACTAGTAAAACTCAGTCCATCTTTGTAAATGAGCAACATGTCCACTTTTATAAATTATCTGTTCATGATTCTGCTTATGTGACTGTTGGGTCTTGATCACTTTAATACAAGCTTCTCTTGGTACTCTATTCAGTTTGTAGTTGGATATTATTTAACAGTCACTGATACACTCCTAATAAATGGTGTTCTAGAATTCAAAGGTCATATATATATATGTGTATATATATATATATATATATATATATATATATATATATATATTCATATATGAAAATTTTTATTGTATATGTAAGTTAAGCACATGACTTTCAACTGTAGTCACTTGTTTTAATTAGTGGAAATTTGCACCACATTTCAGAGTGCATTATTAAGGCTTGATCAGGAAAAATATTATGCATTGGAAAAATCTAAATAATAGAATCAGACTAAGATAGCCCAACAAACTTTCCCCTCAATCCAAAGCCTTAACCCTACTTTCAATAAGCTCCTGGTCCTGCAAATAAGGAGGAGAGGAAAGATGGCACTGTTTCAACATAATACTTTTTGGTTATAGAAGGTTTGATGGATAGCAAAGGAATAACGAAGTGCATATTCTCTTGGACAGTCTGACGTAAGCAGAGGAAGCAGAATGGCCTATATTTCATGAAGGAAAACGTTGACAAGGGCCAAACTGCAAGCTCTCAGCACTCAGGTCATTTCATTAGCATTTGTTATTTTTATACATTGGTAGTTATGGATGTCAATGGCATTTTAATATCCAAGAATGGTCATAGTACCAGGACACTGACTCCTACTAATATTTCATGGCTCATGGATTATTTCTAAATCAAGAGCCTGGCTGGCAATATGTTTTAACACTTTCTATAACGAAACTAAGCAGAAGCAAAAGGATATTCTCTCCTGGGTACACAATATGCTCTTTCTCTCACTTAGTTTAGGATAACCACCATGATTTTTCATTTATTTTTATGAGATTGATAGGGACAATTTCCTCCAGAGAATTCTGTTTAGAATTGTGAGCACTTAGGTAATTTGCTTTCATGGTATTAATTTTTATTTCTTCTTGGCTTTAAAGCATTTTAAACTGAGAAATTGCTGCACTATATTCTTCCTAAAGATTCAAACTAAACACCAGCAACCTCCATGAAGTCTTTATTTTATAACAAACACCTACATGCCATGGACCTTAAAATTGGAAATTGGATGAACAAAGCTCTCTTCCTTACTTCTTTTATAATATTTTGCAAGATAATATGCCTTCTTGCATTGAAGACATCCACTTGATTGTCTTTCCAGTGCTTTAATATGATAATAAACATCTTGAAAAACAAAAGATGACAGAATGAGATTCCCAAATCCACCTTTTACAATATAACCTACTCCTATCTATAGCTGGTTGGCCTAAAGGTAAACAGCTATCTGACAATTTGAACCAACTGAGTCTTTCCTAAAAATTTGAAATTAAGAACAAGCAAGAAAGAGAGAAGAGAAGATGGAAAAGAAAGATTGAAGGTAAAAGACCAGAGAATGAAAGGATGTATTAGGAAATTTGACCAGGAAGTAGAATCAAAAGTAGCATGATGGGCCTTGGGGTGGGGGGAGTAGGTGGTAAAGTGGTTGCCTAGTGTTGTGTGAGGCACTGGGTTTGATTCTCAGCACTGCATATAAATAAGTAAGATAAAGTTCCATTGATGACTAAAAAATATTTGAAAAAACAAAAAACATGATTTCAGATAGACTAATGCATGCCTGTTATCTCACCTACTCAGGAGGTTGAGCAGGAGAATCACAAGTTCAAGGCCAGCCTTAGCAACTTAGCAAGGCCTTAAGCAACTTATCGAGATGCTATCTCAAAATGAAAAAATAAATTAAATTGGCTGGGGACATAGCTCAGTGGTAAAGTGCCCCTGGTGCCTCAGTACACAGTACTGAGTGTCCCTCAGTACCACAAAAATAATTTTTTTTAAAATGTGGTGTGTGATGGCCACCACTTCTCTGTTACACATGTCAAAGGATCACATCCAGAGAGAACAGAAGCAGCAGACAAGTAGGGAAAAGAACTGGAGGTAGAAAGTCTTGAAGGCTTTCTACATTCTGTCACTAGTTTCTTCTTTAGATCTAATTATTCTTGCCTTTGGCCTCAGTAAGACAATATCTATCTATCTATCTATCTATCTACCTACCTACCTACCTATTTATTTTTAACAAATATCCTCTCTTTAGCTTATACAGGACCAAATTGGTTTCTACATGTGGGAGTCAAAGCATCATAATACACATGATTGTAAACATCTCTCCAGGTGAACCATGAGTTTCTTGAAGGCAGGGGCTCTGTGTGTTTTATCCTAAAATGTCTAAGATAGGACTGGTAATAATAATAGCATGTGCTTGATGATATTGAATCACTCAATGCATACCCAAGAATATCACCTAAAAGAAATCTATTGTGAACATCTCGGGTTAAATTTAGCTAATATTTAACAATTATAACTTCTGCTTTGAAGTTAATGTACTCTACCTCTATATGAGAAAGAAACTATATAACTTCAGATGAATTCAAAACTCTTTACTAGCAAAGAGAGAAAAACTACACAGCTTCAATTTTTACTTTTCCCAACATGCTCCTATGTAGTATAGATTATTTTGTACCCACATAGTTATTTTTTAAAATAAGCCTTCACAATTTTCCTATTCATTAGAAGTGGATAACTACTCTTTTATTCTGCAAATGCATGCTGAATTCCTTATTTCATTCTAGATACTGTAACCAACACCAAAATTCAAAGGAAAGAGATTAGAAAGATTCTCTCATCTTGAAGCATTCACTAATGAGAAGGTTATACAAATACATAATTATAATATTTGACAAGTTTCTGGAATGAAATCTTTACAAAATATAATGGAAGATAAAACTCAATGGAGGGGGGAATAGAGAAGGCCTCCTAAAGGAGATAGATTTTGAAGTGGGTACTGAGTGATAAGCAGGAGTTAACCCATTATAGCAATTAAAAATGATTTGCACTAAACTGTACAAAGTAGACTACAGAACAGCCAGGGTAGGGGAGTTGATTGGGCCAGATTATGGAAGACTTTATTGCAAGCCACATTTAAGAGTTCAGACAACCCTTGCAGAACATGGTGCAAACAAATGGCAGCATTTAAAAAAGATTGAGGGTGCAAGATTTTCACACATATTTGTAAGTTAATTATTAATAGATATCATTATTAAGAACTTATTAAGTGACAAGTACCATGTTAAATATCTTATAAATGCAATATTATGAATCTCTGGGGGTAAAATAACTTCCTTATAGAACTGTAAGAGATATTATGTGAAATTTTATATGAAACTAGCATATACTAGCTGTTCTCAAAATGTTTATTTTTCCTTAATCTTATAAACAACCAATCCACTAGATAGCAAATTCTTTGAGGATGAGTGTAACATTTTATTCCTTTTAGAACTGGATGCTAAAGGAGAGCAATTAAAGTTTTGATGAATGAACTAAAATTTATTGAATTGCTCACGAGTGGTGGAGGAACAATGGAAAGATGATCTTATTTGTAGTCAGAAAACTTTCACATCCAACTGGAAACCCTCGCTTGTATTTTTTTTTTCTTCTTTAAAGGATGCTGCCATCATGATGCCAGCAATGAAGGATAAAAGAAGAAGCAGCAGAAGCATAGGGCAAGTCAGAAGCTACCCTGGGCCATAGATGGTCTCTGGAAGTGTCCCTTCACTTATAGAAGTTGACTTTTGGGGTGTGGGGAAAATGGAAAAGCATGCAACAAAGGGAAATATAAGGTATTGTGTAAATGAAAATAAATGTATTAAGTGGTAAAGAATGAGTTAAAATAGACAGAACCATTATTAACATAGCATGTTGAGTGATATGGAAACAGAAGGAGGAAATGGTCATGATCAGGAGGAAATAATTTTTTTTCAGGCATTTCTCCAAACACCGCTAGCTGTTTCTCATAATTCCTCCTCAATTAACAGGTTTAGCCAGTTCAGACTACATCTCTGGGGATGAGATTTCAATAGCACACATATTTCCACATAATGTGCACAGTATTGTCTTCTGGGGGAAAAGTCAAGATTAAAATAGCATCCTGACCCAACTCTTCAACCCTTCCATGCTCAATCAATATGTGGGGCTTGTGAGAGTCACTGGCTGGGAGCAGAAAGTGCCTTCTCCCCAAAAGTCTAGCACATTGGGCCAGATGCTCTAGAAGAGAAGAAGGTTCAACTTCTTTAGACACATCTAAAATAGGCACTTGCCAGAGGCAGGGCACCAGGCTTCAAAGCCCCTGACCTGTAAGATATTTTGAGAACTGATAGAAATTGTTTGCGAATTGAGAGAAAGAAATGATTCTTATACCTATGGGCCTAAATTTCTTAAGAATCTAGAAGATCACACTGAGTTTAAACAGAAAACTGAGGAGCATTTGATAAAGGCAACTCAGGACTAAGCTCAATCCTGGAATCAGGAGATCTAGGTTCCAGGCCCAATGGCACCACTTATTTACTGTGTGTCCCAGGAAAATCACTTGGAGTCTGTGGATCTCTGTTATGTCTAGTGTAATGTAATGGTATTGGATTAAAAGATGGATGTTGTGCTGTCTGACAGAGTGGAACCTGGCTAAACTAAGTCTAAAAGAAATTTATTGGAAGGATTCAGGTTGTTCACAAAATTAAGGGAAGTTCTGGAGAACCAGGTTAGGAAAGGACCCAGACCTTAGGGTTTCTGGTACCTCTGGAGGAAAAATACCCTAACCAGGATCCCCATGGCAGAGCAAATGAGCATCAATTCTTCTTTTACCATCTTGGTTTTTTGCTGTCTTCATAAAGTCTTTTCTGAGAGAGGTTATTACCTAGCTTATAACTTTGCCTGCCCATGGATTTGATGAGAACAAGATCAATACACTGTAAATCCAATTAAATACACATATGATGGACAAATATCATTCCCAAAATGAAGCATCACCATTGTTATTAACAATAATAGAAAAAGACAGAATGGATTCTGGGCAGCCAAATATCTACTGAGGTCCAGTTTAGTCCCTTCACTTAAGTCCCTTAACAGCAGTAGCATCTTGGGATTCCATTTAAATTTTATAATATATTTTAAAGTATAGTTTCCTGAATGGAAGTAATCACAACATAAGGGGATATATACTCAAAGGCAAATCAGGGCTCCTCTAGAAGTCCAATTTAGTAAAATCTTGAGTAGGCTTGTGAATGTATTTTTAGAACGTTTTCAAGGGAGTTCTAATGCCAGGTCAGGCTTGGGAGTCACCACCGTCCTTCCACGTGTTTGGCACATCATGTGTATTTTCCCCTGAAGTGCTTTCACATGTCATCTGATGATAGCCAGGTGTGACAACCAGACACCCTAGCATCATGGATCCTTAACCTTCCCAACCTTACGCTCCAGACCTGGAGGGCAAAAGAGAAGAGTATGACATGGTGCGGTTCAGTCCCAGCAAAGGCAGCAAATACTCTCCCACTCTCCTTTATTAGAAACACTCGATTTAGCAATCCTCCTCCCTCCTGCTGTGCTCACTGCTCCCCCTCCCCACCTCATATGCCATATGCTTTTAATCATGCCCCCACGGTTTCTCTTCCTGCAATGTCCCGGACAAATTAAACTTGAAAAACAGAAATCTGAGAACTCGGAGCAAACATGGAAACTCGTGACAATGGTGGTAATCAGCAAACAGGCTGAATTCTCCAGCCTAGAGGTGAGGAGAAGGCTTTGGTCCTCAGCAAAACTAAACCCATGGTCTCCAGACTTCCAGTAAGAGAGAGGGGTTCATTACATTCCTTTTGAATTAAAGATTTCCCCCAGGGGCCTCCGAAAGTCCACTCTGGAAGATCCTCCCAGCATCTACTTCAAAAATTGGGAATTTTCCTTTTCATTGCCCACTCCTCCGAGAAACTTCAACTGTATTTTTGTAGATTTATGAAATTTCTGACACTGATGACAAAATATTGAGTGCTGTAATCACACATATCTTTCTAGGGCAGTCACACTGCAACTTGCCAGATTTTTACAGACATACCCACTTCAAAAAATAAAAACCTAGTCCAAATCACTCATCTTGAGGGTTATATATATAAAATGGCTAACGTCTTTAAATCTGTCAGAGAGATGTGCTTCAGTTCCTTTCTTCATCACTTCTAAGATGTGAGGTCCTGGACAAATTACCTCTAAATATCTATTTTCATACTCATCTGTAACAAAAAAAAATAAAAATAAATAACAAATAGATATTTGTACATATACAATCTCTCATAACATTGTATTACAAATTAGATGGTTTAAAACTAGAACGGGACTGCAAAGTACCTGCCTCTCCAAAAAATGTAAATTTATATCATTATCATCATCATCATCATCATCACCATCATCATCATCATTGACAGATGGAGAGCTTAAAAGCCAATAGTACCCAATATTTTTAGGTAACAAAAGAATCAACATCAAGGTAGGCCTTCTTATTTCTAATAAATTTTACCGCTGGGAACAGATTCCTAAGCTTACTCTATTTATTGGGATCCCTGGCCCAAGAAGGGGAAAACGTCATAATATTAGAGTCAGCATGAATGTGGCCAGTATCACAAATAACAGGGCTTACTTCTGTTAAAGATGAATTCAACTGAAACACCAAGTTGTGAAATTCACAACTTCACAGACTAACAAAGATTCAAGGGACCTTAGGAATCACTGATTCCAAACACTTCATTTCATAGATGGGAAATGGAGGTTTAGATTGGCTAGGCAACTAAGACACAACCAGAGTCAGTAGGGAAATAAGACAAGAGACCAATTTATAGTGTTCCAAGTGTTCATCCTGAATTGCCACCTCAGTGTCTAAAACTATAACTGAGATTCAGAAAAACTGTGTTTGGATTTCGGCTGTAGTACACATGCTAAATGATTGTTCTTGGAATGTTTAGCAAGCACCAATTAGGTGTAAGCTTTAGAAGCATCAGAGAATTCAGCGGTGAGTTAAACAAATCAAATCCGTGATCTTCTGTTATGGTTTAGATATAAGATATCCCCCAAAATCTCATGTATGAGATAATGCAAGAATTTTCAGAAATGAGATGACAAAATTATGAGAGGTATAACCTAATTAGTGGATTAATCCACTTATATAGATTAACTGGGCACGTAGGGTGTATCTGGAAGAGGTGGGTCACTGGGAGAATGCCTTCAAGGTTTATACTGTGTCCTTGGTAAGCAGAGCTCTCTCTTGGCTTCCTGGTTGCCACATCCTGAGCTGCTTTCCTCTACCAGCCTTCTTAACATGATGTTCTGCCTGACCTTGGGACCAGAGCTATGGTATTGGCTGACCATGGACTGAGCCTCTAAAACTGTGAGCCAAAATAAACTTATTATTCTCCTCTATGTTGTTCTTGTTAGGCAAATTGGTCACAGTGATGCAAAAGCTAACTAAAACAACCTTATAGAATTTATATTCTAGAAAAGTGGACATTGACAAAATAGCACACCACAAATTGTTGATTACAATTTGTTGTAATAGCTATATGGCTCTAACTGGCACACAGAAATAGGGGGATTATTACATGAACAAATGCCCATGGGGCATGTAGCCCTGTTTCACACTCATGAGCTACTATATCCTTGAACCAGCTTCCCAATTTTCTACATTGTTTGCCAGTTATCACTTCATGTGTAAAATACTTCAAGAAATTTCATCCTTCAAGAGTTGGGTTCTGACTCTTGTTTGGTGGAGGTCACCAGGATTTTCAATTTTTTTTTTTAAATGGATACTCCTGAAACACTTTCATGTTTTAGAGCTCTCTAGTGATCTTCTCCAAGTTTTACTCATTTTCTTCCCCAGTTCTGAGAAAGCCTGTCATCTTTTGACAAGTGAAATCATGAGTGACTTAAAATGAAATCATTTTTTTTTTACTTAAACACAGAAGGATGTTTCTTTTTCTTCACTGCTTAAAGAGGTGGAGCATAGAGCAATGTTCCAGGAGGTTCTTTTCTTCCATGCTGACCTAAAGGCCAGGACTCTGTGAAGTTAAATTGTATCCACACTGCACCTGTAGCAGCCAAGCTGAAGCACACTGTCCACCGTTCTTTTCACCTTTAACCATCTCTCAGCATCTCCAGTCTTCACTCCACTCCACACTGACACTTCCTATTCCTCCAATGCTTCTTTTGTGAAATTCCTGCCCTGTTCAAGCCCCTGAGTTATCTCCCTCTTTTTGAAGGATTGAGTTGAACTTCTGCTGACTTTCTAATCCCAGATCTGCTTTGCACTCACTGTGTGGCCTTGGGCTAACTCCTAATTGTCCTAAGCCTATTTTCTATGTCGATAAAAGGGGCAAATACCTACCTCACAGGATGATTATAGGATTAAATTAAATGTCATGAAATAGCTTCCAAGGCCACATTCAGTAGGTATTCAAAAACAGTTTTTTCTGTCTTTTCTCTAACAGGGCTCCTAGCCAATGATGTGGGTCTTCTGAAGGTGTTCAGTGGAGCCCCAGCTTTTGGCAGAGGGGCTTCAGGGCTGTGTGACAGATGAAATGAAGAGACCACAGACTCTGATCCTGTGGCCTTCCTGCAACTACAGAAAATCCTTTTGCATCTGCTCTATGTAGTTGGATTCTGCAAAATATTTTGTTTTAAAATATAATTTTAGATCTAAAATGAGTTGCGAAGTGGGAAACTTAGCCAAGTACGAAGTCAGAAGTTAGATTCCACAAAGGACTTCCTTCACTTCTGACACCAACTATAAGTTCAGAGGGTTGTCAAAACCACCCTCAGGAACAATTCACTGGGACTCAGAAAACTCTGAAGGAATTTATATTCACAGTTACAGTTTGTTACAGCTAAAGGACAGAGATTAAAATCAACCAAGGTAACAAGTGATTAGGGCAGAGTCCAGGAGGGTTCAAGTGTATAGCCTGAATTTGTCGGGTAAGGACTGTGTCATTCTCCCTGCATCATTATGGGACAATTCACAGAGTTTTGCCCACCAGAGCAGGCTCAGCAGCCAGAGTTTATATTGAGGCTCAGTCTGCAGTCTTGCTGGAAATGGACTGATACTGTGTGACCCAAAACCTGAACCCTAAGTCCATTTCTATCTTGTGTGCCTATCCCATATCCCCAAGTTACACTGTTAAGACTATTCAGCATGACTGAAAGCCCCCAGGCAGACATTTCTATTAGGCCTGACATTCCAAACACCTAAAGATTACCTCCCAAAAGCCAAAATCAAAGGTTAGACCTATTTTTGAACAGGGATAAATTCTTCGCTATATAGAAAGCTACTGTTGAAGGCAGAGTGTACATTTGAAGTCTGCCAAGATCTTCTCTACCTTCATTGCATTCATTCCCTACCTGGAATTCCTATCTCTTCTCTGTTTAATCTAAGTTCAGGTCTATCTCAAGCATCACACCTCCATCACAATCTTCCTTGACCACACTGGCCCATTCTTCTTATTTCCAATGGTGCATTTTATCTACCTCATTGCTAATACTTCAGGTCGATGAACATTTATTATGTGTACAGTGTTCTAGAGGGGAAAACAGTGAAATGACTAACACAGTAATCCCTGATTTAAAGGAGCTTAACATCTAGTAGAGCAGGAAGGTTATTTTCATTCATTTACTTAATTAATGTTTATAAAATAACTGTCTTTTGCAAGAACCCAAACTAGTTGTCAGAATATATAATTATCTAGAATTAAAGGAAGATAAAATATAAGACCCACTGAAAAATGGTATGAATGAAGAAGTCCAATTCCAGTGAGTCTTGGTATCACATTAAGGAATCAAGCTTGTACTCTGGAATCCACTTTCCCCTGAAAGTTGAAACACCCTATTACCTTCAGAGGTTTTTTAGAGTTAGCAGTCTTGTATTCATTTTGATAAATCTCATAAGAATACTATTTGGACCAGTATATTCCAAAAGACAAATTGTAAAGATTTTTTAGATTATTTAACGACTACTATGGTCACGTAGTCCCTGGGTATGCAGTTACGATCATAATCATGTAATCAGGATTACAATGGCTGGGGCTTGGGAATTGTGGCTGTGGTAAAGGGAATGCCATGCTCAGGGGTGGCTTTAAGGAAATTTCTCCAAGAAATTAACATAGAAAATGGATTAGGCTGGGTTGAGCCAGAAGAAAAGAATACCATTGAAGATGCTATTGGAACAGTCCTGATGAGAAATAAGTCTGAATGAGGGCTGAGGTGTGGGGTGGAAGAGGAAGGGGTAGTTGGTTAGCCATGTTTAGGACTTGGAGGATGATATGGAAGTAGATGCTGAGAGAAAGGAAAATCTAAGGTAATTCCCAGGTTTATAACTTGTGTGACTCTAAAGGTTATGGACACACTCAAGACAGGAACTACAGAAAGAGAAAAAATGGTTTAGAGGGAAAGAAGTTGGGATTAGAAGTCTATGAATCCTTGCTTTACTTAAATGTATGTTATTTTCTCAGTACGTCCTGTGTATAAATTTTATCACTTCAGTGAAAATTTAATCAAAACAATCAATGATAGCCCTTTTACAGTGATACCCTTTTGTCATCAAACAGAACATGTTTCA
Organism: Marmota monax; assembly: GCF_021218885.2. Classification (NCBI taxonomy): domain Eukaryota; kingdom Metazoa; phylum Chordata; class Mammalia; order Rodentia; family Sciuridae; genus Marmota; species Marmota monax. Next base: position 3,824,558 of record NW_026694339.1, read on the forward strand.
TGAAAGGGTATATCATCTCTTTACCAGAAGGCTTGAAGTCCCAGTCCCAATTAGCTGTGTGACTTAAAATAAGTTGCTTAGACATTCTGAGTCTCAGTTTACAATCTCAAAAATGGGGTGACGGCACCTGTCACACACATGGTAAAGAGCTATGTAACTTTTATTTAGGTGGGGGTTTGAGGTCAGTCTTATGTTGAATGAGATTTTCCTCTTGAATTGATTTGAGACAGTTACCAAAATAGCAGTGGTGAGAAACTGTGTGTGAGACCATGAAATACACACTATTTCTCTCCTGACCTAACTTTCAAAAAGCAAAGCTGCCTGGTGACTGTATCCAAACATCAGAAGGAGATAGCTGTTTTCCTACTTAACCCCACGTTTTCTTCATCCTCCAGAAAAAAAAAAAAAAAAGGTTCTACATCTCAAAATTCCCTTGCGTGGTCAAGAGGGCTTTCTTTCCCCCTCTCTCAGCCCTAGCCCCAAGCATCTGAGGCTATTTCCAAGCCTGGTTGTGATTTGCATTGTATATTTTAATGCCTTACTAAGGGCTAATTCTCTAAAATACAAAAAGGTCAGACTCTAAGTACAAAATGATATCCACCTGGGTAGACAACTGAAACATTGTGTTTCTAACATGGGAAAAATGTCAATAAAAGGCTTCCCAGAGCCCTTGAAAAAGAAGGAAAAGATCAGACTCCCTAGAGAGAAGAACTAGAAGGTTTCTATATGCATGATTCCCTTTGCAAGTCAAACCGTGAACATCTTCCACTGGACCCTGCTGATCCATGGTCCACTCTTCTGCCTCTGCCCTTGATAGATGACAGGCTCTCTAACCCTCTGGCTTCCTTTTTGCTTCAGCCAATGGGAACCCAAGCAGGAGACTGGCAGGATGACGGGGGTTAGAAACGTCATGGTTTATGTTCTTCCCTCTCCTTCTTTGGAAGGTCCAAGTGACTGAATGATCCAACCAGAAATCACCATTCCTGTCAAGTGTGCCTCTCTAAAGCCCTCTTCTCTGCCAGTCTTCATTAGACACTCTCTTCCCTTTCTCTTCAGGCCTAGCAGTAGTTGGGATGCCCTCTGTGACCAGCTGTGGAGTAGAGAGGCATTTCAGGAGGCAAGGTCCTCATTCTTCATTTTGGCCATGCCCTCAGTCACTTACCTATTTCAAATACTCTGCAGGTGACTTCCAAAGGTTTATGCCTAGCCAGGAATCAACTCTCCTTCTTAACATATATTTTTTGTTATTTTATCATTTCACAGTAAACCCTTCTGGGTATTAATTTCCTTCTCCTGAAGCCAGTCAGAAATAGATATGTTAGTATTTATTTATTAGGACATGCTTATTTCTAAAAGTCATGGTTCTGCAGAAATTAAACACAATTTTTTCTTCGACTATAAATTTAAAGCCAGTGATTTCATGATAGATTTCCTTTCTATTTAATTTGTCAGGGTCTAATTTACAGATGACTCTTCCTGCCTTTTCCCTTAATTAAAATTTGATAAAAGAAGGCAAACTATTCCTTGATTGGAGAAGTGATCAAAGAAACAACCATACACAAATAAACAATTGGAATGCAGGATCTCTGCTCTGCTATTTCCTAGATATATGATCTCAGGAAGAGTTTTCTTAATTTTTTCTAACCTCCAATTGGTTTCACTCTATGTGGGAATACAAATAATAAAGAATTCCAATATATTTAATAAAAGTTAAATAAGATATATAGAAGAGACATTCTGTAAATTTAGAGTTATATCAGTGTTCAGCAGGAGTGAGTGATGATTTTGTGTTTGTTTCTCTGTCACAAACTCATGTGAGACCTTGAGCAAGTCAAGCAAGTCACGCAACCTCATGATCATAATGTTGTCCATCCTTAAAGCAAGGGGATGATGAGTGCTGCTGCTGACATTCTGGGGTTGTTTCCAACTTTGTCATTCTATTATTCTGTGATTCTTCTGGCCTGTTTGTGGGTCGTGACAATTTCTTGCAGAGCCCTGGAAAATGATATGGAAATGGAGCCCATAGAGTTTGGCAGGAAACACGAGGCTGACTTCAGTGCTGATGTGAGGATGGTTCTGATGGCTTTGGAAGAAGTGCTGCGTCTCAGTGTCCTCTAAATCGTTTCCTTTCCAAGTGAGGGCAAAAATGAAGAATATACAGGAAAGCCAACCCAGAGCCAACTCCCAACAAGTGCTGTGCAGAGAATTCACCCAGAGGGTGAGCTCGGAGCCCCGGGAAGGCTGCCTGTGCCTTCCCTAAAGGCTCTAGCTGATTGATGCACTGCCTACCTCAGAAAGCCCTATGGGGGAACGAGTGGTAAAGACTCTTAAATGTATTGATGGTAGAAAAAAATGTGTGTGAGAATGCTGAGTAGAAGAACAATTGTGACCAGAGAATGTGTTGCTGATAGGAAATAACTTCCCGGGGAAAACTTGTCATTTTTCTCTGAATGAAAGATAAAAACGTTCAGAGGTAAAGATATTTAGTGATCAGTTATTCCAACCCAGGCTTCTATAAAGATGGAAACTGAGATAAGTGAGGAAGGGCAAAAAGGTAATTGAGTTACTCTATACCATATTGCTTTTCCTTGCTGAATGGACGGCTCTCATACTCACACCCATGCACAGGTATGTATATGTAGACAGCAAATCCATAGTGCATATAACTGGCATAGGAAAAGCTAAGATATTGAGATATGTGAGCAGATTTCATGTTACCAACCCATAAAATAAATATAACTTACTCCACTTTTCTTTAATAAAGCAGAGATTAAGCTAGGTTGAGTGACTTCTCAAGGTCACAAATCTAATTAGTGGAAGATCTTGAGCCTTTTGTCCTTGACAATCAGAATCAGAGGAAAGGAAAACTTTTTTCTTTCTTCTTCTTTTTTTTTTTTTTTCCTCCAGCTTAGAACATCCGGCCCAGGGATGAGTAAGCAGACACTAAGGTACTTTTTTAACTTCCTAAAGATATAACAACTTGGATGTTTCTAAGTATCAGCCAGTTATTTCTTTATAGTCTTGCTTTCTATCCTGGCCACTGGCAAAGTGGCATTATTATCCTATGAGTCATCACACTAATAAATATATCTAATGTGGAGATAACCCCTTCTTCACTTTCCACCATGGTTAACCCTTTCCTTCCTCTCCAGCTTTTCCCACTCCAAGCAATATTCTCTGGTGTCTAAAAACAAATGTCACTGAAGCCAGTTGCATGAAATGCAGAGAAGACAGTAAGATCCCCAAAATATTGCAAAACCATGACTCTAGAAAGGAACATTAAGATGACTTAGAGAGTCAGTGCCTTTGATAATAGAAAAGATGCAGGAAGGAACAGACTCAAGTATATTCTAGAGTTTGCAAAGAGGCTGTGTTTTGAAAATTATTGGTAGTGGTCAAGGAGGGAGATGGAGGAAGAGTATTTAGGTAGCAAGTTTGCATTTTTCAGTTCTCTCAAGCTACCAAAGCAGTTTGTACCTTGGTTTGTGATTACATATATTTCTCTGTATTTTGGCTATTTCTTCTCATCTCTGTGTCTAAAAGGGGAAAGACTGTTGATTAAAGAAAAAATATCCAGGGCATAGCCCAGAGCTTGGCACAGAAAACATTTTCACCGGTATTTTGCTTGTCAACAGAGTAAGTTCCATAGGAGTAGGAGGAATTCAGTGAGGTGTTTGAATAGGTTTTGTCTGTATGGCATTGCTTCCTACAGGAAGCATTTTCTCACTTTGAAAGATTCAGATGAGAAAAACACTCACCTACCCTGTGGTCCAGGCATGAACATCCCTTCCAGGCATCTCGGGTCAGATAAACCTGCATGACCTAGGATGGGCTAATCAGGGCTTTAACCAAATATTCTTCCAGCATAACCAGGAAATTTGTTCTTTCTTTTTCTTAGTTTATGTGCTCTAAAGGCCAAACAGTTTATAACTGTCATGGGGGCTTTTGCCAGGGAGAGGGTTATATGAAATGAAGATGTAAGAATAAAGCCATGTAAAAAGCTAACAGAGTTGAGAGAGTGCATCTTGGTATATCCTGTTAACATATACTGAATCCAGCTATACATTAGTGACTACCTTTTTGTCTTTCCAGTTACTGGAGTTTTCTATAATTTGAGTTGGGGATCTCTCACTAGCAACCAAAAGAGACCTGGCCAAGATAATTAATCAAGTGACTTCTAACACATTTGGATTTTGCCATCCCATTTGAAGGTAAATGGAAAGGATGACCTACTGACTCATGAAACTCAATATAAAGATACCAACCAAAGGTTGGGTGATATATGTTTGTTTGGTTTTTTTTTAAATCTGTATCAATGAGAATTTTCTAGGCCTTGAGGAGAGTCTCAACAGAAGCAATGAAAGATTTTCGTCCCAAATTTTAAGTAATGGAACTGATACATGTAAACTTTCACCTGCTTTCCTAGTTGTAGGACAGTCCATCTCTCCTAGAAAGATAACTGAGAGTGGACTAGCTCCTTTTATTTCTTCTACTTGATTCATTTTAGTTATATATGATGATAGAATCCATTTTGATATAACTATACAAGCATGGGATATATCTTAATTAGGCCCCTCTTCTTATGGATATTCATGATGGTGAGAATCACTGTGGTATATTCATACATATATATAGGAAAATTATGTCTAATTCATTTTACTGTCTTTGCTTTTTCCTATGCTCCCCTCCCTTCCCTTCATTCCTCTTTGTCTAATCTATGGTATATATACACAATGAAGTATTTACTCAGCCATTAAGAAGAATGACTTTATGACATTTGCCAGTAAATGGATGGATCTGGAAACTAACATGCTAAGTGAAATAAGCCAATTCCAAACAAACAAAGGTCAAATGTTTTCTCTGATATTGTGGAAGTTAACTCACAATAAATGGGGGTGGGGGAACAACAAAGGACCATCTCTTTGTCACCTACTGTACTCTATCTCACTGCAACCTTTAATAAGGCCACATTCATCTTTTTATGTCTCCCATCCTTTATTGCTAAAAGGGGATAGTAATATTTATATCATGGGTGATTATAGGAGTTAAATAAAATTATGTATGATTATTAAAGCCTGATTGAGTGGCAGAAAAAAAGTATCTTTTGTGTATCTGTCTGCCTTTGTGATATTTACATATAAATGAAGGAGAAAAACAAAGGAAATATATACATAAAAAGATGTAATAATATGTCTTGGGAATTGTAATGCTATGAAGAAAAATAAAGCAGAGGTAAAATAAACAAGTGCTACTTTAAGTAGAGTGGTCATGGAGGTCACCACTGAGGAAGTGGTCTAAGCTGAGGCCTGTGTGAAGTGGATGGATAAGCCCTGCAGCCATCCAGGAGAACCAATCCAAGAGAGAAACCAGACACTTCAAAGTCTTAGGGTCAGCAAAGAGGTCACAGAGGTGCAGCAGAGTAAAAAAGGAAAGTGGGGGGGGGGCAGAAATGACACATATATCTGATTTTAATATAACTGTGTTTTTATTCTGTTTACCACATTCAACTCTAAGCTACTAGAAAGCACGGATGACATCTTCTGCACCAATATTTCCAATGCCTAGCATAATACTAACAAAGAGTGGATGCTAAAAGGTTCAATAAGTATTTATAATGAATGATGCATGCATAATTGGATTACAATAAGTGACTACCAGATTTATAGCTGAATAATACATTTGGGTTAGTACAGATGTGGCAAGCTGAAACACTTAAAAACACTAGGGAAACAACATGGCAGGAATAAAGCAAGTCCTGTTTTTAGTTTGTTTTGGGGACTTTGATGCTCTTTAGTCAAATGAGATCAACTATGTGAAATGCATTGAGATGTCACATAAATGTTATTTTACATATTTTTACATGTTTCCTCTGATTGGTTTAATGTTCTAAGTGTAACTGGAGTGTTATTTTATAATTTCTTGGCTAATCAATGTGAAAAACAAGATAAAACATTATGATAAAAGGTAAGGAAATTAGTGAAGCAAATCTATTTTTGAAGAGCAAAATAGTGTTTATACAAGTGACTACATTGGCACTTAAGTTAACAAATTCTCACCTTTCTATTTAATTTAGTCTAAATATCAAAGATATATATCTTGGCAGGCTTGAGAATAGAAAATCTTGCTAGTTTGTATACTCTTTTGAAGTTTTCAAACAAAATTAAGCATATTGTAGGCCAACAGGACATTTTGGAGCAGAAAACTTCTTTAAAAAACATTATGAGTTTTAAAAACATATGAACAATATCTACAAAACAAGAGAATGAAGGAGACATACAAGAGCTCAATAATGTTGTAATCATGAAACAGAAGAATGAAACATAAAAATTTAGAAAAGAAGAAGAAGAAAAATTAAAATCAAGGCAAAAGTAGCACAAAAAGTTGCAACACTATTGAAAATAGTTCAGTGACAGAGTACAGAAACAAGAAAAATTATCTAAAAAAATTAATGTTACTGATTAAAAGAGAATAACTTCAATGTCTATAGCAGCTCAATCATATTAGCTAAACCGTAGAACCAATCTATATGCCTTCAACAGATGAATGGAAATATGGTATATATACACAAGGAAATATTACTCAGCCTTAAAGAAGAATGAAATTATGGTATTTGCTGGAGAATATCATGCTAAGTGAAATAAAGCAAACCACCCCCCAAAAAAACAAAGGCTAAATGTTTTCTCTGATAAGCAAATGCTGATACATAATGGGGTGAGTGGACAAACTTTGGATTGGGAAGAGGAGAGTGAGGGAATGGGAAAGGGTGTGGGGGTGGGAAGGATGGTATAATGAGACAGACATTATTACCCTATATACATATATGATTACATGACCAGTGTGACTCTGCCCCATATATAGCCAGTTATGCTCCATTTGTGTACAGTGTATCAAAATACATTCTACTGTCATGTATAACTAATTAGAACAAAATTTAAAAGTAATTCATATCAGGTAAATTTTACATAAAATGATTAATACTGAGATAAATTCCTGTAAAATTTCTCAACTACAAAAATAATGAAGTCTCCCTTTGAATATCTAAAAAACTACTTATTTGTAAGGGGAAATATTATGGACTGTTCTTGCATTTCTCCGTAGACACATTTTAAAATAGAAAATAAAAAATGATTAACAATCTTCAAGTAACATTTTTGTATCCAGTCAAATCTCTTTCAAACAAAAAAGACAAGAAAGCAAAGATGTATATTTGAAGATGTGAGAATTATATTTCACAAATTCTTCCAAACAGTAGTAAAAGATAAATTTAAATCAAGCAAAATAAAACAACAGTAAAAAGAAGTGTATTTATTGTTAGGGCTATTTAAAAATGTAGAACTTATATAACAATGGACAGAACATAAATTTTTAAAAATCTACCTAGAAAAATTAATAAAATGAGGAGATATGGTGAGAGATAATGTGCAAATATATATTTCCTTATCTAACCAAACAAGAGGATTTTTTAGAGCTCATAACTTATTAACTGAAATAGATGAGATTTTAGCAAATTTAAAGGCTTAAACAAAAAAATAATATCACAAATAAAACTGTCTAGTGGAAATAACACAGGAATGGTGAGAAAAATAGACATACATTGTCAATGGTCATGATAAGATTTCAAAACATACTCTAAAAAATAGAGGGTTTGTTTTTATTATTCAAAATAATGATTAAAAAGCTAACTAGTAGAATAAAATAAAATCGTTTTAAATCAACAGAAAGAAAAAAAATAACAGAACAAACCAGAAAGCATATACTATGTAAGAAAACTTTTTAAAAATTAAATAGTAGTCATAAAATATAGGAACAGAACCAACACCTATCATGTATATAACATAGCAATAAACTTAGTTATCACCTATTAAAAGAAAAAGGTAACTTGGAGATTAAATTGTGAATCAAATTCCAACTATGTGTAATGTACAAAAAACATGATAAAGTGGTTAACAGGAGTTGAAAATGAACCATGGGAAAAGCCAACCAAATAAGCCCAATAAGCAGAGGTCATTGCAATGTTAGACAACATCAAGTTCATAGAAATAAAACATTAACAGGACTGAAAGGACACTCAAAAATGATCAAATTCTTATTCCAATTTGAATATGTAACGATTATGAATTCTTCTGAACAAAATTATAAAAATACAGATTATACATATAAGAAAAATAAATATATTAAATGCAGGTGATTTTAAGGATTAATCTGAGGCTATACCAAATTAGATTAAGTTAAAAAATAAGACTATGTAAGACTGAAAAATGTCATTATCATAAAGTGGACATATCCAACTGTATACCTTAACTTAGAAAATATCTTTTTTCAAGTATTGAAAATTTATAAAAGATAACCATATAATAGGTGGATAAGAAGGTTCTTAGAATTTCAAAATGTAGAAAAGGGTAAGACACTATTCCCTAATCAATATGAATAAAATTTTAAAAAGTAGCATAAAAGCAAGGGAGGAGGCTGGAGAGAAGGGGAGGAAGAAAAGGAGAGAAGGATGGATCAAGAAAGGAAGGGAAAAAAGAGAAATTATCAACAAAAGTAAATAGCCAAAATCCATTCCCTGGGAATTCTGAACTTTACTCTTAAATCATTGAATCAAAGACGTCAAAAGTGCATCTGAAAAACATTTTGAAAATAACCATAATTTGTGCACTACATTTTTAATTGATGGAATAAAGCTAAAGCAATGCTCAAAAAATCATAATCTTAAAAATGTACATTAATGAATAGGAAAGAACAAAATAAATGAACCACTGGGAAATCATTATTAATAGATTATAAGAGTAAAAACATATAATTATTTCCATAGAAGTGGCAAAGACAGTTCATTAAATTTAATATCCACTCTTGACAATACCTCTTAAGGAACTAGAAATAGGACTCAGAATCAGAATCTTATTAATGGGGAAACAATAGGGACACTCCCATAAAGTAAAAAGCTAAATCTGAAAGTTTTCATAATTATTAGTACTTCACATTTTTTGGAGAAATTACCCCATGCATTTAAGAAAAGAAGGACAAGAGAGAGAGAGAGAGACCATTGAAAAGATGGAGGTAAAAACATTTGTATCTGTACACACAAAAATGATTTTGAAGGAAGCCCAGAACATAGACAATTACTCCAAATTAAAAAGAATTTACTATGGTAACTATAAACAATATTCATATATTGAAAACTGCTCTTAATATATGCCCAAAAAGCCATTTGATGAAAATATCTCCATTTATGAATGCAAAAAAAATCAATAACATAATGAAATTCCAAGGAAACACAGGTAAGATCAACATGAATAAAACTCAAAAATGCTAATCACATTGTCAGAAGCAGTAGACAAACAAATGGGAATGTTTTGTCATTCTCTTATATCGAAAATCCAACATCACATAATTTGGTTTTCCTTTAATCAATAAATTTATCACATATTCAACTTAAGACAAAAATATTTTATGATAAAAAGTTTGAGACCTGGCTTGGTGATGCATACCTGTAATCCCAGAGGCTCTGGAGGTTAAGGAAGGAGGATCATGAGTTCAAAGCCAGCCTCAGCAAAAGCAAGGCACTAAGAAATTTAGTGAGACCCTGTCTCTAAATAAAATACAAAATAGGGCTGGGTATGTGGTTCAATGATCAAGTGCCCCTGAGTTCAATCCCCGGTACCCTCCCTCCCCCAAAAGAGAGAATTTGAAAATTAATATTTTATAGAAAATAAGTAATAATAAGCCAGTAACTTTTTTTTTAATAAAAGAAGAGAGCTAAAAAAGAAAAGTCTTATCAAGTATTAAAAAACATTATAAACCTGCAATCATTTAAAATCATGAGGAGTCCACTGAGGAAAACCCTTTCTGGCTCTGGTCTTTAAAAATAGATTAGTTTTGGATCCAAATAACCTGGGAATAGTTTAGAAGGATCTCTGGGACCTGGAATTGAAGAATCCCCTTCCTTTGAACTGCATGGCCTTAAGAGTGACTGCTGACTTTGATGTAGTAGAGCCCACAGAGCCAATGATGATTGAGAGCTTGGGTCACCTTCTTTCAAGGATTATTTACTGAGCAGTAATAAGTCCCATAACGTTTGCGAAGAGATAAGCTTTATGTCATATTTTCAGATCATCTATCCCTAAGTACGAATATTTTCTTTTTTTATAATGTTGTAAAAGTTGATTATACATTCTTCTCAACCTTCCTTGTAAGTGTGGCCATGAGTCACTATTAGAAGTATAAACAGAGACATTCAGGATAAGACACTTCTTATCTTGCTTTCTGACTTTGAATGGAGTCATGACTTCTGGAACCATTGTAATAGCCTGAGTGCTAATGTTGTGGAAGAAAAGGCTGAAGAAGGCAGACAAGTATGACAACTGCCAAGGGTAGCATGTTGAGTGACTGAACCAGGGCAGCAGCAGCTATCTCTAAACTTCTTGTTATATTATGGCTAGGGGAAAATACTCCTATTTGGATAAACTACTGTTTGTAAGGCATTCTGTTATTTGGAGTACAATTCACTCTTAGCTGAAAAGATAAAATTTTTGAAAATTACAACTAGGCATATGCAGTTCCTATTTTCATGGAACTTAGAGTAGTGAGAAATACTAAAATGCAGTCAAGAATCTGTTACAGTCTTCTTACTAACCCTTGTTTAGAACTGTTCTCTTGTTGACTGTTGTTCACAAATCATTCTGATTCACTTATTTGTTTTAATTTGTACAATCTCCACAAGTTCGTCTAAATCATGGGCTGTGTGTGTGTGTGTGTGTGTGCGTGTGCATACATGCACACCTGTGTGTATGTACATACATATATGCAGGCATACACACACACACACACACACATCATTGTGTCAGGGTACTAAATTCAAAGAATGGATAAGGGATGGGATGGATTCCACACCACAGAAGGAAATGGCATGGATAAGACTGCTTCTTTAGGTGATGAATGATAGCTTTCAATTCATTACTGTACCAGTGATTTAGTGGGTAGCTGGATGAGTTGCCACTGAATCATGAGGACAGAGACTGGTCTGTCTTACCTTTAAACTTCATGCCCATCCATGAGAAGGCTACGTGAACAGTTCCAGCTTGAATCTGGCTCCCTTCACATATGACCTGAGGCTCCAACTAAGAGGTTACAGTTGTTATGACTCACAGGGAATAAGAGGACCTTCCCCCAAGAGTACAAGAATAATCACTTCCACATGTGGGCAAAGTCAACCAGAATGCTCCCTGTAAAAGTCTCTTTACCATCCTGTTATGTGTATTCATTATTCTTCATCAATTAGAAGTCAAGGGGCCCCAGGAACACCATGCTGGCTGAGACAGACACCACATTCATCACTGTACAGCTGGTGGAGGCCAACGTAATGTATACAGATGCCATTCCAGACAGAGATAACCCTCTGTTGCAAACGTTCACAGCCGTGTGGTTTCCCAGACACTCAAGGCCTAAAAGGCAGGTTGACCTTTTCAAGTTTAGCTAATCAAGATACATTTTCACCTCACCAAGAAAAAAGAAAAAAAAGAAAAAGCATTCTGCTTATGAGTTCAACACAGGAAGTGCCTGCGTCACCTGCCGGTACACCACCATCTTCAGATTTCTAGTATGAAGTGGAGCCAGCAAGACACCACCCTGTGTGTATAGTTTAAGAGTTAATTCATTCACTTCATAAGATACATAACAAATGGGATCCTAGATTTCAAAGACCTTTGAAAACACTAAAATGCTGTATTGAAATATGAGTGATATGAATCCTGCTGCAAAAAAAATTGCTAGTATTGAAGCTCATATTTAACAAACTTCAAAGGTTCCTATTTCCTACAGAATTAAGTCTTAACTCTTTATCATAAAAAGAGAATAATCAATGTCTTTCCCATGTCTCTATTAAAATGTAGGGTACTTCAGGTCTACTTCCAAAAAATGGCTGAAGCTGCAGGCATACTTGCTTCCCTTCTTTGATGAGTGATTCATCTCAGTGGTGAAAACCACAACCAGAGAGTGAGGGCTACCTCATGGCCAGATGTCAGTGGACCCGAGGACACTGTTGCAGCTTCATCCTCTACAAATAGATTAGGGTGAGGGAGCAATCAGAGTCAAGAAGCCTCGTAACACAGAATTCACTCCTTTCTGTTTCTAGAAAGTACTAAATGTGATGGTTCCTTGACCCATCTGGCTGTTCAACCAGAAACCCAGCAGCACAAAGGACCAGAAGCAAAGGGAACTGCATCCACAGTACACACTGTGGCATTCACAGCCTTGGGGCCTCCAACTCCCTGCTTCCAGACTCAAGTCTCACGGCAGCTCCACAGGTTCTTGAATGCTCTAGGCATTGGATCAGTCAACACTCCCAAGATATGCCTCTACTTTCCTGTCTAGTCCTTTGCTTATGCTGTTTTTTCAACCTAGGTTCCCCTTCCCTATCTGTGCCTTTCAAGGCTCATATTCTCAACCCTGTTTGCGCATTACACACATCTGTCAAGATTTGGAAAACACATTTCAGAGAGTCTGCCCCCAGTGATTACAATTCAGTACAAGTAGAGTGGGACCCAAGCACTGGAGGGTTGTGTTTTAAGCCTGACTATTCTAAGGAGGAGCTAACCTTGAATACCCCTGTCCTGTCTTTCCTCAAATCCTACTTTTAGCTGACAAAGAAACATTTCCTTTTACACGTAATAAATGCCAACATTTGCTGAGTATACACGCCATGCCATGGACTGTACCATTATTCATGCAGACAAGGTCTTTAAAGATACCTATCATTGTGTAGTCAGAGCTGGAATTCAGACACTTGGGTTTATTTCATAGATCTCTTACTTACCAGTTATATGACAATGGACAAATTACGTTACTTCGCTGGGCCTCAGTTTCCTTATCTACAAAATAAGACTCGACCTCACACAGGGTTGTTATGAGGATTAAATGAGATAGTATTTGTACAGAGCTTTGAAAAGAACCTGGCATGACATAAGTGCTGTTTACAGATGTGATGAAGAAATAAATCACATAATTTAAAATTCATAATAATTGTATGATGCTGGGATTATTGTCCTGATTTTGCAGCTAGAAAAATGGAAAAAAGTCTAACTGAAGTATCTATTCTCTTAACCATAGTTTGCCCCATACCAAATGACTAAGAGTTCCAGATGAAGGACCAAAAGAAAAAGAAAAAAAAGGGGGGGGGGAGAGAGTAAGACAGGCAAGAATTAAAGAAGGAAGTAAAAGTGAGAAAGAAGAAGAAAAAAGCCAAAGACAAGAATTAGGAGTGTTCATGATCAATTTACTGGTTCAGGTCTCAAGACATGATACAAAGGTGGGGGCATGGCTGGGTTTCCACAGTGAATGACATGTAAGAGCAGTGTGATGGACTAATCAGGACTTTCCTTCTCCAGAAGTTCTCTTGATAATGCAGGGATTACATTTCCTGGGGAACCTTCTGGAAGACAAATGTCACAACATTCTTCCATTTCAGAGTAGGCCAGTTGGGGTCTCACAACTTCCCATCCTGCTTCCTCTGAACCCAGAATACAAAGAGGCTAAAACTTGTTCGACAGCCTTTTTTCAAACAGAGATAGGCATAAGGCTGTCATTGGAAGAGATGCTGTTTACTCTTTGGGAAGAGAAATTATCTCCAATTCTTTGGAAAGCATCTTGGTCAGTTTGGGCTGCTATAACAGAATAATAGATGGCTTAAACAATAAAAAGTTATTCCTCATAGTTCTGAAGGCTGGAAGTCAGAGATCAGGTTGACAGCATCATCAGGTGCTTGGTGAAGGCCCTCTTCCTGGTTTACAGATGGAGATCTTCTCTTTATATCCTCACATGTGAGGACAGAGAGCTCTGGTCCCTTTATCACTTTAGAAGGGCTTTAATCTCATTTATGAGAGCCCCACCCTTATGACTTAATAACTTTCCAAAGACCCCCACCTCCTAATACCATCATATTTTGGATTTAACATATAAATGGTGGGGGGCAGGATTCAATCCATAGCAGAGGGGAAGAATGTGTTTATAGTTTGTTTCCCTGAGCCACTTTAGGGAAAGTAACCTGAAAGAACTTCAAATAGAAATGTGAGCCAGAAGATATCTTAAAACCCCATTTATGGTTGGGATATCCAGTCCATTTCTGGGTTTTCTCACCAGTTCTTGAGTTACTGGGTAAATAAAAGAGCACAGGGAGATGATGTGGTAAGTTTCCAAGAGGAACAAAAGATGGATCTCATCTTTGTCCTGGGGTCCCTAGGTAGATATTAGAATTTAGCTGCAAACTTGCTGGAGGCAACTACCCATCCAAGAGGAACCCCAGCTTGAGGCTACAAGCTGGAGGTTACTGGAGAGACTAAGTGGAGCTTCCCAAATGGTCACTGACTGCAAGATTTCCTAAGATGAACTCACAACACCCAAAGAGCAGAGATTATATAGCTTATAAAATAGACACTATTAGTATTTCTATTCATATCTGACTGAACCAATTCCCAGATAGGTTAATAGCTTCAACTGGTTCATATAGCCCCCAGAGAGACAGTAGCAATAACAGCATCTGAGTCCCCTCCTAGTGCTCACTTGTTTCATCTCTATCCTTTCCCTATCTCCAGGTCAAGAGCTAGAGGTAGAACTTGGTGTTTCAGATTCTCACAACAGAGTTCTAGAGCAGCTACTCATGAAGCTGTGTCTGTAACCACTGCCTAGTAATATTCTTCTCAAAGCCAACTCTGCTTTTTTTCAAGTTTCTGTTCATAGCTACCCATCCCCATCCTGCTGAATCAGAAAATACAGAAGCATAAATTGCTTCCCTCTCAATACCAACCACCATGAGCTAAAATGATGTGAAGAATAGATTCCCATCATGGCCATCTCTGTGAAAATACCAGCAACAGGTGCAGCTGGAGTAGAACATAACTAAAAGAGGCAATGTCACCAGTGGTTGAACTTCAGCTTCAGAATGGTTATAAGGAAAGTAATTTTTTCTTTGAAACATAAGGAAAACTTTCATAGTATTACATTACACCTCAAATCATGGCAGTCTTGTTAGACAGACAGTCAAAGAGAAAGGAGCAACAGGTTCCTTGGAACACTTGATGATACCATAAGTCACACGCTCCTAAAATATCTGCAGCTCATCTTCCTTGACTTCAGGAGGTTAGGAGAGAAAGACCAAAGATGAAGGTGTGAGCCAACTTAATATTTCCATTTTTATCTCTTATACTTTCTTTGGGAGGACTTTATAAACCGAAGCTATATGTAAGAGGCTTAAGTGGCCTTTTCCTCCAGTCTGTGTTAGTTTAGGTCAGCCAAGAAGCAGATTCCCATGCATAAGGCCCAGGTTCAATCCCCAGCACCACAAAAAAAAAAAAAAAGAAGAAGAAGAGGAAGATTCCTAGATGGTGTTAAATATGAAAGTGTTTTCTTAGAGGAGGGATCAAGAGAAAGTGAGAGAGCCTTAAGATTGTGATGTAGTTCTGATACCTGTATAAGGCAAAAGGTAAGAAAGGAGAATTGGGTTGAAAGAATCTGAGATTGTAGCAGAGGTCCAATAACATTTTAGTCAGGCCAGTGAGGAGTTATTCAGCCAAAGTTACCCATTGAGAAGTTGACATTCTAGAATGACTAGGAGCAGCCTACAAGAACAGCAGCCCGAGAGCTGACACAGTAGTGGATAAGATCAGCAGCTACAGTCATCATCAATTATTTTCCTCATAATGGGTAATGATTGTAATTAATTTTCATGGCTACCAAAATCCCCAAGCTGATAGACAGGGCCCAAAGCTTTAAAAAAAAAAGACAGAAATAAACTCTGGTTAACATAAAATGAATTATCCTTCAGCACGTTATCCTGCAGGATTTATGGGAAGACTAGAGAAAAGGGCAATCATGATTATGCCTCGGAGTCTGATCAAGATATTGCTACTGCTACCACTGGACCCCATATGCCATCACTTTCCCTGAAGAGTGAATGTCACCTCTGACATCACTTCTACATGGCCACTGCTGAATACATTCTAAATGGCTGCCACTTCTCTGCATCACCTGGTTTGTATTCAAAGTCCAGGAAGGGAAAATCCAATTAACCAGATGTTAGTCACAGGTAGGGTTGCCAGAATTAACTAATAAAACCACACAGATAAGGATTTCAAGTAATAAAATTATTTTAGTGTAAGTATATCCCATGCAATATTTGTGACTTACTTATACTGAGAAATACCTGTTATTTATCTGAAATATAAATTTAACTGAGCATTTTTAAATTTACCTGACAATCCCACCCCAGTGGCCAGAAGAAAGAGAATACATGTCTGGCAAACAAAATGGTGGACCCTGACTTCCACCAACATTCAGAGTGTGGTGAATTCTCCAAATGCAGGAAAGAGATTATGATGTTGTGCTGTCGATGACAGGAATATCTACTTTTTTGAGTCAAGTTTATATGACATCCCTTATCATAATCTACATAAATGTAGACTCAATTATCTTACTTTCATAGGGATACATTTTTAACCTGAATATTTCAAGAACAGAATGAAGCAAGCCAAAAGCCATGTCGTTCTTGCTTCTCGCAAAGCATGTTTTTTTGCAGATGTATATGGGCAAGGTGTTTGATAGTTCTTTTTCTTTTTTTTAATATCCAGATCTGGACCTCATCAAGGGACAATAACACGCAAGAGGCACAAATACTACTGACTAAAACTACATCTGCCAACAATTTCACAGATAGAGAGAATGGGTGCTTTGGTCAGGGATTCTGAGAGACAAGGTTTCAGTGAACACCACGTGTCCACAGTGTTTCAGCAGCCCCAGCAGAAGAATGACCTTGAGGAACCCAACCCTGGTCTTAATAGAAAAGTGCTTCCACTCAATCCTGGGATCACTCTGCCTGTGCCTGTGCTTTTCAGGTGGATCTGCCACCAGGACAGAAGTCATGCCTGAAAGGGATGAGAAGGCCTACTGAAAGGGAGCCCAAATAAAGGAGAGGTATTTTTGTCCTTGAAAAACACAGTCTCCTAGATAACCTAAACCATGTGTCCCAAGCCTATGTAGCTTTGTTCTCAGTGGGGTATCAGATGCTGTCTGGCCTTGGATGTGCTTTATCCAGGCAACCAGGACCAGGTGGGAGGAGGGCACCTTACAGATCCTTCCCCTCCCAACCCCCAGGGCCCATTGGCTGCAAGGTTCTCCCAGGGCAATGGAATCACTTCATCTCTGTCTTTTACACATCTCCCCATCAACCTTTTCCAAATAAAAAAGAGGAAAATGATGTTTTAATAGCATGGCCCCCTTCCTAAATGACACTTAGTCTACTCAGTTTCCCAGAGAGTCTCTTTTCAAAGCCCTCCTTTGTGTGCTGGATGGGGAAAGGGGTTGCTTTCCCAAGAGATTTCCACAGTCTCTCTGTTGGCTGGGGATGTACCTCAGTGGTAGAGCACTTGTCTAATGTGCTCAAAGCCCCAGTTCAATCCCCAACACAACAAAAATAAATGTCTCCCTCTGATTTTACAAAAATGACTAAGATTATTCTATTTCATAATTTCCCCCAACTCCCAACACATGCATGAAGACATCCATTAGATTTTTAAATCATTTGTTAGCTTACCTGCAACAAATATCTTTTAGTTTATTTATCAAAAAATGCTAAACACTTTGCCAAGCCCTGGTGATACAGAGATGAAAAGTCAAAGTGATCCCTGCCTTCACAGTTTTCTTATTTATATACCCCCAGAAATAAACATAAAGTTTCATATACAGTTTATTTCAACTAAACTAGTGTTTATTAAGGGCATTGGAATTCCCCAAGGGAAAAAACCTCTAGGACAATAAAATCTGGTTGAAAATACAGCAGATGCTCTTCCTCTCTGCCTTCCTTTCTTACAGTCATTCACGGAACATGCTTCATGGGTCATGCACTCTGCTAGAGCCTGGATCTCCAGGAGTTAACCTGCTCTTGCAGAGGATGCAGCCTACTACAATAGAGATACATTTAAAGATCTTTCCCCAAATGAAATCAAAACTACAAATGGTGATAACATTTTTTGATGAATAAATGAAATAACTGCTATGAGAGCACTCAATAGGGCATCTGATAAAGCCCATGGGGCCATAGAGTTTCCCTCTAATTCAGCATTAAGAGTAAGGCCGAATGATGGCAGGTAAGTTGGGATGAGGGGTGAGCCTACCATGTACCAGGCACTGTGCTATGGATATATAACTTTGTCTCAGCCTCTTGAGGTATTCATTTTTGTCCTGGTTTTGTAAGCAAAGAAATGGAGGTTTGAAGTAATTCGTCTGCCATCATAGGGCTACTCAGTAATGGCAGAGCTTTGATTCAAACACAGAACTGACTCCAAAATCCATGTTCTTTTTATCACACTACATTACCTTCCCTAGAGTGACTGGGTATTGTCTGAAACATTTTAACAGATTAACAACATAATGAGCCTCTTGGCCTCTTTTCCAACCAGTCACCAGAGGTCACACTCACTCCTCCACCACCCCACCCTCCATCTTTTGCTCTGCCTCTCATTGGCTAAACTCAAATAGAATGTGGCCAGCAAAGTTGCACAGGTGTTTTCTATCTTCCACTCCCAGCTAGATAGGAATAGTCTCCCTCCTAGGCACAGAGCAGGGAAGAGAAGGTGAGGAAGGGATCCGGGAGTGGAAGTAACAGAGAATAGATATAGGGACTTCATTTGTTTTGCTCACCTCATTTTCCCACCATCTAAAACATTGACTACCATATATTAAATGCTCAATAAAGATATGTTAATGACTAAAAGATCCTTATGAAAATGAAGGATATGAGACCTATATTACAGCCTCACAGGTGTAAGTCAATGAGGATTTCTAACAAGGCAAAGGCATGAGCCTGGGAGGTCAAAACCAGACCTAAAAGCAGCATCTAAAGACAGACTGAATTTCCGTTTGTTCAGGGCTAAACACTCCTATAAAGTCTAAAGGTCATATGAATTGGAAGACACAGATCATATCCACAAACGTTAGGGAATGCCTTTTGCATGCAATATCAACCAACATCCACCCCTTCAGAGGATCTAAACTGTTATCCAGATAGAAAGGAGTTGTGGTTAAGTGCTCATGCTGTCCAGGATCTTTGTTGTGAATCACCAAGATACAAGTAATAGAAACTTAAATGAGCTAAATAACAAAAAGAATATACTATAAAGACATAGGGCTCTATCAAGACCCAAGAAAAGGAGGAAAATGAAAAGACCACCATCATTGTCTCTCCATCTCTTTAGGGTCAGAAGATTCTGGTAATAATTTAGCAAACATTTTGAACTCCTGCTATATGCCAAGTACTAGTCTAGATTCAAGATGAACACAACAAGATTTCATCTCTGCCTTTCTGGCCACATTTAAATTCGCTCTTGCTCTCTTCACTCTTTGTGTCTCTCATTGGTTTTACCTGAATCTTTGTTCAGATAGTTCAAAACAAGCAGGTCTTGCCCCACTATGTCCTTATTGCTTTTTGAAATCTAGTACCCAAAGCAATATAAATTTTGATTCTAAATGGCAAGAAGAGAGAACGCAAGGAGCTGGTTAGATGGGCAGGCCAGAGGGCAGAGTCAAGATTCCCCATCTTCTAAGCAAGGATAATAGAAGTATACTCCCTGAAGACAACATGGGCAGCTTCTCCAAGAAGGGAACAGAAGGAAGACATATCATTAGTACAACAAATATCCCTTTTCCATCTCCATCTATTCAGCTTTTATATGCTATCTCCATCCATCTGTATAGAAAATATACAAGGCAGGATTTGAAATAGGACATGGGAAAATACACAGGTGAATCCGACATCTGGCTGTTTATGAATGTCTTGTGAGTGGAATATACACCCTCTGAGAATTGATACTTCCAGCTTGTTTGTAAAATATTCAAATATTACTCACCAGATGACCCATCTGCCCACAGACTTCACCCTGTAGGGTGGCCACAGACAATAGCCAGCATAAAATAACATTAGTCAGCTTTTTGTTGCTGTGACTAAAATACCTGACACAACGGTTATTTTGTAAAGGACTGAAAGTTTATTTTTTCCTCACTATCTCAGAGATATCAGTCCATGGTTGGCTGGCTCCATTTCTCTGGATCTGAGGTGAGGCAGAGTATCATGGAACAAGGGAATGGTAGAAGAAAACTGTTCAGTTCATGACAGCCAAGAAGCAGAAAGAAAAAACAAGGAAGAGGTCAGGGATGAGATATAGTCCTCAAGGGAATGTCTCCCAGCAACCTACTTCCTCCAATTAGGTCCCACCTACGTATAGTTTTCATCATATCCTATCAGTCCAAACTATTAATTCATCAAATGGATTAATCCATTAATTAGGTTAAAGCTCTCATGGTCTGCTCATTTCCTATAAGCCCCATCTCTAGACATTGCTGCATTGGGGACCAAAACTTCAACACACTTGTGTTGAGAGGACATTCCAGACCCAAACTATAACAAAGTAAAGGAAAAGGAGGGCATTTGTTTCCCCTAAGTTCTGACTAAATGAGCAACTACAGTGAAAACAGGGAGATCAAATAGAAATTCCTGACATTAGCCCACAGTAATGAAAATATCTATATTGCAACAAAAGGCACAAAAATATCTCTAAAATATAGAGAGCCTGTAAAAAGATGATTCACACTAAATCAAATATAAAGGAATTTAGAATCTGAGTCATGTGGTATTCAGTGGATTATAGATTCTTGCCATTGGCCATAGTGGTAATGTTCAGAAAGTTTAAGATATTAACTATAACTTAATTTATTTAGTCCTATCCTTGGAAAAGCTGGAGAGAGAGAGAAACCTGGGAAGTGATCAGAGTCACAGGAAATTGTGTTAATTCCATTAGAGTTTCTACAACGAGATACCATAAACTAAAATATTGTAACAGAATTTTGTTGCTCATAGTCCTAGAGTCTGGAAAATCCAAGATTAAGGCACCAGCAAATTCAGTGTCTGAAGAAGACTTACAATTTATTCACTTAGTAGGTTCTGGATAGATAAGACTCACTCACTTTGCAGAATTGAGTGCTTACTGTATATAAGCCCTTAAGTATGTAGCACAATACAAATACATTTTTGAGAACCTGACCTCAAGAAATTGATAAATGAATGAATGAAGGATGGATGGGTAATAAACTGCTCAGAGAAAATTTAAACTCTCACATTTGGCCAGGATTAGTTCAGGCATTTAAAGTAAGCTAAATTTGAAGAATGAGTTTAAGAAATTGAGTTTCTAAGGTTAAAACAGTGCTTCTCATCTGGGGCAAGTTTGTTCCCCAAGGTATTTCTGACAGTGTCTGGAGATACTTTGGATTGTCACAACCATTAGAGAAGGTTATTGACCTCCAGTAGGTGAAAGCCAGTGCTGTTGCTAAACATCCTATAATGCATAAGTCACACTCAACAGCAAAGAATTACATAGCCCAAAATGTCAAAATACTGAGGTTTAAGAAGCTTAATTTAGAGATATTCAGGAAACCCAAGGAATATGTAGGAAAGCAAATGAAGCTACAGCATCTCCCAACAGCTCAGCTCTGGCTGAAATAATTGCATAGGTTAACATACTTCATCCTATTTCACAGATGAAGAAACCAAATCCAGAGGTTAAATATCTTTCCTAAGATTGAGAATTTAGTAAATGGCAATTCCAACATTAACCCAGGTCTAACTCCCAATGTTTCTTCCCCCACATCACAGCTGATTTGTTTAGTACCACTTTCCTGTCTTGAATTTGGAATTGAAATTGAACCCCTTATGAGTGAAGATAATGAATCCAAATTAATACCAAAAATGAGATACTTGGACCCCTTATTATATTGACATTATTACACTGTAAGAGGTCTCTGCAGAGCCACGCATGGTGGTACACTCCTATAATCCTAGCAGCTCAGGAGGCTGAGGCAGAAAGATCACCAGTTCAAAGTCAGCCTCAGCAAGAGCAAGGCACTAAGCAACTCATTGAGACCCTGTCTCTAAATAAAATATAAAAAAGGGATGGGGATGTGGCTCAGTGGTTAAGTGCCCCTGAGTTTAATCCCTAGTATCCCAACCCTTCCCCCCCCCCGCAAAAAAAAAAAGAGGGCTTTGCAGAGACCACCACAACCTCACAATCAGGTGGTGAGGAGGGAAGTAAATTCTGAGGAACAACTATAAAGGAGAGTGGAAGAGATTAAAGAATGGCCCTCTCCTATAGCCTGTGAACCATATACAGACAAAAGTAAAGAAAGACAATTCTATAGCAATACAGGGGTTTAAACTAAGGAGAACAATTGAAAAAGGGTAAAGAAATACCTGAATGAAATCATGAGAATATAAAAACAATAGCAAATACAAGCAGATATAAATAAGAAATATCTGAGTAGAAGGGACAGAAGCACAGTTTTTCTATTCAACTTAAATATATTAAGTGCCTCCTTTGTTCTGGGAACATTCGAACACTAGAGGATACACTGCTAAGCAAATAGATGTGGTCTCTATTATTGTGAAATTTACAGTTTGATGGAACATGTCAAAACAATCCCATAACAGGCACATTTGTGTGTGTATATATACAAAGATTTAGTCTCAATTAGATGTAGTGGAAGTTTGGAGAATCAAGAGGCTATTATGCAACCCCAGGTTTCTGTGTTTTCTTAAATTATGCATCTCTGTCAGCCTCTTTACATGCTTTCTGCAAGGGTAACAGCATAATGATGATTATGATCTGCTTGCTTGTATTCAAAAGGATTGCTCAGCAGCCTCTGATGAGGCTTAAGTAGTTGGGGAAAAATAAAAACTGAGGACTGTGTTTGGAGTGGCACATTAGAGGAAATTATCTGTGAGGATTAAGGTCCTTCACAAACAGAAGGGCTCTTTCTGGAGTGACCTAGATGAAATGATTTTAAATAGATGATATTTGGCACTCTAATAATATTACAATTCTAATTTTCTTCTTGTTGTTCCCATTCTCAACACCCCTCCCACAGAGAGCTTTGCAATAGTCAGATTTAAAACAATTAACTAAGACAAATTATAGATTATATTGGGGAGGTCTCTGACATGTATCTATGAAACAGCTAAAATCTATGCTCAGGGGCTATTCATGCCCAATGCCTACAAGAACTCCAGCCCTAGAAAGTGCTCAATAAATATTTTGCAGAATGTATGGGTGTTCTTTTCCTCCAGGAGTCCCTTTCAAACTTGTGAAGTACTCTGCATCCTCATATTCTTTGGGGTCACCCTTGTAGTCCCTGACACCAATCATTCATTCATGTACTTACAGAATAAATAGAAACTTCATAATGGAGGCATTATTACAGCATAGTTAGCAGTATCACCTAGGAAATGTTGTGCACTCTGCAATGGAAAACATCCAGGTTTTAAATACATAATACATTTCAGGAATAGATTCTTTCTAAGGGACAGGAAAAAGGACGAAGAGTGGAATGAATCTGACCAAACTTGTATACATGCATGCATGAATGTGACACATTTCCCAGCACTGTGGATATTCATAGGACACCAATTTAAAAAATAAAAAGCAAACTGTAAATGGATTGAAGAAAGATTGGTGGAATGGAAGGAGGGGAGCAGGGGGCAGAGGGAAGTGCTGGGGATTGAATCAGAGCCAGTTGAGTTCCATACCTTTTTGATAATGTCAGTATGTATCTTGTTGCTGCATATAACTAAAAAGAATAAATAAAACAATTAAAAAATAAAAAGATATTCTTCCTATTAAAAGTAACAGACTTCGTCTATAAAGGAAGGAAAGCAGAGAAAGTATTCCACCAAAACCAACATCAAATTCCACCCTCATCCCACCTCCCAAAATGCTGATCGCAGAACAGAAAAAGATTGATACACCCAGAAACCTACAGAGAGTTGGCTTGTGAGATCCTCTAGCCACTTACCCTCAAGTTAATTAGGAAAAGACACAGTTTAGCTACTTTTCTTAGTATAAGGGAAGAATGAAACAGATCAACAGAAATCTAATGAAGACTTTGTTTAAAGTGAATTTTTCCAGAGGCATCCTCATTCCACGTGTAACATTAGTTCTGTGAACTCTTATGCAACTGTTTAAGACAGATCAATATGTAATAAATGAAAGGGTTATAACATATTAGGTGCAAAGAACAATCTGAAAGAGAACGTATTAAATAACTTATTTTGTGTTTATGTGTGTATATATGCATACATATATGTGTGTATCTATACATATATGAATAGATATATAACACACCAATAAATAGTCTATCAGCCTATAATATCAGTCTTAATTCTCTTAGTGGTATTTAAACCACACTCATTTTTATTTTTAAAATTATTTTATGCCCTATCTACCTACCTATCTACCAGGCTGTCTACCTGTGTACTTAGACCCCTTACTCGAATGTAAGTTCCAAAAAAAACAAAACCTTGCCTCTTTCATGCATAGCTACATCAACCAGTGCATGATAGTTTGACATATAATAGGTATCAATACTAGCATACTGAAAGAAAAAAATAAATGAGTAAATTTGTAAATGCATAGAAAGAATTTTAGAAAACAGTAGTCACTGCTGGCAGGAAGCTTGGCAGATAGAGAGAAAAGAGGCAATGAAGGGACTGTATCTGCATACTTAATACTCTTTTTATATTTTGTGAATATTCTATAACAAGGCTATATTATTTATAAAACTAAATAAATTAACAATATGGTTTTATAAAGACTTTTGGTAAAATTTGATCAGTTTATACAGATATTATAATGCAACTTTATTTAGTAGAATTAAAGTCCTACAACAAAAAGATAACCATCCCTAACAAAACAACATGGGGAAAGAAGAATATGGGGTACACAAATCAGAAATGACATAAAATGGAGAGGAAGAACCAGCCTGGATTCGGTCATTACTGTGGTCTGAATGTTTGTGTCCTCTCAAAATTCATATGTCAAAATCATAACCTCAAAGTACTGATATTAGAAGGTGGTATCTTTTTGAAGGTAATCAGGTGGTGAGATGAGGACAGAGTCCTCAGGAATGGAACTGCTACCTTTACAAAAAGCCACTGCCTTACCCCCCTCCTACCATGTGAAGACACTGCTAGAAGTGTCTAGAAGGAAATATCTCTAAACCAGTGTCCTGGCTCTCACCAAATCTGAAGCACCTTGATTTGAACTTTCCAGCCTCCAAAACAATGGGAAATACATTTCTGTTTTTTATAAGCCATCTAATCAAATGTATTGTGATGGCAGAAACAATTTTGTCTTCTTTAAAAATTACTGTGTTATATAAAATGTCTAGGTAAGCAGCCCTTTCTGAATTGCTGTAGAAAAGTTTCTAGAGCTAGAAGATGGTTATATTGTATAGAAGATGGTTAAATTATATATAATGCATCTTTTAAAAGGCTTATTTCTGTCTGAGTGACACTTATATATAAACATAGTATGTAAATACACATTACATTTGACACACAAGATAAAAACCCAAGATGCCTTTCCTGAAAGCAAGTTGCTTTCAGGTTGATGGGTAAGGTAGATATGTGAAAGAACTGATAGAGTGTATCAATATCTGAACAAATTGTTCTTGGAGTAGAAGCAAGTACATATCATGGCATATTGTATTGCAATTTAGCATTTGAAAAATGAATAAGAGTTTTCTTATTAAAGAATTTAAGAGAGTTGGGAGAAGAATCTATAGCAATAACCAATGCTTTTGAGCTTTTGATATACAAACATTGACTGGGATCCTAATATGTATTTAGCAGGGGTAGAGTATCAGGAAGAAATTGTTGAAATACAATACTTACTCAAGCCCTATTTATTTAGATGTTACATAATTAACTAATGTGAAAAAATATATAATAAAAGCTAATAATCTCCTTGTCGTCTAGTGGTAGCCTCAAGATTAATATTTTAATTTTTATTCAAAACCCTAGTCCTTTACCTATAAGATAAATATTATAAAATATTACATAAGTTCAGCTATAGGGGAATAGTTTGCTCTTTCTCAAATCATACCACATGGGTAAGTGGCCATGCTGCTACTTAAAATAAGAACCATTAATAGGCAAATTTTCTTACAATACCTCTACATTTTCTATTCTCATTTTACCTGCAGTTCTGCAAATATGTATGTACTACTGAGGTTTCCTACTTTCTTTTCTAATAGAAGCAAACTATTCAGAAATTACCTCCTCCCTGAAGACTCCTTTAACTCTAACAAAGTCTATCACTCACTCCTTCTTTCAAATTAATACTGTTCATGTTCTTCTCTAATCATGCCTCATTCAGTATAGTTCCTGGTTGATATGTCCTTCCTTCCCTATGATACTATCAGTGCCTTGAAGTCAGAACTCATTCAGTTCTATATTTTCAGAACATAGCATCTTGTCTGTGACTATAGCATGGTAGAACTTGGATGATAGAAATTCTCATGCCTGCATAATAAATCAACAGAAAATGTTTGTTTAAACAACAAATCCAGGTGCATAGTAACCCTTTCTTAACCCACACTAAATATCAAATTCTTATACCCAAAGTTTAAATGTACTAATGTGGTTTATTTTAAACCTAATTATCAACGATTCTGGTATGGTTTGAAAGTGTTCCCCCGAAAGCATGTGTTGGAAACTTCATCTCCAATGAAACACTATAGGAGATGAGACCTGATGGGAGGTTTTTAAGTCATGAGTGTTCCACCTTCATGGATGGACTGGTGCTGATTATAAAAGGACATGAATTGGTGAGTTCCATCTCTTCTCTTTTCTCCTCCTCCTCCTCCTCTTCTTCCTTCCTCTTCTTCCCTCTCTTCCCCCTTCTCTCTCCCTCCCTCCATCTCCTTCTCTCTCTCTTCTCTCTCTCTCTCTCTCTCTCTCTCTCTCTCTCTCTCTCTCTCTCTCTCTCTCTCTCTCTCTTCCTTCAGTCAAGAAGACTCTTGTCAGACAGCAACCCCTTGGGTCATGACTTCTCAACCTCCAGAAATATGAGTCAATAAATTTATGTTCATTGCAAATTACCCAGTCTCAGATATTCTGCTGTAGCAACACAAAATGAAATGAGACACTTTCTATACTCAAAACACACGAGTATACTCCTATTTCTATGATTGCTTTCTCAGTAAATGGTACCATCACCCCACACAGTTACCCAAAACAGAAAATCAAACCACATACGGTGAATATCTAGTGTTTATTGCCTACAAGATTTTTGCTCTTATTCTGATAACCATGCTATGGATTGTTTGAAGGATATGCCTCTGGCCAGATGTCAGCCCAAGTGCTTTGGGATAACACAGTCTCAAGGGGAGGTACACATCATCTAGCTGAGGTGAAATCAGGCTTGTAAATTCTAAGATGGACACTAATATAAGACAGGCCATGTGGTTGAGGCTCAGTCCTGTGACTGTGATTCCATCCACTGGAGAAGTGGAATCTCTTTCACTGGGATATCTTAGTCTGAGATCACTAGGGGCATCATGCTGAGCCTAATCTAGAAGAAGCAGTAGAAACGTAGTCCCTAAAAGTGATACTTTAGAATGAGATTACACACTCAAAGATTGTTCAATTACTTGAGTTAAAACTTCTGTTTTTGTTTAAGCCAACCTAATACAAACAGGTTGGGTTTTATTTCATGTTCAACATCAGCATGCATTTTCCCTTTCTTATCCATTCTCTTACTCTAGTCAGTTGTATCCCCTAAATATCTCCTAAATCTGTCTACTTTCCTCCATATCTACTGACAGGATACATGACCATTGCTGATTCCTACATTATTGTCTTACCTTCTGCCCTAGTCTTTCCTTTTCTAAGCTAATCTCGATGTTGGGATCAAGATGATTTTTCTAAAATGCAAAGTATGATAATGTATGATCATAGTATGATAGAGCCCTGAAGCTACCACCTCTACTAAGCTTCCCTAACTCTTCTAGTCTACCGGCATATTTCTTTTTCACCTATCAACTAATGTTATGGTTTGGATGTGAGGTGTCCTCCAAAAGCTCACGTGTTAGACTATGCAAGAAGGTTCAGAGAAGAAGTGATTGGGTCATGAAAGCCTTAACCCAATCAGTGAATTAATCACTTCATGAGATTAATCGAAGGCAGGAGGGGTGTGGCTGGAGGAGGTAGAACATCGGGGTCATATCTTTAGGGTATATATTTGTATCTAGCAAGTGAAGTTAGTTTCTCTCTCTCTCTCTCCCTCTCTCTCTCTCTCTCTCTCTCTCTCTCTCTCTCTCTCTCTCTCTGCTTTCTGACCATCATGTGAGCTGCTTCCCTTTGCCACACTCTTCTGCCATGATGTTCAACCTCACCTCGAGCCCCAAGAAATGGGGCTGTCTGTCTATGAACTGAAACCTCTGAAACCATGAGCCCCAAATAAACTTTTCCTATGCTATAGTTGTTCTGGTTGGGTCCTTTAGTCACAGCAGCAAAAAAGCTAAATAAAAGAATTACCATCCATTGGTATTAAGTGCAAACCACTTGGCTACAAACAACTCTAACAACTATGTAACTTTTGCCTCCACCTTCTGTCCGAGTCTTGTCTCCCTCCAACCTAATCTATACCAAAGGATTTCTCTAAAATGCATATATGATGATATTACTGTTGGCCTCAAAACCTTTTCAACTCTTCCCATTGCATGTAGTATAAAATCTGAAACTTACACTATATACAAAGTCTCTACTTACTTCTCTAGCTTTATTGCTAACTACCTCTCACAACCATACTCTTCTCTCTAGCCATACTGAATTCTCTAGATGCACTATGATCTTTCTCATTCCTCAACTTTGTCCTATGCTGTTCCCTTTTCTTGCAATGATTTCCCCATTGCTTCCCTTTCCTTATCTAACTCCATCTAACATCTCCTACTTGTTCACAAAACTGTGCTTAGAGCCAGGCATGGTGGCACACACCTGTAATTTCAGCAACTTGGGAGGCTGCAGCAGGAAGATCACAAGTTCAAGGCCCACCTCAGCAATTTAGTGAGGCCCTAAGGAACTTAGCTAGATGCTGTCTCAAAATGAAAATAAATAAATAAAAAGGATTGGGGATGTGGCTCAGTGGTTAAGCATGCCTGGGTTCAATCCCTGCTACAAAGAAAACAAAACAAAAACTGTGCTTAGATAGCAGTGCATCTATTCCTAATGGGTAGGGCATAATAACCTAGAGTATACCTCTCTCTTGGCATTTATCACTGAATTATAATTACCTAGTTTAATTTGTTTCCTAAATGTATAGGCCATCCCAAGAAGACAGGAAGTGTGTCTTATTCGGTGTTATATGCCAGCATCTGACACAGGGATTGGCATAAGATCAATACTTAATAAGTGTCTGTTGACTACATGATAATGTATAGTAATTTGAAAAAAAAATATTCTATCTGAAAGTTGATAAATATTTTCTCCAAAAGATGGGAGTCAACCTTAGCTGCTGCCTCCCCCAGAGCTGAGAACAGGTCTCAATGCAGCAGAGGGAAAAAATAAGCAGGAACAGATGATGCGGCATATGCAGCTCCTTGCTCTTTTCCTGCAGCAAGAATTCACTTTCGCTTTCAGGTAGGCCTAGGCTGCTGTGCAATCTATTCCATGGCTTCTTCTTGGGGGAGCCCAGAAAAAAAGACAGCTTGGCATCTAGTGAATGAACTCTGTTCTGAAGAGGAAGGGGGTGTGGTTCTTCCACCACGTAGTCAGTCCAGCCAGGTTGCCAAGCAGGCAGATTGGTTGGGTGAATGGAAGGAAGAAGGAAGACTAATAGACTCACCCAGCCAGTGGTGCATTGCAGCTCCCAGAAGAATAAAGTGGCAGACTTTCTCTAGCCACATAGCACAGGGAGAGAAGTGGGAGGAGGGACTGGTGATGTGTTCCTCTGAAGAACACAAGTCTTTCCATGTAAATCTGTCCTGTCCATGACCATGTGCCCTTTTCTTTTTAGGGTTTTTTTAAATCCTAAGTCCACCACCTCTATTAAACCTTTCCTAACTATTCAGCCTAGAGTGATCCCTCTCCTCTTCTCCTATCAAGCTCACTACAAAGGGACCTACTAAACGGACACAGGCAAGGCTGTCTACAGGAATCTACTTCTCCTGACCTGAAAACATCAGATTATCACTGGCAGATCTTTATTTTTCCGCCAAATGACATTTGATAGCCTGGATCAGGTGCTGGAAAGTATGAAATTCTCCGTGGATCCTCTATCATATGTTTCCTATCTCTGTTCTCTATGTCTACAGTTCATAATTCACAAGCTATCCCCTAAAGTACTGAGTAATGCGTTAAGTACCACTGTGACTAGTCCCTATCTGTCTTATATGGGCCTGAGGTGCAGGTTACTTAAGTAGTTATAGTGAAGTTTCTTGTTGCAGATAAATAATTTTACCACTTTCTATTTGGCAAATATGAATAAACCCTCTCTCCTGTGACACAGGAATCAACCTATAATATTTACAGCTCCTACCATATTCGAGGAAAAATGTTGCAAGCCCCTAGTCCCTCAAGGACAATCAAGATATAGCTCCCTACTCTCAGAGAGATTGCAGAGAATTTGATCTCAGCAAAGGGTCTGTTGGTCAGAAAAAAAAATGGAATGCAGAAAAGGGAGCAAACCCATCAAAGGAAAAGGGACTTGAGTCCCAGTGGATTCATGGGATCTTCTAAGTGAGAGGTTAGTGTACATTCCAGGCTACGGAAATTGAGAAAGCCAAAGTGTAAAAGCAGGAATGTGCCAGCCTCTTCAAGGAATAGTGTGAAAATCAATCATTTGCAAAACAGATCTGTAAATGGATGGTTATTCACACAACAAAAGTTCACCACAGGAATCTCTTCAACAAAATTTGAAACCTATTACTATATTGTTTTAGGGAGTTGTTGTAAATCTACAGTTGTTTTAAAGAGTTACTGGAAATCTGTTTTCCATCTTTTAGGTTTTGCAGTCTGAAGCTACTTGTGAGACACTGCATTTATTGCTGAGTACTAGAACAGTGCTTCTAGAATTTTAATATGAATATGAGTCATCTGGGGATTATATTAACATGCAAAGTCTAATTCAATAGATCAGAGAGCTGGTCCTGAAATCCTACAATTCTAACTAACTCCTAGATGACATGCATGCTGCTGTTCCATGGACCTCATTTGAGCAGAAAAGTGCTAGAATTATCTTACGCTTTGTTGAAGTAACTCTTATCTAGTATTACAGTTTCTCATTAAACAAAGCAGATGATAGAATCCTTGCAACAACAACAAAAACATGTATCTTGTAAAATACAATGATTACTAGATAATCAACTTCTTCCCCATTCTGACTCATGGAGGTGAGGGCTGCTCATTATCAAATGTATAGTTCAATCAGGACAACCAAGAAGCACTTTTATGACCTAAAACAGAAGTCAGCCAACTATTGTCTGTGGGCAAAATCCAGTACATCACCTATTTTTATAAATAAAGTTTTATTGGAAAACAGATAATTCCATTCATTTACATGTTGTCTATGATTGCTTTTATGTTTTTTATGTCAGAATTTATAAGTTGCTACAAAAAAACATATGACCCATAGCGCCTAAAATATTTATCATCTGGCCATTTACAGAAAAACTTTGCTGGCCCCTGCCCTATAGGATTGAGGACATGATGGTGGTGGCAGCTCATGCCTGTAATCCCAGCGGCTTGGGAGGTTAAGGAAGGAGGATTGCTAGTTCAAGCCAGCCTCAGAAAAAGCAAGGCTCTAAGCAACTCAGTGAGACCCTGTCTCTAAATAAAATACAAATAGGGCTGGGGATGTGGCTCAGTGGTCTCAGTGGTCAAGTGGCCCTGAGTTCAATCCTGTTAAGCTCTTCCCCCACAAAAATTTGAGAACATGATTTTTTTCATATCTCACTAGCTCTGAATTTTGATACATAAGCATTCCTTTAAGCTTACTACTATGAAATTCAACTATCCAGGACATTTCCAAGAGGGATAGAAAGTTCTCCCAAATTCTCTTGTTACAAGAGAGACTGGACTTTTTTTTTTTTTTAAAGAGAGAGAGGGAGAGAGAGAGAGAGAATTTTTTTTTAATATTTATTTTTTAGTTATTGGCGGACACAACATCTTTGTTTGTATGTGGTGCTGAGGATCGAACCCGGGCCGTACGCATGCCAGGCAAGCACGCTACCGCTTGAGCCACATCTCCAGCCCCGAGAGAGTGGACTTTTAAAGAAGTCTAGTCCATGTCACCCCTAAGAGGTGGGAGATTTAAACCAGGATGACTCCATAAAACTTTCAGCAAAAGCAAAAGCCTTTTAATGCATCTATATCATTGATCCTGGGTATAATCTGTGCATGACTGCCATGTTGACTCAGGAGTAAACCCCAGAAAAGGCAACATTAAACTGTGGGTGTGTGTTGGGTCTCACCCATCCTGGAACTCAGACCACACTTCATGGTCTGGCATCCCTCACTTGATCAAGAACCAGTGCTCCTGAGGATCCTTGTTTCAGATCAGTTACTGCCTATTCCAATCTTGACACCAAATTATAAAAGCATCAAGAACACAGGAAATGAATCCTTGCCAACTGCCTGGGGAATTTGAGCTGTGACAGAAAACAGGCATTGGCCTGGATAGTCTCCTAGCTTGTCACATTGACCTGAATTGGTGGATACGGAGATCAGAAGAAAATGAGAAATGACGCATGTGAAGGAGGGGTAAGGGCCAAAATAAGATGGCCTTAAGAGCTTGGTATAAGGAAGAGCAAAGGCCCACTGAGAGTTAAACTATAAAATCAACAGAAAAACGAATCGGAGTAAAAATGTAAGAAGTCATGTTAAAGGTTCAGAAGAGCTTTTTCAAGCCCGTAGGACTTGACAATAACCAGATGAAATTATTAGCACACTTAAAGGGGAAAAATATGTCTAGCTACAGAAGTCATCATGATGGGCAGGGAAAACAGGGATTAATATTCTAGTGCCATCTTCACCCAAACCAGAGGGGAGGATGCGTAGGAAAATGGCCTGGATTTAATCTCTCTTGGGAACTTTTCCCCCTCCCTTTCTCACTACCTACATTCTTCCCTTTCTTCCCATTTCCTCTTCCTCCCCTTCCTCTCCCTCCTTCCATTCCTCTTCCACCTCTGTTTCTTTCTCATCTTCCATTTCTCCTTTCCACAGATATGTACCAACTGTATATTCTGCATAAGGCCCTGTGCTAGAGAGTCTGGGAATATAATGTTGAAAAAAAATTGACAGTCTCTGTTCACAGGAAGCTTAGGAGACTGATCAGGGAAGCAGGCATTAATAAAATAATGTTATGTATAAATATATAATTGCTATAAGTAATACAAATGATGAAGGCTGTAAAGCAAGTGACAAAGCATAAGCCTACCTTTAGGGCTTTGCACTTGCTGTTCCTCCTATCTGAAACTTGTCCCCAGATATCGTTTAGTTTCTTTCCTCACTTCCTCCAGGTCTCTGCCCAAACATCTGTCAGTGAGACCTTCCCTGTTAAACTTGTGTATAAAACGGCAGCTTCCTCCCCCTCAACTTTCTTATGTCACTTGTTCTCCCCATCATATGTATTATTTTCTGGTGTCACATGAATGTGCATACATAAGGTTGTTAATTGCTGTTGTATGTCTCTCTTCATAGAAGGGTAGAAGGTAAGCTGCCAGAGATCATGGCCTTTGCTTTGTTCACAACTTTGCAGTATTGCTAATATCCATGTTAGACACTGACACATGTTTATTAAAAACATGAATAAAAACTACAGATGACCTGAAAGAATGTGTCACACAATTTCTTAAAGAGTAGCAGGAGTTAACTAGTCTGAGGAGTAGAAAAGCCACCATAGAAAGCAAGAGGTAGCTAAGAAGACCCTGGGGAGTAAAAAGCATGATCCTGGGTTGAAGAGGAAGTAAAATCCTGTTGGACTTTATGGGACAAGTTATTTTTTCCCTTTTTATTTCAAGAGCAATTCAAAACCACTGAAGGTTTTAAGCAAAGAGATGACATGTCCAGATTTGCATTTTTAAAATGTCATCCTGGCTACTTATTGGATAGTGGATCAGAGCTATCAGCAAGATGCCATGAAGCATTTGAATCATGAAGCAAACTCCCCTTTCCTTGATTCCATGCTCACTAAACTCTTTTTCTGATTACAATTTGGCTTTTTAGAATTTGACAAAAAGAGGTTATGACATGCACTTTCTAAGGTACATGAGATATGTGAGTCAATACAAAGTAGTAAATGCATATTCTGTGTTATCCATCATTCTCTTTGAACTCAAGTTCTGCAAGACCCTCCTGTGACATGGATTCTGCCTCTGCAGGCTGACAATCAAGTTCCTAAGGGAGGAAAGCTGAGTATCAGCCTTTGGACCTCAGCCACTAAGCCAAATTGAAGGTCCATCTTGCAGCCCTTTGGCAGCCCACCAGCAGGCCTGCCCTGAAAATTCTCCAAACTACAGTCTTGCCTTTCATTCACTTCTTTCGGCTACTTATCAGAAAACCACAATTTAATTTTGAACCATGCCTTTTAAGGCTTTCATGAAACTGAACCAGTATAAAAATCAGCTTAGGGGTTGGGTTGTGGCTCAGCAGTAAAGCGCTCACCTATCACCCATGAGGTATTGATTTAGTCACTGACTTTTGCTAAGTTTATTTGGAAACAAATTTGTGTGCTGAAAAGGTGAAATGCAGCCAATGAGTCAATCACACCCATGAAAGGACCCAAAGGGATTTCTGAACAATAATGTACAAAGGAAGATTCCATCCCATCATGTTTCTTCTGCCTAGACATCGAAAGAGACCTACAAGTGCATCGCTATATAGATGTTCCACTAGCCAACTCCAAAAATGGCCCTGAAATCAAAGTTTTCTAGATCAGCAGGTCAGGCAACCACATGGTCTCCTATACAAAGTAAGCCAAAGAGTACTTATTTCTTGCATGACTTCCTGACATGATGTTTTGCCTTCTAGTTTCTAGAGGCAAAAGTTACTTCCTCAAGGAATGGGAATTAAAAGACCTTAATTCTGTCTATTCTCAGCTTTGGTACTAACTGGCTATGAGACCTTTAAAGAGATCCAAGCAATGGTGCATGATTTTTTATTTGTTTAATCATTCAACAGACTTTGATTCTTTACACAATGCCAGGCTCCATGCTATGTTCTTAAAAAATAAATGTGCCTAAGAGAAATCCTTCCCCTCAAGTTGCTCCAAGATCCTTTGGGGAGATAGACAAGAGGAATAAGTGTAACAACAGCAGCACAATAAGTCCTGTAACAGAAATATGTACAGGGTATTAAATGGGCTTAGAGGATGATGTGATTCTGCCCAAGGGAGGCTGGGAATGCATCCAAGAGGAAGTGGCAGCTGAACCAAGATTTAGAAGAACTGGAGTTCACCAGGGCAGTGGGGAGGGCCTCAGGGAATGGAGGATATTCCAAGCAAAAGGTGCAGCATGAGCAATGGTGTTGAGGTAAGGAGCCAAAATGCTTTATTGAGGCATTGAGGCAAGATGCAAATCTCCAAGCAAATCAAGGGTGTGATGAGTTGTGGAGAACAAGGATGAGCAAAAGACAGGAAATAGGTCATGTACCTTACACTGCCTGACCCCTCACCATATCTTCTCAGCTCACTATTCCTGTACTTGCTCACTACTTTTTTCTGCCATCACCTGTAACTCTGTCTGAACATTTTCTCTGGTCTCAGGGGCATGTTCTTCCCATTCACAGAGTGAACTGATGTACTGAGGTGTCAAAGCCACCAAGAGCTGCCATACACCAATGATGTATTTTAGTTGGCTGATACACTCAACAAACCCTGCTTCTGAAACAGTTTCTATGTAGTATCCTATGACTCCGAGTCACCAACATACATATCTTCCCATTCCTGTCTCACTTCACCACTTACTCAATATTGCTTCCTCAGATCACTTCCCAGACAAATAAATTACTCTCATTGAAATCTTGGTCTCTTTGGGCTGCAGTTGTGGCTCAGTGGTAGAGTGCTTGCCTAGCATTCATGAGGCGCTGGGTTTGATTCTCAGCACTGCATATAAATAAATGAATAAAATAAAGGTCCATCAATAACTATATATATATATATATATATATATATATGATTAAAAAATTCTTGTCTCACTTTGGGTCTCCACTAAAGATTTCAGTACAAGTAATTTGTTTGGTAATTCCTAAAGTATGTATAGCATCACAATTACTGAGATGGTCACCTCCTGAAGGTTTAAATGCAATGAAAGTAGGTTTATAAAATAGCTCCAGTATTTTAAAGATATGGAAGTAACATTGGGCATAATGAGGGTGAAGTTGGTTGTCTTGCTTTATTAGCAACAGAGAACTTGAAAGCACAAATAACAGATAAGGCAATAATCTATCCGGGGCATGATGTGAACTGTAGAGGGTCTCCAAGGCAACATGTAAACACTTTCTTGCTGCTTAAAGGCAGACTATGCTGAAGATCAGGACCAGGAATTGATTGCAAAAATGACAGAACTCCAAAGGTGGTTGAGTTCACAGCTCTGGCAAGTTTCTTGCGTTGGCAGTCAGGGCTCCAAAAGGAAAGAACGAGACACTGAAAATAGGAATGATGATATTTTGGAGGATCTGCTTGAAAATATCAAACCTCAGATATCTCTCAGTTCTCTGGGCTGGCAAAGCAACCACTTCCCTATGGACAGAGAAGAGCAGCCTTTGATGGCCTGGAAACTATGAAAAGCCTCACCTGAGAAACACCTTGCAAGATGACGGTATCCTCCTCAGACTCCGCCTCTCCTTGTCACTCTCACAGGAGTGGTAAGTGTATTCACCCCATTAGATTGATGGCTGGATTGATATTTAGAACATTTTTGCTGCTTATTGTGTATGATTAAAAGAAGGCTTATACTTTTCAAGTATTTTGTATGAACTCATTGGATTTTAAAGTAGATTTTATTATAGAGATTTATGTCTTTACATTTTATTTAATGAAGATGGAAAAATGACAAGAATAAACAGCCTCAATGAGTTTTTTTCCCTTGTCTTCCTTCTTTCCTTCCTTTATTTTATTTTTTTCAAGACATGCTTTCATGATGTTTCCCAAGCTAGTCTCAAACTCCTGACCACAAGCAATGCTCCTTCCCCAGCCTCCTGTGTGCAGGAGTTACAGTAGTATGCCACTGCACTTGGCTTTGATGAGTTCACTTTTCAAATAAGATAATAGAATAATGTCAGATATGTAGAACTATCAATCACTACTAAAAGTTCCTTTGGACAGTACTGATTCTAGACATACAAAATATATGAGAACAAGTCTCAGCACAGGCTAAGCACAGACATATTAAATGGAACAAGACCATAATGGAAATAAAGACCTCAAAACAAACCAATATAAAATGGGCAAAATATTTGAGCAAATGCTTTGCCAAAGCAGATAGAGACAAATATGCACATGGGAAAAAATAATGATCAACATCATTAGTCACAGGAATGCAAATTAAAACCACATTAAGATGCCACTGAATATTTACTAGTATATATTAAATTGAAAAGTCTGATCACACCAAATGTTGGAGAGGACGTAATGAAACTGGAATTCTCACATAACAATCAGCTCAGAAAACAAATGGTAGTTTCTAAAACAATTTAACACTCACCTATTATGTCAAGCCACCATTGGGCCAGAAGAAAAGAGAGCAAATGTCCATACACAGACTTATACATGAATTTTTAGAGCATCTTTATTTGTGAGACCCCAAAACTAAAAATAGTCTGTATATCCATCAACAGATAAATGGATAATAAAATCATGGTATACCTTTGTACTAGAATATACTCAATAATAAAGGAATGAATTATGGATTCATGTAATAATATAGATGACTTTCCAAGCAAGTACATTGATTATTGTGTCTAGAAGAAATAAGGCTATATTTACCCCCCATAAAAAAGCAGGCTTGATTTTGTTTGCTATAATAGCAGAACTGTCTAAGATCAGTATTCCTCAACTGCATCGCAGCCCACAGTGTGTCTATCTAGGCCCCTCCACATTGTTATGATAAGGTTTTGAGTAGTCATAGTGGAAGAGAGAGAAGATGTATATAAACCAGGAAAAATGATGTCCCACTCACTAGGGGATGATGTAATCATTCCCATTGCTGACTACTCAGTTTGTTGGCCAATATGCCTACTACACTCATTGTTCCTTGGTATGACAGCAACTTCTTACAGTGTCACCAATTATTCTGCCTGAGGGTTTTCCCTCTATGTTTTGCATGCCTGACCCACACATTGGGCAGGACAGGATTGCTGGAGAATAAACCTCCAACAACAGAAGGGTCCCTTGAAAGGTGGGCAGAAAAAAAGTTTATCTTCTTACTGGCCCCTTGAATATGACACATTTATTCCACCTGGTTTCCCAGAAGTGCTTACAGCACTGAGAAGCAACAACCTATAGCAATAACCTTCTAATTCGTCAAACTTATACTGTCTTCCTTCCCCACACTGTCTTTTCAAGAGGAATGTAAAAGTTTGCATGAATGAGGTTGAATTGGATGATTTCTGTTTCATTCTACTTTAAAGTTCTGTAGTTTGAAGATCAAATCTAAGACTCAATCCCTAAGGGGTTTTCCCCTCATGAGTCCCATATCAAATTGAGCACTCTTAGTTCTCCTGCTTTCTCAGTACTGGGAGTATGGATCACTTTAATGCAGACTTATTTTGCTTTCTAGCTGCTTTAGAAGGGCCAGTCTGGTCTTCCCATCTAGACACTCTCTCAAGTCATATCATCTAAAGTAGTGAGGTCCCTCAAAGCAATAATAATCACCTCACCCAAGTACTCACCACAATCCCATGAAGTAGGTTCTATTATTATTGTTCTTATTCTGTAGAAGTGTGAACTAAGACTCAGGGATATTAAGTCATTTCCCCAAGGGCACTCTGCTAGTAAGTGGAAGCATCAGGCTTTGAACTCAGACACTCTGTCTTCTTAACCATTATCCTCTACTACTTCCCAAGAACTATTTTTAATCACATTTTTCCTTCATGAAAACCCTATTTTGAAGCACTTATCTGTATAAACTAATTAGCTACGAATTACCTGATTTTATTAGGCAATAATATATTTATTTTCTTATATTTTTTATATTAACCAAAGACATATAGAATTTCTAAACATGAAGTTGAACTAACTAGAGCTAGAATGTCATCTCTGTGAAAGCTAGTTGTTGAATGAATGGATGGATAGATGAAAATGCTTACCTTAAATGATTTCTGCCAAAATTAAACACTTGGTATTTAAGTTTGCTTGGAGGTAGGTAGTGTTTTGTCAGGCTATTCAAAAAATCAAATACCAAAAATGTGAACCTTGTTTTCCTGTCACCTTCTGGACCCTAAGTAGTCTAAGGATCCCAAACAGTAACAGCTGGTGTGTGTGTGTGTGTGTGTGTGTGTGTGTGTGTGTGTTGGGGGGTACTTTGGGTGAAGGAGTTGTTTTGTGTTGTGTTGTTTTTATCTTTTGTTCTAGTGAAGAACCTCAAGTCTCTTTATAAAGGACAGAATAGACTCTTCTGGAATACTTGAGCCATTATAGTAAGAAAAGGGCACTTAATTTTCATTTGGACAATTCTTGATATAACTGATTTCTTACTTGTTGCCACAGGTCATAGTTATAATGATCACTTAAAAATATAAATCAGGTCCAACCCTATCACTCTCCTATACAAAACATTCTTAAACTTAAGTTCCTTGCCATGGCCTAGTAGATTGTAAAATATACACTCTCAGCTAAATAGTATATGATTCTTTTTTTCCCTTAGAAAGGTGAATAACTCAGAAAAATTCATAGTAGTTGGTAGATCTTCCTACCAAAAGATATGATTTTTCACTCAATTACCCAATAATAGTTTACCAATCCACTCTTCAATGCAGACCTATCAAATGGACTCTCAGGGCCACACACTCGAATATGCACCTACTACTAAGGATTAGCAGGCATTTAAAAAAAAAAGCTTCCAGCACAAAAGAAAAATATTCAAACATGCAAACAGACAGACACAAGCGAACTTAAAATCTTCACTATTAAGAAAAGGTATTGAAGATTTCATTCTGTCAAACAAGGAGAGGATGCCACGGGAAAAATAGGCACAAGTAGAGTAGAAGAAAGCTCTCCTAGTAATTAAAAGTAGCCAAAATAAAACATTCAGTAAGAGGCTTAGAAGAAAAAAAGGAAATTTTTAAGAAAGTATGCAAAAGAAACAGGAAAGGAGAAAATAAAAAGAATAGGAAAAGAAGAGAATCAAACAGAAGTTTCACTCTCTCTCTAGGTAGGGAGTTTCAACAAAGATGGAAGAGATGATGAATTTATTAGAGGGGATATATAAAAATTTAGTGGAACTAAAAAACATGAATCTCCAGAAAGAAAGGGAAGGGTCACAAGAAAAGAGGTAATTCTTTCATTATCTTAAAAAGGAGAGGTAATAGCTAATGTTTAAAATTAACAAGCCAAGAAGTAGGATGTTATTCATAAATTCAGAGATAAATGCCAAAATGAACAGTTATGAGGGTGAGAGTTGAAATGAATGCCTCTGAGAAATGGATCTGGAAGACAGGGAAGCGTGGGGAAGAGTAGGGCAAAGGATGTGTGTATGTGTATGTTCTATGGAGAACTTTAACATATGCACAGTATTAGTAGATTAATATATAAATATAAAGCTACAGCAGATAAATAATTTTTAATTCACTTTTTTCTAAGGTCTGATTTCTCTCCTGAGAATACTGGTCTTTTAGTGGCATCTCTCAGTAATGTTTCAACTCAGTATTCCTTTGGAACTGGTATGGTTTTCATAATTTGTGGTATTGTCCTGATGTGACTCTTAAGGAGGTAATCTGAAGACCATGCTTAGGAAACTGGTCTACTCCAAAGAATTCTCTGTAACTACAAGCATTATAGCTCAGCTAAGGGTACTGCAGGGCAATTTAGTTTAGCATGATTTTGACCCATCTATTTCTTTGTCTGTCTTCCCTGACAACTGCAAATTTGTTGTGATTATCAGAGGTGCTGGTCAAATGTTCAGGACCCTGGGTATCACCATTTCTTCTATCCATCCTCTGTAAATATGGCCATATCCTCTGTGGATATGGCCAACAGTATCCCAAACAGCAGTTTGGATAGACCTTAGAAGTCATTCAAGAAATGCTGATAAAAAGAAGGAAAAGAAATAAGAAAATGGGCAGAAAGGAGGATTACAGGGGAAACAACTAACCTTTTTACATTTGAGATGCTATAAAATTAACAATAGTATTTCATTAGTTGGAGATTACATCTACATATAGAAAACATTTTGATTGTTTTGACTTTGAGGAAAGACCTCCAATCTGTAGTGACTGAGCCTCTAAGCAAGTGTCCTGCATGAGATGTTGAAAATAAATAAATAAATAGGCAATGACTAATGCTCATACATAATTCATGTTCTCTTCTGGGATATAAAGTTGATATCCATGAAACAAACAGAAAACAAATACGCAGTTACTATAGGATATCATTCAGGGATTGGATGCAAAGTATTCTACCTGTCAAACAGACCAGAAATTAACTGAGGAAAAAGAGTTAGATTGGAGGGCTGGGGCTGGAGCTATAGTTCAGTGACAGAACACTTGCCTAGCATGTGTGAGGCACTGAGTTTGATCCTCAGTACTGTATAAACATAAACAAATAAAATGAAGGCTTTCTGTCCATCTATAGCTACAAAATTTTTTTAAAGAGTTTGACTTGAGTAATCATGCATGTGTGCTCCCTACATGTGAAACACTTTTTATATGTTCTTTTCCAACTATTCATAACTACTTGATAAATAATTACTATTATTGCCTCCATATGGAAAAAAAAAGTTTTAATTATACAACATGCTGATTCACACAGCCAGGATGAAAATAGTGTTATGAATGTCTGATTCCAGACTTTTATGCCTGTTCACTCATTGCAAAAGTTCCTGAAGAACAGAAAAACATGAAGAGATGGAGAAGAGGGGAGAAGCCATCATAAATGGGAAAGCAAAAACCTGAACTGAACTGGTCACAGGAAGATGCACAGCAGACTCAACACCAAGAAGGATGTGATTGGGAGGGAGCTTGGACAAGCTGGGTTTGGGAGTCAGTCTGGAATATAAATTATAACTCTGTAACTTACTGACAAGCCGAAGAGAAAAGGCAAGTTTCCCAGTCTCTGTTTCTTTCTTCCATAAAATGGGATAACTGCTTCTAAGATTTGTTGTGAGATTTCAGTGGGACGTTTTTTTATTTTTCAAGAGCATCTGTCGTAAATTTTTGTTTCTCTTTTCCTGATTGGAACAGAGCATTACTGGTGGTGGGAAATAGTGGGTGGTTGTTGGTCACAAGCACCTGGTCTAATCCATCAGTCAAAACAACCACCTGCACAAGCAGGGCTGTACATTATTCATTGGGTTCTGACAGACTCATTGGTGGTTTTATTTTGACCAGCTCAGAGTCAGTCCAGTTTGTGCAGCTCTAGGAAACAAGCTGAGTTTGGCCTGTGCATTTTGGCATCACAGACGACAGGACTGTGGTGGGGGGAGGGGGAGAGGAAGGTAGCGAGGATGGAAAAGTACCAGGCAGTAACTCTTGAATCCAACTTCCTGCTGGCAAAATCCACCTCTTGCTGACTCTGAGTCACCAACAGCATGCCTTCCCTCCCCTGCGGCCCATCCGCCCATTAGGCCGGCAGCTCTCCTCCTATTCTGACTTCCCTTGCTTGCTCCCACACGTGTGCTCAAGGTGGAGGCAACCCTAATCAGAGAACACGAGGCGGCTGTAGCAGGATTTTCTATCTCAGCCATTAGAAGCAGCCTCACCTGCAGAGTCTATGCAGCCCACCATCTTGCAGGTCACCCCTCAATGCCAGGTGGCCTCACTCCTGTGCCCTGAAGCTCTCCCGTAAGTTAAGAAGCATATGAACTGGGCTCCTAGAACCCACAGTGCCAGATCTGCTTCCTGGTGACGAAGGATCCCCCCAAACTTGCTCTTGGGATTTGTCCTATGTGTTGATGCAGTGGGAGACCTGAATGAAGTGTGATGTAATGAGTATCAGGAAGATATTCACTGCAAATTCTTATAGAAGTTAGTGTTCCTCAGCCTGATAGGAAGGTTCTCAATAACTTAGTCCTTAAGTCTATTTTCCATAATGATCCTCCATTCTGGACCAGTATTTGTTGTGAACTTGACTAATCAATCATAAGACTGGGGTTGTGGCTCAGGGGTAGAGAGCTTGCCTAGCACCTGTGAAGCACTGGGTTCGATCCTCAGCCCCACACAAAAATAAATAAATAAAATAAGGTAAAATGTTTTTAAAAACTAAAAATGTTTTTAAAAAGAATTAAAAAGTCCTAAGACTGCCCTGGAACACTTGGTAGCAACACAGAATTCAAGATTCTGAGGCAATAGATTGAGTTGGACTCAAAGACTCAGGAAATACCTTAGGTGATTCTACTGATGGAACAATGGATAGTAGAGTAGGCAGTACCAGCCTGGTGGTTTTCTGTTTTCTATATGGCAGTCCTAAGACTCACTTGAGGTATCTCAGTGGTCACTTTAAAGCAAAGAAGTAGGTACAGCAAGGGAAACTCAGACTGTCAAGAACTCCCCGTTGTGGGTTGAACTGTGCACCACCTCAAAAAAGATATGTAGAATTCTAATTCCAGATTCCTATGAATGTGTCATTATGTGGCAATTGGATCTTTGTAGAACTAATTTGTTAAGATGACGCTAACGTGGAACAAGGTGGGCCTTAGATCTAATGACTGGTGTGCCAATGAGGAGGAAATAAAGATTTGGATGCAGAAACAAAAAGAAGGCC
The DNA here is from genome assembly GCF_021218885.2 of Marmota monax. Classification (NCBI taxonomy): domain Eukaryota; kingdom Metazoa; phylum Chordata; class Mammalia; order Rodentia; family Sciuridae; genus Marmota; species Marmota monax. The sequence goes on from NW_026694339.1 coordinate 3,868,339, forward strand.
ATGTGCAAAAATGAGCAGAGTCTGGAGTCTTGCTGCCACTAACCAAGACAAGGAGTACCAAGAATTGCTGGCAGCCACCAGAAGCTAGAGGAGGCAAAAAGGATGAGAAGGATTCTTTTCTGGAATTTGGCCCTGGCAATGCCTTGATTTCATACTTCAAGCCTCCAGAACTATGAAAGGGTAAATATCTGTTGTTGTAAACCACCAGTGTTTAAGCCATTTGTTATGGCATTCCTGGGATAGATACTATTATACTCCCTCTGGCTGTGTTTCTCTCTCTCTCTCTCTCTCTCTCTCTCTCTCTCATACACACACACACATACACACACACAGTCACAGGCTCAGAGACATATTTACCCACACACATCCTTTAACTAGAGCAGAGAAGCTTGGTAATCTTTATTTATGTTGTATTTTTGAGTTCAGCATAACCTTTCATTTGAAGAAGAAGAAGAAGAAAAAAAAAAAAAAGAAAAAGAAAACCCACCAGCTTTGCTAAAGTGCACCAGAAGCTCCTTCTCAGGCATACCTACACTTCATCTACCTTTCATTTGTTAGAATATTATTCACCCATGGGATACAATGTCACACACCTGTGATCCTGGCAACTCCAGAGGCTGAGGCAGAAGGATCACAGATTAAAGGCCAGCCTCAGCAACTTAGTGAGGTTCTGTCTCAAAATGAAAAGTAAAAAGGGCTGGGAATATGGTTCTGTGGTAAAGCACCCCTGGGTTCAATCCCCAGAGATAGATAGATAGATAGATAGATAGATAGATAGATAGATAGATAGAAGATAGATAGATATGGTTGAGATATATAAATATTATCCAACCATGAAGCTCCCATTATATTGTCCACAAAGTCATACCTCAGATCCCTTTAGTTAGATGTGATTTCTTCTGCTTTTGAATTCCAACTGAAGTTTTGAGACTTCTTTTATAGTATCTACCATATTTTTTTTTTATTTTTTTAGTTGTAGATGGACACAGTGTCTTTATTTTGTTGATTTATTTTTATGTGGTGCTGAAGGTCGAACCCAGTGTCTCACACGTGCTAGGCAAGCGCTCTACTGCTGAGCCACAACCCCTGCCCTATCTAGCATATTTAACACTGCATTCTAGACACATGATATGTTTCAGTCCCATGTTGACTGCATTTTGGGCTTTATGTTTTGTTCTTTTTTTTTCCCTGTTCTCCACTCCCACTCCATTCTTTAAAGTATATTTCACAGAGCAGTTGGTGTCCAATGAGCACTTATTCAATAGAAGATGGTGGTGAGATTCTACAAACAGCCCTATTCATTTGGGTTAAGTGTGTTGTGTAGGTGTGAATGTCTTCTGATGTCTCAGATAGTAAACTTCTATATGTTACTTTAATATAACATAGGGATTTAAAAAATCCATACCATTAAGCTAATTAGCTGAATTTAAATCTTATAGCACAGGAGGAGGAAAAGTCCAAAGCACAGATATTTTCCTGAGTGAAGGAGAACTCAAGGCTCCCAGGAAATAAAATGAGAGAACAGAGTGTTCGGAGGGAGAGAAGAAAGAACACAACACAACTTTCTTTAACTTTGTACTCTTTATTAGAGAACGTAAAGGGGAGGAGGGAGAGTGAAGTCCTTTGAAACTACATTTTGCTAAATAGTCCTTGTCTAATATGGTCTTTTTGGTAGACCACAGATCAAAAGAATAATAACAGTATTTCTAATTAAAGGAAATAATTTGATGCAATACAAACATTACTTTATCATCTATGACTTATTTTATGATTCATGAAACAATATTTTGTAATATTTCTGTTAGATATTAATTTCAAATTCCCAAATGTTATATTTTCCCAAAAAATATGCCTGGCCCTCAAAAAGTTTCCTGAAATAAACATGTATATAAAAAAATATATATTTGGCTAAGAAATTGCTTGTTGTTATTTAAAAATGTTAGATTCCATCATAATAATTCAAGACAGTGGCTTTTTACCCTTAGAACCAAACAATTAATGAAAATTAAAAAAAAAAAAACTCAAGAAACAATAGAATTGCACCTGAATTTCATAGTATCTTTATTATATTTTACTCTACATTCAGTCAGCCAGAATCTATCTAACTTGACTTATTTTGCCTTCCAATTTTAGGATACAAAGTCTGATGATCATAAGAAATATTGTCCTAGGTTAGCTTCCAGAATATTTCAACATGCAGTCCTCAGACATCTCTATTACTCCTGGACTGTTGCAAAGACAGGGACCTTATCTTAATCATCTTAATGCCATCCCCACCTCCCATAAAACCAGCTACATTGTAATTGCTCAATGAAAATCTATTGAATCAATAAAGGATCTCTATTAACCCAAAGAAATAGTGAAACCTAGCAAGATTTTCAAGGCATCCATTAAAAAGGGAGAAAAAAAGAAAATTTGGACATTGATGAGACAAGCAAATAATCAGAAAATATAATTGTCCAAAATCTCCCAGTCTTTCAGGCATCTAGTTAACTGAGACTTTCTATCACCTGAAGATAATGAAGGACATTTCAAAAGGCCTCCTGATGTGAGGAACACTGTTTCACACCCCTGTGCTACAGAGGACAGAGGGTCTATTCTAGTTAATTGGCTAACAGTACTTTTCAGGTATCAGCAATATCCTCTCTATTTAGTCATCAAATGATCTCCATCAGGTTACCATGTCCTGGTCTATTCTATTTTCATAAGTGTTCTTTCGTCATCGACACATTTTCATCCTCCTTAATATTTCCAATGGCATCACTTCACTCCACTAACGTAAAAAAAAAAACAAGCAATCTAAAAATTACCCTCTGCTGTTTCCCACTCATCTACAGAGAGTGAAGTTGCCATTTACGGACACTTGCTGTTGCCATGTTTTTCAGAAAGTTTGCCATTCCACAAGCTGTTTTTAGCCCCCATACCCACGACACTTCTCCAGGCATTTAGTATTTCTTTATCTGATGCTTTTCCAAGGCAATACCTCCGCCTCCTCATTGAATCATGCGGGCTGTCTCTTAATCAAATGATATTTTTTGAAGTGTTTCCTCACTGGAGCCCACAAGGTTGTTTCTCATATTTCCCCCACACCTGTTTTGTACACTAACTGAAGGAGAACGACTTACGTGGTTTATTGTCCTTTTTGGAACAGAAATACGATATCTGTCATTTCCCCATTCTCCGCAATCTGGCCCAACAGTTGAAAGTATCTAAAAATATCAACTAATACTTTGTTATTTTCTTGCTCCCTAGAAAATGATATATTTCCTCTGTTTGTATCTGGTGTTCTATAAAAGATTGGCCAGATTCGAAAAATCTGTGGTGAAATGCAAACAGCTTGAAAAATTAGCAGTAGAAAGATGGATTCGAATCTCATTTAACAGAGATGTGGCTATGAACACAAGGACATCTGAATCTCATTTCCTCATCTGTAAAATGGGGACATATGGAATGAAATAACATCAGGAAGAGTTAAATGAAATATTGTACTATAGGTCATGTATCTAATAGTGTGTGACATAAATAAGGGAACCAACAATGTCTTTTTCCCAATATAGAAGGGATATAACTTTGGCCAGATAGTAGAGTAGGCAGGTATCTATGCAGAGTATGATCATTGACCACCCATTTTAGTGTTAAGATAGACATTGTTAAGGTCGGAAACAAAATTCTTCTTACGAAGGAAGAAGTAGTTTTAGTTTAATATCTCAGTATAGGATCTTGGGTAGTTGAAGATGAAACCTATCATGGAATGGCACAAAGCAATAACAAAAATAGCTAAACTACTCAACAAGATGAAGAAGCTGAATTCTGAAGAATAGGAGAAAACAGAGAAGGGGAACAGAGAAGAGGGCAAATGGAAAATCAGAACAACATGGTGAGAGAGTAAAGTCTAAGCTAGTGTGGTCAGGGTACTGTTTAAAAAAAGAGAGAGAAACAAGAAAATGGTCAATAATCAATTTTAAATTATTTTATGTTAGGGATTTAATCACATTCACTATACACAGGAAGTCTGGCTCACATAAAATCATAGAGGAGCTTCATCACTTGGGTTTTGTTGTGCAATGGTTATGCACATCAAAGACTGCTGACAGACTTCTCCCTCTGAGGTAACACAACAGGCAGAGCATGTGTGGAGGTGGTGAAATAATCCACTAAGAGTACAAGGATTCACACATGGATAGGACCAAGAGAGCATAGGCCCCCTGGAAGTTAACAAGACATTCTTAGGGAAGTTAACAGCCTCCCCACAGGACAGTAAAGGGAGCTGGCCCTGGTATACAGAACAGGATTGACAAACTATTTCTCCAGAGCCAGACAGTAAATCTTTTGGACTTTGGGACATGTGGTTTCTATTATGTCTACTCTACTCTGCATTGTAGCAGGAGAACAGCCCCAAGCAACAAGTAAACCAATGGGTATGACTGTGTATCAATAAAACTTTATTTCCAACAAACAAATCTAAACCAGTAAACTACCTTCTGCAGACCAAATCCAGTTTCATTTATGGCTCTGTAAGCCCAAATTGTATTTTATGTTTTTAAGTGATTAAATTTAAATGATTATATAAGTACCTACATTATTTTGCTTCCTATCTTGCCAAAGCTTAAAATATTGACTATCTGGCTCTTTAAGAAAAAGGTTGGGCTGGGGTCAAAATGGTTGTGTTTTCTCAAAATACATGTGAAAATCCTAACCCTCTTGTGCTGTATTAGAAGGTAGGACTTTGGGGAGTTAATTAGGTCATGAGGGTGGAGCCCTAAGGGATGAGATTAGTGCCCTTTTAAGACTAGATAGTACAGAGATGATGACTTTCCTAGACAGATAAGGATATCATGAAAAGATGACCATCTGAAAACAACCAGAAACACTTTCTTCTGGGGAAGGATTTATTAAATCCTCACTAGACAGTGGGCCTGCTGACACTTTGATCTTAGACTTCTCAGCATCCGTCACTATAAGAAATAAACTTCTGTTTCTTATGAGTCATCTAGTCTATGGTATGGGTATGGTATGTGCTTAGAAGCATGAATTGACTATGATTTAATTTGCCAGCTCCTGTTCTTACTTATAAGGCACTATAGACACCTGAGTTCCACATACAGTAGACAAAAAATTACCATGCTTTTTATTAAGGCTCATAGTTGATATTTGAGGGAAAAAAATTCTGGAGGGAAATTGTTTGTGAGTTTTTTATATATCCCTCAAAAGCTATCTCTACATCTTGATAAAAAAGGACCACAATATACACAGTTACAAAATCATGTAGTGTGGGGGTCTTTATTATCTCTCTTAATCCTTCGTTTAAGGAACCAAAAATACTTGTCTGTCCTATTTTGAAATTATTACCCTGATCCAAACAACTGAAATGGTCATCAACATCAGCCTGGCCCATGATGTCATTTGCATTTCACCTGAACTAGGTATGTAGTGGCCTCCCTTCTAACTATTCTTTTCCTTCTCCTCCTCCTCCCAATTTCTCTGTATTTCTGATAAGTTTAACTTTCAAGAGCTATTCATTACCATAAAATCATTTTCTACAGTTTTTTTTTTTGTGTGTGTGGGGGGGGGGGGCGGGCAGGTACCAGGGATTGTACTCAGGGGCACTCAATCACTGAGCCACATCCTCAGCATGATTTTGCATTTTATTCAGAGACAGGGTCTCACTGAGTTGCTTTGTGCCTTGCATTTGCTGAGGCTAGCTTTGAACTGGGTATCCTCCTGCCTCAGCTACCTGGATTACAAGCATATACCACCACACCTGGCTGCTAAAGTATTTTTGAGCAAAGTTTCCACACATAAATTTTAACCATAGTATAGTAGACCTTTTTCTCCAACTGTATTTAGAGCTTCCACTTATTTGGAACATTTAATTTTTTTAGATTATAGTTATAGAATAATAAACTACTATAATAAATTCCTATTATAAGAAAATCTTCATGATGAAAAGATCACCTCTACTTTAGAACCTGTTTGAAATTATCAGCAGTATTTCATGTAGATGTAAGAGTATACATTGATATTTAACTCTACATATATTATACCCCCTTTTAAATTTGCATTTAGTAATGTAAATATTCATATAACTTTACATATTATGTATTATAGTCTATATACTATAATTATAATGAATATATTTGTACAATAAACTGAGCTCTTGATGAAAACAACCAGAAACACTTTCTTCTGGGGAAGGATTTATTAAATCTTTTAGATGGCTTATTGGCAAATATTTACTCACTAAATTTGGGGATTCTGAGGCTTCCCAAGGAGCTCAGAGACAGAGACCCTGACCTGGACTTTCTTGTATAAGCCATCATGAAGTTCTTACATATGGGGATCTGTGCAACAATTATATAACTTAGATGAAAAATATCTCAGGAATTCAGGAAAGATGGAGAAGCCTCTAAAATTAATGAGAGATAGTTTTCCCAAGTACACACTATACATTTTTGTCTTAAGTAGTGGTCACAATTGGCTATACCAAAGTATTACACAGATATTATAGGGAAAGTATTCCAAAAGGCCAAAATAAAGTAGAAAATACTTGTGTGAGTTCATTGGGAAGAAAACAAGTCAAAGAAATAAGATCCAATCAAAGAATTTAGAAGAATACAGACAGTCAGAGTTAGAAGACAACTACAAAAATAGTAGTAGTAATAGTAGTAGTAATGTGTAAAATAGGTGATGGGTCAAATGGAACTTGATAAGAAGAGTGAAAGAAATCCTGGAAATTGCCAACATCATCTCAAGAATTCCTGGTTTATCTTCAGTGAGTGGTGTGAGAATGGTCCATGGACATGTCAGATGGACTGACATAGAGATTCAAGGGACATATTTTCCATCTAAAGACCCAGATTTCAGAGTAACATGCAAAACTAGTTTTGTTTTCCTGAAAGCACCCACTCTATCCAGGGAAAGAATGTACTATTGGAAAGTTCTGACAGGATAGAGCTGCAGTGAAGGAAATTCCCTGTCAGGTAGCATGAAATGAGTTGAAGGGGTTGGAAATTACTCAGTCAGGCTTTGCATTTAAGTAAGTAGAAAGCTACCATGCTCCTGTATCCACAGGGGTGCTCCCTGCAGCAAATGAGTACAACGTTTGATTTTCTAGTATTTTCAGATGGACTGGGAGAATAAAGGTCCTTAAAACTATGGCATCTGAGGAACGCAAAGGCAACTGGAAATTTACCACCTTTGGGACCCATAAAATGTGTCCACACCTGTTTAAAGACTGTTCTGTGGAGGAGAGCGATCTGTTCCATATGCCTCCAGAAGGTAACCTAATGGATGCTAACTTATCACTTCAACCTATGCAATGAGAACTAGTGAGCTTCCTGTAAACATCAAAATGTGGGGATACATGAATGGGGGCACAGAAGAGTAATTTGCTCTGGGTCTCACATTCATAAGAGCATGGAGTTAAAAATTCTGACATTATCTCTTCAAGAAGTTATAACCATTGTATCAAAAATTATTCAATGTGAATATTGCAAATGTAAAATAATACTTTCTTAGTATTTTTCCTTTTAATATTTTTTAACCATCAAGAAGAGAAATTACTCAGATCACCCTTAATCTGTAAAAAGTGCAGGTTCCCTACCAGCACAGATGAAAATTGGGAGGGCATCTATTTCAAATGTAGTGGTCGATGTGCTGGTTGTGGAGTTTGAAACAGCACTACCTATTCCTGGAACGTTATTTTTCTTCTCCCTGCTCCAACTCCATAACCCCCAAGAGAAAAGTAAATCACACTTCTTCTGGTTTTAATTTGAATGTCATCTCCTTTGTATAAGCTTAACCTAATTTATTAGATTAGTCTAAGACTTCTATTAGGTGCACATCTACCACACTTAAGCTCAACCAGGGGCTGGAATCACTTTGTCGTCATGTCACAGCACAATGCCTTGCAAATAGCAGAGGTTCAATGAATGGTTATTATAGAAAGGAAAAAATACTTCGAATATTAGTAGCATTACATGGAAAACACTGAATATTCTTAACAGGTTTATTTATTACCATTTACAAGTCTTTAACGTATTAAGTACTGTTGGAAAGCAATGGAAGGAAGATACATTGCATTTGCTCAATTCTAAGATATGTTCATAAAAAGGATTTCACATTTCTCAAATACAGTAGTCAATATACTTCTTCCTCACCCCACCAACAACTCCACCAAACTCTGCTAGTAAGTTTTAATAATCATTTCCTATAATTAATGGTATCATAGAATTAAATCCATTAGCATTTAGAGTGTTTTTCAAATATGGTTGATTGTGGAATTATTTCATACAGATATTCTCCTGGGACTGTTTTCTGTGGTGTGCATTTTGGAAAATACTGGAATAGACATCATTTCCGCATTTACTAATGTTTGAGTCTACAGGCCAGAATTAGGAAGCATCATATTATACATAAAAAACAACAACAACAATTCATAACTATGGAGACTTGAATATCCCCTGTCCTGTTTTAGTAACCCTAAAGAAGTCACTTAAGCTCTCTGAATCAAGCATTTTGTCAGTGAGAGAGGGACAATGATATCTTACTGCACACGACTACTATTAGAGGATAAGAGGAAAGTAAAATGTAGACAGGTCAGATTCTAGTTAACGATATTAGAATTAGCAAAGAGTTTATGTTCCTCTCTTCCAAAAGATATACAGAAATGACAGGAAGGTCATTAAAGACTAAGCTCACCACAGAAGGAGAAGGAGGAGGAGGAGGAGGAGGAGGAGAAAGAGGAAGGGGGAGAAGGAAGAGGGAGGAGGGGGAAAGAGGGGGAGAATGAGGGGGAGGAGGGGGAAAATAAGGGGGGTGGAGGAGGAGGAAGAGAGCAACAATATTTTGGAAGCTGGAAGGCAGATGGATGAATGATAACTGATTCAACAAATGCTAAAACACTGAAACTTCAAGAGGAAAATAGATACATAACTTAATTTGCATTCCTCAACCCCAGAGTATATTTGTAGGTATAAAGTCCATAAGAAGGCAAGAAAGAGAGATCCAAAGGAAAATATAGAATTTGAAGGTATTCCTCACTGAGGAGAAAATATAGAGGAGGACATTGAATATGAGAGAGAGAGAGAGAGAGAGAGAGAGAGAGAGAGAGAGAGAGATCCCCAGAACTAAGATGTTTCCTTACTGAAAGTCCCTACTGAGTGCCCAAAACAATAAATATTAAGAGAACTAGGACCATAACACATCATCATAAAATTTCAGAATTCAGCAGATAATGATAATTGAAAAAGTCTCAGGCATAGCAGTTGGGAGAGATAATCAGAATGGAATCAAACTCCTCAATAGCAACAATTAAGGAGATAGTTTTTCTCGTATGTTTGACCACACTGATAATAAATAATGCTTACATGGAGAGTTGGGATGAATTCATAATTGGCATATAGAAGCCAAATTACAGACAACCATTACAATTAGTTATTCTGGAAAATGAAAAGTCTTGAAAGAAAGGAAATGCAGTTCTAGAATACCACATCTCTCAACAAAAATGTGTTCATAAAATGATAATGGCATAAACATTGAACATAAATTTTACCATAATTTTCATATAGTTATATTCAAAATGTAGCTTATTATTCTACTATAGTGTAAAAATTGCCACAAACTTAGCATCTTAAAGCAACACACATTTATTCCTTCACATTTCTATGGGTTAGATATTCAAGTAGAGCCTAACTCTGCTCCATCTCCATAGGCTACAATAAAGTGTCAGGTGGTCTGTGTTCCAATCTGGAGGCTAGACTGGGGAAACTCACACTGATTGCTGAAAAAAATTATTTCCTTGTGACTACAGGATTCATTGAAGATTTCTTCTTCAAAGTCAGCAAGAAGGAAGGGAATGAGCCTGTTGGTAAGATGGAGTCTTGTGTAACAGCATGGACATGCAATAACACACCATCACCTCTGTCATACTGTACTGGTTAGAAGCAAGTCACATGTCCTTCCCAGACTCAAGCGGCAGGGCAAACACCAGGAGGTGGGATCAATGGGGCCACCTTAAAGTCTAAAACATCAAATACAACACAAAGCACATCCTTGTCTTTTTCTGATATTCCATAGTTATATGGTATGGCATCCCAGCTTCTTCATATATATTTTAGTAATTTGCAGTACAGGTGTGTACCTATCATCAAAGTCCAGTTTTAACTCCACTGATATTCCATCTCACTCCAGTCAGAATGGCAATTATCAAGAATACAAGTAACAATAAATGCTGGTGAGGAAGTGGGGGGAAAAGTACGTTCATACATTGATGGTGGGATTGCAAATTGGTGCAAACGCTCTGGAAAGCAGTATGGAAATTCCTCAGAAAATGTGGAATAGAACCATCATTTGACAAGTTATCTCACTCCTTGGCATATGACCATAGGACTTAAAATCAGCATATTTACTACAATGATGCAGCCACATCCATATTTATAGCAGCTCAATTCACAATAGCTAAGCTATGGAACCAACCTAGGTACTTTTTAACAGATGAATGGATAAAAAAAATATGATACATATACACAATGGGATATGAGCCATAAAGAAGAATGAAATCATGGCATTTCCAGTGAATGTATGGAACTGGGGATTATCATGCTAAGTGAAATAAGCCAATCCCCAAACACCAAAGGCCAAATGTTCTCTCTGATAGGTGAATGCCAACTCACAATAGGTCGGGGGTGGGGGGGAGTGGAGGTTCACTGGATTGAATAGAGGGGCAATGGGGGGTGAGGGTGAGGAAGATGGAAATGGGAAAGACAGTAGAATGAATGAGACATCAGTTCATATATGAATCATCCTATGTGCATATATGAATACATAACCAGTGTAAGTCCACATCATGTACAACCACAGAATGGAAAGTTACATTCTATGTATGTATGATATGTCAAAATACATTCTACTCTCATAAAAAGAACAAATTAATTTTTTTAAATACAGCTTTAAAATACTACCATTATGCCAATAACATCTTTCATGTCTATTTGCAGTCACTTCCTGTTCTCATCCCAAGTTCTTAGGGAACCACTAATGTGCTTTCTCTTTGAATTTTTCCCAACACCTCCATTTTTTCTACCTAAACAGTCTAGTCCCAAGTCTTCTCCATCAGATTCATCCGTCATACTTTCCCCTTCTCTGCTGGAGGCCACAGGGACTATCTCCTGTAGGCTGTTTTCTCAAGGTCAGCAGCTCCTCTACATGTCTCCAGCTCATACTTGATAAAGCTGGCTGGGGTTTCAGCTCTTCCTGGATGGCCTTAGTCCCTGGCATTCTAGAACACAGCCTCTTCCCAGTGCCTCTCTGATTGTGGGGGTGATGTATTACTACAGTTGGTTCTTAACTCATGATAGTCAACTATTAAACGTTTGGGAATTTTTACAAGCTTTTTGTTAAACCACTGGTAACTCAAAATTGACCATAGGAGAAATATTTCTTTGTCTTTGTTTTGCTTCATTTTTCAGAAAGCTGTTTGATCTGTACACCACTGCCTGGCTTTCTGTTATTGCTGATCTCTATTGTATGTAGTCTTTGAGATGTCTCCCGAATTTCCTCCTCATATTCACACCCTTTAGTAGTCCTACCACACCCATGTGCACACGCGCGCGTGCATACACACACACACACACACACACTGAATATGGCTGACCTTTGTAACTAATAATTATTGTAGAAATGATGATCTTTGATTGCCAAGACCAGGTCATAAAAGGCATTAGGACTTCTTGCCCACTCTCACCTGAATCCCTGCCTGTGGGGGAGGTCAGCTGCTCTGTCATGAGCTGACTCCAGCAGCCTTTTGAAGAGGTTCACGTGGTAACAAAGTGAGGCTACCCTAACACTGTGTGCAATGAAGCAGCTTGGGAGCAGATCCTTGAGCTGTGTCCAGCTTTCCAATAACCAGGTAGGCATCTTTTTTTTTATTTTTTTATTTTTCTTTAATTTTTTATTGTTGGTTGTTCAAAACATTACATAGTTCTTGATATATCATATTTCACACTTTGATTCAAGTGGGTTATGAACTCCCATTTTTACCCCGTACACAGATTGCAGAATCACATCAGTTACACATCCATTGATTTACATATTGCCATACTAGTGTCTGTTGTATTCTGCTGCCTTTCCTATCCTCTACTATCCCCCCTCCCCTCCCCTCTTCTCTCTCTACCCCCTCTACTGTCATTCATTTCTCCCCCTTGTATTATTTTTCCCTTTCCCCTCACTTCCCCTTGTATGTAATTTTGTATAACCATGAGGGTCTCCTTCCATTTCCATGCAATTTCCTTTCTCTCTCCCTTTCCCTACCACCTCTCATCCCTGTTTAATGTTAATCTTCTTCTCATGCTCTTCGTCCCTACTCTGTTCTTAGTTACTCTCCTTATATCAAAGAAGACATTTGGCATTTGTTTTTTAGGGATTGGCTAGCTTCACTTAGCATAATCTGCTCTAATGCCATCCATTTCCCTGCAAATTCTATGATTTTGTCATTTTTTAATGCAGAGTAATACTCCATTGTGTATAAATGCCACTTTTTTTAATCCATTCATCTAGTAGGCATCTTGACCACAATCAAACCACAGATTCTAAGCCAGAGCCAGACAACGAGGCTGCTCCTGCATTCCTGACCTATAGAAATTTTGTGAATAAAAATGGTTATTAGTGTTTAGGTCACTAAGTTTTAGGGTAGTTTGATATGCACTAAAAGATAATTAATGTAGATTTTAGTGCCAAGAGTGAGGTGCTACCATAACAAGAGCCAGAATTGTTAGAATGGCTTTGAAAATGTCCAGGGCATAGGCGCTGGAGGAATTTGAGAAAAGTGTTAGTGAAATTCTTTAGACTGAAAGAGTCTTTTAGCAGAAGCCTTTGTGGAGGCTTTAGGGGAGGTTATAGGAAAAGTACAAAAAAATACAACTGGAACCTGGGGGGAAAAAAAGGGTGATCCTTCTATGTAATGGAAGAAAATTTAGCAGCAAGGTCCCCTTTGGTAACATGAAAAATAGGAGACAAGGACCTGGGTGATTTTTTTTTTTTATGGAAGTGTCCAGGCAGAGTCTGAAGGTCCTTCCTCATTTCTTCTGGCCTTTATAGTAAAATACAAGCAAAAAGAGAAGAGCTAAAGGAAAGAGCGACTTTAAAAGGAGTAAAAAAAAAATTGTATTTGAGAATTCTCAGGTTCTCCAGACAATTTATGATACTAAAATTAAGAAATAGCTTCTGGGCAAAGATCAAATTCAGGACACTTTTGGGAAAAGTATAAATTTAAAGATAAAGATAAAGGTGGGATCTCAGAAAGATCCCAGCCAGTATTTCAAAAAAAAAAAAAAATCAGCCAAATAGCAGCACTCCTAAGCAGGATAAGGATGCTGACCTTCAGCAGTATCAGTAAACACTCCAGGCAAAAGCAGCTGCCTAGCAAAGACAGCTAGTGCACAGCTAAGTTAGGTTGCAAACCTTAGCTCACACTGGTCACCGCATCAGATGGAGACTAATTAAGCAAAAATAAACTTGGAAAATTAATAACAAAAATAATGAAACACTTCAAGAAACAAATTTTAGGGTTCTAGTATAAGAAGGCACAAACCAGTAGATGGCACATAGAAGGTAAGCACTCCATAGATTTCATAATTGCTTGAATAGAATGATTTCCATTCTACCATTCCATCCATTCTGTTTGCAAACAAACAAACAAAAAAGGTTTTTGATTTGACTTTTGTACAGATAGGATGATGTAGTTATTTCTTTGCTGGGAATTAATTATCTAAAATGTAATGAAGAGTCTAGTGAACTATTAAACTCCCTAATAGGCAATCTAAAGACTTAGTAAACATAGGAACATCGATTTCTCTTCCTTTTTTAAATAAAATTCCATAATTATGCTAATTAAAAATCTATATAAATCTAAAGATCTAATTGTTTTATTAAAAATAATGAGTACTTCTGGGGTGTTTATTATGTGGCAGGTATTAAACTAGGTACTGATTTCTAGGACAATCATAAGATGGTGAGCTCTTTAAGGATAAGGACTATGGCTGGTATACTTTTTGTCTCCCAAGTGTCTAACACAAATTGCTCTCAAATGTTTAATGAAATAGATTAAAATTTTCCTAAGTTTTAAAACACCTGGTTATAAAGTTTTTATTTATTGTTTCTAAATGTCATTTGGGATATAGCTTTTTTTTAAGATGGGTCTTAATTGGATCTTGAATCCTTTGAGACACATACACACACACACACACACACAGAGCAACTCTAAAAAGTTTGACAAGCTTGGCCTCTATAAAATGCAAACCTAAAGGCATATTCACATGAATCAAATTGTCTTTTATCTTATTTAAAACACAAGTGCTTAAAAGCATGTGGCTCTGGGAGATTGTTAGTAAGACATGAAAGTCCAGCTGAAGAGGTTGACTATGGAGAGGAGGAGTAGCTCAGTCCTGCTTTGCCTTCCTCCTGGTAGGTCCCCCACAGGGTGCCAGATTTCAGAAAGACCACTGAAAGAGCCAAGGTACAGCCCAGAGCCTCCTGTCTCAACTGAGAAGATACAGGAGGCATCAAATTTGAATTTTGTGTGGAGTAGAGCAAAAAAGCCAAATGTTCATGATTTTTTAAAGTGATGAGGGTGGGGCAAGGCAGGTGAAAAGAGATGGAAGAACTCAACCATTAAATTTCTCTGGAATGTAGGTAATTTTTTCTTTAGGTAGTAAAGCTTTTATTGTATAGCCACTCACTACATGATGTATTCAATTTTCTCTGCATCAGGTTGAGTCCTGAAGGGATATAAAATTGAATACATACCGCGTGATCACTCACTAAGACATAGGAAACTGAAATCATAGAACATCCTTGCCCTGGGCACAGTTATTTATATATTTAAGATTTATACCCCTTTGAATCCAAAAAAATAACATGCTGGCTAATACACAATGTAACTTACAGCAAACCAGAGAGCCCCTGTAACTGAGAGCAATCTCAAGGCAAAGATGTTTCTGGACACTTCAATGAAGAGGTTGTGCACCATTCTGATAAACATCACAAAGTTTGGCTATAAAAGTCTGGAAAATTTGACAAAAATTCAAGAACATTGAGTTATAGCATCCTCATTTCCTGTCCTAGAGTGGGATTTAAATCTAGGTGGAACCCAAATTTTCCTTAGAGTTAGAACCAAAGAGGAATTGATGGTGTTCACTAACAGATGCTGATTGACAATAGTCTGGGCATTATCTTTCATCCTCTTTCTACAGAGACAAAGACAGTGCTTAAAAGAAACTTTTCATATATCTCTCTACAAAAGCAGAGAGTCTAATAAACAGTCCCTTAAGGCACTTATGCAAGTAATATGGAAACATTTTGACTTACTGTAGGGATGGAATGTAAAGTCCTTAGTTGCACAGATAAATTGGCACATTTATTTAAATGTCAGCTTGGAAATACATTTGGGCTGATTCTAAATTTGTGATCAGATGCCCTAGTAATTGCGTATAAGCAGTCTATATTACTAATTAGTAAAAATCTTAACTAACAAATATAGAACTTTTTTCAGAATTTGTTACATTCATTATACCATTAAATTTTTTAAAAAAATTTATTTTTCTGGATAGAATGGTGCAAGTCTGTAATCCTAAAAGAACTTGGAAGACTGAGGAAGGAAGATTGAACGCTTGAGGTTAGCCTCAGCAACTTAGCAAAACCCTGTCTCAAAATTTTAAAAAATTATAATAAAAAGGGGTGGGGATGTAGTTCAGTGGTAGAGTGACTCTGGGTTCCATCTCCAGTATCACAAAAAAAAAATTTATATGCCTGAATTAATTGTACATATTAATGGGGTTCAGTGTGATATTTCTTTTTTTACTTAGCAAATTTTTATTGGTTTATAATAGTGTATGTAACATTTAGATTTATTTGATATAATTAATAATGCATGGAGTATAGTTTTCTCCAATTAAGTCCCTAGTACTTATCCTTCCCTCTCCATTCTCCCTCTCCCTATTACCTTTTCTCTACTCTACTGATCTATTTACTTTTTAAAAAATTGATGTCTTGTGGATATACATAATGATGAGATTCATTGGAGTATATTCATATATGTCCATTAGAAAATTAGGTCAGATTCACTCCACTGTATTTTTCCCTTCTCCCATTTGTCCTCTCTCCCCCTCAATGCCCTTCTTCTACTTCCCTGATATATATATTTTTTATTTCAATGGAATCCCCCATTTCTTTTTCCTCTCTATTTTTATCACCTAATTTTAGAAGAGCTTTCACATATCAGAGAAACTATTGAACCCTTTACTTTGAGTCTGATTTAATTTCATTTATCATTATAGTCTCCAGTTCTATCCATTTATCAGCAAATGACATAATTTAATTCTTTTTCATGTATGAGTAATAGTCCATTGTATAAATATATCATGTTGTCTTTATCTATTCATCTGTTGTAGAGCACCTAAGTTGGTTCCATAGTCTGGCTATTGTGAATTGTGCTGTCATAACATTGTTGTGTCTGGGTCACTATAGTATGCTGATTTTAAATTGTTTGGATTTATACCAAGGAATGGGATAACTTAGTCATACAATTCCATCCCTAATTTTTTGAGGAATCTCTATACTGCTTTCCAGAGTGGTTGCACCAATTTGCAATTCCGCCAACAATGTTGTACCTTTTCCCCACGTCTTCACCAACATTTTTTGTTACTTGTATTCTTGATAATTGCCATTCTGACAGGAGCCAGATAAAATCTTGACATAGTTTTAATTTGCACTTCTCTAACTACTAGAGATGATGAACATTTAGGGCAAAAGAAACATTTCTTCATGTATTTGTTGGCCATTTGTATTTATTCTTTTAGGAAGTGTCTCTATTTCTTTTGTCCATTTATTTATTGATTTATTTGATTTTTTGGTTTTTTTTGGGGGGACGGGGGGTTAGTTCTTTATATATTCTGGTTACTAATGCCCTATCTGAGAAGCGGATAGCAAAGATCTTCTCCCATTCTGTAGGCTTTCTCTTTGCACTCTTGGTTTTTAACCTTGCTCTGAAGAAGCTTTTTAGTTTGATTTCATCCCACTTACTGATTTTTATTTCTTGCATGTTGTGGGTCTTGATAAGGAAGTTGGTTTCTATGCTGATATAATGGAGTATTGCTCCTACATTTTCTTCTACTGGTTGTAGAGTTTCTGGTGTAATGTCTGTCTCTGATCCACTTTGAGTTGACTTTTGTATAGAGTGAGAGATAAGGGTCCAGCTTCATTCTTCTACATATCAATATCCAGTTTTCCCGGCACCATTTGTTAAAAAGACTCTCCTTTCTCCAGCATCTATTTTTGGCACCTTTGTCTTGTATCAGATAACTGTATCTATGTGGGTTTGTCTCTGTGTCTTCTATTCCACTGGTCTACATGCCTATTTTGGTGCTAGTATACTATGCTCTTTTAGTTACACAGCTCTGTTGTATAATTTGAGGTCTGGTATGGTGATGCCCCCTACTTTGCTTTTCTCACTAAGGGTTGATTTGACTATTCTTAGTCTCTTTCTTTTCCATATGAATTTTAGTACTGTTTTTCCTAGTTCTGTGAAGAATGACATTAGTATTTTGATGGGGATGGCATTGAATCTGTATAATGCTTTTAGTAGTATGGTAGTATGACCATTTTAACAATGTTAATTCTGCTTATCCAATAACATGCAGGTCTTTCCATTTTCTTAGGTCTTCTTCAATTTCTTTCTTCAGTGTTTAATATTTTAATTGTAAAGCTCCTTCATTTGATTTATTCCCAGTGTTTTTAACTTTTTGTGAATAGGATAGTTTCCAAAGTTCTTTTTCAGCTG
This sequence comes from Marmota monax, assembly GCF_021218885.2. Lineage (NCBI taxonomy): Eukaryota > Metazoa > Chordata > Mammalia > Rodentia > Sciuridae > Marmota > Marmota monax. Next base: position 3,886,172 of record NW_026694339.1, read on the forward strand.
ATTCATTGAGAATAAAAAGCAATTGATTTACATACATTGATCTTGTATTCTGCTATTTTACTAAATAAGTTTATTAGCTCGGAAGTTTTTGGAGATTTCTAAATATAGGATCATGTCATCAGCAAACAGGGATAATTTGACTTCTTCTTTTCCTATTTGTATTCCTTTATTTTCCCTTTCTTGCCCAACTGCTCTGGCTAAAGTTGCAAGAACTATGTTGAATAGGAATAATAAAAGTGGGCATCCTTGTCTTGTTCCTGTTTTCTGAGGAAATTCTTTTAGTTTTTCTCCACTCATTATGATGCTGGCCTTGGGTTTGTCATATATAGCCTTTACAATGTTGAGGTGTGTTCCTTCCATCCCTAGTTTCTCTTGTGTTTGAAACATATATGGATGCTATACTTCATCAAATGTCTTTTCTGCATCTATTGATATAATCATGTGATTCTTGTTCTTAACTTTATTTACGTGATGAATTACATTTATTGATGTGCATATGTTGAACCAACCTCACATCTCTGGATGAAACCCACGTAATCATGGTGCACCATCTTTTCAATGGGTTTTTATATGCAGTTTATCGATATTTTATTTAAAATTTTTACATTTATATTCATCAAAGATACTGGCCTGAAGTTCCCTTTCCTTGATGTGTCTTTGTCTGGTTTTGATATCAAGGTGATACTGGCTTCATTGAATGAATTTTGGCAGTGTTCCCTCCTTTTCTATTTTATGGCATAATTTGAGAAGGAGAGGTGTTAGTTCTTCTTTAAAGGTCCAGTAAAACTCAGCTGAGAATCTGTCTGGTCCTGGGCTTTTCTTTGTTGGAAGGCTTTTAATAGCTTCTTCACTTTCCTTACCTGATACTGGTCTAAGTTTTTATATCCTCATAGTTTAATTTGGGTAGGATGTATGTCTCCAGGAATTTGTCAATATCTTCTATATTTCCAGTTTATTGGCATATAAATTTTCAAAATATTTTCTAATGATTCTCTGAATTTCTGTGGTATCTGTGATAATGTTTCTTTTTTCATCTCCAATTTTATGAGAGACTTCTTTTGGTTATTTTCACTGTTTATAAAATGTTTATTCTTTAAAAACACCAACTCTTCGTTTCATTAATTCTTTCTATTGTTTATTTTTTTATTCTCAATTTCATTGATTTCAGCTCTGATTTTAGTAATCTCCTGTTTTCTGTTGATTTTGGTGTTACTTTGTCCTTTTTTCCCCTGGGGCCTTGAGGTGTAATGTTAGAATGTTTATTTGGTATCTTTATTTTTTTAATATGTAAACTTAGTTCTATGAACTTTTCAATTAGGATTGCTTTCATACTCTCCAAGGAGATTTGGTATGTTGTCTCACTATTCTCATTTGTTTCTAAGAATTTTTTAAATATATCCCATGATTTATTCTGCTATTCATTCATCATTCAAAGTGTATTATTTAATCTCCATGTGTTAAAGTTGTTTCTGTTTTTTATCTTGTCTTTGATTTCTAATTTTATTCCATTATTATCTGAAAGGATGCAAGGTATTATCTCTATTTTTTGTATTTGCTAAGATTTGTTTTAGACCTAAAATATGGTCTATTTTAGAAAATGTTCCATGTACTACTGAGAAGAAAGTGAATTCAAACAATTAATGGGCGAAATATTCTATAATTGTCTGTTAGGTCCATTTGATTCATAGTATTTTTAGTTAAAAAAAATCTTTACTTAGTTTGTGTCTGGACGATCTATCTATTGGTGAAAGAGGTAGATTTCAATGTGTTGAAATCACCCAGTATTATTGTATTGTAATCTATTTGATTCTTGATATTGAGAAGGATTTGTTTTATGAATGTAGATGCTAAATTGTTTGGGGGGACAAATATTTACAATCATTATTTGTTGTTGGATGAGACCCTTAACCAGTAGGAAGTGACCTTCTTTGTCTCTTCTGATTGATTTTTGGCTTGAACTCCACTTTGTCTGATATGAGAGTAGCTAACCTTGCTTGCTTTCAGCTACCATTTGCATGGTATATCTTTTCCCATCCTTTCACCTTCAATCTGTGAATGTTTTTGTCTGTAAGGTGAGTCTCTTGTAAACAGCACATGGTTGGGTCCTGTTTTTAATACAACTAGCTAATCTGTATCTTTCAGTTGAAGAGTTTAGACCACTTACATTTAATGTTATTATAGAAAGGTAGTTTTTGTTTCCTGCAATTTTGATTTATTTTTAATGTTAAATTCAAGACTTGATTCTCCTTTGACAATTCTTCTCGAGCAACTCATTCCTATGCTGGTTTTCATTTTTATTCATTTCTTCTGCATGACATATTTCAATGAGTGTTTTGTAATGCATGTTTTGTGGTTATGACTTCCTCCAGTTTCATTTTATCATGGAAGGTTTTTATTTGATTTTTAATTTTGAAGAATAATGTTGCTGGGTATAGTAATCTTGGTTGGCATCCACTTTGTTTTAGAGCTTGGATTATATTATTTCAAGAACTCCTGAGATTTAGGGTCTGGGTTAAGAAATTGGTTGAGATTCATATAGGTTTGTGACTTGCTGTTTTTCTCTTTCAGCTTTTAAAATTCTATTTTTATTCTGTGTATTAGGCATTTTCATTGCTATGTGGCTTGGAGAAGATCTTTCTGGTTCTATTTGGAGTTCTGTATTTCTCTTGTTCTAAATTCTTTCTCAGACATTTCCTCTACTATAGTGCTTTTGGAATTAGTTGTTGAATGCTATGAGCTGTTTAGGGTGATTTTTCGCTTGTTTTTTTTTTTTTTTTTTTTTTTTTCAAATTGCTTGCATGCCTACCCATGTATTGGGTTGGTTATTGTTTCTTCTTTTAAGCAAGAGTTTATTTTGTGGGCTTCTTTCTCTTAGGAGCCCTGGGTTGAGCAAACAACCAAGTATTGACAGTTTAACTCAATTTGTGGCCTCTGCTAATCACAGTATCAATGCCAGTTTGAGAAAAGTCATTGAGCCCTTTTTACTGCAATCACTTTAGAGCCTACCCATGTACTATTCAATCTTATGAAAGTTAAAAAAAAAACTTGTTGATATTGTTCTCAACCCTCTAATTCAGGCATAAATTTGTAAATATCCAGGCATAAAGTTCTCAGATTTGCTATTCTTTCTCTGTTTCCTTTCTGAGTTGTGGGAGTATCTGTAATAGCTGTCAAGTTCTGTTCTGCCATCTTAGCTTCTCCCTAATTTCTTCCTGCTCCCTAATTGTGAAGTTTCAATGCATGTATACAGTGTTCATTAATCAAATGCAAATTACATTTATCTACTACCCCCAACTTCCTTACCTTTAATAATCTCTATTCTACATCCAAGTTGACTTTTTTTTTTTAATTCCACATGAGAGAGAATTTCAGTACTTGTCTTTCTGTGTCTGGCTTATTTCACTTAACATAATGTCCTCCAACTCCATCCATTTTGCAATGGAATTTCATTCATCTTTGTGAATGAATAATATTTTATTGTGTATATATACCACATTTTCTTTATCCATTCATCTATGGGCACCTTGGTTGATACCATCTTTTAGCTATTAGAAAGTGTGACAATAAACATGGCTCTGTAGGAATCTCTTTGGTATGCTGATTTCATTTTCCTTTGGATATAAACCCAGAAGTGGGATAGCTGGATCATATGGTATATCTATTTTTACTGTAACTCTGTGAGACAGATTTAAGCATCAGTCTTCTTTTAGGGACAAAGAAAGGAAAGTTCAGAACTGTTAAGTAATAGACCAAGATGGTGTATCCAATAAGGAATAGTTAGAACTCAAACCCAGTTTTTCTGACTTAAAATTTTGTGTCTCCTCTACAATATACTTCCTTGACACATTTAGTTAAATAGCAACCCAAAGTATAATTCTGTTATGAACAAGGCAGATCTAGTTTGGGACCAGATGAAAGTTTTAATCAGCAAGTTTTAGTCAACAAGGTGAAGGAAGTTTGGAAGAGGAAGAAAGAATGACCCAAAAATACAATTTTCTTGGATATGGACCAGATCCTGCCAGCCTTGTTGACTATTGTAAGAAAGAAAACTGGCCTCTTTTCAACCACTTATGTTAATCATTGAGAAGCTGAAGTTTGACATCATAAAATACAGACCAAAATATTCTCTTAAAATTGCTGAAAGGAAGTTTAAAAATTATACTTCTTTCCTTAAAGAACTTCATCATCATTTCCATAATTCTTTTTTTATTGATTTTATTTTTTTAAATACACAACAGTGGAATGCATTACAATTCCTATTACACATATAGAGCACAATTTTTCATATCTTTTTATATAAAGTATGTTCATGCCAATTCATGTCTTTATATATGTACTTTGTGGGGATTCTTGAATTATTATATGTGTAATTCTTATTACACATATATACCACAATTTTTCATATCTCTGTTTGTATATAAAGTATTTTGACACCAAATTCGAGTCTTCATACATGTACTTTGGATAATGATGTCCATCACATTCTACCATCCTTGCTCATCCCCTGCCCCCTCCCTTTCCCTCCTACCCCTCTTCTCTATCTAGAATTCATCTAATCCTCCCATCCCTACCCCACTATGAGTCAGCCTCCTTATATAAGAGAAAACATTCAGCATTTGGTTTTTGTGGATTGACTAACTTCACTTAACATTATCTTCTCTAATGCTATCCATTTACCTGCAAGTGCCATGATTTTATCCTCTTTTAATGCTGAGTAAAATTCCATTGTGTATATATGCCACATTTTTTTATCCATTCGTCTACTGAAGGGCATCTAGGTTGGCTCCACAGTTTAGTTATTGTGAATTGTGCTGCTATAAACATTGATGTGGCTGTCTTCCTGTAGTATGCTGTTTTTAAGTCCTTTGGGTATACTCTGAGGAGAGGAATAGCTGGGTCAAATAGTGATTCCAGTCCCAGATTTCCAAGGAATCTCCATACTGCTTTCCATATTGGCTGCACCAATTTGCAGTCCCACCAGCAATGTATGAGTGTACCTTTTTTCTCACATCCTCACCAACACTTATTGTTGTTTGTCTTCATAATAGCTGCCATTCTGACTGGAGTGAGATAATAGAGTAGTTTTGATTTGCATTTCTCTGATTGCTAGAGCACTTTTTCATATATTTGTTGATTGACTGTATATCCTCTTCTGAGAGTGTCTGTCCAGTTCCTTGGCCCATTTGTTGATTGTATTCTTTTTTCCTTTTGCAGTACCAGGGACTGAACTAGCTGGCAACACTGAGCTACCCCCATCCCTTTAAATTCTAATACTTTATATTGCTGTCAAAAACATCCCTTCTCAGAACAATTACTGGAAAGTCCTCTTGGAGTAGACATAATTTCTAACTCCTTTTCATCAGTTGAGCCAGGGATGGCCTGGCTCAACTCTCCACTCAATGTTCCCAATCTAATACTGGTCAGAAAACTGGTGGTGTTTATTCCTCCAATAGACTTCTAGAGGTACAGAGACAATTAGGAATTTCATAACTTGGCTACAGGAAACAGTACACTTATGCCTTCTAGTTTGCCTTTCTTGCTCTACATTTACACATTTCTCAATTTATTCATTTACTCATTCATACTGCTAGGTCTGTTATGACGAGTTAGCTCTAAAAGACAGCACCAAAATATGACTCTTAAAGGGAAAAACAGCTACTCATAAATTGCTCTTCAAGGCCTGTCCTTTATTAAAAATAACATGAAAACACTTTAGCAGTGTCAAAGGACCTACTCTTCTGGGATGAGAAGGTACATGTCAGGCATATCAAGCCTGTATGTCCCAGTGCTACAAGTATCAAAGATTTAAGAATTGATTAATGCATGTGAAATAGTGTTATAATTCCTGACTTAAATACCATTTTATAGACAGACTGGATTTCTTTATTTGACCAGGCAAAAAGTAGAATAAGGCCCTTTGGTCTAAGACAATTTATGAAAATTCTCCCTAATGGAATGTAATATTTGTCCTTATATATTTCTGTGAAAGCCTTAAATAAAGTCATTTAGGATGACAAGCTTTCCAAATTGTAAGCCAATGATATTAATATATTCTTTTCTCATTGTGGTATATTCTAAATCATATGATTTTGATTATTTTCTTGAGAGATAAATCACTTGATTAACTTGATAATATTAAGTTTCCTAACAATATGGTTATAAATAGATTAGAAGATTCCACCATAAGATTTACAGAATAATCATTTCTCAATCCAATAAATAATTATTGAATAAAAGGCTACAATGTATGGGAACCAACCTTAAGTACTAGGAATGTAGTGAACCAGAAAGATGAATTCATTGGATCTACAGTCTAATGGGGAAAACAGACACAAAATAACCACAGAGAAACTATATATTTAGAATTCTGCTGAGTGTTTTAATGAAAAATTAGGAAAGGTCTATTAGCACACAAGACTTGAAAGACATAACTTAACCCTGGGGACTAAGTGATCAACATAGATCTCCTTGAGAAGTTCCTTTTAAGGAACAGACTAAAACATCTAGGTCAAGACTGGAGAGATATGTGTGTGACCCTGTGTGTCCAGACATGCATCAGAGCGGAGAAAAGATCAGTACTCCAGGAAAAGAGAACAGCAGTGTTTGATGACACAAAATGCATAGAGAGAAGGTCTATGAGACTGGAGTAGTGACTTAGTATGAGGAGAAAAGGTGGAGAATATGGACCAGATCCTGCCAGTCTTGTAGACTATTATGAGTAATGAATGTCAATCTAAAAATGGAAGAAAACATTTTAAGGAGCAAATTAATATAATCTGACTTATATATTTTTTAAATTACTCCATCTGGAGACTAGATTGAGGAAGGCAAGAGTGAATGCAAGGAGACCAGTTGGAGGCTATTGCTGGAACCCATACAAGAGACTATAGTCTTTAAGTTTGGATTAAGGATGCAGAAGTGCAGATGGAGAAAAGTGGATGCTCTGTACATGACCTGGAAAGTGATTGGCCATGACGGTGAAGACATTTTGGTTTTGCTCATGAGTAATGCTGAAGACAGGTATCATTTACTAAAGTGGGAAACCTAGGAATAGATATTCAGGACCTGAAATAGTCTTAAAGCTATACGCATAGTTGGCCCTCTGTATCTGTAGGGCATGCATTCAACCAATTTCAGATCCAAATATTCAGAAAAAAATTTGCAGTTGTACTCAACATGTACAGAAAATTTTTCCTTATCATTTTTCCCAAAATAATAGAGTAATGATTATATAGAGAGCATTTAATGGTAGTAGGTATTATAAATAATCTAGACATTATTTAAAGTATATAGGAGGATAGATGTAACATATGCAAATACTATACTACTTATACAAGGGACTTGAGCATTCACAGATTTTAATAATCACAACAGGTCCTAAAACCAATCTTTTGTAGTTATCAGAGGGAAGATTGTGTGTGTGTACATACATGTGCATATGTAAATTATAACCACAATAAACAAGGTGGGTATAAAAACAAGCAATATTTGAATGTGAAAGTAAAAGAAGTGTAACACTATAGCACCAAATTACTTTAAGGGCACTTCAACATCTAACATTTATGAGTAATTTGCTTTTCATAGTGTGTTCTAATATAGATGTTATTTAAAAATTTTCATATAAACTGGGCACAGTGGCCCAAATCTGTAATCCCAGCATCTCGGGAGGCTGAGTCAGAGGGATGGCAAGTTCAAAACCAGCCTCAGCAACAGCAAAGTGCTAAGCAACTCAGTGAGACCCTGTCTCTAAATAAAATACAAAATGGGGCTGAGGATGTATCTCAGTGGTCAAGTGCCCCTGAGTTTAATCCCAGTACCCAAACACCCCCAAAAAAATTCATATAAAATGAATACAAGAAAGGGCCTTGGAACTCTGTAATTCAGATACCAACTTCCTAGATGAAATAGATTTAGTTTCCCCATCTCTGAGAGGAATGACAGATGTGATCTGGAAAAGTTAAGATCAATTTATCCCAATAAATGCTTTTAATTCTCTTATTCCTCTCAGGGATATAGGTCCCAAAGAGCTTCCTCCACTGAATGTAGATTTAGATTTGAAAACAATCTCAGAACTAGGTAGCTATTTGACAAAATGACTAGGATCTACAAAATGTTTAGAAGTGAGGTAGAGAAAACTCCTAGGTTTTTATTCTAAGTAAAATAAACACTGAAAAATGTCAGTAACTGTACAGAAATCTTATAGTTACTAAAATATTTTCATCTTCATAATCTCATTTGATTACAGTTGGTGTATTTCTCACAGAGAAAACATGACAAGCTAAAATCCTATAAAATTTACTGAATCCTGGAGTACCATAACTTGTGTGCCCCCCTAAAACTTGGGTAAAAAATGAATAAGTTGAGCATAAATTAAAGATGTTATGCTTGGTGCTTTGTTAAACCAAGAAATACTTTCTCCCAAGAAAGAGCCCAGGGCTGCAGCATTTATTTAAAAGACTGAAATAGATTAAAAGATGACACATCTCCAGTGACTTATTAAGGGAAACCCAGGATTTCGAGGGCACGGTCCCTAACATTTATGATGGATGCCAAAGAGGATTATAAATCAACTCTCCCACAACACAGCTGTTGATGCCTCTGTCACCCATAGTTCCAGGCTAGATGGGCAAAAGGTCTGCTCCAAATTGGCAGTCCTTATGTTCTTATTTTGCATGTTGCATCACTGTGTTCTGGAAGAAGAAAGACCATCACCACCAACCAACATCTTCTCATTTTGGTGTCATCTAAAAATACCTGCAGACGGTATTACCCTGCGATTACCTCACACTCCTGCCCATCAGCCATAGCCACCTCCTACCTCCCGCTCACTAATAGCACAGTCCTGTATCACCTCCTACTCAGCCAAGCAACACTACTGTAGCTGCTTTAGATACACTCATATCTATATATATAGTCTCATATATAAATATATATTCAGACATATACTCATGTGCATGCAAAAATGCTTTTACAAAAGAAAAAGGGAAAGCTAGTTATGTGAAAGTAGCTGTACTTTGAAAAGTTAGTGTATGTGCCATTTAGAAAATAATTCCTGTTCAGTCTGAACATCCATCTATTGCCTGGAGAGGGGCATTTAATAATCTCAGATATGAGAATATTTGTTTTTATTAACCCTTGACTCTTCAGCAGTTGGAACCTCTATTTCCTAAATTCATTGCATTAGATCTTCTGTTTCCTCTTTTTCATACTATAGTAGAATATAATATAGTTAATTTTTATAATCTCATGATATAATTTTGGACCAATCTGGAACATTTTCTATTTTAAGGATAATTTTATGAATACTGTACTCCTCCACATTTAATAAATATCTGTTCTACTGAGACTTGCTTTTACTTCGTTTCATTATTATTTAGTAAACCCCTGAGATATTGCTATGTAATTTTGAGACAGAGGTTGAGTGAGATAGAAAGGAATCAGGAATAGACACAGGGGAAGCAGACACAGGAATGAGAGATGCCTGTCTCTGAGAGCAACAGCCTACAAAACCACTATTAGCATAATCAGAGCAACCAGGGCTTGCAGCAGCGCAGCCAGGAGCAGGCAGCCTGTGAGTCCTCAGCTCCTCTGCACCTAGCAACAAGCCCAAATGAGCACCCTGGAGTAGCACCTAGGGCTGTGAACAGTAACTGAGATCACAGTTGGGGAAGCACTGTGAGGGCGAAAATGGCATCAGCATACAAGGGAAGGTTTCCATTCCTGCTCCATCCTGTCATTTGTTAGCGATCCTTTTTATGACAGTGACAGAGCAGACGGTGGAGTGAGCACTGTAGAGGACCAGGCCAGTTATTAGGAAGCCTGGGTTCAAATCCTGATGTTGACACTAACTTGCTCAGTCACTGAGTAAATTTCTTCAAACATCTGACCCTAGTTTTTCCCATTTGGTCAATAGCTACATCTCCTATCTAACCTCTGAAGTTACTGTAAATATTTAACTATAAATGTATGTGAAATGCTTCAGAAAGTGGAGCACAGCATATATGGCTATCTCTTTTCAATCAGAAAAAAATCCATCAGAATAATTTCCATATCCCTCACTAAAATAAATAATTTTCATTGCTCCCAAATTTCCTGTTTCATTTGATGACACCATGACACAAGAACATAAGCTTCATGGAGACAGGAATTTGCAACAGTACAGCCATAGAGCAGACCTCAGTCAATATGCAGTGAATGAATAAACAAATCTGCTCAGCTGTCCATATAATAAAGGCATATTTTCTATGATAGATTCTTGTTCTTCATCTGACTCATCTAATACACAGGTGACTGTGACACCTGTCTTCCTCAGTCTCTTCCACTCAGGTGTGTGCTGGCTAGTTTTTAGCTGGCTCTTTGGGAAGTACTTTGGGCATTTGCCAGTGTTACAGTGTATATCCCCACGATGACTGATTTCAAACTACTGGCATGATTACACGTGGAATTGGGAAGAGCTGCCCACCATCAACTCACAGACTGCTGTGAGTCACCTCCAGCTCACCACGGCTTCTTTGCTATCATCCCACTTAAGTCCCCACCTCTAGCAACCTGGCCTGACTCCCAGATGCTCCTCATTATACCCACCATCTACAATGCAATCAAACATTTGATAATGTTTTCCTACTTAAAATCCTTCAGCGGGCCCCTCTGGTTAACATAACAACTCTCAAATACATAGAATGAGAGACCAGGCACTTCCTAATCTGGAAGCTGCTTCCTGAGAACCTCTGCAGGCCCACTGAACACAGTTCCTTCAACACCTCACATTTTTATTTCTATTTGCTTTTACTCACACTCCCCTTCCAGGCAGACAATGTACATCTTCTCCAAAATCAATTCAAAGAGGCCTTCCTCCCCAAAGCTCTCTCCAGTCATCCCTTATTTCCTCTTTATCCCTCACTTATGAGCCCCAGGCAGAATGAATTTCTCACTTACTTGCATCTCCTTATCATTGTATCCATACTTCCAAGGTGGCAAGTATCATCTTTTATTACAGTTATTTGCTTAATATTCTCTTTCCTACTGATCTACGATCTCTTATGTAGTTCGATCTTGTCCTTTATGGAATCCTCAGCAGATATTGAAGCATTGCGTTAAGGTCTTTGAAAGCTTTGCAACTCAAAATGCCCTACAGACCAGCAGCATCAACTTCACTGGGACCTAGTTAGACAAGGAGGGCCCAGGCCTCACCCAGACCTATTAAAGCAGAATTTTTATTTCAAAAAGATATCCTGATAATTCACAATCAGACTAAACTTTGATAATTCTTGGCCCAAGAACGATAAATAAATTTTGATGAACCTGAAACAATTATTGATGAGCTTGACAGCTTGGCAGAGGTGGTAATTAATATCTTCGAGAACTAGAAATCTATTGACAGTTTTTAAACTGAGGAATTGTCATAGAAAGAACATCATTCCTGGGTAATTAATCTCTCAGCTGGGTGAAATTGTTCAAAAGGATGAAACTAGAGCAGTGATTCTCAATGAAGGACAATTTATCTCGCCCTCCACTCACCAAGGAATATTTGGCAATGTCTGAAAGCAGTTTGGTTGTCATAACTGGGGAAAATGTTATTGGGATCCAGAAGGTAGAGGTCAAGGATGCTGCTAAACATCCTACGGTGCACAAGGCAGCCCCTCACCACAACGAATTATCTAGTACACAATGTTAATGGGGTGGAGGTTGAAAACCCTTGGAATTGAGACAAAAAACACAGCCAGCTAATGGAACAATATGAGCATACAGTGAGAAACCAGAATTGGTGTTAGGTCAACTCAAACAATGGGGGAGCATTAAAGTTGCTTCAAAATAAATTAGCATAATTTAGTGATAAATGCTGAAAGAGAGGAAAATAGAAGATTGCTACCGTTGTTCTCCTTGAGGTGAAAAGAAGAGTGGCAGCCACACTGGCAATGATAGGAAGAATTGTCATTTCTATTTTGCACAGAAGAGATGCATGAAAGCACCACTCAGAAAGATCTAGGCTAGCCACAGGAATCCTGATTTCACTAAACTTTTTTACTGAGCACCAGTAACTATGCTACTGGATCTGTCCCCTTTCACACACTTCAACACATTTAGTCTTCCAACAACAATCCTTGAAGTTGATATTAATATCATTATCCTGCTAAAGAAATTGAGGTGCAGAGAAGTTAGTAACTTGCTAAAGAAAGATTGTAGGCCTCAAACTCCCAACTTGTGGCTTCCAACTTCAGTTGAGTCTCCTCTCTATCAGAGACAGCAAAAGAAATTGCACCAATTGCTACTGAGGAATCAGGATAGGGCTGCCTTTTTGACTAGGCATTCAGAGGTATGTCCAGGCTCATCAGCAAAGAACGTATTTATGGATTAGAGACTCTCTCATGATGTAGGAGGAATGTACAGTGGTGCAGGACCTGCATATTTTTGTTACGGATTCTGTACTATTCTGCACTTAGAGTCAGACTTAGATTCAATTTTTGAAAGGACCAAATATATAAGCATTCAAAATTAAAATGACTATAGTTCTAAAAATTCATAAAATTTTTCCTTTTTATGTAAGAAGATGACTAAATCTACTCCTTACCTCTTTTTACAAACCAATGGAATTGTATTTTTTTAAAAAAACAGTATCCAACACACTTATTTTTTTCATTTATTTATTTATTCTAATTTGTTATACATGATAGCATAATGCAATTCAATTTATAGCACACATATACAGCAGAATTTTTCATATCTATGGTTGTACACAAAGTAAAGTCACATCATTCATGTCTTCATACATGTACTTAGGGCAATGATGTCTATCTCACCATCTTTCCTACACCCTTGACATCTCCAATCCCTTCCCTCCCCTTTGCCCTATCTCAAGTTCCTCCATTCCTCCCATGATTCCCCCACCCCATTATGGATCAGCATCCATGTATCAGAGAAAACATTTGACCTTTGGTTTGGGGAGATTGGCTTACTTCACTTAGCATGATATTCTCCAACTCCATTCATTTACCTGCAAATACTATGATTTTGCTCTCTTTTAATGTTGAGTAATATTTCAGTGTGAATCTAGACCACAGATTCTTTATACATTCATCTATTGAAAAGCCATCTAGGTTGGTTCCACAATGTGGTTATTGTGAATTGTGCTACTGTAAAAGTTGATGTGCCTGCATCACTGGAGTGTGCTGTTTTTAAGTCCTTTGGATATAAACCAAGGAGTGGGACAGCTGAGTCAAATGGTGGTTCCAGTCCCAGTTTTCCAAGGAATCTCCATACTGCTTTCCAGATTGGCTGCACCAATTTGGAGTCCCACCAGCACTGTAGGAGTGTGCCTTTTTCACCACACCCTCACGAACACTTATTGTTGTTTGTATTCTTAATAGCTGCCATTCTGACTGAAGTCAACATGCTCATTATTGTTGATTAATATTGAACTTGTTAATATTGACAAATTATTATTGTCATTGAGCACACACAAAGCTTTAGTCATTTTTCATTAAGTAAAACCAAAATAAATTGTGCTCAGTTTATGTCAAAACTGAGTCAGCACAAAGGAAAGTGAAAGTTAGAGACATTCACCTTTTCTACCATTCCTTGCCCCCACAGACATGTACTCACTTCCCTACCTGATGAGCCTTACTCAGAGTTCAGCCAAAGCACAAACGCTGTTTCCTTTCTGTATCTTTCCTTGAGGCCTTTGAATTGAATTAGTTTTTCCCCTCATCTGGACACTCAGCACAGAATACATACTTTTGTATAATACGCTATATTAAAATTTTATTTGCATATTTATATTGCTACTAGGGCATTACTTTCTTTAAATTAGGGGATATTTTATTCATTTTGTACCTTAGCACGTAGAGCAATGTCTGAATCCCAGAAGTATTCAAAAACTGCTTGCTGAATTCAATTAACATAAACACAGTCCCAGCAAATGAGTATATGAGGTTGTATATTTTTGCTGCATCTATTGCTCCTTTCAAATGTATCTAATCTTCCCAAGCTGTTTATATCAATGCACACTGTTTAATTGGAAGGATAAAAACAGATGGGTATCCAATAGGTTCATTGACTGGGCATGATGTTTTCTGGGTTCGTCTACACTGTAATATGTATCAGTATTTTCTTCCTTTTTACAGCTGAATAATATTTCATTGTATGGTTATCCATTTGTCTGCTAATGGATATTTGGGTTATTTTCATCTTTTGGCTATTGTGACTAGAGCTGCTATTGATGATGCATGTATAAATTTTTGTTTGAACACCTGATTCCATTTATATGAATTATCCAGGCTAGGAAATTCATAGAGACATAATGTAGAGAGGCAATACAACAGGGCCAGGATTAGTTACCAGAAGAAAGATTTCTTTGTTCTGTAAAGCATCCATTCTGTAGTTTTGCCATTTCCTAAGTTTGTTGGCAGAAATAAAGATACTGTTGCCAATGCTGATGAAGCCCTCAGGTATTGCTGCTGGTGATTGGTGCAACAATTTTTACGGTAACTTTGTAATATTTGTCAGAAACCATAGCCATAATAATGCCATTTAATCTTGGAAGCCTTATAGTGTTTTAAAGAATTATTTCAAATAATAGTACAGCTATGTGCATAAAAATGTTTATTACAAATATGGCTATAATAACTAAATGTGGGGAAGAAATCTTTGCCTAATAGCATGTAGAATTGTTATTAAACACACACAAATGAACATGATAAAATTCATATGGAAATTATTTAAATATTTCATGTTATGTGAAAATAGACTACTACTTTTCACTACTAAGTTAAAACGACGAATCCTATGAATATGATTTATTTTAAATGCATGCCAGCAGTTGATTAATATTAGAAAGCTGTATATTGACATGGAAAAAGTATGATAGATTTAAAATGACTTTTTCCCTTTAAAAAGTATTTTTTTATTCATTTGGTTATCCATTCTTTTTTATTTTTTCTAATTACTTATGCATGACAGTAGAATGCATTTTGACACATCACACATAAATGGAGTATAAGTTCTCAATTATTCATTCTTTCAAAAAATATTTTTGAGCACCCAGAGTGTATCAGGCATGGTGCTAGTAACTGGGGCCACCAGTTGCTATAAACATAGCAATTAAGTTTTGTGCTCTCAATAAGTTTTCATGTTTACAAATAAAATGGACAAAGACAAATAATTGCAAAGTTAATTATTAATTGTTTTGTTGCAAGTGTGACAGTGTTGTAAAGATGCACAAGGAGTCTTAGACACAGATACATTTCATTGGAGGTCTCTGCTGACTATTCAGTGGAAATGCCTAGTAACAGTTGAATATAAGTGTCTAGAGATAATAAGAGAGGTCAGGACCATCACCATTATTGTGGAGGTTATTAGCCTTTCAATGGTAATTTAAGCAATTCCAATTGCCTGCAAGGGCCTTAACAGGAAGCACAGAGTGGGGAGCTAAGGCTTAGGAATGACATGGCATTCCAATGATAGAAGCAGTTTAGCATGATTGTCAAAAACGGGGACTTCTGAGTTACATTTCCTAGGTTCAAATCTCCACCTGTAAGCATTACACAAATCCTCTGTGTCCTAATTGCCTTGTCTATAAAGCTGAGACAAACACACACACACACACACACACACACACACACACACGTACATCTACATATATATCCACACACAAAGATACAGATATATAAAGATATATATTTACTATAGTGCTCAGAAGAGGGGTGGCTGTCACATATTAAGAGCTATGTAGGTGTTGGCTAAGTGAAGGTCAAGTATAAGATTCTCCCAAAGGACCTTAAGGAACAGTCAAGGTAGGAGGGGGAAAATCAGGTCAGAAAGGTATAAGGGCAATGGATACAAGTATGAAATGTTGTCAAAAGTTTACATATGATGTACTTAATGCTGTTGGAACATCTACATTTCCTGTGTTACAGGTGGAGCAGAGAACATGGGATCAAGACTGGTATGGGATAAGAGGAGAACTTTGTTTTGTTTTTTGTATTTTGGTTTTTGGTTTTTGGTTTTTTTGGTCTCCTTTCGTAACAATAGTAATATTTTTGCTATTTTTTTGTGGAAATAAAAGATAAGCAAGGAAAAAGTCCCAGAGAGCATTTCAAACAAAGCACCAATATATGGCCTCCTTCCCCAATATCACAAAACCTCCAACAGCACATAGGAAATGACTCTCCAGCACATTACTTGTGGTCATAACCTTTTCTGCTCTAACACCAGGCCCCAAAGTAAAAATCTTAAGTATTTCCAATATATATATTTTTAAAGGCCAGCCCCTTAATTGCTGTCCTGACTCTTCCCTGGAGCCCTTACAATTCCCTTTGTTAGTGTCCCACTGATTGAGTTACAGAGTAGCTAGCCAGATTTATCATCACAATTGCTCTTCCTGTAATCACATTTGAATCCAAATCTGACTGGAGTGAAAGTGTGAGTATTGAGACCCTTTTGCTAATTATGAGGAATGCTCTGGGCATTTCAAGTTTAGAAAGGAAATGCTAACTCTTGACTGCCAAGAAAGAAAATGGCTCCACAGCCTGACAGTAGTCCTCGGTGACTGTGGTGCTGATAGCAGTGACAATATTCAGACACTGGGGAGGGAAGTCATGTAGGGACAGGCCAGGAACTGGCAATAATCAACCTGGGGCTATGGGTGGGACCAGAAGGCCCAACACTATTAGCATCAATGAGACAGATCAAGGCACAAATGAAACAGAGCCAACTAATCATGGGAATGGAACAAACATGGGATCCAAAAAGAGGCAAGGAAACACAAAGTCTAATCCAAAGTCTTCAGAAGGGGGAAAGAAAGATGAGAGAAAGGTAAGAAAAGGTTAAAGAAGTTAAAGAAGGAGGGAAGAGGAGAGGAGGGAGGAGAAAAAAGAGATAAAAGAGAAAACAAAGATAAAGAAGAGTAAAAGAGACAGATGAGGGAGGCATTGGAGTTTAAAAAGGCCTTATTCTGGCTGGCTTATAGTTTAAGCACCAGAGAAGTGTTTGTGTATTATTTAACCCATTTTCTCCCCTGTAAAATAAAGGTGATATTAATGACTGCTTCCGAGGATTGCTTTGGGAGAATTAAAACAACACAGGGAAAGAAACTGGCATGTAGGAGTTGCTCATCAAATGTTGGTTTTCTTCTTCTGCAATGAAGCTGATTGGGGATTTCATGATGCTATTTTTATTAAGACAATCAAGCATGCCTGCTGGGCCTACCCAGAAAGTCAAACATTTGATCTTAGAGGAAGCCTTAGTCCAGATAAGGAATTTGCTCTATTGGCTTCAAAGAGCCTAATAATCTGTGTGGCCCTCTATCCCTGTAGTACTCTGCTCTTCTCAGCTAAAACGACTTATGGCTTCCCTCTTAATTCCATTGTACCACAGGCTATGGGGCAATTCCACCCTTACTTATAAGAGCAATCTTAGGGATCTCTGGATAAGTAGCTTAGAAGTTCAAATTTAAGTCTTCCTGCTAATGACCATGCTTAGTGCCCTTCAGCTTGTGTCTTGATTTGGCTCCTTTTAGTTTTAATTTCAAAGGGTCTTAGATGAACCCAATGTTGTAATATTTTTCTCACTATCCATACTTTTTTCTTAGAGAACTGCACAGCCTACAGCCTTGGACTATTGATATTCCCATTTATCTCACTGCTGGATCACAGTTGATTGGACCAGTGGCAACCACTCACCCAAAGTGAATATTTCCTCTTTCATGCATTTGGAATCTGGACACTAAAAGGTTATGACACTTTCTAGTAAGCCAAGCAGAAAGGTCAAATAGAACAGAGACTGCCAACTAGGAGAGCATGCAATAAATGAGTAAATAGAAACGATCAATATGAGAGAGAGGGATTGAAAAAAACAAAAACAAAAACAAAAAAACCTCCTGAGAAGAGAGATGAGAGACCCATGTGCCTCCAGAAACAGAATGAGGACAGAGAGTAGATGGCTGATGATTTTTCAGATCTCTCAAGAATTTTATTTATGGGCAATATTTCTATGACCACCCAATGCATTCCCATGTTCTTAAGTTATATGACCATGTTTCTTATTGTCTTATTTCAGCCAAACATAACCAAGACACCAGGTCAAGAGTCTTATCTTTGAATCAAAGTCTTGATGTTGAGTGTCACTCACCAAACTACCTTAATTCCCCTTGAAAGAACTATCAAGGCTTGCCATCGGAGAAAATGCCTATTTATTGAGGAACAGCTGCATATTTATAGAGCCACGGGTGGTCTGACAGTTAGCAGGGGGTGCTTTTTGATTGGTGGGTAAGGATCAGGTGAGCCAGCAGGGCTAGTCTGATTGGTGGGTAAGGATCAGGTGAACCAGCAGGGCTAGTCTGATTGGTGGGTAAGGATCAGGTGAGCCAGCAGGGCTAATCTGATTGGTGGGTAAGGATCATGTGAGCCAGCAGGGCTCACCATTGGACGGCTCTTCTTGGGGGATAGGGAAGTTAGTCTTTGGAGCCGGGGGGGACTCCCAACACCCCTTGCCACCTGTTATAGGTAACAACCCTGAAAGGTAGTCTCTGTCCTTCAGCCCATTCAAATCTCTCTCCAGGGCTGTTGACAGAAACTGACCACTTCCTAAATTTACTATTATTGTCTACTCTTTTATTCTCTTAATAAAGCTATGGATGACAGAGTTTGGGGCTACATTTTCAAAACAAAATGAAAACTGGACGGTTTGGAGAATATGAAAAGAAAGGATATGCAAATGCACGTGTATAAACACACACACACATACACACACACACACATTGTAATTTTCCTATTCCAGGAGGAATGTTGAGAATTGGAAAAGAGAATGGCTTTAGTTCTAATTCCAGCTCAGCAGCTACCCAGATAATGTGATCTTGAACAATCACCACCTAGCAAAAATTCAACCTCTTAATCTTGAAACAGGATAATATTACCTATCCCATGATGTTACTATAAAGATTAAAGGAGAAACTAAACATGAAAGTATTCTCTAAACTATTAGGTACTACACACATAAGAAAGAATCATTTCCTTTACAGGAAATAAATTTAAAGGCCTGGACTAAACAAAAGCATCTCAAATAGTTAATGCCAGTGAACTCAAAGGATTACATTTGAAATACAGATGCCTTAAGGGCACCATATTTACTGTGGAACCAGCAGAAACATTCCTCCACCCGAAAAATGCCATCCTCCATTGCCATGCCAGCTACCATTTGTCAGCTTAAATTGAGATAAAGAGGAAAGAGAGAACTGAGATTCCATACCGATGGCAGTATTCTCAAGCCACACAAGTTACATAAAAATAGGTATAAAGTTTTATTAGGTAATGACTTCTCTGACCTGCTCATCTATTCATATATTAATTCAAGGACTTCTTTAATTTGAGCTCAATACCATAACAGACAGAGTAAGGATAAACAAAGACAGAATCCAGCTCTAGTCCTTAGAAAGCATTTGCTCAACATCAGTAGATAAGATAAATTCACTTTAATTCAACATTCCTTCATATATTCACTGCTCATAAGTCAATCAATCAGCTAACATTAAGATTCTAGTGTATATTAACCTAAGAACAAACTGCTCAGCTAAAGTGATAAGATTGCTCTCAAGGCATTAGACAATGAAATCCACACGTTATGAATTGAAGTTGAGCTATGCAAAATGAACTTTTAGAGAAACAATGGCTCTCATATTTGTAACTAGGTTGAAAATATTAACATATGTTAAGAAATAACCATAAGATGTTGCCCTGAGCTAAGAAGGGCAGTAGCAGCATAGGACAGTGCCCATCTAAGCCTCATATCCCAGAGTGGGGAGGGGAAGGGCTGTCAGCCTACATAAGTGTACTGTTTGCCTCAAAGGTACATCCCAAAAGTGGAGACAGATGCAGTAGGCCATCAGAGCTTTAAGTATGGAGCACTTGAGAATCATATAACCTATCCCCCCTTCTCTGATACTGTGCCTAAAAGGGTGAGGTGTTTTTGTGTTCTGTCTAGTCCAATGAAGAATTATAGACATCTTTGTAACTTAGTAAACTGGCATTCTGGTTTTATACATCAGGTCAGGTTTCTGGACCTGCAAGAATGTACACCAAAATATACCTAATTTTAGGCACCTGGCTGGTTGGAAAACTGGTCTTACTCTAAATATATTCTCACTGCATTGGTCTTCCTATCTTATTTACTTTTTGAAGCATCTTATCAAAAAGCATACACTCTGGAGCCAAGATAACTTGGATTTACATCTAAGCATTATGAATTCAGTCAAGTTACTCAACCACTCACAGAATTATTACAAGGATGGAATGAATTAATAACATATGGAAGAGCTAATATACTATCTGGCTTCATTACTATTATTATTTTTCTAACTTTCTATAGTAGAAGTTCTGGCCACTGCAAATAGTTCAATTCATTTCTACACTACAAATGGGGAAAGCAGAAGACAAAAAAATGTGATACCCTGTGATAGAAGCACTTGAAACTCAGAATTTATTCTATGAGTGGATGGGACCACCAAAAGATTATGACAAACTGGACTTGCAAGGATGTACACCTTCAATAGATGAATGGATAAAGAAAATGTGGCACATATACACAAGGGAATATTACTCAGACTTAAAAGACTGAAATTATGGCATTTGCTTCTAAATAGATGGAACTGGAGGCTATCATGCTAAGTGAAATAGATCAGTCCTCAAAATTAAAAGATCAACTGTTCTTTCTGATATGCAGATGCTGATTCAAAATAGGCAGGGAGGTGAAGGGTGGGGTGGAGGTTCATCGGATTGGACAGGGAGAATGTTGGGGTGGGAGGTGGAATGGAATGGGAAAGACAATATAATGGACCAGACCCGTTCCTATGTTCATATATGAAAACATGACCTGTGTAACTCTACATCATGTACAACCACAAGAATGGGAAGTTATATTCCATGTATGCATGATACGGCAAAATACATTTTACTGTCCTGTGTAACTAAGAACAATATTTTTTTAAATATATAAGAAAATAAAGTGATCAAACAGTATAAAATAAATCAATAAATAAACGATTATGATTCGGGCTGTGGTTGTTACTCAGTGGTAGAGCACTTGTCTAACATGTGTCAAGCACTGGGTTTGATCCTCAGCACCACATAAAAATTAATTAATTAATTAATTAATTAAAGATATAAAAAATTATTATGAATTCTGAACCACTCAGGAAGCTGAGGCAGAAGAATCACTTTTTCCAAGCCAGCCTCAGCAGCTTAGCAAGGCCCTAAGCAACTCAGTGAGACCCTGTCTTGAAATAAAAAATACAAAACAGGGCTGGGGATGTGGCTCAGTGGTTAAATGCTCCTGCGTTCAGTCCCTGGTACCAAAAACTAAGAAATTATTAAAAATAAAGATTATGAACTAAAGATTGATGATTAGATGTGCATCCTATGAAGGTCAAGGTTGTAGCCAGAAGGGGACAATCTAGAAGGGGGGTGAACAACTGAAGGAGTGAGACCAATTAGGTGATTGTGGCAATAGTTCTAAGAGATGGCAGTGAAAACTGAAGAAGGGCATGGGTTGTAAAGGCATTTAGAAAGTCATGGAATAGGACATGGTGATCCATTAGAAACGGGGCTGAGGATAGCACTGAGGGCAAGTTGAAACCATATGCCAACCACTTATTTGTTATCTGCCTCAATTTACTCATCTGAAAACAAAAGCAAACCCAGGACTGAGAATTAAAATTTCATTAAAGTGTGAAGTGTGGATTTCAAAAATACCGATGTTATATGGTTGTTATGACCAAATGCTTAGAACAGATTGTGACATACAATAAATACCACGAGAATAAGATGTACCTAGGATGCAACTTAGGTTACTGGCTTGGGTGAATGGTAATTCAAATACCATTAGGGAAAAAAAGAATATAAGCAAGTGTTTCAAAAAAGTTTGAAGTACTGGGCTAGGTACATAGATTCAGTATACAGTGTGTGTGTGTGTGTGTGTGTGTGTGTGTGTGTGTGTAGGCTTACATCAGCAAAACCAATAGTGATATATTTTGTATCATCTTATTTACATAAAAGTGTGTTATTTCTGCAATATTTAGTCTCCTTATTTTCTAGATGAAGAAGTTATGATTTTTGACTAAGCAGTATAGCAACCACTTCATGAGGTTGTAACAATGATTGAACAGAAAGTATATATGAAATACTTGCACAATAGCTGGGCATAAAGTAAGAATTGTTTATTAACAATACAATACAATATGATTATTTTGCTGCTATTGTGAGCTACCCAGAGTTAGACAGCTATTGAGTAGCAGGACTGGGCTTTCAACACAGGACTCTCCAACTGCAAAGAAGAGTCCCCTAATCACTATCGTGTGCAGGTTTGGCTCCTGCAATGCAGATGGCTATGTAGCATGAAGGATAAAGACAGACTTTGTCCTCTAAGACCTAACAACTCTATTTGGACAATCTGGGTGAGAAGAAAAGAACTCAGTATATGACGAAGATCACCTAGACAAGAACAATGAATCATAAACTATTTTTCAAAATTCAACTGGATGAAGGAAGTTAGGAGAGTGCTGAAGGGAAGAGAACCAGAATAAGAAGAAACCTGGAGGTGTGGACACATGGTAGAGATACAGGTAACACAGAAAAGCCAGGCTAAAATGTGCCAGATCCCCAGACACAGATGTGCGGATCAGTTGGGTTTGAACCCCAGCACTCTGACTCTGAAATGCCTACGACTAAGCCCAAGCACTGCCGCTGGGTTTGCTTTGGAATGAAACTTTAGTTGTCAGAAGGAAAGCAGCCAGAGCTGTGTTTGCTTGGTGCTGCTTGCAGGAGTTACTCTCGTAAGAAATCGTGGGAGGTGCACATGGAACTCCCCACCCACTGGGGTTGATAATCCATGCTAATTGTACACATTTCCAAAGCCTCCCGTGTGAGAAGGAAAAAATAAAAATGTTCTCTTAACATTTTTGAAGTTCATAATCGTGGCAAATGTTCAATAACTATATTTAACTCCTGTTGCATATTCCTTAGCTCTTGAAATATATTAAACCAACAATTTCATGCACTTGACAGGCAAGACACACTTTTCTGCTTTTTCATTTTGCCTTTCCAGGTGACAGATCATGTCCATCATAGTGTTGAAAGGCTAGCTCACATGTTACCTTTCCCAAAAGTCACTCCTAACTAAACATGCTTCTCGTTGACCTCCTCCTGCCTTCATTTAGCATTTTGTATTTGTGTTTGATGTTGGATTCGAGTGAGGTCTGGGGCTGCTAGGAGAAAGATGGAAGAATTAGCAAAAAAAAAAAAGGTCTAAATGCCCAGACTCCACAAGGCAGAAACTCAGATCTGAGCACAGTCTGACTCTGCTGCCCTTTACTTGCTCCCAATGTAACTAGGCATTGCTGTAGGCTCTTGCTTCTCAAATACAGTCCTTAGACCAACATTATCCTCAATATTTGGGCAATTGTTAGAAACGCAGACTCTAATAAGCCCCACCATAGATCAACTGTATCAAAATCTTCATTTTTAAAAGATGCTCATGTAATCATTATGCGTATTAAAATTCTAGAACCACTGAGCTAATATGAACTCATAAGACCACATTATGAGTGTTTGTTTCCTTGCCTGTCTCTCCCTGCACTGTGAGTTCCTCCAAAGAAGAATGGTATGTTTTGTGCCCCAATAGTTCAGTTTCTAGCCTGGTCCCCAGTAAGTAGAAATAAAATAGCTATCACTTATTCTGTGCTTATTATTTGTCAGGTGCTAACATTATTTATACACACAGACATACACACATACACACTTATCCTTTAATCTTTGCAACTATCCTTTGAGAAGATCATTGATCATTTCCGTTTTGCAAATAAAGAAATCAAGGCTCAGAAACGGAAAGTAACACCTAAAATCATACAAACAGAAATCAACAGAACTGGCATTCAAATCGAGCCCCATCGGATACCATAAGATGTGCTCTTAACCACTATTTTGTACTATTTCCCCACTAGATGTTTAACAGATGTTTACAGTCTCAAACAGATTTTGCTTTGCACAATAATGACTAAGTCTGCTTCTTTCTGTCATGAAGTAAAAGGACTAAGGTTAGTTTTAATTTGCCATGCACGGTTTCCAACGTGCAGAAATATCATGTCTGCCTTCATGGAAATGACCTGTAACTATACTAGGAATTCTGCATCCCCCACCTCCCTTCTCTTAGATGATCTGTAAGTGTTAGTAAGCCCTGCAGACAAGCAATCCGTCAGGCAGAAGGCAGCCCAGAGCACTTAAATAAAACATTCTCACAGCCTTCCACCGAGAGCATGGAGACAAATACCGCGGATGTGAAAGGTGTCGCTGGGATTACCAATGACGTGCTAATGGCTGCTCAGGCAATCTCCCTGCCTCCTGCGCTCTGAGTCACCCGCTCCCTTTGGAGCCTGTGCTCACGTCATTAAGGGACCGAGAGCTATTCACAGATCACTGACTAAAGGCAAGCTTGAGCGAGGCCTGCACGCCCCTGTCCCTCTCCAAAGGACTAAGGTCACAGACAGGAGGCCCTGGAGCTTTTAATCATGGCCACAAGGAAAAGAGGAAAAGCAAAGTTTTCTACCTTCCTCCCATCCTTTCTTTTCCCTGTACTTTTGCAAATGAGAACTTTCCTCTTGTTCCAGAATATGTCGGAAAGTCTTTGCAGGGAACAAGCAGAATTTTGAACGAGGCACATACTTTGATTGTTTATTATTATACTAAAAAAGAAAAAAAAAAAACTTTTGTGATGTTATTTTAATTCCACAGACATTTCATTACTAATCAACCCTGGAGCTTTCAGAGTACACACACACACACACACACACACACACACACATATCCTTTGGTGGATTCTTTCTGTGACTGCTTGGTTAAATTTATTGTATTTTCACTTTTTTTGTGGTTGTTGTTGTTGCCAGAATGGGAGCATTTAAGAGACTAGTAAATTGAAATGTAATATTTTGAGACATCACATTTACACTACGCTGACGAAATTCTTTGAAATAAAACATCACTTGGTTTTCCCACCAGGAACTTCCTCTGAAACAGTCACGGGTCTGCTTTGGTCACTCTATCAATGTCTGTGACACTTAGATATTTTTAAATCAACTTTCAGGGAATCACATCTTGGTGAGTCTAAAAAGTAATATATTTAGCAGCAATTTGGAAGTGACTTGGGAATGAAAAATTGAATCTGAAAAATCAAGATGGAGTGGACTATTTTCAAGAATAGATAACAATTACAGAATTAGTCTTTCCTGAATAAACCATGATCTGTTTGATAGCTACTTTTATTCCTTCTCAAAAGAAAACAGTGCAATGGCTTATGCAAGTTTTAGTTCTTCAAGATTAACCACGGACGGGCTTTCTCCTAGGAGATATTTTTTCTGATTGGCAGAAAATAAGACTATTAATTATGTAAGGCAAACAGTCTGGAGATATATGATAGCTCAGTTTTGTGTTATGTGCTAATATTAAAACGTGGGATTAAGCATTTGATTAGTGAAGGAAATATCACACTGGAATCATTGAGATTAGTCACCAAGATCACAAGAAAAAAAGGACAGTTTTCAGATTTCTTTTTTTTTTAATTATATTTATTTTTATGTGGTGCTAAGGATCAAACCCAGTGCCTCACATGTGCAAGGCAAGTGCCCTAGCACTGAGCTACAGCCCCAGCCCCATTTTTCAGATTCATTTTTTTAGATTTTAAGTGGACACAATATCTTTATTTTATTTTTATGTGATGCTGAGGATCCAACCCAGTGCCTCACGCATGTTTAGGCAAGCACTCTACCACTGAGCCACAATCCCAGCCCCCATTTTCAGATTTCTAAGTATCCATACCCAGATTGAGAATATAGTCTCAGTATCAGTTGCATTGTCCTGTCAAAGAATGACCACGGAGCAAAAACTATGCAACATGTTTCCCATTTCTACTAAAATAACAAATTTAAAATAGATACATTTTTCTTAGGTGTGGTCCACTGAATGTCACCTTTGGGAGATGCCATTTAGAAAAAGCAAGACCTATCTTTTTGAACACAAGAAAATTTTGGTTGATAGGGAAACTTTGACATAGGCATATTATAGTTAATGCTGCTTGTGATCAGGGGTATGTGATCAATTTGTGTGTTGGAGAGTCATGGGACAATTTTTATTGATTATAGATACACCTCAGGTTTTGGTTATTAAGTTTAAGAAACACAAGCACATGCACATCCAAACTGTAAATTTCAATGGAGTTATAGGATTGTTACAGAAGTTCATAAGTACTTAGGTTCTACTCTGTTTCCCAAGCCATTGGTGGATCTTGGTTAATAAATAGATTCTAACTATTCTGGAGTCAATTTGAGTACGGTGTCCATGTGGTGGAAGGGAGAGAAGAAAGCAACTTTGCACAATTTATTGATGAACAGTGAATTAATCTTAAGAGATTCCTTGAAAATTCACTAGATGATAGGAAAATGGAGTTTCAACAAAGTTATCTTGACATGTCACACTAAGCACTGCTAGTAAAACCCTAGGGTGCCTATATTCTGTGAAGATCTGAGAAGGAAATCCCTACTGAGTACTTATTCTAAACTGTTTTCCACCTCTTCTTATTCAGTTCTGACAATAACCCTGTGAGGCAAGACTTTTTATTACTGTGTTATTTGTAAGTTCAGAAATTTTAAGTAATTCACAAGTCATGGGAAGTGAGGATTTCAAACCTACTTTGGGGGATGTGTGTGTGTGTGTGTGTGTGTGTAAACGGATAGAGTGAAGCTGTTTATAGAACTTTCAGGAAATACCTTGGCCTGCAACTCAGCCCTTTGCAAATGTTTCTCTTGAAAAGAAACCAGATTTATTATAGTAGTTGCCTAGGGCATTTTTAAAACAGATTTTAAATACATTAGCTCAGGAGAAGAATTTTCTTGCTACTTCATTGTTGAAAAAAAACTTAAACTATCTTCAATCTATTTTACTATTTACCATACTTTCTACATACTTTCTGTCCACTTTTTAAATAGAGAAGATGAAGTGCCAGGCCAAGGGAACATACCTACACATAGCTAGCCAAAGTCCACCTAAACAAATATTAAAGATGCCAAAAAGAATTGAATCTTTAGGATATGGGATACCAGGGTTCCATGTGAACTCTGCTACTTACATCTGAATGATTCTTGTTGAGATTTTCAACCTTTCTGAGCATCAGTCTCCTCATTTGTAGGATGGGCAAAAATGCAATATTTATTCGTGTTGTGATTATGAAGATCAACTGAGGAAAGGATAACTTTAAAAATCTTGAATCAAGCTGTTGCCTAAAAAATTTCTTCTCTAGAACATGGTAATGCTCTTTGTTTTTGTTCTCCTGGATCCAGTGACTGCCAGAGGTTCCAGGATGAGAATCAAGAGATGGCTTTCAGAGGAACCCTGATAGATCCACATCCAGCTCTGCCCTAGCTCAGCTCCAAGCCCAAACTCAACCTCAAGAGAACAGAGCCCTGGAAATAGGGAGATTCATATTGCATTCTAATTCCTGGTACCCTTATGACAGTATCTTGACCTTTATATACTAAAAGTCATGTAGCTGGCTTGATACAATTTAGAGAATATGTGATTGGAAAGAACTCTGCAATGGGTTATTTCATCACATGGTCTGGGAAGATTGATTTTTCTGTTATTATATTATTATAATTATTGTTACTCTTGCTAAAGTAGTCTGTGCAATATGAAAGGAAAATGTTTTTCAATAAATTTGTTCTCACAATCTGAAATTGATGACAGTCTATGCATAGACAATATAAAGTCTTATTTGCACTTTTAACCATCACTCTTCATTTCTCAATTCCGCATTATAGATTGATAGTTTAGGGCAAGACAAAAGTGATCAAGTGTTTTTTATCTCTTAAATATATTGGGATGTTCATCTTTACTGTCTTTACATATAATCACACTTATTGGTTAGAAAGAAAGGCGAGGGAAATAACAACCGAAGACAAAGGATCACTCTGTTTTCCAAAGTAACTCCATAGTCCCTAAAAAGTATATTTGTTCATTCATTCTTCCATTCAGTCATGTAAGCAATAATAACCTATTATGTTCTAGACACTGTCCTAAGAATTTTAAGAAAAACAGATCTCTGACCCTAGTGAGCTAACATTCTAGAAAAACTCATTCTAAATCAGGGTTTTTTAAAAATGGTACTATTAACATTTTGGGAGAGGGAACTGTGACCACGCACAGAGCAGACCCAGAGGCCTGCTGAGGGGCAGAGCCGCCCCCCACCCCCCGCGCCTGCCAGGTAGGGGAACTGTGACCACGGACAGAAAAGGCCCAGTGGCCCGCGGCGGGACAGAGCTTCCAATCACTCCTGAAAGGTAGGCGGGCCTGCGACCCACCGGCAGAAGAGGAGCAGCGGCCTGCTGAGAGGCAGAGCCGCCCCCTCCCCCTGCGCCGGCAAGGTAGAGGGAACTGTGACCACGCACAGAGCAGGCCCAGCAGCCTGCTGAGGGGCAGAGCCACCCCCCACCCCCTGCGCCTGCCAGGTGACCACCAACAGAAAAGGCCCAGTGGCCCGCGGTGGGACAGAGCTTCCAATCACTCCTGCAAGGTAGGCGGGCCTGTGACCCACCGGCAGAAGAGGAGCAGCGGCCTGCTGAGAGGCTGAGCCGCCCCCTCCCCCTGCGCCGACCATCAGAACAGGCCAGACCTGCAACCGAGAGACAGAACAGGCCCAGTGGCCTGAGGAAGGGTAGAGCCACCCGCCCCCCCGCGCCTGCAAGGTAGGCGGACCTGCGACCCACTGGCAGTACAGCCCCAGAGGCCTGCAGAGGGGCAGTGCCGCTGCCTGCGCCTGCAAAGTAGACAGAACTGTGACCGCCGACAGAACAAGCCTAGCGGCCCGCAGAGGGACAGAGCCGCCGCCCGCGCCTGCGAGGGAGACTTTGCAACTATACAAGACCAATATAAATATATAGGGGGAAAATTCAATAGCACAACAGTTTCACCAAGTAGAAAGGAACGCGAACAGTATGAAGAGACAAGGAAAGAAAGGACCACAAGCATTGCAGGTCAACTCAACGTTAGAAGAGGTAATAGCTGCAGCAGATGGAATGTCAGAAAAGAATTCAGGATATACATGCTTCAGATGATCTGGAGTCTCAAGGAAGACATCAGACAGCAAAATCAGACAATGAAAGATCACTTCAACAATGAATTACATAAACAAATCCAAGAAGCAAAAGATCAACTATACAGGGAAATAGAGGTTATAAAAAACAAACAAACAGAAATCCTAGAAATGCAGGAAGCAATAAGCCAACTTAAAAACTCAATTGAGAATACTACCAGCAGAGTAGAACACTTAGAAGACAGAACATCAGACAATGAAGATAAAGTATTTCAACTTGAAAAGAACATAGACAGCTCAGCAAGACTGTTAAGAAACCATGAGCAGAACATCCAAGAAATATGGGATAACATCAAGAGACCAAATTTAAGAGTCATTGGGATACAGGAAGGGACAGAGTTTCAAACCAAAGGAATGAGCAATCTATTCAATGAAATAATAGGAGAAAACTTCCCAGACTTGAAGAATGAGACAGAACCCCAAATCCTAGAAGCCTACAGGACGCCGAATGTGCAAAATCATAAGAGACCCACACCTAGACACATTATAATGAAGATGCCCAACATACAGAATAAGGAGAGAATTTTAAAAGCTACAAGAGAAAGGAAGCAGATCACATTTAGGGGTAAGCCAATCAGGATAACAGCTGATCTTTCAACACAGACTCTGAAAGCTAGAAGATCCTGGAATAACATATTTCAAACACTGAAAGAAAATGGGTTCCAACCAAGAATTGTGTTTCCAGCGAAATTAAGCTTCAGGATGGAAGATGAAATTAAAACCTTCCACGATAAACAAAAGTTAAAAGAATTTGCAGCTAGAAAACCGTCTCTTCAAAACATCCTTGGCAAAACATTACAGGAAGAGGAAATGGAAAATAACAATGAAAACCAACAGTGGGAGGTAGGACACTAAAGGGGGGAAAATAATCAAAGAGGAAAACAAACCATGTTTAGTAACATAAATAAACAAATATGGCTGGAAGAACAACCCATATCTCAATAATAACCCTAAATGTTAATGGCTTAAACTCACCAATCAAAATACACAGGCTAGTAGAATGGATCACAAAACAAGACCCAACAATATGCTGCCTACAGGAGACGCATTTGATAGGAAAAGACATACATAGGCTGAAGGTGAAAGGTTGGGAAAAATCATATCACTCATATGGACTTCGGAAACAAGCAGGAGTATCCATACTCATATCAAATAAAATAGATTTCAAGCCAAAGTTAATCAAAAGGGATAAAGAGGGACACTACATACTGCTCAAGGGAACCATACACCAACAAGACATAACAATCATAAATATATATGCCCCAAACAATGGTACAGCTATGTTCATCAAACAAACTCTTCTCAAGTTCAAGAGTCTAATAGACCACCATACAATAATCATGGGAGACTTCAACACACCTCTATCACCACTGGACAGATCTTCCAAACAAAAGTTGAATAAGGAAACTATAGAACTCAATAACACAATTAATAACCTAGACTTAATTGACATATATAGAATATACCACCCAACATCAAGCAGTTACACTTTTTTCTCAGCAGCACATGGATCCTTCTCAAAAATAGATCATATATTATGTCACAGGGAAACTCTTAGACAGTATAAAGGAGTAGAGATAATACCATGCATCCTATCTGATCATAATGGAATGGAACTGAAAATCAACGATAAAAGAAGGAAGGGAAAAGAATACATCACTTGGAGAATGAACAATAGGTTACTGAATGATCAATGGGTTATAGAAGACATCAAGGAAGAAATTAAAAAATTCTTAGAGATTAATGAAAACACAGACACAACATATCGGAATCTATGGGACACATTGAAAGCAGTTCTAAGCGGAAAATTCATTGCTTGGAGTTCATTCCTTAAAAAAAGAAAAAACCAACAAATAAATGATCTCATACTTCATCTCAAAATCCTAGAAAAAGAAGAGCAAAAAAACAGCAAAAGAAGTAGAAGGCAAGAAATAATTAAAATCAGAGCTGAAATTAATGAAATCGAAACAAAAGAAACAATTGAAAAAATTGACAAAACTAAAAGTTGGTTCTTTGAAAAAATAAACAAAATTGACAGACCCTTAGCCATGCTAGCGAAGAGAAGAAGAGAGAGAACTCAAATTACTAACATACGGGATGAAAGAGGCAATATCACAACAGACACTTCAGAAATACAGAAGATAATCAAAAATTATTTTGAATCCTTACACTCCAATAAATTAGAAGATAGTGAAGGCATAGATAAATTTCTTAAGTCATATGATCTGCCCAGATTGAGTCAGGAGGATATAGACAACCTAAACAGACCAATATCAATTGAGGAAATAGAAGAAACCATCAAAAGACTACCAACTAAGAAAAGCCCAGGACCGGATGGGTATACAGCAGAGTTTTACAAAACCTTTAAAAAGGAACTAATACCAATACTTTTCAAGCTACTTCGGGAAATAGAAAAAGAGGGAGAACTTCCAAATTCATTCTACGAGGCCAACATCACCCTGATACCTAAACCAGACAAAGACACTTCAAAGAAAGAAAACTACAGACCAATATCTCTAATGAACCTAGATGCAAAAATCCTCAATAAAATTCTGGCCACTCGGATACAAAAACTTATCAAAAAAATTGTGCACCATGATCAAGTAGGATTCATCCCTGGGATGCAAGGCTGGTTCAAAATATGGAAATCAATAAATGTTATTCACCACATCAATAGACTTAAAAATAAGAATCATATGATCATCTCGATAGATGCGGAAAAAGCATTCGACAAAGTACAGCATCCCTTTATGTTCAAAACTCTAGAAAAACTAGGGATAACAGGAACATACCTCAATATTGTAAAAGCAATCTATGCTAAGCCTCAGGCTAGCATCATTCTGAATGGAGAAAAGTTGAAGGCATTCCCTCTAAAATCTGGAACAAGACAGGGATGCCCTCTCTCACCACTTCTGTTCAACATAGTTCTCGAAACACTGGCCAGAGCAATTAGACAGACGAAAGAAATTAAAGGCATCAAAATAGGAAAAGAAGAACTTAAATTATCACTATTTGCAGATGACATGATTCTATACCTAGCAGACCCAAAAGGGTCTACAAAGAAACTATTAGAGCTAATAAATGAATTCAGCAAAGTGGCAGGATATGAAATCAACACGCATAAATCAAAGGCATTCCTGTATATCAGCGACAAATCCTCTGAAATGGAAATGAGGACAACCACTCCATTCACAATATCTTCAAAAAAAATAAAATACTTGGGAATCAACCTAACAAAAGAGGTGAAAGACTTATACAATGAAAACTACAGAACCCTAAAGAGAGAAATAGAAGAAGATCTTAGAAGATGGAAAAATATACCCTGTTCATGGATAGGCAGAACTAACATCATCAAAATGGCGATATTACCAAAAGTTCTCTATAGGTTTAATGCAATGCCAATCAAAATCCCAACGGCATTTCTTGTAGAAATAGAGAAAGCAATCATGACATTCATATGGAAAAACAAAAGACCCAGAATAGCAAAAACAATGCTAAGCAGGAAGTGTGAATCAGGCGGTATAGCGATACCAGACTTCAAACTATACTACAGAGCAATAGTAACAAAAACAGCATGGTACTGGTACCAAAACAGGCAGGTGGACCAATGGTACAGAATAGAGGACACAGAAACCAATCCACAAAACTACAACTACCTTATATTTGATAAAGGGGCTAAAAGCATGCAATGGAGGAAGGATAGCATCTTCAACAAATGGTGCTGGGAAAACTGGAAATCCATATGCAACAAAATGAAACTGAATCCCTTTCTCTCGCCATGCACAAAAGTGAATTCAAAATGGATCAAGGAGCTTGATATCAAATCAGAGACACACTGTCTGATAGAAGAAAAAGTTGGCTACCATCTACATACTGTGGGGTCGGGCTGCAAATTCCTCAATAGGACACCCATAGCACAAAAGTTAATAACTAGAATCAACAAATGGGACTTACTCAAACTAAAAAGTTTTTTCTCAGCAAAAGATACAATAAGAGAGGTAAATAGAGAGCCTACATCCTGGGAACAAATCTTTACTCCTCTCACTTCAGATAGAGCCCTAATATCCAGAGTATACAAAGAACTCAAAAAATTAGACAATAAGAGAACAAACAACCCAATCAACAAATGGGCCAAGGACCTGAACAGACACTTCTCAGAGGAGGACATACAATCAATCAACAAGTACATGAAAAAATGCTCAGCATCTCTAGCTGTCAGAGAAATGCAAATCAAAACCACCCTAAGATACCATCTCACTCCAGTTAGATTGGCAGCCATTATGAAGTCAAACAACAACAAGTGCTGGCGAGGATGTGGGGAAAAGGGTACACTTGTACATTGCTGGTGGGACTGCAAATTGGTGCAGCCAATTTGGAAAGCAGTATGGAGATTTCTTGGAAAGCTGGGAATGGGCCCACCATTTGACCCAGCTATTCCCCTTCTCGGTCTATTCCCTAAAGACCTAAAAAGAGCATGCTACAGGGACACTGCTACATGGATGTTCATAGCAGCACAATTCACAATAGCTAGACTGTGGAACCAACCTAGATGCCCTTCAATGGATGAATGGATAAAAAAAATGTGGCATTTATACACAATGGAGTATTACTCTGCATTAAAAAATGACAAAATCATAGA
Source organism: Marmota monax (assembly GCF_021218885.2). Taxonomy (NCBI): domain Eukaryota; kingdom Metazoa; phylum Chordata; class Mammalia; order Rodentia; family Sciuridae; genus Marmota; species Marmota monax. The sequence continues at coordinate 3,919,989 of NW_026694339.1, forward strand.
ATTTACAGGGAAATGGATGGCATTAGAGCAGATTATGCTAAGTGAAGCTAGCCAATCCCTAAAAAACAAATGCCAAATGTCTTCTTTGATATAAGGAGAGTAACTAAGAACAGAGTAGGGTCGAAGAGCATGAGAAGAAGATTAACATTAAACAGGGATGAGAGGTGGGAGGGAAAGGGAGAGAGAAGGGAAAATGCATGGAAATGGAAGGAGACCCTCAGAGTTATACAAAAGTACATACAAGAGGAAGTGAGGGGAAGGGGAAAAATAATATAAGGGGGACAAACGAATGTCAGTAGAGGGAGCAGAGAGAGAAGAGGGGAGGGGAGGGGAGGGGAGGGGAGGGGAGGGGAGGGGGGATAGTAGAGGATAGGAAAGGCAGCAGAATACAACAGACACTAGTATGGCAATATGTAAATCAATGGATGTGTAACTGATGTGATTCTGCAATCTGTATATGGGGTAAAAATGGGAGCTCATAACCCACTTGAATCAAATTGTGAAATATGATATATCAAGAACTATGTAATGTTTTGAACAGCCAACAACAAAAAATTTAAAAAAAAAAAATTTTTGGATCAGATGATTCTTCATTGTAAGGACCATCTTGTGCAGTATAGAATGTTTAGAATTGTCTCTGGTCTCTGCCTTATCATGCTTTCCCAGGTTTGACAACCCAAAATGTCTCCAGACAATGATACATGTTCCTGGGAAAGATCTGGAGGCAAAATTGCCCCTTGTTTGAGAACCACTGGTGTAAAGCCACACACCAGTAAGTAACTGCAGTCAGTGGAAGCTCCCTACGCTGTTCTTGGTTTAGGACACCCAAATTCAGAAATAAATTCTAGACTATTTTGCATCTCCTGGAAAAGATCATGACATAGCACCTCAGTGGAACTCAGATGTAGTCACATACATATTTATACAATGTGAAACTTTCCCAAGCTACTTATTATTTTCAGGGACAAAAAAAAAGTATATTACAATTTCTTAGGAGGTTTTATATCAATCATTTGCAATAATGCACACAGTTTTAAGGGGCACTGTTGTCTACAGCCTGGCTTGTGCAAAAGGCATCACACAACTCTAAGTATCTTGTGATAACTGGAGAAATTGTTTTACTCATCATTTGACTCTAAAATGACCTGTACATATCCTTCCCCTGGGTTCCAGAAATTTCATGCCACTGAAAAGGTTATCAGCCACCTGAAACTAAAATAAACAAAAATAAAACAAAACAAAAGTGGCCTTAGGAAATACTTCATCGTTAAGAATGATTTAGATTTGAAATATAACAGGTAGATTTTATCTTGTGTCAACTCAGATCAATAGGTAGTGTTATCTGGGAGTAACAGATTAGGAAAGTTCTAAGATCACTCCTGTTAACAGGAAGCAGTGTCACATTTTATGAGTGATGTCTGATTTGTGCATGGAATGCAGGAATAGAAGTATATGTACCTGGCATTAGGCATCCTTCCTCGACATTGCATTTTCAGTCATGACACCTATTTTTTACATGAACTATTAACTCCATAGATAATATGCAAGAAATTGTTGTATCCAGTTCCATCCAGATCTTTGACATTATCAATGTTATCCTACTTGTTTCTCCTAAACAATTTGTAGGATTGAGTTTTCACTTTAATATGGCATATGAGAAAGAAGTAAAACTAAATCACAAATGTCTATACAAAATCATCTTGAACTTCAATAGGTTTCATATCTCATGAAAATGATTAGGAGTAATGTAAGGCTTTTCTAAAAATTTATCTTTCTTTGCACTATAGACAGGTATAACCTATAGGCATAGGTATGTGTTATCAATATAAATTTTAGGTTCTTATAGGCTAGATATACTTTATTAAACTCTTAACATTCCTCCTTCCATTTAAGTATTTACCAATTTACTTATTTATTAATAAATACTTAGACCATTAGTATGCAAATAAAATGATAAATGATTGAATCACATATGAACTCTTCCATTGGCAACCTTAAAATCTATTAGAAGAAGGCTGAGGTTGTGGCTCAGTGGTAGAGCCATTGCCTGGCATGTAAGGAACTGGGTCAATTCTCAAAGCACCATATTAAATAAATTAATTAAATAAAGGTTCACCAACAACTAAATATATTAAAAAATCTAACTATATATAAAAAATCTAGCAGAAAAGATAAGAAATGTACACACAGTAAGATTACAAAAGATAAAACAATGAACACCGCTGCAGAATATTTTTTTTAAAATATGAGGAACATCGAAGAGTTCAAGATTCCTTTCCTAGTAGGAGATTAGCAAAGAGATTTCCTTGAGTGAGCTTTGAAATACTGGAAGGATTATACTGCTAGAAACAAACAGGGCATTCTAGACAGCAAAGAAGATAGTAGTAAAAGCAGAGAAGGGAAAATTCTGGGGTATACATAGAAAACATTGAGCAGTTCTGTTTAAATGGAACACAACATTTAAAAAAAAGAAGTAGCAAGGAGTAAATTTGGAAAGACAGAGCCTAAAAATTAGAGGAGGTAGACGTGATCTTTTAATAAGTGAAATTCTGATTATACTTAATGAAATAGAGTTGGGTCATAACCTCCTTCTTTTATTTATGCTTCATAAATATGATTCAGTTGTTAGAGAATGGGCTGCTTGCCTGCTTACCCAAGGAAACCAAGCATCATCCTTTATGCTGATGACAATTTTATTTTTACAAACTGGGAGTGGCCTTAAGAAAAGAAGGGATTCTTTGGCTAATTACCAGGAACTCCATTTTTATATATGATAGAGAAAAATAAATCATTGCATTTGGCACTCATTATTTCAAAATTAAATGTTGACTTAAATGATGATTTAGAGTCCTACCCATAGTTTCCCAGCTCCCTGGGGAACATGTGCAGTCTTCTCTTGCAGAATGGTAGAGCCTATTAGGACAAAGGTGTACTCCAGCTTATATTCTTCAGGGAATATACTCAGGTGATTTTGTGTCTGAAGCAGCTGAAAGATAAAAACGGTAGCAAGTACTCTGATTGACAACTTACTAGGTAACAGATATTGCATAAAGTCTTATTTAATTATTCATTCTGCAGATATCAATGTAGGACCTACTAAATAGTAGACATGGTGCTAAGCACAAGTCATGAGCAAAGACAGGTTTCTACTTTCAAGGAGTACAGGAGCCACTGGGGAAATTAATCAAATGATCATAGTAATAATGTGTAATTACAAATTGACAACAAAGCTCTGAGGGATAACAACAAGGTATTCACAAAATACATTTTTTTAAAAGAAATCTGGCAAAGGCTGTGAGACAAAGAAAGGCTGAATCATGAAGGTCATGAAATGAAAGTGGGGTGGGTGGAGGGAAAATCATTCTGATCAAAGGGAACACAAAAACTCTGAGGCAGTAAGAAACGTGGCATGTTTGAAGAATTCAAAGAAAGCCAGCGAGGTGGAAACCATAGAGAGGTGGGAAGAGAATGCATGATGAGGCAAGTTAGGTAAGGTGGGACAGAGTAGGGATCTGTGTATACTGTGCCTGTGATCAAAAGCAAACAGTGAAAGGCTTAAAGTTGAGAGCTGAAAGGAACATGATCTGATTTCCATTGTGAGAACTTTACTTTCACTACAATGTAGCGGAGAACAGAAAGAGGTCATGGTCGAGGGTGGATTCTTCTTTGAAGGCCAGTACAGCAACCAGGTAAAAGCTAAGAGGGTCTGTACTAAGGAGGGGGTAGGAGACCAAAGGAGAAAGGTGGAGGAAGTTGGCTAGCTCTGATAGATATGTAGGTGGTGCCCTGGCATGATCTAGAGAAGGAGAAGGAGGAGAGGTGAAAGAGGTGTTAAGGAGGAGGTGTAGAGAGACTAGTATAGGAACTGGATGTGCCGTATTATCACCTAAGACATGGGAAACAGCGGAAGGGACCTAATGTCCTAGGAAAGGAGCAATCATCTCTCCATAAATCCCCTCTGACACACTGTGATGCTCTCCATTTTATAAATGAGGAAACTGAAAATCAAAGGAGAAAAGTGCTCTAGTTTCTCTTAAATGGAAGAACCAAGAATGGAGATTAGGTCTCTATGGCTGTAAAATCTTTACCCTAGAGATTTTCTTTTCTTTTCTTTTCTTTTCTTTTAAGATTAAAATAGTGAGTTGTGGCTTAATGTTTAGAACTCTGGGAACTCAACCAATTACTTGCCTTAGTTTTTGAGCAGACAAAAACTGCTTTTAGAACAATTGGTTTACTAACGTCTTTTTTTTTTTAAGTGTATGTGTGGCCAGGCACAGTGGTGCATTCCTGTAACCCAGAGGCTCAGGAGGCTGAGGCAGGAGGATCACGAGTTCAAAAACCAGCCTCAGCAAAAATGAGGCACTAAGCAACTCAGTGATACCCTGTCTCTAAATAAAATACAAAATAGGGCTGGAGATGTGGCTCAGTGGTCAAGTGCCCCTAAATTCAATCCCCGGTACCTGCCTCCCCTGCAAAAAAAAGGTATAAGTGTATAGGCAGAAGGGGTAAGTCCTATGTCTGGTTTTACTTTGTGAGGAAATGACTTGCCACTGATTTTTAAATTTAGCATAATGTTGCAATATTTGACTTTATACATAGTCCTTTATTCATATATAGGGTTTTGAACGGGTGACATATTGTAGTTAGTTTCTAATTGAATACTCTTATGCTTGCCTGAAAGACCAGCAATCTATATCAAGGCTGTTTTTCAAGAGGAAGACAGTATTTTTATATTAAAAAGCATTTGGACAAACCAACATTGAATAGTAAAATTAACACTGAGTAGTAAAATTATAATACCAATCATCTAATAGCATTTTTACAAAAATTAAATGGCATAAAATAGTAAAGCAGTACCTAACACATAATAAGCACTCAACAAACAATGGCTGTTATCATTGTTGTTGTTGTTGTTATAAGGTATTTATAGGATATAGGTCTTGCTCACTTCTATCTTGTGTCCTTGTTGGAACTGTCTCCCCTCTCAGAAATGCCTTACTTTTCTCATCTATGGGTCGAAGCTCATCTCTTCATTCAAAGCCCAATTTAAAACTCACCGATGTATGAAGAAAGACCTGCCAGAAAAATATCATTTATTAATTCTCTTAACAACATTAATTCTCTTTACATTTTTATCCCTGTTCTATGTACCAAGTACTTCAGGCAATAAAACAAAGTTGTTGCTTTCATAGATCTTATAAGGAGGAAAAATAATTTCTAACCGATAAGCATATTAAAAGACACTATGTCATTGGCCACGGAGGGTGAATGCTATTTTAAAACTAAACAACGTATATAGAAAATTATTATGAGATGAGGATTTGATTTTACTGAGGGATGTCACAGAAAGTCTCTCGGTTATTCAACATTTGAGTAGAAAAACAAATGAAATGATGGGTGAGACAAATGATAGAGAGTACTTTGCCTCTTTAAGGAACAGGAAGGTGATTAGTGTGATTTAAATAATCTGAAAAAGATAAAGAGATGAAAGAAGAGGCCCAGGGTGAGGACATTGGAAGCTATTTGGGGTAAGACAGGAAGTCACCAGAGTATATTAGGAGAGGAGTGATGTTATCTGACTTGAATTTTACATTTAAACACAGTTTCTATGGCGTTTTATGGATAGTGTACAGTATAGGGGTAGGAGTGTAGACAAGGAACCCGTACAGTGGTCCTCAGGAGAGATGGTTCAGTGAGATGAACAAATCTTGGCTATACTTCAAAGATCTAGACACGGTGATTTGTTGATAGATTACATGTAGGGTGTGCAAAAGAAAAAGAAAAAAAAATTTAAAAAAACATCACGGATGATATCAAGGTTTGGGGCCTAGAAGCTAAAAGAACAGAGTAGCTCTTAAGTGAGACTGAGAGAGCAATAGGGTTAGAAAGGAAAAAGAAGAGTTAAGTTTGGAAAGCATATAGGGGTTAGCTTTTAGATATGGACATGGAGACGTCCAGTAGACAGCAGGAGAGAAATGACAGTTCAGGGGAGAAGTTAGGGCTGAAAATATAAACTTGGGAGTCATTACCATAGAGATGGCATTTTTGGCCAAGAGCCTCACCTAGAATTAATATGGATGGAGATGTATGTTCGAGGAGCAGGTCCTAGGGCTCCCCAGCATCCAGGGTTAGGAAAAAGTAGGGTCAAAGGAGAATGAAACAGGAAGAGAATCCAGAGACAGCATTGTCCTAGAGAATATGTTTCAAGGAGGAAGGAGCAATTAATTTTAACAAATACTGGTGCTGACAAAAGAAATAATAGTTCAGGGTTTGATGCCTCGAATTTTAAGTGTCATTTTTCTATATTATTTTTTCACTCATGTTATAGAGGATCTCTTCCAAGGTCCACATCTGGCAGCCAGTGAGCCAGATTTTTACCCACAAACATACTTTGTTTGGCTAGCAAAAACTTTGTTTTTTTAAAAAAAAAATCAAATTTGAATGACTTTTTGTTGACCATGTGCTGTGCAGTTTACCAAAAAAACAGGTACATGTTCCTGGCTCCAGCAGACATTCACAATTATGATACTGAACACACACGTACACAACAACAAAAATGATGGTAACACAGTTTTTACTGTTCTTAAACTTGGCTCCTCAACCATAATGTAAGATACTCAAACGCAGATTCTTTGAAATCCCTCCTTCTGCCTAGTTCAATGTTTCTGGCAGGGAGAAGTCTAGCCCCCAAGCATATTCCCTGCTATAATTATGGCACTTTGAATATGTTATTACTTTATCTGGCAAAAGCAATTTTGCAGATGTTAACTGTTTGACCTGAAAATAGGGAGATTATCCTGGATTATAGAGGTGGGCCCAGTGTAATCCCATGAGCACCTAAAAGAGAAGAGGAAGGTAAAAGAAGTCAGAGAGATTCAAAATAGAAGGAAAAATTGTTCTTGTTGGCTTGAAGATGGAGAGGGACACATATCAAGGAAATGAGAACCTCACACCTACAACCACAAGGAACTGAATTCTGCCAACAACTTGAATGAATTTACCTGCATATTCTTCCCCCAGAACATCCAAAAGGGAAAGTAGCTCTGCTAATGCTTATATTTTAGCCTCTAAAATCCTGAGCAGAGAACCAGAACTTTTATACCTGACTCCTGACCTACAGAACTGTGAGATCACAAACAAATGTCATTTAAGCCTCTAAGTATATGATAATGTTATTCTACTAAAGATAATTATTAGTGTCCTTAATAAAATATTAATATTGCAATGTATCCATAGAATCACAAGTTCTTTTCTTCAATCAACAACAACAACAAAAAACCTTCCTATTCTTATTAACACCCTCTAAATTCAGAGCTCTTATCTATACCATCTGGAACATGCCTATTGTTTCTTTTGTTTGGCTATTTAACTCTCATATTATTTAATTTTTCATGTGTATAGTTATAATTTCTGCTGAATAGACTGAGTAGTTCTTGAAGGCAGGGACTGGTTCTATCCTCAAAATCAACTTCTGATAATCTGATCTAACAGGTTACCACAATACTTACACAACTGCATGACTATCAATTGCTCTAAGTATAAACATTTTGGGTCATGACCAACACAGATGAAAAACATGATCTAGTCCCCTTTTAGTTCCATCTCATGAGACATCAAGGCCATCTCCTGTGGGATCTCCAGCCACAGAGGTTTCATCTCCATTTCTTAAAATGACTGGGCTCACTCTTGCTCCAAGGCTTTTGCATATTTTCTTTTCTTTGTCTGGGATTCTCTTTCCTCTCTTTGCTCAGTGATTCCCACTGCTCCTTTAGATCTCAACTCTGGTTACTTCTGCCTGAAAGAAGACTTTCTCAATAGCTGCCATTGTGACTGGAGTGAGATGAAATCTTAGAGTAATTTTGATTTGCATTTCTCTAATTGCTAGAGATGTTGAACATTTTTTCATATATTTGTTGATGGATTGTATATCATCTTCTGAGAAGTATCTGTTCAGGACTGCAAATTGGTCCAACCAATCTGGAAAGCAGTATGGAGATTCTTTGGAAAACTTGGAATGGAACTACTATTTGATCCAGCTATCCTGCTCCTCAGTTTATATACAAAGGACTTAAAACAGCATACTAGAGGGACACAGCCACATCAATGTTTATAGTAGCACAATTCACAATAGATAAATTGTAGAACCAACCTACATTCCCTTCAGTAGATGAATGGATAAAGAAACTGTGGTATATGTACACATGGAATATTTCTCAACGTTAAAAGAGAATAAAATGGCATTTGCAGGAAAATGGATGGAATTGAAGAATATAATGCTAAGTGAAGTAAACTAATCCCAAAACACCAAAGTCCAAATGTTTTCTCTGATATAAGGATGCTAATTCATAATAGGGATGGGGGGGCATGGGAGGAATAGATGAACTTGAGATAGGGCAAAGGGGAGGGTGGGGAAGGGAGGGGACAAGGGAAGGGAGGGTGGGGAAGGGAGGAAAGATGGTGGAATGAGACAGACATCATTACCCTAAGTATACACAGGACAACATGAATGATGTGACCTTACTTTGTGTACAATCAGAGACATGAAAAATTGTACTCTATTTGTGTAATATTAATTGAATCACATTCAACTGTCATACATAATAAATTATAATAAATAAAATAAATAAATACATATCTACAGTACATAAAATAGAACAAAAAAAAAGAAGAAGAAGAAGACTTTCCTAGCCTCTTTTACTAAGTCAAAGAACCTTTTCATAGGTTCTCATAATATCAGCCTTTTTTATTACAGTTGCAATTTAATACCCATCTGTGATCACCCAGTTCATGGCATGTCACCTCATTTTAAATTCTAAGATATCAGAGACCGTGCCCATTTTTGTCTGTAGCATATCCCTGGTGTTTATCAAGGTGCGTGGCACATAATAACTGGGTTTTTTTTAAAAAAAAACCTGTTACATAAATATATGCAAAACTGACATAGGCAGCATAATGACAAGATGCTCATATCCTAGTCTTTGGAACCTGCAAAAATGTTAGATTACATGAATTAAAGTTGCAGATGCAATTGAAATTGCTTATCAGTCAACCTTAAAATAAGATTATTCTGGATTACCCCGGTTGGTCCATGTTATCACAATGGTCTTTACAGTTACGAAAGAGAGTCAGAAAAAGAGAATCAGTCAGAGGAAAATGTGGCTGAGAATGAGAGTCATAAAGGCAATGTCTCTGGCTTTGAGGATGGAGAAAGGAGGTCATGTGCCAAGGACTGAGGCTGCTTCTAGAGGCCAGAAAATGCTAGGTAATGGATTCTCCCCTGGAGCCTCCAGAAGGAGCACAGCCTGCCAACAGCTTGATTTTATTCCAGTGCAACCCATAAAGGATTTCTAACTTATCAAACTATAAGATAATAATTTTATGCTGTTTAAGTCTCTAAATTTGTGATAACTGTGACAGCAGCAATGGAAACTACTACGATAACTTTCATCACTGCTTTGCCCACAGAAATTCTAGATAGTTTTTTTAAGTGATTTCAGTTCAAAACATATTTATTGAGCAAAACTGAATTGTTAAAAAAATGAAATGGATTGTGCCAAAATATATAAAATCTAAAGCTGGAAAAAAATTTAAAAATAGTACCTCTAACATCTCTCAAATTACCAATTTAAAAAAATGGAGCTCAAGGAAGTGAAATAAGTGTAAAAAATATATATACACATCTAGCTGGAGGAAAAGCCTCAGTAGGGGACCACCTATGTTGTAAGATAGTAAAAGAGGAAAAAATAATGAGTAGAGTTAAGGGAGCAGCTTTGGATAATCTGTTCTACATATGGTGATCTCAAGGAGTTAACAAGTAGTACTGCATTTTTCTGTGTTGAAGACCAAAAGTCTAGGAGGTCTCTACTCAATTTTTTAAAAGAATACCAAATAACAAATACAATAACAAATAACAGATTGGCTGGAAGAGGAGAAAAAGTACACTTTGAGTAGGGTTTGCCACATGGGATTAGTGACTGTCTCATTATCTGTTGCTTGAGTTAAAAAAAAAAAAAAACTGCTCACATTATATAAATAGATTCCTTTACTCTTTGGAAGAAAAATGTGCATTTAGGTTGTAAAATGTAATACTGGCAAGCCAAAGAGCTAGCTATTATGTTAACAAATATCATTGGTTTCTTTCGTGTCAGAATACAGTAGATCTTTGGTTCATGTCAATAGTGGAACTTGCTTTTTGCAATAGGGCTTATTTAAAATTGTACTGTTGGAGACCAAATTTTGTGTCTCCTGTTACCTACCAGATCTGGAGGATTTAAAGTAAAAAGAAAAAATGACAAACAGGTACAAAGTGTCATCCTACTCTGAGAATAATGTGGGAGAATAATGAACACACAAATAATTTGCACAAATTCAGTGGCCTTTAATGTCAGCGACGGGCTTGAGTTGGAAACTGACATGAGAAGGAGGAAAGCACTGGGACTTCCACATAGCAGACCTTTTCATGAAGACAACCAATCACTGTTAGTATATGAACAGTCTAAGTTTTCTGTTAAATTGCTAACATTCTTTTAACCTAAAAACTTTAATGGAAAACATAATCTTGCATTAACACAGGTATCTACAAGCCTCATTAACATTGGTAAAACTGATTCTGGTTAATAGAAAGTGCTATGCAAGTGCAAACTGTTATTAAAGAGACTGTGTGCAAATTAGAGAAAAATGACTAATAGTAACATATTGTTCTGGGATGTCTTCCCCCAAGCAAGGCAAAAAATATCATTCAACCAGTCAGCCAGCCTTTATTTAGTACCTAATCTGTTCTCAAAACTCTCCAAGCCTAGGATGTAAGAGAAGCAGGTGGTCACCACATTTGCAAGAACAACTAATTCTAACAGCTAATGTTTATTGAACACTCACTACATGCTAGAAAATTTTACCTAGATTAATCATAATCTTCAGACAACGCTGAAATGTGTAAATTTCCAGTCCCACTTAAAAATGAAAAACCATGAAAAATGGCTAAGATGATATATATCTGATCAAAGATTCTGCAACTAGTACATGTGACTCATATCAAGTCTTCCTTCAACCGTGCCATGTCCATTTGGCATGTACAACACATTGCCAAGAATCATATAAGTAGGACAGTTATTTAAAAATATATATAAATATGCAAATACCTGTACCATTACTCCATCTGAAAACATGTTTATTGTCTTTGGGAACAAGTAGAACATGATACTTAAATGTTAGACTTAGGACCAAGATTGCCTGAGTTCAATCTCAGGCCCCCCAGTTGGGAAAGTTGTGTGATGTGCCTCAGATGCTTTTAGCTCTACTAATTAGCCCTACTAATGCACCCACCTCAGGTGCATCAGGAGGAGATTCATATACCATAGCAGCTACCTTAGAGTGTTGTTATGAGGTGACATACACATAGCATTTAGAATGAAGCCTGTCTATAAATGATGCTATGCTAATATTAGCTATTATCAATGTGAATCCAAGTATTAGGGGGTAAATTTGACAAAAGTGTTTGATAGGCAGCATTAAATAAATAAAGCAGAAAAAATTAAAAGATTGATTCATTTTTTTCCTTTACTGAGCATTCATTGAGCATAAGACTAAGCATGTAATAGTACCTGGAAATTAATTAATTCTGCATAAATTATTGAACATGTCCTCAAGGAGCTTTCAAATCTTCATGCATTAATCATTGAGGCCAGACAAAGACAAGTGAGCTTACCAGTCAAACCCCAAAATTGGACTGATGATACCCTCTATTCCTCCTGACCTTTTTGCTAGAACATCCAGCTCTCTTCCCCTATTCATATCCTCCCATCAATCAAAATTGCCACCTTAAAAATGACAAACTACTTTTCAGTCTATATCCAGGGGCTCTCCAGTCCTCTCCCAATCCAGCTCCCTCTCTCTCTCCTCTCCTTTTCTCTCCCTCCCTCCCTCTCCACCCCCAACAGTGATCTAGTTTTCTAAATACATACCATTGTTTTATTTCTACTGCCTTCTAGTATGAGAGTTCTTATCTTTCCACATTATTCTTTTGCTACACAATGGTTAGCCCTTCTTGATTGAACTTAAATGCAACTTGTATACAGAGCCATCCATCTATGATCTTTTCAAAGAATTCTCCCACTTTGCAATACTTCTTCTAGCTTATACCCATATCTTCAGTGTCCTTATCAACTTGTAGAGTGAATTGTCTTAATTTCTTATCATGGCCAAATTCCTTAAAGACGAGCCCTGGTACGTGGCACTACAGTAGTTATTTATACCATTTAATTAATTTAGGATGAACTTATATTCCATGCTACAGAATTTAGCACTTGGGTTTGTTATAGGAGTAAATCTCGTCACTTGGGCAAATCACACTCAGTAAACCAACAATTGATGAAGTGATCTCCACCTCTCTATCTTAGTTCTTTGAGACATACAAAGGAAGTTTCCAAAGAACACAGTAGAGGAAACAACACTGAACAAGACTTCGGTGACAAAATTCTTAATTATAAATCTCATTCATATTTCTTTTTATCCCCTGAACTGTGTCATCCATAGTGATAATGCTTGGAAGATAATCACTAAGGAGTTGATTTATATTATCTGTCCTACCGTTAGTAGCTTTGGAGACACTTTTTTTTTCCTGTGCTTAGAAACCAGAATTACAGGATGGCATACAAATGCACAGATGGGTGAGCAACTATTAGAAAAAGAAGGCTTTGGGGAGCCATAAAAAAACAGGATTAATTCTGAATAGAAAAAAGAAATTACCCTAAAGGGTAAGTATAAAAAAACAGCATGAATGTTCCTTATATGAAATGAGAACATTTTATAAAAGAATTTAGGGAGTAATAAAAATCTATCCTTACATTTTATTATTTTACAAACATCCTTTCTCTTTGATAATAACAAGAATATGATCTATAACTATTTTTAGCTCATAAATATAAGGTTTCCTGGCTAAAAGTGACAAAGATACATGAACAAAAATAAATGTTTATGCTTCATTCAATCCAGAAGAGAATCTTGAATATTCTCTACCAGATGAGAGAATAGGAAACCCTTTCTTGACTTCTTATCTGGCTCCTCAAGGAATTGAAGTGACTTGAAAATTAAGACTAGCCTCTTCTCTTGTAAAGCTGTCTGGTAAACCATGCACAGTGGCACATGCCTGTAATCCCAGCAGCTCAGGAGGCTGAGACAGGAGAATTGCAAGTTCAAAGCCAGCCTCAGCAACTTAGTGAGGCTCTAAGCAACTCAGCAAGACCCTGTCTAAATAAAATACAAAAAAAGGGGCTAGGAATGTGGATCAGTGGTTGTGTGCCCCAGGGTTCCATCCCCAGTACCACCAACAACAACAACAACAAAAAGCTGTCTGGTCCAAGGAAAATTCTGGGGTAGACCTTCTAGTAGATCAATGATGCCTTCTCCAAATCTTAAGAAACAGAAAAGGATGGATATCCATAGAACTTTCTTGATTCATTTACTTATTGAACAGTTAAGAATTTTCTAAGCACAAGGCAGTATGTCCGTTATGAAAGATGAAGAAATGAAAGCTTGTAAAAATAAGATAATGGTTTATTATTGAGTGTGAAAAGTTTTAAATGAATTGTGTTAAATCTGTGACAATCCTTGAGATATTAGTATTAGTCTCATTTTACAGTTAAAGTAACAAAAGCTTAGAATAATTGAATAAAATTTCTAGTGTCATATTACTTACAAAATGGCAACTTTAGGATTCAAATTCAGGGATGATACATTACAGAAATAAGAGATTTTGAGGAAAAGGTGATATTGAGTTGGGCTTGGAAATATAAACGAGTGCATTAGTCAGCTTATGCTAGTACATACTGCAGTAACAAATGATCCCAAAAATAATTTCTTTTTTCTTCTTGTATTCCTTGTCCACTGTGGCTCAGCTGCACATTTTTTTTTATTCTGCAAACCAGTAAACAGAATATGCCCTATGCAAAACACACCTATCTGATGGCAGAGTGAAAATAATAATGACAGAATCATGCAATGACTCTTAAAGTTGCTGCTTGGAAGTGGCTTAAATAACTTTCATTCACATTTCATCAGTCAAAGCAATTTGGAGGTCAGGTCTTCTGCCAATGCAGTATTAGGATAGAATTCTCTTATAGGAAGAGGTAGTAGATGTTGGGAATTTTATCACAGCAAGGTTTAGATAACTGGAAATGAAGAGAGATACTCTAAATAGAGGAAATAACTTGATTTCAATCATCATAAAAAGTAACATAGAGAAAGTGCAATTTCAAGTTAATTTGGAACATTATTTAGAGGTTCAGCAAAGGACAATGGTTTAGGAATATTTGTAGGCCGATCTGACGTGATTTGCTTAAGCAGGAGGCAGCTGAATGAAAGGGCAAGGGAAAAGGACAGACTGACTCGGGCTTGCAAAAGCATAGGAAATTTCTCTTCTCCTACTGTGTGCCTAAACGTCTGGCAATATTATCTATACAATTTAGACAGTGACAGCCACCACCACCATCTAGTCTCTGATCTACTCTCACAGCTTTGAGCTGAGCTGGGCATTGAAAGCCACCTGTCTAAGCTCACAGCCCTCGGGTCTGAGTAAATTGGCCACTCACTGTCTACAGCATTGAAGTAAGAAAGGCATTTCTTCTATTAACACCCTTCTTTCACTAAAGCAAACCTACACATCTGAAGTGATTTTCCTTTGGAAAGCAACTGAGCCCCTGAAGGGTTGAGGTTGCCTTAAGGTTACTTTCTGAGTTCGATCCAGGGATCAAGAATAAAACATGGCTGTTGTCTCTAATTTTACAGTGAGCTCTTATTTTCAAGGAGACTTCATCTAAACTATCTATACAATGCCAAAGTATCCTGTGAATACAGCAGAAATACCAGGCAAACTGAAGGTTGGTTTTGACATCAGATAAATCTTGTTAACTACCTGGTGACGATGACCTGGGATAAACTCCAGCTCATCACCACTCCTTTAATGAAATCAAGACCATCTCAGCTAGAGCTTTTCAAATCTCCATCAGTAGCTTAAGTATATCCTAATTTTGACAGGTGAAAACAAAGCACACACACAAAAAGAGAACAGCATGTGTCACTAGAAAATCAACTGGCCTCTTGGAACTTCTATGGCCTCATCAGGAAGCAGCAGAGTTGAAACTTGAGGCTATAAAACCTGGATGCCATTTTTACCCTTTTTGGTTCCTTGAGAGAAAAGACCCCCAAATGCATGCAGATATAATAATCAACCTTTCAGAAACTTGGAGTGATCAAGCAAAATTAGAAGCTATTTCATATAGACTTTCAGGGAGAAGAAAGCAATGTGAAAGAAAAATGCAAATGCCTGGATACTGCCACTTATGGCCACTGCTTCAATCTGAGGTATACTATTTTATATAAATTATGATTATTAAAGACCTTTGGGTAAAATCTCATCCATTTTCTAAGCTTATGAAGCAAGCAAAACATTTGCCTAACACACACACACACACACACACACACACAGAGAAATGTCATTTTAATCTGAATAGGGCCCTCTAAGACTTACCCACAAAATAGTGCTCAAGTCACAGAATTTTTAGAAGTAGAGCTAAATTAGAAATTCTATAACCCTGACTTGAAGCAACTCTTTAGAAATATCATTTCAAAACATTTTCAAGGTTTCTCTGCCAACACTAAGAACAGATTTCAAAAATGTTTTCCTATGTCCCTAGTCAAGCAGAGAAGGGAAAGCCCAGGTGAAAAAGATCCTGTGTCTCTCCAGTTCTTCAGAGTGTGCTAGTTTTATTTATATCACATATTGCACGTCCATGCAATATTTCTCTAGAAGAAAAGATTCTAGTGCTTTGGGGGGAAACGATACAACTTGAAAGCCACCCCTCTAAGCAAGAGAAATTAAAGAGAAAGCTTAAAATGGCAATAGTCTACTGCCTTTAGCGCCATCAGGCCTTTGGGAGCAGGGAGAGTGGTAAGAGGATCCTGAGGAACAAAGGCAGCTGCAGGAAAGGGGGGCGGGGAAGAAACTTGCCACCACATTACCCTTCCTGCACACAAGCTGTCCCTGGAAGCTGCTCGGACGGGTCCTGTTTTTTTTGCTAAATATTGTAGGTAACCAGCTGGGCTTGTCATGCCCACTTAACAGCAGCATTTTAAGAAAGTGTTGTCATTTCCTTGTCGTACTCATTTCTCTACCCTCTATTATCTTTTCAAAATCATATTACAAAATATTATGAGCTTCCTGTATCAGACACTTTGGGTCTTAGTCACTCAATTATTAAAATTGTATGATTTTTTAAATTGCCATTATGTGTGGGCTGTCTTTACCAAAGCGACAAAGCAATTGAGTTAACCCAAATGGTGCTATGATTGCAGGATCAGAACATGGAAAATTATAGCGTTGAGGAGAAAAAAAGGAAGAAAAAAAAACAGCTATTTCACATCAGTGTCAATAAAATCGTGGGAAACTCACCAGGACACCATTATGTTAAAGCAGAGTAAGACCTCCCAACGTATTTCCACACAAGATAAGAGGAAAACAGAGCCATTTAGGGCTGTTAGTTCTACACCAAGTAACTCATCTGTAGCAAACAAGGCTCTCATAAGTCACATGCTCCACATTCCACAAGCGTAATTCTGAGCTGCTGTTGGCCACTGCTCATGTCACCTGTGCCCATCCCATGTCTCTATACACCTGCCATCAGAGCTGCAGATAAACAGCGTTGGCTCTGTTGCCTCTCTCAGGGAAGAACTATGGGAAGTATTCCAAGGACCCTGGGTAGTGCAGGAGTCTTGAACAGGCTGAGATGGCTCTGTAACTTAATGAGGTCCTCACGAGGCCAGCCTGAAAATGAGGTGGAATGCATCAGCACCTACCTACCCTGATGTTTTTCAAGAAACCAAGCAAGCCCCATTGCCTGTTATTCTGCAGATAATGGTAACCACATTGTTCTGGTCCCTTGTTCCTCCACCTAGACATCTGCATTAGACTCTCCTAACATCAACCTACAAATTTAGCCTAAATACAAATTCAGGGGCCCACCCAATTGCTTGTCATAGAGGACAATCTACAATAGTGATACAAGGAGCTTAGACTCAAATGCCCTAAAGTATACATGGGACATAAAACTGGATAGAGTCAGTGATAATAACTTCAGGAAATGGTGGATACTATGGAGTTCATGCTCATCCAAAGAAAGAATCTGAGGTAGCTCCAAAGGATTCTTTCCAGGATAAACACAGACAAGCCTTCCAGTTTGTTTGCTTTTAGGATGTCAGAAATATAGGTTTTAATGTGAAAGGCAATGCATTCTGTTTTTTAAAGTAAAATATATTTGCCCACCATGTTAATTTCCTGTTGTTACTGTAACAAATTACCACAATCTTGTGTTGTTTAAAACAACACAAATATATTAGGTTAGAAGTCTAATATCTAATGGGGCTTGAATCAAGGCATTCTCAGGACTGCATTCCTTCTGGAGGCTTTAGAAGACAATTGGTTTTCTTGTCTTTTGCAGTTACGAGAGGCTTGCCTACATTCCTTGGCTAAGCGCCCATTCTTCCTTCAAAGCCAGCAGCAGATCTACAAATCTGACTCTAACATTCTTGTACCCCTCTTATAAAGACACTTGCTATTATATTGGGCCCGACTGGGTAATATAAAATAATCTCCCACCTCAAAATCTTTAATTTAATTATATCTGCAAAGTCCCTTTTCCTATGTGAGGTAACATAATTGTATGGGGGGTTAGGGCATATGAATCTTGGCAGAGAACATTATTCTGACTGACAACACCATTTTGCAATGTTCTAGGCACTCTGAAGAGCTCAGAGGCTTAACCCCTATCTACTTGCATCTGGCTCTTGAGGCCTGAACTCAAGAACTAGATTCCAGAAGCTGTCATCATACCTCCACTTCCAACCTTGTTAATAGTAGTACTTTTGCCCTTAAAACATGACCTTACTTTAAAAATTATTCAATGAGGACCTTAATCTACAATGTGGCTCTCTGATGGTAAACCAGTATCCAGACTTCAAGCTCTTAACAATAGGACTTTGCTTCATTTCCTGGCTCATCTCCAGGACCTGTTTAATGCTCTCTCTCTCTACTGAACGAATCCCAGTCCTGTGAATTATGCTTCACTAGCTGCTACTCAGCTACCCTCACCTTCCAAGCTTTTAAATTACAAGCATCTTGTGAAAGATTATACCTCTTTATTCTGATTTGAAAGCAAGAATAGAACTCAACATAAATTCCTGTCCTCAGCAGGTGCCGAGGGGATAGAGGAATGGGATGCTCAGAGAGCTGTGACCAAGGATAACATTCTACTACATTTACCACACGGATTAGGCAGGCCCAGATTTTGACTCTAATGGTCAGGATGAAAATATTGTAAAAATATACTCATTGGCAAAGATGCATCTTTTCTACCTAATACAGGATCTCGCTTAGACCTCCTTGCTTATAGCAAAAGCCTCGTCTCCTTCTCTCAAGAGACAAGGGGAAATATATAGTTAATCAAGGACTAGTTTCCTACAGGGCAGAAAAAGGAGAATGAATATTGCTGATATTGGGTTTTATTTCCCCTTCCTAGTGGTAATGAGTCTACAAACAAATCGAACCCCAAGGCCATGGTGCTTTATTTAAAGAAGTTCTATATTTCTGGAGCTGATCAAGTCCATTGAAGAATTTGATTTTGCCTACTGAGGGCCTTGGACACCTCTCCAGACAGAGCCAGAGACTGGGGCCTACCCAGGCTACTCCCACATGTTCTCAAGTCCCCTTCCCTCCCCTTGCCATTCTTCCTCCTTCCTCTTCTCCAATTTTATTCCCTGGGAACCTTCCTCCTGTCCTGTGAAGCAGAAGTATCTGTATTACAGGGAGTGTGTATGTATGTTTTCCATTTAAAAGTCAATTTTGTTGGAGGGCTTAACCTGCAGCTCCCCATTCTGGGTATAGCTGGCTTTCTCAAAAAGACCCTATGAAGAATCTTTGTGTCATCCTGCCCAGCACAAATAGCAGAGAACATACACAGAAGTCACAGCATGCTGGACCCCATGCTGCGTCTGTCCCAAAGACATGTTTGGATGCGTTGTTTTACTTAACTGTCAATGCTTCAAATATCAAGACAGTCCACAAGAAAATTCAGACAACCTGTCTCTTAAAAAAAAATCTTTATTTTTATTTATTTTTATATGGTGCTGAGATCAAACCCGGTGCTTCACTTGTGCAAGGCGGGCACTCTACCACTGAGCCACAACCCCCACCCCCAACCTCTCTCTCTTAAACCAATCGTGTATCAAAACATCACATGGTACCCCATAAATATGTACAATTTTCATGTATTAGGTTAAAAACTGAATTGAAATTTTAAAAAATCAGAAGGTCTGTTTTCACTGAACTTGCATCCCAATGGGCAAAATACATGTGGAAATCACTAGTAGCTGATTCTTTAAACAGGTGCACTCTCTCTATTTTGGCCCCCATGGGCATTTGGGTTTGTAGCCCAGGCAGTATCATGCAGAAAAATATGGACAGAATCTGGCATGCCTGGATCTGATTCTGTACTCTGTATATAGCAGCTTAGGCTTCTAAGAGCTCTGTTCAGACTGCTGGTGAAGGATCAAATCCCATTTCCACACAGTAGGAGACTCTCCAAATTCTCTTATTGAATCTGAGTATTCCTGCAGTGAGAATTTCTAAAAACACACTGACCATCAATTGGTTCTTTGAGATCGCCTTGTCATCTACATACTGCTCTTTCCAATTATGTTTATTACATCTGGCCCACCTCCAATGTTCCATAATGTAGCACTATGTGTGGGCTGTCACTTTTTCTTTTTATTACTTGCAAACTCATAGCATGACCAAGGTGATCATTTTGTGGTGAAGGATACAATAACAGGGTCAGGTGGCCTCACCCACACCACTCCTGGTGTCAGCTTCCTGGTTTCCATTTCAGACACCAGGATCTGCTCAATATCGCTTTCAATATATAGTCCTAAGGTTGAAGAGGAACCTTTTAGTGGCAGATAGATCTTTAATTTTTTTAAATGTTCCCAAGAAACTGTTCATTGGGCCGTTTTATTTTCAGGATACACAGGAAACGTTTGTCTTACCAATTTGAAATAAATGTAATTGACCTTTTAAACACAGAACCTGAGTGATTTAGAGAAAAGGGAGAGAAATGGTTCAGTCTAATCCTATTAGAATGAATAATAATGGCAACTTTTCTATAAGACCTTCGGCTAATAACAGCAGAATGTCCCTTCCAATGGTTATTAAAAGACTGGATATAGAGAGAGATGACGATGGAAGAATTAGTAGCAGGAGTCCAGTTACCATATCCCAGGCTGAGACCAGGAGAGGAGCATGACATTGCTAGGCAACGCTGTGCAGTTAAACAAGTTTTCACTGTCTCCGTGTGATGTAGTAGGTAGAAAGGAAGATTCACGAAAAGCAAAGGGCAAACAGGATGAAATTATTTATTATAATAGGACAGAAATGAAGGGAACAAAGGCAGAGACACAGGTTAGCCACAGCCAAAGTTTGGGCTATAAGATGTGCATTCCAGAAAAGAATTCCAGAAAATCAAGAATTCTGAAAAATCTTAAATATTTTTTTCACCAAATCAAAGATAATTTGAGGAAAATAAGATTAGAGGTATCGGCCATGTAAAATGATTTATATACATGAGATCATGGTAAGAGTAATTATATTTCACAGATGTGGATCAAAGTTTGGACAGGTAAGTGAAGGGTAAGCCAGGGTTCGATATTAGAAATAGAAGAAACGAGAATTTAAACAGACTCCTGTGTAAGTTCAGGATGGCTTACTGTGTAAGCTACTCCTTAGCTTTCCTGACTCTTCAAGGTGCCCAACAAAGCAATATATTTTATACAGGAAAATATAATGGTGCCAGAATCCACTCATTCATTCAACAATTACTACCTCATCTCTCCCAAACACGGTTCTAAGCACAGGAAATAGAGTGGTGAAAAGAATTCTTTATCCCATTGGGCTTCATGGTCAAGTGCAATTTGGAGAGACTATCAGTATATGAGTGAAAAATAGATGCTATTATTTTTAGAGGAGATGAGTGCTATAAAGAAAAATAAAACAGGGTAAGGAAATGGGGTGAGGTAGGTTAGACAGGATACACAGGTCAGCTCCTCCAAGACGTTTTCAGTCTACCTTCATGTCTAGGCAAGACTGCTTTAGTTGATGCTTATTTTTCCCCCATCAGTCTGTTCCCTTTGTTTTGTGTATTTATTCATTCATTTGCTCATTTTTATACTTCTACTTGGAGGAATTGTAAAAATGTGTTTCTCTTTTAACTTCTTGACTTCATTCTACAAACTCATCACTCTCCCCAAATAAATGTCCTGAATCCAGTGCTCTAAATTCTTTGAAAACGCCTGCCCTGTTCCAGTCACCACCTCCTAATTGGTGCCCCCACATTCACTCCTACAGATGTACTTCTCTTCTCCACACAGTAGTCATGGTCTATAAGATGCACAAATCAGATCATGGCATCCTTCTGCCTGAAACCTCCAATGATACCCCATAGAACTTAGAAGAAGGCACACCTTCCTGAAGATGGTGTCATGGTGTAGTTTCCACCACCTTCCATTCTCATCTCAACGTTTTTCCTATTAGTCAATGCTGTGGTTAGGAGCTTTATTGTAACAATAGAATGTAATTGAGTTTATATCTAATTAATCATCTTCAACTTTCCTTCATACCAATATTTTATGACTCCTTTAAGCAATTTTTTGAAAAAAAATCTAAACTTTTTGACTGAAACTTAGAATTCTGCCTTCCCAGTTTTGCTTCTCTCCTCCCTCTTATCACATATTTTTCTTGCCATACAAATTAACATACATGTGAGTTGTTTGCAATTCCCATTCCCCCCTCTATTCTTTATTTCTGCTTCTAACATAGTTACTACTCTCCTTATCTCCCATTTCCAATTACTTACACCTTCTCAATTTTTTAAAAAATATCTGGCTCCACCATCAACTCCTTTGACAAAATTTTCTTCGATTCTCTCAAAGTAACAGAAGTTCTTCCTCATCCCTAATGTGGTACATCTCCCTTTCCAATTCATAATGTTCTATATTTGTCTGAATGCTGTGCTAAGTAACCCCATAAACTCAGTGGCTTAACAAAGTGAATATTTATTTGTAGCTCATATCATAAATCAGTCGGACCCAGTGAGAATGGCATGGAGTTTGGAGACTCTACTTTTCCAGCCATTCAGGATTCCGGGCTGCTCCTATTTTCTAACATGTTCCACCTCCATGGATCATCTACTGCATCCTCTGTATCTGAATAATAGCAAAAATAGAGAGAACATAGAGAGGCTGTACTTACCAACAGCATTGGATTGAAAGTGACATGCATCCCTTCTCACTGTCTATTCATAAGAATTGGCCATATGGTTTCTCCTTAGTATAGGCTGACTGTGAGCCCATAAAGAATAGGAAATGTGTTTGGTGAATATCTGGTTAATCTCTGCCATAGTGCCAACTACAGTTTCTTCCGGAAGACCTAATGTAGTATACTAAACATAGATTATACTCAATATTTGCCCCTAAAGTGAAAAAAAAAATCATAGGGAGAAAAGAATGTGATAAAACTTTCTTTTCATATTTTCTAGTAATTCTGTGAATTGCTAAAATGTAATTAAGCTGAAAATTAATAAGAAATGAATGTTTTATATGAAAGATAAATACACCTAACTTACACTTTAGTAAACAAAAACTTACTAAGGAAGCTTCAAAGTTTGAGCAGAATGGCAGCAAAAGAACTACATTGCCAAAATCTGTGAAAAGTCACTAATAGCTAACACAATGCCCACAGGAAAATGTATAGCTCTAAATACATTAATGAGAGAACAAGAAATATGACAGGAAAAAGCAAGATATTAATAGGGACAGTCTGGGATAATTAAAGGGGGGGCCACAGAGAGTGAACAGGGCTCTACAATCCACATGTATAGTGTCCCATAAGTAGAGTGAACAGTGGAAAGCAGATGGTGTGAACCATCTTGCTCAGAAGGACTCCCTGGACAGTAGTATCCTCCAACAAGAAGCTGCGGGATGTACAGCTGGAGAGAAGCAGGTTATGTCATAGCAGAGCAAATAGCTTCCAATCAGGAAGTGGGGCAGTGGGAAGTACTTGGCAGTTCCTGATGAATGCAAACATACAGTTAAAAAGGAAGAAATAACTACAAAAAATATTATGAAAAATACTATGAACAACTAAACAACCCTACTAGATTGCATTTAAAATTTTATTATAAAACTTACAGAAAATATACAAAAATGTCAACATAGGCATAAGAAAAAATAGAATCCATGAATATATCAAATCACTAAAGAAATTATGATAATGTTGTGGGTTTTTTTCCCCTTTCTCCACCAACCCTCTCCTCCTCCACTACAGAAAACACTTCATTCTTGGACACTTGTATGTGTGAGTTTCGCAAACCTTAAAGGAACAAATAACCACCATATATTTTAGTTGTTCTAGAAACATAAAAGCCAACTCATTTAAAAAACCTAATACAGTCTTTATATTATGCAGATAGCATCATAATAAGAGAAAAAATGTTTGGGGCAATTTTATTCATAAAATGAGTGTAAAAATTCCCGGATTAGATAATCAAGTATAATAGTATACTTTTTAAAAATTTATGACAAAGTTTATTTTATAAATTCCTGGATGGTTCAATCAAACAATGTAATTTACTGTATTAGAATTAAAAATGTTAATTTGCATGGTCATTTTCATAAATACAGAAAAAGCCCTTGATGGTTTTAATACATTGTTTGGAGTTGATTTTTAAAACTCTTAGAAACAAAAATTGAAAATATTAACTTAATTTAAAGTAATGGAGATGATGAAGACAGCCTGTCCAAAACCAATGGTGAAATAAAAATTGATGAAATTTTAACTTTATATCTTTTAAGTTTGAGAAGAACAAAAGGGTGTTTTGCTCAGTTGTTTAACATAGTACTGGATGTCCTGATCCACACAAAAATTGAGGGAGGGGAAAGGATTCAAAAGTTCTTCCCATTATTTAAAGGTATAACAAAGGATATATTTCCTTTGGGGTAAGGAAGAAACCAAGAGGCAAACCATCAGAACTAAAAGATTTGACCTAACCACAAATAAGATCAATTCTCCTAAATCAGTAACATCTGTCTTCATCAGTTAACAATCACCAAATAACAAGGCAATGAAAAAACAAACGTGTCTAGAAATTAATCTAATGAAAGTGCTCAAAACTTTGTGGAGAAAAATTTAAAACACTTTGGAATGACAACTCTCACCCACCAAAAAGCTTGAATAAACAGAGAAATATTTCTTCCTTCATGGAAGATATGACAGCAGTATAAACAAGTTAACTCCACCAAATGCCTGAACACATTTAATGTAGTTCTATTCTAAACAACAATAAGGAATTCAACAAATTTGTCCTAAAATTTTTAAATGAAGAATAAACATTCATTAATAAGCCAGTAATTAATAATTCACAATAATCAAGACTGGGTCCTGGCAGAGTCAACCAATAAACAAATACAAAAAAATTGGCCACGAGAGAAAATTTAGAAAAGGATCCATTTACATGAGAGCCTACTATATGGTGGAGGTGTTATCAAAGATCGGGATACTGAATGAATAATTCAGAAAATTGTGTCGAGAAAAAATATTATATTTTCTGCTGAGAGCCATAGCCAAGTAGGAATGACACATGGCATTTTTGGGTTGAAAGGTGACCCTGCTCAGGGATTAGGGTGGCTCCGGGTTTAGGGTGGAT
This sequence comes from Marmota monax, assembly GCF_021218885.2. Classification (NCBI taxonomy): domain Eukaryota; kingdom Metazoa; phylum Chordata; class Mammalia; order Rodentia; family Sciuridae; genus Marmota; species Marmota monax. The sequence goes on from NW_026694339.1 coordinate 3,944,789, forward strand.
CCTGCTGGGAATAGGGCCGCTCCAGGATTAGGGCATATCCTGCTGCCTCAGGCACCCCGCTCTTTGGAGTTCTCGCGGGGTTCTGAGAGAACTGGCCACGGAGCCCAGTAGAGGCAGTGTATTCCCGGAAAGTGTGTGTAGAGTGTCGGTGAGAGTCCGGGAATAAAGAGTTGCTGTTTGAATCTACAAGGCTTTTGTGGTGGCTCAGTTATTTTGTGCCCAGCCAGACTGCGACAATTTTCCACTTTGCATAATATGAAATAATTAAACTTCAAGTGGATTATAGAGTTAAATGATAAAAGTAGAAGTAACTGATTTTTTTTTGGGGGGGGGGGGGCTAGGGAAAGATTTCTTTGGAAAACTTCAAAGTCACAAACTATGGAAAGAAAAATTGATGATTTTACATAATAACTAAAGAATCTCTTTAATGAACATCATTTTCAAAGTTAACAGATGGGTGGCAGACTGGGAGAAGATATTTGTAATATCAAAATCTGAGAAGGTTGTAACATAAAAAATATATCAGGAACTTCACATAATCATTCCCAAGAGGACAGGAGACGTGATGCTTAAATGGTCAAAAGTTAAACCCGCACAGTTCCCAGGTGATGAAACATGATTAAGTGACTAGGCATTCCATCCCACTAGCACTTAGAACAATTCTGCAGGAATCAATGATTTATATGCCAAATTTTACCCCAAAGATTGACAAAAATTAGAAAGATGTGTAAATAAAATATTGGTGAGAATATCAAAATTGGAAAGAATTCTCAGCTTGCTAAAGAGAAGATAAACCAGTGTATTCACTATGAAGATCAATGCCAATTATAATCTAAGAATCCAGCTTCTATGTAGGCTATAGAAATTCGTAATACAAATTCACAAGAAGACATGTCCAAATGGAGTGATGCTATTACTTCACTCTACATCTAGAGTGAGAAAACACTTTTTTATTATCAATTTATTTTTTAATTTATTTTTTGTTCTAATTTGTTATATATGACAGAATACATTATAATTCATATTACACATATAGAGCACAATTTTTTCATATCTCTGTATTCAAAGTATATTCACACACACATGTGTCTTCATACATGTACCTAGGGTAATGATGTCCATCTCATTCCACCATCTTTCCTACCCCCATGCCCCCTCCCTTCCACTCCCACCCCTTCTCTCTATCTAGAGTTTATCTAATCCTCCCATACTCCCCCTCCCAACCTCACTATGAATCAGCCTCCTTATATCAGAGAAAACATTCAGCATTTGGATTTTGGGGATTAGCTAACTTCATTTAGCATTATATTCTCCAACTCCATCCATTTAATTGCAAATGCCATGATTTTGTTCTCTTTTATTGCTGAGTAATATTCCATCGTGTATATATACCACATTTTCTTTCCTATTCATCCACTGAAGGGCATCTAGGTTGGTTCCATAGTTTAGCTATTGTCAATTGTGCTGCTATAAACATTGATGTGGCTGTGTCCCTGTAGTATACTGTTTTTAAGTCCTTTGGGTACAGTCCAAGGAGAGGGATAGCCAAGTCAAATGGTGGTTCCATTCCCAGTTTTCTAAGGAATCTCGATAACTGCTTTCCATCTTGGCTGCACCAATTTGCAGTCCCACCAGCAATGTATGAGTGTGCCTTTTTCCTCACATCCTCACCAACACTTATTGCTGTTTTTGTTCTTAATAACTGCCATTCTGACTGGAGTGAGATGAAATCTTAATTTAATTTGCATTTCTTTAATTGCTAGAAATGTTGAACATTTTTTTCATATATTTGTTGACTTATTGTATACTATCTTCTGAGAAGTCTTTGTTCAGTTCCTTGGCCCATTCATTGATTGTTTGTTTTGTTTTGTTTTGATGCTTAGCTTTTTGAGTTCTTTATATACTATAGAGATTAGTGCTCTATTTGATGTGTGAGTGGTAAAAATTATCCCCAAGATGTAGGTTCTCTATTCACCTCACTGATTGCTTCTTTTGCTGAGAAGAAACTTTTTAGTTTGAATCCCCCATTTATTGATTCTTGATTTTAATTCTTGCACTATAGGAATCTTATTAAGGAAGTCAGGACCTAATCTGACATGATGGAGATTTGGGCCTACTTTTTCTTCTATGAGATGCAGGGTCTCTGGTTTAATTCCCAGGTCCATGATCCACTTTGAGTTTTGTGCATGGTAAGAGATAGGGGTTTAATTTCATTTTGTTACATATGGATTTCCAGTTTTTTCATCACCATTTGTTGAAGAAGCTCTCTTTTCTCCAATGTATGTTTTTGGCGCCTTTGTATAATATAACTAAGTATGTGGGTTAGTCTCTGTATCCCTTATTCTGTACCATTGGACTACCAGTCTATTTTGATGCCAATACCATGCTGGTTTTGTTACTATTGCTCTGTAGTATAGTTTAAGGTCTGATATAGTGATGCCACCTGCTTCACTCTTTTTGCGAAGGGTTACTTTAGCTATTCTGGGTCTCTTATTTTTCCAGATGAATTTCATGACTGCTTTTTCTATTTCTATGAGGAATGTCATTGAGATTTTGATTGGAATTGCATTAAATCTGTATAGTGCTTTTGGTAGTATGGTAATTTTGACAATATTAATTCTGCCTATTCAAGAACAAGGGAGAGCTTTCCATTGTCTAAGGTCTTCTTTAATTTCTTTCTGTAGCATTCTGTAGTTTTTGTTGTAGAGGTCTTTCACCTCTTTTGTTAGGTTGATTCCCAAGTATTTTTTTTTGATCCTATTGTAAATGGGGTAGTTTTCCTCATTTCTCTTTCAGAGAATTTGTCACTTATGTACAGAAATGCCTTTGATATACGGGTGATTTTGTATCCTGCTACTTTGCTGAATTCATTTAGTATTCTAGAAGTTTTCTGGTGGAATTTTTTGGGTCTTCTAGGTATAGAATTATGTCATTGGCAAATAGTGCTAATTTGAGTTGTTCTTCTCCTATCTGTATCCCTTTAATTTATTTCGTCTAATTGCTCTGGCCAGTGTTTCAAGAACTATGTTAAATAAAAGTGGTGAAAGATGGCATCCCTTTCTTGTTCCAGTTTTTAGAGGGAATGCTTTCAATTTTTCTCCATTTAGAATGATGTTGACCTGGGATTTAGCATAGATAACTTTTATGATGTTGAGATATGTTTCTGTTATCCCTAGTTTGAGAAAACACATTCTTGAACAATGCTAATCACCATCAAAGTTCACTTTTGTGAACAGTGGTTTACAAATACTGGGTTAAATTTTCTTTCTCCACTCAAAATAGTCTCAAGTGGTCTTTCATAAGAGATACCTTAAGTCTCATCTAACCATTACATCAGTTTCCATGTCAATCAGAATAGAATAGGTTTTGCTACAGTAACAAACATTACCTAAATTCTACTGGCTTTTAATAATAAAGGCTTAATTCTCATTTGTGCTCTTTGTATAGTATGGTTGCAGTAGGGTGGCAGTGATCAAAATAATTACTTTGACCCTAGGACCCAGAAATTACATTCCACATTGTTAGTCACAGTGACAGGCAAAGCACATGATACACATGACTTCACCTAGAAGTGACATGTATCACTTCTGACAACATTTCATCAATCAAAATAACTCACATGATGAATTCTAAGCTCAATCTAGTGAAGGCTTCCAAAAGAAGAGCCAGTTAATATTAATGAACAGTGATAGTCTAATTCAGCAGACATTAATTGTGGCATTGCTTATAATATAAAAAACTCTGAATCTTATGTATTTACTGAAAAGGAGAAATAATGAATAAAATGTGATGTACATGTCTGTTGTTTCATGATGCCCTCAGACCTAATATCTGTAAATGAATCATAAATATTTATACACCTAAGTATAAGATCAATATAAGAAAGAAATAATCAGAAATTAAATTTATAATGCAATAAAATTTTTTGTCTTTAAGAAATTCACAGAAAAGCCTGCTGTGTGGCACATGCCTGTAATCCCAGCAGCTCAGAAGGATGAGGCAGGTGAACTGCAAATTTAAAGCCAGTCTCAGCAACTCAGCAAGACTCTGTCTCTAAATAAAATATTTTTAAAAGGGTTGGGGATGTTGCTCAGTGGTTAAGTGCTTCTGGGTTCAATTCCTGGTACTAAAAAAAAAAAAACCCACAAGACATTTCTTTTAAAAAACATAATGATGGTCCTTGTAAGAAAACACAATGAATACATTAAATTGATATGGGTGTGTATAAGGGATAGTGTAATCAATTAGAAATTGAGCCATATGTATAAAAAATTACAAGTAACAATGCCTTACAATGATTGATGACAGTGTTGTTCCATGCACTGAATGTGACCGACTCAATTCTTCCAACAGACATTCATTAAGGATTTTGATGTCTCTCTTACAATCAAATGCATGATTTGGGAAAGATGACATAGGAAAACATTATCCTACACAATATATTCTCCAAAGTGAATTATTACATGTATTCCTGGGTCCATCAGACTCAAGGAAATGAGACATCTCCTATAGTTTTTATAGGAGATGGGAGTGTCATGAAAATGCCTACCACAGGGAAGGTTTTCAGTAAGTGTGTATCAGTTTTATTCAGATTGTAGTCTGCTATGAATATTATCATAGTTAATCATCAGAGTAAAGCATTTTAATTGCAATTTCACATAGGAAGAAATTAATAAATAGAAGGATTTAGTGAGTTGTCCCAAGTTTTCACAGACAGGAAGAATCATGTGATGATAAAAATTTTCAATTTGTAAATTCTTCATTTGTCTTCATTTGACGCAGTCTGATGAAAGAAAAAGAAATCTCTGTATTCAAGAAGAATGTCATTTGAGTCTGAAATTATAAGAGTCTCTCAGTCTTCAATCATCTTTCTTTCCTGTGTTTTCATATGTCCCTAAAGGATGGTGCAAATATGGCCTGTGAGATAGAGGTAGATGTACGTAGGAAAAGGTCTAGAACTTTTTTCTAGATTTTATTACATCAAATTTTTTTTTCTGTTGCAACTTCCCATAGACACAGTAAAGGCCACTTAATTAAGTAGCTTATATTGCTCAAATACTGCCACACCCTACCTTATAAGGAAATAAAAGTGCAAACTGCAAACCTTTCAAAGTCATGCTGCCAGAATTTTTCATATGCAGAAAGGTTTTTCTTCAACAAATAATAAACACTTTTAAGGCAATCCATACAATAAAATGTTAAACTAGGCAGTTTACAATAGAATGGCATACCATTTAAAAGGAATAAAAGGCAAAACTTATTAAGTAACGTCAAGCAAGACCAAAGAAATATTGGGTGTTTATTAGAGCATGAGAGAACCTTGAATTATGAATACACAAGAGAATGAAGACAGAACACTCAGAAGATGCTGTTTACACAGTCACATCATGCTGAAAAGCAACAAAAAACTATCCATACCATTTATTCCCTTTGAGTGTACCTCTGAAATCCCTAGCAAAATGTTTTGAAACCACTCTTCTATATCATGGGTTAGAAAACTATGCAGCCCATGTTTTTTTTAATAAATGCTACATGCTGAGAAAAGTTTTTTTTTATATTTTTAAGGAGTTGTTACGAAGAAGAATAAGATGATGGAGAAGAAAGAAGAGTAGGGAAAGTGACAATGTGTGTTCCACAAACAATAAAGTATTTAGAATTTGACCTTTCAGTGAAAAACTATGTTGACCTCTGTTTAAGATCAATGGAAGAACTGGAATCCTTCTACATTAGCCAGGATAATATAAAACCTCCCAAAGACCAACACAGTTCTATAATACCTTTAACTCAAAAAGCAGAGCTCAACTGCCTATAGCAAACTAATGAAAACTTTACTGGGACACAGCCATGCCCATCTGTTATAGATTGTCTATGATTTCTTTTGAGCTGTAACAACAAAGTTATATAAACTAAAGTATTTACCATTTGTTCATTCAATATAAATATTGCTCATTCTGCAATAAAAGACAGCAGCAGAAATTTTGCTACTCATTATATGATGTCCCCTTTAATATTGGTAAAGTCTGACTGCTCAGAACTGAGGGACACTTAAGCTTTATCTAAAATATTTTATCCATGATGGCTGTACTTCTATTAATATTTTTTCTTCTCAATATTCTTGTTATGCGCTCAATTCTTTGGCTCTATTTTTTGCTACTGGAAATATAATAATTATGAATATATAATATAGATACTAGAAAAGTTGATCACATGCCTGGTAAAGTTCAACAAGAGTTATGATATTTTTACCTCAGACAATAACTGATTGGGATTCATTAGTTGAAATATTATGTTAATAAGACTTGAGACAAATAATTGCACTGTGCACATACAATGGGTTTTATTGAGAACAATATCCTTTATATCATATTACATCACTTAATGGCTCCTTTAAGGTTTTTATGAAGACATTTGAAAAAAAATGTCTCATAATTTTGTACCTGGATGCTTTATTGCGTAGATAATGTGTATGATTGATTGTGTAGTAACTATTCTATGTACCTATTTATAACTTCTCAAATCTAAATTCATCCTTCATTGCCTGCTTGGCAAAAATGTATCTGGGCCCTTTAAATGCATTGTGTTTGCCAGCTGACAGGTTGGTAAGATTTTTTCAGTGGAGGATATTGGAGGAGCATTGCAAAATGAAGGGCTTCACCTTCTGGTTCCCAGGTGTTCCTTCCACAGGTTCATGGCTTATCTGGACCCCTATAGAACATATAACTTCTCCAGTGAGTGGCAATTAGAAGAAACCTCAGGCCAGCAGTTTCCCCCTGCATCTTCTCAAACTATGTTCTTTCAAAGGGTGTGTTTCCAACACCACAGTGTCTTTCTGGCCATCCAGAGAGGCACAGTCCTTCTCTAATGGCTGGTCTTTTATAAGCCATTCCATTATTCTTTAGAGTTTTCTTTATGTCTTACTGTTCAATGCCTTATTACTTCAATTTCCAGGTCTAGTTAATATTCTTTATATAAAATCATTTCTGTTAAAATTACAATGTAGTTTTTGTCTTTATTGGACATATTAATGTTTAAATTTGTTTCTCCTATTTGGCCACTGGAAAGTCCAAGTAATATTGCATGTGTATGTGTGTGTACCCAGTTGCATACATTACTCACTCACATACACATATAGTTTAATATATTTTAAATATTTACCTTGAAACATGTTTATATAGTCTATCATCTTTAATGGAATTATTTTTAAAATACTGTTTATTGAGTGCTTACTCTGACATGCTAAACGACGCAAGAATTAAATTCCTAAACAAATGTATCTGAGAAGTTCTGCTAAGCACAAAAATTAATTGTAAACATAATCATATTAGCATATGTTTATTTTTGACCACCAATCCCTAAAGTGTTGATAATCCAGGAATGATTATTTCAGGGCTTTAGCCCTGTCCCAGGGCTGCCAAATTGCACAGTTGGCTCTTGTGCCTTGAAGTCTGGACTCATTAAAGTCTTCTGACTCACTGCCATGGATCTTTCTAACACTGAGCTCACATATGCTCTTACCACCCGCTTTGTGTTAGTGTCACCTGCTATGGCTGCCTTGACTACATCTTCTCATCTGTGTGAACAGTTCTGTTTCTTACAGGAAATCCCACTACTTAGCCGGAAAAAGAAATAGATTTCGCCAAGGGTACTGACCAGAAAACCATCACCAAGGAATAAAGCCAACTGTCTTCTATGAAGTTTCTTATATCTCCCTGTAAGACATTTCCTGGCTATCACAAAGCAGCCAACTCTCAAAGCAACACTTTTTCCTTTACCTACTTGGCTGTTAAGTCTTTAGGAAAGGGAATTCCAAGCCACCTTTTAAGATTCAGATGAAATTCAGCTGTGGCATAGTTGACTAAAAGATATCAGGAGATCGGGGTAGCCCTGAGTTACTTCAACCTCTTCATTATCAGTCTAAAAACAAGTACCTGCTCACAATCAAGAACTAGGAGATTCATCTCAGCATTTTTTTAAAATATTTTTCCAGCTCTTTTTTTTTTTTGGTGGACACAATATCTTTATTTTATTTTTCTGTGGTACTGAGGACTGAACCCAGTGCCTCATGCATGCTGGGCAAGCACGCTACCACTTGAGCCACATCTCCAACCCCTCATCTCAGCATTTTTAAACAACAAATATTGGGAACACTTTAAATGTTCAACTCAAGTCAATCAGTTAAATCAATCAAGTTTTCTCCCCTTAGTACAAGCAAACAATCTAAATAGGTCACAGAGGAAGATAGAATGGTATGAAAAAGTGATCTTCATGCATTATTAGGTTCAAAGAAAAGTTTAAGACAAATAGAAATACACGTACTTTTAAACGAGTATATCCACAGACACACATGCACTCATACTACACGCATACACAAAATAGAGGGATGATTGTTTTTTCTGGGCAATAGGATCATAAGTGATATGTGCTAACTTGCTTGAGGTTTTTAGAAGTCTCCACAATAAACTTGAATTTTTTCCATACTTAGAAGAAAAAATTCACATTATCTTTTTAAAGGTATAGAAGTTGTTTGAATTCTCCCCAAATTTCCAAATTGGAGAAAAGATCAGAGTCTCCAATATGGATATGAAATACAAATGCTCCTTGATTTCTTTACTTTGCTTTCTTGGTGTTCATTTTTAAAAATTCTTCTTAATCTAGAATGGCTGCTTCTCCCCTCAACCTAGGGGAAAAAAAAGTAAATCCACCAAAATCAGAGGTTTTGACCAGTCAGTTTCAGCTAGCCAACCATTCATCAGTTTCAGTCTCTGAGAATACAACCTGCATGGAAATTGCTTTATCTAATAAATTGCTGGATAGATTATACAGATAATTATGAAAATAAGAATAGACAGATCCAACAATATATTTATCATGGGCTACAGGAATAGAAATTTTTTTTTTAATCTTCATTTCCTCCTTGGAAGCAATGCTGCATTTACCTAACATAGGCTTTTCTTCACTTATAACAGGGAGATAAGTAGCCATGGAAATGTGTATATGAATACTAACATATGTACATGAAATATAAGAGCAGTTATACTGCTTTCGATATGAATTTGCTTTTTAGGTTTAAGGAGATGTTTATTATTCTCTATGCCCTTTGCTGTTTGATTGTCTGGTTGCCTAGAATGTAATCTTAACTTAGCACCTATTATCCAATATCAGATATTAAGCTTTTAAAGCCTTATTATTAAATTCAATTTAATAATTATTATTATTACTATTATCACTATTTTTAGTTGTTTATAATTTTCCATATATTTTGATAAACGTTTAATCAGTACTAGAGTTCTCAACTTTCCTGTGGGGCAGGTATTATTATTTTGAGAAGAGGAAACAGATGATCAATAAAGTGCTAAATTCACATGGTAAGTTTCTGAAGCTATATTCAAGTAAATTTATTCCAGATTCACATCTGTTCTCTTTCCATTATCCTAAGCTGCTGATTTTCTCATGACTCAGTGGTTTCGGATGTTCTTAGAGATACTCAAATAAGCACTAGTGTTAAGTCCTCAGGATATGAGGATTGTTGACAGAAATGAAAGTTCTCAAGAATTTTATCAACAGTGGCTAAACCAACAAAAGAATGAGACAAAGAGAAAGATGAAATAGGAAAATATAATCAGACCCTACTTTTATTTTCCAGGTTCTTGGGATCTTGGATGTCTGGTGGTTTCTGTAATGAAGTTAGATTCTAGTCATGGTAGCATAGCATGACAAAAGTATAAATTGTTTGTGAAGCCAAAAGTACTCTGAGGAGATAGCTTCAGATAATTCTTTTTGTGCAAAGCACAGTGAACATCCCAGTTGAGTGTAAACCATATGGAATTAAAATCTGTAATTTCAGTTTTGAGTACCTATTTTTTAAAAGGAAATACATAATGTCACAGCTAGAAAACAAGAATTCTAAAACCAGTCTAAGACCAATCTCATTGGTCTTCATATTCCTCCCTTGTCAAGGGGTACTACCTAGATTTGTTCCATCTACTGTACAGAGTTTTTATAAGATTCCACTGGCATAGTAATTTTGGAAACAAAAGTATTAAACATTATGTAATAGGAGTCTGTTTTTGTTATAATTTCTTCAGTATGGAACAAACTTTTCAATTAAATTTTATTTGATATGTCAAGATCATTGTACTGTCATGTGTAACTAAGTAAAACAAATACAAAAATTTTATTTGAGTTTTCTTTTAATTATGAAAATAATATATCTTCATGGTCCAAACTTTTAAAGTTACAGAAAAAAAAGGAGAAGTCCTTTATATAGTGGCATGCTGGAGCTGCCTTATATTGGTTTATAAGAATTAACTGTATGCACCTCTTTCTAATAAAATGTTCGGTGACATTATGTTGGTAGCCTGAGATTATTTACACTACAGACATTGGCAAATATTACAAAGAAGTACTGGCTGGAACCACTTCTTACACATTTATCTGTCTTCACCAGAGCCCTAGAGCTTCCTGAATTTGGTAAATTTTAAATCAGATTATTATCTTTGAAGCCAGTCAAAAACTGAGTTAGATTCAAAATAAAGAACAGATATTCAGCCTTCATCCTTTAACGTGCCATCTTCCAACAAGGAAGACAGTGTCTGAATAAACAATGAGAAAACATGCATGCATTAAATGTCCTAACTGCCAACCCCTGGATTGACTTAAGTTATTTGCATTATTTGGGCATGAACAAAAAAACCTGTGGCTTTCTTTCTTCTTCCCTTTCCTTAAAATTTATTTTTAAATTTATTTATTTATTTATTGCTTTGGTTTGTTTTGGGGGTTTTTTTAGCCACTAAATACCATCATAGATCTTAAGAGGCTTGCCTATGCCCAAGTTGTTTCATTAAGGTCTCATTTCTGATCTCTACATAGATAGCCAAGAAGTAGAATTGTTGGCACTCTTCTTAGACATCTGAATTCCCTATTCAGTTTCCAAATTGTGTATAGTTCCATGATGCTATTTTTATAACAAATAGGACCGGGAGTGCCACCCTAGTTTGCCTTTTATCCCCTTCATTCATGGAACTATTTTGTGCTGTCACCACCCAAGGACATCAGTAACTAATTTTCCAAGGATCTCAGAAGTTCAATGAGGATATATGAAACGTGTCTGTTTCTCCATACTTACCCATGTTCAGTCAATATACACAAAACATAAGAATGACATTTTGTCCACCAGAGGGCACTCATATTGTTCCATGTATAGAGCTAAGGATTATGGAGATTTGAAGAGAGTTTGGAGTCAGATTAGTAAAAGGACCCTCAGGACTATTCAAGTCTTTGCTGAATGCCAGACAGAAGAATACAAATACTTTATTCTATTTTATTTCCTCTCTTCCCACCTTTCTAACCCCTATCATACACATAAGAAATCTCAAGTATATATTCATGACTTCATAAGAGTAGGGGCAAGCGGGGCAGGGCAAGATCAGGAGGAGAGTCTGGGTTTCACATTTACAAAGCAGCAGCTCAGCAAGAGGGTGTATTTTTCTTCAAAATGTGGAAATGCGGAGAATGAAAGAATAACAAGAAATTGGTTTTCATACGTCTTTGATGCTTTCAGACCATGCAACTCAAGTTGTTTTCCCGTCATGAAGCTAATGAACTGTATGCTTCAGATGGCAGGACTTCCATCCTTCTCTTAGAACTTTACACTTCTCAAGTGCTAAGAAAACCAGAGGCCACCACCACAAGACTGTGGTCTAGCGTGTTGACAGCCTCAGCCACATGTTATTCCAACTTCTCACAAAAGCAAAATAAACTTGTGATTTCTGAGACATGTTGTGCAGCTCATTAGTGGTTTCAACTAAGTGCTGTTTGTTGATCTTCGAGTCTCTCTGTCCTCGATACAAGTAGACTTTCACCTATGTTTCCATCTTTTCCAAACATTCCAGCATTAAGAACCCACAAATTAGACCTAAATTTAAGTCAATTGGTCTGAGGTAGGGATTCTCTCTCATTCCAGTCATGTCAAACATTTCCCTTAAACCATTTTATTTCTATACAAGAACATTTTTATTTTTACATTTCAAATTAGACAGATCAAAAGACCCACTGCTCACCAATCGAAGTCTGAGGACCTTCTCTGTTATTTGGAGTATTCAGTTAGGCTACCTTAGAATAATCTGAAACCTAGCTATTTGGTATCTATGCAACACAAATACACACACAATTTATGTACTTCCCAAAGGGAATTTTAAAAAGAAATGATTTAAGCTTTTTGTCCATTTGAAGAATGGCGGCAAAGTAATTATCAGAGAATTGCAAATGAACGTTAGTAGGCTTAGTCTTTCTAGCATGGCCCAAAGTTGCCAGGTACTATAAAGCTTTGGAAAAAAAATAATAATAGCCTGTTGGCACTTCCAAAACCAAATGCAAAATTGGCTAACCTTTCCCAAGTCACATCTGGGTTCAGTTTGTTCCCAGTACGAAGAACTTAACCAATCATGCTGAGCCTCAGAAAACAGCAATGTTAAATGAAAGGAGCAGGAATAGGTAAATATCTCTTTAAGTCCTCCCCTGAGGGGAAATGGTGTTTTATTATGTATGGACAGTCCTTACATAATTTCCTGGTATTACAGAATCGGTCTGTTTTTGGCTGAATGGTGCCTATTGGGTTTAGATGATCCCTTTTAGAAGTATGCAATTTACTGGTCAGAAGGTTTCAAAACTAAAGTACATTATTACAAGGACTTTAAGGTGGGTGGCAATAAGCTGAAGGGAACTTTTTTTCCAACGTGTGAGATAATAATGCAGAAAGAATTCCATAATTCAGGTTTAACATGAAAAATACAGTAATATAAAAGTAATTAATATAGGTAGAAAATGGAAATTGACTAAAAAATTGAAGGCAACTGTGATTTACACTGATTTGTCTTTTACTAATTCTTCTCAAGAATGTTATAGTTGGTAATTACTTTGAGAATCAGAATTTTTGTGGGCATATCAACTTCAAGATTGGAATGATTTATCCCAGAGAAGGAATTATTATGAAAAGATGCTATACCTGGAATTATCATAAGATAAACACTAATTTCTTCACTGACAGGATGAAAAAAGCTAACTAGGTCTTTATTGATTAAATAATAGTGATAGTAAGAAAATAGTATCAGAGCTCATTTCTATTGCCCTTTTTTAGAACCTCCTAGTGATCTAGTTAGCACCTACTCCTTTTGGGAGATCTCAGTTCAATTATCACTTCTTTAAGTGGACCTTAAAAATACCTCCTTGATTAGGTCAAATCCCTATATGATATGCTTTCTAAGCATCAGTCCCCTCTCTTTTCATGAGTTAGCAAAGTTGAAATTTTGCATTTATTTTTGCAGCACTTTAATAACTCCTATAGTCCAACAAACATTCAAGCTCCACAAGGTAGTTGGTTTTGCCATTTACCAAGTCACCATCATCTAGTACAGTAACTGTCATGTAGAAAGTTCATACTGTTTATTTATGAGATTATGAATGAATAATCAAGTGAGTAAATGATGAGATTAATACAATATTACAAAGTAGTTAACAAACGCAGAAAATCCAGTTAGCTAACACAAGAGAGCAAAACCATTTAACAATGGAGCTGGGTAGGACTCAATAATACCTCTTCTTCCTAATATGTCTTATCATAAAAACTATGAGCCAAACATTAATGGCTCAAATTAATAAAACAAATTGTCAATGAACCAAATTTGTTTTTTTCAGCCAGGGTAGTAAAATAAACCAAGTGGTCTTTGCTACTTTATAAGCCATCAGCAAAATTCTGGGTAAATGGTTATTTGCAAAGCTAAATTAAAGATCATCCAGCCAAAATAATAGTATTTCCCCAGAAAACCTATATTTACCTCAAAAAGAGAGAAAGGAATTGTATTTTGTGAGGAAATTCTTCATCTGTTTAATCCAGGTTTAAAAATAGGCACTTCCAAAAAGTAAGCAGATCTAGTAAGAACAAGGATTTTGGTTTTCTTTGCTGCTCTTTAAATAATAACATACATATCTTATAGAAGACCAAATCATGACCTAAGAAGAAAGAAATTGTATGAGCCTCTGTCAGGGCTTGCAGTAGTCTGCTTGGACTGTTGTCACAAATACAACAGCATTTGTTGTGGGTAGCTTAAACAATGGAAATTCATTTTCTCATTCGCTCAGAGGCTAGACAACCACGATCAAGATATCTGCAGATCTTGCTTCTCCTAAATCTCCCTCCTTAACTTTAGAAGGTGATTGATCCCCCTGTGTCTTCACATAGTCCTTCTTCTATGTGTGTCTGTTTCAAAGACAAAGAGAGAATCTAGAAAACAGCAAAAGAAAAGTGATTCAGGAACTCTCAGTAAGGTTAACAGCTGACTCTTCATTGGAAGTTATGTAGGCCAAAAGGCAGTGGATGACATATTCATACTTCTAAAAGAAAAATAAAATAATTATAATTAAATACCATAAGCCATTGCATGCCAGCACATTAGGTGACCTAGATGAAGTAGACAAATTCTTAGAAACAAGTTACAAAATTCCCACCATTACCTTCAAGCTCTGCACATTCTTGCCCTTATGAACAACTTCACCCCTTATCATACTCCCTTTAATATCATACTCTCAGTTGTGCTGACTCTCACACAGAGAGCATTAGGGACTACACATTGTTCTACTCCTTTAACTTGTTGATTATTCCTTTTTATTTTTGAGGATTGAGTTTAAATTATATTTCCACAAAAACATTTTCTTGATCCCCTTATAATAAAGAATTACTCATTAAGGTAATATTAACTTCTCTAAAGAAAAAAAAATTTCTTTGATGATACCTGTCCATCAAATAGTCAATGGTCTACTTGGTAGGCTTTGGATCTTAGTTTCTAATCATTCTCATGTACTAAAAACTCTGTGCAAAGTTCTTTCCTGAATAAAATTTTCGAGCTTGATTTAGGTCTTTGCACCCTAGCCCCCAAGGTAATCTCTCTGGAATTAAAAGAAGATTCCTTGGGGTCAGTGATGCAATGGACTTGGGTAGAAAGGTCACATACCTTTAATGCAATCTTTACCTCAGAGGTCTAAATGAGACATCTCATGTAAAACTTCTTTAGATTCCATTCATTATGGTTTGGGATCTTGAAACAGGACTTTTAAGAGGATCTAAAATTATCAATATTTTCTTACTGCCTAGCAACTGTTCATTTATTTCTGGATTATCTTTAGTTTTCTAATAACATCTTGATAAAAGGTAGAAGTGAAAGTTAATTTGTATGATCATCCTCTTTCCAGATGCATCCCCTAAAACAGAGTTTCTCAACCCCAGCACCACTGACATTTTTAGATCAGAAAAATGTGTTGCCAGGGTCTATCCTGTGCATTGTGATATTTATCAGCATGCCTGGCCTACACCCACTAGATGCCCATAATGTCATCCTCCACTCCAGTCATGATAAACAAGAATGTCTCCAAACTTTGACAAATATCACATGGGATACAAAAGCATCTCCAATTAAGAACTAAAACTGTAGGCTCCACAGGCTCATCTTTTACCTTCAAGTTATCATAAGCAATACCTTTACCAGTATTTGTTCCTAGTCAAAATCTGGACCATTTTTCCAATCTTCAGGAGTCTCCCAGCTGCCTAACATAGGTTCTGTCCTCTTCCCTCACTGTGAGGAGTTATCTAGCCTTCAGGATCCAGCTTCTCCTAATTGTGCTGGTTTCTGAGGCCTATACTTCTTCCTTCTTGTGGTAATTAATTTTATGAGTTGACTTGATTGGGCCATGATGTCCAGATATGTGGTGCTTAGATACATCATTTTAGGATGTTTCTGTGAAGGTGATTTTGGACAAGATTAATACCTAAATTGGTGAATATTGAGTGAAGCAGATTGCCTTCCATTAAGGGCATGGTCCCTATCCAATCAGTTGAAGGCCTGATTAGAACAAAAGACAGACCTCCCCTGAGCAAAAGGGAATGCCATAGCAATAGTCTTTGAATTCAAAGGATAGCATTAACTGTTCGAGTCTCCAGCTTGCCAATCTATCCTGCATACTTTTCACTTGCCAGACTCCATAATTATGCAAGGCAATTACTTAAATCTCTTTCTATATAAATACACATTCTGTTTTCTCTGGGGAATCCTAATATTTTATGTGTGTGTGTGTGCGCACGAGCGCACACACATGCACTGATTTTGGACTTTGCTTTAAATAAAAATATGGTCCTCATACTTTGCATAAATACCTATTTTCAGTTTGCACACAGCTTATTCATGTTTGGGATAAAAGGGGTCTTTAAATATGTAGGAATTAAATGGCATAGATTCCCATATTAATATATTTCACTTGGTTTTAATTTCAGAGACAAATGTTATATTTTATCATTCTATACCTCCAGCATCTAGCTCATAATAAAAGATCAAAAAGTGTTTGTTGCCAGGAGCTCAGGGACTGTGTCTGTCCATTCTTGTATCACTTGTCATATGATGTGGGTTGAATTAATATAATGTTATTGTAAATAGGATTTTTAAAATTTTAAAATTTGCTACTATTATGTAGAAATCATAATGGGGGAGGCAGTGATTGACCTTATAGAAAGTAGCTGCTTAAGATTCATGTCTATAAGTAAAAACAGCTTTGTATCTTTTCAATCTCCAAGTTTTTGTCTGTTTCTTTTAGGCCACTGTTAAATAGAAATTGTGAGAGGCACTTTTGTCTGGTTCCCTATGTGAGGGTGAAGCATTCAGTCTTTCTTCATTGTTAAGAAGGGTGACATAAGTTTTTCATATGTGCCTTTAATTTAGTTGAAGAATTTTTTTTTTAAATTTTTGGTGGGTTGAGAACTTTGTTTAAATTATCAAAGTGCTGAATTTTGTCAAAAGTCATAATAATGAGATAGCTATTGTTTTCTTCTTTATTCTGTCAAGGGCATGAATTATATTGATGAATTTATATGTTAACATTGCATTTGGGGGGCAAACTACTTGGTCACTTTATCCTTTTTATATGTTGCTCTATTTAATCTGCAAATTTCAGTAAGGATTTTACATTTTTATGATCATAAAATAAAGTACCTGTTGAGTTAAATCAACAAGTGAATGAATGCTTCATTGCTAAAACATAGGATTTCATTCCAAACCATGTCCTTTATCCACTTTCCCATAGTCCTGAAACATTCAATATGTTGTGGTTGCAGAGAAGTCTTCAGATATGTCCTCTCAGGCACAAGTTCAGCCAGTCAGACACACAGAGCCTAAGTTCTCTCCTGCAGCAACACTGTGGAGGTTAAAAAGTAAAGCATAGAGTTCACCGGTATTGATTGGCCTGAGTTTAAGTTCTAGCTCTGCCCCTTATCAGTCATGTAATCTTTCAAGGCTTGGCTTTATCTGTAAAATGACTATAATAGTATTTACTTAGAATTATATGAGATTATGATTAGAAAGTATTTATCAAAATGTCTGGTTATAGAAAGAATGCAACAAATGTTAATAGTTATTATCGTGTCCTGAAGACATCAGTCCAATTTGTCCTAAGGCAGAAAAATTAAAATTACATGGAAATGGCTAGTCAAAAGAAGAGAAGAATTGAGAACCATCCATAATAGGCAAATGGTAAAGGTCTAGACAAGTTCAAAAAACAGAGTAGTATTGTCTGAGAGACATGTTATTTATATCCAGGGTACCCTTATTTGAGCAAATAAGTTTATCTGAAGAGACCAGGGCTGGCGAGACTATGACAATGCTTCAACCACTTCCTGTAGGTAACTGGGATGGCTGGGTCCAGAGAGATCCTGGGATCATATCAATTCAATAGGCTGCACAGCCCCTAGAAAATGTTTCCCAGAGTTCACCTACTTCATATGCTCTCAGTTTCTGACCAAACTATTAAGGATACAACATTCATTTTACAAACTCATTATTACGCACTTCTATCACCAGGGTCCAAGCAGGAAACAGATGTCAAACTCAAACTGGGAAAATTAAGGCAAGTTTAATAAAAGGATTCTTGACAGAGTTTTCGACAGCATGTAGGAAAACCACCAGAGACTATGTACTACCCCAACGATCTCCCCCAGGCCTGAAGAGGCAAGGCAACAGAGCTAGGAGGGAACATTGATATGGAAGGAACTAGGTAATTGCCGCGTCCGGCCAAGGGAGCCGAGTCCGGCGAGGGACGGCGAGGTTAAAAGACACACAGGACACCAAGGTTCTTCATCCAGGAGTCAATAATCTTTATTGCTAACACACCTTTTTTTATACCCCAAGCAGCAGAAGTGGAAAACTACCCAAAAGCAGGAGGGAGGGGGGAGAAATTTAGTTTCAACATCTATTATTGTCAGGTACCGAAACCTCCCTTAACAAGAAGTCCATCAGACCAGAAAAGGTCAAGGCATTCCCGTGGGATACATATGTCTCAGACGGACAAGCAGGAACAGAAAAACCGCAAGTTCGCCATGGCCTTGTGAGCTGGCCACACTGGCATGCAGAACAAACTAGTGGAGGTAGGGCTCCAGGGGCCAGGGTGGACCTGCTGCCAACAGGTAATAACAACCTGATCCCATTCTGCTTGTCCCCCACTGGTCTCCTGTTAATGCCCAACTAAAACTAACCAGAGGGAGATAAGGGAGCCCAAGTCAACTTTAGAGTTCTGAGCAAGGTGGGAAATAATGGAGAGCCAATATTGAAGGAACCCAAACATCAGCTATCCAGCACATGGGTTCACATTCCTATATCTCTGACACTTCCTCAGAGGTGAATAACTCCATATGGCTGCTCCAAGATAAAGTCCACACTCTGTCTTCCCCAAGAACCTCATTCACCTCATACATTGATGGACGCAACTTTCTCCCCTTAAGGAGAAATCTTTCTGCATCTTTTACACTACTACTTCCAACTATCTTCTTCTTTACTAACAAAAGTAGTGCCCCAGTGGGCCTGTCCTTCCAGGCCTCACAACAGACTCTCATGTGTCAGAATTGGCTAGATATGTCCATATAGGACATCCACTCCTCCATGATAATAAAATATAATAAGATACATTTGACACTAAGCAGTAACTGATTACCATGGAATCTTCCTTAAATATTTAGACACATAAGGATACTATAGGACCTTAAGTCAGGATTCAAAATGGCATTAGTCATTGTATAAAGTAATAAATACTTTTAAGAGATTGATTATTTATATCCTGGATAAATAGCATTTCCTTGCAGTCTCTATGTTAACAGCTTCTGAAATCTAAAAAAAAAAAAAAAGAAGAAGAAAAAGAAAAGTAAAAATTGATAGGTTAGTAAACCAGCCTTGAAATTCCTAGTCCACAAAACTGGCCAAGACCCAAAATGGAAACTGAGAACAAAGAAAAGGAACTGTTTTCATAAGTCAGAATATAACTTGAGGGAAGTTGGAAAACATCTTCAGACTGGTTTTACAACTCCTGTTAGCCAGGTTAATTGATATTGCCACCCAATTTTATTTGACTAGCTTTGAAAACTTTGATGTTCACCTTCCTAAATGAATACAATTCCATACTTCTGTGAAGAATGTTAAGTGTTTTACCTTCACAGCTATTAAACAGAACTGAAACACTATGCCATGTTGGAAATCCTGAAGTCAAGCCTGAAGAATCACCTGGAAGCCATGAATTGCCAAGTAATATTTAAACCAAGAAAAGATTCACATTTATAGATGAACAAAAGAATTTCAGGGTGGCCTGAGTTATTTATTAGTATCATCTTAGAGACAATGTCTCTTGGGTGGCAAGCCTGGCACCAAAGCTGGCTTCAGTCACATGACCTGAGGTGCATTTGTTACTTCTATCTTGGGTACCAGGCTTCCTGTGCCACCTTACTCAGGCTTTCTGATCACCCAGTTCCCTTCTAGTTTAAATGTCTCTAAGCAGAAGGGCTTTTTTAGGTGGTTGAGTAAGAAAGCTTAAATACTTCCTACCTTCCATCTCAGACAATATGTTAAAAAAAAGACTCAGCATTTTTTACACCATAAGAGAACCAGCCATAAGAGAAAAGGTTTAGACAGATAATCAGGGGGTTAGGATTCTTGTTCTGGCATGGCAAGTGTGACTTTAACATAAACACTTTACCTCTCTGGTCTCAGTTTCTTCTTCTATAATGTGAAGGTGTTGAATCTCATCTGACCTCCATACTATGTTTTAGCTTTTGTTCAAATGGAATGTTACATGGAAGCTCAAAGGATGAAGCAAATAATAATAATAATAATAATAATAATAATAATAATAACACAGATCCTCTGGTATGAAGGAAATGTGATTTCTACCAACCCTCTCTACTTGACCATCACACTTCCTTATATCTTTTAAATTCATTGAGTTTTCAAAGTATGATCTTTGGCCCATGCATGTGATTATCTCTGGGGTTCTAAAAAGTAGAACCCTGGGCCAAATGTACTGAAAATCAGCTGGTATAGGTGAAATTCCAGAGTCTATATTTAAAAAAGCATCTCAGGTAAACCTCCTACACAAAAACTTGACCACAGCAAAACACTCCAAAAATTACCAGGCATATCTGAAATCCCTCTGTACTCCTACATTTAATAGTGCTTCTTATAATTGTAAACTAAAGCCTTTTAAGATCTTTGCATTTCTCTCAGAAGATTCATATCACACATATGCATGTACACATGACAAACATATACTCATAGACTCATAAATGTTCCTAGAATTTCAACAAGTTTATTTAACTGATTACATACCTGAGTAATGTCCATCCATGGACAAACCCTGGTCCCCTAGTTAAAACCTTTACCATATTATATTGAAGCTTTCATGACATTTTGGAGTGAATATGGAGATTTGTTAGTCAGAGACTTTGAGATTAAATCTTACTATCTTGAATGCTAATATTGTATTAAACTAAATGTTGCCTGCCACCTATGAGCACCAGCCCAGTTTTCACACTGATCAAAATATTTGGTAATTTTTGTTTACTTGTTTTTCTTAATTCCCAGGTAGCATTACACTGAATTTTCCTCAAATACTTGACTATGGGAATGAAATGACTAAACCCCAGGAAACAAACTGAAGTGACACTTTTCCAATTACGTTTGGAAGGACTGTTTAGGTCCCAAAATGGTTCATTTCTCAAATTATGTCCACAGACATTCCTGCCGATGGAACGAGGGTCATGTCCTCCACCAGGAATGGCATGGTCACCTCATTGCTAGAAACTCAGACATTCTTTACAGAGGACACAGTAGCAAGCTTGGAACTGGTTTTCAATATGCCAAACAATAAAACTGTGTGGTGGCGCCAGGCACACCCATAAAGGCCTGCTCCATAAATATTCATGGGCCACGACAGGAGCAGGATGGTCTCTTCCCAAAAGGTTGCATTTATCTTTCACAGTGCCACCCAGATATGCCAGGAAATGGTATTTCTAGCATATAACAGAGAGGGAGTCCCATACCATTTAGATGGCTTCTTTCTTCTTCTTTTTTTTTTTCTCCGATAATCTCAGTAATTTTGGCTTTCATTCTGCAGTTGGCCAGACAGCAAAAGACCCTCTCAAGTCACCACCCCCCTCCTGCCTCCTACGTGCTCCCAGTCAATAGGGAACCACTTAAGTGCATGAACATGAACTAATTTGAAGTTTGCTTTTCATCCCAGCACTAATAGGAGAAGAGGAATGTGTTTGTGTTTGCAAGTTTTCCATGTGGGTTAAGTAAAGATTGTTTGCTCAAGTTGGAAGCTTGGAGGAGAAAGAAAAAAACAAGACCCATGCCTCATCTTGTCCTTTGGAGGTAGGCAGAAAAGCCATTGTTCCCAGTGCAGCTGAAACTTGTGGGCTGAGAAACCACTGGAGCCTCATCTCTGAGGTTTTTGAAAAATTTCCCCACAGACTTCTCATTGTCAGCGACCGAGGCAGGCTGTTTTGTTTTGCCTTTTATTCCTTATTTATTGCCAAAGTCAATGGCAATGACAGTTAAGAATGGAAAGAGTAGCGACAAGGAGTGAAATGTAGGAATAAAGTATTGCTATAAACAAGAGAAGATGCTAAAAAGGGAAAGGAGTCCCTCTCTTCTAGGGTTGAAAGTGCTTTTCATCATCCAGTAAGACCAAAAGCAAAATTATTTTTAAAGGTAAATAGATAAGTAAAGCAGTGATTCATCCAGAGATCCAGGGACGCCTACCCCTTCCCACAAAAAAAAAAAAAAAAAAAAAAAATGTTGTCTTTCCATTCTTAGTAGATAAAACAGTGTTTAGAACAATGGAAATAAATTAATTTTAAGGTATAAATTAAGATGTTTAATATTGAAACAAAAGCTTCGGAGATTAAAGTACAAACCTACCTTTCATAAATTCAAGGAAAAAAAATACCGTGGAATAATTCCCACCCCCTCCCACCTGCCGTAGCTGAACAATGACCAAACTCAGGATGCTGCTATTATTCGGGGATTATTGAGGATTCTGAGTTTTCAATCTTGGCTTATCCATTTAGTGGAATATGCAGCATCTTCCATGCTTATCTTTATGCTGTAGTTTTTATGACAAATCAGCAGCCTCTATTCTGAGTGTCCTCACTTTGATCCATTTGTGAAAAAGGTCACTAAGGAGAGAAAATATTTCCAATCTTCTCCATCACTGAAAGGAAGGAATCCAAGGTCTTTAACATCATCCATGTGGGCCTCTGTAATCTGATTCTTGCTTATTCTTTAAGCTTCAGTTTCTAACATTTTGTCCCTTGAACTTTATATTCCAACATTTTCAGGTACAACAATTTCCTCCAACTCATGGGCTGTGGTTTTAGGCCTCTCTGGGTTTTCCTGTGGTATTCTATCTCTCTTGGCAACCCTTCCTTTGCTCATTCTTTTCCCTCTACTTAATCCTACTTATCTATCAAGTCATAACTCAGGTGTCACCACGTCTAGGAAGTCATTGTCAACACTCTCCACTATTCCTTCACATGGGATTAGACACCTGGGCATGACATTCTCTGGAGAATTGCCATATTTGATTGAAACCATTTTTGTGTTTATATCCTCTATTAAATCATATGTCCCTAAAAAGCAAATACAATGTCCTATTTATCTTTGTATCCTCATTGCTAAGTAAAAAATGAAGGGGGGGGGACTTAATTGAATTGAATCAGAAAAGTATAGCATGGAATGGAGGGGAAAACACTGAATTTCAAATACAAGGCCTGATAGGCAGGTCTACCTCACCTCCTCAACCCACTGGCTGAGGCTCACTTTGTTGCTGACAACTTCAGTCTTCCCTGGTTGCCAGTACAGTTTTTTGGTTACTCTCAAGGCATGGCCTATGTTGTCTTTCTCTTCTTGCCAGTGGAATTCCAGTGACAACAGTCTCTGCTCGAAGTCATTCAGGCAGAACAAATTAATTCTCTAATCTTGCTACCCACCTGGTAATAGCCAACAGCTAAAATCTAGAGCAGAACTGAACCAATAACCAGAACCCATTCCCTTATCAGACCATTATTTCCTCCACAATTATTTTAATTTTTTATAGTTGTAGATGGATAGCACCACATAAAAATAAACATAAAGGCATGCTAAGAATCAAACCTAGTACCTCATGTGTGCAAGGCAAGCACTCTGCCACTGAGCTATAGCCTCAGCCCCTGTAATTATTCTTGATGACTATCTTAAGTTTGAATTTCCTGAAATAAATTTTTTGCATGAGACTTTCACTTATCCGACTCTTATTCTTCTCTCCATTTTAAGAACCCAACATATTTTCCAAAATATAGTATACACTTAATGACTGTGCTTTATCATTTCTATGATTCATTTCAATTATCTATGGTCAGATATTTTATGCAGGAAACATGATTATCTACTTAAATGTGTGTTATACACTTCATGATGTTGACATGTGGGAATAATCTTCTCAGCTAGAGAATACATTTCTAGCATGGCTTGAATCTATCATGGCCATATATCTAGTTTTTATCAATGAAACAAATAGAAAATGCATTTGTCTTATTTGGTGTGAAGCTTTAAATTAGTGGTTGTAACTTCTCCATGCTCTCTAGTTCCTATTGGCCCAATGCAAACTTTTTCTACATAGTATTTCATACTTTGTCACATTATGATCTCTGTCATAACTGCTCAACTCTGTTTCTATAGTGCAAAGCAGTCACGGACAATTCAAAAATATATGAGGCTGTGTTCTAGTAAAACTTGATTTACAGAAAAAAAGACGAAAGGTCATACATAGCCCACAGGAAATAATTTGCCAACCCCTGTCTTAGAGGATAGCAGAGCACAAGATGGAATTAGCCTGAGTCCCATGTGGAAAAAACCCAGTAACACAGACCAGGATTACCTATCAACTTGCTGCATGTGTATAATAGCAAACTGCTATTTTATTAGGCCACTGAGATCTAGAGTTTATTTATTAAATAAGTTAGCATTGCTTTTACTAACTTATGATCCTAGTATAAAATAAAAGAATTGAAGATTAAGTATACAGTTAAAAAGGCCATCAAGATGAGCTTAATGCAGCACAACATGATTTACTTCTGATGCTTACCAGTTCCCCTGGCATTCTGGCTTTTAGGAATCATTTATTCTTGCTCACATTTTTCTTCTAAGCAACTCTCCTGTCTCTTCTCTCATGCCTTATTAGGTGATCAAATAGACAAGCAATCAAATATGATATATCTTATTCTATAGACCCTTTTTAAAACTTTACTAGGTATTTACTCTATACATACATACTGTTTTTTCTTTATACTTAGCAAAGATACCATAATTAACCTAATAAAAGAAAATAGCCAGTAAGTTCCACTCACAAATGCAT
Organism: Marmota monax; assembly: GCF_021218885.2. Lineage (NCBI taxonomy): Eukaryota > Metazoa > Chordata > Mammalia > Rodentia > Sciuridae > Marmota > Marmota monax. The sequence continues at coordinate 3,969,539 of NW_026694339.1, forward strand.
TACTATACTCTCTAGTCAAAGCTGTTTGGTGACCTGTGGGAAAAGAAAAATGCCTAGCTCCCTGTTTTGTGTCAATGTTCTATTCAAGCAATATAGTTTGAACCCCACGTGCCATAGAGTGTATTTAACTTCTAATTTCAAAGCTACTTCAGCCTAGATCGCAAACGTATATCCAAAGTGTGGTGGAGATGAAGGGACTTTGATAGGGGATATGGGGTCATTAATACTTCAGCCAGGTCCAATTTTAAAGGATAAAAACAACCTAAACTCATAATCATTCTTGCCCTCTGATAACTAAAGAATTTTAAGTGGGTAATGTTTCTTAGCATGCTTTCTACTCCAAGTAAGAGCAAAGTTAAAATCCAAAGAAACCGATTTAAGTAAGATGTCCTAGAAAGCCAGGATAGGATTCAGAAATGGTTTGATCAGAACTCTGCTTCTACTTCCTTGGAATTACCTTGTCTTTTTCCTCCTCTGTATGGTAGATACATCTTCAAATGTCTTCCCTTATGGCTATGGAAGATGCAGACCTTACGGCTTCACATCACTCAAAGTAAGAGGGGTCCCATCCTTTCTTCAATCTAGATAAAACATCTCATGTTCTATACTTGAATATAGCAGTCAAGTAGTGTTGATTTATCAAAACCTGTGGTCTTAACAAGAGACTGTCGGCATTCTTCCATTCCCCTTGGTGCAGTAATTGCCTCTCTTGTTAATTAGGACCCACCACATCTGCATACTAGTCATGTAATACAGATCTGGAAAGACAGTCATAAAGTCCACCACACTAAGTGAAGACCAACACAGCTGGGGCCTCCCCTAGAGTCTCTCCAAGGACAGGCATCAGTTCCTCATGCACCTAGATTTCATGCTACTCTACCCCACCAACTGGCCAGACAGACTCTGCTTTGCTGCTTTATAAGAAACCATTCCCATGTCACTGCTGAGAGAACTGAGAATCAGTGAATTAAATCACTCTCCTAAGATGTTGCAGCTAGGAAGTGGTAGGGCAAAAGCGCAAATACAGCTCCACCTGACCCAATCCCATGTTCTTATGCCCCACCTGTTGTCTCCCACTCAAAAAACAAGCCAAAACTAGTGCATACTATCACCCCAGCCTGGCCTGCATATTAAGAGGGGTTACATTCTAGAAACTCCATCCAAAGAGTAGACTCTGCTCGCTTATATTCAGTGTTCACTGTGAATGCAGAACTTAGTTTGAGTTGGAAAAAGTGCACAGTGGATGCTTGTAACCATCTCAGTGCCTCATCACAACTCTTGCATTGAATAGGTGTGTGTGTGTGTGTGTGTGTGTGTGTGTGTGTGGTGTGTGCACGCGCCCTAGCCCCTTTTTCCCCAGTGGCTTTTAAAATCTTAACAGAATGTTGCCTTCCTGAGTTCTCTTTGTGAACCTTTTTCTTCCCAGATCCATTCCACTCCTCTTATATTGCATGGCTAGTATGCAGATTGGGTGGGCCCTAATTAGCAAAAGCCAGTCAGCATTCTTTCATCCCTTTTGGTGCAGTAATTGTTTGATTGTAAAGAAAAAAAAAAAAAAACTCCAGAAGTCTGTGACACATGGCTGACCTCCCTTCAGAAACCTTCCAGTGTGTCTCACAAAATCATCCCAGGGTTGTTACACAGCAATATGCCAAGCTGTCCAAATTTTATTTTTAAATTAGTCTCCAGACAGACCAGACCCACTCTTAACACAGGCTCAGTACTTGAGGGAGGCTAAGATTAGGTACGCAGAAACCTTCTCCAGTTCTTAACTGCATCATCCTCAAGTGCCTAGGTGGTAGGATGGTACATTGATTGCATGCAAGTATAGCAAAGGACTAAATTCAGGAGCTCCAACTTATACAATTCTGAATTTACTACTCAGTTTGCCTACTTAACATGATTTGGGACAAATCATTAAGCTCTCTAAGCCTCTGTTTCACATATCTGCAACAATGGAATACACTGTGTATCATGAATACAAGGTCTAACACATAGAAAACATTCAAAAAAGTTCACTGCTACTGTAATTATTATAAATATTAATTTTTATTTTTATTATTCTTATTATTCATCAGAATTAGCATTTTACTCAAATGACCAAATTCATTCAATTTTGTCACTGTTAGATATTAGCTGCATATGATTTCCATCTGTTTAATATACTGCCTTTGGGAATCTAAACTTTAATTTAGATAAAGGTCTATTTCCCTCTTTCATATAAAAATAAAATAAACAAGCAGATGCAAAACATATTTTTAATATCTTGGCTATTTGCTTTCTGATTTATGGTATCCAGTACTGTGCTTAAATTTTTTATTCCATTTCTTTTTTGTTAGCTAAAGTAGCAGATCTTCTTAAAATTTCCTTTAGTAATTACTTTTGATACTTACCAAGTCCAAGATACTAAGACACAGGCCCTATAAAGAAAATATCATCTCTACACAGTCAATAGATCCAGGTTTCAATGGGCTTAACCTGAAGCTCTGGTCTGTGAAGCACCTCAGTGTTATCTCCCAAGGGCCTTGGAGCTAATGAAACATGTTGCAATCCTAATATCTACTTAAGCAAATTGAATGTGACCATCCAGGAAAATTACTCTGTTGTCATAGTAACTCTTTTTACTACTTAGGTCAAGAAGGATAGGGGAAAAAAAAATTGGCAGCAAACTCTACAACCTAAAATAAAGTTGTGGGAGGTATGAAGCAGACACAAATGAGGGATTTAATTCAATATTCAAATGAGGAAAACACCTGAAATGCAATGTGTTCCCCATAAAAATTCTTCCTTAGCATTCTTAGAAGATTGGGGGTGTCTGAGCAATCGATGCACAGAATGTGAACCATCGAAGACCTCTTAGAAGGTCTAATTTGAGTCCATCGTTTTACAAATAAAAACAGAAACCCAGAGATGTAAAACAACTTACCCAAATTTATACCCAATTATCAGCCCACACAGAAGCAGAAACAAGATGTTACTGCTTTCTTTCCCTGAGCTTTTCTTATTCTACCCTTGGGACACAATGGTAAAAAAAAAATACCACTCAAAAGACCTTTTGGAGCCTATGCTATTATCTTATATTTTAATAGTTACAAAAGATTAACTCAATGCAGCAAGACAGAGACAGGTTAACCTCAAACTGGTTCCAGGACTGGACAGTTATCAAAAAAGTTAAAAAGATCTCATTCATCAGACATCAATTACATATCAATCAACTTTTCGGTAGGTACTCCGCTGGCTCCTGGAGATCACAGATGATTTGGTCAAAACACTTAGACCACTCACAGTGCTTATAAAAGTAGAACACCTTATGGTTATACGAAGAGCCAAAAGTCTGAAAAATCTCTGGCTTCAAGGGATTTATTTTCCATTTCACAAACCTTAGAACATATGGCAAAGTTATGGTACTAACTAGCAACAGCTGCAGCCCGATTTTAACTCTATGTTGCTTTCAAAGCCAAAAGGGGGCAGGAATTGCAAAACAAGCGCCAGTTGTCGTCAATGAAAAGGCAGATGCTAGCTAGTCAAAGAAAGAGAGCCCAAGAAATTGAGCAGGAACACAGCATGGTTCAAAACCAGGAAACTGGCTCCTTTATGCACAACATTTGTAAAATATATGTTTAGGTTAACATCTTTGAACCATGCTAATCTTGGCTAAATGCCAACTCATCATTTGATATACCAGATCAGGACCGGGTGTTATGGTCTTGTCCAACAATAATCCTTGTCTTTTCGTTTGTTTGTTTAACTTTTCTTTGTGGTTAGAGAGAATCCCTGGATTCCAACTGATTGCAGAAGACAGCTGTCTTGGTGATCATTCTCAGATCAGCATACCAAGACCAAGAGGCCATCTGAGGATAACCCAGTCTGAAGTCCATCAGTAACTGCAGGAGTAATTGTTAACAAAGAGACCTCATAGAGATATGGGAAATCAGTCTATATTAAATAAAAATGTCGTCCTGCCATGGTACCCTGCAGTGGATTCTGTTTCTCTAGTCACATAGTCAAATGGGCGTAAAATAGATGCAAATAAATGTTTATTGGGTGAGTAGATAGGTAAGTAGTTGGATAAGAACAATCATGGTTAAAAGTGATTGTGTTGATAATTTCTAAACACATGGACACATGCAGTCAGTCACTCACTTATAGAACAAATATTTTTTTGGTGGCTGTCAGGTGCCAGATTCTGTTCTACATGTTAGAGTTAGCAGCAGCAAAAATGTCAAAGCCCTGTCCATCATGGACCTTACATTCTAACGACAGGAGACAAAAAATTGACCAAAAGAAAAGTACCATGTGGTAAGAAATTCTATGGAAAAAAAAAACAGTGAGTATTACAGGATAATGAGAGTGGAGGCAATATCATAAATGACAAAGATGGCTTCTCTGAGAAGGTGATATCTGAACCCAGACCTCCAGGCAGAAGAAGGGTCCTGAGGAGAAAACAGGCTTAGAGTGTTTGAAAAACAGAAGTACAGTCAGTACGACTGAAGTAAGAGAAGGCCAGGGAAAGAGTGGTAGGTGATAAGGTTAAGGATTAGGCAGAGACCAGAGCACATGTCACTGTAGGGAACTTGAGATCTTCTATAATTGGCTAACCATTGGAGGTTTTTGAGGAGTTCAGTAAGGGGATCTGACATACATTTTAGAAACTTTACTCTGCTTTATGAAGAATAAACTCAGGAGAGATGGAGAGGGGTGAAGTAGAAATGTGGGAAGAGTTTATGATAATCCAGGCAAGGTGTCAATTTGTCAGGGACTTGGAAGTGGCAGTTCCAGGAGTAATAAATGGTCGGAGGAAAAACCAGCAGACCTGTTGATGGATTGGATACTAAACAAAGAAATAATTCAAATATCACTTCTGAGATTGGGAACTAAGCACAATTGAAGAAATTATGGGTCTTATTTCTGGGATGGGAAAGAGTGGGGGAGACTTTTTTGCAGATGAAATTGAGAAGCATTAAGTTTAAGAAGTGTGTTGAACCTGAGATGAGAGACCACCTTGGTGGCTACATGTATATCTGGAACTCAAGGGAATGGCAAGGTCTAAATATAGAAAACTGGGGGTCAAAAATGTATGGTTGGTAGTAACTATTGAAGCACTGCATTAAGGATTCTGAAGTAGTGTTAGTTCACTGAGAAAGAATGCTGAGATTGATTAGCAATAGAGTATCAATAACTTCAATAATTTGGGCATCTTAAACACAGAAAAAGGGATTATAAGTCAGAATTATGACTATGAAGTCATATAGCAATACATAACTCCAGGCAAATATTTTTATACAGCGAGATATAATCTAGGACCTCAGTAAGGGCATATTTATGTACTAAAAGGAGGAATCTACTACAGGCAAGATATAAATAACTATCATTCATTGAATGCTTAATTTTGGGGCCATTTACATTTTCACTTAATCCTTATGATGAGCTTGAAAAATAGGTATTACTTATCTTGATTTGTAGAAAATTAAATGAGAATTTTAGTGGCCAAGTTTAGGAAGCTAGGGAATGGTGTCACCAAAGTTCAAAATCAAGTCTAACCTGCAAATTGGTGCCACCACTCGGGAAAACAGTATGGATACTGCTTAGGGAACTTTGAATGGAACCATCATTTAACCCAGTTATCCCACTCCTCAGTATACACCCAAAGGACTTTAAAATCAGTGTAATACAGTGATGCAGCCACATCAATGTTTATAGCAATTCAACTTACAATAGCTGAGCTATGGAACCAGCTTAGGTATTCTTCAACAAAGGAATGAATAAAGAAAATGTGATTTTATATATATATAATGGAATATTACTCATCGATAAAAAAGAATGAAATATGGCATCTGCCAGTAAGTCGATGGAACTGAATATTATCATGCTAAGTGAAATAAGCCAGTCCCAAAAAAACCGAAGGCCAATTTTCTCTCTGATACATGCATGCTAACCCATGACAAGGGAGGGTTGGGAGGGGAAGAGTAGAAATCTATTGAATTAGACAAAGGGGAACAAAGGGAAGGGAGGAGGGAGGGGAATAGGAAGGTCACTAGAATTAATCACATAACATTCCTCGCCTTATATTTGAATACACATCCAGAGTTACTCCACATCATGTACAACCACAAGAATAGGATCCTAATTAGAATAAGTAATAAAAAGTAGCTGTTTATTACATAGGCCAAGAATCCACACTGGCTGACTTAGGTATCCAACCAGACAGTGAAATTCAAGTTGGCAGATATTAAACTTAGCATCCATGTATGTATAATATGCCTAAATACATTCTACTGTCATATATATCTAATAAGAACAAAATTAAAAATTTAAAAAATAAAGTCTAGCTTTAAAGTCCATGATGATTTCATTATATCATAGGAATCAGAATAAGGACCAAGTCAGAAAGAAACTGGACCAATATGTTTAAAGAAAACAACTGCAAATCAAAGCAATTGGGCCTTCCAGGAAGGGACACCCTATACCATTTTGATGATAGAGGCAAGGGAGGAGCACATGCTGAAAACTCATTTTTTGCTCTTTATTTCACTAGTATTATTAAACTCGGAAGTGCAGTGCAAGACCCGAGCAAGACTAAATCCAAGTTAGGTGGCTTCTGTATAAGAAAGCAAGGTGAGGACTCTTATACCTTTGTGAGGCAAGGACATTCTTCCAGAGTGAAAAGCATCAATTCCTTTAGCCATCTTTGCATCCAGAAACTTGTAAAGGGTTAAACATAAAGATGTTCACTCTTCTTCCCAATATCTCTCCAGGAAAACACTAGGAGTGCATTAACATCATTACATGGTGAGGCAACTTTTTATTACATAGGCCAAGAATCCACACTGGCTGACTTAGGTATCCAACCCGACATCGAAATTCAAGTTGGCAGATATTAAACTTAGCATCCAACATGTGCAAAATTCATCTGTAATTTCCAGATGAATAAGACATCCCTGCTACCCTCATGGAATTTAAGAAATGACAACATACACAAACACATACATACGTACACAAACACAGTTATGAGGTAGATTATAAATGTCATCAAGAGCTACAAATATTCTGTTCTCAGAGGGATTAAAAACATCATGTAAGAATTACGACATGTTCAATAGATTAGTTAGTTAAGTTGTTTGCTTTAAATTGACTAAGGCCAGAAAAAAAATAATCTGCATTAAAAACAAAAATCAGGGGGAAACTATGGACCAGTAAATCTTTGCTTTGAATGCCTTTTAAGGAACAAGGTCTGGGGTATAGGGAGATACTTCCATGTCCTCTTTGATGATTTTCTAGACTGAAAGATTTGATGGTATTTCAGAAGTAGATAAACCTATTTGAGAATTTGATAAAAGCTACAGATATTTGCTAAAAAAAATACACTTGAATCCTCAGGTAAGAAACCCCGAGTTAGACTGTTCCCTAATTCCTTCAAAAACTCCAATGAATGCCTTTCCAAGAAAAGTCACGTCTACCCACCTTCCCACTAGACCCCCATCTTACACCATAAGTCAATGCGACAAGCTTTAACTGAAACTAGGAATGGCTCTTCTGTTTGTTGAACTCACCCATGTCAAACCTCTGGAATGTTTAGTCTGATGGTACAGCACAAACTCAACTAAAGGGTACTGAGCCACTCCCTCCTTAGGAAGGCTCCCCAGTGAGTGAGGACAGTTCCACACTCTCCACAGAGGAGGAGGGAATAAATGCTTATTATGCGGCAGAAGCTTGCAAATTAAAATGACTCCAGAGATATTTAAACATTTGAAAGACTTCACAATCAAAATGTAGGCACACCATCATGCCCCTAACGTATATATGCTTTATGATGACAATTCTTTCAGTTTAGTAATTCAGGCTGTGCTACACTGGCTCTACTGCCTAGCAGAGATCATATGTAGATGGCATCATGTGACTAATGATATGAGTTAGATTATTCTCAATTTAATGGTTCCCAACAAGGTGGTTAGGCTTCACCAGACCTACTTAAGAGATGGCCAACTGTTAGCTTATGGTTTTACTTGTAGGTTTATTTTATTTAGCCAATAATTTTCTTTAAATCTTGGAATATTTTAATATTTTTAAGTCAGGATAGCAAACATAAAACTCCGGATTTCTTAAGGCTTTTCAAAAATTCTGGACATCAGACAAAAATGGGTCCACTGGTCATATTTCTACATGGTAATAATCGGTTTAAGTTGAATTATAATTGTCCCTTTGAGAAAACACATGGGCTCTACAGTTTGCCACAATCTTGCTAGCTTGCATCATATTGTATCTGATGTGCTTCATGCATTTCTAATTATCTGCCTGGCCCCTGAACACATGAGTTTTCACTCACTGATCTAGATACTACATAAATTATTAGAGAATAATAATACAGTATGTAAGCTGTGGAATCAAGCCTACCTGGATTTGAATCTTTACCATCTACTAGACAGATGAAATGTTTTACTTAATTTTTATGATCCTAGTTTTCTCACAGGTAAAATGTATCTAGGTTGTTTATCATGATGCTTATTATATTCTCATCTACAAATAGTTTTGAGGCACAATTCATTAATAACTTCAATTAATAATCACTTTTCCTCATTGGGAAGGAGCAAACTTTTATGCCCCATTGAAATCCAGCTTAGTCATGTGACCGGTTTTGCCAAGGAAATGTGATCAGAAATGAGATATGTTACTTCAATGGGAGTTTTTAAAGCTGGTTTATACTTTAGCATTTTCTCTATACCCCTGCAACTGATGCTGCTCTAGATACTTGTCCATCTAATTTTTAGGTCCCAGGAGGAGTTCAGGATAATGTGGATGATAGCCCCTGGCTGACGCATGGCAGACATGAACAATGAGGCAGAAATAAGCCATTTTTGCTCAAAACCATTGAGATTTCAGAGTTGTTACTACAGCAAAACCTAACCCATCCTAATTTATATTGTGGTAGTAAATATTTTTATGACTATCACAATTATGACTATTATTCAAGACCATTGCCTTTTCCAAACCTCTCTTTGTTTCCAGAGCATTTTTAGTCAGCTTCTTTACTGCTATGACCAAGATTCCTTACAAGAACACAGAGGAGGAAAAGTTTATTTGGGGTTCACAGTTTTGGAGGGCTCAGTCCAAGGATGCTCAAATCCATAACTCTGAGCTCAAGGTTAGGCAGAACATTATGATGGAAGTGTGTGGAAGAGGAAAACAGCTTAGGACATAACAACCAGGAAGCAGAGAGAGCTCCACTCACTAGGGATAAAATATATGCCCCCAAATCATGACTCCAGTGACACTCCTCCTCTAGCCACACCCTACCTACTTATAGTTACCACCAGTGGATAAATGCCGATTAGGTTAAGGCTATTATAACCCAATCATTTCACCTCCAAACTCTCTTGCATTGTCTTATAACAGAGTTGGGGGGAACCCCTTATATTAAACTATAACAGAGTTCTTAGCAAAGAGAGCAGGAGATCCAGACCAAAGAGCAAGAGACACCAAAGCTGCTCTTTTAATCAGATCTGCTTCCCCCTCCCCATTCCATTACCCACTTTGAGTTTCCCTTGATGAAATCCACATCTCATAGTCATCAATGTTCCAGTGATCACAAAGCTTGGGAAAGGGAAACAACAAATCATTCCTCTTCACACTGAGATTGCATCTCCCTCACAGTGTGAAAGTAACCACAATCTTATTCCTATGTCACCAAGATGTGCGAGGAAAATATCAGTTTTCTCTACTTTCAATTTTTCTCCAAAGCTGTTACCTTTTGGGTTAGTAGGGGGAAATTACCTCTAGTTGAATCCAGAAAATTTGGTCTGACTCAGTGATATAAACCAGAAGTTAGGAGACATGAAAGTCTGTCTATTTTTACAAATAAAGTTTTATTAGAGAAAGGTCACACTCATTTACATATTTTTATGGCTGCTTTCACACTGAAAGAATAGAGTTGAATAGCTGCAATAGAGTTTATATAGTTCACAAAACCTAAAATATGTGCTGCCTAGCTCTTTGTAGGAAAAATTTACCCAAAAACTTTAAATAACAAGACTTTCGGAAAAAATTCTTTAGTCTTTCAGATCTCTTCCCATTCAACTTCTCTCCATGATGTTATCTGAATTTTAAATGGTCTGTGATTTTATTATGACCACATAGTAAAAGGAGAAGGAGAGAAACTGGGGCTTTAAGTGCATGGGCTGGATACCCTCTGGATTCTTGCTCCTAGCTGTTGCATAGTAGCTGGTATGATTGTTCACTGAACTAATTACCACTGGAATGAGACTAGTCTTATTCCCAAATGTGCTATTGACATTCAATGCTGAAGTTCACAGCTGGTGAAACTCATGGTCTGTTCTTTTTGCCTGGTCATCATTTGGTATTTTCCTTGATGACCTGGCTACAGATGATGCTGTAGACTCCCCTGCAGGTCAGATGAAATTCCCAGGCAGTAATCAATTACAGGACCACTTTTTCTCAGGAAGAACTTCTGGCAAATTTTCCAGACAGAATCTCAAATAACCTCCACATCCTATCTCAAGGACATATCATAAATTCTTCATGGGAAATACAGGTAAATAGGGAGGGCTATGCTCCGGCTTTCCTTCTGCTCAACCATCCTGTGATGCCAAGGTTCAAGTGGGTTAGACAAACTATAAGAAAACTACCTTTCAGAATCTTAAGCAGAAAAAAGAAAAATCTCTCAGCCCCCAACACTCCCTTCATGTCCTCTAACACTTTACCTCTAATATTTCATTTCAAAGATAGAGAATGAGACACAGAGCTGCCCATCTGCTACTTCTACCCCAAATTCCTCTAGCTGATATGAGTAATTATATCCACTTTGCATTTCCTGAATACTCAAAATTTCTATTACTAAAATTCTATAATCAAGCCTATCAGGCCAGGGTCTTAATACATTAAAACACAGGAAGGAGGGAATATGAGAATTTAAAATTTTAATATGTTAGTTTCTTTCAACAAACTTGGACTGGAACACTATTGTGTTGTCACAGCTTTGAGAAACCCTAATTGGGGTGTCAGAAGCCAAATGTTATATTTTCATTCCTGTTGAAACATATGATAGATATAACTCTTGGGCTTACTTGAGGAAAGTCATATACACTGAAAAGTAAAAGTGAAAAACACATTAAAAGCATTCAAAAATATTTCTCGTAAATTATGCACAGGATCAAATCTACTTGAAGGTACCAGATATCCATGAAAAACACATAAGAAATTAATTATGGAAACTTTACCTATTAATACAAAGGGATCACCTTTAAGCCTCTTAGTCAAAGAGTTGTTGGATCGTCCTCACCAGAAGTGTACTAGACATTTTAGAAAGTGAATTTTTCAGATAGATATTTCTAAGCCCAAGTATCCCCCTCTTTGAAATCCAGTGTTTGATAGGAAGTTAACTCAGGTTGCTCCCAGCTACGGAATCAACTTCAAAATGAGGCAATATAGCATGATAGTAAGAGGACAGTGTGTGGAGTCTTAGAGCCCTGGATTTAATCCTAGCCCTAGCTTTTTGTTGCTGTGGATATCTGTTCATGGCCATTCCAGAAATTATCATGGGCCTTTAGATCTAAGGGACTGGGACGTCATTTTGATATTTTTTCCCTCCTATCCGGACCACATTGGTTTACTTTATGTTTTTTTTCACAGGCAAAAATTGTCAATCCCAACCACTTGCCCTTTAAACAAAAATAACTATATATATATATATATATATATATATATATATATATATATATATATATATATATATATATTACTTTTAAGTAAAAGAACAATTGTTCTACCCAGACTACCGTATACATCAGCAAAGTTAGATTCCAGTTAGGCCGACTCTCAGAATCTGATTGAACACCCTTCTCTTTTTACCTCTCCCATGTGACAACTGAAGGACTAGCCCCAGCCTCTGGACTTGAGCCGTTCAAGTTTTAAGGGTACCCCTATATGTATAGTCCTGACCCATGAAATGCCCCACAGTCTTTTTTTGTGTGATTCTTTGTCATTATTTCTTCAGATTGAGAGGTCATTCAGATTGATGTCTGGTCATTTATTCAATGGTATTAAGAATTATTTTGTCAAGTGCTAACAAATTAGAAAGATATAATAGTAATGTTAAATATTTACCAAACTTCAAGACATGGGGCGACTCCGAGATTGGTCACAGTTTTGATTGGGAATTGAAATGACCAATATCTTCAAAAGATTAAGTAGAAATAAAGTAACAGTGTATCTGTTTTGTAGCTTTTGCCAAAGCATCCTCAATATTTCTTTAAGTTAAAACCCACACCATTTCTGTAATTCATTACAAAAGGCTTTTTCTTATCAGGGAAAAAGCAGAACAGAAGTACCATACCTATAGGTTACAATGACAATTATGGTATGAACTTCTAAATGTTTGCAACATTCCTCAAGTACTAATAAATACCCTTTGTGATCTTGAGTACAGACTTTCTCATTTTACCTAAAAAAAAAAAAAAAAAGTGATAATGTTAAGGAGAACTTCAGCGATTCTAGGGAAGGTTCTAAGGACTAGTACAAGATAAGGCAGGTCCATGGAACAGATATGAATCTGAGGCAGGGAAGAAAGCCAATGGCAGCAAAGGGCAAAAACATATACTCTGTGTCTTATTTACTCTTCTGTCAACACTGTGAGACAGTAATAGACAAGTTAAATAACTTGCCCAGGGTCATACAGCAGAATCAAGGTGTTTAAGCAACCAAGCAAGCAAACTCCCTCTTTGCCATTCTAAAACTTCCCACCACCTCCTAGAATCTGAAATATAGGATCATAAGAGAAGAAATAAGAAGTAGCTGAGATCAGGAGAAGTTGAGAAATGGAGTAAAAACTGTAAGGCAGGACAATGCAGAACATAGACCATGAACAATAGCTAGCTATGAATGAGGATTCATTGTTTGTGGGGCCTTTTATATCATAAAGAATCTGAAATGCATCAACAATTGAATGACAGATATTTCATAAATCATTAGCACATAAACTGCTGTCTTTAATCAAAGGACACTGGGAAGTAGGCAGTATTTAACACAAAGAACAAATCTCTAAATAATGCAGTTGCATGAACCAATGGGAAGATTTTAGTATAACCAATGCAAAAGTAAAGAGCAAATAAAAGTCAAGAAGAGTTGGAGGATTTGAAGAATTACTATTTCTTTGACATTGAAAAAGGGAGTTGCTCAATTTTTCTGGATATATAGGTAACTTAAATACTATTGATAATTCAACTAAATATTCTGTTACATCCCTCAATATAAAAATTGAGAACAAAAATAAATAAGTGGCTGCCACTTACTATGATCTGAATGCCACCCAAAACCCATGTGTTGAAACTCAAACTTTTTTCTGGTGGTACTAAGAGATGGGATCGGTTGGGAAACGACTTGGGGCCCTCATGAATGAATCAACACCTTTATATAAGAGGCTTCAGAGAGAATCTTCTTCTCTTTCTCACTCTTTCATCACATGAGGGCACAACATTCGTTCTCCCTACAGAAAGCCTCAACAACTGCCATCTTGGGAGAGAGACCAGGACCCTACCAGATACCACACCTGCTATGCCATGATCTTGGACTTTCCGGCCTCAGGAAATATAAGGAATGCAGTTCTATTGTTTGTAAATAACTCAGTCTGTTTTATTTTGTTATAGCAGCCCAAGTGAACTCACTCCTGCATTCAAAGGGTTTATAAACCTTGAGGCACATATAACCATAGAGAAAGCATTTGAATATATTTTTTCACTGAAAAAGAATATGTAAAAGGGTGCTTAAAATGTGTAGAATTCCATACTCCAGTTTTGGGGGGCAGTGACTGAAATTAAACTCCTTTCACCCCAACACAGACCCTTATACTACAGTTTCCATGGAGACTGAGAATTTCTATTGTATGATAAAATATCATTAGATTTAATCTAAGTGTATGAAGCAAACACTGCTATTTGCATGAATTGGATCCACCAGGAAAGGTTTCCAGGAGGTATAAAGCTAAAGAAAAGTGAGTAACATTTCATTCTACTCCATGACAATTTGTCCTTTCTCTGAACTCTAAAACACAATTTAGCTCTTTATCACAGTGCCTGCTAACTGTTCCCTAGTTGTTAAGTTGGTATCCTTTATCCTCAAACAAGGTTTCAAAATCCTGAAAAGCAGAAACTGAGTCTTCCACTCCTTTCTACTACCTTCAATGTCCAGCTTGCAGCCAAACAGAGGTTGTGCCTGCTGGTGGCTTCTTGAGCTGACAGATGTGAAGAATCTCAGTCAAGAGAAAGAAGAGAAAGGCTCAAGGAAACTTTGACAAGCAAATTTGGGATGAGTTTTGCAATTTTAATGATACTCATATTAAAAAAAAAAAACCACCCGCATTTTCAGAGAGAGAGAGAGAAAGGGGAGTCGGAGAGAGACTGCATACATCAGAGACCTAATTCAAGGCAACCTAGGGAATCAGGGGACTGGCTGATCCTCAATTCATGCTTGCATTGTCATTTACTGGCACACACAGAATATATTAGCATTCCTTTAGTGGTGTTTCACTGTAGAATCTGGTGGCTATAAAGGGAGCAGAAATCACAGTCTCTGTCCTTATAAAACCTGTGGATTTAGAGGTGATTCAAAAAGCCTCTTGGATGTTCAGCTGTGCTTCCCTCTGCTTTTGCTTACTTGTTCATCATTGATTTTTGCATCATATTATTGAAAGTCAGTTTGTGCCAGAAACAATAATTATGCCATATGACTAGATAACATTAATTAAAAAAAAAAAGTCTTAACCCCTCTTCAAGCATTCAGAATGTCTGGGAAATTTGATGAGCCATATAAGGAAAGAAGTGAGAGCCCACAGGAGAAAAAATGCTTCTTGATTTGGGCTCATTTCTCAGCATGGAGCTTTTAGTTCCTACATGTATTTTTCCTTCTCTCTGTGCTTTCCAGCTTCGTCTCTTTTTTAGGCCTGAATTGTGCTCACTTCTTTCTCTAACTAAAAACAGCAAATATTTTGGTTTGAGGACCTCACTTGGCTTTCAGAATGATGACTTGCTTGGGTTTATATGTTATTAGAAAAGACGATGGGTCTTATAGCTTTTTCCTACTCTGTTTCCCCACCCCCCCCAAGGGATTTGTTTAAAAAAATATCTGAAATCCCTGAGTTATATGAATAACCGAAACACATAAGCAGACATAAACTCTCAGCCCTGACTTGGCAAGAGGATATTCATTATAATTCCTCACAATTGGATGGGACAAGCCAGGAATGATGTAAGGGAGGGGCTGAGGTGGGTGTAGACACATCCCAGTAGCATGCTTGAAGTCTACTTTAGGAGAGATCTTATAAATTGGAGCAATACGCATAACCACAATTATTGATAGTTCTTTTCTTCCTTTTCTCCTGCTGTCATCTTCCAATCCTTCTTCTAATCCTTCTAACTCATCAAGAAGTTCTCAAATACGTTTTGAGAGTTGTCCCTTTTACAGCCATTCTTCCTACTGTCTGTATATACAACTCCTTTTGTTGTAGCACAAGTTATCATGGTGCTTTACAAGTATTTTTACCTGGTTGTCTCTGTGGTTTCTGTCTCCTACTAGCCTATGTTGTTCTTAAAATTGGGACCATGTTGTATCATTCCGAATCTCTGGAAGATAACAGTGATGATATTAATCCACTTTCGGTGACTATAATGAAATACCTAAGGCTGGGTAAATTTTAGAGCAAAAGTTATTTAACTCACAGTTCTAGGAGTTCAAAAGCATGGTAAATCAGCTGCACTATGATGAGCACCTCATGACAGATAGCATCTCAATAGCAGGAATGCATTCAAGAGGGAAAGATAACAGGACAGGGTGCCTGAGTGAGATTAAGCTCCCAAGAAAACTATTAATCCTTTCTCAAGACACAGCTTCAATGACCTAAGTAAGGACTAGGCTCCACCTCTTCACCACACTATGGACCAAGTTTCTAACACATGAACAGGAGGACACACTCAAACCATATTCCAACCACAGAAATGACTGACATATCATAGATGTACAATAGATATTTAATAAATTAATTAATTTAAAACTATTCGTATTTGCCATTTACTGTTTTAGGCATTGTAATTTGTTGTGATGTATGTCCTAACTGATCCTTATAAAACGCTATAAGGTAAGAACCATCATCTTTCTCATCTCAATACCTCATCTGTACTTCAGTTTCCTCATTTGTAAAAGGGAAATGACAATAAGACCTACAGAGAAGACAACTGAAGCATAGAGACATGAAGTGACTTGCTCAAGGCACATAGTAAGAACCTGAGGGAAATTTTCAGGTTGGGCCTTTGACACCAGAGCCTCAGATCCTATTTAACTACATTATTCTGAATGAATGGGAAGGCTCAAGCCCCACTGAGTAGGATCTCTCTTTACTGGGAAAAAACCTTAGTTTTACCTCAAGGGGTAACATGGCAGTGGATTGAGGTAGAGAGAGAGACTTCTACTTTACAGTCCTCTCCTCATCTTCCCTGGGTGCTCCTGAAGCGTCCCCATGGGTATATTAGACAGTTTGGAGTTTGGATATTACTGCTAGCAGTATATTACCATAGCAGTAATATCCCAACTCCAAGCTTATGTTCATATAAAACATAAGTTTAATATCCTAAATTATTTGTTAAATGCAGTGTATGTGCTAAATATACTGAATTATTTGCCCAAGGACACACATCTAGTAAGTAGCAGAAATCAGGTCTCCTGGCTTCAAGACCAGTGTTCTTTCCACTACATCACACCAAAGGAATTGATTTCCAACCCTAGTTTCATGCCACAGAGGCTGTCCTAGTTATCTTATATTACAAAACATGTAGCAAAATTTTCAAAGCAAAATTAAAATGTTGAAATTTTAATGCCATGTGTTTTGAGTTGATAATCAGAAAATGGGACTAACTGTAGAATCAAATGATCGTAAGATAATATCAGTGTTAAAATACTGCAAATCTAAAAAGGTTGAAGTCTGCAGTAATATTCAATCATGCAAACTATACTTACACATTCAGATTCTGACCTTGAACAACTAATCCTTAGGAAATCCACAGTCCATTAGTTTTATGCAGTTGTATTTGGTTGGAGCAGCAAATGAGTTGGTGTTTTTGAAAACAAGGTAATGAAAGCCTAGTGTTTACTGTACTATCATGGGTTCCTCTCTGCCCAGAATTTTTGGAATTTTAATAATAACCAACGTCAATGTTTAATTTAAAGCTAGAGCACACTGGTTAAGAAACTGCTAAAAATAATCTGCTTCATATTGATGGCTTTGGCTTTGTTGACTCATAAAATGTCAGAGTTGGAAAAAAATAACTAAAGGAAGCTTTAGCTATGATTGTACCTTTAATTATTGATGTTCCATTCTTTGTCTTCAGACCCAACAGGCAAGATGTAGTATGACAGAGCAGTGGCCACATGATGAACTAAGCATGGACAGGCTCAATCTTGATTCTGCCCACCAGATTTCTAATCTTAGCTGTAAAAACCTTGGAGTCCAGTGTTGGCTGATTTTTCTGGCATTATTCCATACTAAATGGTAAGAAGGACAGGGATAGACATGAGTTCCTAGATCTAAAAAATAGAAAACAAAGGGATGTCTATGTTCTTAGCCCTGCCACACATGAAGGTCTGTGCTTGTGTGTTACAAGAATAGTTCCATAACAGATCCTCTCATTTACAACAAAAACTCTAGAATCAGGATATTCAGGAACTCTCACTGTTGATATGGGTCAGATATGGGATTAAAGATCAGAAGTGAGTTCTAGTCTTGCCTTATACCAATCATGTGTGCCTGAGTTATTCAACCTATAGTGTGCCTGCCTCAATGTGTACCTGATGTACCTGAAATATCCTCGTTGACCTTCAACAACCATTTCCTCAGGCCAGACACCATGCTTAATATTTTACATACATTAAATCATTCCATTCTACACTCACATAAGGTACTCACATTTTTATCTTTTCCCCCATATAATACTAGTCAACTCTGTGAACCCTATACTTAAACACTCATAAAATGAAGAGCCAGAACCAATTTGTGAAATCACAAATGGAGATATGGCATAGGCTTTCCAGGAGGTATCAACACACAGGTGAATCATGAATTGCTCATGACAATAGGAATAAGTCAGCATTCAAGGTTAGTTATTTTTTGTCTCCAGTTTCCTTTTCTAAAATTTATCAATTTCTGACATTTTCACACAGTAAGAACACAAAGTCAAAGGAAACCTATGCACTCATTACCCCCCACAGGATCTGATTCAATGGTTTGCAGCTTTGAGGTACAGCAGGCAGACAAAATCTTCGGACATCTCAACAGCAGTTAGAGAAGCACCTGCTATAAGATGGGACTCTTCCCACTGTTGGCCTAACAACCCACACCCAGACCCACCATAAAATGGAAAGTACCACAAGCGGCTTCACTGTTTCTAGAAACCCCGAATATAGAGGGTAGTTCTTAATCACAAAGATTAGACTGGCCCCAGAAATGTTTTCATATAACACCAGTATCAGCTGCATATAGAATTGCTCTCTCAAAGCAGGAACCAGTCATACCCTGTGTTCAACACATTTGTTGCTTTCGTCATCCACTTAATGAACTTCTCTGACAAGCTATTTGCACTAGGCTACTAGAGTGCTATAACCTATATAATAAAATGAGAGGAGAGTAGTAGTGGTACCAGGAGCTAATAACTCCAATGTGAACACAGAAGAAATGAAACAAGGCAGATTATAGGAGAAAGGGGGTTCCAGAAAGGGCTGTTAAATTTAGGGGGAAAAACAGAAGACATCCAGTTATATTTGAACTCCAGATATACAACAAATACTTTTATTAGTATTTGGGTCAAAATGTAACATACTTACACTTAAAAAGGATGTATTATGTAGCTGAAATTCAAATATAACAAGTGTCCTATACAATACCAGCAATCTTCTCCCCAAAGGTAGCTACTTGGCAGAGTCTTACTTTGAAAAAAGGTTGGAGATACTTTACCAGCAGGCTCAATTTCTTTATGCATTAGATGTGCCTCCTGACCAAACACAGGGATGTTTACCAGACTCTGCGTCTCCAACCTTGCAATGGCTGGTGCTGAATCAGATCCTTCTTTATCAAGGGAGTCAACAGCCCAGGTAAATTAGCATCACTAATTTCACTCTCGGCCCTGCCAAGATCATGCACCTGGCATGACCAATAGAAGATTTGTGGATAAATTATGGCTCAAATTATTTCCTGATTTTTTTTCTCTATTTCATGTACCCAAGCTCCTACCCTGCCCCTCAGTTTCAGTAAGAGGTGTCTGTCTAGAATCAAGCACAAACTAGACACTTAATAAACATTAAATGTTTAACTCAGCAATATGAAGAAACGGAGTAGAAGAGGAAAACGGGGCCTCGGCTCTGCATTCTTAGGCAACTGCTTCTACTCTCCAGCTCTTGGTTTACTCATCTGTGAAACTGAAGGGACAAAATAAATACATGATCTGTGTCTCCTTTTAAGGCAAGCCAGAGCTGTTTTGTCCGTGTGTGTATCCAGAGCCTGCCTTATATATTAAAAAAAATCCATAAAGCTCTTCTGCTTTCTCTTTTAGGGGAGCCAAAATTTAATGTGTAAAGATAATATTGAGCAATAACTCATTGGGAAATTACTTTTGCTAAACTTAGACAGTGTTTTTATTTCATAATTCAATACAAATCCCTTCAAATTTCTAATCCTGGGACCAGTTTCAAATCCTTGGAGCTTCTCGATTTTTATATAAAGCTACAAATAATAAGCCAAGCCTTTTGACAAAAATTGTCTATATATGAATAGTCTTGGTCAGGAATGCTGCCTTTTTGGCCTAGCTATTTTAAAAGAAAAAAAATTCCAACAAATAAGAACGCTCATGCCCTTTAATTTTCTCCAATGTCTCTTTTCTTATGTTAGAATTAATAGGCAAATTATGACTGAGGTTTTCCTCTCAAAAAATATTCAATTAAATTAGTGATGCTCGACCTTAACTGCAAATTAAGAATCACCTGGGGATCTTTTAAAATGACCCAGGTCAGGCTCTCAACCTGGATAAATTTAATCAAAATCCTGAGGGATTCAAACCTAACGTACCAGTGATTCTAATTTGCAGCCAGAATTGAGATCTACTGAATTAAGTCACCAAATTTGTTTCCATGGCATCGGATTTTTATATTGTTCTTGCAAGATATGTGAGGCCAACAGTAGGTCATCCGGTCTGGGAGCACTATAAAGAGATGGATTTGTGGGGAGGGAGGGATTAAGGTGGAGGTAATTCCAGAGGAGCCTCAGCCACAGGGAACATGCAGCCATCATAATCGTTGGGTGAAGATGAATGTATGCTGAGAAGCCTCTTGGGGTTCAGAAAGCTTCCAGTTCTGAAACCACCTGGTGATATCATGTGACAATATGAAAGAGGAATTTGACATCTCTTCCCATGGTCCGG